>NC_136073.1:459760103-460960103 GCF_964261635.1 Lissotriton helveticus
GCTTAGAGAAGGAAAAAGAGAACAGAACAGAGACCACAGCAAGGAAATAACGGAATGTGAAGCATTTACAAGTTAAATGAATTAAGAACATTGAGCGCTAGTGTCCATAGGAAGTTTGATAATGGGATGCAACAACTGGATCCTCAAATGAAGGAGAAACACCTTCATGGTTAATCTTTCAAAGACAGGGATGTAAGATGCCATAACAAATGTTCATAGATCTTAATTGCGGACGTACCGCTAAGAATTCTTTACACCTGGCATTTGTAGCATTGGAAAGATCCTGTTATATGAAGATGTTATGACCAGACCATACTAGACATCGTTTTTCTCTTGCAGCTTTTAAAATGTGCATCAGGTCAGTGAATCCTAGGAAAAGCATAATAATACCACATGGTTTTTTAGAGTGAGGTTGAAGATGACCAAGACGATGGGCACGCTGAATATTAAGAGGAGTTGAGGACTGTAGGTTGAGGTCAGATAGGAATTTCTTTAAGAAGGAAAGGAAATCCGGACCCTCAACATTTTCAGGAAGACCATACAGCAGAAGATTATTTTTTTCTATTGCGGTTTTTTAAATCCTCTGTATGGAGCTTTAGCTTATAGATTTCTTGTTCCAATAAGGGTCCTTTGGTTGCTCATCTTGAAGATTGCTAATATATTGTTCCATTTTGGACATTTTACTTTCCATACTGAGCCAACGGTCCTCAATCAGTTGAAGCTTTTCATTGGTGGTATTCATAAAAGGTTTCAAAGCATGAAGTTCATCTAGAATTGCGTCCAATATCCGATTTGATGATGACTGGACCGGAGATCGAGAATCATTTTTGGCTCTTTTTGGTTTAGGTCCAGATGTAGATGTTTTTGTGCCGGAGAGTTGATCACTAGCCATCTTGAATGAACTTGTCGTTGAGTAGATTTTTTTTAAGTAAAGCTCCTTCCTATAAAGCTATTTGCTCAATGATGTAGAGTTCAATGAGGATATGACAATATTTCAGATGCAATGATGATGGAAGAAACAATGCAATCCCATATACCAGGACTATGCTGTGTAGCAAAATATAAAGAGAAGGAACCCGCAGATAAAAGCCAAAAAGTGAAGTGCTCACAAAGAAAATACCTCACATCACTCAAAAAATCTATTTGCATCCTCTCAGTCACAAGGCATATGAGTAAAAATCAGGAGAGAAACAGAGAAGGCAGTGCATTAATGAGGCAGAGTCTCTATCCGTAAGGAAGTAATACAACTTGTGTACATTGTAAGGCATGAAGGAGACAGAGGCAATGGTGATACTTAAGATGTGCCTCAATCACTTCCAAATACTAGAGAGTATTAAAAGAGCCTTCCCTTACAGGCACCACATGACATTCCATTTGCCTCAAAAGATGGTAGTTTTAGTTGCTTATTTATTATCCAGCATACTGCCTTTACTTGGGTATGACTGAGACTTGAGGTAACAAAGGCAAATTCAATACTATGGTGAAGCACAGCAACACATCAAAGTGAGTCACCACAAATTGACACAGTTTCGAGCAATGCGGCCACCGCGCATACAAAATGGCGACTCTTGCTTCAGGAAAAACTGAGGTGCAGTGAAAGTAAGTAAAAAATGAGGTTTGGGCTCACCCCTTGCTACAAATGTGTGCCGCCATGAATCCGGAATCTTGTTCTGACAAGCGGACGCGGAACGTGGTCAAAAAACGTCCGCAGACTCCCTCGTAAGCTCCTTGAAGCAACGGAGCTCAGCAAGCACCCACCATCTTGCCGAGTGCGTAAGCCACACCTCCCCAAATTTTGACAATTTCAGTGGGATTTCCTCTACACTCGCCACCCACCTAAAGCACTACTTCCTCACTCATTTCTTTAACAGACTATTTTGACTTTCCCCTACTCCTGCATCATTTACAAAATTACCACAACCACCACAAAGTTTGCATAGCACCTCAAAAGCTTAACAATCTTTATTGATTCCATAACATAAAGTATTTGGAGGCTTGGACAAAGGTGTCCCTTTTTTGTTTCTACTATACTTACATCCTCTTCTCCGCCATTACCACATCTTAATTCTCCATCACACATGAGCGTGTAATTCACACATTTTGCAGTGAAAACATCCCACAGAGGTGGCTGGTCATTTAACCATTGACCTCCCAGATCTTGTTTGAATTGTAGTATAACAAAAACTGTTCTCTTATGCACTACTCAATGAGTGCCAAACTTACAAGATGCTGACAGCCTCCTCAATGCTGTAATGTACTTTACTACAGTTTCATCCTCCTTTTGTGCCCTCCTGCCAAAATGAAACTTTTTTAAATTGGTACTACCTCTAGGAGGACAATGTAAAGCATCTTTTCTAATGTAAATTTCAAACTAATTCAAGCCCTCACCTATCTCCTGGCTGAGGTCAAGCAGATTCGCCGACCCTTCTTGCACCTCTGCACTAAAACATTGTCAAAAGAACAAGTTTCCTTTCAGCCTTAAATTTGCTCCACAACACAAACATGGTTTAGGAAAATATTATTCCATTCATCACAACGCTAGACTGGTTCAGTAGAATGTGAAAGGGAATACTGTTAGAGGGCACTCGGATAACATCTCAATTTCGGACTCAAGAGAAGTATCAGAAGTTACGTACCTGGGCATCAAAATTAAAACAACTATGAAAGAAATAATAGATGTTAATTGGTCGGCTACACTACAACATATAAAACAATCTTTGGATAGATGGGGACATCTTCAATTAACGATGATAGGAAGAGGAAATATCATAAAGATGAGTATTCTATCAAAAGTACTATACTTATTTAGATCTATTCCTCTTGAGATACCTCTCATGTATTTGCAACAACTACAATCTGTATGCTCAAAATTTCTCTGGGCCCCGGGGAAGCCACGTCGGGCAATGAGATGGATGACACTTCCTGTCGAAAGAGGGGGACGAGCTATTCCAGTTTTTACTTTGTATTTTTATGTTTGTTTTTTTACAAAGAATGCGTCTATTACTGATGGGGGAACAGGTAGATGAAATTGCGGATGCACCATCAATATCTCAGTTACTGTTAGGGATTCAGGCAAACAGGTGTTTATTTAGAGAACTGGAAGGGAACTACTATAAGAGAACTCGATTCAAAGTCTTGGAATCAGCATTTAAAGTTTGGAGGAAGGGATCAAGAATGATGGCTCTAGGTAAATTGACATATTATACACCTTCGAACACTAATAAAATACTCCCTTCCATATTTTGGGATAGGGTAATTAGGGATTGGTTGCATAAGGGCATTAAGCAAATTGGTTTGTTTTTTTAACCGGGTGGGCTTATGTTAACTTATAAAGAATTAGTTAGGAAATATGATTTGATTAATACTCAGTTTTTTAAGTATCTCCAAGTTCGCGACTTCTTGACTCGGAAGCATATTAACCCCGTATCTAATGCCTTAGTTGAGGCAATTCGCCGTAAGGATAACATTGGCGGATTGTATAAAATACTACTAGACTTTAGACCCGATGACTTTGAGAAACATAATCTATATTGGCAGTCTAAGTTGGGTGAATCGGATTTGATTATAGAGGATGCTATTTTGATTTCCAAGGAAGCCTTTCTGTCGGCTAATCTGAAGGCTCAATTTTTTAAAACTTTATTTAGATTATACTATACCCCGGATCGCGTGCTTAAATTGGGTACTCGATATGACGGCAAATGTTTTCGATGCCGGAGTGATAACGCAGATAGTTTACATATATTTTACACGGAGCGGCCCAGTCGACCCCAGACAGGCATGGTTGGCCTTGGTCTGGGAGCTCCGGGCAGCTCACCCAGTCGACCCCAACCGATTGGTGTGGGAGCTCCGGTGGAGCCGCCCAGTCGACCTCAGACGGGCACCATTGCCCTTGGTGTGGGAGCTCCGGCCAGCTTACCCAGTCGACCCTGGCTGAGGACTTTCCCTTCTCCTTCCTTGGAGGAATTCTGTAAGGTGGCCCATTCGGTGTCCTCAGGGTCTCCGCTTGATCCGCTGCCTCCCAAATTCTGGAAGGTTTTCCAAGCAGAACTCTTTTTGCCTTTGTTCTCGATTTGTCTCCAATCTTTGGAGTCGGCATCGGTGCCAGAGTGCTGGAAGTTAGCAGTAGTGTCACCTCTGCTAAAAAAGCCAACTTTGGATCCGGCCTGTCTTTCCAACTACAGGCCGATCTCTTTGCTCCCTTTTCCGATTAAGATCTTGGAAAAATGGGTGACCCGTTCACTCTCAGGCTTCCTGGAGAACATCGGGTGGTTCGATGAGACCCAGTTCGGCTTCCGCCCCGGACACGGACGGAGTCCGCGCTGGTGACCGTGTTGGACAACCTTCGTTCGCGTGTCGACAGTGGTCGGGCAGCCTTTTCAGTGCTGCTCGACATGTCGGCCGCGTTCGACACGGTCTGCCATCGGACCCTGGTCAGGAGGCTGGAGGAATGTGGGGTCACTGAGGGGGCTAGAGATTGGCTGATATCCTATCTTGGTGGCAGGCAACAGTTGGTTTCACTCCCGCCATTTAGCTCTGAGCCAAGGAGTATAGGACAGGGGGTTCCGCAGGGCTCGGCCATTAGCCCTATATTGTTCAACCTGTACCTTCGCCCTTTAGTCCAGCTAATTAAATCCTTCGGTGTCTCGGCATTTAATTATGCCGATGACACCCAGCTGGTCTTTTCTCTGGAAGGGAACAATGCGGTCTCGCTGGACACTTTCCATCGCTGCATGGCAGCTACAGCGGACTGGTTGCGAGCTAACTCCTTGCAATTTAATAGCTCGAAGACGGAGGTGCTCCACTGTTCCACTGACCGGATTCCACGGGCACTCCCTGAGAATTTTTGGCCCAGTTCCTTCCCTGAACCAGTGCTGGCAGCGGAATCAGCTCGTAACCTGGGGGTAATGTTTGGCCCTAACTTACAACTTGACATACACGTCAATAAAACCACCGCAACGTGTATGCTGCTGCTACGCATGCTACGCAAAGTCCTGCCCCTTCTCCCCGCTCAAGCCAGGCCGGAAGTAGTCCGTGGGACCATACTAAGTCGTCTTGACTATTGCAACGGGCTTCTTCTGGAGGCTCCAAAAAATCTGTTGGGGAAGTTACAGCGGGTGCAGAACATGGCCGCCAAGCTGGCTCTCTCCCGCCCTAGGTCCAGCTCTTCCACTCTTGCGCTACGAGACCTACACTGGCTCCCGGTGGGTTTGCGGGTACAGTTCAAGGCTGCATGCTTGGTGTTTAAAGCGGTACACCTTTTGGGCCCCATTCCTTTGCAAAACATGTTCGCGTGGTATTCGGCTCCACGGCTCCTTCGCTCTTCATCGGCTCACCTTCTGGTGGTTCCAAGGTTTCATAGAGTGAGGATGGGTGGTCGCTCCTTTAGCGTGGCTGCGGCCAAATTGTGGAACTCCCTCCCACTTTCTTTGAGGAGCTATAAGGATTATTTTCGTTCAGAAAAGCATTAAAAACTTACTTATTCCCATAAGTGGCCTGAGCGGTTAAAGTGCATGGTTTCTTGATCAAAGCGCCAGGATGCCCTTTGGGTGACAGGTTTGCGCTCTATAAATATATTAAATAAATAAATAAATAAATAAATATATTTTACAGCTGTGTTAAATTCCATCAATTCTTGCTTAATATCGAAAATGTTCTATCAGTTATAACTCAAAGCACGGTTAAGATCTCTCCTGCCCTCATGTTATTAGGAGTTGGGCAAGCCGTCGGAAAAGGGATGCCCCTATATAAATATATGTACACTTTACAGGAGTGTAACCCATATACCAATTCAGGACTGGGTAGGTAAGGTGCAACAAAGAAACAATGTCCTGAGAGGTAAGGATATGTAGACAATTAAACATGCATGCATATAGCATTACTTGTAAGGAAAGAAGGAGAACACTCATTGGTATGAGAAAAGATAGTTAATCATCTTTATGATATGACATTAATTCCATGGTCGGACTTATATACAGTTAGAAGCAGCACTGCATAGATTGAATTAGTGACAACCATATAGTACTTGGTGCATAAGGTGTTCAAAGTGAAGGTGGCGACGCAAGTGAAGAAGTGAACAGCGTGAGCGGCGCACTGTGAGCAAAAGTGCAAATATTTTACAGTGAGTGGCTCAAGAAACATGTGACAGTGTGATATCAAAGTAATCAGTAGATCTTTCAATTCGATGTTGAGCCACGGAGGAGGGGTGCGCCTATTGTTGGGCTGTTAGGTCGACGGCGTTTCGATCCTCATTGGTTAGGATCGTAATCAGGACTTGGTTGTCTGATTTGGGGCGTGCTGCAAGGAAAGGAGAGAGTTGGTGGGCGATTCAAAGGTCTGGATGGGGGGGGTTTGGGGGGGAAGAGGGGGGGTGGGTGGTGTTTTTTTTGTTTTTTTTTGGGAGGGTGTGGAAGGCAGGATGCCAAGTTACCTTGATAGTAGTCCGGCAGCCCGAAAAGTAGGTAGCTTGTTAGCAAACCATCAAGATTGTGTGGGGCCGCCTGCAATAAATGCGGCCGGTCCGGTCAAGGATCGTCTGGGGCCTGCTTGTGGGCACTGAGGGAAGAAAGGCGGAGGGAGGATCAGTAAAACTCTGTATGGTGCGACTGGACAGGCGCACTGGCGTTAAGGATGCGTCCGTCTTTATATCACCTTGGAACCTGCAGGGGCTATGGAGCTTTTAAACCTGCAAGGGCTATGTTGTTAAACTATCAATTTGGGGTTGGAGGTATGCGCTGCAGCTGGGGAGCGTGTTCGCAACATACCTTGAAAGAATCTGTGCCCGAGTCGGCCGTCTGAGATAGGGCCGTAGTTCAGCACGTAATCTGTGGGTAAATTAATGCAGTATTTAGAATCGGGTCGTGGAACCGATCGCGAAACAGTAGCAATGCGATCTGGGAGGTAGGCTGGTGCAGCGAGCATGTACCTGAATCAATCGACGTGCTGCCGCAGGAATCGATCTCCGTGTGTGAAAGCCGGTAACGGCCGGGTGAGGGTGCTTAACTTCCGTGTCTGGGCGGAGTTCGGTCGGGGGAGGGAGCGCGGTGTGGGTGTTTCCGCAGGCGTGCCCGGGGGACGTCAGAGACAGGGAGCCTATGAGAAGCAGGGCGTGAAGGATATGTCGCTGATGACATGTCGGGTGCCCGTATTTTTTACTACAAAAAACGTAAAACCTCTCTTATCTCCCATCTTAAGTTTCCAAATATCTGTTAAATTTAAGTCGCTAATCATAGTTTTAAGCACTGCCATAGATTTTACCGGGGTGACGTATTTAGCCTTTGAGGTTCTGTCTAAACTTTTATCCAAAACCAAATTAAAATTTCCTCCATGTATCACAGGAACACTAAGGGACAATAGGCAAGATTCCAATTTAATCAGTGCATCTGGATTATCCTCATTGGGCCCATAATAGCTAACCACAACTACTGATATTCCCTGCATCCTAATTGTAATCACTACCCACCTCCCGGACCAGTAAATTGCAGCACTTTGCATATGGTGAAAATATGCAAAGTGCTGTAATTTACTGGTCCTCCATCTGTCTAGTAATATTTTGTCAAGAGCCCCGTGATATTCTGCTTGTAATACTTCTAATTGCTTCATGAGGGGGATTACCTCACTTGGGCATTCAAGGGAAGCTTTTTGTATCTCTTGCTCTTTATTCTTGATGGTTTCCAAAAAATGTTCTTCTTGTTGCCTCAAACTGCTTATTGTTGGCTTGGAAAGCTAAGACAGATAGCGCACGAAACCAAATCAAAAGTCTTAGAGAAGATGAGACGGGAGATATAGTTGATACCAATGCAAGCATAGGGCGTGAAATATTTAGACATATGAGCCATCTGTATACTGAAGATACGTTTCCTGGGAAGGCTAGTATTGAAGGTTTCTTTAAGGATATTGAACTACCGAATCTAAGTGAAGATCAGAAAAGGGCGTTATCAGCCGAGATAACAGAAGAAGAGATAAGACAGCAGTCCAGGAAAATGGTCAGAGGGAAGGCAGCGGGGCCGAATGGCCTGCCAACCGAGATTTTCCATTGTCTCTTGGATGAAGTAATACCAGAACTTAAGGAATTGTTTAACCTACTTTTAAAAGACGGAGAAGACCCACCGTTAAGTTGGGCAGAGGCAACAGTAACACTAATCCTGAAACCGAATAAGGACCCCATGTTGGCCGGCTCATACAGGCCCATATCCTTACTGAATACTGACTACAAGGCTTTTGCTGGGGTATTGGCCGCTAGGATCGCCAAGTTCATTAAGTGTATTATACATAATGACCAGAAAGGTTTTATTCCAGGTAGGCAGCTTAATGAATTACCTATTTTAATGCTTGGGGTAGTGGATGCTGCCAAGGCTTTTGACCAGGTGCATTGGCCATACCTTTGGGAGATTTTAAAGAGATTTGGTTTCCCTAGCAATCTAATAAAGGCTGTTCAACTTCTGTATCGCCTGCCTAGAGCAAGAGTGCTTGTAAATAATGAGTTAACTGAGTGGTTCAGCATTTTAAGTGGAACGAGACAGGGATGTCCCCTGTTTCCTCTATTGATTGATATGTACATCGAACCACTAGTGATATGGATTAGAAATGATACTGCCATCATTCCGTTTAGATACTGGAATTTAGATATCAACTTAGCCCTTTATGCTGATGACCTTCTACTTTATACCTGTAACCCACAGGTGTCTAGTCCCCTAGTAATGGCCAAAGCGAAAGTATTCGGGAAAATTTCAGGATATCAGGTGAATACAAACAAGTCCATAATTATGTAATGGAACCAGCTTAAGCAACAGCCATTGGCAAAAATGAGTATGAGTTACTTTGGCATTATCTTAACTCAAAAATTGGCAAATGTCACCACAGGGAATTGGAAAAAGATTAGCAAGGAAGTAGGGAGGTTGCTGGTGAGATGGGCACATTTACCTCTCAATTTATATAGTAGGGTAAATCTTATCAAGATGGTGATTTTACCCAAAATTACTTTTTTGTTTAATTCTATTCCACTACTATTTGACAAAAGAGAGATAGCCAAGCTTCAGGGAAGGCTAGGTAGTTTTATCTGGGTATCCAAGGGTTCCTGCATATTGGAAGAAATTAAGAAGGAGTTTCAAGAAAGGCAGGCTGGCTCATGCAGATTTGTTGATATATGGACATGCTTTTTTTCTTTAAGAATTGTTGGATGCTCCTAAGTAAAGTTGACAATTCTGCTGAAGGAATCCTCTTTGGAGCAATGCTTGGAGATTTGAGGGTGGGACAAGATCAATTCTTGTTTAAGTTTGGAGATCCCAAGTTCTTCAAAAAAGTAAGGCTTAAGATTCTATTGGGAGCACTGAAAGTATGGGTTCTAATTTGCAAGAAACTGGGAATTTCTTATTATTCGTCGAGGGGCCCCGATTTGGGATTCCCCTGGGACCCCTGAGTATCTGGATGATTCTCTTAGCCTTCCTTTAATGAATGCGGGTATCTCTTGTTGGGGAGATCTGAAAGTGGGTACTGACTTGGTTGATTGGGGATCCTTGAATGCAATTACAGAGGGTCAACTCACCAGGTTTAAATATTATCAGCTTTCTGCACGGTGAGGGTGCCAAGACTGGAATGAAGAAGCGGCGGATTCCTGGTTAGATCAAGCAATAGGGATTGATACAGTTAAGAAGGAGGTAGCCTTGTGGTATAATACTTTGGTTAAGGCAGAAGACAATTTAGATAGTGATACACAGAAGCTTTGGGGAGAGGTTATGCCGAACATAAATTTGAGGGAAACATGGAAAGCCTCCTTTGCCTTACTCCGTGAATCTGTTAAACCTGCTTATTTAAAACGCAACCATCTTTTTACCGCGTACAGGGTATACTGGTCTCCAGCAAAACTAGAGAAACTCTCAGGGTCTCAATATGTATGCCCAAAATGTAGAAATACTGCTGCAGACGATCTCCATATGTTTTTAACATGCCCATTTATTGTAACGTTTTGGTTTGATGTGTGGGAATTTCTTACTGAAGTTATAGGTACTTTAGTGAGGATGAGTGCTGCCATGGTGTTCTTTGAAATTTGGAATAAAGACAATGCTGTGATCAGTAGATCAGACGCAAGACTTATTTTTTACGTAATTCTTTTTGGTAGACGAAAGATCTGCAAATTGTGGAAGTGGGACGCTCCACCTCTCTTGCTGGAATGTAAAAAAAGCGTTATATATATAAGTAAACAAGACCTGTCATGTGATCTTAGTAGTCCAGAGAAAATATGGGCCACGCTGGTTGATTGATTTGAAAAGTTCGAGGTCCAATGATTAAGCCTATGTCAGCCGTCGGTCCTGTTTTCCTTCTAAGCTACGGGCACTCCAGGGAAGGGTGGCTGTGGAAACGACTGCTCTCTATTGTGTTGGAATGACTGTAACCTGGCCTGGACCACCAGCACAGGAAGCGAGTATTGCCAACAAGTGAACTGGCAGAATGAGGACAAAAAAAAAAGTCATATGTTAATTGAATACTGTGGAAGTTGCTGTCATCTGGCAAAACACAAATGGTAATTTATTGTTCTAACCAATAGTCTCAGCAGAGTAGTGAAGTAGATGAAGTAAAATTGGCGCAAATAGCAGGCCCAAAAATGTATCATAAAATAGAAGCCAAGCTGATATAACCCGGCTGCTTTCCTTGACAGAATGCGATGCCTCAGTTTCTCCTTCGAACTCTCACAGCACTCAGTGCCATACAACAGCAAGGTAGCCACAGGTGTTTACATTTGATGACTCTCTTAGCTGTCCATCAGAGTTGAAGTAAATACCATTCTCTGAGTGAAATCCCTATTCTGTGAATGGCACCTTTTCGTGAAACATCTGTTCTCTATGATACGCACCCCTTCAGGTCGTTGTGACAAACTGCAATACCTGACGCGCACAATTTTCCCTGCATTCCAGTGACACTTCCTTTGCATCGTGCGCTGACATGCTAAGAACACCCCACAGTACAGACATTCTGCGGGCAATATAAACCGTGCCTGGAGACGTTATTTCCGCTCTGCATCTCTCATGAAAGTGCTCAAAAGTTACGTTAATTATGGTCAAATGCCTGTTTAGATACAATAAACAACAACAGAGCTCCAGGATAGAGCGACTGCTTAATTTCCTTTTAACTGCCCACAGAGCCACTGTAGACTAAAACAATGAGCCGATATCACCAACATTGCTCCTCCACTGTGTTGTGGTTCCAGGTCTAGTACTCCCCCGTTGGTCACCAAATGTGATGATATAAAAGAAGAGGCACATGCTCTCACGGATAGGCTGAAGATTTCTTTAATTAACCTTAACCACTAACTGCTACACAGCCAACGTTCGCCACTGGAACCGTCACAACAGACAGAGAGCGTTGTCAGAAGGTTCTAGAAGATCAGATGTAAACGGCAAGACTTATGGGCATCCTTTGTCAAGACTACAGTTGTTGGATAGATCTTGATGGCTCCAACTCATGTTCACAGCAGTGGCATAGCAACAGTATCATGGGCCCCACTGTAAGCAAGGAAATGTCCTTTCTCCCTGTTGGGTGGTAAAATAACAGTCATAATTGAGGTAGAATGAGCTCTGGGTCCTAGTGTAATTGCACCTGCTGCTCTGTTGATAGCTATACCTCTGAAAGGAGCAATGAACACCGCCTTGCTCATGATTGCACGTTTCCTGCTACTTGTCAGCGTTTGGGGTATGTGTGGTAGGACAACATCAGACAAATGAAAACAATCCCTGGAGGAAAAATAGGATGTTACGTGTGAGGGCATTGCACATCCAGGGACCAATTTAGGTAAAGCGGATCCAGAACGATATTCACTTTTCAATAGGGACCTCCATTGTGGCACAGGGTCACCCCTAAATGGTACTTGCCATCCTATTGCCATAAAACACCCAAGCTCAAACAACACATCACTAAAGAGTAAAGAGATACTTCCTTCAGATCTAGGGTTACTTTGAAAAGAAATGGGGAAGAACTCCCTGCTAAATTATTTGATGTCGGTTACAAAGCACCCCACATGCTGTGTAGTGACCACAGAATTTGTAATAGGAGTGAAGGGAAAACACGTGTCGCTCCATAACTGCAGGTTTGTGCTCTACAAGGGAGTTCTAACATTAAGAAAAGTCATACGTGCTCTAGACATTTATGTGCATAGCTAGCAAAGAATCTAAGCACCAGGAGCAGCCAACAACTGGCCGGATCCTGACTGAAGAAAATATAGCGAAAAAGCATTCCCTGTATGGTGTACAAGGGCCCTACGTGCGTCCCTGAATATGTGTACACCACTTGGATATCTGTCTATCAAAACTAAGGGGTCGATTAGGATGGCGGACGGACAAAGTCCGTCCGCCATCCTGTCTGGGGCAGGTACCGTCCGCCACACGGGCGGAGGAACCGTGCCCCCAATTAGGATGCACCCGTCACAGTGGCGGGTGCATCCTGCATTTTTAACATTGCGGCGGACGGTGCTTAAAGCATCGCCCGCCGCAATGCTAAAAAGGCATGCTGTGTGTTTCCAAGCACAACATGACAGGCACCGCGTGGTGCCTGCCATGTTGTACTTGGAAACGCAGGGGGGTACCATGTGCACCCCCCTTCACCCTGGGGGCCTGCAACGGGCCCCCAATGCAAAGACCGTATGCCTTTGCCGCCACAGAAAGGCATACCCCACTGCCCATCCTATATGGCTGGCGGTGTCTGATAGACACCGCCACCATATTAGAGCTTTTCCGCCACGGTCGCAAGCCGACCATGGCGAAAAAGCGGCGGACGGTGTTTCTGACCGCCGCGGTCCCCCCGCCATTGTAATATGGCGGGGGGGAAATTGAGAGCGGACGGGCACGGATGGCGGACGGATCATCACTGCCTGCATGGCGGTGGCGATCCGTCCGCCATCCTAATCGCCCCCTAGTTTTGGTCACAATCACTCTTAAAAAGCTTGTGTGGTAGTCAATCAGGAAGTTCTAATGTTTTGTCGATTTTTTGATAGTGTAATGCTCAAGTTATGTACCCGCAATTTTCATTAGATCAAGTCCAGCTCTTCCTCCTCATAGTCCTTAACAGTGAGGGGGCCACTTGCCTAAGGAGGTACCTTTGTTGCTTTGGGAGTTTTTTTAAGCTCCTCCATTTTCGACTAGGGGTCTAAGAGACCATCCCTCAAACCATCTTCCTGTAAATCCTAGCAAGCTGTGCTCTGATTTCAAATCACCACTGCAGCACAGGGATCCATGTCTGTAATAATCAATCAATCAGTAGATCTGTAGAGTGCAGTTTGTCATCCGCGAGGGTATCCAGGTGCTGGCAGGGTCCAGTTGATTACCTAAATAGCCAGATCTTCAGGGATTTTCGGAACTCTGGAATAGAACAGGGATCTGATGAGGAAGAGATAGACTCTGTGTGATGAAGATTACCAGCATGTTATTACCACTTGCTCCCTCTTCCTCATCACAGCCCTTTGCGAGAGGATTCTCCTGCACAAGAACACATAACTGTCTTCACCATAGGCCTTATTCGAAGTAATGCGCCATTCTGGGGGGTGATGTCAGGATTTTTTTATACTGACCAGAATATCTGCAAAGAATTCCTGCAATTATGAGTTAAATGCGTGGCAACTGAGAGTAACTGTGAAAACCCAGATTTGCAGTGAGGAACTCTACACGGAATTCTCAACTGTGGCAGACTTAAAAGACACATTTATCACTTACGCTGAGCAGGTAGTAAATATGTGCGATGACTCCTGTTATGGGTGGTGGCAGTGGCGGCTGGAGATATTTGAAAGTGGTGGGGTGTGAAATTTGTGTGGGGTGCACTGCAGTAAGTGAGCATAGCGAGCGGACCTGAACAACCTAAGGGAATTTTTTTTAAAAAGAGTGTGCAAACTGGGAGATTATAATGATTTCGGGGGCCCTGAGCCAAACATATTTAGGGGGCCCCTGTTAGGACCAGCTTTGAATATGTGGTCCAGTTTCAGTTGTTTCCTGCCCTATTTGACCAGGTCACTGACAGTGCACAGCCATTTCTCCAAAATTCTAAATGTGTTTACATCTATAATAGTCATGGATACTGATGCCATGTGTTTTCAATATTGCAACACAACAGCATTAATATTAATATCAATATTAATGCAAATAATCTCTGTGACGCCCTCCCATTTCTCATATGTGTGCTGATCCTAATACCTGCCTTTGAGCCCAAAAGAGTGGCCACTTCTTAAAAAAGTTGCCCTCAACAGGGTCACAGATACCACAGACAATAATGCATGGTAAAACTATCATGGCAATGTAAAGGAACCTTCTCACTAGGTATGAACCGCACAAGACATGTGTATTCAGAATGCAGCAAGCCGCATGTTAGCATGAACAGTCTGAACCAGGAGGTTGTGGGTGAGGTTGATGCCCACATCACTACAAACTCACAATTACACAGTATTGTGAATGCACACCTCCCAACTTACTGAAAGCGTAAACTACATTCAGAATCTAGCGCCTCCCATGGGTGAAAGATACCCGCTTCTCTACTCCACACCACCTCTTGCTAAGAAGACCCCGCAGCACTGTGAACCCAGCACCTGTGGCAAACCATCACACATCTGTCTCCATTGACGGATAACTTGTTCAAGACAACTAATGCGTTGCCCATAGAAAGCTCACATCACACTATTAATGTGGGCCACAGAGAAGCGAGGCAAGCTGACAGAGAAAACCAGGAGACAACTAAATATGGATGGACAGGAACAGCACAAATAAGGTTACAGGTAGCGTGGGGTAGTGCCTTACAGCCCCTGACTCAACCAGAAGTAATCCTAGCAAGAAGACCACCGTCCAAATACACCTGATAGGGAAACACACAACCACATAACAAGATAACACACATGAATTCAAGTGGCAACACCACAGCACACGCTGACACCACAGAGGACACCACCAATGAGAAACAAGCATTTGCAATGCAATAGGTCTCGCTTTTATGCGAGTTTGAGCTTTTGACAATGCAAATAACAATGCCTTTTATTTTAGTTTTAGTTTTTGAAACATAAATAAAAAGCACTGTCATTTACAATGCCAATAGCCTAAACTCGCGTAAATGCGAGACCTATTGCATTGCAAATGCTTGTTTTGACCGGTTGCTGCTATGTCAGCCCGGTGACGCTAGGACACTTTGCTCCCTGCTGGCCCTTTAACCTGCCACACAGATGCGGCAGCGGGGCACGTGCCCGCACCAGGGGCATGCGGTCCTCTCAGCCGGTGCCAACCTTCACCCCATCCGAGAATCCATAGATGAGCTATGTGTGGATCAGACATTCCATACGTGCTCACTGAGGCAGAAACACTGTGCCTAAAATGCACCCGGCAGAATTCAGAACTTGTATCAGGGGGGCGCCTGCCATGTGCATTTCTGCCAGTCCAGTTATCTTACTGTTTACTATTCAGTCTTCACTAATAATTTACCTTTGAAGCCAGGTAGACGCCTTTTTTTAATGTAAACAATTCAATTTTATTATGGACAGTTTTACCTTGTGCCCTGTACCCGGCTATCATTTGTATAATTAAAAGCTGATGTTTTGTCCTCGGCTGGCGGTGCTGCAGTAGCGAGTTTGATTCTGATATTGCACATTTTGGATGCTCTAAATAGTGCTTTAATCTTGGGACTCAATGTGGTAAATGCTTTCTATATCTATTCCCCTTTACCACTGCATCAGAATGTCCTGTGACATCATAGAATGTTGACGTTTCTTGGACTAACCTATGCTGCAAAGAAGGAATACTGCAACTCAGCTTTAAGGAAACCAAGGACTGTTCTACATTTAAGTAAGTTTATCTCCTGGAGATCAGAGTTACGCCCAGTAAACCCCACCAGTGTCCTTTTCAGCTTGGACAGCCTGTACCCTGGGCGTTTGTGTTGTGAGAGACCTAACTGCCTTCTTGCTGTCTTCTGGAGACTGTCTGTCTCCAGCTACAGGAGCCACTGTCCCAGCAGGCCTGATCACCCTGTTGTGCCTTTCGTCTGCCCTGTCCGTCTTGACAGTTCGCCATCAACTTAACCTCTGTGGAGCTTGTGTCTTTTCCTACAGTGTGGGCATTTCTCTTCCTGTGAACACTTGCTGTGTTTGTTCTGCTGGAAGTGCCCTGGCGCTAGCAGTTCTCTTTTTCACAACATCCGTCATCTATTAAGTCATCCTTCGCCCCATGTCAATGCTGCGTTTTTTTTGTCACTGAGCTGCCCAGCGCTAGCAGTACTCTTCACAACACCCAATTTCTGTGAGTGTTTTTAAGGCATGTGAAGTTTCTCCCTTCCTGCGTCTATCGTCTTGGAGCTGCCCAGCGCTGGCAGTACCCCTTCAACAGTCAACATCGGTGAGTGCTGTTTCATACATGTGAAGTTTCTACTTTTGACTGTGACAATCTTCAAAACATTGGGACATATTGTCTTTGTGCACTCACTACGCAGTTTCAGTAATGGCAGTTGAACCGCGCTCTTTAGTCCTTGCGCGGACACTTCACTGACGCACACAGCCTTACCGGTCTCGTGGTGCCGGCATCTTTCGTCTGTGACGTCTTCTGTGTTACAGCCTCCTGCTGCTGTTATGCGACGTTGGACAGCACGCCTTCGCTGCGAACCATCCGGCGCAGACGTGATGGCGTGCCGCCATCTTGAATCTAGTCAGTGCACTAGTCTAGGCTGTGTGGATGAGCGCGTCTGTTGTTACGTCTTGTCCTCAAGCAGAATGCCTTGCTTCCCAGTCTGCTCCAGCTTGCCCTGCAGTGCTTGTCGAATAACCGCTGCTGGTTGTAAACGCAACAAATAAAGGACCAGATGTACATTTTTCACACGTAATTCATCACTTCTCGTCATTTTCTTTTTAGGTTATTTCCCAAGGACTTTGTGACTGACTTTTCTCCCTTATGGCTATGTGCATCATTGGAACATCTACATCGCGCTCTGTATTCGATGTTCTTCTCTACCTGGAGCTGCCTACGGAGTCCCCGGGTGAGATATCGCTCACCGGAGCTAATATTTTAGTTTTTTTCACTTTCTTATGCTTCAACTCATTTGTATTTCAGTGTATGTTGTAGGTTGCTTTGAGTGTTGAGCATAATGGATGGTTCTATTTACCTTTGGGAGGTTGTTGTATGTCAGTGGTTGTTTTATACTGTGCCTGTTGGAACCTGGGATGTTAGGTCACCTAGGGTAGCCTGGCCTAGGGTAAGACACAATACTAGAGGCACAAGTGTGAAGGTTGCAAACCACCCAGCAGTAATTCCACGCAATAACACATAAAAAGGACACTACACCAATGTTGGAAAAATAAGTACTTGTTTATAAAAATAATATCTTTGCTCTCTTGGTTCTAGAATTCACAGTTCAATATAATACATTCTGTCAGGAGAAGAAACAGTACTTTTAAAATTGCCAAATAATGTCAACACACAGTTCTATGAACTTATCAGCACATTACATTTAGATGTCTTGAAATCAGTAGTCCTACTTTCAGAGCTGCTAACTTATTTCAGTAATTATCATCGATAATACATTTACTCAGACACCAACATTGACCAGATTTGACTTCAATGAGGTGCCCTAAACTCTTCTCATCAGCACCATTACCTCACCAACCAGGTACACAAACAATGAGGAATTTCAGTTAAACCTGAAGTTTACTTAGACATCAGCAAACTCTATGAGGAACTTATGCCTTTACTTAACCAGCAGATTCCTTCAGCCCTCTATTCGCAGTTGGTTCCCTCAAGCTACTCCCCACCTTGTATCATACAGTGGAGGAAACGACCAGTGTCTGAGTTACTCCTTTATGGGCTCTAGCGCCACTTTCCCCTTGCAGATCACCTCCTTACTTGTAGAAGATCTGGCGGTTGAAGTCTTGGTACACCAGGAGATGGGGGGGTAACCACCTGGCAAGTCAAAGGAACCAAGCGCTGGCAAAGCTCTGTAAGGCTCACGAGCGGAGAAGGACAGAGTAATCAGAATTCCCCTGCCGCTATCAGGCTCCTCAGGTTTCCCTTCCCGCTCACGCCAGCTCCTTCAGGAGGCGCTCGAGCAGGGAAGAGGTGACAGCACACGCTTTCAGCCGCCGAAGGGTTTTTGGCGCTCCTCCTCAGCTCTGATCAGGGGAACACTACATCTTCAGGCATGCGCGAAGCGCCCGCGCTGTCCCCGCCTCTCACCTCGCTGGCTCCGATGGTGAGACGCAGCTCTCACGCGCTAACTTCCGAGGGCGAGACGCTTCTCTCTCGGGCCTGCTCGATCCTAGGCCCTTCCTGAACTGTGGAAGTGGGAACGCTGGGGGCATGCGCGATAGCGTTCAAATACCTTCAAAACAATGGCACATCCACCACAACGCGGCCGGTGCCCCCGGGGTCCTGTACACGGCGAGATCAGCGCCGCTTCATAAGAACCGGCACCCCTTTCCTTCCTCTGTTTCCTTAAAAGAAATAGAGTCCTGTCGCCTGCGTTTTAGGTAAGGTCCCACAGGGACACACTGGCCAAAGTCTGCTTTACACCTAAGGCGATGGAACCTAGAGCTATATCTCTTCACAGGTCAGCTCCCAATCTCTATCCTTCAGAGACTTCTTAACCCTTGGTACTGGCAGGGATTGGGGATGAAGTGCACCCTTTCAAAGGTCTCCCTCACTGGGCAGAGGACTGCGCTCCGCAGCGCTGCAGTCTCCTTCTCATTTTGACACCCCGCTATGTCTAAGCTAGGGGTTGGTCAGGCGCCCAGGGTCTCCAGCCAAACAAAACAGCAGGGTCAGGAGAAATAACCCAAGGGAGGAAGGGTGGTGAATCAGTAAGGCAACCCTCTGACTATCCTACCCCCACCTTTTGCTACAGCCTGTCCTCCAGCTGACTCACTCTGGTTAGACAAAATGGCTGTCCAGCATTCCGCCTTTTATAGGCTGACCCTCAGGAGTCCAGAAGGGACCAGAAGGTTCTGGAACGCCCTATTCTACTCTATGGGACAGGTTCTGGGTTTGGCAGTTAGGACAGTTAGTAGCCACCATTTTGTGACTCCAACTATTTTCCTGTCAGAACAGGCTTCTAGGCCTGAGGTGAAAAACTATGAGGGGGAAAAGAACACCTATCCCCTTGACCAACACCTAGAAAAAGTTAGTGGACACAAAAATTATTAAAGGTATGAGGGGCAAAAAGGGGACAAAATGAATAATAAATTGGAGGGACTACGCAAAAAGCCAGACAGGTCTAACACGCGTCCCCCCCAGCTGAAAGTGGGGAGAACTACCCAACCCCTTGGGAGTCCTCATCACTAAGGCGGAAATACCTGGAGAGACCGTCTGCATTGGCGTGGTCCACTCCAGGCCGATGTTCCACCCGGAAGTCCATTCCCTGTAGGGAAATGGACCACCTCAACAGCTTGGGATTTTCCCCCTTCATTTGCATCAGCCAACGAAGGGGTCGGTGGTCAGTCTGAACCAGGAAGTGCGAGCCAAAGAGGTATGGTCGCAGCTTCTTCAGAGCCCACACCACCGCAAAAGCTTCCCTCTCAATTGCACTCCACTTCTGTTCCCGGGGAAGCAGTCTCCTGGATAAGAAGACCACAGGCTGATCCAGGCCCTCTTCATTTAGTTGCGATAACACTGCCCCAATGCCATGTTCTGATGCATCTGTCTGGACAATGAACTCCTTGGAGAAGTCTGGGGCCCTCAGGACCGGTGCTGCACACATTGCCTGCTTCAGTTTCTCAAAAGCTTGCTGACAAGCTTTCGTCCAAACTACCCGTCGAGGTTGTTTCTTTGAGGTGAGCTCTGTGAGGGGCGCTACAATAGTGCCATATCCCTTCACAAAGCGACGGTAGTAGCCTGTGAGGCCCAGGAAAGCTCGGACCTCAGTCTGTGTCTTGGGGGGTTCCCAGGCCATGATTGCCTCAATCTTTGCCTGCAGGGGCTGCACTGACCCCCTACCCACCAAGTGTCCAAGGTACACAACCGACCCCTGCCCAATCTGACATTTGCTGGCCTTGATGGTCAACCCAGCTTGTTTCAGGGCCTGGAGAACTGCTTGCAAATGTTGCAAATGGTCCTCCCAACTGCTACTGAAGACAGCAATGTCATCCAGGTAAGCAGCAGAGAAACTCTCCATTCCAGAGACGACCTGGTTCACCAGCCGTTGAAATGTGGCAGGGGCATTTTTGAGCCCAAAGGGCATCACGCAAAATTGGAAGTGTCCCTCAGGCGTGGAGAAGGCTGACCTTTCCTTTGCTCCATCTGTCAAGGAGATCTGCCAGTACCCTGAAGTGAGGTCAAAGGTACTTAGATATTGGGCAGCTCCTAGCCGGTCAATTAAATTATCCGCCCTAGGGATCGGATGAGCATCAGTCTTTGTCACTGAGTTCAGTCCCCGGTAATCCACACAGAACCTCAGTTCGGGTGTGGTGCCTGGTGGCGCGGCTTTTGGCACGAGCACCACCGGACTGGACCAAGGGCTGTTGGAAGGTTCAATAACTCCCAGCTCTAGCATCTTGGCAACCTCTCCATGGATGCTAGCCTTCACCTTGTCGGACAGCCGGTAGGTCTTCGACTTCACTGGTGGGCTGTCCCCTGTCTCCACATCATGGGTACAGAGGTGGGTTCTTCCCGGGACAAGGGAGAACAACGAAGAGTACTGCTCCAATACCTGGCGGCAATCCTTTCGCTGCTCAGGAGTTAGGGATGGGGAGAGAATCACTCCCTCCACCGACCCATCCTTCTCTTGGGACGAGAAGAGATCAGGGAGAGGCTCGCTTTCTGCTTCCTCTGCACCATCAGTCACCATCATCAGGATGACCTCTGGCCTCTCATGGTGGGGTTTGAGGCGATTGGCATGCAGCACCCGAAGGGGATGTCGATGGGTCTTAAAGTCCACCAAGTAAGTGGCCTTACCCTTCTTTTCCAACACTTTAAATGGGCCTGTCCAACGATCTTGAAGGGCACTTAGCTCTCCAGGTTCCATCACCCACACTTTCTGGCCAGGCTCCAACTCCACCGGGTGAGCATTGTGGTCGTACCATTCCTTCATTACTGCCTGGCTGGCCTCCAAGTTGTCAGAAGCTTGCTTCCACAACTTTGCCATTTGGCTCCGAAAGGCCAGCATGTAGCTCACCACATCCTGAGGAGGTTTTCTGGGAGACTTTTCCCATCCATCCTTCACCAGGCTGAGAGGTCCACGCACAGGGTGTCCGTACAACAGTTCAAAAGGGCTGAAGCCCACTCCCTTCCGCGGAACTTCTCGGTAGGAAAACAGCAAACAGGGCAGGAGGACGTCCCATTTTCTCCGTAGGCTCTCAGGCAGACTTCTTATCATGCCCTTCAGGGTCTTATTGAACCTCTCTACCAGTCCATTCGACTGGGGGTGATAAGGAGTGGTGAACCGGTAAGTCACTCCACACTCCTTCCACATCGCCCGCATGTAAGCTGACATAAAGTTGGTCCCCCTGTCGGACACAACTTCCTTGGGGAATCCCACTCGGGTAAAGATCCCCATCAGGGCCCTAGCCACCACAGGTGCAGTGACAGTCCTCAGAGGAATGGCCTCTGGATACCGTGTGGCATGATCCACCAGAACCAGGATAAACCTGTGACCAGCTGTTGTTGGTGGATCCAATGGCCCTACAATGTCGATGCCCACCTTTTCAAAGGGGGTGCTAACGACTGGAAGTGGTTCCAGGGGAGCTTTCAGCTTTACCCCTGTTTTCCCACTGGCCTGGCAGGATACATATGTCCGACAGTAAGTGTTGGACGCCACTTTCATCTGAGGCCAGTAAAAGTGGAGGACAAGCCAAGCAAAGGTCTTGTCCTGGCCTAAGTGTCCTGCCAAGGATATTGCATGAGCCAATTCCAGCAGAAAGGCTCGGTATTGCTGCGGGACTACCAAGGCCCTTGATGAGCCAGGTAAGGGTACCTTGGGTTCACTGTAGAGGAGTCCATCCTCCCAGTAAATATGGTGGTGTCCGGTAGCATCACCTGCTGCCTGGGCTTCAGCCTGACGCCTCAGTCCCTCAAGGGTAGGGCACTCCCTCTGCCCCTTACAGAAGTCCTCTCTGGTAGGCCCTCCCTCCACATGCCACTCAGCAGGGATGGGTAGGTCCTCCAGAGAGGCTACTTCCCCCACCACGGACTCCTGGTCCACCACCGCAGGTGGCCGATCTGTCACATGGGGTGTGGAAGCCGAAGCAGGCTCTTCCTGTCTCCGGGTCTGTCCCTTTTTGGCAGCGGGTTGGGCCATTGTTCCAGGCTCCAACCCAGGCGAACTCCCTCTCCGGGCAGTCGCAGACCGTGTGCTCACACAGGCCCAGTCAGGTGTACCCAGCATCGCAGTGTGCGTCCGGTATTCCACCTCTCTCCAAGTGTTGTGCTCCATGTCATTCCCCAGCAGACAATAACCTGGCACGGCAGGGCTTACGGCAACACGAAGTGAACCTGCAACCCCCTCCCACTCAAAGGGAACCTCAGCCACTGGATAGTGGCCCAGTCTGCCGTCAGCCATCGCGGCGGGGTGGAGTACATTGGGAACCACCTGCTCTGGAGACACCAGTTGACTTCTCACCATAGTCATACTGGCTCCTGTATCTCTCAGAGCCTCAAGAACAAAAGTACCTGTCAGTCGGGTAACGCCGAGGTGCTCAGAAATCGCGCTGGAAAACACAGGAAAATACACACAACAACCAGATAGATCAAAGGACACATTGACTATCAACAATTGCTGGTTTAAGTCCTATCAGACCACCCAACTGGCAGAGCCTCATCATGTAGGACACTCAGGCCATGGTTAGTCTGCAAACGCCCAGGTGTATATTGGCAATGCATGACTGAGTCATGGTCTGGATACCGCAAATGCTAATGCAAGGTGGTACTGATAGGTGCAGTGCAAAAAAATATATACAAATAGTGCAGTGGCTAAAATGGCTGTCAAGGCAAACAAAGACCTTTATTAGTGCTTGCCTGGACGTCAGATTAAAAATAGTGTAATGACAGTGTAAAATAATCACTGTCCAGCTTGCTTGGTAGAAAACAAAAATAGTAATAAGGCCAACATGTTTCTGCCGTACTGTGTAAATTCACTGGCATTCATCAGGGCCAAGCTTTCAAAATGCTACTGCAGATTACACTACCAAATGTGTAGAAATGACAAAGTGAGAAATTAGATCGAAAAAACCATATTGTAGGTGAACTAAGAGTGGTCGAACACAACCATCCTACCGCATCTTCTCGAGTTGCTCAGTGGATGCGATTGGTCTTCCCTATAATAAAAAAGTCAAAAGAAAACCATATACTAATTAAATATCCACGTGGAGCCTGGTAAAACATAGTCAATCTAGATTAAATGAATATGCCCAGGCACCGCGTCTTAATACTGTGCATAACCAGCAATCATTCCAGTACCCTCAGCCAGATCACTCACACACTTATGATGATCCTTCTAGTGGTGCGAGAAATAACGTCACCAAACAGTGCTACTGTATAAAATTTCAAGAACAAAAAAATTTATATAATTTTGACACTTACCCATCAATATGTGGGAAGTAAGCCTCACCTCACCCGGCAACTGCTCGGAAAAATAAGGCCCCGCTCTAGACGTGTAAATGAAGACAGTTCCTTGATCAGATCACTGTCAAACCTACAATACACTGTACTGTCTAAATAACCCAATTGTTTTCTGAATTGCCCACAACTAGGATCACACCATGAAAGGCCAGATGACCGCATTAAGCGAATCATTTGTGATGTAACCTCAAAGCATATTGTCAAATATTGATTACAAACAAGTTACATGGTTCTACACCTGTACTGAACAAATGTGCAGTATCTGTATCTACATGTTACAATTTCGCTGTAATCATCACGAAAAACGAGAGGTGAATAAGGAGGAGGCACAGGGTGAAACCCTCATCCCAAACAAGCATGTCTAAGGTCAGGAAGTTAAAACGCCCAACCGGCCAGACTCAAAGTCCATGCTGGACCCCCACATCGCTGTAATCAACACGAACAACGAGGGGTGAATAAGGAGAAGGCACAGGGTGAAACCCTCATCCCAACAAGCGTGTCTAAGGTCAGGAAGTTAAAACGCCCACCCGGCCAGACTCAAAGTCCACGCTGGACCACCACACAATCTAGCCCGCACACTCCCAACTCACCTGTCCGTCGGTACCTCACGGCGGGTTCACGAGCCGAAGGGGAGGCACCGACGGACTGGTTGGAGCCAGTTATATACTGGCGCTAATGGGTCGATGCTTCCCAGCTGGTGCAGATCCTGCTATGACAGCGCCTGTGCGCCGCTGAGACGCTACCCGGCGCCTGCGCGTCCACGGCGAAAGTGATGGTGCGCCTGCGTGGCCAGCTGTCACCACCGGCGTCCAGAACGCTACCCGGATAGCGCGTCTACGGTCTGCGCATGTGCATTACGAGGGCTTTCTCGCAGTACCCGTTCAGGCTTCTCTAATCGCCACTCCTACTAGCTAGTGCCAGCGAGGCGCATGCGCATCCTGAGAACGCCTGCACGGCACTTGCAGGCTTCTCAAGTGCCGCATTGTACCAGATGTAATGAGAAAATATTACCAACGACCGCTCGTGTGCAGTCACCACTGCCTCAGCTGCCAATCGAGCCGACTAAGCAGGAGAGAGGGGCAACGGTCAACACGAGGGATTCATGAATATGGGAACAATGCATCCTCAGTCGGACGCCTGTGATTGTAAGGCGCTACTATGTACAAGCGCTAGTTATAAATGCCCCTATAGCTACAACCAAGTATGTTAAGTAATGTAAGACATCTACCTGAATGCAACAGATATATAATAATATGCCCCTCGGGATAAGTGTTCCCAGGATCTAGGCCAGGCAAGACAAAGCAGGTTGGTGCCCACCCCAGAGAGTCACGGATGTACATAATTGGAGGCTGAGGACTGCTTACAAGAAGCCTGCCTGGGCAAGAGTAAATGCCCAAACGAGTCAGACAACACTCGGTGTAATATTGGGGTCTATTAAAACCTAGAGTGAAAAAGTAATTATACATCCCCCCAGGCAGACCCTTCCTAAATTAGAACACCCTACTAGTGGAGAAGGCTCTGTTTGGCAGCCACCATTTCAAGAGTCTGAGTGGCCGCTTATATCACAGCCCTTGGAGGTATACACTCAGTCCCAAAAGTATGGACGGAGGAGTATCGTCATGGCAAATGGTGCACACGCAGGTTAACGGGCACGGAGAGTGTATTCAGATAGAGAGCCACGGAATGTTGTCATTCAGTCCAATTACATCAGTTTTTAATTTGAAAATCCAACGCTGCTCTTTAACAAATAGAAAGTGCGAAACATCAGCGATGTGTGGTGGGATGTACGGCTGTTCAAGAACCACCCAAGTCAGATCCTCTGCTTTGTGTTTTGCCTCTAGAAAATGATTTGTGAGGCCCGTAGATTGTTTCTTGCAGCGGATCCTACTTTAATGATCGCTGATTCGAGCCTTGATGGCTCTCGTTGTGTGGCCCACATATTGCTTCTTGCATGGGCACGTGATCAAGTAGATGAGTTTGTCTGAGTTGCAGTTCGTGTGTTTAGTGAGCTTCCAGGGTCTCGTGGTCCCGATGTCGACCGTTAAGGTCTTACGTGTCTGTGGACAGGCCGCACAGTTGCCACATGGATAATGGCCTTGTACTGGAATGGTATTCCAGAGGGTGTTAGTACCTTGTTTCAGTTCTCTCCGTGGTCTGGTATGGACCAAACTGTCCCGAATTGATGGTCCTCTCTTAAATGCAAATAGAGGTCGGGGTATAGTGCCCGCCCCTGAGTTCAAAATCTTCCAATGTCTGAGTATCGTCTTCTTCACCACATTGGAGGATGTGGTAAAAGTCTGTACCATGGTCATTCGGTCTCTGGTACTATCAGACCTCTTATGTTGTAGAAGAGCCTCACGGTTATTGTTGAAAGCTCTCTTGTGAGCTCTGCGTACAAGCTGACTCGGGTAGTGCCGATCTCTCAGATTAGATGCTAATTCCGCGGCATGGTGCTCATATAGAGTGTTCGAAGAGCAATTCCTTCTGACCCTGAGGAATTGGCCGACGGGCAGATTCTCACGCAATGATTGCGGATGGAAACTCTGGAAAGATAATAAAGAGTTCCGTGCCATAGGTTTTTTGAAAAGTTCACTTCGTAGTGAACTTTTCAAAAAACCTATGGCACGGAACTCTTTATTATCCCGAGTCAGCTTGTACGCAGAGCTCACAAGAGAGCTTTCAACAATAACCGTGAGGCTCTTCTACAACATAAGAGGTCTGATAGTACCAGAGACCGAATGACCATGGTACAGACTTTTACCACATCCTCCAATGTGGTGAAGAAGACGATACTCAGACATTGGAAGATTTTGAACTCAGGGGCGGGCACTATACCCCGACCTCTATTTGCATTTAAGAGAGGACCATCAATTCGGGACAGTTTGGTCCATACCAGACCACGGAGAGAACTGAAACAAGGTACTAACACCCTCTGGAATACCATTCCAGTACAAGGCCATTATCCATGTGGCAACTGTGCGGCCTGTCCACAGACACGTAAGACCTTAACGGTCGACATCGGGACCACGAGACCCTGGAAGCTCACTAAACACACGAACTGCAACTCAGACAAACTCATCTACTTGATCACGTGCCCATGCAAGAAGCAATATGTGGGCCACACAACGAGAGCCATCAAGGCTCGAATCAGCGAACATAAAAGTACGATCCGCTGCAAGAAACAATCTACGGGCCTCACAAATCATTTTCTAGAGGCAAAACACAAAGCAGAGGATCTGACTTGGGTGGTTCTTGAACAGCCGTACATCCCACCACACATCGCTGATGTTTCGCACTTTCTATTTGTTAAAGAGCAGCGTTGGATTTTCAAATTAAAAACTGATGTGATTGGACTGAATGACAACATTCCGTGGCTCTCTATCTGAATACACTCTCCGTGCCCGTTAACCTGCGTGTGCACCATTTGCCATGACGATACTCCTCCGTCCATACTTTTGGGACTGAGTGTATACCTCCAAGGGCTGTGATATAAGCGGCCACTCAGACTCTTGAAATGGTGGCTGCCAAACAGAGCCTTCTCCACTAGTAGGGTGTTCTAATTTAGGAAGGGTCTGCCTGGGGGGATGTATAATTACTTTTTCACTCTAGGTTTTAATAGACCCCAATATTACACCGAGTGTTGTCTGACTCGTTTGGGCATTTACTCTTGCCCAGGCAGGCTTCTTGTAAGCAGTCCTCAGCCTCCAATTATGTACATCCGTGACTCTCTGGGGTGGGCACCAACCTGCTTTGTCTTGCCTGGCCTAGATCCTGGGAACACTTATCCCGAGGGGCATATTATTATATATCTGTTGCATTCAGGTAGATGTCTTACATTACTTAACATACTTGGTTGTAGCTATAGGGGCATTTATAACTAGCGCTTGTACATAGTAGCGCCTTACAATCACAGGCGTCCGACTGAGGATGCATTGTTCCCATATTCATGAATCCCTCGTGTTGACCGTTGCCCCTCTCTCCTGCTTAGTCGGCTCGATTGGCAGCTGAGGCAGTGGTGACTGCACACGAGCGGTCGTTGGTAATATTTTCTCATTACATCTGGTACAATGCGGCACTTGAGAAGCCTGCAAGTGCCGTGCAGGCGTTCTCAGGATGCGCATGCGCCTCGCTGGCACTAGCTAGTAGGAGTGGCGATTAGAGAAGCCTGAACGGGTACTGCGAGAAAGCCCTCGTAATGCGCATGCGCAGACCGTAGACGCGCTATCCGGGTAGCGTTCTGGACGCCGGTGGTGACAGCTGGCCACGCAGGCGCACCATCACTTTCGCCGTGGACGCGCAGGCGCCGGGTAGCGTCTCAGCGGCGCACAGGCGCTGTCACAGCAGGATCTGCACCAGCTGGGAAGCATCGACCCATTAGCGCCAGTATATAACTGGCTCCAACCGGTCCGTCGGTGCCTCCCCTTCGGCTCGTGAACCCGCCGTGAGGTACCGACGGACAGGTGAGTTGGGAGTGTGCGGGCTAGATTGTGTGGTGGTCCAGCGTGGACTTTGAGTCTGGCCGGGTGGGCGTTTTAACTTCCTGACCTTAGACACGCTTGTTGGGATGAGGGTTTCACCCTGTGCCTTCTCCTTATTCACCCCTCGTTGTTCGTGTTGATTACAGCGATGTGGGGGTCCAGCATGGACTTAGAGTCTGGCCGGTTGGGCGTTTTAACTTCCTGACCTTAGACATGCTTGTTTGGGATGAGGGTTTCACCCTGTGCCTCCTCCTTATTCACCTCTCGTTTTTCGTGATGATTACAGCGAAATTGTAACATGTAGATACAGATACTGCACATTTGTTCAGTACAGGTGTAGAACCATGTAACTTGTTTGTAATCAATATTTGACAATATGCTTTGAGGTTACATCACAAATGATTCGCTTAATGCGGTCATCTGGCCTTTCATGGTGTGATCCTAGTTGTGGGCAATTCAGAAAACAATTGGGTTATTTAGACAGTACAGTGTATTGTAGGTTTGACAGTGATCTGATCAAGGAACTGTCTTCATTTACACGTCTAGAGCGGGGCCTTATTTTTCCGAGCAGTTGCCGGGTGAGGTGAGGCTAACTTCCCACATATTGATGGGTAAGTGTCAAAATTATATAAATTTTTTTGTTCTTGAAATTTTATACAGTAGCACTGTTTGGTGACGTTATTTCTCGCACCACTAGAAGGATCATCATAAGTGTGTGAGTGATCTGGCTGAGGGTACTGGAATGATTGCTGGTTATGCACAGTATTAAGACGCGGTGCCTGGGCATATTCATTTAATCTAGATTGACTATGTTTTACCAGGCTCCACGTGGATATTTAATTAGTATATGGTTTTCTTTTGACTTTTTTTTTTATTATAGGGAAGACCAATCGCATCCACTGAGCAACTCGAGAAGATGCGGTAGGATGGTTGTGTTCGACCACTCTTAGTTCACCTACAATATGGTTTTTTCGATCTAATTTCTCACTTTGTCATTTCTACACATTTGGTAGTGTAAACTGCAGTAGCATTTTTTAAAGCTTGGCCCTGATGAATGCCAGTGAATTTACACAGTACGGCAGAAACATGTTGGCCTTATTACTATTTTTGTTTTCTACCAAGCAAGCTGGACAGTGATTATTTTACACTGTCATTACACTATTTTTAATCTGACGTCCAGGCAAGCACTAATAAAGGTCTTTGTTTGCCTTGACAGCCATTTTAGCCACTGCACTATTTGTATATATTTTTTTGCACTGCACCTATCAGTACCACCTTGCATTAGCATTTGCGGTATCCAGACCATGACTCAGTCATGCATTGCCAATATACACCTGGGCGTTTGCAGACTAACCATGGCCTGAGTGTCCTACATGATGAGGCTCTGCCAGTTGGGTGGTCTGATAGGACTTAAACCAGCAATTGTTGATAGTCAATGTGTCCTTTGATCTATCTGGTTGTTGTGTGTATTTTCCTGTGTTTTCCAGCGCGATTTCTGAGCACCTCGGCGTTACCCGACTGACAGGTACTTTTGTTCTTTAGGTTGTTACACTGGGGGTATTTACCTGTTAGGTCGTTAAACTTTCCCTCGGACCCTCCTTCACTAATTTGT
Source organism: Lissotriton helveticus (assembly GCF_964261635.1). NCBI lineage: Eukaryota > Metazoa > Chordata > Amphibia > Caudata > Salamandridae > Lissotriton > Lissotriton helveticus. The sequence continues at coordinate 459,789,737 of NC_136073.1, forward strand.
TGTATCTCTCAGAGCCTCCCCTCTCTGGCCATTGATGGTGACCCATTGCCCATACTTTGTAGTATTTGGGGGCACCTGGATCTTTGGAACCATCTCCCGCTCTCCCAGGGACACTAAGGTGACACCCGCCCACTCACCCCCCTTATCTAAGGGCAACTCCTCCCCGAGCGCTACACTAGCTACTCCCGGTGGTTTTCCTCCGGTGGGAGGGGGTGGTCTCTTTGGGCATCTGACATCTCCCTTATAATGTCCAACACCACCACACTCAAAACAGTGGAGAACCCTTGGCTGCTGGCTTTGGCCAGGATTAGGGTTTCTGGGCGGGTTTACCTTAGGGGTGAAACCTGTTCCCTTTCCTTGGAAATTGTTTTGGGGACCTTTAGAGAACTCCTTCTTTTTATCTCCTCCCTCCTTCTTCTGGGGGGCGCCCTGTCCGGCCTTTTGGGAATCCCCTCCAGTCCCCTTTGAGGACACCCGGGTACTTGCCCAGATGTCCGCCTCCTCTGCAAGCTTCCGGGGATTGGTCAGCTTGCTGTCCACCAGGTGTTGGCGCAGCTCGGGAAAACATTTCTCGAGGAGGTGCTCTTTCAAAAATAGATCATACAACCCCTCATAGTCCTTCACCTCACTGCCCTTGACCCAGCCCTCCAATGCCTTACGTGCGTAGTCAAGGAAGTCCACCCAGTTCTGGGTACCCAACTTGTGGCTCCCCCTGAACTTCTAATGGTACCTTTCTGGGGTAAGCCCAAACTTCCTTACTAATGCTAGCTTCATGATGGGGTAGTTGGTTTGCTCCTCTGGTTCCAGGGCCAGCAAGGTGTCCCGACCAGCAGGAGGCATGTATCTATACAAACCACCCCCCCAGTGCTTCTCCTGCACCCCATGGGCTCTTAAGGAGACCTCATAGGCAGCCAACCACTTGGCTATGTCATCTCCCTGACTAAAGCTAGCAATAAGGTCTTTTGGCAAATAGGGTCTGGACTCCCTAGCTGTTTCTTTGGATTCGCTGCCACCATTTATTACAGGAGAGGGCCCCCTTTGCAGGGCCTGGAGTTCCAACTATTTCAACCTGAACTCATGAACCATCCTCTTCTCTTCCTTCTCCTGCTCCAGCTTAGCCAACTCCCATTTTAATTGCCTCTTTTCCCTCCTGTCAGCGAGCTCTGCTTCGGTTAAGCTTCCCCCGGAGACACTACTGCCTTTCCTGGAGTAGGACCCTGGTCCTTCCCTTCTTTGTGTGCCTCCACCCAAGCCCTTAGACTGGTCTGGAGTTCCCCCTTCTTGGCACCATGCTTAAAAAATACCCCCATTTTCTGGCAGAAATCTTTCAGCTGAGCCACAGAATATGTATCTAGGTTTTCTAATGCAAACTCCATTTTACAATAGGCAATACCAAGTTATACACACAAGGAAATTAGAGATGCAAGGGCAACCTAAAGCCACCTCCACCCCACCACCAGGAACAAATTTGGAAAAACAAAAGGACAAATTAGGAGGGCCGCTAGGAGAAAACTCCTGGTGTAGGCTAGTGTATTACGTTTAATTACTACTGAGTAGCTGCAACCACAATCAGGATCCCACCGCTAGACACCAATCTGTTGGAACCTGGGATGTCAGGTCACCTAGGGTAGCCTGGCCTAGGGTAAGACACAATACTAGAGGCACAAGTGTGAAGGTTGCAAACCACCCAGCAGTAATTCCACGCAATAACACATAAAAAGGACACTACACCAATGTTGGAAAAATAAGTACTTGTTTATAAAAATAATATCTTTGCTCTCTTGGTTCTAGAATTCACAGTTCAATATAATACATTCTGTCAGGAGAAGAAACAGTACTTTTAAAATTGCCAAATAATGTCAACACACAGTTCTATGAACTTATCAGCACATTACATTTAGATGTCTTGAAATCAGTAGTCCTACTTTCAGAGCTGCTAACTTATTTCAGTAATTATCATCGATAATACATTTACTCAGACACCAACATTGACCAGATTTGACTTCAATGAGGTGCCCTAAACTCTTCTCATCAGCACCATTACCTCACCAACCAGGTACACAAACAATGAGGAATTTCAGTTAAACCTGAAGTTTACTTAGACATCAGCAAACTCTATGAGGAACTTATGCCTTTACTTAACCAGCAGATTCCTTCAGCCCTCTATTCGCAGTTGGTTCCCTCAAGCTACTCCCCACCTTGTATCATACAGTGGAGGAAACGACCAGTGTCTGAGTTACTCCTTTATGGGCTCTAGCGCCACTTTCCCCTTGCAGATCACCTCCTTACTTGTAGAAGATCTGGCGGTTGAAGTCTTGGTACACCAGGAGATGGGGGGGTAACCACCTGGCAAGTCAAAGGAACCAAGCGCTGGCAAAGCTCTGTAAGGCTCACGAGCGGAGAAGGACAGAGTAATCAGAATTCCCCTGCCGCTATCAGGCTCCTCAGGTTTCCCTTCCCGCTCACGCCAGCTCCTTCAGGAGGCGCTCGAGCAGGAAAGAGGTGACAGCACACGCTTTCAGCCGCCGAAGGGTTTTTGGCGCTCCTCCTCAGCTCTGATCAGGGGAACACTACATCTTCAGGCATGCGCGAAGCGCCCGCGCTGTCCCCGCCTCTCACCTCGCTGGCTCCGATGGTGAGACGCAGCTCTCACGCGCTAACTTCCGAGGGCGAGACGCTTCTCTCTCGGGCCTGCTCGATCCTAGGCCCTTCCTGAACTGTGGAAGTGGGAACGCTGGGGGCATGCGCGATAGCGTTCAAATACCTTCAAAACAATGGCACATCCACCACAACGCGGCCGGTGCCCCCGGGGTCCTGTACACGGCGAGATCAGCGCCGCTTCATAAGAACCGGCACCCCTTTCCTTCCTCTGTTTCCTTAAAAGAAATAGAGTCCTGTCGCCTGCGTTTTAGGTAAGGTCCCACAGGGACACACTGGCCAAAGTCTGCTTTACACCTAAGGCGATGGAACCTAGAGCTATATCTCTTCACAGGTCAGCTCCCAATCTCTATCCTTCAGAGACTTCTTAACCCTTGGTGCTGGCAGGGATTGGGGATGAAGTGCACCCTTTCAAAGGTCTCCCTCACTGGGCAGAGGACTGCGCTCCGCAGCGCTGCAGTCTCCTTCTCCTTTTGACACCCCGCTATGTCTAAGCTAGGGGTTGGTCAGGCGCCCAGGGTCTCCAGCCATCAAAAACAGCAGGGTCAGGACAAATAACCCAAGGGAGGAAGGGTGGTGAATCAGTAAGGCAACCCTCTGACTATCCTACCCCCACCTTTGGCTACAGCCTGTCCTCCAGCTGACTCACTCTGGTTAGACAAAATGGCTGTCCAGCATTCCGCCTTTTATAGGCTGACCCTCAGGAGTCCAGAAGGGACCAGAAGGTCCTATTCTACTCTATGGGACAGGTTCTGGGTTTGGCAGTTAGGACAGTTAGTAGCCACCATTTTGTGACTCCAACTATTTTCCTGTCAGAACAGGCCTCTAGGCCTGAGGTGAAAAACTATGAGGGGGGAAAAGAACACCTATCCCCTTGACCAACACCTAGAAAAAGTTAGTGGACACAAAAATTATTAAAGGTATGAGGGGCAAAAAGGGGACAAAATAAATAATAAATTGGAGGGACTACGCAAAAAGCCAGACAGGTCTAACAGTGCCCTACCGTTGTGAGTTTGGGTTGGGTTCCTAAGGCAATGTCTTAACCCTACGGTGTACTCTTATTTAGGGGAGAGTCTGTGCCCAGTCAGTGCCATATTTTGTAGCTAAGACGATGTTATGTTGTACCCTGTATATTTATATATATAGGTGATGTTTAGTCTCACAGGGTGTGTTTCCTGTATTTCACCCTGCTTTGCCAGCTAAGGTGTTTGTGTTTAATTATTACCCCATCCATGTACTTAGGGTTAGTACTTATGGTGTACCCTTACTTAGGGGAGGTTGTGGGGTTGTGGTGCCAGTCAGTGCCTACATTTTGTTTCCTAAGGTCTTGTTGTTACCCTTTAGAGAAGTTACGTTGCGCACTTTCACGTGGTGTACCCTTTTATTAGGGGAGGTTGTCTGCATCTAACTATTGTGTTCGAAAGTTTCAAGGATTAGTGTCCTTGTGTACCCTTTTCTGGGGAAGGTGGTGTGCGTAGTCAGCGCCGCCATTAAGTGATGTTGCGTTGAATAATTTATACATTGTTCAATGTTGTACCCTTTTATTAGGGGAGGTTGTCAGCATGTAACTACTATGTTTGAAGTTTCAAGGATTAGTTTCCTTTGGTGTACCCAAATGGCGTTGAACAACTTTTACATTGTTCCGTTGTGTACCCTTTTGTTAGGGGAGGTTGTCTGTGATTGTCTAAGTTGCATCACTCTTCTTGGGTAGGCGGGGTGCGTTGTCAGCGCTACCTCTTGGTGTAGTTGTGTCACAGTTGTCAGTGTGTGGCTACTGTGTTCTTTGTTCCAGGGGCGTTTGTATCCTCTGGTGTACCCTTTCCTGGGGAGTTGTTTTGTTCCACAGTTTAAAGGTTGCCTTTCTAGGTGTACCCTTGGAGGGGAAGTTGTTAGTGCATGTCATGCGCTAGTCTTTATTGCAAGGCATACCCTTTTTCTGTGTAGGTTGCTTGTTCAATTTTTTTGTGCTTATTTCCTTCTGCACACATTTTGTCTCTGGTTGTTACACCCTACTTGGTTTACCGGGATCGCTACCTTGTTTTATTAAGGAGGGTGGATGGGCATGTTATGTAATTTGCATTCTTGTGTTTTGTTCAACCATGACCATTTGTGCATCTTATGAATATCTCTCTACATGCCTCTTTTAATTTTCCTACGTTTCTGCTTCCACGCTTGTGTTTCTTGCTTTTCAAACTGTCTCTTTGATTTGCTCTTATGTCTACAGTCTCCTTTGGATTCCTCTGCTCTGTCTTAACTTATTACTTGCTGTTGTTCGCTAACGGAAGAGGATGTGTGGTAAATGCTTTCTACATCTATTCCCCTTTACCACTGCATCAGAATGTCCTGTGACATCATAGAATGTTGAAGTGCCTGACTGTGGCTAGAGAGTCAGTTGGTCATCTCAGGCTGAGGAGCTGGTAGCTCGCTCCTGGTGGGGTTTTCTCCTTGTATCCTGTTACCTTATAACTTGCCACCTATCTACTTACTAATAAAGAAATATCTACTACTACACCTGGACTACGCATCATTGTTTATGTACCACACTCAACATGTTTGTAAGCCCTGACAATGTGAGCTCGACGAGGGTGAGAAGAGGATAAACAGGAGAGATCTGCGGAGGATCAAACAGCGTGTGACGTAAGGGGAAGCCTGGATTTCAGCCGTATTGCTAGCATGCAACCTCGCACTTCAGACAAGGGACCTAACTTGTCTGTGCTGCTTTCTGCAAAATAATCTAATCCAGTTCGAGGTTTGTATCAGGCATCTAAAGACCCACCGGCCTCGGTGCAATTACAGACCAAAAAGTCCAGTGAAATAACATACACGAGCAAAGACTTCAATGACCTCTTAATGTTTATGTTTCAGCGCCATGTGACCTAACAGCCCGATAGAGCCTGCTACCACAAAGTTGTTTTGCTCAATGCGAAAATTGCAAGGGTCAAATCGCGCACAGCATGGCTTAATAAAGGGAAAGCACCAGCAAAAATGCACATGCTATTGCCCCGGAAGCTGTGTGCATAAAATAGTACTTTTAACAGATACACATCCAAGTGTGTGAGCCCGCAAGTGCAAAATCCAGTCCGTGGGGGCGAGCCAGAAGGGAGACAGGGCGGTCACCAAAAAGCTTGCTTTCAATAGAAAGTGAGACTTTAGCATAAACTGTGACACACGCGAATGGGAAGCATAGGCGGAGCTTGTAGCCCACTTCTGAAGTTGACTTGACAACAATAGATCTCGTCAGAGCGGGCAGCGCATGCTCTGCAACACTAGGCGAGACCTAAAATTGAGCTAAAACTGAGAGCAACCAAGAAGGTGTCATAAGACTGAGTCAGCAAGATGTCAGATTTTGCCAAAGTTGAAATGTCCTTCCTTCATCGTGTGTATGGTCTCACTTGAAGCTGCTCTACCATTCAATCATAGGCCAGAGCGCCCTGGAGAAGTTCACGTCAGAGGTCGGTCTGTGCCCAAGAGCAAACAAGAGCACAGTGTAACTTTAAGTCGAGGCATCGTTCTCGGTGTGTGGGCTCAACAATGATAATAAAGTTCATCCATATGGCTTTGTGGAGTAGTATAGACACCTCCGATGCACGCACAACGCCCACTCTCTTCTTTTGGTAGTTTTACCATTTTATGTTTCTGCTTCTTGCACTGAGTGAGCAGTGAGGCAACGCCCCTCCGCCCAAACGGAGGAGCCGCCCCTGGGTGGTGGGCTAGGGCAGAAGATGGGACAGGAATGGGGAGGGTGGTGCCTGGCAGAAGGGAGCATTACATGCCCCCGTGCCTCATCAGAGTGTCTGGGGGGCACTAGGGACCGTGCTCGAACTGCACTACTGCCCTTTCCCAAAGTAGTTTTATCGGCTAGATTTTCTAGCCAGTAAAATCAGATCTTGTGTTCCTGCACTAGATCAGTCCAGGTCTGGGAACACTGGCCAACTGATAATTGTGCGGAGTGGAATTCTACACAACAGCTGCGCTCCACACAACCTGTAATCGGGGCCATAAGATAGAAAACGTATCCAAGGGCTTTACAAACACTTTTTTTCAAAACTCCAACTGGGTCGATCCTGAAAGAAAATATGAATTGCACAGCAATTTAGCTAAGGGCTTTTTTCTAAATGAAGATATGCCTAAAATAAAAATGTATAATGTTTAAGTGATTTCAAATAAGAGTTTTCTGCATTTATATCTCAGAAGCCTGGACCCAAAGAACAATTGTACATTTCATCTTATTTGTACGCCATGGCCAGGATAGCCATCAGGCCTTGCCTGAAGTAGCGGTGGATTGGGTGAAAGGACATTCTAATGTTGGCTCTTGGTTAAAAGTGCAAAAGATGCAAGAGAAGATGTGACAGGTAAACAAGGATATTGTCCATGAGGCATTAACTCAACTCGAAAATATATTAGGTGAATAAAGCACAAGTCATTCCTTTTGTTGGAATCTTCCAGGCAAGGGCTGTGGGTCAGTGAGGTTGTTTAGGTGCCCAGCCAGTCATGGAGGAGGGAGGGAGGGAGGAGGAGATTCGCAGACTGCTCTCCCATTGGATAGTCTGGCACCGGCAGAGCAGCAGGGTAATACATCAACCCTTGCTGGGTAGTAGTGAGGACAGACAGGTGCTGTAGTGGCAGCTTCTTCCGGATTCAGGGTGAGCAAGTCGGGTGACATGAGCTTTACGTGGGTTGGGCCAAGACCCCAGTCCACGCCTCTTCTTGTCTTTAACTGACCATTTTAACAGTCAGTCAGTGAGACAGCGAGCCGGGGCTTGGTAGGCACAGAGAACACAAGCCATTACGGCCTGTGAGCGTCCCTGTCATCCAGTCATTCAACTTACTACTATCTCCAGTGCCCCTGCCTCCTGCCCCGAAGGCTCCCCGTCTAGCCCTGACCGACTCCATCTTGACGCTAGGCCTTTTCAGGGCGCAGGAGGTTGCCACCTGAAGCCACCCCCTGAGTCCAGCCGAGGTCTCCCACCCTGTGGGTGCCTTGTACTGGGCCCTGGGCTCCCTCCTCCGTCACTTGCATCCCCCTCTCCCTGCACCGGAGTCCAACGCAGATCTGGGAGGAAACAGATCACACTCTATGGAGCCAAGATTAGCAGCCGCTGCCCAGGAGCTAAGGCAGGAGATGGGAAGAAGCCTGGGCCAGAGTCTCATGTAGGGATGTACATGAGCGAGTCTGAATGAGCATTAATCTGGGTGTATGTGAGTGTGTCTGAATGAATGTCTGTGTGTTTGTGTGCTTGCTTTTCTGTGTGCGTGTATGTGTATGACTGTCGTATTGCTGAGCTGGGCCTGGCTGGTGTCTCAATGTGCTCAAGGCGTATATTGACTTTGGCGCAATGTGTTATTTATTTGAGGCATTTTTGACAACATTTTGCCTCCCCACGGGGTGTAGAGAAACCAGGCCAGCCCCCAGTTTTTTTAAATCTCCAACTTAGGAAAGGAATAAGGGGCCGCTATTTCTTTCCTCTTGCTCTACCCTAAGGGCTCCCTGGGTGCAGGCATGTTGTTCCCCATCAGGACGCTTGTGCGTTTCCTTCTGTAATACTGAAAGCGATGGCACACATACAGCACCAGCGCTTCCTCAAGATAGCCTTCCCTCATTTGCATGGGGTGTGGCCCTATGCAAATGAAGGAATGCCTTTGCCTCTGCCACGCCGTTTTACAAAGGCCATATTATGGATGCAGCACATTTTCCTGGATTGCGCACCTTTTAAAAGGTCCGCCTATTGCAATCCAGGAAAATGCTCTGCATTATGTTGAATGTGCTGCCCCCACATGCTGCAGCACCCCTGTGCTGCAGCACACTTATATAAAAAAGGGAGCGGCTGCTTTAAAGCAGTTCTGTGTTTCACAGTGCAGGCGGCAACTGGCTGCACTTTTAAAGGGGATTAGAAATCCCCTTGCAAGTCCCTGCAAGGGGATGTCTCGGGGGAACCATGGGACTCACTTTCCCTCCGCCAGAGGGCTGCAATCAGGGGGCACAATGACAGTGTGCCACCTTAGAGGTGGCGCACTGTCAGTAAGACTTCTGACAGCTTCTTTGCCTCTGCAACCGCTTCTGTAATACGGCGCAGCTAATGCAAAGGGATTCCTTCATTTGCATGGGGGAGGGAAGGCCCTCTTGAAGAAGCGCTGGCGAGGTATGTGTGCCAGTGCTTTCAGTATTACGAAAGGGGACAAACAAGTGTCTGCGACCCCTTCTGTAATACCAAAGTGCCCCAAAGGCAGTCAAAGCGGGCACAAACACCTGTTGCTCCCACAGGGCACCTTGTGTAATATGGCCTCTGGTGTGCTAAGGTTTAGCACAAAAAAGGAATTGCGTTAGTGGCCTGGGTTTATGCTTCCCACCCTCTCTCACCTACCCCCAGATGTGGTGTAAGTTGAAGGGTAAAGTGGCCTTGCCAACCCCCTATGGCAGCCTGACAGCCTCGCCCCTCTCAATATGGGCGGGGTGTGAGGGAGTTTTCCCTTGGTGTGGTGAAACAACACTAGGGTGCAGCCTTCCAACTACTCACTCTGCCTTCGAAGCAGAGCCTCTGAACATTTAGCCAGTTTGTGAACACTGTGCTGTAAAATTCCGAATTCCACCCTGTATCATTTGAATATTTTATCGAAGGAGAATTCTATGTAACCTTGACTACTGTACCCCCGCCCCGTCCCCCGATGGCAGTCAGGCTTGCTGAGTCATTGTGTGCTGTATTACATTTTATTTGAGGCATATATTTACGCCTGCCGCTTTCAAAATTCAGTAGCCACCATTATTTACAGGGAGATAGCAGGGATGCTTACTTCTGTGCCAAGGCAAGGTTCACCATAGGCTGGTGCTGTAAAGAATGTCTTTTCGAGACAATAATAGATTGGTAGGCACATGCATAATGCACAAGGGGACAATAAGAGGCTTACTACTTACACACTTAGGGCCAGATTTACCACTTATTCATGCAGCGCAGACCAGCAGTTGCAAATGCGGCACAGCGTGAAAAGGAGATAGGAGGAGAGTGTCAAATTGACTGAGAAATTTCCCCTTTGCCTAATGTGGTGCTGAAATCAGCTGCTGTGTGCCACAGAGACACCTTTTTGCCATCATGCTAGGGTGTCACTTTGAGTCTAGCATAGGTTTTGCACTGGAAGGATACCCTTCTAGTACAAAGGTCTACGCATAGACTAACTTAAACCATTTTCCCTCTTTGTATGTGTGCTGTACAGTGCAGCACACGTACAAAGTCGCAAAAGGAGAAATGAAAGCATTTCCCCTTCCTTGTGCCTACTTCAAAAGGGCGCAGTTTTCTGACACTAAACTCTGTCTACTTTAGTAAATTGGGTTTAGCATCAGAAATGTTTGGTGGTTGCATGGGAACACTCATGATCCACCCATTATACACCCCCTTGGCACTATATGCTGCCTTGCGTTACTTTCACGTTATTTCCAGCAATAAACAAGTTTAGCACTGGAAAGTAAATCGGAACAAAAAGGTTTTGCGACGATTTGGGACACATTTGTTACGCACACACGGTGTAAAATCGTAGTAAATTTCCCCCACAGGGTGATGCACTTAGCTTATTGGGAACCCATTTGGGAGGCCGCTGGTGGGTAATAATTGAATGCATTTTACCGGGCATGCAGATGTCTCTGATGATGTCTTCAACGCAGGGGTGCGGCAGGTGCAGTGGCACCGGGGGCCATTGAACCCTGATCAGTGCTGTATTCACGTCCCCGACAGCGGTCACATGGTCTATTTCCCTTGTTTGCACCAGGGCCCACGGCATCCATGCTACACTACTGCATCTATGCCCGGATGAGGGAGCAGCATTTTGAGCCCCTATGCTTGGGCATCAATGAGACTGGCTGTGATACACAGATTCATTCGAAGGTATTAGAATCAGCGACCACAAATGCTTGTTTATCCGTTCAAGTTATATTGGATCGCATGATGCATGGGCAAGTAAGGTTTAGGGCCCAGAAAGGATTGTGTCAGACTCTAGGATTCGGGTCACGATCCTGCTGAGGGTATGCGATTCTATTCTTACATCTTTGTCAATACCATGTCCTCGACAATATGCAAGCGTGGCACTGTCATTCTAAAACGAGACCTTTATGATGCGGCTTGCTATGATCCCCCCCCCTGCCCCCCCCCCCTCCCTCCCCTCCCGCCTGCATGCCACGACTGATCAGCGCCTATGTGGGATTCCGCCAAGGGTGAGCACATCAGACGAGTACATGAACCTGTTCTTCACCCCCTGCACGTGAGAGATGGTGCACAAGGTGAATGTCTATGCAGCTTCCAAGGTCCTGAAAACTGCATTCCGCACAATCAATACAATTCTCCTCTTGGGGGATTCTGGGAAAGAATTAAGTGGTACCCGAATGCTGAAATATATTGCCACCTTTCATGATAATAAATGTGCTAGTGTACGGGGAGGCTCTAATATGCAATATACAAAAGCGTTTAAGGTTGAAAGGGATGTGAAGCAAACACCTCCTTTTCACACTGTATATACATTCATAAGTGAACACCTTAAGCTGACTGAGACAGATGTATTAGGGGCAGAAGAGCTATGTACTCAATTCTTATTGTTTGCAGATGATGCAGGGGGAGGCATTAGTATGCATATAAACAAAAATGCAAAAAAAAAGGGTATTTAGAAGCAACATTTTAAATTAGCTAGCTGATGAGATACAGCACTGTCTATAACGGAAAACATCCCTGTTACACTTGAAAACCACATCTTCTCAATGTGTAACTTCCCCCACAACTCCAGCCTCCATAAAATTGTCATGCAGCGACATGTGCCCCTCTTCAGCTTCTGTCCATAATATTCACTACTCACAACCAATAGACACACCAGAAGTGGTGTTGCAGACGTTCCATGGTACTAGGTACTAAGGGGCTCATTACGAGTTCGATGGTCCGTCGGACCGCCAAACTTGTGGTGGTGTGGCGGAAACCGCCGCACTGGCAGTCTGACTGCCGCATCAAGAGTGCGGCGGTCTCACCGTCACAGGACCGCCGCAACTGTCAGGGATCTGTGATCCCTCAGCGGTGGCGCAGCAGTCTGGCCCAGCAATGTGCCTCTGCGGCACCTCCAAGAATATTTTGAGTTCCCTCACAGCCACAGTTTCATGGCAGTGAGCCCACCATGAAAACTATAGAGGTGAGGAAACTATGAAGGAACTATAGGGCCCCCCGTCGCCTCAGGGCCATGGGGTGCATCCAGGGGGCACATGTTGTGCCACCCTGTGTGCATGCACATCAGTTCCTGCACACCGTGGACTACACCAGCTCATGCAGTGCAGGAATGGGCTTTGGCACTCACATGGCACTGTCTTACTAAATGTAAATGTATGTAGTGTATTTTGTAAAGCGCACAGCTGCCCCAACGGGGCGTCCCGGCGCTGTATAATGCTGTGGAACCCTTCCTGGCTCTCCCTGAGAGATGCCCCTCCTGGGCACCCCCAAGGTAAAGCCTGGCATCCCAGTGTTGTAGGGGCCGTTGTGGAGATTAAGCAAGCTATTGCCCAGAGTTGCAGCGTGGGACCCATGATTAGAGTAGGGGACGAGGCGAGAATTATCGAGTCCGCGGACATTAAGCCCAAGACCCTGCCGGGTTGGGACTTGATCCCTGGTCCCGGGCCTGATCTCTGCTTCAGAGTCTGCCGCTCTAACCAGTGAGCCACACTTCTCCACTCACATATGAGCCTTAACATGGCACCGCTGTGTGACAGCCAAAGCACCACCTGCAAGACCAGGAGGAAACTCCTAATCTGGCGGACAGTGAGCGGACGACTTTGGAGGTGTGGGATTGGGGCAGTGGCGTGGCGGCCCACTCCCACAAAAACATAATTAGGCCCTTAATCAGCTGTAATCCTGGGGTCAGATTAGTGTCTACCCTTATTGCCAAAGCCATAGCTCATCTTTTCATATTCTGCACCCAAACAATGTTGCACCCGTGCAGCCTCTATACGGAATACACGTATCAATAGTGGAGACCGTCAACAGATGGTCCCCGTACCATTTTTATTTAATATTTTAGCATTTACAGGTATAGAAGGATACATATCACAAACAATTATGAACAACAACAAATAAGTTAACCCCAATTTATTTGTAACCTATTACAAGATCTTGCCCATTGCACATCACATCTTGTCACAATTCCCAATTGTAAAGAAAAACAATCTGTGTGGTGTGACCCTATAAGCCCTGAAGGATTTCCATGAGAACTGCACCTCTCCCTTTTGTGTCAGGTATGTTCTATATGGTGCCCAGATATCTTTCGGCCCCAGAGTCGGCTGTAGGGCGGTGCAACCACAAATGGCTCTGGGCTGTAGCCCGGGGTTGGTTGTGTTTAGAAATAACTTATCAGTTTAAAGGCACCTGCTGCAGAGCTTTTTGTGTGTACAGCAGTTTTCAGGCAACATAAAAAAATCTCAAGATAACTATAGTCATTAATGTACCTGCTGAAGCGACATTGAGTTTTGTTTAGTGGTAGTTTTGCTTATTTATAAATCAGGACAAAAGGTTAATATGCCTGATGCAAAGAACATGTCCCATCAGATTAAAGAACTTTGGGGCATATTATCAAGGACCGGTGTTAATATTATCGCCGTTTTATCAGCAGGAAACTGACGATAAGACGGCGATAATGGGCTTGATAATACACCCTTGTTAAATCCCATAGAAGCCCATGTTCTGATGTTAACATGGGCTTCTATGGGAATTAACAAGGGAGTATTATCAAGCCCATTATCACTGTTTTATCGGCAGTTTCCTGCCGATAAAACAGCGATAATTTTAACACCGGTCCTTGATAATATGCCCCTTTATATTATGTGGAAAGCTCAGCAGGTTACTACTTTGTCACAGAGATTCATCTGTTACTTGCAGTTCACAAGTTACAATCCTAATGTAGCACACTACTGACCTACGAACTGTCATTGGACGCATGCAAACAAATTGGTACAGGTTGGAATGTTATTTTTTCCCCCAGGTCTTTCACTTAAAGGTAGGCGATAAATTCCACTCCGCCAACAGAGTTTGCAAAATATTGGCAAGCATAACGCAGAGTTCTGGCCAAACCCTGCCAACCGCAGCGTGGTGGATATTTTTTCTTGAAAGTGTCTAGCCAATGGTAATTTAGGGAGTGCGAGCGAGAATTGGCATCTCATAGTTCCAGTTTCAGGCAGTAAGAGTGCAGCCCATGAGGTTTTTTCAATGCGGATGGTGAGAAAGCTGATGCTTGAGTAGAGAATCTACTCGAGCAGCAGCAAAGAAGCAGCACCCTCTGGTACGCCGCATTGTGCCGTTTGCACTGATTTGGCAATGCAAAACAAGCTCTTGGCGGTAAAAATCAGCAAAAGCAGTGTGACCGGCCAATTGCGCCCGCTCATAGACCTCAGCCGAATCTCATGCAGTGTTCATGTAACTCCATGGAATTTCATTAAGTGAAATCCACAAGTTACAACCACCCCTACTTTCTTTATCCTATTATATATAAAAAAAAGGTTTGTTTGGGTAGAAATACATTTTTAGTAGTACAGCCAATCCCAACCACTGTCATTCATCGTAAATCCTGAGTTGTGCTTTTACAGAACAAACACTCTTAAAATATACTGCGAATGACGTGTGATTCGTACACCTTGTAATCCTCATAGTCTTACGCAACATTTCATACGGACTGATTTACACACATATTATTCATTGTCGCTGTATAAAGTGTTTGTGATGTAAAGTGCTCTGACAACCTACACTGGTATGAGTAGCGCTATAAAGCAAATGAAATGCAAGTGAGAGAGGGGCTATGGAGAGATGAGGGGCAATGTTTGAGGGTGGTATTGATGGAATCAGTGGAGAAGGAAGTAATTGGAGGCATCAAAAAAGATTGGTGCACCGGGCATCACTATCCTAAAGCTGGCCCTGTGCCTGATGCTAGTTGGTAGTAGTTCAGATTAAGTCTTCACCAAAGGATTGCAAGGCGATGAACTTCTTATCCATGTTTTAACCATTGTGGCTTCGCAGTGCATCTTTCTTCTGGTTAACAGCAGGAAAAAAGCCAAGTCAAAAGTCTACAGGCTTTCAGTGCATCTGCCACATAGCCCAGCAGCACAACCATGTGGGATATCAGAATATTCAGTTAAATTATTTTCTACATCTCTGCTATTACCTACCCCCAGTATACTTGTATGGCTGCACAATACCAAGACAGATGTATTAAATCCCTCTGAGGTGCCTGACAACACCTACAAGTGTGAGCTATATCTGCATCTGTCTTATGAAGTTTTTCTGGAGTATAAAGTATCTATGCAAGAAATTAAAGTGAAGTCGTTTGTGTTTATAATTCATGGATATGGTGTATAATAGTTGTGCAGCGCAAACTTTGCCTGTCCCTTACACGTCACAATTAAGTCACAACTTCATAACAGATACATGGAATAAATGTGCATTTAGCACTTGAATCTGATATGGTCTAACAATATAAAAATAAGTGTTGCATTTGACATTATCACTAAAATGCATTTACTGTAGGATTAGTGAATTTACTGAAACTGTGACTAACTATTTCAAGAAAGAATTAATAAACTATCCTTACTTAGTAGAACTGTACTCCCTATAAAGATGACATTCATCTTTTTTCATGTGTGCCTTAATGCATTGAATAACATTTACTGATTCGATAATTTAAGAGAAACTATCCTCATATATGTAGAATGTGATTACACTTGAAACGATAAAACGTTTATGTAATGTGTGTATTAATATTTCATATATTTGATTCAAATGTAGTTCTTAGCCATACCTACCCATAACTATTCAAAGGATTTCTGTTTGTTTTATGTAACATGCACCTAATGCACTGATCATTCATTCCGTTGGTGTTTAAAATGTGCGCACGCATAATAAATGTGCACTCTTACTAATAATTTAAGTTGACAATTTAGACCTATAATTTGTCATACTGCATAACTGCTGGTTTTCATTTTCTGCTAGCGTGACATTTCATGCAGGTATTCACACGCATTGTTAGCTGTAGACTAGATACTTTACAGTACTAGAGATAGAGAAAGATCCTGAGAAGAAGATCTTCACGAAAGAACATGGAGAGCCAGAGTGTTAACTGAGAGGCCTATTCAGCAATGTTTCAACCTAGTATGTACACGGGAAGACAATGTCGTTCCCATGTTTGGTGTTAGATATTGGGAACTTATTGCAGTCTACAATGTGAGAAGTGCAAAAAGACAATAGAACCCTGATGATGTGTGTGAAAAGAGTGTTGCCCAAGAAGATTTATGTGTGTCATAACTTAGTGTTCACGCTGTTGAAGATCAGAGCCTTTTTGATATCCCTTCATAGACTTTCCCCTGAATGCTTAGAACACTTTTCCCTGGACTTTGAGAGGTTTAGACTTCTATGTTTCCGTGATTTTTTTGCTGAGTGTGGCTTAGGCTAAAACTTATTTGCATGACCCAAGACGACCTCTTGACCGAGCTTCTGAAATGATGACACCTTCCCTACTTATTTTTCCTGTGCCTATTTCATATTTTCTTTATGGAAATTCCTGGTTTCTGATGTTTTTTAGAATTGTAGAACCATCTTTTTAGCTGGAACTCTACTTTAGGGGATTTAGATTTATCCATGTATAGACAACAAAACTTGTGACTCTTCTCTGAGTACCAGATACTCCTCTTGATCTTTTGTATTGCTGTGATTGAATTGCTTGTTTGCTTAATATTGGTCCACCTCAATTTCTTCTGTAAATTGGGTCTGTCTGTTGATATTCTTTACCTTTATAGCATGGTGTTAAGAGTTGTGTATCTTAACTTGATTTTCTTTTAATTTGTAATAAACTTTCTTGACTTTAGTTATCAATTCCTGGTCCTCACTGTGTAGTCAAATGGGTTACACTGTTAATTGATATTGATTGATCAAATACTAACTCTCCTCTTCCCTCAGTTTAGGTAAGAACGGTTAATTGGATGAAGATATATGGTGAGAGAGTGGGCCCAGAAAACGTTGGATCAATTGTAAACAACAATAAGCAGGGTCGTAGCTTGGTCAGTAACACTGGGGCGGTGTGAGCTTCATATTTTTCCAACTATCACGCTGGCATATAATGTTATAATATATTATAGGACAAGCAGGGTGCACAAGAGGGTCTTAAGGGGCAGTGGAAAGGGAGAAGAATGTGGATTGGTAAGGGTACTAACTGAGAGAAAGCACATTATTTTGTGAAATTACCAACATTTCCAAACAGAGAGAAAGAGTATGTGTGTGTTTTTATCTGTGTGTGTTGACATTCCTGGTAATATCAGATAGACACCTCACCATACCCGACTGAAAGCCCCTGCACCCAACTATGTATCATAAAACACATTTATTAAGGGGTTGTAACACCCCAAACATCCCCCTGAAGCTACGCCTTTGAGAGTTAGCCAAAACATCCACCAAACCTTGGTCTTCAAAATCCTTAACCCACTTTGCCATGGAGGGAATATTTAGGGCTGTACAGGCCACGTCTACCAACTTATATAGTTTACAAATCCACCCTTTGTTGTAGTCTAAGTCATTTGTTTCAGTTTATAATGTAAAATGCACTGGTTCGCTAGAGAATCTGGAGTATAGTGCTTTGGCCGTTAGTTGTGTTCTAAAGTAAATTAATACGTTAAGTAGGTTTGTTCCTCCACTTTCTTTACACTGCTCTATGGTGATGAGGTGATACATATATTATCCTGAAAAAGTTGGCACACTTCAGTCATATTGTATCTCCTTCACATCTCTTTCACAGTCAGCAGTTGCACTTTTCTGGAAGTTAGACAACGGGTGACTATACTTGCTGGATACCTGCCTGTTGTGCAAGTATCTGCAACTGCTTGTTTGTGGAGGCCACAGACTTGATATGCTCCTTGAGGTATAGTCTGCATGTGAATACGTTTGTCTGTTGTGTGCTGTTTTCTATTAAATCTGTTTTGACTACAATATGGGGCACTAACTTGTGGGGGAAGGTACCTATATATAGTATACTATGCCTGAGCTACTAGGTGCAGGCATAGTATGCGAGATCCTTTCTAGATCTGGCACAGCAAAGCTCCTTTCCTCAAATGATATAGGGGCTGGTTTAGCCCTTGCCAGTGTTTCTTCTGTCCATCAGGGTGGCAATGGACATCACGTCTGCCACTCTGATGGACAGAAAAAAAGACATATTTTGAGTTAAGTGCTGGCCCCATGGTGATCTCTCTGCATTCTCATGAGCCGCTGCCATTGTGCTCCTGAGAAGGTACTGCATGATTTATTCGCAGCCACCATCTTTTAGGCAGCTGCACACTAAACTTTTATGATTTTTAAAAATAAAATCCCAGAAAGGTAACTTGTTTCTGAAAAGCCCCCAAAATAATGACCTTCACACACTTGAAACCTGTTGGTGATTCAACAGCAACAAAAAGTACATTAGACCATCTGCTTTAAGCAGGGTGGGCAACCTGATGCCACCATTAAACTTCTAACTCCCAAGCACACGTATGTTCATTATATTAATTCCACTTATTCAGAATATCACACATACCATAGGCAAAGAACATGTGAGTCAACAGTTCCAGTTTTCAGATCAAGTTCTTGTCTTGTTTTAATTCTGATTTCTTCCAAACAGCAAACAACAGCCAAAGCGTTTTGTCGCTACAGATAGTGGTTCAGCGACTTTTTCAAGGCTAATAGTCTCTGTATCGAGGAGAGTCCGATTTAATTAAAGGCGGACTACACCTGTGCCGCAGACGCGAGAAACACACATGGCGAGAGGAAACTCTGGAGCAGTGCTACTCTAGCTGGACTAATAGAAATGAATGACGAACACTTGATACAGATCAGCAGGGAACCGACACGAATATAGCACTTTTGGAACCCACGTGTGGGTTGGAAATATCACCACGCACAAAAGCACTATACAGAGACTATTAGCCTTGAGAAAGTCGCGGAACCACTATCTGTAGCGACGAAACGCGTTGGCTGTTGTTTGCTGTTTGGAAGAAATCAGAATTAAAACAAGACAAGAACTTGATCTGAAAACTGGAACTGTTGACTCACATGTTCTTTGCCTATGATATGTGTGATATTCTGAATAAGTGGAATTAATATAATGAACATACGTGTGCTTGGGAGTTAGAGGTTTCTTGGTGAGAGACTAGTCTCTTGATTTATGGAGTTTGTGTGGTTCTCCATACCTTTGAGCACCGTACAAATGATTTGAAATTGATTAATCTTTAGTGCGAATCTAAACCCTAAGCGCCAGTGAACCTATAAGTCAACCACGTCGCTATTTGTTGATGCCACCATTACTCCAATGTTCTCTCCTGTTGGGCTGTGCGAGTAATTTTCCAAAGGCAAACCCAACAGGGGCACTACCATCAAAAACTGAAGGTCTGCCCAAATCAAAATACAGTGAGTGGACCAAGGGTTTGGAGGACAGGGAACTACTTGAAACACATCTGAAGTACTACAGATGGGGTATGGAGGGACTTTGAGCACAGTCACTAACAGTACCACTGACACTGCCATATTCAATTTGGCAAGACACACTTTAACATCGGAAGAGATTTCACTTCTTATCAATGGCGTATCCCTTGTGATGAAAGAAAAAATAGATTCTTTAGTTTACAAACTGAACTACATAAAGTTTTCCGAAAGCTAATACTGAAATGCTTTTTGTTACACAATGAACAGAAGTATTCAAACTCTGCCTCCAACCTAATGCCTCCATCATCTTTTCTTCCCCACAATGCAATAACGCCACCAGTATTACTGACCTTTGAGAAACTAATAATGAGTTACCTAGATGCGGACTATATTGATTTTATTTGTGCTTTTATGATCTGTATTTTAACAGGTCGAATAAAGAATTTATTGATTGATTGAGTTACCTAGACCAATTAGAAAACAGTAGGACATTTACTCCAAACAGCATTACTTTATCTGAATGTTAAGCTCTGAACAACATGAAGTTTAATGAGCCTATGGTCATAAAGTGAGCAGGTGAGGTGGAATTGTGGTACAAAATCAGGAAGACCACGGCCTCGAAATTCAGAGAAAACTAAGCAAAACAGACTGTTATCTAAAACTTACTCACAACCCTTTCCATGATATCAAAGATAAAATGCTTATGGTTAATCTTATTGAGGGCATGGATTTCAATCCTGAATCTGAACTCTAGACTTAGAGACTCTGTACACCAAAATACCCCAAAATGAACGAATGGAAATTATCCAACAGATTCTTGGCACATGACCCACCTCCTCACAAGTACATACTCAATTCATTCTAGATTTGTTTTCCATTGCACTTACATCTATTTAATTTCTTTACAACACGGGTTACTATCAACAATGTTGTGGGCCGTCTATGGGTGCCATATTTGCTCCCAATTTGGCAAGCATATATGTAGAAAACTTTGAACTGGACTTAGTAGAGAATAATTCACAAAAAAATAAAATACTGGGCGAAATATATCGACAATATTTTCATGATCTGGGCATACTCAGAAGATAGACTTGGGTCATTTGTTGAATATCTGAACCACATCCAGAGTGTTCTCAAGTTCACTTACAACAATGATTGTGACTGCTTATAAATTCTAGATCTTTTGATTAAACATGATAAGAATAATCTTGTCACATCTTTGAACAGAAAACCTACTGAAAGAAACATTCTTCTTCAATACACGTTTTCTGAGGGATGGGATACCATATGGCCAGTTTCTCAGAGTTCATTAGAATTGAACTTATAAAACTGACTGTTTCTGAGAGACTTATTTGCTCTCGACCGATTTGTTAGAGAGAGGCTACTGTAGTGTAGTTCCTATATTCCCAATAGGCGCTGCGCATTGGAATAATATATCCTATAGATTTGACGTAGGACTTAGGTCGACTAGGTCTCTATTGAATACATTAGACTTAATTGTGAGTGCCAGCTAGCTCAGAGGTCACTAGAAACGTTCTCGAATAAACAAAAAGGGATTGGTTTCTGACAACCGCAAACACATGACAACTTTGTTTGCCCAAGAATAAAACTAATCTTCAGAGTCGTGGAAACAATAGATAGATATTTTACTCAGTCAATCGTGCATGCTTCGTTTCATCAGAGTTGCAGAGAAATAGAGAGACGGGCGTTTTCAATAAAAAGATTTATTGAGCAGTCTTCTTTCTCAGACAGGTAAAATGAACTGCTACAATCGTAATACTGGTTGCAAAGTATAATGCGTACAGTTTGAAGAGTTTTATAAAATAATACTGTAAAAGCATTGTATGGTTCCTAGACCATAGATAAATACATACATAAATAACAAAGGCTAAAAGTAATCAACTGGTGCGTCTAAAATACGCCTACCCCAATGTACCTAACCTAAGTCTAGTACGAGTGAAGGAGTAAGTGAGGTGTAGCATAGGTTTAGGTTGTCTTTGCCAAGAATCTAACCAAGATTTTTCTTAGCGTCTAATCAGCTCCATACCTTGGTTTTAGAATGAAGGAGGTCTGGTATCTCTGTCTCGGGACTCGATTTCCCAACACCCAGTTAGGGGAGCTTGGAAACACTTGAGCTGGATTCTCAGCGAGAGAAAGGCAGCATCTCTGTCAGTGCGTCAGCTGGAGGGTCGGCTTCCTTCGGCACTTGCTGTAGCGTGCTGCGTCAGACAAGTAGATAGTCAAGCTGCTCCGAACCACCGGCAAGTGTAGGCATATTTATACCTTGAAGAAGCCTAGTTTGATGTAAAGTCGGACATAATAACGTCATCAAAGAACCCCAAGGGAATGGTAGTTCTTTGAAAACTCCATGATTTCTAGGACAAATCAATATTCAAGCAAGGGTATGTCCCTGACTGCTGAATCCGAGTTTTACGAGAAATCGTTGTGGCTTTTTGCAACTAGTGGAAGGAGCCATGCCTGTATTTGGACTGGATGGGTTATGTCTAAATAGGGGTATGATTTCTATGTCTAAATAAGGGCAATGTGAATGATACCTATATAAGTCCACTTCACCTTCAGAACACCCACCATCCACAGACACCAGCACCTGCTTCCACAAAGAAACTGGACCAAAATCACCGACGACCAGCTCACCTCCTCACTCAACAACTCCACCCCAACCATCGCGGAAAACGACGACCCCAACACCGCAGCCCGAACCCTGCATAGATGGATCTCGGACAACACCAACACCATAGCCAGATGGTTTACCACTGAAGTTCGAGAATCCAGGCGCACATGCCGCCGCCTCGAAAAGGCCTGGAGAAACACCAAATCCACAGAAGCCCACAACAACTTCAGAGCCGCCACCAACGCCCACCATCAACTCATCAGAGAAACGAGGAAAAAAGCGATTGAAGACAGAATCTCCACCCACGCACACAACAGCAAGGAACTCTTCAGCATCATCAAGGAGTTCGCCCAACCCACCAGCGAGTCTACCGACATCCCTCCCTCACAAGACCTCTGCGACAAAATCAGCACCTTTTTCCACCACAAAATCAAGAGCATCTACGACAACTTCGACGAAGACAACCAACACACTGAACCCTCACCAACCACCCCCGACACCCGGAAACCAGCGATTGATGACTGGACAGCCCTCACCACCGAAGACACACGGAAGACAATGAAGTCAATCCACTCAGGGGCCCCCACGGACCCCTGCCCCCACCACATCTTCAACAGAGCCGCCGACACCATCGCACCCATGCTCTGCCACACCATCAACCGCTCCCTGGCGACCACCTCATTCCCCGATGACTGGAAACACACCGAGGTGAACCCCCTCCTAAAGAAAACCTCAGCGGACCCCACTGACCTCAAAAACTACAGACCCATCTCCCTGCTCCCGTTCCCAGCGAAAGTCATCGAGAAAGCCATCAACAGCCAACTCGCCACATTCATTGGTGAACACAACATCCTCGACTCCTCCCAATCCGGCTTCAGAAAAAACCACAGTACGGAAACCGTCCTCCCCGCCGCAACAGATGACATCCGCACCCTACTGGACAAAGGAGAAACAGTAGCCCTCATCCTCCTCGACCTATCAGCGGCGTTCAACATAGTCTCCCACCGCACCCTAATACGCAGACTCTACGACGCAGGAATCCAGGACAAGACCCTCGACTGGATCTGCTCCTTCCTCTCTGGCAGGACGCTGCGGGTCAGACTCCCCCTTTCCTCTCGGACCCCACACCTACCACCTGCGGAGTCCCCCAGGGCTCCTCCCTCAGCCCGACGCTCTTCAACGTCTACATGGCTCCACTTGCCCCCATCGTCAGAACCTACGGACTCAACATCGTGTCATACGCAGACGACACCCAGCTCATCCTCTCCCTATCCAACAAGCCCAACACCGCCAGACGCAACTTTCGAGAAGGCATGGAAGCCGTCGCCAAATGGATGAAAAACAGCTGCCTACAACTAAATACCAACAAAACAGAAGTACTCATCATGGGCCCAAACCCCGATGCCTGGAGCGACACCTGGTGGCCCACCGCCCTCGGAAACCCGCCAACCCCCACAGACCACGCACGCAACCTGGGAATCATCCTGGACTCCGAGCTCAAAATAGACCCGCCAGATCAAATCTGTCTCATCTTCCTGCTTCCACACCCTCCGCCTCCTTCGTAAGACCTTCAAATGGATCCCCCTAGAACACCGAAAGACAGTCACTCATGCCCTGGTCACCAGCAGACTTGACTACGGCAACGCACTCTACGCCAGAATAAACAAAAACCTCATCCGCAAGCTACAGAACATCCAGAACGCCGCCGCAAGACTGGTCCTCAACCTGCCAAAACACTGCCACATCTCCCAGCACCTGCGCACACTCCACTGGCTCCCCGTCGAGGCAAGAATCACCTTTAAGATGCTCACCCGCGCACACAAGGCCCTCCACGGCACCGGACCAGCATACCTGAACAGCCAACTCAAATTCCACGCACCCCAAAGGACCCTACGATCAGCCCAGCTCTCCTACGCCGTGGTCCCCCGCACCAGAAAGACCAGATCGGGAGACCGCTCCTTCTCCTTCCTCGCGGCCAAAGCATGGAACGCCCTTCCGCTCCACCTCAGACAGACAACATCGCTCCCCATCTTCGCAAGAAACCTCAAAACCTGGCTCTTCGACAGACCCCCTCCTTGATGGTATAGAACCTGCACCCCCCCACCCCTAGCGCCGTGAGACCCTTACGGGTGAGTAGTCGCGCTT
This sequence comes from Lissotriton helveticus, assembly GCF_964261635.1. Taxonomy (NCBI): domain Eukaryota; kingdom Metazoa; phylum Chordata; class Amphibia; order Caudata; family Salamandridae; genus Lissotriton; species Lissotriton helveticus. The sequence continues at coordinate 459,813,611 of NC_136073.1, forward strand.
TAACAAACCCCTAATTGATTGATTGATAAGTTAATGAATCGGTAAATTATGCTTGGATCCTAAAATGCTACACAACACTATACTAGATGTGTAGTAAGAATGGGCATGAGGAAAGCGTGGTACAGTGCCAGGTAGGAACTCCTAACTCCAAGAGCCAAACTTCCCTCAGACAAACTGGTGTGTGTTACTACATTCTGTCCCCATACAAATAACATTGTTGAGACATTGAAGAAGGATTGGCGTTGTTTTAAACATACTGATGACATTCTTAGACCCACCTATGTTTGCATTCAAAAAGTGTAAACATTTTAAACACTATGCAGTCCATACTAGTGGCAAATGCACCAGACCTAAAAACAGCATTGCATGGAGCTGGGGTTTAGCTCCAGTCAAAGCTCATTACAAATGGGGAGATCATGTTGCATGCCAAGCTACTCTTAAAACTAAAATACTTTATTTATGGCAATCTACAAACAGAGCTGAGGTCTCATCAAACTGTAACTCTACTAATGTTGTATATTGCATCTGGTGTCCCTGCCACCTCCTATATTTGGGACAAATGCAGTGACAAGGACGGGCCGGAGCCAGAGTCATAGTAGATGCCAAGTACCAAATGCTCCACTGGTTACACATTTCATTGAACACAGCCTTACTGCGGATGGTATCAAATGACAAGTCATTGAGATGGCGTCGCCTTCTCCAAGAGGGTGAGATCTGTCATATATCTTGCAAAGACTGGAGTGCAAATGTATAGAAAAGTGCAATTCTATTAGAATTAGAGAAGGGCTCAATGCTATGGCAGAATGGCACACCTTCATATCTTCAGCAGATGGTTATTAGACTCAACAGTTCTTATGCAGAGAAACAGTGCGAGACGCAGTGCAAGCATTCAGGACCATTCTAATATGTTAATTGAAATGAGTGAGTTGATGTTGAAGAATAATTTTTTTCTTTTTGAAGATGAATGGTTCCATCAGATCAGGGGAACTGCAATGGGCTCCAGGTTTGCTCCCTCTTACGCCAACCCGTTCATGGGTTGATTTGAGAGGCAGCATGCCTGGAGCCGAGGGGCCTTGAGATGGACTGACCATATTTTATTTTGGGTACGTTTCATTGACGATGTTTTAATGATATGGAAGGGTACTCAGATTGAATTGATGGAATACTTAGATTTTTTTAACCTTAATGATTTTAATGTTACCTTCACCATGAATCAAAATTTTTAAAAAGTGATTTTTTAGATGTGGAGTTGTTTATCAATGAAGATGCTATTAAGAGCAGGTTATTTAGAAAAAGCACTGCAACAAACTCCATATTAAGGGCTGATAGTGCTCATCCTGTGTCAGTTATCAGAGGAATCCCCTTTGGGGAGATGATAAGAATGCGCAGGAACTGCAGCACAGATGATGAATTTGGAACTGAATTAGACAAATTACAACATAGGTTACAATGTAAATGTAAATGTAAATGTGTTTGTATTTATATAGCACACTTCTACTCAGAGGTCTCGTAGCGCTGTATTCATACCACTGTGGAACCCGTCCTGGCTTTCCTGTGAAATGTCCACTCCTGGGCACCCCCAAGGTGAAGCCAGGCATCCAAGCGCTGCTGGGGCCGTTGTGGAGATTAAGCAAGCTGTTGCCCAGAGTCACAGAGTCGGACCCATGATTAGACTAGGCACCGAGGCGAGAATTATCAGGTCCGGGGAAATTGAGTCCAAGAGCCGCCGAGGCGGGAATTGAACCCTGGTCCCGGGCCAGACCTCTGCATCAGGGTCTGCCGCTCTAACCATTGAGTCGCACTTCTCCACTATATATAGAGGTTACAGGAATAGCGATTTGCTAAGGGCCAGAGAGCGAGTAATGAATGTAAAGAGAGAAACGACTCTGGTGCAAAAGCGCAAAGACCATTCCAAAGAACGTTTGGCATTTGTAACTACGTATTGTACACAGAAGGACAGAATTTTTAAAGCTTTAGGTAAGAATTGGAGCTTATTCAAGAGAGTACCAGGCTTGATGAACTTTATAGGCGATAAACCAGGGGTGATTTTTAAAAGAAGTCCCACGATTAAGGAGATGCTAACCAGGATTTATATAGAACCCATAAGAACAGGAGACTCTAATTGGATATCTCAACCACCGAAAGGATTCTATGTTTGTGGGGCCTGTAACGTTTGTGACTTGGGTATGACTAGAACGAAGGATTTTTCATACAATACTAAAAAATGATATGCTATCAAGGAATTTATTAATTGTAACAGCACTGGAGACATTTATGCTATTTTTTTTATGTGTGTGTAAAAAAATTATATTGGCAGTACCAAACACATTTTAAAGCTCAAAATTCAAGAACACAGACGCTCCATTTCAAATCATGATGCTAGATCATCACTATATCAACATATCAAAGACAAACATAGTATGCAGGAAGACATCAGGTTTCATGGTATTCAATGGATTATTCCTAGGAAAAGAGGAGGGGATTGGGAATTGGTGATCAGGCAACAAGAAGCTAGATGGATAAACAGATTTAGAGCAGTGACTCAAGGGTTGAATAGCGACACGGAACTCCATCACTTCCTACAATAAGGCCAGTGTGAAGGGCAAGAATGGATATATTGTGCTCTTTTGAAGTTGGGATTGGCTTTTTGTAATGAATTCTATTATCGTTTTTGATAATTGCAATTGGATGAAGACACATTTTTCAAGATCAGGATATAGTAAAGTTATGGAGATTATAGTGGATGCAGGCACTCTTGAACACTTATTTGATATTGGAGGATAGTAAAAAGATGTGTATGGGAGCCAATTATGGATATAGCTAAATTACTGGCCCATTATTGAATTTGCTGTAAATAGACAAGCTTGGTACACCGAGAAAATTAGCTGTGGGCCATTTGACGCTCTTTGAGGTAATAGGAATCGGATGTCATGGGTAAACAGATGAGTATATAGCTGTCTGGTATTGAAATATTGAAAGCGGTTGGTAAAAGATTATTTCAATTAAGCATATAGCGTCGCTATCGTTGCGTGATGAATGAATGAGGAAGGAAGGTTAATATGTAACGTGACGTAGTTAGTCAGTCTAAAAAGAAAAAGTAGTTAATGGCCCAAAAATTTGGATTCAAAGAAATTGGCTGTCCAAAAGGAGGGCCGCAGCAAGCAGGTGCGTTTGGTATGCTCTTAGATTACATGCACGCTACGTTAGAAATTCAGGTTGTCATAGGTTAGAGCTTGATGTCATGTGGGTGTCGCTGAGACGTTTTTGAGTAAGGTTTGCATTGTAATGGGATTCATAGAAAAATTTGTGAGTAAGGTTGTCCCTGCAACGCGTTGGAAAAATATTACATTGGCAGGGGACTTGTGCAAACTGGTCAGTACAGGAGCAACACTATCGGACTGAATAGTCATGTTGTTTCTGTTGTGACATGTAGGTGCTATAAAAGTTTATTTGAACCTATTGAGTTAAAAACCGACGGGTAGGTTGACGCATAAATTATACATATTTAGCTGGATGATAACAAACTCGACATTTGGATAGGAAATTTCGGACTTAAGAAAAGCTGGTGGAAGGAGATTGGCTATTGTAGTGTTTCCGGTTTTTCCGGATTTGAAATAATTATAACTGGTGAAAGGGGATTGGATAATATAGTGTTTCCGGTTTCTCGGCACAAGTAAACATTAGAATTGAGGTAGCGGACCGCATAGGAAACTGACATTCTATCCAATTGGAGCTTAGGATTGGATGAATGGAGTCATGTGATCGTTGGTGCTTGGGTATGATGTGATTGGGTACTTGGACAGGAACAGCAGGAGCGGACCGCACTGGAAACAGGCATAATAAACGATGAGATTAGAAAAACCCTAACCGGATTGGTGGTTGGTATATTTAAATAGCGGTCGTGGCAGGAGTATCAATTCACACCATATTTATCAGGACCGGCTGTCGATGAGTTGGGATTTGGTAAGCGGAATTACCAGGACATAGGTGAGGAAGGCTGGAAGGATGTGGATTAGATAACAAATTTAATACAAGGTTAATAGGAAGGATTGAGGGTGATTTAACTATGAGACATCATTTTGATTGGGTGTCTTTTAATTTTGGTAGATTTGGAAAATATTGCAGAAGAGGCAATGACTTTGATCTGGAGATAAATAACTACTGTTCTTCAATTTTGCATGATGTAGATCAGGAGATATATAATAATTGGACTGGGCATATATCAAGGTTAGCTATGGGTGGTTAATGTTACCTGTAGTATTTTGGAGATAAAGGAGAAATTTACCATGTAAATACATTTCTGTTAGTAAAGGGAGAACATTCTCATATACAGATTCCGCTTTAAAAATTGGTGAAGAAGGCGAAATTGCACCACCGGAATAAGGAGGAACTAGTGACAACTTTAAGCTTTACAATATATGAGTTACGCTCATGTAGATAAAAGTTTTTTTTAAGTTAATGAGTCTGGAGAAACATGGAGGTACCAGGATATGATGGACAATCTATGTTAGATGGAGGTGCCAAACAGAAAATTGCAGGAATAATGGACAAGATTGGAGTAGGAAGGTGTTAGTGACTACTGTGGGTGGATCAAGCATAAGGACTTCAGAATAATTTATTAAATTATAAAATAAATACAGGTGTGATGTTTTAGAATTGTGACACATGACATTACGTGGATTGTGAAAATACTGTATGTAGGTTTTTCTTTCTTATACTCAGAATGTTAAATAGGCAGGTTCATTATGTGGGATTTATAGCTTGATGAATGTTAATTTAATTACAATGTTTGTATGGAGAATGATTATTGTTAAGAAACTCATTATGGTTTGGATTGTGATATTGTGTTTTTTCTACTTTACAGCCCGGATGATGTCCCAAGGGGGACGAAACTTGTAGGCTGTTGTGAACCACTAGGCTATATGGAAAAATAATTGTTTGATTGGATTTACGAATCGATGATTACTTTGTTGGATTTTGGACTTCAGCAATTCTTTTGAACTGTGGAGAGGGAAAAAAAAATTCTGGTTAATAAAGAAACGGAAAAGAAAGAAAAAACAGACTGCAATTGATTGTTTATTATCATAAAGTACACGCTCCTTTTGTTTTTTTACTAGTAATAATAATCTTTATTTGGATATAAAATAACATCCTTAAAAGAAGTGCCAACAGCAATACACATTATAAGAGCAAAAATACCATCAATGATCAACTTTAAGTGAATAAAAGTTCCCACATTGCGTTGTGCAGTTCCCTATTGAACAATCCAAGCGACGTTTAAAAACGACTTGTTTTTTTTTTTTAAAAGAAGATAAAAGATACAGCATTTGTTATACAGTAATTTACCGTGTTGAACTTGTATGCCCACCCGCCGTTATAAATAATTACAAATGTTAAAAAAGAGATCAGATAAAATAGCAACAGCAGGTCAGTAGCAACGAATCATGATAGTGCAACAATAAATAAAGTCAATTACAGATGATACAACTTGGTTTAGGCCGCTCCCAACATGAGGGGAGCATGCAAAAAGTTGTGATATGCAAAGCGTACTCAGCTACACTCTACGGGGCAGAGCTCTGGGGCTACAAGGACCTCACTAGTCTATATAGAATACAGTGTAGGTTCTTACGTAATCTGGTGGGGCTGCCCCAATCAACCCCACTGATCCCACTCTGTCACGACATGGGCTGTCCACCAATAACAGACACGGCCAGATTCAGAGTAGTGTCACTGTGGAGGCGCCTATGGACATCCGAGGATTTGGTGTTTTTCGCAAAGGAGCTAGCCGAGGTGAAAGCTATGGGGGGCTCGGAACGCATCCCTTGGCTTCGCTCAGTGAAAACTAGCCTGTGTGAAATGGGGCTTAGTCATTTATGGGTTTCCCCAGGCATCAGCAACTTTCCATCAAAAAAGGAATTTAAGTGTTTATTTTGGGCCTCAATCCGCCTGTCCCTGGTCCAAGCTTCCGGTCTGGTGAACCTGACGGGCCGCTTTCTAAGTTTTAAACAGGACTCTGCCCGTGAAACATACTGGGACCTTATCACCAGACCAATGGACAAAAAGCTTTATCATCAATTTCGGGTGGGGTCCCTACCCTTGAATTCCTTTACCTCATCCTGGGATAAATCCTTTTCCAACCTATGTACATTTTGTCCAGGTTGTAGGGAAACTGAGGGTCATTTTCTGTTTGCTTGTCCCCAATATCGTGTACCCCGTTCAAAATGGTTAAAACCCATCTTTAAACATCTGTCCTGTAGGAAAGCCCCGGAAGCTATATGGGCCCTAAAAACAAACACTTCCAATTTGATTGTGATATGTTTTGCCAAGTTTTTAGGGTGGGCTTGGGCAATAAGAGCTAGAAGGATCGCAACTGTCCCCCGTCTATAACATATTATGTGTAAATTGTTTTCCCAATGTATTAGTTGTTTCTACTTTGCTGATGAATTTTTAATGAATGTCTGGTTTTTCGAACACATAGTTTAATAATGTCTTAACCGAGGGATATCTTGCTCCATTTTAACATATTCTTTTTAATATATAGATACACCTCGTTCTTAATGATTTTGTAAAACTGTGGAGATTTTCTTGAACTGTTTTTGTTGTTGTGTTTAACCTGTCTTTTATGATTTTACTATCGAAATAAAGACATTAAAATCTGAAAAATCTGAAGCGTATAAACAGTATAAGGCCGATATTTAAAGCCGTGTTTTCTGGGCATAAGGCCGCAATGATTGCCTGTCTGCAGGACCGGATTCCCAACCTATTCCACTCCACTTTCAATTTACGTCTGCGCTGTGCCATGAGTGCTGGGCAAAGACAAACCACGTGCTCCGGAGTTTCGGCCGACCTGCCGCACCCTCTGCACCATATTTCATCTGACGTACGACGCCAGCCTGGCAGATCTTTTAGAAATTGCCAGTCACCAAGTCTGATAGCCATAAAACTGAGTTTTAGGTGCAGGGAATAGGTGCAGGATAGATAGGTTGCAGGAGCCAGCCGCCCGTACGAGTTCATGATGGCCCAGGCGTGTCTACGTTTGGCAATGTGATTTTTATCCATGATGAGGGAACTTATTCGGACGCTTTTCTTAATGGTGGATTTAAATACTGTCATACTGGGGTTGAGATCCCATAGGTCACCCGCAGAGAGTTCTTGAATGTACTCCTTAAAGAGGCACCCATACCTGCCCCCTGGGTTTTTCGCAAAGATATCTTGCCAAACTAGTGACTCCAATGAGCCTATGTCTGCTTGTCTGAATTTGTCCCCGGTAGCTTGTTTTCTTCCCAGTATAAGAATTGGCTTGGTAGTTTGGTTTGCCCTGTTCCCATCATGCACTGGGACAGGAACAGACTAATTTGCATATAGCCAAGTTCTGAGCTGGGATGGTGCAGTGAGCTAAAAAACGGTGATGGATCAAGCCCTGATCTTTGGACTGGGTAAGAGTGGTCTGCTTAATTCAGGCACTCTGTTCATCACCACCCCCTTTTCTGAATCATTTTGTCCACCATAAGCGTGGAAGGGTATACTCAGATGTGAGTCCCTTGCTCATTGCACCATCAGGATTCAAGCAAGCCGGGCCGAAGAGGCTGAAATGCCAGAAACCGGTCCCCGGTAGCTTGTTTTCTTACCAGTATAAGAATTGGCTTGGTAGTTTGGTTTGCCCTGTTCCCATCATGCACTGGGACAGGAACAGACTAATTTGCATATAGCCAAGTTCTGAGCTGGGATGGTGCAGTGAGCTAAAAAACGGTGATGGATCAAGCCCTGATCTTTGGACTGGGTAAGAGTGGTCTGCTTAATTCAGGCACTCTGTTCATAACCACCCCCTTTTCTGAATCATTTTGTCCACCATAAGCGTGGAAGGGTATACTCAGATGTGAGTCCCTTGCTCATTGCACCATCAGGATTCAAGCAAGCCGGGCCGAAGAGGCTGAAATGCCAGAAACCGGTCCCCGGTAGCTTGTTTTCTTCCCAGTATAAGAATTGGCTTGGTAGTTTGGTTTGCCCTGTTCCCATCATGCACTGGGACAGGAACAGACTAATTTGCATATAGCCAAGTTCTGAGCTGGGATGGTGCAGTGAGCTAAAAAACGGTGATGGTTCAAGCCCTGATCTTTGGACTGGGTAAGAGTGGTCTGCTTAATTCAGGCACTCTGTTCATCACCACCCCCTTTTCTGAATCATTTTGTCCACCATAAGCGTGGAAGGGTATACTCAGATGTGAGTCCCTTGCTCATTGCACCATCAGGATTCAAGCAAGCCGGGCCGAAGAGGCTGAAATGCTAGAAACCGGTCCCCGGTAGCTTGTTTTCTTCCCAGTATAAGAATTGTCTTGGTAGTTTGGTTTGCCCTGTTCCCATCATGCACTGGGACAGGAACAGACTAATTTGCATATAGCCAAGTTCTGAGCTGGGATGGTGCAGTGAGCTAAAAAACGGTGATGGATCAAGCCCTGATCTTTGGACTGGGTAAGAGTGGTCTGCTTAATTCAGGCACTCTGTTCATCACCACCCCCTTTTCTGAATCATTTTGTCCACCATAAGCGTGGAAGGGTATACTCAGATGTGAGTCCCTTGCTCATTGCACCATCAGGATTCAAGCAAGCCGGGCCGAAGAGGCTGAAATGCCAGAAACCGGTCCCCGGTAGCTTGTTTTCTTCCCAGTATAAGAATTGGCTTGGTAGTTTGGTTTGCCCTGTTCCCATCATGCACTGGGACAGGAACAGACTAATTTGCATATAGCCAAGTTCTGAGCTGGGATGGTGCAGTGAGCTAAAAAACGGTGATGGATCAAGCCCTGATCTTTGGACTGGGTAAGAGTGGTCTGCTTAATTCAGGCACTCTGTTCATCACCACCCCCATTTCTGAATCTGTCTGAATTTGTGGCAGAGATTTAGAAATGTGCCAATGCTGGAGGCTTCATAGTTTAATAAACCAAATTCTAGCCTAATCTGGGCAGCAGAGGCATTTTTGGGCAACCGAAGGACTTTTTTTTATAAATTTTAGTCACGTGTTGGTTTAAATTCATGTTCAGTTTACCCCTGAAAATCTCATTACCATAAGACAGTGTCGGGCCTATTTTTGCTCTCATGACCTCTAGTAGAGGAGTTAAACTTGGGCCAGACAATTTTTTTGAGAGCTTAGACAGGGTCACCTGTAGGTTCACAGCTTTAGCAGATATCTCCCTACACTGTTTCACAAAATTACCCCTTGAGTCGAGATTGACCCCTAGGTATTTGTATACACTTCCTACTGCAATGGTCATGTTGTTATATGACCATCCTCCCCCGGCTTTTCTTTTTTTTCCAAAGATAACCACTTGAGTTTTCTTTAGGTTAACCTCTAACAGGTTTGCAGTGGTGTAATTGTATAATTTTACCAGGAGCCTTTGTAAACCAACGCGGGTTAGACTGAGAAGCACTAGGTCATCAGCGTAAAGCAGGTTGCTTATGGGAACACCACCCACCTTTGGGGGGTGACTATTTGTTTCATCTAAAGTTGTCGTCAGGTCAGCAATAAACAGATTAAAAAGAAGTGGGGCCAGCACACAGCCCTGTTTGACACCCCTAGTTGTCATGATTTTCCGAGAGAGATGTGTGCCGGACCCCAGCTTCACCTGAACCCATGTACCTGAATATAACTGAATTATTGCCTCCAGAAGTTTTCGAGGGATTCCCCATCTCCTTAGCTTTTCCCATAGGGCTGCCCTGGGGACCCTGTCGAAAGCGGCTTTAAAATCAACAAAGCAGCAAAAAACAGCCGTAGATGTTAAGCATACTTTATCAACAATAATGGCTAATGTCAGTAAGTTAGTCATGGTTCCGGATTTGGCAATGAAGCCGGTTTGGTTCATTGGAATCAGATTCTACTCCTCCGCCCACGCTCTCAGCTCGTTCAGGAGAATGCTCGCGTAGTGTTTGGCCTCAATATCCAAGAGAGCTATCAGTCTGTAATTGTTTGGTGATGAATGGAGACCTGATTTGTAGATTGGGTGGATTATCGCTCCACGCCAAGAGTCCGGTATAATCGAGGTTCTAAGGGAATAATTAAAAAGGTTGGTTAGATAGCCGGACCAGAGGGGTAGATTAGATTTAAATAAGTTCTGAGGTAGCTCCTTTTGTTATTCTTTAACTTTCCTCTAATCCTTCCTCCTTTTTAATTGGAATATTTAAGCATTCATGTCCTCGTTCTCGCTTGAGTGAGTTATGTTGTCTGAAATGCATTGCATTTCAAGGCTTGCTTTCTGCCATCCTTGATTTTGGGGTGCTCATGTCCTCACTGTGACGGTGTTCCCAGTCTTCGCTGCCACACCACTGTCCCTCACCATTAAAGATGTCACTAGAGACCTTATTTTTGGTCTCGGCAATACCATACTTACTCTCTAAAAATTAATTTGAGCACTTTTGGGAATTACCGCATCGGATCCATGGGTAAGAGCTACTGTAATTTTTGATTTTTCCAGTTAGCTAAGTGAAACTGCACTCCTTGCATTATTTGTACAATTATTTTATTTCCATTGCTGCTAGGTCATTGTACCAGTGAGTATATATACAATACCTTTTACACTGAGATGGTCATTCCTGATCTTGCTCTGCTTGCTGTTCTTCACAGCTTGCTAAGGGTTTTCATTTTTACTCTGGTATAGGCAGTTTAAAAGCCATCCTATTCAGGCCATCTGGGAATCCCCCTTAAGCATGTTCCACTTTTATTTTTATTTGTGTTATGAATTCCCTATAGGTCCCCCAGGTGTCCCTACGACCAGATGAGACTCTTGGCTTCTATTAGGGGTCATTGACATGATCCAGCATGTGGTCAATACCTGATCAGGGATCAATACTCAATTCATACAATTACAATGGTCCATGCACATTCATCCAGAATTCCTGATGCGTTCGGGTCAATTTATTCATGTTCAATACCTCTTTTCCGTAAACCATATATAACGTCATTAGAATGCCTACTAAGTTAATTAATCAACTTTCCTTCTATTTGGTCGATGGATCAATTAGTTGAATAGTTGATGATAATGATTATACTTATTTAACTCAACTCTTCAGGTAGCTAAATAACCACAGACACTCTGTAAATTTTACAAAGTTTATCTCAAATATTACGTAATGCTCAATGCATACAGTCACAGATGCAAATAATGAACCCACATTCGCTTTCGTAGTGCAGGATCAGACCGGATTTCATTTGAATGGGTTGTGTGCTGGAGGTGCGCCGTGTCAAAAGTCAAAGCGAGGGCAAGTGAACAATGTCACACCTTTCAGACTCAGCAGTGTAAGATGGGAAAGAAATGAGCGATACATCAATATATGAAGGCGCCGCTCGTAGTCGTGGAACTTGTTTTAATCTTGATTGGTGCCTTTTAAAGCCCTTACTCCTGCATCAACTGGGACTCTAGCTGATTCACAAGCCTACATTGTACCTTGACACTTGGAGCTGCTGTTGGTTTTGACAATTTACTTTTAATTCCATTTGGGCGATTACGGGGGTGTGGGACTGCGAGGCCCAGAGGTCTTTGCGCTGTGTCAACCTCGCGCACCTGGTGCCTCTTCCCGCCCCTCCTCCCTGCCGAACTCAAATACGACTTGCGGCCCCCACTACGCGGGAGCCGCTCGTAGTCGTGGAACTTGTTTTAATCTTGATTGGTGCCTTTTAAAGCCCTCACTCCTGCATCAACTGGGACTGTAGCTGATTCACAAGCCTACATTGTACCTTGACACTTGGAGCTGCTGTTGGTTTGACAATTTTCTTTTAATTCCATTTGGGCGATCACGGGGGTGCGGGACTGCGAGGCCCAGAGGTCTTTGTGCTGTGTCAACCTCACGCACCTGGTGCCTCTTCCCGCCCCCTCCTCCTTCTACTTAAGGAACGGCCCTTACGCTACCGCGGGACGCGCGCGGGACAAAGCACGGGGCTAAGCCCGGGCAAAGGGCGGGCCGTATGTGGCCGTCTGTGGCCGTCCGAGGACGGTTGAGGCCGGGCTGGGCCATACCATTTGACTCCAGGTTACGTGTCAATCTTGTGTTAGTATAGTGTATATATATTTTGAGAGCTATTGTCCATCGTTAGTGGTTATTGGTAATTGCTGATTTGCTATCATGGCTTTACGATCAGGGAAAAGCAGAATTGTTACCTTGAACACCAATGCAGGTATGGTTACGGGCACACTGGACCAGTTTTTTAAATGGGCTACCGGTATTTTAGAGAAAGAAATAGCTTTTGCAGAAAAGCGTTTGTCAATAGACATCTTAATGGGCAAGCGGTCTTCTTTGGGCGCGAACGGGTCTGCTGTAACTCCGGCCCACTGTAACGTCCCGGTTGTTCTGGCAGATACTAGCCCAATCCCTTGTTCTTTGGAGGAGGGGTCAGGTGGTTCTGTTACCGGCTCTATGCTGGGCTCAACCTCGCTTAGTCAATCTTCTAGCGACTTGAGCCACAGAACATCCACACCAACGCCTCCACCCCCTGCTTCCCGGATAGAACAAGATCAGTTGTCGAAGGGAGTAAACAAGAAATGTATTGTAACTCCTAAGCAGGGAAAAAACAAGAAAGGGGGGGCAAGAGGTTGGGCGGTGGTAAAAGACCCACAAAAACCCAAAATTCCAGGGATGCTCCACAGGCTATAGCTCAGTCTCCTATTTTAATCGATACATTAACTAATACTGTTCCATCACTGATTCAACAGAATCCCAACGAGGATCTTCTTGCTAAAATGGAATTATTAGTAAGGTCTCTAATACTACTCTTGATTAATCGAATGAAATTAATTAAAGAAAAGTTAGACCAGATAGAGGTAATGACGAAAGGGAATACTTCAAAACTTGATGCTTTTGGGGAGGAGCTTGGCGGGCATCCGCGATGGCCGCGTGAGCACAGCGCTCTCCGGACCCCCGCCACTCCCGGCATGATATCCTGAACATATCCTGATTCTTCACGAGGATTTATGTAGAGGACGCTGGGCTGATCTTCCTGTGATTTTTGGAATTTGATTTGGACCCGGGGCGCCGAAGATACGGCGATTTGAACTTTCGGGGTCCGCCCTTGGGGTGCGCCCGGGACTGGGTGAGGCTCTCTGGCCGTCTCGGAGTTGAACAACAACGGCAGGGGGATTGGACTTGTGGGTCCCCCTCTTAAGTTTCGGTTTCGATTCTGCCTCAGACTGAGACATCTGGCAGGGGAGTCTGGCCTGGGCTGGGTCCGGCACGCGGTACGGCTGTCGGGCCTTTGGCTGGCTTATTCTCCTTTCAAGCTGGTCCTCTCCTAGTGGTACCCTTGCAGCGGCCTTTCGGTCCCGACGCCCTACTTCCCTGTGGCCATTTCCATCGGGTCGAGTGAGTCTCCTGGTGGCGCGGTTTCCGACATGGCGGGCAGAGGGGACCGAGAGACACGAAAGACCAAGACGCCCCTGCGTGGGGGCCCGGTCCAGTCTAACGTTATGGACCGTTACACCCATGCGAAGGGGTCCCCCGGAGCCGCCCTGCCTGGCCCAAGTGCGGTTGACCACATCGTGGACGCATCACCGGAACCGACCTTGCAGGACATCATGGGCGCCATTTCTGGCATAAAGGAAACGATAGGTCAACAATATGAAGCTTTGGCCCACAAAATCGACACCGTGGCCATTGATGTGAACTTGATTCGGGCCGACCTATCTAAAACCAATGAGAAGGTGAAGTCATTGGATCTCAAGTCATCCAGCCTCACGGCAGACGTCTCGGAGATACAGACAGAGATTGGCAATCTCCGTAGGGTGAACGATTTCATGCCCCGGCGCTTGGAGGACTTTGAGAACAGGGCACGTCGCTGTAATGTGCGTGTGGTTGGCGTTCCGGAGAATCCAGAACTGCACTCTGTTGATCTCCTGGTTGAGGACCTGATCCAGAACTACCTCTCTCCGCCTGGGCTGAGTAAGTTCTTCGCAGTGGAGCGTGCCCATCGTGTTCCGGGAGGCCAGGGTAAGCCTGGCGCCCCGCCGAGGCCTATTGTTGCGAAACTCTTCCACTATAGGGATCGGGACGCTATCCTGCAGGCATCACGTGTGAAGGGCCCGGTGGCTTTTGAGAATGCCACGGTGAACTTTTATCCGGACTTTTCTCAACTGGTGCAGAAACAGCGTATGGGCTTCCGTGGAGTCAAGAAGCGTCTCCGGGACATGGGACTGCGCTACGCTATGCTTTTTCCGACCAGGCTGCGAGTTGAGTACAATGAACAAACCTTTTTCTTTGATCGGCCTGATTCTGTGAATGACTGGCTGGACTCCCTGCCGGACCGACCTCCTGCGGCTGAGTCCGCCGCCCACCCGGGTGGTGCTGAGGGTGGTGTAGAGAGCTGAACTGTTTGTTTATGCCCGGGTCCTCGTGTAAAGTAACTTCTTCTGGGATTCTATGCCTAAGTGCCTCTGCTGTCTGAGTGTTTTCTTTGTTATTTTTCTTGTTGGGGTGGCGGGTGGGTCAGAGCCTTTCCTCCTCCGGGGTCTTTTTGTAGAATGGGGGTTCTTGGGCGACATGCACACTGCATGTTGGGGTGGCTTTTTAGCTTCTTGCAGGGGTGCAGGGTGGGGGGTGTTTCTTCGATTGTTGGGGGGTGGGTGGATGGGAAGTTTGATGTTTGTGTGTTGTGTTCTCAAGGCGATTCTATCTTGCTAATGATGTTTTTGATGTCATGCTCATTGGAGGGGGGTTGCGGCGTTACTATATGGGATGGGGGGGTAGCAGGTTGAGGTTTATTTTGTGGAATGTTAATGGTCTGGGGGATCGTATTAAGCGGGGTGTGGTGTTGCGATGTATACGACGTTTGTCTCCAGATATTGTTTTTCTGCAGGAGACTCACTTGGTAGGCAATACATGTCGTGCAATGAATAGGTGGGGCTATCGCCTCGCCGCACATTCGGGGTTTACCACGGGTTCCAGGGGGGTGGGTATCCTTGTTCGGGCTTCCCTCCCCCTAGCTATTGATGATGTGATCCTTGATGATCGGGGGCGGTACGCCGTCCTCGTGGGTCGCTATGAGGGTCGAACCCTTTCCTTGTTTACCGTTTATGTGCCCCCCGGTCTACAGACCTCTACCTTTTCCGATTTGGGCCGTGTGTTGTTGAATCTCCCTGATAGTACTCTCTTCATAGCAGGTGACTTTAATTCTGTGCTCTCCGGTCTACATGATCGTCACCCCCCTAGGGACACCCCTTTGGCCCAACAGTGGCTGGATGGGTTTCTGGATACGTTCGGCTTGGTGGATTGCTGGAGACTTATGCATCCTACTCAGCTTCAATACACTTTCCACTCTGGGGCCCATGGGAGTCTGTCTAGACTGGATTATTTCCTGATGCCTGCGGCGCGGACACCAGCGGTTCGTGAGATTAGGCACCTTCCCCGGGGCATCTCTGATCATTCCCCGCTCTGGCTTTGTTTTGAGGTGGGGGTGGAAGCGGCGGGCCGGGTGGCTCCTATCAACCCATGGTACCTCACCTCCCCCGAGACCCGCAATCTCTTGATTAAGTCTTTGGACAATTATTTTTTGGACAACGAGGGTTCCGTCTCCTCTGCTGTATCCCTGTGGGAGGCCTTTAAGACAGTGATTCGCGGGCAGGCCCTTTCCCTTATTGCCGAGTCCAAGAAGGCGAGGAATCGGGAGGTGGTAGACCTTGAGAGGGAGATTGCTGAGATAGAGGCTGACCTAGAATCGAACGTTACATCTGATAAACTCCACGCCCTGGGTCTGAAACAATTTGCTTATAAGTCTTTGGTCACAGATGCGGCTAAACTGATGTTTCGGGAGCAACAGGGTCGTTTGTATGATGTGGGGGACAAAGCGGGTAAATTACTGGCATGGTTGGATAAGACGGAGAGGGCGAATCGTGTGGTGCCTGTCATTCAGACTTCGAGTGGCGTGGGAGTGACAGACCTGGTTGAAATAGTTGAATGTTTTGCGGATTATTTTCGTGCGGTTTATACCCCTGTGTCTGAACGGGATGTTGATGACTCTCGCCTTTTGTTGCGTGATATAGCTCTGCCCAGTATTTCCGATTTAGACCGAGTCTATTTGGAATCCCCTTTTACTACGGACGAGATAGCGACGGCCATTCGCTCACTCCGTTCGGGCAAGGCTTTGGGCCCGAATGGATTGCCAATTGAATTGTACAAGCTACGTCCTGACAGGGTGGCGCCCTATCTTCGTGCCATGTTTTTGGAATCCCGCGAACGGGGTATTCTCCCATATGATCAGCGTTTGGCTACGATAGTTGTTATTCCCAAAGAAGGTAAACCTCGGGACCTTTGTTCGTCTTACAGGCCCATTTCCCTTTTGAATGTTGAACCCAAGGTCCTGGCTAAGCTCCTGGCAACCCGCCTCTTGACGATCATTAGTGGCTTGGTTCATACGGATCAGTCCGGATTTATCCCACATCGCAACACGGCTCTTAATCTACGCCGTCTCCACGGAGCTGTTGCGAGGGCGGGGCTTCTGACGGAGCCGGCCATTTTGGCTTCGCTGGACGCCTCGATGGCCTTTGACACGGTAGAGTGGCCCTAT
Source organism: Lissotriton helveticus (assembly GCF_964261635.1). Classification (NCBI taxonomy): domain Eukaryota; kingdom Metazoa; phylum Chordata; class Amphibia; order Caudata; family Salamandridae; genus Lissotriton; species Lissotriton helveticus. Next base: position 459,830,146 of record NC_136073.1, read on the forward strand.
CTTTGGGCAGCTCTTGAGAAATTCGGTTTTGGGCCTGAGTTTATTGGTTGGGTGAAGTTGTTATACGCCGAACCCTTGGCACAGGTAGTAGTAAACGGTCGAGTTTCTGTCCCCTTCTGTCTTGGTAGGGGGACCCGTCAGGGGTGCCCCCTGTCTCCGTTGCTTTTCGCGCTTGCTCTGGAACCGTTGGCTGCGTGGCTTCGATGGGAACCTTCACTCAAAGGGATCCGTTGGTCACCGGATTTTGAAGACCGCGTCTCGCTTTACGCGGATGACATTCTTCTCTATCTTACTTCCCCGCGTAAATCTTTAAATGTCTTATTCGACGTTCTTACTTCGTTTGGTGCTAACTCGGGTCTGGTTATTAATTGGGCTAAGTCCTGTGTATATGTTCTCTCGGGTGTTTTGCCCCCATTACCGAACAGGTTTCCTATCCAGGTTGTCCACTCTGGCTTCAAGTATTTGGGGATTTTTATCACGTTGGACTCCTCACTCCGGTTCGAGCGTAACCTCCTTCCCCCGCTTCTTAGACTGCGACAGGATGTGGCCCGTTGGCGTAAGCTACCCCTGTCTCCTCTGGGCAGGGCTGCCCTTTTTAAAATGATGTCTTTGCCGCGATTCCTATACGCGCTTCAAAATTCTTATGACGACATTCCCGCTGCCTATTTCCGGGAGATCGAGAGTCTTCAAAGGCAACTGATCTGGGACGGGCGTCCACGTATCGCCCTTGCGAAACTTACTATCCCTTGGTATGACGGGGGCATGGCGCTCCCCGATATCAAGAGATATTATTGGGCTGCCCAGCTGTCTGCCATTAACCACGCAATGTATTCCCCGGGTCGAGATCCGGCCTTTGAGATGGATAGACTCCAGCTGCCGGGAGGGGATTTTAATAGAGCGCTTTATTCCAGATCGGCCGGGCGCCATCTTGTAGGCCCGTCCAGGATCGCAGTCAATGTGTGGCGCGCCGCGAATGTGAGTTTGGGATGGGAGAACCGACTGACAATGGCGACCCCGCTTTATGCTTCTGAACGTTTGGGGTGTCTCTGGTCTACTAAGGGCTTTGACCGCTGGGATATGATTGGGATATGTAAAGTGGGTGACGTCTGTGTGCAGGGTAGAGTGAAGTCTTTCCAGGCCCTTAAGGCAGAATATGACTTGAGTGATAGAGAGTTTTTTCGGTATTTGCAGGTCCGGCATGCCCTGGCCTCAGTTCTGACTCCTGATGTGACCCTGCCCGAGTCCTCTCCCCTTGAGGATCGTATACTGGATGGACACCTGCCCGATAGCACTATCTCCCTTATCTACAAGAAACTTATTAATAATCGCGCTGACTTATTGGTCCGACTTCGGGAGGTTTGGGTCGGTGACGGATTGGACTTGGATGACGAGGATTGGCAGTCGGCACTCTCTTCTCCTAAAGAGGTCGCCATCCCCGCCCGTCTCCGTTTGGTTCAACTTAAGATCCTCCACCGGGTGTATGTAACTGGTCCGCGTCTGGTTGTGATGGGTTTTTCCCCGGATGGTTTATGTAAGCGTGGTTGTGGGATGAGTGCCACATTTCTGCATATTCTTTGGGAGTGCCCGGTGGTAGCAGCCTACTGGATTGATGTGCTTGCGGTGATGACTGTTGTGACTGGTATTACCCTGCGGCCTGAGGCCCGACGATGCCTGTTGAACGTGTGGGAACCCACCGACTATTCTGTGGCCCAGACCAGATGGGCGACCTTGTGATACATGGTCGCGAAGCGGGACATTGCGCAACTTTGGGGCACATCCAGACCTCCCGAAGTTTCGGTGTGGGAGGATAACATGGACTGGTCCATGTTCCGAGAGAAGACCGTCTATGTGGCTAGGGGCAGACCCAGGGTGTGGACGAAGCTTTGGGGTCAGTGGAATGCATATCGTGGAGATATTTGTGCCCCTCCCTTGGTTGACACTCCAGATGTGACCCTATCTCCCTAGGCTGACGGTCCCGAAAATTTCTCAAATGGTTTTAGGATTTTCCTGCCCTCCCCGCTGGCCCCCCCCCCCCCGGCCATGCCGAGTTTCATTGCTTTGCTTTTGTCTTCCTGATTAGTTGCTTTCCCCTCCGCCTCCTGGGCTGACTTGATTACTGTGCATTCGCCTTGTTTAGAGTTTGTTGTTTTTATGATTAATATAAAAATTGTCATGTCCTGTCCTATGCTTCGAGCAATAATTGGTACCTTCCTTGTGCCCGGCCACGGGAATGATCGTTCGCTACTTATGTTGTGCATTGCTACTAGCGGCCAGCCCGTGTGGTTGTAGGCCCATCTCTGTAACTCTTATTTTATTGCTCAATAAAAGTTTTTAATATAAAAAAAAAACAAAAAAAACTTGATGCTTTAATCAAGAGCACAAAAAGCAAAGATGTCAGAGCCACTCCAACTATATCCTCAGGAATTGTTAAGCCTTCTAAAGCTGTTCAACTAGTGACAAATGTAACTCCCGCGGCTCAGAATATTCAATTAGCCATGGGGGGAAAGGGTGTAGCAAGTAGAAAGACCCAAGCTACTGAGGCAGATATGGTGGATGTCTCTAAACAGGTTCCAAATCCAAAATATGGGGTTAAACAGTCTTCGATTAATGCACCTCAGGGCAAAGAAGTGCCAAGAAAGAGGCTTGTGCGGGTAAATTTCCCTCCGGAATCTATGCCATTGACTATTATCTTAACAGGGGTACCAGAAATTAACCCAGAACATCAAGAATCAGTCAGAGAATTAAAGAATAAAGTTATTTTTTGGCTTAGCAAGAACAGGAGATTACCCCCGGGTTCAAATTCAGAGATCCTAGGTGTGAGGCGAGTGGCATGGTTGGGCCATAGCACTAAGGATCTCAAGGGATATTGCATAATCGTTAATCTTAGAGACACTTGGGTTGTAGATTACATACGTAGGGAACCAAGGTTTGCTAGATTAGGTGACATCCAATCATTAGGCTTAGATTATTTCTACCCCTATGTGATTCCCAGTTTGCCACAACTATCACAGAACTTTGGTAGGGGTAGACATACTGGTATTAACAGCTTCGATTGGCTACCACTAAGAAACAGGTTTGACCCACTCATGGGATTGGAGGGGGTGGACTGACTCTGGAATACCTGCTTTCTTAACTGTGGGACTGAAGATAAGGATAGGGATAGGGCTGTTAGCCCAATGAGGTCAAACCCTGATGAAGTAGTTGGAACTGGGGTAGAGACGGTCAGTAATACACATCTATATCCTAATCCGTTAACTGTTCCCTTAGTAGCGGCCAGGGGAGGGAGAGATACGGCAGTAACAAACAGTAAAGGTATCTTTAGACCTAGAAAATACCGATATTGCAGCAAATCAGGGCGGGAGAGCTAATACCAGACAGGTAGAATCGGCACCCTTGGTTGCAGACATTAGTTCATTAGCAGCAATCCTGAGCGAGAGTGATGCGACTCAGCCAAAAGTAACAATATCCCTGGGGGAAGCAGATAGTCTGGCCGAGGGTTGCCCTTTCCGCCTGATTTCATGGAACATAGCTGGTCTTTCCCGGAGGCTAGAGGACCCGGTATGGTCAAAATTTGTTGAATCTTTTGACATAATTTGCCTCCAGGAGACTTGGAGTAGAGGGGACCATAGCCTGGATGGATACCAAACGTTTAATGTTTGTGCCGAACCCTCACATGCTGGAAGAGCTAAGGGTGGCCTTATGACAGCTATCTCTGTGAAGCACAACATGATAAAAATAGTCACACTGGTGGAATCCCCCTGGTACCAAATGCTTATGATTAAGGACTTATTTCCAGTACCTTTCCTTTTAATTAACTGGTATTACAATATATTTGATACCCATGTTACATCGGTCATTGAAAAATTACAGGATGAGATTGCTAAAGTAACCAACACCATATTCCCTCTTTTTATCATGTGGGTAGGAGATTTTAACTGTATTTTGTGCAAATTTAGTGGCACCAGAGTCTGGTGTGGCAGATCTAAGTGACAACCCATTGGCACACTTTAAGCATTCAAAACAAGGGGATTCCCTAAATAATATCATTACGATTAATGAACTCTGTGTCCTGGATATGTCTAATTTTTCTAGACCTTTGGGCATCCCCACCTTTCAGGGTATAGGGGGTCAGACGAGCGTAATTGATTTTGCTATGGTCTCCAGAAGGTATATTCATCTTGTAAATGATTTTCAGATCGAAGCGAACCCTGTAAGCAACCATAACCCCTTAATTTTAAGTCTGAGTCCTGTTTTCAAGAGTGTTCAGACCCTGGAACAGCCAATCCAATTTAGCAAGAATCAGGGGGTCACCTTAAAGTGGGATAAGGTAGACGCAAGCCAACTAGAGGTGGAGATCTTTAAAGTAAACAAAGCAAGGATAGATGCCTGCTTACCTCCCACTAATGAGCCGGATGTAATAATTAAGAATTTTGAGGCTCATATAGGCAATGTGGCATCCCACCTCTTAAAAACTGGGGGCGGGAAGAAAGGAAATGGCTGCAAATGGTTTGATGCAGAATGTTCCAGAGCACAAACTAGATTAACGAAGGCACTACACCAAGTACCACGGGATAGGGAGCTGGTTAGAAGGTCAAGGAAAATGTATAGAGATGCCATTATTAGGCGAAAATCAGATTTAAAGAAAAAGGCATGGGACGACTTAGGAAAAGCTTCAGAACTTTAGGATAGCCGGCTTTTTTGGGAGGTAATAAACCGCCCATTCCTAAGAAGCGATGAAAAGGATAACATGTTGGTGCATATACCAGGGGACACCTGGGAAGTGCACTATGGAAAAACTTTTAACTCAAAAGGGGCGATCCTGTCAACTGCTAATGAGGGGACTAGTGATTTCAACTTGGAGTCAGCTCTTACGCTTAGCCTTTCACTGACCCTCCCAGAGGTAGAGTCCGCCTTAAGAAAAGGCATCCCACTAAAAGCCCCAGGGCCGGATTCAGTCCCTTTGGACCTTTTTAAACACAACATTGAGGTGTGGGCACCACTCCTATTACATCTATTCAGAGCAGTAGTGGTAGGGCGTATTCCGACTTCCTGGCAAGAGGCGGTAGTGGTACCGATATTTAAAAAGGGGGACAAAGGTGACCCCTGTTGTTACAGACCGATATCACTAATAGATCCGTCTTGTAAGTTGATGGGAAGGGAGATATTGGCTCGCCTGGAAACCTGGGCTGAGTCAACAGGTATTATCGTGGATTCCCAGTACGGGTTTAGGAGGAGAAAAGGAACCACCGAGCAGTGCCTTAATTTGACTTTAATTATGGCTAAGTACATGAGGGCTAAGCGTGGTTGTATCCACTTGGCCTACATGGACTTATCCAGTGCCTTTGACACTGTATGTAGAGACAAACTGTGGCAGATGATGGAGTCCATGGGGTTTGAAGAACCGTTGGCCACCCTTCTCCGTAGGCTGCATGCTGCCACAACTGTGAGGATCAGATTTGGCCCTGGCGGGGAGAAGACAAAGTCCATTCCATCGACTGAAGGTGTCCGCCAGGGATGTATATTGGCTCCTTTTCTGTTTCTGGTGTACACCAATGGTCTGGAAGGTTTTTTGTCAGAAAATGGTGTTGATTTTCCCCAGGTTAATGGTAAACGGATACCGATGTTATCTTATGCAGACGACACAGTGTTAATAACCCTAACTGCCAATAGCATGCAAACTTGTTTGAATGCTTTTGAAGCTTTTATGCAAGGATTAGATCTAAGGGTCAATTTCACAAAGGCCCAAAAGGGGTAAAATCTCACAGGCTTATGGTGAAGGACTCAACTATTGTGAAAGATTATAATTTTAATTACCTGGGGAACCTATTCAATAAAACCTTGAGTTGGGATCCTTTAATATCAACTCGCGTTCAAAAGGCTAAGCAATCTATAGAAGCCCTTTTCCGCTTTTCAAGTAAATTGGGTCAGAAACCAGTTGCAGAACTAAAAACTTTATATAAAGCAAAATGCCTCCCTGTTGCAACATACGGCGCAGGCGTGTGGGGGATACAAAATTGAGGTGGGCCTTGAATTTGTGAGTGACACTATGCATGTCTCCCCCTTGCTGCTATGGAGCAAGGTTTGGAGCTCTGAAGAACTGAAACTCACAAAGGAAATTTTGCAAGATTGCCTTAAGCTTGATCATTCTGCGAAGATCCCATGGTTACTATATGTCAGGGAAACCTTTCACAAGATAGGTTTGGGCCATATTTATCTAAACCCTGAAACTGTTGGTAGGGAGACCAAACTAACAATTAAAGAGGCCTATCGCACCAGACTGGGTATGCTGAGAAATAATGGGAGTGTGGTATATGATAGGGGAAGGTTGCAGCAGCAGCCTTACCTATCATACATTATGCATACCCAATGGCGCTTTTACTTGACCAGTTTTCGCTTTAACACACTGCATTTTCTTTTTGCTTTCCCAAAGCAAGTGGGGTGGTGTGAGAAACTACCCCCTTGCCCCTGTAACAACAAAGTTTCAAAAAACACTCTGCATCTCATTCTTTTTTGTACCCTGTATAAAGATCCAAGAAATCGATTTATTAAGCCGGTTTTGTTAACTCTTGGATCTCGCTACTACAAAGAGGGATATGAATATTTATTCTCGTTATCAACTCCAGCTATATGTAGTGCTGTGCTTAGCTTTATTAGACTGGCGCTCACTATCAGAAATCGATATTGATCAGCATTATTTGTAATTACCGATTATCTTTTGATTTACATCTAGTAAATCAGTGTATAGATTGGTATCCTTATGGATTGTACATGCACTTTACAATAATCTTTGTTCATATATGTGACCTTTTATCCTAAATGTATTGTAAACCTAATCTGGACATATATTATGTCTTATGGATGCCAATATAACCGTATGGCCTTTTAAAATTATTTGTGTAATGTGCGACGTTCTTTTTCATTTGTTTATACTTTTATGATTCCTTTTTGGATTCGAAATAAAGTTTATTGACTGACTGACTGACTGAACCCACAACCGGAGGGAAAACATTAGCAATTCCAAACGAATACAAACTCATCTCTTAAACATTGACATTATGCATGAAGGAGTGGACAGATTAAGAGACAAAAGTTTCAGCAAAAATATGTGCAAAACATAATATACCTAATGGAGGGGATAGATGAAGAGACAATAGTTTCATCTAACTAATACATTCAGTATATCAATTATGGAATGGATAGGTGAACAGACAAAAGCTTCAAAAATAAAATAGAATTGTGAATACATCTGCACGTGTGAGTCAGAGACAGAATACAAACCTATTGGTCTGTAGGAAAACCACCTCCTCGGCCTAAGAGATAGTGGGGGTTCCCTGAAATAGAATCAGGGAACAAAGATAATGGACAGGATCAGGACAGGTCAGGAATAGCTAGGCCTTCTCTGCAAACCGACGGACAGCGACGCATCTCCCCTAGTTCTCTCCTGCCAGCCTAAGCATAAACCACACCCATAAAGGCACCCCAATTATACCCTAAAACTGACATGTCCATCCCACATTTGTTGCAAACGTTCATGTAACTCAGAAGTGGATTGGTGGGCTTGGGGGTGACATTGTCACACCACGGTGACTTCACCTACGATTCAGCTAATTTATTATTCCACATTCTTTCCCAGGGTTTGGTTCTTCGTTCGTTCTCACAATTTCTAGACATGTTACATTCAAACAGTCTTTTTATTCATGATTTTAAAATCATCTGCAGAACGTGTCTCCGGTCCCACAACTTGGTCATTATTTGGCAGTCGTTCATCGTACTGTCCTCCAACCCGTACAATTTTCTGCGGTGCACAGCGCGTCTGTCTCGCCTCTGACAGAGTGGACTCATTCCTCAGCTTACCCCTCCCACTTAAGCCAACTTAATGAAGATGGCGCCTTTTTCAGCACACTAAAGCAAATAAAATATGAACATATATTAATTATGTGACAATGAAACTTTCACTGTTTACCACCCACCTTGCACTATTCCCCATTAATGTTACTTAGCATAAGCTTAGTGCAAAAAGGGGCATTATTTATTATTCTAAAGCAGGATACAACATGCAAATTACTGATGCACATATGGCCTAATTTTGCAACATTTCTCGTTTCTTTTAAACCACAAATTATCACAGTTTTAATTCTTTCATATATTATTTATATGTTAGTTATATATGCATGCCAAAGCAATTTCTCCTGTGTTTGTCGGGTGTACGTTAATTTTCTACAATTACTTGCTGTTAGTACGTATTATGGAGTATTAATTTCCAGCAGGTTTCTTTTTGCGCAACCCTGCGCCATCAGACATATCATACAAATAAACTGGTTGCCATTTCGTGATTTAAACATATACAGGCAACTATGGGCCTGTCTCAATGGATTTAGAAATATGCAGTTTCTTGAATACCAAGATACTGATGTATTTCTGAGCACTATTGATTTACTGAGCTATGGTTGTGTTTACTTTGACAGGGATTACTTCTTGCCCATCTTTCCCTGATATCTACATATTTATGTGGTTTATGTTTTAATAAACCATTTATTTTAACTTAAACCGGTGTAGTGCTCTTTTGTCAAATTATACTATTTACATTATTTTGCTGTTTTGTATACTTAACCAAACTTTGAATGAGGTTTGTGTGAACCACTCTTTCTGCATATGTTAATTGCCCAAGTTAGCACAGACATTTTGGTTGCCCGTTTATATAAAACATTTTTAGTCCCTGACTGGTGGCATCACTGTCGGTGTATTAAGACCCACATCATCCAATTGTGAATCAAACTTTGTTCCCAGAAGGCAAAGTGGTCCCCAAAGCTGCAAATCATTTATAAATTAGAAAATGAAACCAAAGTAGGACAAGTGAGAATTACATATATGATGGCATTGTGTACCTACTTATAGGTTGGTAATACATTAGACAAATGATGCAGTAGTGATGGCAGTTCACACAGGTCAATTGCAGCACACACTCTACCCCCACCAAATATTGCTAATTTGGGAGGAAGAGGCGGTGTTGAACTTAGAGCAAGTCACAACTTCGAGTGACGAACCTTCTCATGTGTTGAATCAATTTTTTTTTTCATACAGAAAAAGAAAAGAAAGCAAGGTAAGTGACAACGATGTGCCATAAACTCCTGATGTATTAAATCTGGATGAGGCAAAACTGCTGGTTAGCAGACTTAAATATGTACAACAGAGGGATATAACAAGATCTGCGTACAAGGTTCCATTAAAAGTACTTCCGTGTTGTACTCTGAGCCCAGGTATAACCGAGTGAAACATGGCAAACTGAATGGCTCCTAGGAGCAGTGGTGGCTCGCAGAGGGAGTGCCACTGAGGGGCGGGGAGGGCAGGGTGGGGAGGGTAGTGGACTCGGACATACGACGGACAGGAGTAAAGTAAGTAATTAAATAAATAAAACTATTTACCTTGCACTCGTTGCATCGCCAACTCGGTAATGCAGCAAGTGCAAGGTAAATAATTGTATTTATTTAATTACTTACTTTACTCCTGTCCTTCGTATGTCTGAGTCTACTACCCCCCCCCCCCACCCTGTCCCTCCCCCGCTCGCAGCACTCCCTCTGCGAGCCGCCACTGCCTAGGAGAAGAAAGGTAGAGGTATAGGAAAGGCTAGATAGAGGGGGGGGGAGATAGAGAGGCAGGAAGAGGGTAGAGGGGATAGAGAGTAAAGTACCACTGGATTAGCTCTCACCCAGCCCTGGGGGAACCAACATGTAGAAGTGTGCGCCCAAGTGGAGGTGAGGGAGACCTTACTCAGTCCTGAGCATAGGACTAGTGTGAGGAGCAAGGTCAGGGAGGTTTGTTTCTTGTAGGTATTTATTTAGAGCATCCCACACTCACCTGGGACCCAGGGAGGTATGCATTTTGGTGTATAGTATGTTATCTGCACCCCGGAGTGAGCATAGCAGACTCCTACACATGTCAATGAAGCTTGGGGTTGTCGTTTTCCAATCTGTGAGTATAGATTTAGTCCCCAGGGATATGAGGTGGTCCATTAGTAATGCAATATTACCAGTAATGTCATCAGAGAGGGGAGTAGCATGGAAGCACAGTACCATCGTTAAGAAGTCAATTTCTATAGTTGACCCGGAGATCTTCTGTAACAGTGTTTGTGTTCGCAGCTACATAGGGTGAGACATTTTGCAAATGAAAACATGTATTGTAGGTCACCTGTGCACTTCCCTCCTCTAACAAAGATCCAAGTCTCTGAGACCTAGGGCCCCATTAGGATGGTGGACCCGCCCGCCCGCCACCCTTGCGGAAAACGGGACCGCCCGCCTTAAGGGCGGGGGTCCCGATGTCTGCATTAGGATGCGCCCGCCACAGTGGCGGGCGCATCCCTCATTTTTAACACTGTGGCGGGTGGTGCTCACTGCACCGCCCGCCACAATGTTAAAAATGAATGCGCGCATTTGCATAAACAAAGCGGCAGGCACCGCGCTGTGCCTGCCGCTTTGTTTATGCAAATGCTGGGCGGTACCACAGGTACCCCCCGTGTGCACCCCCACCCCACCTTCACTCTGGGGGCCCGCAGCGGCTCCCAGAGTGAAGACCGCATGCGATGCCGAAAGGCATCCCATTTGGCCCATACTAATATGGCTGGCGGTGTCTATGAGACATCGCCACCATATTAATCTGCCCCGACCGCAAGGCGACCGGGGCGGAAAAGCGGCGGACGGTCTTTCCGTCCGCCGCGGTCCCCCCTGCCATACTAATATGACGGGGGGCATTCGGGAGTGGATGTCGGGCGGATTGCCCCCGCCAGGCCGGCGGTGGCTACCGCCAGCCTGGCGGGGGCAATCCGCCCGACATCGTAATGGGCCCCCTAATTTGTGCAATCTGGAAGGGGTCCGGTCGGTATTATGAAATTACCAGAATCTTAATTGTGCAAGTGCTGATGTGATTTTCCCAGAAAAGGGGGATTGCAAATGTTACCCCATCTCTTGTCAGTGAAGTCTGTTGTGCATGTGAGTTGTAAGTGTAGGTCCCATTTACATGCCAAGAGTCGCAATGTGGAGGTATTGGGTGAGTCCAGGAGCTTGTATACGCGTGAGGCGATGTGGCCCTCTCTTTTGAGTTTTACCAGGAGATCGGGAAAGTCTGCTTGGTGTGGAGACCCCCAACCTACTCAGTATGGCTTTCAGTTTCCAACATTTATAAAAATCTTTGTTCGGTAGAACAAAACTCTGCTGCAAGGTTTAAAATAGGATGGGGTTTACACTTGAGCCAGGTCATTTATCAAGCCTTTCTTGGCCCACGTGTCCCAATAAAGTGTTTTGCACTCTAATTTGATTGCTGAATTATGCCATAAGGAGGCTATGTTAGAGCCATAAAAAGATACATAAAATAAAGATAATGTTTTTGTTTGCACAATTACTTAAAATCATTGCAATTCATACAAAAAAAGCTTAAAAGCACTTTCCGTTCTCTATTAGAAAAGGAGTTCAAATTAAAAGAGAGTTCATGACTGGCATGGCTGAAATTGTTGGAGGTCGAGCATGGCGTGAGAGCCCTAAGTGCGGTGCTCTAAACATTTATCAAGTAGTAGGAGAGAGAGGCCGGAGTATCCACTATGATATGGTTGGAATGCTGTAGGGGGAGTTTTCATAAATTGCGAATTGTGAGGGAGGAGGAGAGAGCTATAGTATAGATTAGAACCTAGCCACCAATTGCCCTGTGAGAGCAAAAATGCTGTTTGGTAAGGGGGTAATCCGGAAGATTTATACCACCAGAGACTTAGTTTCATTGAAATTATTGTTTTTTTATTTTTCCATAGAAAAATCCAAAAGGGTTCTGTCTATCATTGTAAAGAAGGAGGGAGAGAGGGTAACCGGTAGCATACTTGTGATGAAGTTAATCTGAGGGGCGATGATCATATTGATGGTATCCACGTGACCCCCCAAGTGATGTTCTTCGGGGACCAGCAGCTGAGGAGTTCTTTAAATTTATGTTGGTTTTCTGTTCATAGATATCGACAGAATGTATCAGGTCTGAACGAACCACACTCCAAGGTACTTCATGGCGTTTGGCTGCCAATGTAAGGCGAGGTCACTGATACCATCTGGTGTGCAGTGAATGTTTAAGGGGAAAACCTTGCTTTTATCTCTGTTTAGGGAGTATCCTGCTACTGAGGAGTATCTCTTTATTTCTTGCATAAAAATTGGAATGAAATCTGGGCAATCTTCGGTGAACAAGAGGACATCATCCGCGTAAACTGCCACTACTTGTCTGCCGGAGTGAGATCGGTTTGTTTATAGCTAGAGAGTCCTATTCTGATAGCTTAAGTATGTGGCTGGTTTGTAGATATTCAGTATTCAGATATTCAGTATTTCAGTGCCTCGCCTTTGCTAAGTCAATTTCCCAAATGGGGAAAAGGAAAACAATGGAGGGCGGGGGTTCAACTTTAGCAACCAAGAAGGGGAAAAAGGCAAAAAAAGTATCCCACGCAGCCAGTAACTGCGTCCTCACCAGAATTGAAGCTATTGTTAATGAGTGCAAAGAGGTTTTGGGAGTGAACAAAACTAGTAATGCAGTGGAAACCATAGATCCTCTCGAGGAGGGTCTTATGCAGACCGAGAAACGGGTAATCCCTTCAATTTTTAATAAGAAGCCAGCCCAAAAGCTTCCCATTTGCGAAGTCCATAGCTCGTTAGCAGGGGCCTCAGAGGCAATCACGATAGTTGAAACCCTAAATATGGCAGTGGATTCCACTATTCAAGGGGCCCTACATGACTGCCAACTTGAGACACATCTCCCCTGCTCAAACAGGTTTGCAGTACTAGACCAAGCCACCAAGGGTATCTTAGCAGACCCAGCGAGTGAACACACGGCCATAGAACCCTCGATTGATGTAACAGCTTGCCCTAATTGTGGCCGTGCAAATAAGGGTTTATTGCAGAAAGTAGAATTTCTTGAAAGGGAATTGGCCTCATTGAGATTGATGGTTGAGGAGCTAACTCGTAGAGCTGACCACCCCTCTGTCACACGTGTTCCGCTCCTACCATCTATCCAAACAAGTTCAGCAACTAGGGTATTGTCACCCAACCAAGCGAGGGATGGTGCTAAGCCATTTATAGTATCAAGTAACCTAGCCCAGGGCCCTTCTGGTTCGTCTATTCCATCCGCCACTTCTAGATCTTATGCTGAGACTGCCAAAGATTGGGGAGACATAGGCAAAACCTCGGGTCTACATTCTAGCAAACCAGGTTATCGAAGCTTTCGTCCACTACAGGTAGGCCTGAGTAGGCAGGCTGGACCAAGTATGCTAGGGAGCAGTACCCCCCAGGGAATCCCCCGCCAATAGTTTATATGACCAAGGTCCCCAAATATACTAACAGTCAAGGCTATGAAAGCAGTGAATCTCTTCACAATAAAGCGATCCACTGGTTACGACATGTAAGGGGCTGTAGGTCAATTATTAGGGAAGCCATGATAAGGGTAACAAGGATTTCCTCGGCTAACTCCCAGACTGACTGCATTGAGTTGCGGATAATCAACGGAGTAATCGCTGAGAACTTACTGGCCCTCGAGTTCCGTACATTCCCCCCGAGCACTCTGCTATCCAGATCAGACGCTTTCCGCTCTGGTCACCGGCCAGGTTGGGGGGAGTATCCGGTCTCAATAGAGTGGATTGACTAGATGAGGCTCAGCAACAGAACTCCTCAACTGATTTATTAAGTAGGGAAAGTGGAGGGTCTGTCCTTTGTCGAAATAACCCAGCTATAGAAATACCCAATGTTGAATGGGCTGGGTGGGTTGACGGCAGTGCCGTTGGGACCGTAGTTACAAACTCAAGGGTGATCCATTTCCTCTCCTGGAATATAGCGGGCCTTCAAAAAAAATTGTCCATCCCGGAGTGGAATGAATTTATCGGAAAACACGATGTCTGCTTGTTTCAGGAGACTTGGAGTATGGTCCCCCTACATAAATCAGGGTACACCACCTATTCCATCCCTGCTGTAAGTTCAGAAAAAGGCCGTCCATCTGGGGTCTCCACATATGGGTCAACATCTTATTGAATTGGACCATTACCATGCACAGCTCACCCTCAAATGATATTCTACACCTGACAATCAGAGGGTCACCCAATGGTACCAACGTGGAGGTATTTAATGTGTATGCGAGAGGGTCCCCGGGGGCACAATCTTCAGCCACCCTAACAGCACTAGAGACTGAATTATCTTGTATCTCCCCCATCGCTAATATCATTGTGGCAGGGGATTTCAATTGCACATATGAACCTCTGAGTGGGGAGGATTTCTTGGGTAGCAGCGAGGAGGATATGAAATGGGCTATACCCACTCTGACCATAGCGCTAATTAGGAAGTGGACACAAAGGGCAATTCAAATTAATGCTTTAACCCTAGAATATAATTTGAGAGCATTAAATGGCAGGACACGCTCCGACCAGAGTGGGGCTAACACTTACAACAGGATTAGCTGTCCGTCACGGATAGATTATATTCTGTTGGATACCCGTCTGTGGGGCGATCTCTTGGATATGGAAGTAAAACACACCCTGGATAGTGATCATAATCCTTTATGCATGCAAATCAAGTGGGCATCTTCTTCCGCAAAAGCAATTAAGGCCCCGATAATGTCAACAAAAGAGGTTGTGCCTTCAAATTGTAATCTACGTTTGAAATGGCACAAGGTTGTACACCAGGAAGATAAACTGCTCAGTATAAGGGAGCCTATAGATCAGAAGATTGTAGAGCTCGAATTGATCAATGAAACTTATGAAAATATACATGATTTTCCCTTCATTAAGTTCTACAAAAACACATTAGATAGGCTGGGAACGTTTTTTATCATTAAGAAGTCCAGAGTGATGAAAGGATGCCCTCCAAGATCCACTAACCTCTGGTACACGGCCATATGCATAGAAAAAAGGAAGGTTTTATCATTAGCTCTGCGAAAAAAAGGACCCCCCATCTGTAAGAGCAGCTAGGAAAGAGTACGCAAGGGCTATAGAGTTAGCAAAGCACGATTGGGAAGAATCGCATTGGTAGGAGCTTAAATCTGCATCCCAATTCAAAGACCCAACTTTATTTTGGGAGATAATCAACAAAGCTACCAGAAGGGGAGCCGACTCGATCCCAAACCACATTACAGGGCAACAATGGCACAACCACTTTCTTAACCTGTACTGTGGTGAAGGAGGCATCCTGTCCCCACAGAATGAGTCATTCCCATCCACATTCGAGAGCTCTACATTAGCTGACCCCTTTGTCATCAATGAGGTATCACAGTATAGCTCCAGGAAAGGCGGCGGGTCCCGACGGCCTCCCCGGAGACTTACTTTTGTATGACCCAAAGCCATGGGCTCATTGCATCTGTCTCCTGATTAACCTCGTTGCGAGAGGCCATGCCGTACCCGACTCTTGGAAGGGGGCCGAGGTGGTAACAATATATAAAAAGGGGCCCAGAGAGGACCCTGCCAACTACAGACAGATTAGTTTAATCGATGTAATACAGAAGGTGGTTGGCAGGGTCCTCCTAAGGAGGATGAGGTCCTTGATGGAAAATGGGAATATCCTCTCACACTTCCAGGCAGACTTCAGACAGAAGGTGGGCACGATGGACCACTGGAAAATTGTGGTCATCGGAAAAGGCAGTCTACATCTGGCCTTTATAGACCTGAAGACTGCCATCGACTTGGTTCCAGGTGCCAAGCTCTGGCAGGTGCTGCATGACCTGGGCATGACCTGGGCATTCCCACTTCGATTCTCGATTTCATTAAACGCCTCCATGAGGGAAATTACGCCAGAGTCAGGTGGGGTAGCCAGGGCCAGCTGACTGAGAGGATGCCGGTGAACAGAGGGGTACGCCAGAGCTGTGTGATGGCCCCGACTTTGTTCTCTCTCTTTGTCAATGGGGTGGTAGACCATTTGAGAGAGGACCCAGCCGATGCCGCAACCCTGACGGGAGAGAAAACATCCACCCTGCTTTTTGTCGACGATACCCTCCTGATATCCAAAAGCCCAGCAGACCTGCAAAAACTGCTAGACAGGTTTAGCCTGTTTTGTGACACAAGAGGGTTATCCATTAATACCACCAAGACCAAGTTAATGACCCTGTCTCCATCAAAACGATTCAGGAATGGCATCACCCTCAATGGTACTCCACTAGATGTGGTTGAGTCGTTTGACTACTTGGGAGTTCGGGTTAAATATCTGATAAATTGGAACTCCCATATGGCCAAAATGCTTCTTAACCACAAGCGGGTGTCAGAGGCAATTTTAAGATTCCAACAATCCTCTGTTAGTAAACCAGTAGCCCCGGCCCTCGTGGTGTATTAGGGAAAAGCATTACCTTTGTCAGTATACGGGTCTGAACTATGGGGTTTCGAGAACACCACTGACCTAGTAAAATCTGAGAACAAGTTTTTCAGAGGTCTGGTTTCTCTTCCATCTTCCACCCCATTAAAGCCCCTTCGTCAGGATCTGGGTAAACACTCCATTAAAGATATTGTACGGCTTCGCCCTCTATTATTCTGGGTACTTTTAAGGAGGACCCCCGAATTGGCCAACTACGCTGTTGCCCTAAACGAACTAATTAAATTGGACACATGCAACAAGATCAAGTGGATATGCAAACTTAGACAGCTTGTTTCAAACATAGCGCTGGGGGAAACATGGGCTAGCAAGAGTCCGCCACCCAAACAAACAATCAAGAAAGCATACTGGGATTGAGTGCAGGCGGAGGAGTTGCTCAGTGCTAAATGGG
Source organism: Lissotriton helveticus (assembly GCF_964261635.1). Lineage (NCBI taxonomy): Eukaryota > Metazoa > Chordata > Amphibia > Caudata > Salamandridae > Lissotriton > Lissotriton helveticus. The sequence continues at coordinate 459,846,889 of NC_136073.1, forward strand.
GGATTCTCACCGAGCAGTTTCTGGAACACAAGCCTGTCCGGAAGCTCGAACCCTTTCTCGACTTTATTCAAACTCCCAGAGACAGGATGCTCTATATGAAGCTAAGGTTTGAAACCCTCCCGCTCAATGAACTGACAGCAGGTTGGAAGCAGTGCAACTCTGCATCTGCTTCTTGTCCAGGCTGTACAGACCCTATTGAGTGACTTGTCCACTTCCTTTTCGCATGTACAGCCTATAGGGCGGCGAGAAGAACCTGGCTTTAACCTATTTGTAAAACGCTGGGCTTTAGGAATTACAGGATGGCGCAACGTATCCTAATATCCGATACCACCTCCCTTGTCATGGTTTGCGGGGTAGCAAAGTATCTGGGCAGCGCTTTGCTAACCCGCACCAAGCTGTTAATGAAAAATAAGAGCTAGGCGTTTGTGGGTCCATCTTGAAATACTATTTTCTACAGGTTGTATTTTAGTTGTCCCCAGCTACTTTTATCTGTATATATCCTTTTTATGGAAATTTTTACATGATTTAATACATTGGTTGTATGTGTAAATGGATTGTTTTTAAATGGATGTACATGCTTTTATGATAAAAAATGTATCGAATAAAGTACATACAACAGCTATTCATTAATTGCCTTGGGTGAGGCAGGGGTATTGGAGTTCTAGATGTTGGCATAGAAAGTTTAGAAGGTGTCAAGGATACCTTGGGTTGACAATATAATCACACCGTTGGTTTTCTGTATTGCTGCTATGACACTTTTGCCTTTTGGTATATTTTAGGTAATTGGCCAAGATTTTCCCTGCTTTGTTACTATTGCATAGTTTACCCGCATTCATTACATCAACCCATTTAAGCGCCCTCTGATAAGAATTTGAGTGTAGTCGTACTGGACTTAGCAGAGTTTGTTACGAGCGCCGATCCTTTGGTATATTTTAGCTGTGAGTTTAACATACGTATCTCTGTCTTCAATGCCTGGAGGCGACTGGATATCTCTTTATTTTGGTGGACATGAGGTTGAGCACTGTGCTTCTCAGGGTGGCCTTGAAGGCATCCCATCTTATAGTGGGGGTATGCCGCTGGAGGGGGGGTTCTTTCAGGAAGTTTTCAATGGTGTGTGCAATTTCTGTCTCTGAGTTAGGATCATCTAGTAGTTGGTGGTTTAAAAGTCATTGTCTAGGTGGGGGTGTTGGGTCTTTGAGAGATAATTGAGCGGACACACATGCATTGTTGGAGACCATTATCGGTTCAATTTTTGGGATATGTGCAGGTTTGTGATAGATTTGCTCACTAGAATATGGTCGATCCTTGTGCAAGAGTGGTGTGGTGCTGAGTAGAAGGTATAGTCGAATCCTGTTGGGTTGTGAAGACACTATATGTCTACTAGATTGTTGTTGTTGGAGTTTCATCTGTTTGTGTGAGTTATTACCTATAAATGTATGTGCTGAGATCCTGTCAAGGTTCTCATCCATTGGGAGGTTGAAGTCTCCACCCAGAATAACACCAAAGTTATCAGGGAGTTTGGCGAATTGTTTGCCTATGTCTTTCCGGAAAGTTACAGCTTTGTCATTTGGTGTGTATATATTAACTATAATAAATTCTAGGTCCATTTTCTTTACTTTAGAGATGAGCCATCTGCTCTTCCTTGTATGAATATGTGATAACACTTAGATGCAGCCTTTTTTTTATATATCAGAGTGATAACTCTGTTCATTTGTTGCTTGACAGGTGTGAGTCCTACATCTGCGATCCAAGAGCTATAGAATTTAGCATCATCTATAGAGTGGAAGAAGGATTCCTGTAGGAGGATAATGTCATCCTTGAGTTTATTACGATAGTCCACCACCACTCTACATTTAACAGGTTTGTTAAGCCCTTTTGTGCTTAAGGAAAGTATGTTTATAGGAGTAATCATCGCGAACAGGAGTAGTTTCTTTGTGAATAAGACTGTGGTTCTTGTGAAAGGGAACATTGGGTTGAGTATATGAGGTGCATTATGTACCTAAGGGCATTTGGCATCTTTTGGAGGTGTCTCTGTCCTTTAGAGCTGCTGTGAGTTGGTATTATCCACGATGTGTGGTTTAATGAAAGGCATCCATGTAACCAGGGAGGCCGTGGGAGATTGAGGAAGGAGAGCTTTGAAAAAAAGAGGTATGTGGAAGATCCAGTGGGGAGGGAGAAGGAGATAGGTGAAGTGAGGATAAGAGAGAAAGAATGGGCCAGGCAGAGTCAATAAACCACTAAACAAAATCTTAACAAACCCATTCCTAGAGTACCCTCCAGCCAACCCTTGAAATGCGCAAGAGCACATTTCCCACCCGTTCATGTAATAGGGACTTCCTGGGCCACGAGCTGGCCAGTCCCAAACCGACTGGATAGCTACCCAGTCCTGCAGAAAATGTAATAGTCAATAGGTTACGAACAAGGAAACAAGAACGTAAGCATTCTATTGGTTGCAGGTCACAGTACAAAACAACCCTTTGAGTACTAACTGATATTGGGACCTCGTTGAGACTCTGATGGGTATAGGGTTGGTAGTTCGATGTGTCTGGCTTTTGCACGGTCAGGTAGTTAGCCTCTCGGACACATTAATATGTGTGTCCCACCTAAGTGTGAGGGACGGATGTCGGACTAAGTTATGGAAGGATCGGGGAACCAATCATTCTGCCAAATACTTAGACTGGAGAATCTGCAATTGACCACAACTGCTGGTTGGGGATATTTAATATGTTGAGTGCATTAAACGCATTGTATGGATTGTGTTGGGTGTAGTGACTGGGTGTAGTGACTGAACTATGACCCATGTCCTGTGGATACATATCCTATCTTGGTCCTCCCATGGGAGAACCAGCATAACATCTTTCAGGTTAAACAGAGCGACGAGGCATGCAAGGGTGGCTGAGGAGGATTACAAAAAGTGGTGAGGCGGGAAGGTAAACAGAGATGTTCATTTTTACCTGACTCAATAGTCTTCTTTTTACCGACCTTCATAGGATGAAAGGCTGAGCGGGAAGCTGAAGTTCCAACCATGGGGTCAAATACAGATTATTAGCCTTGTCAGAAGGCTTAGTAGATGCATTAGTCCAATGAGCCTTCAGACCCAGCTAAGAGGCAAGAGGAATGTGATGGACTAGATACCCTTCCAACCTTCACCAGTATTACCAGTTTATGCTTCGTACCATTTCTCATCAACTCACATTCAGCCCTCCACCCATCCATGCTCATTCCCTCACTGAACAATAAACTCCCAACCACACACTCACCCATTCTGCCATTCACCCTCTCTCTCATACTCATTCACACACTCAAACATGCATTCTCATCTACCCTTCCACCCATTCACCTAAATAACACTACCTCACCCACTCACCCTTGTACTTTTAATATTAAACATATTATTGTAGGCAGCAGGTTGTATGCCAGTCAATTCATGGGGATTTAATGAGCTTTTGTCTACCCACCGTATCATGCCTAGTCCTCCACTCAGTTAGTTACTAAACTAATCAAGATCACTCACTAACCTACACACTAACCTATACACATTCAAAAATTCATTCACCCACCTAACATCGGTAACCTCCTGCCCACTCACATCTACCCAATGCCATTGGGATTCCCACTATTATTCACCCAATTTATATAACTCCCTGCAGATTCCATCTAGATTTCCCTCTGTCCCAACAAAAAGCAAATACAACCTGCCCTGGAGATAAAACAACCACATTTATTTGTGGCAGTAAAGAGTTTAACGCTGACCCCATTGGTGCTGCAGAGGAGAGAGAGCAGCAGTTAGAAAGGGAAAGAAAAAGAGATGAGAGGGAACAGATTTTTCTTCTCCCAGTTTACTTGTCTTTGTTTTTGAGGCAGCTTCTTACCTGCTCATGTTGCAGGAAAAGGTCACTTCACCCCAACACGATGGCGTCTAGGCTTCATGTGCGTGCTCATACTGATTATAAATAGGCTCCTAGCCTGACTTGAGATATACTAAAGAAAAGGTGACCTGACACCACAGACTGACGGAATACGTTTGTCTGTGGCGTCTTTCGCAAGTCCACCCTTTCCCATCACATCACAGGGTGGGTGTGGTCAGAGAAGCTTTCAGGCCACACCTCCCCCTGTGGGTAGACGGTAAAGGGTGGCGTAAGTACTGCTGAGTGGCGTGCACACTTGAACAACCTGGTCTTTGAAGCAACATGCCTGAGGCTGTTTTTAAGCTGCGCTCTAGGGGAAGGTGGAGAAATGAGACTGACGTCACAGAGCTTGGAGGAAAGACAAGGGCTGTGCGCGAGCAAGCCCCAGCAGTGCTCCATCAGGTACATGTTCATGCAGATGCATAAAGGCCTTTTAAAAATGCAAAACAATTCATACTTTTTGGAACTTCATTTTACCGTCGTTAATTTAAATAAGCTTATATTAAGAAGCATAAAAGGAGTGAGGAAGAACATAAAATTCTATGGTGGGGACAAACCAACTGGTAATAGAGTCCCTCTTTCTGAGTCTGCCTATCTAGGTAGTATGTAGGCAGACTTGCACATAGTATCTGTGAGCCAGGGGTCTGTGTCAATTTTATTGTCTGCTTTTCAGGCTTCTCTGTACCAGGTATCTGTGTAAGGACCACTGTTAACCAGAATGCGGCGGTGACCTTTAGTGGTGATCAGATAATGATTGGTAGTATCTCAAGTTAGGATGAATGGCAGCGGAGGTCAGGAGGTCATGTTGCCTTGTTTTGGTTTGAGTGAGTTAAGTGTTCATAGGAGCATTAACTGACGCTTCTAAGAATTATTGTAGTCCAGATGGTTCTGAGAAAAATAGAGTCTTACTCTGGAATACAATTCGAAGTTTGGAGGGACTAGCAAATCCAAAAGTGAATTTATGTGATTTAAGAGTTTGGCAGAGGGCTAGGAAGCTCTTTCTAGTAGCAACCGTCTCTTTTGAATGGGGAACAGCCTTTACAACGCGGGTATTACCACGCGCTACCATTACAACGCTGCTATTACAACGCAAGTCGTTACAACGACTTGCGCTGGAGGGCGCTGTTGGATAGGGAATAGTTTAATTTTCTATTCCAACACCTTCCCTACTGTAACGTGGGCTGGAGTTGGAATAGAAAATTAAATTATTCCACTATCCAGCGCTTACAGCGCAAGTCGTTGTAACGACTTGCGTTGTAAAAACAGCGTTGTAATGGCATGCGTGGTAAAAGCCCGCGTTGTAATGCCATACAACCCTTTTGAATAGTCTTCTGAAATGTAGATCTTAGAGCCGTTCCACAATGTGTTGTGCTTTCCTCATATGTGACCAACCTTCTTACCTGATTCATTACCAATGGGGTTATCATGTTGGTGAAAATCATTTCTCAAATCAAAATTGTACATACAGCAGTATTCTGAACAGCAGGATTGCATCTCTTATAAAGCAGTAGATTTAAAGGCTACTCACTACTGTCCTGCTGCCCAGGTGGCGGTAGCTGTGCATGCGTCTGCAGCAGTGCATGATCGCCGGGGCACGCCAGTGCCAGGACTCTGCTTTAGTGGGATGAGCTTGGATGCACATTTTATCTTCAGCTGGGAGGACCAACTCAGGATGCCTAGGCCAAGATGTTGTACCAGGAGCCACAGGAGGAGCATGGGCGGATGAGCTTGACATTTTGGTGGAAGAGTCTGTGGGGGAGCATGACAGGCGCTTTGGGAAGGCTTTCTTGTCTGTTCCAGAATCTACTAAAAAGCATATACTGTCCATGATACTTTGATAGAATGAATGCAGTAGGAGTCGCTAAAAGATAGTTTGAAGAAATTTGCAAGAGGTGCCAAAGAGAAAGTAGCAGACTGTAAGGGGGGTTGGCAGCTCTTGGTGGAGGCAACATTGAAGAACCACCACCCACCCTTATGGAATAGATGATTGGAACAAGTGTATCGGTGTGTGATTCCAAAGTGTTTGACACCAAACACGACCTTATGGGCAGAAGCCCTTTTGGGAGTTTGTACAATTGGTACTTCTGTCCCTGCATCAGCTCTTCAAGTTTAATTGCAATTTCTTTTAAATAAAACATATAATAATTAAAGTAACTCCTGTTTAACAATTACAAAGAACATATACACAATTAGGAATTTGTCTATTTTTTATTTTCAATATGAACAACATTAGATGAGTGGAAGTTTAGACAACATTGTTTGAAAAAAAAAATATCAGCTTATCTATAGGTTGAATACAATGTATTGTGAGCAATGTAGTCTAAAGTGTCTTAATGAGAACGTTGTGGAAGAGGCCAAGTCCTTGGAGGCAACTTGGACTCAAACGTGCACAGCGTGATAGGTTAATACATCGTTTATAATATATTTTCAACCTACATTATTGTGTTCATGGCTGTATTTATTTTCATGCATCATTCATTATGCTATCAATCAAGATTAATACAATTCCAAATGAAACATGTATTTCAATGCAAAACAGTTCCAGACGTGATACAATATTCAAGATGGTGTTCCAAATAACCTGTGGAAAAACTAAATCGTATAAACAACAAAAAGTAGCGCCCAATGCATTTCGGGACTGGCTGTCCCTTCGTCAGGGGAAAACCTGTTAAAAAACAAAATAATACATCATGTACTTCATGGTACCATATTCACAACACAATGTAGAATAGAGACAAGTATATTGTCCAGTTAACCCTTGATCATCAAATATCTGGGTGTATATGAAGTGCAAGCAGCAGAAGAAGAAACCTGAGTGTCCTTCCTGAAACACCTACTTGTGCAACACCACCCGTGAAACACCTCTAAGCTCCCAGAATTCTCATTCTCCTTGCTACAACATAGAGGTCAACCATTGTGAAAAATTGCAAGGCATTATAAGTTTCCGCTTTCCTACATCCAATATTAAGAATGACATCCAGCTGCAAGCACAACATGACATGATGTTCAAATGCTACCCACCCACATCCCAGCACGACCGAGGACATATCCATTGGCTCAGCCTTGAAAGAGACAGTCGTCATCATCAACGAACTTTATTCGGTTTTATGAATAAAACCAGAAAAGTCAAATCAACATGAATAAAAACATTTTCCAAAATACAAATTAGCTAGTGTTGATACAAAAGAGACGGTCATAGCAATACCCTACTGTTCATGGCCCGGGACATATGAGTTGCTTCTAATCCCCAACAAGGTCTCATGTACATGTATTCAATACATTTTACTCCCTCAGTTATGGCCCCCATGTTCTAAGGGACTCAGAGATCTTCATCCAAATGCTCTAAATGTTATAATGTTTATGAGGGCAGCCCAAGCTTCCATCCATAGGAGAGCACATTTATCCATCCCATCCTCTAGTCGCTCAGGATTGGTGCTATTGCGGATACCCACTGCCAAGCAATGTCTCATTTTGCAATAGTACCTCCTATCTCAATCAATAACTGGACACTGTGCAGTTTATCTTAGGAGTCAGGGTAAGCAGTCTCCATAAGGCAGTGGTAAGCAAGTTTGGGCCCAGACACGCGGAATAACCGGGCATGCCCAGGTTACGGGAAGAAAGGCGTGTCTCCTAATCAAGCAGCACGGACTTGTAGGATCAACCTGGCTGCCTATTTTCCAGTGTTTCTCTGGGGTGTATTATATCCTGTGGAAATACTTAACTTTGGTCAGGCAGATGTAGGATGGTATCACCACTGCCCGCTGTGACATCCAGATCTCTCTCCAACTCATCCTTCTCTAGCTTGTGTGCCTAGATCCTCTTGCCATCGTCGTCACAGTTTCACTAGTTGATCTGTCATATTAATGACAAAAAAGCAGCGGAGCTGTGATATACCCCCTTTCCCCGTATGTTCTAGCATTACTTTTGGCCTTGAGGGGGTTGTGATCTGAGATCTGATCAGTGCTTAATCATAGGGATTCTTACAGACTCATGAGTTGCAATATTTGAAAAACTGCAACCTATGTAGGTCAAATTCCCCCCAAGCTCTTTCTACGACTTCATATAGCTCCCGGTCCATACATCTCCTAAGTAGGAAATACCTATATGTTCCCACCCTATAAAGCTTTTGCACAGGTGGGCACTTGCCAGCCAGTTACCCTCCCAAAGAGGGGTCATCTGTATAGCTTTCTGGAACCAACTGATAAGATGTAATGCCTTCCACCATGCCACAATGTAGACTTTGTGGCCTCTGGGAAATAGGTTGAGGCCATCGTGTTATACAGAACATGAAAAGCACCTCCTTCTCCCAGCAGTTCCCTTTCTAATCCGTATGTGAGATCAGCTGCATCCCCAACAACCAATCATTAATAATAGACAGATGTGCCACCCCGAAATAGAGTTGACCGTCAGTAACTCCTAGCCCCCGTCATATGTATCTATAGGGCATTTTACCAGCACAATCTGCTGGTGTTTCTCTGCCCAGATGAAATGCCTCTATGAGGCCCTAATCTTCTGAAAGGCACCATTTGGGACTAACCTGGAAAGATTCTGCAAAATACATAGCATGCTGGACAGTATCATCATTTTGTGAAGCGTAATATTGGCCAGAATTGATGGAAGCAAGGCTGTCCATCTATTGAGATCTCACTCTGTTTTATCCAGTATTGGAATCATATTACACCTCCAGTGGCCTTGAGTATCTATGGGTATGTGGAATCCTATGTACTGAAAGAAGCTTGAAGCAATGTTCAGCTGTTAGAATATTCCCTAGTCTCTAACATCTCCTCTGATTGGAACCAGTAGAGTTTTGACCCAGTTAATGACCAGGCCTGAAGCCTACCCAAAAATTTCAAGTATTTACAAAATCCTGTTTCCTGAATATAGGGGTTTCTGAAGGAAAAGCTGGACATTGAAGGTCCTCTATTACTCCAACCCAAATCCACTCAGCAATGCATCCCTCCTTATCCATGCAACTAGAGGCTGAGTCACTAGGGCAAACAACAGGGAGGAGAGAGGACATCCTTACCAGGTGTCCCTCTGAATAGCAAGGGGACAGGAGAGGGCCCACACTTGGGCCTAAGGGATGAATAAAGTAACTTAACCCATGTTATAAAGTTAGTGCAAACATTGATTTTGTGTAGCACCTGAGTGAGAAAGCCCCAGTCAATGGAGTCGAGAGGCTTTTTCAAAATCAAGTAGGACCCATCCAAGCCATGGCATCTATCTTACACTATTTGTAGGTGCCAAATGCAATGTCTAGTGCTCTTATTCGGTTTCTAGGGTTGGTCTCTGTGCAGCAGTGTGCAAATGAGAGGGATGAGCAAATTTTCGAGCACTTTTCTGTGAATTGTGGACTAAATGTTTAATAAGGATATAAGTCTATATGAACTTCATAAATCAGGGGGCCTCCTGGGCTTAGGGAGCACAGTTATCATTTCTTCATCCAGGTCATGGGGCAAGTGTCCCCTTTGTGTTACCTCCATGAACAGGGCCAGCGGGTGTGGGGCAACGTCCAATGCAAACCTTTTAAAGAACTCCATTGGTGCCCAGTGTTTTCCCTTAATGGAGTCACAATGGCAAACCAAATTTCTACTTCTGTGATTGGTTGCCCCAAGGTTATCCTATCACTGCATTCTAACTGCTCCACAGCCACATCTGAGACCAAAGGCCAAATCTGTTAATCTGCTTTATCTGAGAGGAAGAGTTTGCCACATATAGAGAAGTGTAATACGAAGCAAAGGTGTCCACAATGCCTTTCCCCTTAGTCACTAATTGGCCAGACGCAACATGCACGGAAAGTATGACTGTAGCATGGTGGTTTCTCATCGCTAACCAATGGCTCAACTTACTCACCTTATCTCCAGATTCATATACCTGCCTTGTGATTCAAACTTAATACCCATAGCCATATTCATGGTGAGGCTTCACAACTGTGTTCTTTCAAATTACACCTCTTCTACTAAGTGTGTGGCCCTCCAGTCCTGTATCTGATGAGCTAACTGGATAATTTCAGATTCTAGTGCCACCATCTCATCTTCTTTGTGTCGGCAATGGTCTTTAACATATCTCATGGCCCTGTCACTTATCAGGGCTCTGACGCCCTTCCCCATAGAGTAGTAGGCAACAAGACTGAGTCCTTGTTAAGTGGAAATAACTCTTCTATATCCAGTTTTAAGATGGCAACAAAATCTTCCTACACCAGCCACCATGCATGTAAACGCTATACCCCTTGTGGTCTTTCATCACGGCTACAAAAACTGAGAACATCTGGGGAATGATCTGAGATTCCCTTGAACAAGACTGAGACCTTCGCAACATCTAATATGTCGGTACTGAGCAGGAAAAATGTACTTTTGTGTAAAACGGATCCTTGGAATTTGGAACAGAACGTGAAGACTCTACCTCTCCATGCCTACTCTGCCAGACGATGTACATTGAAAGTGAAAGTGAAATTAGCCGATCAACTCATTTCATTTTCACTGCATCAGTGCTCGGGGGCATATCTCAGCCTGAGCACCGATTCATATGGGAAAGGTGTCACTGGAAAAGGGAATATCTCCCCTTTCCAATGGCACCATTCCCCAGTGGATACCTGCTTGGGAATCGCCAAAAGAGGGTGATCCCCAAGCAGGGATTTCTCCACTAGACATCAGGGAGAGGCGAAGCGGCCCCTTGGGCAAGGGCTTGTGCTCCGCCTTACTGATATTTTTGTGCAGTCTTTCTGCAACCAGGAGTGGGCAAAAAACCCACTAGTCACCAGTGATTACACTTTGCAGGGGTAGGGGCTTCCCAGCATGGTAATGGCAATGCCCCAACCCCATACAAATGTGGAAATAGTCGTTCTGCCTCCCTGGGGGGTAGGTACAAGAAATTACCCCATCTAAACCCCCAATGGGGCAGAAAGCCCCCTGAGCACCAGGGATTACTTTTTTCTTGTAGAATTGTAGGGGTGGGGGCTGCCCAGCATTGGCATGGCCATGTCCCACCCCCATAAAAATAGGAAAACAGTCTTTCTGCAGAAAGCCCAATAGAAGACAGGAAGATTTTTATTTTATACGTATGGGGGCTGCCCATTATGGGCATGGCTATGCCCCCACTAAAAGTAAATGGGACACCTGTCTTTCTGCCCCCAGGGGCATATGGGGAAATTGTACCCGGTCTGTCCAGCAGAGAGGCAGAAAGCCCAATTTATGGCAGAAATATATATAAAGTTTTAAAAAAATAATGGGGTGAGTCTTCCATCACAGAAAGATGATGGAGATGTGCTTTTTTGGTCAAAGTTTGAGGTTTGCAAAGGATTCTGGGTACAACAACCTGGTGAAAGCCATGCAAGTCACCCCATCCTGGATTCCCCTAGGCGGATGCAAACACAGGGGGGCATACAGTTAGGAGACGGCCTGCTTAAGTTATCGCTATATGTGGATGACCTATTAATTTATCTTCACGACATCAACGATGTACAAGACAATATGGCCCAAATTTTGCAGAAATTTGCGGATATTTCCGGTAAACATCAGCAAGTCAAAACTTTACTCCTTTCACGCGGGTGTCCGTGACCCAGGACTCATACTAAATGGGGTGAGGGTGCAATGAAATGCAGATACATTCCGATATCTTGGAATCCGAATATATAGCCAGCCAATGTATCTTTTTGACAGCAACCTAGGTAAGATGCTAACGGTCATCAAATCCCAGATGCAATTCTGGAGCCCACTTCCTCTTGCGGTGACAGGCAGGGTGGAGTTAGTGAAAATGGTGGCCCTACCGAGATTTTTGTACTATTTTACTAATCTACCCATTCATGTGCCAGCCTCCTTTTTTTGCTACACTGGAGAAGTTGGTCAGGGACTTCATATGGGGTCCCAATCGGGACAGAGTGGTGATTAAAAAACTATATCTGCCCACTGATCAAGGGGGTCTAGCTGCACCATGTCTAGAGCACTACTTCCTGGCAGCACAACTCCAATGGGTGGCCAGATGGATGGCAGGTTGCAAATGCGACGATACTGTGACCACATTTCTGGCTCATACATGGTCCCAGATTCTCCAGCTTTTCACCCAGGCACGCGTACACGGCATCCTGAGTCTTTGTGGCTGAACATAGCGCACAAATGTTACAAAAGGTGTCTCTACATAATTCAAAGCACAACACCTTACACCGCCGCTCTCCCCCTAGAGGGCGCTCCTAAAGGACAGGGGACATTTACCGCTGTAGAGTTGCAACAGTGGCTCGCGGCACCAGTACAGACTCTGGGAGACCCCTACCACGAAGGCACTCTGCTTCCCTATGTGACTTTGATAGACGAAGACAGACTCCCTGCAGGAGAATTTCTCCTGCATAGGTCTTTGTTAGCCACACTCACAGTGCTATGGGGAAACCAAGCAACTGAGCTGCCCACACACCTAACTATGCAATACTTGCATGTAATTGGACAAGGCAGACACCTGATGCCGTGGTTCGCAGCCTCACTGCGCCAACAAGCTGCGGTCAAGTTAGACCCCCTCAGGTATAAATGGGAGCAAGATCTAGGCAGACAATTTTCGGACACAGAATGGGGACAGGTACTGGCCAGCCCAGTTCATATCCCCAGGAACGTGAGGTTTAGGCTGGTCCAATATTACATTGCTCATAGAGCGTACTACATGCCGGCCCAAATCAACAGATATTTTCATCGTACCTATTCTGCTTGTCCTAGATGTTCTGTCTTAGACACAGACTTAATACATATGTTGTGGAGCTGCACCAGTCTTAGTACCTACAGGAGAGACTTAGCAGAAGCACTGCATATCTGCACTGAGAGAGAGATACCCTTTGAGTGGCCGGTGTACTTGCTGCCCCGATTCTGCAGGACACGCAAAACCAAAGTCACATCCAGATTTTTGGACCTGAGTATAATAGCTGCCAAACAGCTAGTTACATTACAAAACGATGGAAGGCTCCTGGCCCCCGCACTTCCAGGCTTGGAGACATTCTACACTTGCATGGGCTAGGGCAGAAGGCATAGCAAATCGCTGCGAAGAAACAACAGGCCGTAGGAAAATACCAATAGCTACACACTGGGAAGCGATACTTATAGCACTGCAACATCATGCAAGCCCGCCAGACCAACTAGCATTGACGCCTGTCCCAGCCCGGATTGGCAATATCGCGCACACGACTACAATCCCTGACGTGCCCATGGACACCAATTCCGGAGCTAAAAAAAGGCATTGGCACATTTATGGGGGCATATGGTTACAGTACTGGATACAGACACGACAGGCAATATCCATACACATGCACAGACAAGTGGAGGTACTCCAACTCAACTCCAAGTTTTAAGTCCCTCCCCCCCTTGTGGTTAAATATGCAGTTTACCACAGTCCTCTATTCCGCTCCAGACTCTCAATGTTACTGACTAAAAACGATCTTTGTAGACATCCTTACAAGATTGGACTACCTCCTTGGAACTATTCAATTGGTACTGACACACCTGCATGTCCAACAAATAAATAATTGTAACGTTCTTGTCGTATAAAGAACAGCTGTAAGAGATCAAAAGACATAATATGCAAACCATGTAATGCTGTTTGTTACTGTTACTGTTGTACGAAAACACAGACACTTTTTTCTCATTTTTCCCCCAAAAACTAAAGTTGACTATATTTTGGCTAATTTCTTGGTCCCCTCCAGGAGAATCCACATCTCTGGGATCCTTTAAAATCCCAAGGATGTTGGAAAAAAGGACACCAATTTGGCATGGATAACTTATGTGGAAAAAAGTTATGGAGGCCTAAGCTCAAAACACCCCAAATAGCCACAAAATGGCTTAGCACTGGTTGAGGCCTAGCAGCAAAAAGGTTAGGGGGACACTTTTCACGTATACCACAAAGTGCAGGGTATCACCATGGCTACTGAGGGTAGTCGCTCTTTCTTCAGGCAATCAAAAAGGAAACTTGACACGCCATCACAGGATCCAGTCTCGATGCCCTGGGATCTTACTGCAGTTTTGTCAGTTCTTCACTCTCCTCCAGTTGGACCTTTGAATGAAGTGTCAACAAAGAGTTTATTATTTAAGATTGTCTTCTCGTAGTCATCACTACTGCAAGTCGGTTGGGTGAATTAGGCCTCTTTTGTGCCACACTCCATACCGGAGAATCTTTGAAGATCGCATAGTATTTCATTTTGGTCCAGAGTCTGTCCGTAAGAGTAATACAGTTTTTCATAAAGCAGAGTAAGTGGTTCTACTAGTCCCTTATCCTAGCCCTTTAACAACAACTGATACATAGGTTACATTTACTTGATGTTATAAAAGCTGAATATATTAAAAATATATATATATATTAATAACTTTATTTTGCATGCATGACTTTATTAATCCTTTCTTTTAAGGGGTTAAAACCTTCATAAGGCTTAGCTTCTACATTAAGTAATACAGTCATAGGAAAAGGAGACAATGTACTAGATCAAGGATTTACTAAATAAATCCCCAGTTCTTGATAGTAAAGAACAACTATGTAGAATAATGATTGGACAGATTTTGATAACATTTCAACACAAGTTAATGTTTGCACAAAATTAATCAATTATCCTTGAAGGTTTATCATAGATATGTGATAAGTGAGCCCAGCAATAATATTTGGAACTGCAGATTTCCATGATGTGAAGCACTGCAACTGGTGAGTAAAGCAGAGCCAGCTTTAATACCCCATGGAGACATTGTTGTGATCTAAGAATATTAACTATCTTGTCATGCTGGTGAAGGCATAGGATGCAAGGGAATGCAATGACTGTGCTGCCGGGAATATGAGGTGAGCTTCATTTGTCGCTGGATTCACACCGCTGTGGTGATCTCATGTGGACTGCACACATTGGTTACTACAGAGTATTTTGCAGCACTTCTCATCTTCAGCACAGCTGGAGTCGTCTTGGCAGGTGTCATGTAATATACTTGGGATACACGCAATACCAATGTGACCAGGAGGTGGTGGAGGACAGGAACCAGCATGAATCAGGCTGAGTGTAAAAAAAACCGTCGCTGCAGAGCTGCAAGGCACCCGCATCCAGAGCAGCTTGTCAACAGTATCCACACAAAGCTGTGTAAATTTAACTTCACACATCTATTGATGTTTTGGGCTACTCCATCCACATTTATTTATGTTATGATATGTTATGTTGTGTAGTGTTGTGTTGAGCGCCCTGTTACCCCGGAAGGTATCCTGGTGCTAAGCAGATGAGTCTTTACAAACCGTAGGCCTAGTGTGACTACTTGAAAAGCCAGGTCTCTAGCTTGTTGAGAAATTTAATAAGTGAGGAGAAGGCTCTCACGTCTAGTGTCAGGTCATTCAAGAAACTCTGTAGGAGAATGCTCCACTACTGAATCTGGTTTTCTGTTTGTGTGGGATTTGGGCAAGTAGGAGTCTGGATGAGCAGAGATGTCTTAAAGGTTTGAGGAAGCAGATGCAATTGTTGAGGCATGCTGCACCAGTGTTGTGTAGTGCCTTAAACGTGTGAGTGAGGAGTTTGAATTGCGCTGGATTGTGTATGGAGAGCTAGGTGTGATGTGATGTGTAGTCCTGGGTGAAATTATAATTCCGCTCGTGGAATTGGCAGAATCTGGGTAACTCCACATTATGTATGTAACGGAAAGTTTTTGCCAAATTCTGCCAATCGACGTGTGGTTGACTTATTCTGCCGTTCGCACCTCGCAGGAACAACCCGAGGGTCCACAACACGCACTTACAAGTGAGATTTGCTGACCTCTGTTGCGATTTCCAGTCATCATGGAGCCTTCAGGTGCCATTTTATAACACCCGGGGATGTGAGTGGTCACGGTCAGAAAGGGCCGCAGTTCAAGTAAATTTGCTGCCTCTGGAGTAGATTTTTTACTCACACAACAGCAAAATCAACTTGAAAGGCTGTGCACTCTTGCTCAACTCACGTTGCCGCTCGCACTGATTTTCAGCACTGCTCATGCTACTAGAGCAGTGCTGAAAGCAAAGAGGTGCCTCCTAAACATATGGGAACCCACAGATCTGCCATCCCGAGGGAAACTATGGGCGACATTAGGGTTTGCCATCGCCAAACGCAATATAGCCAGGCAATGGGGGGCAACCAGACCTCCTAGTTTGGGTCACTGGAAGAATGATATTGATTGGTGCATGCTCCAGGAAAAAACGTTGTATGTGGCCCGTGGATGCCCGCGGAAATGGATAGAAGTATGGTCCAGATGGAATGAATATAGGGGCAACATTTGCGAACCCTCCCGAATTGTTCCTATTGACGAACCGCTCGCACTTTAAAGATATTGTGATGCACTATTCCGAATGTTTTTGTACTAAGTATGTTCTGTCTCTTATGTGATAAACGCACATGTAAATGATATTTGCCTTAACTGTGATGACCACCACCTATTTATGTTTATAAAAACAATAAAAAGAGTAATAAAAAAAAAGAAAAATTACTATTCCCACTCCAAAGAGTGCAACAGTAGGGAAAGCGTTGGATAGCGTAGGGGTAAAAATTACTATTCCCACTCCAGAGAGTGCAACTGTAGGGAAACCGTTGGATAGCGTAGAGGTAAAAATTACTATTCCCACTCCAGAGAGTGCAACAGTAGGGAAAGTGTTGGATAGCGTAGGGGTAAAAATTACTATTCCCACTCCAAAGAGTGCAACAGTAGGGAAAGCGTTGGATAGCGTAGTGGTAAACATTACTATTCCGACTCCAATGAGTCCAACAGTAGGGAAAGCGTTGGATAGCGTAAGGGTAAAAATTACTATTCCCACTCCAGAGAGTGCAACTGTAGGGAAAGCATTGGATAGCGTAGGGGTAAAAATTACTATTCCCACTCCAGTGAGTGCAACAGTAGGGAAAGTAAATACTTCATATATTATTCTAAAAAATAGAAATATTAATATCTATAAAAAATTAATTAAAAGTAATTACCAATTTAATATAATATAATAATTAATCAATTAAAAATACAAATTAAAATAAATTATTACAATTAGTTACCTATTAATACAAATTAATTACTAATTAACAATTAATTAATTAGCAATTAAAAATTACGTATTTAATTAATTATAATTAAATTACTTCCCACCCTATTCCCCTATAAACCCACAACCCGCTACAGAAAATAAAATAGTAAAATTAACATAATTATCAATTAATCAATTAAATAAAATTAATTTGCAATTCAAATTTAATTAATTACCAAATAAAAATTAATTAACAAATAATTCAAAATAAATACCAATAAATACATTTACATATTTAATTAATTATAATTAAGTGACTTCCCACCCTATTCCCCTAATACCCACAACCCGCTACAGAATTAAGTTACGCAAAAATGAAATAACATAAAGTTCATTAATTAAAATAAATTATAACATAAATACACACTTTTCACACATATAATAACATAAAAAACACTATAAAAAATTCGATATTATGAAAAATTCGATAATTTTAATAACCTAGATTATATACTTCGATATTTTGACTTTCTATATATTTAAAATTCGATATTACATTACTTACCTTAAAAACGATATTTTTGATGGCTATATTCTGTCCATTTAATATTTTGTCCATTCTATATTTTGAAGTCGATATTTGTCCATTCGATATTTTGAAATCGATATTTTGTCTGTTTACCATCTAATCCCCAACAAGGTCTCATGTACATGTATTCAATACATCCCTCTCCTTCAGTTATGGCCCATATGTTCTCAGGACTCAGAGATCTTCATCCAAACTCTCTAAAAGGTATAATGTTCATGAGGGCAGCCCAAGCTTCCATCCATAGGAGAGCACATTTATCCATCCCATCCTCTAGTCGCTCACAATTGGTGCTGTTGCGGATACCCACTGCCAGACAATGTCTCATTTTGCAATAGTACTTCCTACCTCAATCAATAACTGGGCGCTGTGCAGTTTATCTTAGGGGTCAGGGTAAGCAGTCTACATAAGGCTGTGGTAAGCACGTTTTGGGCCCAGACTCGCTGAATAACCGGGCATGCCCATGTTACGGGAAGAAAGGAGCGCCTCCTAATCAAGCAGCACTGACATGTAGGATCAGCCCGGTTGCCTATTTTCCAGGGTTTCCCAGGGGTGTAGTATATCCTGTGGAAATACTTAACTTGGATCAGGCGGATGCAGGACGTATCACCACTGCCCTCTGTGACATCCCGATCTCCCTCCAACTCATCCTTCTCTATCCAGTGTACCTAGATCCTCTTGCCATCGTCTTCACAGTTTCACCAGTTGATCTGTCATATTAATTACAAAAAAGCAGTGGAGTCCTGATATACCCCCTTTCCACGTATGCTCTAGCAGTACTTTTGGCCTTGAGGGGGTTGTGATCTGGGATCTGATCGGTGGTTAATCATAGGGATTCTTACAGACTCATGAGTTGCAAATATTTGAAAAACTGCAACCTATGTAGGTCAAATTCACCTCAAGCTCGTTCTACGACATATAGCTCCCAGTTGATACATCGCTTAAGTAGGAAATATCTATCTGGTCCCACCCTATAAAGCTTATGCACATGTGGGCACTTGCCAGCCAGTTACCCTCCCAAAGAGGGGTCAGCTGAATAGCTTTCTGGAACCAACTGATAAGATGTAATGCCTTCCACCAGGACGCAATGTAGACTTTGTGGCCTCCGGGAAGTAGGTTGAGACCATCGTGTTGTACAGCACATGAAAAGCACCTCCTTCTCCGAGCAGTTACCTTTCTAATCTGTATGTGAGATCAGTTACATCCCCAACAACCATTCATTAATAATAGACAGGTGTGCCACCCGGAAATAGAGTTGGCCGTCAGTAACTCCTAGCCCCCGTCATATGTACCTACAGGGCATTTTACCAGCAAAGTCTGCTTGTGTTTCTCTGCCCAGATGAAATGCCTCTATGAGGCCCTAATCTTCTGAAAGGCACAATTTGGGACTAACCCTGAAAGATTCTGCAAAATATATAGCATGCTGGACAGTGTCATCATTTTGTGAAGCGTAATATTGGCCAGAATTGATGGAAGCAAGGCTGTCCATCTATTGAGATCTCACTCTGTTTTATCCAGTATTGGAATCATATTACACCTCCAGTGGCCTTGAGTATCTATGGCTATGTGGAGTCCTATGTACTGAAAGAAGCTTGAAGCAATATTCAGCTGTTAGAATCTTCCCTAGTCTCTAACATCTCCTCTGATTGGAACCAGGAGAATGTTGACCCAGTTAATGACCAGGCCTGAAGCCTACCCAAAAATGTCAAGTAATTACAAAATCCTGTTTCCTGAATATAGGGGTTTCTGAAGGAAAAGCTGGACATTGAGGGTCCTCTATTACTCCAACCCAAATACACTCAGCAATGCCTCCCTCCTTATCCATGCAACCAGAGGCTGAATCAATAGGGCAAACAACAGGGAGGAGAGAGGACATCCTTACCAGGTGTCCTTCTGAATAGCAAGGGGACAGGAGAGGGCCCGCACTTGGGCCTAAGGTATGAATAAAGTAACCTAACCCATGTTATAAAGTTAGTGCCAACATTGATTTTGTGTAGCACCTGAGTGAGGAAGTCCCAGTCAAGGGAGTCGTAAGGCTTTATCAAAATCAAGTAGGAGTAGCGTTAGGGGGCCATCTAAGCCGTGACATCTATCTTGCACTATTTGTAGGTGCCAAATGCAATGTCTAGTGCTCCGACTCGGTTTCTAGGGTTGGTCTCTGTGCACCAGTTTGCAAATGAGAGGGATGAGCCTATTTCCGAGCGCTTTTCTGTGAATTGTGGACTCAATGTTGAATAAGGATATAAGTCTATATGAACTTCATAAGTCAGGGGGCCTCCTGAGCTTAGGGAGCACAGTTACCATTTCTTCGTCCAGGTCATGGGGCAAGTGTCCTCTTTGTGTCACCTCCCTGAACAGGGCCAGCAGTTGTGGGGCAACGTCCAATGCAAACTTTTTAAAGAACTCCATTGGTACCCAGTGTTTTCCCTGAATGGAGAGTCACAATGGCAAACCGAATTTCTTCCTCTGTGATTGGTTGTGCCAAGGTTATCATATCACTGCATTCTAACTGCTCCACAGCCACATCTGAGACCAAAGGCCAAATCTGTTAATCTGCTTTATCTGAGAGGAAGAGTTTGCCACATATAGAGAAGTGTAATACGAAGCAAAGGTGTCCACAATGTCTTTCCCCTTAGTCACTAATTGACCAGACGCAACATGCACGGAAAGTATGACTGTAGCATGGTGGTTTCTCATCGCTAACAAATGGCGCAACTTACTCACCTTATCTCCAGATTCATATACCTGCCTTGTGATTCAAACTTAATACCCATAGCCATATTCATGGTGAGGCTTCACAACTGTGTTCTTTCAAGTTACACCTCTTCTACTAAGTGTGTGGCCCTCCAGTCCTGTATCTGATGATCTAACTGGATAATTTCAGATTCTAGTGCCACCATCTCATCTTCATTGTGTCGGCAATGGTCTTTAACATATCTTATGGCCCTGCCACTTGTCAGGGATCTGAAGCCCTTCCCCATAGAGTAGTAGGCAATAAGACTGAGTCCTTGTTAAGTGGAAATAACTCTTCCATATCCAGTTTTAAGATGGCAACAAAATCATCCTACACCAGCCACCATGCATGTAAACGCTATACCCCTTGTGGTCTTTCATCACGGCTACAAAAACTGAGAACATCTGGGGGATTATCTGAGATTCCCTTGAACAAGACTGAGATCTTTGCTACATCTAATATGTCGGTACTGAGCAGGAAAAAATTACTTATGTGTAAAACGGACCCTTGGACTTTGGAACAGAACGTGAAGAATCTACCTCTCCATGCCTACTCTGCCAGACGATGTACATTGAAAGTGAGGGCGATCCCCAACCAGGGACTTCTCCACTAGACATCAGGGAGAGGCGAAGCAGCCCCTTGGGCAAGGGCTTGTGCTCTGCCTTGCTGTTATTTTTGTGCAGTCTTTCTGCAACGAGGAGTGGGCAAAAAACCCACTAGTCACCAGTGATTACACTTTGCAGGGGTAGGGGCTTCCCAGGATGGTAATGGCAAATGTGGAAAAAGTCTTTCTGCCTCCCTGGGGGGCAGGTACAAGAAATTACCCCATCTAAACCCCCAGTGGGGCAAAAAGCCCCCTGAGCACCAGGGATTACTTTTTCTTGTAGAATTGTAGGGGTGGGTGCTGCCCAGCATTGGCATGGCCATGTCCCACCCCCATAAAAATAGGAAAACAGTCTTTCTGCAGAAAGCCCAATAGAAGACAGGAAGATCTTTATTTTAAACGTATGGGGGCTGCCCATCATGGGCATGGCTATGCCCCCACTAAAAGTAAATGGGACAACTGTCTTTCTGCCCCCGGGGGCATATGGCGTAATTGTCCCCGGTCTGTCCAGCAGAGAGGCAGAAAGCCCAATTTATGGCAGAAATATATATAAAGTTATAATAAAATATTGGAGTGTCTTCCATCACAGAAAGATGATGGAGATGTGCTTTTCTGGTCAAAGTTTGAGGTTTGCAAAGGATTTTGGGTACAACAACCTGGTGAAAGCCATGCAAGTCACCCCATCCTGGATTCCCCTAGACGGATGCAAACACAGGAGGACATACAGTTAGGAGACGGCCTGCATAAGGTATCGCTATATGTGGATGACCTATTAATTTAACTTCACGACATCAACGATGTACCAGACAATATGGCCCAAATCTTGCAGAAAAGTGCGGCTATTTCCGGACTAAAGGTAAACATCAGCAAGTCAAAACTTTACGCCTTTCACCCGTGTGTCCGTGACCCGGGCCTCATACTAAATGGGGTGAGGGTGCTATGAAATGCATATACATTCCGATATCTTGGAATCCGGATATATAGCCAGCCAATGTATCTTTTTGACAGCAACCTAGGTAGGATGCTAACGGCCATCAAATGCCAGATGCAATTCTGGAGCCCACTTCCTCTTGCGGTGACAGGCAGGGTGGCGTTACTGAAAATGGTGGCCCTACCGAGATTTTTGTACTATTTTACTAATCTACCCATTCATGTGCCAGCCTCCTTTTTTGCTACACCGGAGAAGTTGGTCAGCAACTTCATATGGGGTCCCAATCGGCACAGAGTGGTGATTAAGAAACTATATCTGCCCACTGATCAAGGGGGTCTAGCTGCACAACTCCAATGGGTGGCCAGATGGATGGCAGGTTGCCAATGCGACGATACTGCAACCGCACTTCCGGCATATACGCGGTCCCAGATTCTCCAGCTTTTTCACCCAGGTACATGTAAACGGCCTCCTGAGTCTTTGTGGCTGAACATAGCGCACAGATGTTACAAAAGGAGTCTCGACATAACTCAAAGCACAACACCTTACACCGCCGCTCTCCCCCTAGAGGGCGCTCCTAAAGGACAGGGTACATTTACTGCTGTAGAGTTGCAACAGTGGCACGCGGCACCGATACCCACTCTGGGAGACCTCTACCGCGAAGGCACTCTGCTTCCCTATGTGACTTTGATAGAAGAAGACAGACTCTCCGCAGGAGAATTTCTCCTGCATAGGTCTTTGTTGGCCACACTCACAGTGCTGTGGGGAAACCAAGCAACTGAACTGCCCACACACCTAACTATGCAATACTTGCATGTAATTGGACAAGGCAGACACCTGATGCCTTGGTTCGCAGCCTCACTGCGCCAACAAGCTGCAGTCAAGTTAGACCCCCTCAGGTATAAATAGGAGCAAGATCTAGGCAGACAATTTTCAAACACAGAATGGGGACAGGTACTGGCCAGCCCAGTTCAGATCCCCAGGAATGTGAGGTTTAGGCAGTTCCAATATTACATTACGGACAGAGCGTACTACATGCCGCCCAAATCAACAGATATTTTCATCGTACCTATTCTGCTTGTCCTAGATGTTCTGTCTTAGACACAGACTTAATACATATGTTGTGGAGCTGCACCAGTCTTAGTACCTTCTGGAGAGACATAGCAGACGTACTAACTACCTGCACTGAGAGAGAGATACCCTTTGAGGGGCCGGTGTACTTGCTGCCCCGATTCCGCAGGACACGCAACACTAAAGTCACATCCAGATTTTTGGACCTGAGTATAATAGCTGCCAAACAGCTAGTTACAAAACAATGGAAGGCTCCTGGCCCCCGCACTTCCAGGCTTGGAGACATTCCACACTCGCATGGGCTAGGGCAGAAGGCATAGCAAATCGCTGCAAAGAAACAAGAGGCGTTAGGAAAATACCAATAGCTACACACTGGGAAGCAATCCTTATAGCACTGCAACAACATGCAAGCCCGCCAGCCCAACTCGCATTGACGCCCGGCCCAGCCCGGATGGGCAATATCGGGCACACAACTACAATCCCTGAGGCGCCCATGGACACCAAATCCGGAGCTAAAAAAAGGCATTGGCACATTTATGGGGGCATATGGTTACAGTAATGGATACAGACACGACAGGCAATATCCATACACATGCACAGACAAGTGGAGGTACTCCAACTCAGCTCCAAGTTTTAAGTCCCTCCCCCCTTGTGGTTAAATGTGCAGTTTACCAGGGTCCAGACTCTCAATGTTACTGACTAAAAACAATGTTTGTAGACATCATTACAAGATTGGACTCTGAACGATGATTACCTCCTGGTACAATTCAATTGGTACTGACACACCTGCATGTCCAACGAATAAATAATTGTAACGTTCTTGTCATCAAAAGAACTGCTGTAAGAGATCTAAAGACATAATATGCAACAATGTAATGCTGTTTGTTACTGTTACTGTCGTACGAAAACGAAAACACAGACACTTTTTCTCATTTTTCCCCAAAAACTAAAGTTAGCTATATTTTGGCTAATTTCTTGGTCCCCTCCAGGAGAATCCACATCCCTGGGTTCCTTTAAAATCCCCAGGATGTTGGAAAAAAGGACACCAATTTGGCAAGGATGACTTATGTGGAAAAAGGTTATGGAGGCCTAAGCTCAAAACACACCAAAAAGCCCAAAAATGGCTTAGCACTGGTTGAGGCCTAGCAGCAAAAAGGTTAGGGGGACACTTTTTGCGTATACCACGAAGTGCAGGGTATCACCATGGCTACTGAGGGTAGTCACTCTTTCTTCAGGCAATCAAAAAGGAAACTTGACATGCCATCACAGAATCCAGTCTCGATTCCCTGGGACCTTACTGCAGTTTTGTCAGTTCTTCACTCTCCTCCAGTTGGACCTTTGAATGAAGTGTTAACAAATGGTTTATTATTTAAGATTTTCTTCTCGTAGTCATCACTACTGCAAGTCGGTTGGGTGAATTAGGTCTCTTTTGTGCCATACTCCATACCGGAGAATCTTTGTAGATTGCATAGTATTTCATTTTGGTCCAGAGTCTCTCCGTACGAGTAACACAGTTTTTCATAAAGCAGAGTAAGTGGTTCTACTAGTCCCTTATCCTAGCCCTTTAACAACAACTGATACACAGGTTACATTTACTTGATGTTATAAAAGCAGTATACATTTAAAAAAAAAAATATATATATATATATATATATATATATATAGATATATATATATATATATATTAGTAACTTTATTTTGCATGCATGACTTTATTAATCCTTTCTTTTAAGGGGTTAAAACCTTCATAAGGCTTAGCTTCTATATTAAGTAATACAGTCATAGTAAAAAGAGGCAATGTACTAGATCAAGGATTTACAAAAAAAATCACCAGTTCTTGATAGTAAAGAACAATGTAGAATAACAATTGCACAGATTTTGATAAAATTTCAACACAAGTTAATGTTTGCATAAAATTAATCAATTATCCTGGAAGGTTTATCATATATATTTGATAAGTGAGCCCATCAATAATATTTGGAACTGCAGATTTCCATGCTGTGAAGCACTGCAAGTGGTGAGTAAAGCAGAGCCAGCTTTAATACCTCAAGGAGACATTGTTATGATCTAAGAATATTAAGTAACTTGTCATGCTGGTGAAAGCATAGGATGCAAGGGACTGCAATAACTGTGGTGCCGGGAATATGAGGTGAGCTTCATTTGTCTCTGGATTCACACTGCTGGGGTGATCGCATGTGGACTTCACACATTGGTTACTAGAGAGTATTTTGCAGCACTTCTCATCTTCAGCACAGCTGGAGTCGTCTTGGCAGGTGTCATGTAATATACTTGGGATACACGCAATACCAATGTGACCAGGAGGTTGTGGAGGACAGGAACCAGCATGAATCAGGCTGGGTGTAACACCCCCCGTCGCTGCAGAGCTGCAATGCTCCCGCATCCAGAGCAGCTTGTCAACAGTATCCACCCAAAGCTGTAGCTGTATAAATTTAACTTCACACATCTATTGTTGTTTTGGGCTACTCCATCCACATTTATTTATGTTATGATATGTTATGTTGTGTAGTGTTGTGTTCAGCTCCCTGTTACCCAGGAAGGTATCCTGGTGCTAAGCAGATGAGTCTTTACAAACCCTAGGCCTAGTGTGACTACTCAAAAAGCCAGGTCTCCAGCTTGTTGGGAAATTTAATAAGTGAGGAGGAGGCTCTCAAGTCTAGTGGCAGGTCATTCAAGAAGCTCTGTAGGAGAATGCTCCACCACTGAATCTGGTTTTCTGTTTGTGTGGGATTTGTGCAAGTAGGAGTCTGGATGAGCTGAGATGTCTTGCAGGTTTGAGGAAGCAGATGCAATTGTTGAGGCATGCTACACCAGTGTTGTGTAGTGCCTTAAACGTGTGAGTGAGGAGTTTGAATTGCGCTGGATTGTGTATGGGAGCTAGGTGTGGTGTGATGTGTAGTCCTGGGTGGAATTATAATTCCGCTCGTGGAATTGGCGGAATCTGGGTAACTCCGCATTATGTATGTAACGCAAAGTTCTTGCCAAATTCTGCCAATCGACGTGTGGTTGACTTATTCTGCTGTTCGCACCTCGAAGGAACAACCCAAGGGTCCACAACACGCACTTACAAGTGAGATTTGCTGACCTCTGTTGCAATTTCCAGTCACCATGGAGCCTTCAGGTGCTGTTTTATAACACCAGGGGATGTGAGCGGTCACGGTCAGAAAGGGCTGCCGTTCAAGTAAATTTGCTGCAGATTTTCTACTCGAGTGACAGCAAAATCAATTTGAAAGGCTGTGCAGGCTTGCGCAACTCAGTGTGCCGCCCGCGCTGATTTTCAGCACAACTCATGCTACTAGCTCTAAATTTCAGCGCAAGTTGCATATTTTTCACCCTTAGGTGGAATTCCATAGAATCTTGCAGAGTGTTTCTGTAACTCTGCAAGTTCCGCCCACCCCTAGTGATGGGAGTGTGCCATGGGAGGTTGAAAGTGATTCTGGCCACAGAGTTCTGAGTGGTCTGCAGATTTCTGATGAATTGTTTTGTTGATCCCGGCATAGGGGGTGATCCAGTAGTCCAGTTTGCTTTTGACCAGGGTGTGTGTTATCATTTTCTGTTAGCTGATTTGGAGCCATTTGAAAATCTTCCTTCACACCCTCAGGGTATGGAAGCATGAGGCTGTGATGACATTGTCTTGGGTGGTCATGTCGAGTATGCTGTAGCCGACGATCTTTAGGTTCCGGGCTTGGGTGGTGAGGATGGGTGCTAGTCCTAGCTCTGTTGGCCACCAGGTGTTGCCCCAAGGTGAAGTGTTCTTCTCGAAGATCACAAATTCTTCCATGTCGGTGTTCAGCTTCAGGCAGCTGGTCTTTATCCAGTGGGCAATTTCAGTCATACAGGCATTGAACTTGATCCGGGTGCTGAACGTCTTGTCCTTGATGAAGGGAATGAGTTTCTCCTTACAGATTGGATATAGCTAAGGGAACTGAACTGGTTTTCAACACATGTATCATAACAAGTGCCTTAGGACAGTATTTTTGTGGTTTTTTCAAACATTATGGGCCAGATGTAGGTAATTCCGATTTACCTACTCTTAAATACCGACTCATACCGAATCGGTATTTAAGAGTAGGTAAATTGGAAGGAGGCAGATGTAGGTAATTTTAATATTACAATTACCGATTCTGTAAGAGTCGGTATTTACCGATTCTGTAAATACCGAATCGGTATTTCCCATTGATTCCTATGGGCCTTGAAGCCCATAGGAATCAATGGGAAATACCGATTCGGTATTTACAGAATCGGTAAATACCGAATCCTGCAAAGGTGCAGGGGGTGTCACTTTGACACCCTCTAGCACCCCAAGTACAGGCTTGTGTGACATGTGGAACACATACATGCCCTAAGGGCATGTCTGTGTGTCACATGGCACAGGTGTGAATGCACAGATGTGCATGCACACCTGAATTCGGTATTTTACCACACAATAGGATTGTGTGGTAAAATACCGACTCTTAAGGGCCTGTGGCACTCTTAGGAGTGTCAGCTACATATGGATTTACCGATTCGGTAAATATACAGATTTGGGGCCAGATGTAGGTAAAATATTTTACCACCTCTTAAATACCGAATCATACCGATTCGGTATTTAAGAAGTGGTAAAATATAAGTACCGAGATGTAGGTAAATACAGATGTGCATTTACCGAATCGGTAAAATTCGGTATTTACCGATTCGGTAAATACCGACCGGTAAATGCCCATTCATTCCTATGGGCTTTGAAGCCCATAGGAATGATTGGGCATTTACCGGGTTCAGGTGCCATGTGGCAGGCATACCTGCCCTAAGGGCAGGTCTGCCTGTCATATGGCACAGGTGTGCATGCACACATGTGCATGCACACCTGAATCGGTATTTTACCATCAACTTGTATTTGATGGTAAAATACCGATTTTGTAGGGCTTGTGGGACTCAGAAGAGTCCCACCTACATCTCGATTTTACCGATTCTGAAAAAATACCGGTCGGTAAATTTACCGACCGGTATATTTACAGATTCGGTAAAATTACCGAAATGGCCTGTTTTCAGGCACCTACATCTCAAAAGCCAAATACCGGTCGGTAACGGCCGAATTCGGCCGCTACCGACCGGTATTTGGCTACCTACATCTAGCCCTAGGTATTTTACTGAATCGGTATATTTACCGAATACCGATTCTTAAAATAACATGCCCCTACATCTGGAAACCCTAATACCGGTCGGAAACGGCCGAAATCGGCCGTTTCCGACCGATATTAGGGCTCCTACATCTGGCCCTTTATTTATAAGATTATTGATGTTGATAAAGTTTGCTGTGCTGCATTACTCAAGACTTCTGGCATGACTTTTTGTTTGCTGAAATTGATTAAGGCATATTGTTTGGGTACATATGATATAAAGAATGCAACAATAAATAGGATGAAGAGGCAATGGCCTGATTGCTTGCAGGAAATCCTAATTACTCTGGTTCTCCTTTCTTCATCCCAGTACTTATATACCCTCCTTTCCTCCTTTGTAGATATGTCCTGATCGTGGATGATATGTGGGGTATGCGTCAATCAGGATTAAGCATGGGCGGAAAATCCGTTCCGCTCGCGGGTTTTGCGGATTTTCGGTAAATTCGCAATCCGCGAGATTCGCGAATTTCCCGCAAAATCCGCGAGCGGAACGGATTGGGTCAAAAGTTCAAGCTGACTTTTTGTAACTATTTTAGAATGGCGCCGGCAAGCTGCCAGAGCCTCTAAAATAGTTACAAAAGTCAGCTTCAACAGGAAGCACTAATAGATAAAGTAAAGCAGGTGCTAGAGTTGAAGCTCAAATTCAGTTACACAATCATTAATCACCCCAAACTTGGGGTGATTAATGACTGTGTAACTTAATTTGACCTTCAACTGCTTTACTTTATCTATTAGTGCTTCCTGTTGAAGCTGACTTATGGCTGAGGGCAGAAGAGCACAAAGTGGGACAGAGGGCATGAGTTAGGCAGAGGGCAGAAGGGCACAGAAACCAGTGGGGCAGAGGGCAGAAGGGCACAAAAAGAGTGGGGCAGAGGGCAGAAAAGCACAAAAACAAGTGGTACAGAGGGCAGAAGGGCATAAAAAACGAGAGGGTGGCAGTGATGAACCAGGCAAAAAAAAAAACGCGAACACGCAAAGCGCCCCGCGAACACGCAAAGCGCCCCGCGAACACGCAAAAATAAAAAATCCACAAAATTCACGAGAGTTCGCGAATTTTGCAGATTTCGAATCCATAAATACGCAATTTCGCGGATTGCGAATCCGCAAAATTCACCCATACTTAATCAGGATTCTAGAAAGATGCACACATGATGGTTTGATATACAGCATACAAATTATAAGAAATGAATTCGCTGTGGAAGGTGGTGCCAGTTCGGAGAGGGCGAAGTCTAACCTCATGACGTATGTTTGGGCCACTGAAAGGAGAACAGGATTAATAAAGGTTACCTGTAAGTCATTCAGCCATTACAAACATGATTTTAATGGACATATATGCTGAAATGCTCTGCCTTTTAATTTTAGCGTGACTCAGCTGAACAATGCAGGCCATGTTTCTGCGTGTATTATCCATGAATCTGGGTATATAAAGATCACTGCAAGCAAACAGAGTTTACTATCTATCACCCATTTTGCAGTGCTTAATTTGTAAGAGAGTAAGTGCCGAGGACCACATTTTTCTATGCAAAATGTTGGATTGGCAGAATATCAATGGTGCCTACACTTCATTTCACCTCATGCCTCTTTAATCCACCAATATATTCTCCCTGCCCCTATATTGTGCTTTTGTAGGTTGATTTTTTTACGTGCTTTCTCCATTTGCCCCTGTTTTTCCATCTTCACCTTCCTTCTTCTTTCCCTCTTTGACACTGTTACGGGTACGGTAGGTGGAGGGGCGGAAGGTACCGAGTCAGACACCGGAAATAAGGATTTCAATGAAGGCTTTATTTTTAAGTATGCTTTGCGCCTTCTGCTAGATACACGCAGCCGGGAAAATTCGTCCGGATCCGTTTTGACACCCCTGGGGAACACCGGTGGGTCCAGGGTGTTTCGATCCCGTCGGCTGTGGGAGCCCGCCAGTCCGTTAGCTCTCTGGTTCACGGGGAAGTCGTAGTCTCTTTCTTGGAGCAGGGGAGCCAATCCCAGGTATGAAACAAAAACAACAAGAAAGATAGGTATTACTCCGTTGTTCGTCCCAGGATATCAGGGCCAGGGGAGTGAAGGACACCTAGTGCTTGTAGTGCAGTATTCACACACCCGCTTCAGTGCTGTAAGTGCTCGTGAGGTAGGGTGGGGTTCTGGATACAGGATACTATATACACTGTCAGGTCACACATTCGGACCACCACTTCGAGAGACCCAGCCCGCCACTTTGCCCCGTACCTTTGTGAGCCACGCTCCTCCCGTGGGAACGTGGCGGGGCGAGTCACAGTCCCGGTGGCCTCCTGGCTTGTCGTCAGCTGCTGGGCTCTTCCGACTTTCTTCTCCGTCTTCTCCAGTCTCGAACTCCACGCCTTCACCTCGGGAAACGCCGTTCGTCCACTTCCTGGTTGCGTCGCCTTTTGTTTCCGTGTTGAACCAAGGGGGCGGGGCCACGGTCTCCTCGCTGTCAAACTTAAAGGGGCCGCCGGATGATTGTTCCTCATCCCAAGTTCTCCACTGGGCGGTAGCGTCACTCACGGACCGCGCTTCTGGCCATGTGGTAGACTGCTGTACAGAAACAGAAAGGGGAGTAAGGGGGGAAACAGCCGACCACCAGTCCATGCCCGCATCGGGATCATCCTCGGGGACAACACCCCGGAGTCCCGCCCCGTGACAGACACTTAAGATATAGGGGCATATTATCAAGGACGGCTTTAAAATTATCGCCGTTTTAGCGGCAGAAAAGTGCCGCTAAAGCGACGGTAATGGGCTTGATAATATGCCCTGGAGAATTCCAATAGAAGCTAATGTTCACACCAGAACATGGACTTCTATTGGAATTCTAAAGGGAATATTATCAAGCCCATTATCGCCGCTTATGGGGCACTTTTCTGCCGCTAAACCGGCGATAATTTTTAACGCCGGCCTTGATAATATGCCCCATAGTTCTCGGTCAAAGTCTGATTACTAAAAATTCGTCCTGGTCCCCTCAAAAGAGTGCCTGTTGGTTCCAGCTAAAATTAAGCACTGCCGTTTGTACATTTTGCATCCCACTCACTATTCCTTGTTTTAGCAGAAATGTTCTTTATGTCCTGGGATGTGGAAGCCGTGCATAGCGTAGAAAAAAATCCGTGCCCTTTTCCTATTGCTATAAGGCACACTCTAAAAGGTGCGTTTGTAAAATGCATGTTTCCCAGACCGCCAACAGGCAGTTAAACAGAAGAAGCTCTTGTTTATTGTTGCGAACTGCATTCTAGTTTGGTTTTCATTTCCTAATCTCATGCCTCCAAATCTGAGGTTTCCGCCTGAACAAATTCATTTAGATCTGTGTTTTGGCACTCTCGGACAGAGAAGATCAATACGACAATTTATTTCTAAATATATACGCACAAATAGTAGAGGGTTATTTATGTTTCCCTGGAGCGAAAAAATGCAGCTGGTGGATTCGAGCTAAGCGTGCAGATTTTTTTTTAAAAAACGACACAGCCGTGGAAATGACTGGAAGGCGTGACTTACATCAGCACAAATATCACAAAGGCTCACTTCCAACACAAACTGGAACGTTGCAGTTTAATAAATAGCAATTTTAAACCTTGAAAAACGTTCTGTCTGCTATTTCAAATACAATTTTGTGAGCAACAAAGGTCACATATTGCTGTTTGCAAAACACTTTCAGTAATATAGTATGCATAATATTATTTGCATAATATTATTTGCATAATTTGCATATTTTAAAATATGCTCTGAACTAATGTTTTATAAGAACGCTGATTACTTTGCAGTAATATCAATTAGATTACCGGTAAGTAATCAGTGCATTATGTCCTAAGCCCTTGTTTGCCCCGGTTCTTAGTAAATGAGAAAATGCCAGAGCATAAGCCCCCCCCCCGCCCTCCCCACGCTCCAACCCCAACAATAAACACAAATGTCTGAAGTAATGCAGCACAATCTAGCGTAGTAACAGAACTGTGTTACAAGAGGAAACTTTGCTTGGGAAGAATTGTTGAAAGCACTCTGGTCCCAAAGTCTAGGGATTTCTAATCTCCCACCCCACTTCCAACTGAACAGGAGACAAAGATGTAAAGCACAGTTTAGGTACTGTTCCAGTAGATAATATGGATAGATGCAGTGCCTTATTTGAGCCAGTGTTTACAGATGCTCAGAACCCGGTGCCTATTTCTACCTATTTAAAAGAGTCCACCACATGGTGGCACTGTGTGTCAATTCATTTTAGCAGAGTTTATCAGTTATGCATACTTAAATGTTTAAAAGTATGATAAAACTCTCACAAAGGAAATGCTGTCACTGGCACTCGGCAGCAGTTGCTAAAGCTCTGTTTGGTACCAAACACAGTGGTCTAAAGTGAAAAAACTTGAGCCCTGGCACTTTTTTACAAATTAAGAGCTAGGTAGATGTCTCACAAGACAGCCATCCAGTGAGTGGCATCCCCATGAGCAGCATCTGACAGAATAACTGGGACCCACCCCTATCTCCTGCTTTCCTGCTGCCCCATTATCTTTGCCGTGCCAGGGTAGTTCTTCCTGGGCATTGCCGGGCCATGGATGGGAGCGTCCTGCCTTGTGGAAGGCCCACATGTAAAACTGAATCGGCTGGGGTAAATGGGGCAGCACAGTGAGGATTGCAATTCCCCCCTTTGCAGATTGCTCTAGGTTTGCCGATATAGGGCCTGATCTTGCACCACCTACTAAGACCTGGGAAGTAGGATTGGCCTGGCAGGTGCACGGAGCCGAGTGTGGACCTCCTGCAAAACTTTTATGCCTGACTACCTGTGCTGGTGGACCTGCATGGGCAGCGCCTCCTAGTTTTGACCTTAAATAAACTGGGCACCATTTCTATTTCCTGGCATCACTGCAGCCATCATTGCAGGGCTTTTAGTCCTTCCACTGGGCTGCACAGCCTTTCCATGATGATTTTGTCGTAGGAGTTCAGGACTGCAAGGGCTCTGGGGGAGGATCATGCCCGCTCCCTCTATTACAATGGGTTGCCTTGTGACATTGGATGTTACCTGATCCCCTCAATACCTTACCAGAGAGCCGAGAAGCCAGACCTATGCTTTTAATAACTCACTACTATTAAATAATTTTTGGTGACAACCGTTCATGCCCCCAGAAGCATTGATAGGATGTAACTTGATAACTCTCATCTCATTAGGGGTGAGGCGGGCATATTACATTTCAATTCCCGTTACCAACACTTCCTTTGTATAATTTGGAGATCCAGTCCGATTCCGGTTGGGCAAGTCATGACAAGTTTGCCAACCTCCCACTGACCCGCAGGCCCAGCTGGCTAAACTCACAACCATGGATCTGATCCCCTCGTTCCCTCCTTTGGAGGGCTCTGCAGGTGCTGGTAATGGCTCCAAAGACAAGCCAAACAAGCCAGTCCTGATTCTGGTAGCATTTGTAAATACTTGTTCAGCTCTCGACCCCAAAGTTGATGCATTGACAATTGACACAAGTCCCATACTTAGGGAAAAATCAACATAAATTATCAGAGATGGTCAATGCACACACTCTGGTCTTTGATGATTTCCGTCCAGCACACTGGACTTTTCTCAGAGTTTCCAGTCACTTACTCATTGCCTACGTATAGTGGAGGTCAGGCTAGAAGATGCGAAGGGTTGTTCCCACCGCAATAATATCCATAATATTGGTCTGCTTGGGGGCGCTAAGGGTGATGTTGCTACTAGTTTCCTTGAGAACTGGGTAAACACGATATAGCTCCAAACTCTTTCCCCCACACCTTCTTGTATAGTGGGCGCATAAGGTCCTGGCACGGAGCTCCCCGCCTGGTTTCTTCCTTAGTCCACTGGTGGCTAAGACTATTAATTACCATGACAGTGACTCCTTATTAATGCCAGCCCATGCAAAGAAGAGTATCAGATTTGACCAGAGGACCCCCATGAGCTGGCAAGCAGATGGCACAATGAAGGCACAGGAGGCCTACAGAAAAGAGAAGAACACAAACCACTGAATGATTACACAAAATCTTGCATGATGCCAAACACAGGTTTACTTATGGAGAGGCTCACAATGTCTCCCCAAACCCGTATACTATACGCTCACAAGAGCACCCTCCGCCTCACCACCTCCAGCAAAACCTTCCCCTCCGCCGAACACCTGCACTTCCAGATACAGACCACCCCAAAGCCACGCTCCGAGGAACCTCGTCTACAGACCCCCGGCCCCCGAACACCCTTCGCCATCACTGACTTCATCGCACCCCACACCATCGCCTCAACAAACTACATACTCATTGGAGACCTGAACATCCACCTCGACAACCCCAGCGACCCCAACTCCACTATCCTTCGTGACAACCTCGCCATCAACGGACTTAAACAACTCGTCAACACACCGACCCACAGAGCAGGACACACCCTCGACCTCATCTTCGTGGCAGGAATCAGCATACAATTCAGCCACACAACGCAGCCGCCATTGACCAACCACCACTGCGTACACCTCGCCATCAACAAACCCAAGGCACCCAAACCAGCCCCATGCCCCACACGAAGGAACTGGAGCGTGGTTACCGACGAGTAACTTAACTCCACCCTTACCTGAGACAACCACACCTGGGCACCCGACGCAAACGATGCAGCCAGAGAACTCCACACCTGGATCTCCGACTGCACAGATGAGCTCGTCCACTGTGCAATCCCGACAGACAACGCCCCAGGAAAGCCGCCTGGTTCACCACCGCTCTCCAAGAAGCCAGACGCACCTGCAGATGCCTGGAGAAACACCAAGACAACCGAAAACCACACCACCTACAAGGACGCAAGGACGCCATGACAGACTACCACAACCAGATCAGAGCCACCAACAGGAACTTCATCCACAACAAAATCCTGACCAACTCCACCAACTCCAAGGAACTTTTCAGTGTCATTCAAGAATTCACCAACCCATGCAGCGAAGCCACAGACATCACCCCATCCCAAGATCTCTGCGACAAGCTTGGAACCTATTTCCCCCTCAAGATCAGAAATCTCTACGACAACTTTATCGACCATCCACCAGGCACCACAGATGATCCCCCGCCCCTCAGAAACACCAGCCAGCCCACCATCTCCAACTGGACACCGATCACGGCTGAAGACACCGCCTCAACCATGAAAAGCATCCACTCGGGAGGCCCCACTGACCCCTGCCCCCCTCACATCTACCACAGAGCCGCGGCCGCCATTGCACCTGAACTACAATGCACCATCAACACCACCTTCAAAACAGGCACCTTCCCAGATGACTGGAAGCGCGCAGAAGTCAGACCTCTGCTCAAGAAGCCCACAGCTGACCCCACCGACCTCAAGAACTATCGACCCATCTCGCTCCTCCCCTTCACAGCCAAAGTTGCAGAGAAAACAGTAAAAAGGAAACTGACACCATTCATTGAAGAGAATTCCGTCCTCGACCCATCCCAATCCAGATTCCGAAGCAACCACAACAAGGAGACCACCCTACTCAATGCCACAGACGACATCCGCACCCTCCTGAACCAAGGCCACTCCACAGCCCTCATTCTACTCAACCTATTAGTGGCCTTCAACACCGTCTCCCACTGCACACTAGTTGGCAGACTACACAAGGCAGGCACACAAGGAACAGCCCTGGACTGGATCCGATCATTCCTCACCGCAAGAAGCCAAAGGATCAGACTCCCACCCTTCCTCTCCGAACCCATGAAAATCACCTGCGGAGTCCCACAGGGTTCATCCCTGAGCCCCACCCGCTTCAACATCTACATGGCCCCCCTCGCAGCCATTGTCCGACAACACAGCATCAACATCGTATCCTACGCCGATGACACCCAGCTCATCCACTCTCTCACCAAAGACCCCATCATTGCCAAACTCAACTTCCAGAAAGGAATGCAAGACGTCACAGTCTGGATGACCAACAGCTGCCTGAAGCTCAACGCCGAGAAGGCAGAAGTCCTCATCCTCGGTACCACCCCTTCTGCATGGGACAGCACCTGGTGGCCGACCACCCTCGGAAGCCCACCTACCTCTTCAGACCACACCAAAAACCTCGGCATCGTACTCGACTCATCACTCACCGCGAACCGAGAGGTCAATGCCGTCACCTCCCGCTGCTTCAACACCCTCCGCATCCTCCGCAAGACCTTCAAGTGGTTTCCCCCCGAGTCAAGGAAGACAGTCACCCACGCACTCATCACCAGCAAACTGGACTATGGAAACGCACTCTACGCTGGCATCAACAAGTCCCTACTCAGCAAACTCCAGACAGTACAGAACACCACCACCAGTCCGTGGCATCCCCCAACATGAACATATCAGTCAACACCTATGAAGTCTCCACAGGCTACCCATGGAGAAAAGAGTCACTTTCAAAATCCTCACTCACGCCTCCAAATGCCTACACAACAACAGACCCAAATAGCTCAACAACAGAATCAACTTCCACGTACCAAAAAGAAACCTCCACTCTTCCAACCTTGCACTGGCCGAAACCCTGCACATCCACAGAGCCAGAGCAGGCAGAAGATCATTCTCTCACGTTGCCACAAAGACCTGGAACGAGCTACCGGCAGACATCAGACGTTCCACCTATCTATCACCCACAGCGCCTTGAGACCCTCACGGGTGAGCAGCACACTTACAATTCCCTGATTGATTGAAAGCCACTTCATGTGAGTTTGTTGTCCCATGGCCGTAAGGTAGGCAGGCATTGTTTTAGGTTGGAAGCCCCAAGGTCTGGAATGAAAAACGCACATATTTGAGTCCAGAACCATGCCAAGTAAACACCAGATACCAGATAAAAGTGAACCAATAGGACCTTTTGTGATTAAATAGGAACCCATGATGAACAGCGAGCTGGCAAACTGTGAATGTGTTCCTTAGAAGCTGAATGAGAGTGTGAAAGCAAATTGCCCAGGTAATGATGAACTGTGACCCCTGCCAGCAAAGGGGTCAGCACTTTGGAAAATGAATGAAGAATCCTTGATTGTAAATAACACCTTATTTTACCCCAGCCGCTCAGAATCAGCTAAATCTCCTATGGGTCAGAAGAACAGGAATGTGGAGGTAGGCATTCTGAAGATGAATGGCAGCTAACAATTCAATCAGAGAGACAAGAGGGGGGTTCAGCTGCAAATGTATCCATCTTGAAGTGTCCCAATGTTACACTTCAGAGATTGTAGATTGATAAATCAACTGATACTGCCCAGAAGACATCCGGACCCGGAACAACGATCAATACAACACGCGGCCAACCTCCACTGGAGGAAGTGGCACCACTGCCATTTTACTGGTCCAACTATACCCAACTATACATCCATTAAAGGAGAGTTATCTGCTTGGAAACGTCACTGTACTACATAGTGGTACAATACTGCTATCTAGTGGACCTCAAGTACAAGCAGTAACCGTGTTTGACCCTAGCGTCTGTGACAGCGCCCTTCGACACCTGAGTAAAAACCGAAAGATGTCCATCCAAGGGCCGCTCTGCTAGCTGGGGAGCATCAATTAGGACTGCTTTTTAGCCTTGATGGAACCATTAGTAGAGCCTGGGCCTCCTTGGAAATAAACAGAAGAAGACTCAAACCAACCTCTACTATCAGAAGGATAAAATCTCCTTTGTTGATGTATGTATGAGTGTCAGCGGGAAGGCTTCAGAGGCTTAGATTGTCCATTGAAAATCTGTGCATGATTTTGATTCTTGTATGCATGCAGAAAAGCTCCCCAGCTGATGAAGTCCTTCACTAGAGATTATGAGGTATAAACAGCAGGCAACGTCCATACTGGTGGCCATATTCGAACCAGTATAGTCCACGCACTCAGCAGAACACACCCTCGACTCCCTATTCACAATCACCTTCAGCCACACCACCGAACTCCCATGGACTGACCATCGATGCGTCCACTCCACCTTCAGAACACCCACCATCCACAGACACCAGCACCTGCTCCCACAAAGAAACTGGACCAGAATCACTGACGACCAGCTCACCTCCTCACTCAGCATCTCCACCCCAACGATTGCAGAAAACGACTACCCCAACACCGCAGCCCGAACCCTGCATAGATGGATCTCTGACAGCGCCAACACGATTGCACCCTCAAAAAAAACAACACCACCCTCGCCAAGAATGCCAGATGGTTTACCACCAAACTTCGAGAGTCCAAACGCACTTGCCGCCACCTCAAAAAGGCCTGGAGGAACACCAAATCAACAGAAGCCCACTACAACCTCAGAGCAGCCACCAACGCCCACCACCAACTCATCAGAAAAATGAGGAAAAAAGCGATTGAAGACAGAATCTCCACACATGCGCACAACAGCAAAGAACTCTTCAACATCATCAAGGAGTGTGCCCAACCCACCAGTGAGTCTACTGACATCTCTCCCTCACAAGACCTCTGCGACAAACTCAGCACCTTTTTCCACCACAACAGAAGACAACCAACACGCTGACCCTCACCAACCACCCCGACACTCTGAAGCCGGCGATTGACAATTGGATAGCCCTCACCACCGAAGACACACTGAAGACAATGAAGTCAATACACTCCGGGGGCCCACGGACCCCAGCCCCCACCACATCTTCAACA
This sequence comes from Lissotriton helveticus, assembly GCF_964261635.1. Classification (NCBI taxonomy): domain Eukaryota; kingdom Metazoa; phylum Chordata; class Amphibia; order Caudata; family Salamandridae; genus Lissotriton; species Lissotriton helveticus. The sequence goes on from NC_136073.1 coordinate 459,885,436, forward strand.
GAGCCGCCGACACCATTGGACCCATGCTCCGCCACACCAACAACTGCTCCCTGGTGACCGCCTCGTTCCCTGATGACTGGAAACATGCCGAGGTCAACGCCCTTCTGAAGAAACCCTTGGCAGCCCCCACCAACCTCAAAAACTACAGACCCATCTCCCTGCTCCCGTTCCCAGCGAAAGTCATTGAGAAAGCCATCAACAGCCAACTCGCTACAATCATCGAAGAGCACAACATCCTCGACTCCTTCCAATACGGCTTCAGAAAAAATCACAGTACGGAAACCACCCTCCTCGCCGCAACAGATGACTTCCACACCCTACTGGACAAAGGAGAAACAGTAGCCCTCATCCTCCTTGACCTCTCAGCGGCATTCAACACAGTCTCTCACCGTACTCTAATACGCAGACTCTACGACGCAGCGATCCAGGACAAGGTTCTCGACTGGATCCGCTCCTTCCTCTCTGGCAGAACGCAGTGGGTCAGACTCCCCCCTTCCCTCTCGGACCATACACCAACCACCTGTAAAGTCCCCCAGGGATCCTCCCTCAGCCCTACACTCTTTAATGTCTACATGGCTCCGCCCGCTCCCATCGTCAGAACCTACGTACTCAACATTGTGTCATACGCAGGCGACACCCAACTTATCCTCTCCCTATCCAACAAACTCAACGCCGGCAGACAAAACTTTCGAGAAGGCATGGAAGCTGCCTCCAAATGGATGAAAAACAGCTGCCTACAACTAAACACCAACAAGACGGAAGTACTCGTCATGGGCCAAACCCCAATGCCTGGAATGACACCTGGTGGCCCCCCCGCCCTCGGAAGCCCGCCCACTCCCATGGACCACACACGTAACCTGGGAATCATCCTGGACTCCAAGCTCAAAATGGACCACCATATCAACTCCGTCTTGTCCTCCTGCTTCCACACCCTCCGCCTCCTACGTGAGACCTTCAAATGGATCCCCCTTGAACACAGAAAGACAGTCACTCATGCCCTGGTCACCAGCAGACTCGACTACGGCAACGCACTCTACGCTGGAATAATCAAAAACCTCCTCCGCAAGCTACAGAACATCAAGAACACTGCCGCAAGACTGGTCCTCAACCTTCCAAGACACTGCCACATCTCCCAGCACCTGTGCACACTCCACTGGCTCCCCATTGAGGCTAGAGTCACCTTCAAGATGCTCACCCAAGCACACAAGGCCCTCCACAACACCGGACCAGCATACCTGAACAGCACACTCAAATTCCACGCACCCTAAAGGACCCTACGATCAGCCCAGCTCTCCTATGCTGTGGTCCCTAGCACCAGAAAGACCAGATCAAGAGGCCGCTCCTTCTCTTTCCTCGCGGCCAGTGCCTGGAACGCCCGTCCACTCTACCTCAGACAGACAACATCGCTCCCCATCTTCGCAAGAAACCTCAAAACCTGGATCTTCGACAGACCCCCTCCTTGATGGACTGGAACCTGTAAACCCCCCCCTCCCTCACCCCCAGCGCCTTGAGACCCTTATGGGTGAGTAGTTGTGGTCAACAAACGCCTGATTGACTGATTGTTTGAGGGCTGCCTCCTTTTCCCTATCCACAGGATCATCCACAGAGACCATCAGTAACTATAGGGAGCAATCAGCCAGTTTGGCCAACATGGGGTCGAAAAGCAAGGCTAGAAGATCTAGTTTTCTCTGGGAAGGGCTAGAGCAAAGTAAGAAGCCTGGTCAGTACTGTTTCTCTGGATATTTCCATTCCCACAGAATGTGATCTTTAGCCTCTTGGTTCACAAGTAGTCTGGGAGAAGTGAGTACTAGTAACTGCTGAAATATATCAAAGCAAATACTAGGCACTTTATCATCCATTTTAAGGTTCAGATTATCTACCAAATAGAGAAGGAAGGCAGATTGAACGACTGAGCAAACTTTCCACAAGGATCAGTCTCATAGCCCAAGTTATCCTCATATACAGGTGAAGGCTAGGACGAGACTGAGAATGGAGAAGTGATGTTCCAAAAAGACTGAGATTATAAGGAAGAAGAGGAAGGAATCAACCATCAATCAACAGCATTTGTAAAGCACAACAATGTCAGCCCTAGGGATATCTGGGTGCTCTGTCTCTGTAGAAGAGCCAGGTCTTGAGTCTCTTTCCGAATGCTGCCAGTGAGGGGGCTGTACTGAGCCGGAGGAGAAGGTTGTGTCAGGCCTTGGTAGGGATATAGAAGGAGGGGCCACTGCTGCGGCTGCGACACATGCGGGGGGTGCGAGGGCGAGTGAGGAAGAGCTCAGTTGTCTAGAGGGTTGGTGGAAGTTCAGTCGGTGGTTGATGTAGGCAGGTCCTAGTCTATAGAGGGCTTTGTATGCGTGTGTGAGGATCTTGAACTGGCCTCTCTTCTGGATGGGGAACCAGTGTAGATCTTTCAGGTGGGGGGTGATGTGGGTTCGTTTGTGGAGGTCCAGGAACACCTGAAGGAAACTTTTTCACCCCATGAGAACACCTAGATTTTTGCAAAACAATAGCATGAACCGGATGTTAGGGCATAGTAGAGTGGACCACGCCTTCCACCATACATTCCATATCTCCACAATTATCCTGGCACCCGCCTGGAAAGTATGGGGGTGCTTTGAAGAGTGCTTAAGCATCTCCATCATTCACCAAAACATGAGGGGTGAGCCGCAGGCCTGATCTGAGAAACTAAGAATGGCCTGAGGTGCGCAGTGCACTGAGACCAGAATGCAGGGATAGAGGGCCGCCCCAGACACCACCCTACGAGGCGACACTGGACCTGCAGCCATCACACCAGGCTTGCCATAAAGAGTGGGCGAGCCACAAAAAGGAAGGGCTCCTGCCATTGGCCCTTTTACCGCCTTGCCTGTGACCCCATTAGCAGCTCACCAACAAACTGACCGCCAGTGACAGGCAGCCCTACAAGACACATTCCATGAAACCATCAACAAGCGCCATCAAAGATGGGAGAGAGACCCCTGCCTGCCGTGAACCAATAACCAGGACCAGGGATAGTGAAAGGCAGCCTGGCTATCTCCCAAAGTCCCTCACTCCACAAACACCCCGTCTGGGGAAGGGAGCGACTGACGTCTTGCCTACCTAGTGGCCCACATGTATTTAACCTGTATCAGAGGTAAGTCCTAATGGGTCCCTAGTATCTACAGCAGGGACACCTATTGGTGCAGGGGCCAGCAGCATCCTACACAGCGCGAGGGGGCTTCCGGGAAGATAGATATGTGCAACCTGGAAGCAGTCATTGGCACAGCATACCTTAACACCGGAGGCTGCCATAAAGGTGCTCAAGAGGAAAAGAAGCCCCCCCACCCCCACCACCCCTGGGTGAACAAAGCTGTAAGACCATTCCTGAGCAGGAGAGTCCAGCACTCACCAGAGTCCTTTTAGGGACGACAACAAATGAAAACATAGCACCAAGCAACATGCCCGGCCCAGTCAGGGTCCAATAGTACATCCCGAGGAGACGCAGACAAAATGGATGACCCATTTTTCGCAGGTGGGAAAAGTGGTCGTCTGGGGTTCAATATCAAACACATTACAGGTTTACTCCTGGGGAATAAACGCACAAACTCTCTCTCTCTCGCTCGCGCTCTCTCTCTCTCGCTCCCTCTCTGTCTCACTCCCTTTGCATGACAAGAACAGGAGTGTGCGCAACGACCAGCCATGGCATAAATCACACTAAAGAGAGCAGATAAAGGCTGGCAGACGAGCGCACGTGCCCTCAGATGCAGTTAGCGAGCAGTCTCGTCACGCAGGTGGCCCTTGCAGCAAAGAATTCTGTCACATGTCCCTACCCTGACATACTGCGCCTTTCACGGCGGTGTGTTGTTAAGCAGTGAAGATAACTACTAGAGCAGAAGGTTAACACACAGGGAAAGAAATATGTCTGCCTCAGACTGACAAACGGGAAAAGCAGCTAAAAGAGAGGGGTAGGCGAGACGCTGCTGATCTGTGTGTAATTATTCACCCATAAGCAACACCAGGGAGTACAGTAACTGTATTAAGCATTAAGTAGTAATACTTATCTAAGGAATGTAGCATTATAATGCACGGAAGCCTTCAACCCCTGTATAAAAAAGGCCGTCTCTAATTACCATATTAGCATCCAGTTGTGAAGTCTCTAATAACCTGTAATAAAGAAATGACATAGCTGCTCAACCGTGATAAGTTATTACAGCTGAGTTCCTCCTCAATACCTCCTGCCTGACTAAAAAGCAGACCAATGAGCATGATTACAGCTGCAGTTTAAACAAGAAAACAGGAGCTGGCTGTTTCTTATTCTGATATAGTTTTGAAAAAAATGAAAGAGTGATCAGTAGAAAGGAGATTTTTTTGGCAAAATGTATATTTTTTTCCACAATATATGTAATTGCTGGAAAGATAGGAGCGCTCCATATTTCTAAATAAGTCACATCGTTTTTTAACCTGCCTTATATTAAACTGATTCTAATATATTTTTTATAAAGATGACTAACTGATTTTTGTTGTGTTTAATCTAACAGAACAGATTCTACTTTTATTCTTCTTGTTTGCAATGAGCATGAAAGAGTAAGACACCAAGGGGCAGATTTACAAGCCCCTTGAGACACTTTTACGCCGCTTTGCTTCACTTTTGTGATGCAGTGGCGGCGGAAATAATGCACCGTGTTGCGATACATTTACAATGTGAGACATCTAGGGAGATGCGTCGCGTTGTAAACCCCTGAGCTACATTATACCTGCGTCAGGTATAATGTATGCAGGGTGGGCGTTCCGACATAAGAAAGCCTTTTAAAAGTGACGCAGTGAAATCTACAAGATTCCACTGAGTCGCTGGTACAATTCCACTGCATCATAACCTTACGCCTGCTTGAAGCAGGCGTAAGGAGTGACGCAGCATAATAGGAAAAGGCATTCCTGAGCATTGCTGGAGTTGCGTCGTGCTTGCGACACGACTCTAGCAATGCTTTGCCTTTACGCCAACAGATGCGTCACACATCTGTCAATCCTGGCGCCACAGTGCGCCACATTGTAAATGCGATGCATCCATGGTGGCACAAGGTTTTTGTTGCGTGACGCAAATTAACTGACGCATCTCTGCTGATATGCAGAGATTCGTCAGTTCTTGTAAATCTGCCCCAAGGATTTCTGTGGTTTGTGGGAAGTGTGATGGCGCGACCATATATTATAAGGAATAAAATACACTCTGCTATAGATTAAAAGGATATGGCAAGTCACCTTAGAGTTGCATGACCTCAAAAAGGAACTTAGCGATCATTCTTGTTTCTGTATATGATCATGGAACCCTTCTGTGACTTGAAAAATCCTTATAATGTACGACTGGGGGTACTCTATCCCATATATCATCAATAATCTCAGTAGTGTTGTTAAAAATTAACACACATTCTGAAATTGCGTGACATCTAGTCACTGTGCACAAATTCTATAATTAAGTATGCTTCTACTAACCAAAAGCCAAGGTAGGATTTACCTGGAGGGGTCTCTCTGCTCACACCTCCTGTAAACAGTTCTATAGAATCACTCTATGGTTCTGAACTGTACAGGAAAACAAGGAACCCCTTTGGCTGGTTCAGACCACAATTGACCTCAGGGGCCGCATTCCATATTGACGAACTATGGGGCATATTACCAAGGAAGTGGCAGAGAGAGGTGTTAGCCGTCTTGGCTTAACGCCTCTCTCCACCACTTCGGAAACGCCAGGCTCCACCATATTAACAAGGATTTGGTACAGCCTGAAGTTTCCCCCTGCGATGGCGCTAAGTTACACAACTTAACGCCAGCGCAGGCACCCTTGCACCAGCGTGTAAGGGTGTCTGCAAGCAGGAAGGTTTGTTTATGTGCAGGAAGGAGTTCCTTCCTGCACATAAACAAACCTAAAATGCCATTTTGTAACTTTCATGTGTGCTGCTTCGTGCAGCACACATTGAAGTTACAAAATGGCATTTTGAAAAACGGTTTTTTATGTACATGAACAAACCATGGCATTTTGCTTTTTCCATGTGTGCTGCACAAGGAAGCACACATGGAAAAAGCAAAAACGAGGAGAAATAAAGCATTTCTCCTCGTTTCGCCGCCTTAAGACCAGGATTTTTCTGGTCTTAAGTTCGACGCTACCATCTATTATCGCCATACTTGATAATAAGTGGCAGCGTCGACTTCAATGGGTGTTGCGGTGGAATGCCCACTGCAACACCCACTGCACGCCCCCTTTTACGCTAAGTTTAGCATGAAAGGGGCCCTATTATCAAGGCAGCGTTAAGCCACTTAACGTGGCTTAATGCTACCTTGATAATAGGGCGCTGACCCTATCCCACCACAGCGTCACAAAAAGTGACATTGTGGTGGCGATAGGGGTTTGAAAATAGGCCCCTAAGCTTTTTGCCTAGGGTATCTAATTTAAAGGAAAAATCAAATGTAAAATGTTTCAAAATGAAAAGAAAGGGTGAAGATGCCTAATTGATGGTTCACCCACGGCTCCATTTGCAGGCAGCTTGTCTAGCGCCAACCATACTTTACCTCTTCTCCAACTAGGGTTGTCATCTGTCAAGTAGGCACATTCTGGGCAATGACTGTAAAAATGCAAGACAAATTGCCACAATTTAGGAAGAAAATTCAGAACAACAGGTCAATTTTACGGCCAACCTGAAGAGGTCAGGCAATAATAAAATAGTTGGCAGGCACAAATATAAATAAAAATAGGTTCAGGTTCTTTGGTTTGTACAATACATAAATGTATTAATCAAGCATTGCTATGTAACTGGACCTATTTTAGGATGAAAAGGCATGCAAACATATAAACACTAAGCAGAGGTTGACAGCTGACATAAGGGACTATGCGGGATTCTAAAACACCCACCCTGGCACCATGTAGGACAGTGCCAGAAGCAGCGCTCTGTTGCTGAACATGTAATTCATGTGCACTACTACTACTTATTTTACCTTTTGTTTTTGAAGGTGTACTTTCTAGCAAAACTGGCAGACTTAGGAAGTTCTTTGTTCAAAGGAGCAAACAAACAGAAGTTGTAGCAGGAATATTTCAAAAGAACCTTAAACCGGTGTTCCACGTTAACACCACTGTTATCTTAAGACTGTGCACCAAAGCATTTCCTGCCCCACAACTAGCGCCATTAGGGCAGTGACAGTGAGGGGTGATGGCAGGGTCCCATAATGATCCAAGATGCCACTAGTGATGCATCCCTTCTTGAAGAGCTGTGCTGCAGAGGCAAAACTCTACAGGTCTTATCTCAGCCTGGAAATCCCACCCTGCTGCAAATGTCACTTATGACCACTTTATTAATAGCTTGGGTATGGACATTTAAATAAAAAAGAGTATTTTGAATTATTTTAATTTAGCACATTAATTTCTACCAATGTATCAATTGGCCTTTATTAGAATTATTTAACCGCTCCTATTCTTCCCTGATGGTTGTATTAATGACTCCAAAGGTTAAGGCAAGTCCGCTGTTTTGAATCTTCTACATAAGTGTTGGGATTGGAAAGTCCCATGGAGTTCAGGTGGGTTCCCCTATCCCAGGTGCCTGGCTGTGTGTATCTGGTATTCTCAGCTTTGATTTTTGGCCCTGGTGTCACACCTATCTAATGTTTGTGATAGAGCGCGCGAGGCCACCCGACCAACAGTTTTCGCCGTTTCCGGCTTCAGGGCCCATATACTTTTCAAATCACCACATACATCGATCAGGTAACTTCACGAGCTCTATCAGGTTGGTGTGTGTGTGTTCCCTGCTACCAAATTTCGGTGCACCCGACTTACCATCCACCGATGCGGGTGCCTAATGACCACAATGAATCAGGGAGCTAGCTGTAAAAGAAAGGCATCAAAATACAAACCCCACCAATAACATTCAAATACTGTTTAAATGACCACGGACAACTGGAAGTTTTAAAATGTTTATCTAAAGTTCAATATTTTCTTGCATGAGATACAGTAAAATAAGGCAATCAATAACCAGGATAACGTAAATCACATAAGCATGAAGAAATAATGACAGAGTAATCATCAAGGTACTAATAAAATGTAGCGAGAAAATACTATGTAAGTCAGTATTATCTAAACAGGGATAGGTTAAGTGTGTGTGTGACTATAGGAGAGCTTATAATGAATAACACACTTCACTTAAGGTGAAGGGGCCTTTGAACAATCTAGGTAACGAAGTTCTAGACCATATCAGAAAATGGCACACTGCTATGCAAAATATAATTTCTAGCAAATGAGAAGACATAGGAATAAACTTTAGGGAAAATACAAATGACTTTCAGTAGTTGCGCAAAGGCATGGAAAATATCACATATGCAATGTTGAACTTTATTAAAGCAAAAGTTAGAAATTCAGAAGGTGCAAGAATTTCAAGAGGTTCAGAGCAATATTTACCTAGAAAGGTGTGGAAACCAAACCCTGGCCACGGGTCGGTTAAGGACAGGAAACCCTCAAGGAAGGATACCCCTCAAAGGACAGCAGGTGCAGAATGGACACCCAGGACAGGACAGGATACCCTCGGAATAGGAATCAGGACAGGACCCTCAGGACAGGACAGCAAACCCTCAGGACAGGACCCTCTTCAGGACAGGACCCTCTTCAGGACAGGACCGGAACCCACAGTTCGGAAGCAACGCCTGCGCTCCACCCGCTCTGCAGCTATCGATCAAGACCCCGATTGGGTCAGCGAACTCCCAGCTAAGTGCTTTGCCAGCACTTTAAGGTTCAGTAGAACCTTAGTCTATGGTCAAATTCGGACAGAGTGCTTCGCAGCGCTCTGTATCTTCAGTCACCTATTGAGTGCGTTGGGTCAGTGACAGGTCAGCTAAACCAGACAAGTCGGACGGTTCACTAGGTGAACCCAGGGTAGATATACAGTTTGGGGACAGTGTACCACCCCCCAATGTTGCAAAGTGTCAGAATCCCTCAATTTCGATTGGTCCTAAGGTAGGGTTTGGGTAACACACCAATCACAATACGCGAATTGAAGCCTTCATTAACATATTTGGGTACCGCCTAGCAGGTTTGGGGTTCCCATGAGCTAACAGTAGCGCAATATTACAATGTATCACATAAGGAGCCACATTCGCTGTTCTCGCAGGGCAGAGGTGACTTTCTCAGGAGCATCTCGCCCATCACTGCCAGCTGGCTATGTTCCATCAGCCAAGGTCCCTCGTGCTGCCGAATGTCGCACAGGCGCAGAAGGGACCTCCAATATGGCTCTCCTCTCACTCAGACCCCCATTTCCCGCGGTACATGAAAAGTAAGCGAAAACAAATTAATACATAATAATGTCATTAGGAAAACACATCACAGGGTTTGTACTTTTAACTCATCATCAAGAAATAAACTTATGCATTTAAATGTTAGCTACATTGAGACGGACACAAGAGCAGTGGCACGAGCAGTACCACATGATAAGCACAGCTATGAATTACGCATGCGCATAACTTTCCCTCCACTTCTGCAGACGCGTCAGGACACGTGAGTGTGGCTGACGCATGCGCAGTAACTAAAATACAAGCGACGGCCATTTTAAAAGGACACGGATTAATTTCATTAGAAATACACATAGGCAAGCTTCGAGAACTTTGTTTTAAACAAATAAGTGTTAGTAAAACATACTTTGTTACCTTATTACACATAAATGAGGTTCTTGATTTCGGCAAGCCGCAAAATATGCGAAGCTTTGCTTCATCAATCCCCTCTTTGATGATATCTACTATCATCACAAATTATAATGGAACCAGATGCCAACTTTCTTTCACACTTTATAAAGTTCTATTTCTTCCAGCAACCGCTCTAACTTTTCTCTTTCAGTTTTAGCAGGGTGAGAAGTTTTCACCTTTTTGTATATCTGATCATTCACTTCCTCTAATTCAATCTCATCCACACTTCGTTTCACTCCTCTTGCATTTACCTCGTGCTTTTTGGTGCGCTTGCGGTATTTACAGCATAAGAAAATGGAAAGTATAATAAGACCTATAATACCAATTGGCATCAGAATTTTGAATAATAAGCTTTTACCTATGCTAGCAAGCCAATGACCTACATTTGAGAGACCATCTACCAGTCTCTTCCAGGCACTATCAACCTCGAGTGGTTTGAGTTCCTTTGCCAAATTAGTAATGTTTTTCACATATCTTTTGATCTGTACACTTTTGTCCGGAATATAAGTGCAACAATGTTGCGCCTTCAACATCCGGCAGACTCCGCCCTCTTTCGCTAATAAGGTGTCAAGAGCAAGTCGATTTTGTAAAACCATTGATCTGATCGCAACCATTTCGGTATTGACCAGCAGAAATCCATGAGCTGTTTCAGTAGACAGCACATCTACTATAGTAGACAATTTGCAAATTCTGTGAGTGTTCAGAACCACTCCCACTCCAGGTATCAGTGCACTGAAAATACTACCCATAATTTCACCTATACTCTCTCTTTTACTACGCACTAAGCCATTAGTATCTTCATTGCTTCCAGCTTTTCCATTCACATGGTATATTTTCGGGAAAACAATGCCAAAGTAGCAGCTCCCATACCAGTGATCCGGCAATTTGAAATAAGCCTTGTCCCCACAAATATAATAAATTCCAGGAAACACAGGCTCTGACCCATTTTTGAAACCCCAACCTCCAATTACCTTGTAATTATGTTCGCATTCACTGGAACCAATGAAAACATTATTATAATAGCTAGTCTTCTCGCGGTGAAGACATAGCTTGCCTTTCTTTTCAAAATCCAGCAACAGAGCAGGACCCGCTCCACCAGATGAGGTGCCTTCCATGTTTTCTGCCCACTTTGGCTTTTTCTGACTTTCGTCATTAGCCTTCTTCTGGATTTTAATTCTCCTTTTCTCTGCCATGTTCAGGAACATCTTTTCCTGCTCACGCAAAGAACAAGTCAAATTATCTCTGTGTGCATCTGCTATGTCAATGTTCCCTATAGTCAGAAAATAGTCTCCCATATATCTTATGGTGTCAGTTTTGGTATGTACAGGATTCAAGTTCCCACGTATAGGAAGTTCAGAAAAGATCACGTCATTGTTAGAGTAATAATACTGTAACGGTCCCCTTTTGTAAAATAAACTAGCTAAAATGCTACAGGAAATTCCATATGTCAATGGCAGATGATGGTATGTCACGCCTTCAGCCACCGAAGTAGGTAGCTTCATGCAGACATAGCAATCTTCAATTTCCATAGTCTCTACATAGTGTATTAACAAGTTTGCGAAAACGTTCAAATGTGTCCTGTTTTTCATTCCATGATAATGTAGTCCCTTCTCATCTGATGCTTCTAAGTCTCGTTTAGTTTGTCTCAATGCTCTCTCATGTCTTTCTACACTCTGTGTTGTCAGCTCCTCATTGTCAGTATTTACAACTTCAGTAGGGACAATGTTAGTATCTTTACTTACAGCAAAGGGAATGAAAATTGTTAATCCTATCCAGATAACTATCAGTACTACTACACTACATATACACACCTTGCAACACGTCTTAAACCGGCTGCAACTAGGACTACCATTCACTGTTGAATCAGACATTTTAGCTCAGTAGGAGTGTTCTCACCCCTCTTTTTTACTTTTTACACAACTAGCTTACTTTGTGCAAATTCACGGTGGCTCGTCTTCCTCTTCAGCTGAGTACTCTGGGACAGGTTCTCCGTCGCTCACGTCAGTTATATCAAGATCTTCAAGTTCTTCCAAAACCAGTGTCCATTCAGGAGACTTGTACTTTTTGTTCTGTCTTTTTATTCGCTCACTCCTTCTTTTGGAAGAGTCTTCTTCTTGCTCTGCTATTCGAGCACTTCTTCTTGCTTCTGCACGTTTTTCTTCCACTGTCTTTATCCTTAGTCTCAGTCTTTTTACAAACCTAGGCTCAAGGTTGTTTCTTTTCTTTAGTCTCTTAGTCGGTACTTGGACTTGACTTTCTTTTCTTCTTCTCTTGTTCTCTTTATCTTGTGGTAATTCTTCTCCACTTTCTTCTCCTACTTCCCTTATCTGACTAGTTCCAGGGCTAGCATCAAATTCTTCTGCCTGGTTGCTAATCTGGTCTTGTTCAGGAATATTTTGTTTTTGGCTTTCAATTGTCTCTGTTTCTGTTTCTGTTTCCTGAACCCGTTTTTCTAACCCTATCTGATCCTGTTCAAGCACTTCGATCTCTTGATTTTCTTCTGCTCGAACTATTACTCTATGTCTAGTCTGACCCTTATCCACATCAGGAGTTAGTGGAGGCGTATCAAACACTTGTTCTGTATCCTGCACGTGTTCAGTATCGGGCACTTGTTCAGTCTTATTCACTTGTTCTGTATCAATCACTAGCTCTGTCCCTGTCTGACCTTCTCCTTCCTCAGTTTTGATTTGAATCTCAAGTGGCTGAGGTTCTTCGCCTGTGCCTTGCTTTTCCTGACTAGTCCACTCTCTACCTTCACTAAGTCGTTCTCTTGTTCTGATAGGATCTTCGGTCAGATCAATCATCGGTATCCATTCTTCTGGCCATATGCTTGGCAGCTCGTCTTCAGCTACTCCTGGCTCAGTTTCCTGGACCTCTTCAGCAGGCTGGATTCTTGGCAGTTCGTAGTCAACTACTCCTGGGCCAACGTCTGCTGTTCCTGCAACCTGACTGGTGCTGGGCTGCTCGCTGTCAGTTGCTTCTGGTCTGGCTCCTTCAGGGTCCTCTGCTGGTTGCCCTGGTTCTTCAAATCCTTTGTCTGGCAATACCTTCTGGGTGTGTCCGGCGTGGATCCACTGGGGAACACCTGCGACTTTCACTGCAGTGGTTGTCACCAGGATTACTTGGCGTTTCTTTCCCCACCTTGGTGCCAGACAGCTTGATCGAGTGTGCTTCTTTATTTTGACCCAGTCTCCTGGAACCAAGCTGTGGAGAGGAGTCGTTGGATTGAGGATGCCGTCGTCTCCAATCTGGCGAGAGATAGAACGCACTTGGTCACCCAATCTTCTGCAGTATTCAAGCACCAAATCATCAGTAATACTCAACAGTTTGCTTCCTGGCACCCATGCTTGTCTCATCACTCTTCCCATAATGATTTCATGGGGACTTAGGCCTGTCTTGCGGTCTGGAACACTTCTCAGTCCCATCAGGACCAGGGGCAGGGCCTTCACCCAGGTCATGCCAGTAGCATCTGTCAGCTTTGCTAGTCTGTTTTTGATAGTTCCATTTACTTGTTCCACTATTCCAGAAGCCTCTGGGTGGTATGCACAATGGAGTTTCTGCCTTATTCCAAAGGCCTTACAAAGTTCAGCCAGTATGTCATTCTGGAAATGTCCACCCTTATCTGATTCAATAATGCATGGTATTCCGAACCTAGGTATCAGTTCTTTTAGTAAACACTTCGCTACTGTCAGTGCATCACTTTGAGGAGTAGGGTAAGCTTCTACCCATTTTGAAAATACGCAAACAATGACAAGGACATATCGTTTCCCTTCACAACGGGGCATGGTGATGAAATCAACCTGTATCTTTATAAAGGGACCCCCTGACCTCCCAATCTTGCTCAGTTCAACCATTGTCCTCTTGCCTGGGTTCATCTGTTGACATGACAGGCACCTCTGGCAGAGGGACTCTGCTACCTTCCTGAACTTTTTACTGTACCAAGTCTGTTGAAATACCAGAATCATGGCATCCCTACCAATGTGTGATCCTTCATGTATTAATCTTGCCATTGTGCCAAGCAAGTGTCGGGGTAACACAGGCATACCAGTTGGGCCCAAAATCACACCATCCACACGTCTCGGTCTACACCCATCCTCCTTCCATTTCTCTCTTTCTTGCCAAGGAGCCGACTCCTGCCACTCTCTCACCTCATCCCATGTCGGCACTTCCTCAAACACCTGAAGCTGGCAGCTGGTTCCTGGCCCCCCTCGTTTTGGATTTACAATATACCGATCTTTGGCACACCATTGAGCCACTCGATCAGCATAATCGTTTCCCAGTGATACTCTGTCCATGCTCCTTTGATGAGCGGTACATTTTACCACTGCCAGTTCTTTGGGCAACTGGATGGCCTCTAAAAGGTCATGAACAACTTTTGCATTCCGAATGGGAGTACCTGAGGAAGTCATGAATTCCCTCTGTAGCCATAATTGGCCAAAGTCATGCACAACGCCATAACAGTACTGACTGTCAGTATACACTGTTATGCGTAAGTCCTTCCCAATTTTGCAAGCCATTATCATGGCTATCAATTCGGCTACTTGTGCAGACTTGATGTTATATAGGTAACCTGCTTGTTCAATTTTGGTGAAAGACACTACTGCATAAGCAGCACTCAAGCCTCCTAATTCATGTCTTAGACAGGAACCATCCACAAATAGTTCTTTATCATGCTCAGGCAATGGTACTTCTTTTATGTCAGGGCGTGGCTTAGTACTGAACTCTGTCAGGTCAATACAATCATGTTCATCATCATCCCCACCTTCCATTTCCAAGGGGTCGGGGAGTAAGGTGGCAGGGTTCAGAATACCGCACCTAACAATGCTCACATTTGCTGCACCCACAAGAATCCTCTCGTATTTAGTCAGCCGACTAGGGGTGAGATACTGTGTTTTAGTTCTGGTCAATAGAATTACCACTCCATGTGAAACATACACGGTCACAGGATGTCCCATGACAATGGACTCACTCTGTTCCAAACTTGCACAGGTAGCAGCTACTGCTTTCAGACAGCCTGGTAACCCAGCAGCTACTGGGTCCAGCGTGGCAGAGAAATAGGCCACAGGCCTTCTGGTCGTGCCATGTTCTTGAGTCAGGACAGACAATGCGCAATTATCGCGAGTGTCACAGAAAAGGGCAAACTCTTTGGAATAATCTGGCATTCCCAACGCAGGAGCTGTACACAGACAGTTTTTCAATCTTGTGAAAGCCATTAGACTTTCATCGTCCCACTGTACAACATCTGGCATTCCTCTCGTGGTCATTTTTATCAAGGGCCTGGCTAAGGCTGCAAATCCCAGAATCCACTGCCTGCAGTACCCTAATACCCCCAGGAACATTCTGACATCCCTTTGAGTACGGGGCAACTGCATCTTTTGAATTATTCTCACTCTTTCTGAAGTGACTTTTCTGACACCCTTTTCTATCTGGTGTCCTAGATATTTTACTGATTTTGCACAGAACTGTAGTTTGTCAGGGGCCACTTTATGCCCTTTCTCACACAGGTGATTTAGGAGGGCAATGGTGTCAACTACACAGTCCCGGTGACTTTTAGACGCCAGTAGAAGGTCGTCTATGTACTGGACTAACACAGAGTTCCCAGGTAAGATCAAAGTCTCTAGACATTTTTTCAAGATCTGATTAAAAATAGAGGGGCTCTCTGTATACCCCTGAGGGACCCTGTTCCAACAATACACGTGACCCTCAAAAGCAAATGAGAAAAGAAATTTGCTGTCGGGGTGCAGGGGTATTGAAAAGAATGCATGACACAAATCAATCACAGTGAACCATTCAGCATCCCAAGGAATCTGGTATAATATCACTGCAGGGTTTGGGACAATAGGGCAGCAAGGAACTACAATTTTGTTAACCTTTCTCAGGTCCTGCACTACCCTATACTTGCCACTAGGCTTTTTGATGCCCATAATCGGTGAGTTGCATGGGCTGCTCATCACTTCCTGTATGATGTTTCCTTCCAATAATTTTTGTATTTCCAGAGTGACACCTGCTTTCACTTCAGCATTCATTCGGTAGGGCCTAGTGTTAGGATATACTGCAGTGTCCTTGATGGCTATCTGTATGGGGTCCACATCTTTCATCAAACCCACATCTTTTCCAGTGAAATCCCACACTTCTGGCTTTACGGCTTCCTGGAGTTCTTGGGGCAAGTCCTGCAGGGTCAATCTTTTAATTTCTGAGTCAGGTCTAAGCAACAATAATTTATAAATGCCGTCTTCATCTGGGGTCTGTATTTCAACACCCTTTGGTGTGCAAAAGATGGTACAGTTCATTTTGCACAGCAAATCACGACCCAGTAGATTCACTGGACTGGTGTCACAGACGACAAATCTATGCATCTGTTTAAAATTTCCAATTGAAATCTCCATTGGTTCGGTAACAGGAGTACTAATCAATTGATTAGATACACCCACTACTTGGATATTTTCTCCCGAGAGGGGTAGGTTTGGAACGTCCACTGTTCTTACAGTAGAACGGGTAGCGCCAGTGTCCAACAGAAAGGTGACATCATTTCCGTCAACCTTTCCTTCAATATATGGTCCAGACTGGTCTACCGGCAAGGAAGCGCCAAGTACGCACTCCTCGTCCTCCCCTCTCAGGCCCCGTCAGTCCTGATCATTACAAAGGAAGGTATCATTCAGCAGATACTGCGAAGTTGCTGTATTTCTGTTCTCCCCGCTTTCCCAAACCTCTATCTCTTCATTTTCTGCCTGTCTTCCCCTGTATACCTGCTTGGGTGCTCGAGGCACCTGAACTGTTTTTACCTGGGGTTGAGTCTTTCTTGGTCTTTCTTTCTGCGTCTGTGGAGTTAAATCAGGAGTTTTCTCATTAACATCGACTAATTGGGGACACTCGTTTCGCCAGTGTCCAATTTCGCCGCACTGATGGCAGGGAAATTTTTTCATAGCCTCTTCCCTGCTAAATTTGGGCCGGGGCTTTCCTCCACCCCCTCCCCCAGGACTTTTGTTCTCAGCATTTTTAACCATGTTACTCAATTGTTTTTCCTGTTGTTCTGCGAGCTTCACCTGAGCCCACATAACCTTCTCCTTAAGGGCCTTTTTCTTTTCTGCCATCTCGTCCTCGCAGTACTTAGCGTACCGCAGGACCTCATCCATTTTCTTAGTATGCCAACAGATTTTATTGTCTTTTATCCACTGACAAATTTCAGGTCTTAAACCATTTACAAACCTGTAAATAAAGTGCGTCATATCCTTCAGGTCGATGTTATCAATACCGCTGTATGTTTTAAATACCTGCAATAACCTCTCATAGAAGGAGTGCACTGTCTCGTCCCTTTCCTGTGTTGTTCTATCTATTTTTGTCCAATCAGTTTCCTTAGCGGGCACCTTTTCTTTCAAGTGCTGAATTACCTGCTCATATTTTCGCATGACTTCCTTTGATGGCTCCCCTGTTTCCTTGTTTCTGGGATACTCTTCACTGGGCCAATCTATGTTTATCTTACACTGGGTCCATAAATCTACTGGAACCACAATGTCGAAAAACCCATCCAGGTCTTTCCACAGACATTTCTGTACCTTCACGAACCTCTCCACTTGCCGGTACCAGTCAACTGGTTTCTCTCGTAATTTTGGAAAATCGTTCGTGAAGGACACAATATCCTGCCTAGACCAGGGGACATGCACATATTTCCCTCCTGGAACTTCGCGCATGGGGCATAACTGCTCAGGTTTTTCTACCTCTCTTAGAGCAAACTCGGGAGTCACTTGTCGGGAGCGAACCTCTTCCCTCTTTTTCGCCCACCTGCTTCTCCATTTTTCCACATCTCCCCATTTCTGCAGTACCCCCATTAGTTCTTTAATCTGCAACTTCTTCCCTGCCACATTCAGGTGTTCTATATCTTTGTCTGAGAAGTCTGCTCTGTACGGTTTCTGTAAGGGCTTGGATTTTGAGATATCTACCCCCATACTAACTGCTGTTTCGGTCAGTTTTTCGTGGAGCACTCTGGTGTTCCTTGTAAAGCTTTTACATATGAACGACAATTCTTCCTCTGAGTAGGTATTCAATCGATCCAACCCCACATTTCCTGCCATTAATTCTTCTATTTCAACCCTCAGCTTGTAGAGGTCTAAAGGCTTTGTTTGCGGAGTCTGCTTCTCTAATTCACGACTCCAACTCTCAATTTCATCCGGAGTTACCAGAGAGACATTCCTAGTACCTGTTGCTGTCTCTAATTTAATTTCTTTTGTATTAAAAGGGTTATACCTCTGCTGTATTCCCTTTCCAGTCTGTTTGTTTGGCAATTCCAAGAACGCAACTTCAGACTCGCACTCACTGGACTGATCATCTATGATGATTGGTTCCTGTCTCGGGGTTGCTATGACTGGGGTCATGACTGGAGTAATCGGATTTCCCTGACCATTTCCGTATAACGGGACCACCGGTCCAATGGTTACTGGAATAGTCAATGCCTCAGGACTGGTATTTATCTGAGAAATTTTCTGAATTATTTCTGTCCTTTGTCTAGCTAGAGCCTCTTGCTCCTTTTCCACTAGTACTCTTCTTAAAGTTGTGTCATGTAATATCTGTGGGGTCAATGGAGGAGTAAAACTCGGGGCAGTAGGATGCGTTTCACTTGGTCCTCCCCCATAATTTGGTTTCGGGAATAAAGTTCCAGTATTAAAGGACCTGCGCTCCTCCCCATATGGAGGTTGAACAAAAGGCAGTCCTGAATTCGAGGGTTTCTCATCGCTTTCATACAAGGGTCTGGGGAAAAAAGTTTTCGTACGTGGATATTTTTCTTCCTGACTTGCGGGCACTTTGGGATATATATCCCTTGTTTCCGCCAGTTCGGGTTTCTCAGGATAGGGTAATACTTGACCACCCCCTCCCAGTCCCAGGGACCTGTCTTCTTCCTTTAGGAAGTGGCGTCGGGGAACATCTCCTACACTGGAAGGTCGGGTTCCCTCATTGTAAGGTGGCGGACTTCTGGTACAGATGTCATCTATTAGTTCATCATCTGAATCCCCCAGGGCCCCCCAATGCTTACATTTTTCAGTACTTTTCTCACCCGCTCCAATGTTATGACATGCCGGCATCATGGGGAACAGACCTTCAACAATCATGCTCTGTCGCCATTGTTTCATCCTTTTATCCCTGGACTCTTGTTTCTGCCTGGGGTACCACTTGGTCAAACCCTTGTCCATTCGGGGTCTTTCTCTTTCAAAAGCCTCAATCTCCCATTCCTCCAATGCCTCATACTGCGTTAGTCTCGGTCTGGGATGCAGTTCATTCATTCGGGTTCTTAAATTAAATAAGATTCTACCATTGAAAGTACCATCTAACGGAAAAGCCAATACTCCGTCATCTTTTGTGTACTTCACCCAATTCTCCAACCACACACAGGTATTGTACCCTCGGTCAAACATCATGAATGAGGCGGGAGTATTGGGTGCTGGGACAAGAACACCTTCCCTAGATTTAATCGGTTTGTCCGTTTTAAAATAATTTTTCACTTTATTTACAAGGGACATTTTTCTCTTTGTTCCGTACATAATATCGTATCTATTAGTCTTCCACTGATCCCTTTCAAACCCTAGGTGCCTTGGATCAGGTCGAGTTCCTGTAGTCTGCGAGTGCCACATACGACTTCTGCGCTAACTTTGTTTACAAACTACCTCCAATCAGAACGCGCTTCAGAAATTCGTGCAACCAATGGGTGCGCGACACAAAATAAGCTCCGCCAATGGGTGCGCGGCCCCTTCGTGAGACAGTTCCCACGCTCCGGCGCTCACCCCTCCTTTACAATTTCAGCTCCGCTACCCGCCCGCTGCTTCTACCAATCCCAGCGCGGCACAGAGTGACGTCAGAGGCGCTTCGCGACTGACTCCCTCCTTTCACAAGGTAACGGAAACTTTCTTACTTTTAAAATGCTCAGTGCTTGGTTATTTTACAACAAATACACATTCGCCACAGTGCTCAAGTGTCTAGACAGAGAAAGAATTCTTTTACAGCAAGTAAACTACTTCCATTTACTTTTCACTCGCTGCGGGCAGATCTCTTCCGCCTACCCTTCACTCTAGCATCGGTGAACCTGTTATTCCCCTAAACTCATCCACTTCTTTCCGGGATATATTCCGAGTTTAAGGTTTCTCAGCGGACCCCTCTGCTTTCACGCTAGCTCCGAGGAACCTGCTACTCTTCCGATGTGACCCTTACTAGGTTACGCCACTATGGGAATTTTGCCAATGAACCCCGTTACTGTCATTTATTCACACATATATTCAGAAAACCCTAGTTAGTGCTTCCCGGTTATCCTAACCTGCACCTAACTTTCCTCGAACCTGTGACCTCAGGACAATGGATTCTATTCACCACTTGCCCTTTCAATTCCCCGGGGAGTTCGGACAACAAGAAACAAGACGGTTGACAATTGCATGGATTAGTACATATAACAATATAAGAACAAGAATAATAACAATACAGTAATTCATGAATTATTTTTACAAGATATTATTCGTGCGTTATTCACAAGAGATTGATCAGGTCTCTTAGAACAGCCGCTCTTATAGCAGCATTAATATAATAGCAGCTTCCGACTTAACTAGTCCAACTAATCCCTGCCTTACTCACAACTAGTCCCTAACCATCCTCTAGCTACCAGAAAACTGATAGAGCGCGCGAGGCCACCCGACCAACAGTTTTCGCCGTTTCCGGCTTCAGGGCCCATATACTTTTCAAATCACCACATACATCGATCAGGTAACTTCACGAGCTCTATCAGGTTGGTGTGTGTGTGTTCCCTGCTACCAAATTTCGGTGCACCCGACTTACCATCCACCGATGCGGGTGCCTAATGACCACAATGAATCAGGGAGCTAGCTGTAAAAGAAAGGCATCAAAATACAAACCCCACCAATAACATTCAAATACTGTTTAAATGACCACGGACAACTGGAAGTTTTAAAATGTTTATCTAAAGTTCAATATTTTCTTGCATGAGATACAGTAAAATAAGGCAATCAATAACCAGGATAACGTAAATCACATAAGCATGAAGAAATAATGACAGAGTAATCATCAAGGTACTAATAAAATGTAGCGAGAAAATACTATGTAAGTCAGTATTATCTAAACAGGGATAGGTTAAGTGTGTGTGTGACTATAGGAGAGCTTATAATGAATAACACACTTCACTTAAGGTGAAGGGGCCTTTGAACAATCTAGGTAACGAAGTTCTAGACCATATCAGAAAATGGCACACTGCTATGCAAAATATAATTTCTAGCAAATGAGAAGACATAGGAATAAACTTTAGGGAAAATACAAATGACTTTCAGTAGTTGCGCAAAGGCATGGAAAATATCACATATGCAATGTTGAACTTTATTAAAGCAAAAGTTAGAAATTCAGAAGGTGCAAGAATTTCAAGAGGTTCAGAGCAATATTTACCTAGAAAGGTGTGGAAACCAAACCCTGGCCACGGGTCGGTTAAGGACAGGAAACCCTCAAGGAAGGATACCCCTCAAAGGACAGCAGGTGCAGAATGGACACCCAGGACAGGACAGGATACCCTCGGAATAGGAATCAGGACAGGACCCTCAGGACAGGACAGCAAACCCTCAGGACAGGACCCTCTTCAGGACAGGACCCTCTTCAGGACAGGACCGGAACCCACAGTTCGGAAGCAACGCCTGCGCTCCACCCGCTCTGCAGCTATCGATCAAGACCCCGATTGGGTCAGCGAACTCCCAGCTAAGTGCTTTGCCAGCACTTTAAGGTTCAGTAGAACCTTAGTCTATGGTCAAATTCGGACAGAGTGCTTCGCAGCGCTCTGTATCTTCAGTCACCTATTGAGTGCGTTGGGTCAGTGACAGGTCAGCTAAACCAGACAAGTCGGACGGTTCACTAGGTGAACCCAGGGTAGATATACAGTTTGGGGACAGTGTACCACCCCCCAATGTTGCAAAGTGTCAGAATCCCTCAATTTCGATTGGTCCTAAGGTAGGGTTTGGGTAACACACCAATCACAATACGCGAATTGAAGCCTTCATTAACATATTTGGGTACCGCCTAGCAGGTTTGGGGTTCCCATGAGCTAACAGTAGCGCAATATTACAATGTATCACATAAGGAGCCACATTCGCTGTTCTCGCAGGGCAGAGGTGACTTTCTCAGGAGCATCTCGCCCATCACTGCCAGCTGGCTATGTTCCATCAGCCAAGGTCCCTCGTGCTGCCGAATGTCGCACAGGCGCAGAAGGGACCTCCAATATGGCTCTCCTCTCACTCAGACCCCCATTTCCCGCGGTACATGAAAAGTAAGCGAAAACAAATTAATACATAATAATGTCATTAGGAAAACACATCACAGGGTTTGTACTTTTAACTCATCATCAAGAAATAAACTTATGCATTTAAATGTTAGCTACATTGAGACGGACACAAGAGCAGTGGCACGAGCAGTACCACATGATAAGCACAGCTATGAATTACGCATGCGCATAACTTTCCCTCCACTTCTGCTGACGCGTCAGGACACGTGAGTGTGGCTGACGCATGCGCAGTAACTAAAATACAAGCGACGGCCATTTTAAAAGGACACGGATTAATTTCATTAGAAATACACATAGGCAAGCTTCGAGAACTTTGTTTTAAACAAATAAGTGTTAGTAAAACATACTTTGTTACCTTATTACACATAAATGAGGTTCTTGATTTCGGCAAGCCGCAAAATATGCGAAGCTTTGCTTCATCATTTGCACTGAGGTCCAGACATGTCCCTAACATGAGTGGGTCCTGGGCTTGTACAATGACTAGGAGGAACACACCAAGCATGCACTCACGGACTGAAAGTGACTACTGTCCCTGTCGTATGTTTAGTATGTTTAGTATGTAGAGCATTGGTGGCAGCATACTGTGTTTTGAGAATTCTTAGTATAAACAGATCTTTTAATCTGTGTCACTCTGCTTACCCAGTTCCTACCACTAGCATCCCGAGTACCTGTTACTGTGTAGAGCCTGTGTGGTACATGCATGGCATTTGCATGTGAGACAGATTAATGGAGGCCTGTGGGATCCATTTTGAATGCCTCTGGCCTGGCTTATGCACAGATTGTGATGAGGGTTGTTTTCCCAAACAGTGGAAGTTTACTGCTCCAATTCCTCAAGCTTGGGGGGAGGTGACCAAGAAATTGAAACAAGGGGAGGGGAGACAGGGTTCCTTTAGGCATTGGATCAGGCCCGTTGCTTAGCAAGACATTTTTGATTAGTCTTCCTGAACAATGTCATTTGGTGGACTGTAGTGATGAAGGGTGGCAATGCAGACTCTGTTGTGCAGGGTGAGGAAACCTTTATATAAGGCTTGCCCTTTTGTTTTCCCTGTGTACTCCATCACTTGAGCTAATGACAGCCAGGCGCAGACATCTCACACCTCTTTGTGTCTCTGTTGTGGGTGCTCCAGGCTTGAGACTACTCCAATGAAAACATCACTCTGAAAAAAGGCTTTGTCAGGAGACATCCTGGAAAGGGCAACTGGATGGAGAACTAAGATAAGCAGCTTCTACAGTATCAGACATCTGATACACATCGCCTGCTTGGTTTTGGTATATAAAGGTGGGACCCCACTACTGCAATTGCTACTCCAGTTCAAAGTTCTCTATGGCCAAGGAAGTGAGTACCCTTAGGAGTACTCAGCGGACTGCTGTGTAGACAAGGCTGGTGTCTGCCTGACAGCCAGACTCCCAGAGATGAGCGGGTCCAAAATCTGGATCTCTTGCTGGAGGAGCTGTTTAAATGTCCTACTGTGCTTGAAGTTTGCTGCTTTGAACGAGAAGGAGCATGCCATCCTTTCCGGAGGAGGGTCTGTGCAGCAGGAGTGAGATGCACTGCTAGCTCCGGCATGGCCTGTCACCAAGACCCTGAAGCCAAAGACACTTACCGTTGGTCCAATAGCGACTGCTTCAAGCAAGGACTGGCACTTGTACTGCTGGTGCCGCCTATGTATCTGGGTGGTTTCACTGCTGTTGGTTGATCTAAGGTGGAAAAACAGAAGAGCTGCTGGCTGGCACCCCCTTTTGCGCTGACTGTGCACAGAACCTCTCCAGGTTGAGTAGTCAAGTCATCATCCCAGGACTGTTTCCACCGCTGTGTGGTAAGAATGATTAAACTGAGACTGAGGGCACTCATAGTTGGGGGTGATTAGGAAGTGCACCTGCGCTTAATTCATGCGATTACTGTCTACCCTAGAGAAGGTGCATACCACCCAGAACTGAGAGAGAGCCTGGACCGGAGTCGGAGGGAGCAGCGAGGAAGCAGCATAGAGGTGCACAGCAATGACTGAATAGGGTCAAGACACGCATGGGCCTAATTACAATGTCGGTTGGAAAGCCTCCGACCTTTGGTCGGAGTCTTTCCAACCGTCATTGTAGGTGTAAACTCTGGCTGCCATATTACAATGATGGCGGTAGGAGTTTAAACAGGATGGAGAGTCCGACTCAGCTCTGGCAGGCTCAAGGAGTCTGTCTGTGGGACAGTTGGAAAGGCCTCATAACCCCTTAAGGACGGCGTTTCTGCCATCAGGATTATGATGTCAGCAGTTCTGTGTCGGCCTTTCCGACATGGAACTACTGTCAGAAAATGTCTTTGGGGGCCCCTAGCAGGGCCTCCTTCCCCCCTGGTGGTCCACATGTTGCCTTGGTTAGCAGCTATGGTGCCCCTTCACTTCCTTGCACCATTTGGCAGGCACGGTGAGGCTGCAGAGTGCATGGTTGTTAAAAAACTTAAATCTTTCAATGGGAGCTTGTGCTGCGGTGGTTTCGGCCTGCTGCACAAGTTCCCCTTTGAAAAATGGGAGTTTGCTACTGCACCACTTGTGGTGGCATCCTAATTGCGGTGTCAGAACCGCCAACCTGAGGTTGGTCAGTTCCCCATCGGCAGCAATGACATTGTAATCAGGGCCTAAATAGTTTGTAGTGCTAAGTAGTGTGTAGTAGTGTGTTCTAGTGTGTCTTAAAGTACTTTTATTCTTAAGATAAGCACTGGGTTGGGCATTTAATTCTGATGTTGTTTGAATGCTGAGTTTGAATAACCCCACACTACCTCACTGAGAAGCCTGTGACTGCAGAAGGGTGTAAGGAGTTGCAGTTGGACCAGATTTCTGAACCATAGTAGGAAGGACCCAAGGACAAAAGAGGCAAGCAATTTCAATCCCCAGGGTTGAGGCACTGTAGCATCTTCCTGCCACTTGACACCCCACTACAGGGTACGTGATAATAAGCCTTTATTGTTATAGATGATGCAACATTTTGGTCGATTAAACCTTATGCAAGAGAGATCTTTATAAAGTGTGCATCCTGTACTGAAATATTCCAAGGTGTCACCAACTATGATGATCATGGTAGAGAAGGCACTGGGAAAAAAACGAATTGCCTAGGGTCACACAGTTTGGTCAAGCTGAGAGGCCAGGATTGAAATGAGGATTCCTGATTACACATTATGCAATTCAGTCACAGGATGAGGATCATATTCTTTCCACCTTCTGCCCCAATGACATTTTTTTTTGACCCAAGAGGCAATCAATTGTCTTTTGCCACCTAGCATTATGGTCTATTAAACCTTAGAATAGAGGTCTTTGGACAGTGTGCATCCAGAATGGAAATTCTTTAAGGTGCTCTCAAATATGATGGTCACAGAAAAGAAGCCACAGGGAAGAAAAAGCAATTACATAGGGTCACACAGTTTAGTATATCTGAGAGGCTGGCTTGGCCATCATCTACTTGTGTTTGCTTTGTTCGCCCTAAGTTGGCAGGGTATGCCCAGACGTGGGTCCCCTACTCAATTTGCCACTAAATTCAAGCTAGCCTGGCTGATGAGGGATGTTACCCCGAAACCGCTCCCAGGATGCTTGTTTTCGGTCCAGGAAAGGCCTGGCTTGTCAGTTCGGGCTGGACTGTTCCCATGAGGAACAGGATCCAGACTGATTTGCATATTGCTGGGTCTGAACTGCGGTGGTAAAATGAGCTAAAGAACAATGATGGATTCAACCCAGATCTGTGACTGAGGCTGAGTGCCTGAAAAGTTTCAGCCCTCCGTCCATCATCTCCTTGTGTTTGCGGATGGAAACAAGGACAGAAGCTGGCTGTGTTCAGTGTGGTGAACAAAACTTCCATACTGACGTGGTCTTTATGAAATAATTATACAGAAACTCTAAATACCACCCCAGAGGCATTTCATTGAGAAAAACTTGCACCATTTTCGTTGGGTGCAATCGGTTGAAAAATAGTTTTTTTTTACCTTTTGGAACAGGTAGTCTTTCAGATGCACATCCTTTTTAGATACATTTGTAAACGACTGCTTGCGCCTCCCCAAAACAGAAAAAGAGTATTTGTTTTTCTGTTCAGTTGCTGCTGTTTATTAGATGCTGGAAACAATCGATCACTGAGACAGCTCTCATCATGGCTACCGACGACATCCAAGCCCTACTCGACCGAGGAGAGACTGTGGCTCTGATCCCCCTTGACCTCTCGACAGCCTTTGATATGGTCTCCTACCACTCGCTTGTCATATGGCTGCACAACATAGGCATCCAAGGAGCCGCTCTCAGATGGATTACCTCTTTATCCAGTATTATGGGTGTCTTTCATAGATTCACATGCCTGAATCATTCCCCGTCGTCGAGACGGGAGTCTCCGGTACATAGAAAAGTAATGTCCTATAGATATACATAAAGAATAGTAGGCCTAAAGGCCTCACCTTAGGAACATATCCATGTCCTTTTGTAAAAAGAACCAAATTCTAGACAAAAGCCAATCAGCTATCACCTCCCTCTAGAACCTTCCTGGCATGTTATGCTAAGGGAGTCTCCACCTGAGTTCTGCTCAGGTTTGCTTCTAAAGCCTTATTTCTTCAAACAATTGGATTCTTTCTAGGTAAAACTGTTTATTATGGCCGATACTCTTAAGAATGGTCTTTTTAGAGCCTGTAGCTCTTGTGGTAAAAAAAGGCTCCACATAGATGACCAGCACAAGAAATGCTTATATTGCCTGTACCCGGATCATTCATCTAAGGACTGCAAAATATGTAGGACATTTTCCACAAAGACACTCAAGGACCGGGAAGGACACCTTCTACTGTGGCTCCAAAGGCTCAAGGACAGAGACAATCTGGACTCCTCTGAAGAAGGTGAGCGCTCTTCAGTCTCCTCTAAACTGTCTCTCAAAAGGCCAAGGGTAGCTTCCCCTAGCCCTCAAGACGCTCCTCCAAAGAAGACAGCTAAAAGGTCTTCAGAGGTCCTGTCATCATCAGCTTCTGACAAGGAGGTTCACACCTTCAGAAAGCCTGCGCCGTCGTCGACGACGACTTCATCGACATCATCATCGGCGGTCAGGAAGGCTGTGTCTCCTGTCTACGTCTCGACGTCGACGACGACAGTCTCGACGACGATGTCATCGTCGACGTTAACTTCTTCAACGACAACTACCCCAACGTCGACGGCTGGTAAGCCCTTGTCATCGACTATTGTTATTAAAAGGTCATCGTCAACGTCCAAAACCCCGTCGACGACTGCAGCGCCGACGACAGTACCGACTACTAAGTCAGCTCCGTCGACATCTATACCGTCGACGAAGGCCACGTCGACGAAGACATCGTCGACGAAAACATCGTCGTCGACGGGCACACCGATGAAGACACCGTCGACAGCGGCACCGTCGCCGAAACCATCGTCGACGACCCTGTTGGAGCACTCGACGACGATAATCCCGTCGGCGGCAAATGTCCAGAATGAACAGACTGTCGGCAATACATCGTCGACGATCACTCCGTCGACAAGCCAGGTGTTGATGACTGATTCTGGTTTCCATTCCACTTCTCTACAGGTCAAAATCTCGAAAAGGGCAATCACGCCGGACTTAACATCTCCAAGCCGGGTGCAAAGTCTACCGCCAGCTTGTCTACTACAAGATGAAGAA
Source organism: Lissotriton helveticus (assembly GCF_964261635.1). NCBI lineage: Eukaryota > Metazoa > Chordata > Amphibia > Caudata > Salamandridae > Lissotriton > Lissotriton helveticus. The sequence goes on from NC_136073.1 coordinate 459,913,058, forward strand.
TCTGATGAGGAGGATATGCTCCAAGCTAATAGCCCCTCCGAGCTAGTGGTGAAATGTCAAAGCTCGGACGAGGAAGTAGTCCAGCAACATACAGTACAGACGCACGTTACACCCATGGTGTGTCTGCCAGCATCTTTAGTGACTGATTTAAGATTTCTGATTGAGGACTATAAACAAAGATTCCCAGAATCACCAGCTCCTCCACCAACGACGACAGTGCCATCGCCACGGCCTCGACCACCACCCTTAGTTCTCCAAGAGGAGAGGGTGCACGTGTCTTGTCCTCCATCATCTGATGAAGAAGGAGAGGAAGATCAACAAGAGGAGGGCGAAGTGCAGGATGACCAGTCCATTCATGAAGACTGGGTCGAATACGTCACCTCTTCTCCAGCATCTCCTGTGCCCGCTACTTCAGACTCTCCACCTGTGGACATCGGTGGTTTCCACAATTTGGTTGAAAGGGCAGCAAAACGCTTCCACATGACGATATACAACTTTAAAGAACCGCTTAAAAAAGCAGCGAGATCAATTCCAAAAAATGATTATGAATGGGAACAGGGTCTGCAGTTGATGCAAACTCCAGATTCAGTCTCACCAGTAGTTCCAAGACTGTATAAGAAATATAAGGCCCCACCGTCAGCAGCGGCCTGCCTCACAGGACACCCTAAGCCTGATTCGGTGGTCACACAGGCGGCTCAAAAGAATTCAAGAAATCCCTCATCTCCTTTGACAGCGCCACCAGACAAGGAGGGGAGAAAGTTAGACAATATAGGAAAGCGTTTTTCCTCAATGTCAGCAATGACGGTGAAGGCAGCAAATACTCTAGCGCTTCTAGGACGATATAATAGGCAGCTGTGGGCAGATATTGCACCGTATTTATCTGAGTTACCAGACGCCTCAAAAGAGGAAGTACAATCTATCCTTTTGGAGGGTCAGACGTCAGCATCTGAAATAATAGACTGCGCTATGGATGTAGCGATGACTGGATTCCGACAGCTGGCCGGGGCAGCCGTTTTACGGAGACAAGGATTGCTCAAGGCAACCTCATTTAGACCTGAGGTACAGTCTAAAGTCCTAGATATGCCATATGATGGCCAACATCTGTTTGGAGCTAAGATTGACGAAGCTCTACAAGCTATTAAAAAAGACACGGACACGGCAAGGGCGCTGGGTACGCTCCAATACAAGAACCAGTCCTTTCGAGGGAGCAGAGGACGAGGACAACCCTCATACAGAGGTGGTTTTCAGAGCAGATCATCATATTCTTCCAACCAGGGTAGAACCCAATATCAGAATCGCCAGCAACATACGGGAAGTCAACCTTTAGGGGCAAAAGTCAAAGGAGGAACAATGGCGGACGCCAATGACCTATTCATCCAGCCAGTCCAACCCCCATCTCCTTCTTTAAAGATTGGAGGAAAATTAACACATTTTCTCAAGAATTGGAAAAGAATTAACACGGACCGGTGGGTCCTTCAATTGATTCAATTTGGCCATTCCATGGAAGTCGAAAGTATCCCTCCGACAACTCCTCCTCGCCCAATGCAACACAAGAACCTACAATTGCTTCTACAAGAACTCTCAATTATGCTCAGGAAAGGAGCGATAGAGAGAGTACCATCGTCTCAGCAGGGGAAGGGTTTTTACTCCTGCTTCTTTCTCATTCAGAAAAAGGTAAAGAAATGGAGACCCATTCTAGACCTCAGACCATTGAACAAGTTCTTAAAGAAGCAGTTGTTTTGCATGGTCACCATACAGGAGATCTTGCACCTCCTTGAGGAAGGGGATTTCATGACATCTCTGAACTTACAGGACGCATACTTTCATGTTCCAGTCCACAAAAATCACAAAAAATATCTGAGGTCTGCAGTTGCGGGCAGGCACTTCCAGTTCCGTGTCCTACCTTTTGGCCTCAAATCTGCGCTCGCATCTTCACCAAATGTCTCTCCCTGGTGGCAGCTTTCCTCAGGCTGCATGGTCACCAAGTCTTCCCATATTTGGAATACTGGCTAGTGAAGGCACCATCCTTTGCAGGCGCCTCCAGATCCTCCAACGCCTGTCTCAATCTCTTCAGTCACTTGGGTCTTACACTCAACCAAGAAAAGTCCAATTTACAACCTTCTCGCATCATCACCTTTCTCGGAGCAACTCTGAAAACAGTTTCTGCAAAGGCATTTCTATCCCAGGAACGAAAACGCAAGCTCCTTTCTCTAGCCTCAACAGTAGCCTCGAAGAAAACTTTGCCAGTTCATATCTTCAAATCCTTTTTGGGAATGATGTCATCATGCATCCTACTCATACCACATTGCCGTCTACGGATGCGTCCCCTACAAGAGGCTTTGCCCAGACAATGGACACAATGCACCGGGTCGTTCGAAGACCGCATAACTATTACAGTTCGAATCATCAAGGCATTGCAATGGTGGATGTCATCAAAAAACCTCTCGCAGGGATTAACATTCCTACTTCCAGCAGCTCCTCATGTAATCACTACGGACGCCTCCTTGGAAGGTTGGGGAGCTGTCCTGCAGGAACTACAAATAAGTGGCAAATGGTCGGAGCTGGAAAAACATCTCCACATCAACCTACTCGAACTGAGGGCAGTCTTCCTGGCCCTACAGTCATTCTTGCCAAGGATCAAGAACTCCCTAGTGCTCGTCAGGACCGACAACACTACGACGATGCACTATCTAAACAAACAGGGAGGGACGCGTTCGCAGACACTCTCTCGCGAATCTCAAAAGATCTGGAATTGGCTCATTCTCCACAATGTAACGCTAAGGGCGGAGTATGTCCCAGGCAAGGACAATGTGATTGCAGACGCGTTAAGCAGGCAGAGGACATTGTCGCACGAATGGGAACTGGACCAGGCAATCATCGACCAGATCTTTTCCAGATGGGGATCGCCGAGAATTGCTCTTTTTGCGACCAGAAAGAACGCCAAATGCCCAAACTTCGCAAGCTGGCATCCCCAGTCAGGGTCCCTAGGGAATGCATTTTCCATTTCATGGTGCAACGTCTTTGCGTACGCATTTCCGCCATTCCTGATGCTTCCCAGGGTCCTCAGGAATATGAAAGCAGAGCCTTGCACTCTAATTCTGATAGCCCCATTCTGGCCAAGACAACACTGGTTCACGGAGCTCCATCGTCTATCTCTAGAGGCACCGATTCATCTACGCCAGTATCCATCCCTGCTCACAATGAACAACAAGCAGGTTCAACATCCGGATCTGAAGTCTCTCAGCTTAGCCGCCTGGCTCCTGAGTTCTGAGAATTCAGCAGTCTAAACATACCACAAGACTGTAGAGATATTCTAGCCAAGGCAAGAGCAGATAGCACTAACAAGACGTATTCCCTGAAGTGGAGGCGCTTTTGTGTATGGTGTACGGCCCGAGGAATTTGACCTTTTTCCTCCTCTCCAGAACAAATCTTGCCTTATCTACTACACCTGGCACAGTCGGGCCTAGCACACTCCTCCATTAAGGTACACTTGGCAGCAATATCACGTTTTAAAAGGACTCCAAAGGGTCCCTTTCTCTGGTCTAGCAGACTAATTTAACAATTCCTGAAAGGACTATACAGATCTTTCCCACCAGTACGGATGGTACCACCAACATGGCACCTAAATGTGGTTCTTAACCAGCTTATGAAGCATCCATTCGAACCCATACACAAGGCTGACCTAAAGTACATCTCGTGGAAGACAGCTCTCCTCCTAGCGCTTACATCTGCAAGGAGGGTCAGTGAAATGCAGGTATTTTCCATCCAGGATCTCTTTCTACAGTTCAGAGACGACAGGGTGATTTTGAGGACCAATCCTAAATTGATCCCTAAAGTCCCGTCGGACTTCCACTTGAACGAGCCTGTAATCCTAAGATCATTCTTTCCAAACCCCAGCACTGCAGCTGAGAGGTCGCTGCATTCGTTAGACCTTAAAAGGTGCTTGAAATTTTACATTGATAAGACCAAAACCTCAGGAAGTCTAAACAACTCTTCATAGCTTTCAGTAGACCTAGGAAGGGTCTACTGCTTACCAAACAGAGTATCTCCAGATGGATATCTTCAGCAATTACTTTCTGTCATGACCAAGCTGGACTGCCATTACAGTCTAAAGTCAGAGCTCACTCTACAAGAGCTATGTCTACGTCTATGGCACTCTTTGCAGGAGTGCCAGTCGTTGACATTTGCAGAGCGGCAACATGGAGGTCGCCGCATACCTTAACTAGGCATTACTGCCTGGACACAGAGCTGAAGAGGGATGCGGCAGTGGGACAAGCAGTATTACGCCATCTATTTCAGTAAGGTGAGCCTTCCTCCGTCCCTCCATCCTTCTCTGATATGCACATTTCTATGCTGATGCTTATGGTTGACATTTATTGGTGTTTAGTAGTCGCATGATATGTATTATCTAATGACTTGGATATGCTGTACCATCAGAAATGTGCACTTTGCATTGCTTGCTACTCTGATTCAGGCATGTGAATCTATGAAAGACACCCATAATACTGGATAAGAAATGCGTTACTTACCTGTAACTGCAGTTATCCAGTATTGGTGTCTTTCATAGATTCACATGCAACCCTACCACCTTCCCTGGAAGGACTCACCTAACTCTCTCAGTGCTACGCCTACTTAGCTTAGTGCGTACGAAAATCTGAGGGACTGAGGCTCCTGCCAGGAAGGTTCTAGAGGGAGGTGAAAGCTGATTGGCTCTTGTCTAGAATTTGGTCCTTTTTACAAAAGGACATGGATATGTTACTAAGTTGAGGCCTTTAGGCCTACTATTCTTTATGTATGTCTATAGGACATTACTTTTCTATGTACCGGAGACTCCACTTGGAAAGGTCAGAAATACAGATTTTCAGAATCCAAAGCTCCCAATGGGTTGTGGTGACCCTCGGAACTCGGACTTGCTCATACCCCCATTGACCACGCTAAGAACCTAGGCATCATTCTGGATAACAAGCTAACCATGATGACCCAAGTCACCTCCATCTCCTCCTCCTGCTACTTCATCCTCTGCATGCCTCATAAGATATTGAAATGGCTACCCCAAAGCTCAAGCTGCGCCATCACCCAGGCCCTCATCTCCAGCCAACTGGACTATGGCAAAGCTCTCTGAGCAGGGATCGCAGCTCACCTCCTCCAATGGCTACTGACCACACAGAACACCTCAGCCAGACTCATACAGAATCTCCCTAGACAAACCTACATCACTCTCTACCTCTGGAACTCTACTGGCTTCCCTGTACAGACAAGAAGCCAGTTCAAGCTCCTAGACCCATACAGACAAGGCACTACACAACTGCGGACCTGCCTACTTGAACCACTGCCTGAATTTTCCTCAGCCCACCAGACACCTCCACTCCGCATCCCTTTCTCTACCCCTCACCCCCCTGCATCAAATTTAGCAGAAGTGGAGGTCGCTCGTTCTCCTACCTAGCAGCAAAGAAATGAAAGGAGCTACCATTTCATCCACAGACCTCCTCATCTCTTTCAGAGTTCCGAAAGCCCCTGAAGAACTGGCTTATCAGCTAATCAACTGGGCCCTGCCAGCACCTGGATACCCTCACAGGTGGCAAGAAGCACTCTACAAATCTAATGATTGATTGAATGACCTCTTATCAATCATTGGCTTCAAATATAAAGGCTTTTGTCAGGTATATTCTAGCTCAACTGATTTGAAAAGGGCCAATTTGAAAGGTGAGCCTGAGGGTCCATGTTAGGACCTCTTGACAACGCTCCTGCACACCTGGAAGAAGCTGTAAGCAAGGGACCATTGAAATTACAGACACATGCTACCTGTAAAAGGATTGATGATAACACAATCAACTTCTCATACTTCTCCTGAGGCGGAAGCCGGGAGTCTTTTAATCAGATAGCGTTTTTAACTTTGTACTTAGCTCTTTGCTGCTGCTCCTTTGTGTCCGCTCCCTCCCCCCTTCCTGTCACTTAGAGCTCACGGATTTGATCGTGATGCTCTATTTACCTCTTACCACTCCTTGTTGTGGCACGGACCTCCCAGCACCTTGCACTTTATTCCGCCGATAATTAGCACCAATTTCCCTTACTTACACACCTCAGGCGGTTCTCGGCCGATTGAAGGGCTGAGGCTCTGGGGCTGTGCAAATCGGCGGTGGCCATCTTACATTGGGCACTCTTCGATAGGCGCTCTAGTCGCCAGTACTTAAACAACTAGTCATGGCTCCGCGCAGCGGACGCGATCAGCGGTCGCGCCGCATTCGCGCCGGAGTCGTGCCAGAGTCCTGCCCGTCTGCGCCCATCCGCGGCCAGACGGGGCGCGGGGCCGAACTCCCTGATCTTCCTGCCTTCGTTGACAGTGATGGTATTAACAGAGAAAAACTTCGTTATACTACAAATGAATTATTAGCCCTTTGTCCTGATTTTAAATACAGCTGTCGCCACACACTGTCAGTGGACTTGCCATCACTGCATTGCGAGACTTGCAATTTTGCCATCCAAGGGCGGAAGAGCAATGAGCTGCCGTCGACCACATTAAAAATGACATTATTAAATTGCAGATCCATGAAAAAGCACAAATTAGAGATACATGATCTGTTGACAGAGGGGGACCTTGATGTGCTCTTCCTAACAGAAACATGGCTAGACGAAGCCTCGACGCCCGAAACTCTGGAAGCTGTTCCCCCAGGTTATTGTCTGCTCAGAATTGATAGAGAAGGGCAGAGATGCAGGGGAGTGGCATTAATCCACAAAAGTGAGCTACAATGCACTTTAGAGAAGGCCACACTGCCCAACAGTGAGAGTGGCTTTTTTACGATAAAAGTAAACCCTAAAAACATCATCAACGGGTGCCTCCTGTACCGTCCCCCTGGCAGGACCACACAGTTCTGCAACCAACTGACAGAACTGGTAACCCAGCCTGCACTCCGATATAAAAAATTCCTCATCTTGGGAGACTTTAACCTCCACTTCGAGGATACTAATTGCGGGGAGGCACAGGCTGTGATTGATGCACTGAAATCCCTGACGCTCAATTTACAAGCAGTGTCCCCGTTGCACCAATTAGGTCACCTCCTGGACCCTGTATTCGCTAACTGGGAGGGTATTAAAGTTTCCACCCCTATCAGAATAACATGGTCTGATCATTTTATTATTCTCTTCGCGGTAGAAGGTGCCCCACAGGACATCAGGATGATCAAGACCAGACCCCAGAAATGAAGAGACTGGAAGAAGTTTAATCAGGAAACCTTCAAATCCGCCTTGCTCATGGAACCTCCCCCTCGTAGCGACACTCTGCTAGAGGCGTGGGACAACTACGAAAAATGGTTGTCCAGGGTGCTGGACACTGTCGCGCCATGGACACTGAATCCCCCCTGCCAGAAAAACCAAAACTGCCCCATGGTTTTCCAAAGAGCTTAAAGAAGCCAAAGCCAAATGCAAACACCTCGAACGAGGCTGGAGGAAAAATTATAATCCAGAGTGTAGGCTTAAATATAAAAGAGAGTTAAAAAAATACCACAAACTCGTGAGAGCAGCCAAAGGCGCTCATTTTAGGGAACGTATAGAATCTGCCAACAACCCCACCAAAGAACTTTTCTCCATTTATAAAGAGCTTACAGCCCCCATCAGACTTGAGGCCCAAGACACCTTTTCCAATGAGCTATGTGATAACATAGCAGAATACTTTGTAAACAAAGTGGATATAATACATACCACTTTTACAGGCGGTATGGACCTGTTGGTTAAACGAACGGAAGTGGGAAATGACTCTGTCATTAAACCTCATCTGACTTGCTTTCAAGTACCTGATAGGCAAGATCAGCTTAACATTGCGAACAGCATCCAGTCTGGCTCCCCCTATGATGTGATTCCTCCTAGTCGCTGTAAGGGAGTCTTAGAATGCATGATCGACCAGATTGGACACATGATCACCCTATTCTTTCAAGAGTGCCATGTACTTGACGCATGGAAAACGGCCCAAGTCATCCCTCTGAAAAAAAAATCAAACGTTCATATCTCCCAGCTACAGAATCTCCGCCCCATTTCCCTTCTTCCTTTCTGTGGGAAAGTTGTGGAGAAGGTGGTCAACAGCCAACTCATGAAATACCTTGAGGAGGAATCCCTCCTCCACTCCACACAGTCAGGGTTTAGAGCAGGCCACTCGACAGAGTCGGCTGTTCTCTTCTCCACGGAATGTCTCAGACAGTTAGTGGATGAGGGGCAGACAGCAGCGTTGGTTTTATTAGATCTTAGTGCAGCTTTTGACACCGTGCTGCACACAACGCTGCTGTCGCGCCTCGCAGACATGGGAGTGGAGGGATCTGCTTATGAATGGATCAGATCTTTTCTGGAAAACAGGAGTTTTCAGATACATTGCCCCCCTTACAAATCCTCCCCCCGGAAGCTGAGGCATGGGGTTCCACCGGGCTCTAGTCTGAGCCCTACGTTGTTCAATCTTTACATGGAACCCCTGGCTCACATTGTGGAAGCCTTCGGAGTGGATATCGTCACATATGCTGACAAAACCCAACTGATGATTAAACTTACGCACAATCAGATGGAAGACGCCACAAACCTTTCCAACTGCATGCTAGCTGTGGCAAGGTGGATGAATAACAACTGCCTGCGCCTGAACGGCGACAAAACAGAACTGCTGGTTGTTGGCAAATCCCCCTCGACCTGGTCGCATGAATGGTGGCCCACTGAATTGGGCATGATTCCCTCCCCGGCGGAATCTGTCAGAAATCTTGGAATCATGCTTGTCGCAGAGCTTTCTTTTAAACAACAGGTCAGTAAAATCACCGGAAGATGTTTTGGTATACTCAAAACTCTTCGCAAAGTTCTTGACCTTCTCCCCATCAGCGCCAGGAAGACACTTATCCACGCTCTAGTCACACCACATCTGGACTATGGCAATGTCCTGCTCTTAGGCTTAAGTAAAAAAGGTATACACCAACTACAGTGCGTTCAAAATGCTGCCGCTCGCCTGGTGCTCAACCTACCGCGTGGAGCATCAGGAAAGACGGCACTATTTAAACTTCACTGGCTCCCCATTGAGGAACACATTAAGTTTAAAGCACTTTGCTTTGCACATCGTATTTCCCAGGCAAAAGGCCCAGGGTACTTGCGAAAACTTCTTACCATCCATCGCCCTTTAAGATCTGCCGGAGCGATGCTGTTCCAACTTCCCCGCATTCGCAAGGCTAGGATGGGAGGTCGTTCCTTTAGGTTTTTAGCCAGTAAATACTGGAATGAACTTCCACTGGACCTGCGCATGGAACCCTCTGAAGCTAGATTCAGATTGCGACTTAAAAACCATCTCTTCCCACGCAAATATAGCTTTCCTGTTTCTTTAACCTAGGCCACTCGCTTCTGGACTTCTGTCTCTCTTGGAGCAACAGTAATCTTAGCGCGGGGACACACTGTCTTGAGTGTAACCAGGCGCTCTAAAAATGGTTTTATTATTATTTTTTATTATTACAATGGACATTTCCTCCAAATAACACAGTCCATATAAAGGACAGATAGTCACCCTACCTCCAACTCTCACTTGTGGATACAAGGAAGATTTCAGGTCACTACAGACTTTTGACTCACCAAGCAACTCTACTGACCACAACAAGCTCTTGCCTTTGCCAATCTATGAGAGGTAAGATAAACAGCTTTCAACCCCAGATGTCTGCTACATAACCCTGGAGGCCAGGCACATGCATTGGGCACAGGGTACCAATCTGGACCCTATTACTCAAGCTCTGTTAAAATGTGCTTGCTGTTCGGTAAGTAGGAAATAGCATCAGTTAAGTTAATGTAATATTTTCGAATTAAAATAAAAAAAAGTGATTAGTGAACTACTTGAAATAATTTCAGCCATTGTCGAATACTCTGAGCTGAAATTGAATTGTCACATGTTTTTGCCCATCTTGTGACCTCAATGAGGATCCAATCCTATGCAAATCAGCATTGGTCATCCTTCACTTGAAATACCCCAGCCACAAATGCCAGACCAGGTGCCCACTGAATGGGAACACAAACAACCCTAGACTGTTTTCAGCCTAACAGGGGCTTATCAGCAGGGTGCAGCTTGAGCTCCATGCCGCAATGAGACCAAAATGATGTCTGGCTGTATACGTCACTCTTTGGATTTCACACTAAGGAAAATAAAAAATGTACGGAGGAATTGCTTAAATTACTCTCAGTCACTGGTTATTAATTGGGGCAGCCATCCAGTCGGTTGATTTTTGCCCCCCATCCACTCTTTGGACAGGAAGCAGCCATATACAAAGTAGCCATGATCCTGCTACAATAGGGGCAGTGCACCACAAACTGCCAGGCCAGGACCCCTATGGAACACAATCAATCTCAGAGTCAATTTCAGCTGATTTGGGCTGTAGCAATAGGGTACAGCTTGAATTTCATGGCACAATGAACACGGGACCCATGCGCGGACATACCCATCACACCAAGGGCGTTGCACAGAGGAAAACAAAAAAGTGATGAGTGTATTACTTGAATTCATCTCAGACACTGATGATTATAATCAAGTCCATAATATTTTGCCCATCATGCCAGCTCAGACAGCAACCAGTCATATGCAAGTCAGTCTTGGTCCTGCTCCCGTAGGAAACGTACAACCCAAATTGCCTAGCCAGATCCTCTTTGAATGGGAACACAAGTAACCCCAGACTGACTTCGGTTTATTTGTTAGTGAGCTTGGCACCTGTGTCTAGGCATACCTACCGTACTTAAGGCATTGCACTGAGGAAAAGCAAAAAAGTGATATGAGGATCACTCACATTTATCCTGTCAACTGCTAATTATTCTGGGCTGCAAACCTATCGACTTTTTCTGCCCTCAATGCTACTTCAGACAAATGCAAATCAGCCCTGGTCCTGCTGATGCAGTAACAGCCCATTCCGAACTGTCAGTTCCCCTTTGAATGGGAGCACCAGCAACCCCAGAGCATATCTAGGCTTCGCCAGTAGGGTGCAGTCTGAATCCTCGGGATGTATGGTCTGTCACCCCTCTGATACACATTCATGGAGTGATTTGTGGCCTCACGTTTTCTCCTGCCTATGTCCAATAAAAAGCAGAAACACCACCGAGGCATCCTACACCATCTTCCTTTGAAAACAGATTCCTTTGATCACATTAAAACTACCTCTTGATGGTGAAGGTAGCCTGTGAGAACAGACCCTACTCTGGTTCATCAAGATTTGGCGTTTTGAATATGAAGCTCCTGTTGATTGACACTAGCATCCCAAAAGTGTATCTGGACAATGGACAACCCTGTCCCTCCGGAACATGTTCCATGTATTCATCTGCACTTCAGAAGAATCTTAACACCACTTTCTTGGAGAGATTTCTGACCAAGATATGCCATGTTGCTGTCCACATTCCGAATGTCCAGGACAAATAGCCTAGACTATATGAAGAGATCTGCTATTCGGAGCGTTTGGGAAAATTGTATCATACTGCCCTTGAAAGGAAAACGGCACTTAAACCTGCATGTATGAGCTAGGCCCGGCTGTCCGGATCAGCATAGGGAATGGCCTGAGAACACAACCTCCTCTGGAGCCATAAAAGTCTGGCCTCAGAAATCTGCTTTATCTGAGGATTCAGAACATCTTATGTGTCCTCTCAAAAATTTACTATGGTAATGCTATCCTCTCTGGAACCCCCAAAGTTCAGCTAACTCACTCAGATCCGTGCTCAACCTAGCTGACAGGCTAATCACAGACTGCAAATGTTTTGACCACATCTCCCAAGCCCTCAAAGCCCTTAAATGGCTTCCCGTCGAAGGAAGATCCTCCTACAAGATTGCATGCATTACGCACAAAGCCCTTCATCAAAATACCCCAGGGTACCTCACAAATAAACTCAAAAAAGCAGGCGCTCTGGGCCAATAAGAAGCACCAATGCACTCCTCCTTGTCCCACCTCTGTTAAAAAAGAAAAACCCTCAATCTCGTTCCTTCTCCGGAAATGCCCCAACCATCTGGAATGCTTTCCCCAAGGACCTGTGATGTAACCCCTCCTACGTCAGCTTTAAAGAAATACCTCAAACTTCACCTCCTCAACAAATATTGGGGTCCTTAACCCCGCTGCTGACCTTTCACGCTGCTTCCCCCTCTCTGTTTCCCCTTCTCTACTCTCCTCCTGTCTCACACCTCCGCCCCCCCTGATGGATCTCACCTGGTTTACTCTCTCCCTACACCCCCCTTTCCCTTCCCCGCCATCTCCTACTCTCATCCCACCCATCCCCTCCCTTAATCTCTCACCATCTATGCTACTATGTAACATGTGATCACCTATATTCATGTACATAGCTCTCTTTAATGCCCATTTGCTATTTAATATGTGTTTTAATCCATGATAATTTATTTTTGTGATAATCAACGTGTGCCTGAATGCTATGCTACGGAACAACTGTTTATATTCCTGCACTGTCTTTATACTCTTGTAAAGCGCTCTGATACCCCCGGGTCTAGCCAGCACTATATAAAACCTTTAAATAAATAAATATGTAATTGAAGGAATTGTCCCGGTAATGAACCAGCAATGATCCATGCCCCTCCTCAGTTTGTGAGAGAACCAAACCAGAATGGGGTACATGTTGTTTTCTCAGGAGCGTCATGTTTTGTTCCATTGGCTGTGGCTGGTTGTTCTGCTTCTAAAATTGTTTGATCCAGCGCTCTATACCTTACAGTTCTAGAAATAACTTAGATTAAAGATGTGTTAGGAACCTAACCCTAAATCCTAGTTTACAGATGCCAGTAGGAACCAGGATGCCAAGGGCATGCAGCAAGCTAAATATGTCCTTGCCTCTAGAAAATGTAGTTAGAGATTGAGGTTTGGAACCCCTTGGGGACTTTCTGGTTGTCAAATCAAGCGCACACAACAATTTCAGTGATATGGGTAATCAAAGTAAAAAGTTCTCCAAGGATAAGATCACACACTAGTGTTCATTTTCATTCTTGTTTTAATTGGTGTGTGGATGTGTCTCCTGTTCAAGGGAGATCCATATAGAAAGAAACCAGCCGACACGTGTTTCGTCAGTAAGGGTGTTAACCCAATGACTCTTCAGGGCTGGAAGTGATACAAGGGACAGTGTGGGAATGGTATTTTAAATGAACACATTCAAGAGGTGAAAAATAAAAGAAAGAAGATAGAGACCAGAGTTCGTGGAAACCAGAAGAGGGAAATTGTGTAAAACTACATGATCGGTGACTGGCACATCTAAAAGGAACACCTAAAGTGGCATCATATACAGAGGTGACCTAACCGAGTGAAGTGTGTTTAAAATCTAAAGGAACGAAATGCGAATTCTGGGAAGGAAAACACAATCAAAAACGCAGAAACATAATATAACAGCCTTAGTAGGATGCCTGGGTGAACGTATTTATACTAGGCCCAATGCCTGTAAAGAAAACCAAACAAAATCACACGGACTGTACATGTAGTCGAAAAGAGCAAAATTAAGCATGGGTGCAGTGAAGTGAAACCAGTGTCGTGATCTATAACTGTTAATAAGCAAATATGAGATTCATGCACAATGATCCTGTTATTGCAGCCCCACCATCTAGAGAAAAAAAGGGGGGGGGGTCACTGCATATCGTCCTTGGTCAGCGTTGCATCTAACTGTGTATCTAATGACAATGCACTTCACTGAGTACTGTGCAGATCCAAACACGTCGTCACAAGTATATTTATATATAGGCTGTGCAAATATGGCATATCTCCCTCAGTAAAAATACACAAAACTCTGTTATCTCTTAGTGCTGTCAACTGTAATCAGCCTGCAGTGTACATGTGAAAGAAAAAAAAAAAAGACTTTCTGGTTGTGCTAACTTATATCCTGTACCAGGACTTCAACTATTGATACATTGCTCTGAAGGCATTTGCAGCTGTAACTAGTCTCTTCCTCAACTGTATCATTAATTTTAGTTAATATTTGACTGTAACAAGGACTTCATGGTGCCTGCTCTGCTAACAAAAATGGGCAAGGACTTCTGAAAATAATCATGCAAATGTTATTATTATTATTATTAAAGAAAATTTATATGCAGAGAGCACAAGTAAACCCGGAGGCATCAAGGCGCTGAGGATGGAAACCAGAGAGCTCAAATATCAGCCAGGGAGGAATTAGAGATAGGCTTGTTGAAATAGCCATGTCTTAAGTGCCTTACGGAAATGTATGTGAGAAGAGATCCCCTTGAGGTCATTAGGGAGCGTGTTCCAGAGTCTGGGCGCAAGGAAGCGGAAAGACCTTCCACCCCATCTGGCCTTGGCAATACGGGGGACAGTGAGTAGGCATTTGCTGGATGAGCGCAAAGTTCTCCCAGGGACATAATGGGCAACAAGGGCACGAATTGCCTCCGGTCCAGATTGATTCAGGGCACGATGAGTAAGGCATAGGGCCTTGAAATTGATCCTTGCCTGCATAGGAAGCCAGTGCAGGTCTTTTCTGATGGAAGTGCCGGAAGAACGTTTAGGGGCACCTACAACAAACCGGGCAGCCACATTCTGAACGGTCTGGAGGCGCTGGATAAGACCACTGCTAATGCCAAGATAAATGGCATTGCAGTAGTCAAGTCTGGAGGCAATGACTGCTATTGCTACCTGTTTGCGTGCCCCAGGGGAAAGATAATGAGAGATCTTTCTAAGAATCCTCAGGGCATTGCAACAGGTGGACACAGTCCTACTGACCTGCTTGTCCAGAGAAAGGGAGGTGTCCAGAATGATCCCAAGGTTGCGGGCAGAAAACGTCGGCACAGGACAAGCCCCAAGGACAGACGGCCACCAATCCAAGGACCAGATCTCACTTTTGCCCCCAAAAACAAGGACCTCCGTTTTCTCGCCATTCAGTTTAAGGAAGTTCTTGACCATCCATCCGGCGACCGATTCCATGCACTTTTTAAAATTATGCGCAATGGAGCTCACAGATTGGGAGATGGAGGCCATAATCTGCGTGTCGTCGGCGTAGGAAAGAACTTCCAGCCCAAAGGATCTTATAAGCTTGGCGAGGGGAGCAACATAAATGTTAAAAAGCGTCGGGCTCAGTGAGGAACCCTGGGGGACCCCACACTTCACGGCCTTAACAGATGACATATACTCGCCTAGCTTGACCCTTTGCTTCCGTTGGTCGAGGAAGGAGGCAAGCAAATTAAGTGCAGAACCCTTAACTCCCAGCTCACTGAGATGGCTAACAAGAATGGAGGGTGACAGGGTGTCGAAAGCCGCCGTAAGGTCAAGTAGCACCAGCAAGGTGGTTTGACCGGTGTCGACCTTAGAGCGAATACTATCGACCACCACTGTAAGTGCCGACTCAGTGCTGTGGGTCCTCCGGAAGCCATGCTGAGAGGGATCAAGAGAGTTGGTACTGTCAAGGAACGCACTTAGATGGAGGTTGAGATGAGATTCCAGAAGTTTAGCAGGGGCAGGGAGAAGGGAGATGGGACGAAAGTTCTTTAATGTCCCGGGGTCCAGTGTAGTTTTTTTTAGTAAGGGCTTTACAATGGCCAGTTTCCAAGGGAGGGGATAAATCCCCTCTGAAATGGCCCTGTTCATCACATCCATCAAAGGGGGAAGGATAGTGTGTCTGCAGTCCTTGAGGACCTTAAGGGGGCATGGGTCCAGAGGTGATCCTCTGCCAGAGATGTTGACAGTGAAACCCTTCCACAGCTAGCACCTAGCATTATATCCCCAAAATTCATCAAAAAAGAGGGCGAATGCCCTCAAATGTGTGCAGACAATCCAAGCACATCCTGTCAAGGTGCAGTCCCACTGGACCTGACAAAGTTCAACATAGAGATTAATCGGTGCACTAACACATCAATAATGTAACAAATATGAAGTCTGTATCCAAAATTTGCTCATCAAGTTCTCTTTTTTTATTGGTAACACAAGTCAAGTAACAGGTAGACCAGCCAACCCGTTTTGTAAAATACAATGGACTTCTTCAGGGCGAAAGCAAGTTCATCTCAGAATAAGAGGCCGATTATATCTCTGGTGAAAAAGGATGACTGGAAACCGGACAGGTCAATCACTCCGGTAGTGGTATAAAATAGTTGGGAGCAACTGTGTACTAGGATCAGATGCCAGGAATATTCAAAGCATCAAGAATAGGTGAAATGCCAGATCAAATAAAATGGAGACAGTCCCAAGTTGCTATCTCAAAGCACTCAGCACCATATAAGGTGCAGAAATCAGAAACATG
This sequence comes from Lissotriton helveticus, assembly GCF_964261635.1. Classification (NCBI taxonomy): domain Eukaryota; kingdom Metazoa; phylum Chordata; class Amphibia; order Caudata; family Salamandridae; genus Lissotriton; species Lissotriton helveticus. Next base: position 459,929,255 of record NC_136073.1, read on the forward strand.
GGGAGGTTAACTTTCCGTCCTAAGTTGGGGGGAATGTGGAAATCTTGAGCTTCCCAAGATTAAGAGCTCACGTTAGAATATAATGATAACTAGTGAGCCACTGTGTCTGGTGTCAGTGGAAACAATCCAAACAAGGAATCGCAATCAACTCAGCGCCATAATAAGCCCTGGAGTTGACGCAAATAGGAGTCTGCTCCCCGTCGTGGATTAACAGTACAATGTTAATATTGGACGAAACGCATTGGCTGGTCTACCTGTTACTTGACTTGTGTTACCAATAAAAAAGAGAACCTGAAGAGCAAATTTTGGACACAGACTTCGTATTTGTTATATTATTAATGTGTCATAAGTGGTGTAATATGTGAGGGTACAAGCATTGCATGGCCTAGCCCTGGCACCTACCTCTCATGTGTGTCCAATCCCTGGATGCACATGGCTTTTGGCTTGGCCATGCTCTGAGCCCAACCCTCCAGGGACAGCCTACATGAAGGCCATGCATGGCATGGGGTTGGGATCCCAAATCCCTGCCATGGGTCTGCGTATCTGCAGTGATTCCTAAGATCCACAGATCCAGGGAACCCTCTAATGTTATTTTTTTTAATTTGGCCCCCCGTGGGGGGTGGGGTTGTCCCTTTGTGAACTCCCACATAGCCTATGGGTCATGGTACCCCTACCCTGCCCCCTTAGATCATATTTTGTAGGACTTGGGGACTGTGGCCCAAGATATTGCCTGCAACTTTTCTTTCAGGTTTCAGCCAGCCAGTCACAGCAGGTGACTGAGCTCCTGGATTCGCAGAACTACCATGGTGGTAAATATACATACATAGTGTGCCTTAATTTCTCAATACTATTGAACAGATTTACACCAAATCACAAAATGCTTGCTTTTTGGAGCAGGATCTAGCTTCCTCTCAAATGTGGTGTAATGCCGCTCAGCCAATTTTTTTTTAGCTGTGTCTAACATTCATATGACATATGGAAAACTGCCAGGAGAAAATGCATTTTGGAACCTCCCCTTTTTCTTAGTCCTCACTTAACAGATCACCCCAGCACTTTCCAGGAAGAAGCTGAAGTGGATGAGACTTTTTTGGGAAAGTTTTGTGACGATTCATCTAATGGCGCCAACATTATAGGCAAATCAAAATATATTTATCGTACGGAAACTCCTAACTATAACTATCCAGTGGCGACTATATAGTTTATATATATATATATATATATATATATATATATATATATATATATATATATATATATATATATAATCTACAGGTTACCAACCCCTCAAGAGTGCTGTACCCTTGGTCACCTCATCTCTCCACCTTGCTGCTCTCCTCTTGGTTAGTTCATAAATTTGAGATTTGCACCCCTTCCCCCTGATCTTCACCTCAGTTTAAGGTAAACACAGGAGTCAGATTCATTCCTAAGGGAGAGAGATATCATCTTCCGTATGGTGGCAGTTTGTACCATAAGGGTTTCTGCCCTTGTCTGAATGTGACAAAGCCGCCTATTTTTAGAAAAACTGATAGGCACACAGAAGTTGGTGCAAGGTGATATACCATTCTGATCTACTTGCAATAAAGGCGGGAGGAATCGTAAAGGTGACTGTGTATGTTTCATAAGCGCTTTCCACTTCATCCATATACCTTGGTGCCTAATCTGAGCATGTGGTTGCAGGTGGGGCCCACCAGCACTCATTTTTGAAGACTGAAACTTATTTTTCCTCATCAAACATTTCCCAAAAAACGCACAAGGGAAAAGAAGGATAGAGAGAAGTATGCAAAAAAAGTCACAAAAGGAGAAAGCAGGAACCTGCTAGAGTGAGATAAAGAGACAGGGAGTGTCTGGTAGTAGATGAAAGGGGCATGAGGTGGATTCCAGACTATGCTGCCTTGGTTGCCGGCCCCAGCATGTATTCTATAAATTAAGCAATGATATGGCCATAGGCAACTTGTATATATCTAAGGATCAGGAAGATATGCCCTCTCCATTATGCTCCTGTCACTAATTTAACTGCTGCGTAATGCAGTGAATAAGGAGGGAGGCCATTCCAGAAATCTATTCTAGATGACAGCATTGCTACAGAGTTCTTGCATTTTGAGTGTGCAGAAGTAAAGCATCAATCTTGTGAAAGAAGTGATTCGAGGCAGGGGCGTAGGAAGGGGGGGTGGAGGCGGGGTGGTCCGCCCCAGGCCAGCATGAGTTTTGGGGGTGACGGCCTCCAGGAATTAATTGGCAGCACCGCCCCACCTGCTCTTACAGCTGCCGTGGGGCGGCAAAGGCTGGGACCACCACTGGTGTCAAAAGGCTTAGCTGCACCCCTGAATCAGGGGCTAGCACGAATTGGCCAAGATAGCTCTAGGAAGGTGAGATGGGTCCTCCCTTATCCAAGTGGGCTCCAGGATTCCTGCCCTGCTGGGCTGAGGTTTGCACTGGATTCATTTCAACGGATGAAAAGTCAGGAGTCCATTAACCATCCACAGTTTTGCTACTGGCCCGTTTCCGGGTATATTCAAAAATAGATTGTGGAGATCTAGGATTTGATAGAGCACGAAGCTCATGGATTAGTGGAGTCAACTCACAGAAAAAAGTGGCTGCTGTTGACAAAAATGTAGATAGCTTAATGATAACCCCTGGCAGTCTCTGCACCTTAATGATATCTCTTAATATCTAAATGTGGGTACAGCACCACGTTGCGCAATCCATTTCAGCATGAGTTCCTCAAACCCCGAAGCCAACAGATAATTCTCCAGGTGTAGTGTATTGCAGTCTATTGTAGCATTATAAAAGGGCTTCACATCCCTATGAGGGGTTTCAAAGCACACTTTCAGTTGAAAGGCATGCTTCAAAGTGGGAGAATGTGTGGTTGGCAGAGTGTTTTGAGTCTATGTAGGAAGTGTTTTTGTATGTGAGTGACCAGAGAGGTGCTCTTATCTTGTCTCGGGGGTTCAATGCCTAGAAGCGTGATGGAGGAGGAGGTGTGAGGGACAGCATGAAAATTAAAATTATAGTTAAGGCTAAAACATGGGAGCAGATACAAAGCACCGATCTAGCAAGCGGGGCAGCAGTGCACAAAGTACGAATGCACCAAAAATGGGTGGGGGGCGGGGTAATCTCAGAATGCTCGGCAGTCCACGTGGCAACAATGTGAGTAAATTGATGCCAAATGGGCAAGCTTTCGGATTCAACCCAGATCTGTGACTGGGGGTGAGTGGCTGAAAAGTTTCAGTGCTCCGTCCATCATCTCCTTGTGTTTGCTTTGTTCGCCCTAAGTGAGCGGTATCTAGGCACTTTTTTAGAGACAGGGATACCGCACGCTACTGTACATAAATAGACCTCATGAGGGGGAACCGAGTTTGTTAACTTGAGCTGAAACTCTACGATGCTCCCTGACGACACACAAATTAATCCTCTGGCTCGAAGTTACCCTTCTGTATTCTACCCTCCATGTAAGCTTCATACTTTATTTTATATCCCAAAGACCTTTGCTCTTTCTAGTTTTACATGAGTAGGTATTTCCCTGTCCTCCTGGAATTTCCTCTCAGATGCCTTCCAATTTCGATATTAGTCGGCAAAGACACATCAGGATAAAAAAATAAAAAAAAATGTGGTGACATTTGAAATGATCAACTGAGGTGAATGTTGACAGCCAATCGACAACAAAAAGGTCACTGACACCCCGATGATCACTGAGTATCGCATTTTGGATGGAACCTTGCCTTCAGAAATCCAAAAGAAGGTGTAGCCCGAAAAATTCTGAAGCTGCCTAGTGTTAGTAGCAGAACTGTTAACTGCTAAGCATGTTTTGACTGTGTGATAGGAGGGAGCAGTGCCCTGGAAGGGGGGGGGGCTTAATGCCAATTTCTGCTGCTTTTGATACATTTCTACCATCTATCACTCTCTACTAAAAGAAGACAGTTTCTCAGTCTGCTGTAGATGTCTGGGAGTGTTTTCTCCAGCGGCGGCCACCACAAACAAAAAGTGGTGAAGTGGGATCACGAGGGTAGTTTAATAATAATGTAAAAAAGGGAAACTTACCTGAAGCTGCCAGCCGCCTCCTGTGTTGTGCCGCGGAGTTCTTCCCAGTCGCATCACAGACTCCCTGTGCAAGCCCAGCGCGGCTCTCATGCTTTGAGAGCAGTGCAGGGATTGGCCTGAGCGGGCTGCTTTGACTGTGCGCTCAAGACTGGGAGTCTGTGCTGTTTCTCCAACCTGGCTGTTCAATACTGACGAGTTGGGGAAACCTAAGTGTCATTGTGTTTGGCCGTCCTATGACAGCCGGCCAAACACACATGTGCACCAATTGTCACCTCTTGCTACTCTCCTGAGAGGGAGTCTTAACTTCAAAAACTGTATATAAAACACTGCATATGATCAATCGACTCTTGGAATTTTTTCCGTGATTAAACTATTATTTTCTCAATTTGTCCTGACACACTTTTGGAACTTTCTTATCGCCAGTGGGATGTGGGTCACCCACTGTCAAGGACAAATAACTCATGCGTACTACACGGAATAATATGGCCAGTAAGGGATTGGGATCACTTTGATCCCCTTTATCGCCCTGAACACATGCGCACTTTGAAGTGCACAAACCAGTCCTTCTTCCCTCCTCCGATGGCCATGGCCCTGCCGCTCCCTACACAGGCTGGCTCAGTCAGCAGGCGAAACATAAAACGATGATAAAATCTCATTTTATTTTTCACCTGCTGGCTCTGAGCCAGTGGGGTGATGCTCCCCCACCATTGCGGAGGAGCCGCCCCTGGTTTTCACATGCCATAATAGGCACTTGCGATGCAGAGGCTCCAAAGAAGAGCTGGGTACAGAGTCTATGTAGAGCTTTCCAGACCACCTTTTGGCCGACAGTGGGATTGGCTCCTCACCAATAGGCCATGTGAAGAGAGCCGATACTGTGTGACACAGTTGCACCGTGCAGTGGCAACTGGTGGCTTCTGTAGGCGGGTGGAGGGAGGTAATACTACCCTCAAATTCCAGTGAGCCTGACTTTCTTTTTGTTGGGTTCAAAGGGGGGAGGGGGCCTGCCCCTGAAAACACTTTTTTTTTTTAAACTAGGGGCAAATTGTGCATTGTAAGGCACAATTTTCATAAAAAATTCCTGAAAAGCCATAGCTTTGAAAGAGCAGTCATTAAATATGCGAATCCTCCCATGATGTGCCAAACCACAAAAACATGAGGCTCCCAAGAAGTTGACCCCATACTAAGGGCACACCAGTATGTCAAAAATGACCTCCATTGTGCCAGGGACAGCATTTAGTCACAGGTATTCCCATATGCGAGGCATAGTTAATAAATTCCTCTGCTAAAACAGCAGATTCCACTTTTTTCCCTAATATTTGCTTTAATAACATTTGCTGAAATGACTAATAATTCTGGACTCTTGCCAATCAAGGGCAGGGCCTTGTGAATTAAAACTGACTGGTGTCCTTGAGCATGATAAGCGACCGCTTTTATGATGGCATTTAATTAACTAATTGTGCCCTTACAGAACATGCATTTGACATATTATTCGAGTTTTTTGTGTGAATTTACTGCAAACACTGATACATTGGACCCAAATGGTGCCTGTGAGCATCTCTTCGTGCCAAGAGGGATGCCAGGCCAAGATTAACAGCCTCTCTATTTAACAGCTTTTACCCAAAGCTTTGATTGCGCTAAAAACAGACGCGAGGAAAACACGTTATGCCCTGAATGCTAAAGAATCGCCTCTTTCAAGTAAACTTGGCAAACGAAAGAAGGAGGGGCCTTATCGTACCACAGTGTGATTTATTTTAACCCCTACAAGGCATTTATAGGAACTTTTTTATGGTTGGTTAAGAAAGATGCACAGATTAAGGGCATGAGATGTATAGAAGTGTGCACATAAAACCGATGCAGTAGTCTCCCCGGAATTATGCGGCATAAGAGGACCGAGTTATGCAACTGGGCTAACAAAATTATAGTGGCAAAAAAAGGTAAAGTATGTGGCATAATGCTGTATATTCTGTGGCAGTATTATTTCACTATTTTGTCATTTTAAACTGTTTCAGTACATTCACCCCTTTAGAATGAGTTTCACAAAAAGCAACTGAAAGGGGACCATTTGTGAAAGGTTTCCAGCGCACAGCACCAAGGTTTTTTGTTTTTGTCAGTAACTTTGATCTATCTAAGCCAAAAATGAATTCTTGTTGAAAACTGAACATTATGCAGCAGTTGGTGAATTGTGTGGCAAGTACAGTAAATACATATTTATGCTGCAGTGGTAGAATTGAAGAAGTCGTTGTGGATATAATAAAGGCAGTGACAGAGCCTGGTTGTCCACATTGCCATGCCAATCTGCCCAAACTCTAATGTGTGGTGAAGCCACAATTTCTGGATTTGCAAAATTTAGGTTAGCATTCACAAATTTGGAGTGTATTTTTGTGTTTATTATCCAAACAATTGCTGTTGAGAAAGAGGCAATTTACTCGCCCCCTTAAGAAGGGTTTTGGAAAACAGTTTCAACGTCACCCCTTTTTTTCGGGCATACTTCCTGTTGTCCTCCAACTATACATTGTTTTATCATGGGTGTAATTTTTTTAACCCTTCAGGTATGTTTGTGTTCATTGCACTTATTTCTATGTTTCTTTAACTAGTGGCTGATCAGTCATGTTTTGGTTGTGTTTTCACTTTGCCACATTGTTTTCATTCCTTCATACTGATCCATTTCATTGAGGGATTTGTATCCTTCCACTACTCCTATTTGGGAAATAATGTTCATCTTTGTTATTTACCACTCTATGAGAGTCCTTTTGTTTCTATCTTTCTCTTTTGTATGCTCCTTCCCCTCAACAATCCCCTCCCACTAATGTGTCGCTCACTAACCCTCACAGCTATTCTGTAAAAGCACAACAACTGGGATTTTTTTGCGGGGGTATGACTGAAGAGCAGACTTTGAGAGTTGTTTTTATTTTATCTCCTGCAGTCCACATATCGCATGAAAAAACACAAGTTTTGGCTCAAAAAAGCATTTATGGTGCTGGGGGAAAGGGTATCCTCTGTACACAGGCATCTGGTGCAGAAGGTGTACTTAGTAAGATATTTTCCTGGAGGCCCATAAATATATACCCTAGGCTGCTACAGTGGATTAAATGGCTGAATCCTGTGGAAAGTAAATGATGCCTTAACAAGCATTTCCCTTCACCTTCTGACACTTCTTCATTATTTTTAAATTCTGTTTGGAGTTTCCTGAGTAAACAATATTTGAAAATAAGCCATGCCATTTATAACGATTAAAAACATTAAATTCAATGTACTGCTTGAAATACAGTAAGATATGTTCACTGTTCCTTTAGTATTTTGATTTTTTTTCTCCTTTTCCTTAAACAATACTTTACAGACAAACATTAGCAAAGCCAACAGCTAGGCACATGCATAATAAAGAAGAGACTTATTAGCTTTGTCAATGTGTGTTGATTTCAAGGGCTGTTGATGGTGACGGGAGCTGCCAGGCTCACAAAGGAAACATTTTCTAAATTGAATACCTATTACAAACTGAATTCTGATTAACTTTATGTCTTGCAACCAGAGCTATCCATAAGATCAGACTACCTTGCTGTTAAGTGTTTTGCCTCCTTATTGTCAAATTAAGTCACTGCAACTTTTCTTTTTGATATAAAATTTGATTTCAAGCACTAGGCTGGAGGAGGGCTGACTCACTCCGCGGGGCAGATACAATCCCTGAATCTGCAATCTTCCCCTGTCCCTTTTGTGTCGGTGTGTAATTCACCCTCCACTTTCGCAGTCTTTCGGACTTTGATTGAGGTATATAGTCTCCTTACGGGCCATATTTTGTGGGTTTATGTATAAGTGATTCCTGTTTTCAGTCTGTCTACTAATGTGATGTGTGGTACATTTTAGGGATGGTATTTTACTGTTTCTGTGCCTGCTATTTGCTGGGTGTACAGTTGGTCTCCTATACCATATGCAGTGATTTACAGATCAGGAGCCGCAATACACAAAGTGCCCTGTGGGTGGTACAGCCGTTTTTACCTACTTTGCATGCCCCCGGGGCACTTTGGTATTACAGAAGGGGCTGCAGATGCTTGTGTGGCCCCTTCTGTAATATCGATAGCGCTGGTGCACGTCAAGTGCCAGCGCTATCTTCAGGGGGAATTCCCTCATTTGCATGGGGGTGTGCCCCATGCAAATGAGAGAATTAATTTGCCTCTGCACGCCCACTGTATTACAAACGTGAGTGCAGAGACAAAGAAGCTCTCAGGAGGCGCACTGACAGTGCACCACCTAAAAGGCAGCACACTGTCAGTTCTCCCACTGAGAGCAGCCCTCTGGAAGGGAGAAAAGGGGCCCTATGGACCCCTCCCACACACTTCATTGCAGGCGGGTGCAATCACTGACTGCATCTGCCTGCAAGCAGATATCTAATCCCCTTCCAAAGTGCAGGGGGGTTGCCACCTGCACAGTGAAACACGGAGCAGCTGCTTCAAAGCCCCTCCCTATTTCACTTAAAAGCGCTGCCCTGGAGGCCAGCGCAAGTTTGCGCCTGCCCTGGGAGAAGCACATTCACCATAATGCGCAGCAATGAAGGAAAATGCTCCACATGTATAATGCAGCACCAAACGTTTCAGTCTTTCTGAAAGGGTTAAATTAAGTCTATTCAATTGCTAATAGTAAGATTTTCCTCTTTTCACGCTCTCTAATCGGGCAAAATCTAATAGAGGAACTCTAGAAGCCCAGCTTGAGTTTATGTGGCTTTGGATCTTAGCCGTTTGGAGATAACATGAATTGGAGTTTTATTTGTTTATATGTTTACTTACCTGTAAACCTCTGTAATCCATAGTTTACTACCCCCCACCCTGCCCCTCCCCCTCCCCACGTCACTGCCCGTCAGGTACTCCGACTACCGACCACGGCTGTATGCACCAACATTCTGCACAATGCAAATCTCATCCCACCTCAACAAAATTCTGCTAGCAGAGGATGGTATCCCATTGAGAATTAAGGAGCTAGAATTTAACTCAGAGTGAGTCAGAATCTGCCCCAGCCCAATCTGCATCCCCAAGGTTCTATGGTCCAGTTTGTAGAATTGCCAGTGTTCCGGCACTCCTGGTGTGGTTGCAGGGATTTGTCTAGTTTTAGGTAATATGTAGATATGGAGGGGATATTCGGAAGAAAGAAGAAATTCTTTGAAACCATGAAGGTGGAATTTTCTCTGTAGAATTTCCAACACTATAATTATTTATATAAATGAGGCCCTTCCTGCATTGGTATAAAGATAAGTAGATAGCTCCCAGGATAGTTCTCCACTTAAATACACAGAGTTCTCAAACTACTACTGACTAAAGCAATATCAAAATCATAAAAAACATGATTCTATATCACCACAGATATGCTAGTGAGCCTGAGAAACAGATGTGAAAAGGATGCTGGTGCACAGGAAGATGTGGATTGGTAAGAAGCATGTACACTTCCCTTGGAGATAGCAATACAAGATCTGTTCAGACCTGTCCAGTTAAAAATCCTGCATCATCTCTAATTTACGCACACACAACTTCTATTTTATACATACATACCCCCTTGCTTCGTGATTCGTTGCACTGTAGTTAACAAGTGCGCATAGTCAACTAGTTCGGTAGCTCCTTTGCTAGTCTAAGAACAAGCATTGGCATAGCCAATAGGTCTCGCCTTTGGGACCATATAAGTGTTTAGCCATGCAACAGTTGATGTTGTGGCACTAAGGATATTGTGCTGGTTAACGAAACACTTATAAGGTCCCAAAGGTGAGACCTATTGGCTATGCCAATGCTTGTTTTTTATTTGCTTGCTGTAAGTTGGGTTCACGGCAGATTGGAGTTCATTCAAGTTTCTTATTGACAAGATGAAAAAAGTGCTTCCTTCACAAAGACCACTTTGAATACACTGACCAGAGAGAAATCCAGCACAGGGTGAATGTGACAGTCTCTTAGGTACATAGGGCAGGATACAAGTTCAATTAGTATACACATTCTTAAATGTACTGACAAATGTTTAAATACCACAAAGGACAAAAGAGTCATTAATGTTGACAGTGGGTTGGTGATAACAAGGGTCATCAGATCCAATGGTGGCACAAGCCCCTGATGGTAAAAAGAATCAAAGCCAGCTACAGGGGATCAAATGATGTGACACAGCTGCATAGAAGTGCCAGGGTGTCACTATATTCTGGATAGTGAGTAGGAAAACAGCCAACACGTGTTTCACCCCTTACATGGCCATCCAGCCTGGGTCTTCCTCAGGGCGTTTGGAAATAGATTAAGCAAAGTTATCGGATTGTCCTTAATCCAGATATTGAATCCTTGACCATAGACAGGGCTGACTGGCTTGGGACCAGTGCTTAATTTGAGCCTGTGGTTCCCAGTACTTGGCACCGGCACTTAATTGTCAACACCGACAGTTGGGACAGTCTGTCACTAGGTGTGTTAACAGTTAATTATTAATTCAATATACATTAAAAATTACTATCACCTGCCGTCCAAGCCAATAATATAGCTTTGGGGGCTGGTAAGAGTCTGAATTATCACAGTTGTAGTAGTGCGATGGTTGTTAGTTTGGTTGTTGCTTTCACTGGCAGCATGGCAGGGGCAATGTGTGGCGCAAGCTGCAGTGGCCTCCTGACGAGAGCCCTGGCGCTTAAGTTTTTTACAAATTAAGCACTGCCAGGGCTGGAGACTGCTTTACTCAGCAAGCATCTGACTTCTCTGATAGTCTTAAGAACATTTACAGCTACAGGCGGTCTGTTTGCTTAATGCATTTAATTTTCCAATTTCATCCCAGTTGATACGTGCCTTATTGTTTCAACATGCACGAACATGCAATGATGTATGTGAGTTGATGTATGTAAAACATCTGTGGAGGTTGCTGTTTTCACATTAAACCCCCCCCAAAAAAAAATAGCAGAGGTGTCATGCAATACCGCAGGTAGAACAAAAAACAGAGTGCTAGCCCCACCAGCATGTAATTATATGTGTGAATGCCCAAAATATAGAATCCAAAATATCGACAGGCCGGAATATCGACTCCAAAAAATAGATAGGCCAGAATATCGAATCACCAAAATATAGTTAGTCAGAATATCGAAATTGGGGTTGGAAATATCGATTTCCATAATATCAAATTCAAAATATCGATTCCCATAATATCAAATTTATTTTAGTGTTATGTATGGTAGTATACGTGGTATTATTTTTGTAATGTATGTTTAATTTTTTTAAAGTAATGAATGTTATGTAATTTAATTTGTGTAATTTAATTCCGTAGCAGGATGTGGGTTTCTAGGGGAATAGGGTGGGAAGTAATTTAATTATAGTAAATTAAATATTGATTTATATTTACATGTATTGATGATTAATTGATTGCTAATTCATTATTAATTTGTAATTAATTTTTATTAATTGGTAAATAATGTATTTTTTTTTTTTTTTTTTTTTTTTTTTTTGTGAAAACCTTTATTGTGCATTAGTAAAAACAAATACGGGCCTACAACCATCAGGCCGGCCACGAATACTATTAAAGCACCAGGGCACACAATACAGCGACACAGACACATAATAGTACCATAAACGAGCATCAGAATTACAAAACAGATCAACACGACACCATGTCACAGGAGCCCTGAAGGTTAATTTTAAATGTTTTACGTTGCGAATCTTAAAATCGATTTTCACGTTTGAAGCAAAAACAAAGACTAAAAACTACAAGAGCCGAGTCCGCGGTGGTATAACAAGACAGTAGTGATAGAGTCACCATACAGTGTAACAATACATAAGGCACGACATTACAGGCGGGATGGCGGAACAAGCATACGCAGCGAGGTATCAGAATAACAACCTAGTCAAGGAACACCACCCCCCGCCTGCCAGGAGCCCCAAGCACGGACCCAGATAGAAAGAAGAAAGAGAAACAAAACAAAAAGACAAAAAGGCACCATAGAAACTAAAACCAAGAAATAAAGGCCCCAACCCCCCGCCCCCCACCCTACACTCATGCAGAGGCTACGGCCTACCCCCCCCCCCAGCAGTGTGTCTGTCGCCCAATAAACCCGAAATATAGAAGAGAAGAAGAAGAAAGAAAAAGGAAAGAAGTACAATAATACAGAAGTATGAGAGTAAGAAAGGAATTACCTAAGCAATACTCCCATAAAGCACCGAAAATCTGAGGAGGATCAGAATCAGTTATTTCCGGACTCCGCCGCCCGCACGGAGCTCCCACCCCATAAAACAGGATCAACAACAGGATATATAAAGTACAACTTGTGGTGGGGAGGAACATGGGAAACAGCGAATCACAATATATCAAGAAAGCGTGTCAGTCCGGGTCTCCGCCAGGAAAAAGGGCAAAATTAACGAAGAACACACCATCAACCCTGTCCCGAACGTTGAAAGTCCGCCAACCATGGCCACCGCTGAGAGCTCACAAAAGGCAGAACAAAGGAACAAGATGGCCGCCCCCCCACAAAGAAGAAGCATAAAAGGATGAGACGAATGTGTCCATTTACCAAGCAGTCCAGGGTCCAAAAAGACGAGCACCCCCACAATCACAGGATAACACACTCGCCCCCAATGTAGGAATGAGGCTCCAAAGGCAAAAGCAGCCAGGAGGACCAACACCCGAGAGGCAGGCAAGCGAAGCAATAATAGTGATGGCAACCGCAAAGTCTCAGTCCTCAGAGTGGGGGGAAACAATGTAACTGCAGCCTCTCCGGCGGATGAACACAAACCTGTATAGTCAGATCCAGTCCGCTTCAATGGAAACAAATGTGGAAACAACATATCCATTGCAGGAGTAAGTGGAGGCGGCAGGGAGTTAAAACGTCTCGATCGCCCCAGTGCCGATGTAACCTCTGCAATCCTCCGATCCAGATCCCGAGTGTGTCGCAGCCATGTAGCCCACAAGTCGGCAAGAGCTGACAGGATGTCGCCGCAAGTCGGGTCCCGCTGCGGTCTCAGCCAGTCCAGATTACGAGCAGACGCCGTCTGATCAGAACATCGTACGGGACCAGGCAGAATAACACTCCCTGGGGACAAGGAAGCACCCATCCCCCCGTCATAGAAAACCGGCGCCATCACCATTCCAGCAAGGAATACACAATCGCAGGATTGAGGCGACACGGTTACCTGGGAATTATAGTCAGGGGGGGGGGGCGGGATGGAGCGCGGCTCGGAGTCCAGAGCGGCGCTTAGCTGGCCCCGGCACCACAATGAAGGAAGGCGACCAGCAACCGATAAGGCGCGCCAAGATGGAGTCCGCTCAGCCCATCAGCAGCGGGACAAAGAGAGGCGATGCGAGAAGAGAGCTCGTAATGCCAGCGCAAAGTGAAGCCTGGTGGGGAATTTCGCCTCACTGGTAAGGATGTACACCAAACCTCTGGACAATTAACAGTGCCATGTCAAGCATCCGCGCCTCTGCAGATCTGCAAGCCGACAACGTCACATCAGCGCCCAGCTGCGGAGATCACGGGTCCAGGGACAGCCACGGAGGATACTTAGCACGGCAAGTTCTCCATGAAATCAGCAGGCAGAGACCTCGGCAGAACGCTCCCGATTACAGCGCGATTAATCCGCTGTCATAATGCGACACAGGCACAGGAGAAACCACAGGATATCGATACAGGAGTGGAAGTCTGGCGGAGCTGGGAGCCTACACGTCCGTTCCGTCGGCCATCTTGGCTCCTCAATAATGTTTGTTAATTGGTAATTTATTTTTATTAATTGATTAATTGATAATTACGTTAATTGTATTATTTATTATTTGGGGTGGGCTGTGGGTTTATAGGGGAATAGGGTGGGAAGTAATTTAACTGTAATAACGTAAATATTTATTTTTATTTATATGTATTGATAATTGCTTGATAATTCATTATTAATTTGTAATTAATTTGTATTAATTGGTAATCAATTTTTATTAATTGATTAATTGATAATTATGTTAATTGTATTATTTATTATTTGGAGCGGGTTGTGGGTTTATAGAGGAATAGGGTGGGAAGTAATTTAATTGTAATAAAGTAAATATTTATTTTTATTTATATGTATTGGTAATTAATTATTAATTGGTAATTAATTTTTATCAATTGGTAATTTGTTTTAATTGGTAATTAATTTTTATTAATTGGTAATTATTTTTAATTATTTTTTTATTGGTATTGCTTATTAATGTGATCTTATTTTCATATTAAATCATTACTTTCCCTACTGTTGCACTCTCCGGAGTGGGAATTGTAATTTTTACCCCTACACTATCCAACGCTTTCCCTACTGTTGCACTCACTGGAGTGGTAATAGTAATTTTTACCCTCCCGCTATCCAACACTTTCCCTACTGTTGCACTCTCTGGAGTGGGAATAGTAATTTTTACCCTCCCACTATCCAACGCTTTCCCTACTGTTGCACTCACTGGAGTGGGAATAGTAATTTTTACCCTACACTATCCAATGCTTCCCCTACTGTTGCACTTACTGGAGTAGGAATAGTACTTTTTATCCCTACGCTATCCAACGTTTTCCCTACTGTTGCACTCACTGGAGTGGGAATAGTAATTTGTACCCTTACGCTATCCATCGCTTTCCCTACTGTTGCACTCACTGGAGTGGGAATAGTAATTTTTACCCTCCTGCTAGCCAACGCATTCCCTACTGTTGCACTCTCTGGAATGTGAATAGTAATTTTTACCCTTCCGCTATCCAACGCTTTCCCTACTGTTGCACTCTTTGGAGTGGGAATAGTAATTTTTACCCTCTCACTATCTAACAAAATCTCTACTTTTTTTTACATTACATTTATTATTTTTACATTTTAAGCTTTTTTTACATTATTTTAAGTATGTTTTATTTAATTGTGTTTAAAATGTAATTACTTTTATATTATTTTTAATAAATTTTAAAAAGTTGATATTTTAGTTAACTATATTTTAACTATCGATATTTTGGATTCAATATTTTAGTACTTACCTGTTTGTAGATAGGGATTCTATATTCTGTAAATCGATATTTTGAAGTCGATATTTTGGGCCTTCTATATTATGTCCCTCGATATTTAGTCACTGAACCAATTATATGACAGAGAAAGCAACAAGGGAATACCCAGTGCTTTAACTGGCAATATAGAAGTGCAGGCACTCACTATTTACAGTACCTGTTTGCTCCTGGGAAGTGCCAGTACTCTCCCATTAAATGTGTTGCAGCAGTGCTGAGAAATGCAAATACTCTTCCTTTCAAGTTAAAGAAATTCAGGTACTGAGTACAGGACAGTACCGGCCCATTTAAAGCACTGGAAATATCTATCTGGAAATGAGTTCGCCATCACAAAAAGTAAATTCAAATATGATGGAATTAGAATATGAGACTTAGTGGTGCTTTGTTGTATTTCCCAGTGCTTCAATAAAGACCTACCAGAACTTACAACGTTATTTTACTTGAAAATGATGGAAGGAAATGTTGGGTTTTGACATCTGTTTAAATAAATATGTATAGTTTTTATTTAACACTTCAAACAGCATTTCTGACTTTTCTAAGTGCTGGAAATAGCAGGTGCTACTAATACGCAGTTTATCAGGCCTCAGTTTACCTGCCTCAGAAGGATCGAAGGCTGAACCTGCCTTGCAGAAACCGACCCTGTGACCTGACAATCAAGTAATATTTTAGCTGAAAGCATTCAACTACGTGAGATGTCAGTCATTCTACTTAATGCGTGTGATAAGCACAGGTTTATGTTTGGGCATAAGTTTATATTTATATGGTCCAATCCTGCGCCATCTGCTGGGATTTCGATGCAATTTTTTCTCCGGCATACGGTTTGAATCCGAGCAGGGCATCTCAGCCTTTCATTTTTAGGTCTTGCTAAAGCCAGCGCATGCACTGGTCTGGCGAGACATTTAGTAGCTGGCTTTTTGAAGTGGTACCAAAAGGCTTTCTCCAGCCAGCAGCGAGCTGTTACGCGCGCGGGCGCACCCTTATGAGCACAGGCGCCATCTCGCGGGCACCCTTACAGCCGCGATTGCTTTCACTTCCGCGGCGCCGCCATATGCATTTCCTCGCTCAGAACGTGTCCCATTTCACGGCCGCGCGGCCCGTTACTTTTATGGCCGCGCTGCCAATGCTTGTTTTGTATCACTGTCAGGTCTTCATGAACTAGGGGGGATTTTGTACGTTCAACTTGAAATGTATGCGGGGTATATTCTTCAGTTAAGGCTGGGCTCGCATTTTCGGGAGGGAGCCTATTCTTCTTGTACAGCTATAAGTTAAGCTTCCAATTAAGTCAATTTTCAAGTACAGAGATGTGGGGTATAAGGTACAGCTGAGCGGAGGTGGACAATATATATATGTTTTTAAAGTTTTAGCTGGGGTGACAGTTGTTTTTGCTGCGGCGGAAAATGGGCTACACCCATTCCGAGTCCGACCGAGGCTCTCGCCCCACCCTCTTTCCCACAGAGGCGGCGCCTCCGCTCCTCCCGCCATTGGCCCTTGAGCACCTGTCACTGTGCCAGCCTGACGAGCTAACTTACTCTCCGGCTGAGGAGGTCATGGCAGCCAGGGATTCAAGGCGGCTCTGCTGCAGGGAGGGGGCCAGACCCTCGGTGTCCAGGTTCTCCGCTGCTCTGGAAGTTGTCTCCCTGCTCACCGGGCTTTGATGCCTCCTCCCGGGTGTCTGTCGGCTCTTCCGGCGGCCTGCTGTCCTCTCCCGTGTTCCCCGCCTCCCTCTACTCGGCTCCCCCCACTCAACCAGGGCAGCTGATGTTATGTTATTTTTAGCAGACTTTGGACGGGGTCCCATAGAGAGAGCGAAAGAGAGAAAGGCCTCATCCGGCCCAGACGAGACACAAAACCCTTAGTCACCGTCACCTGCACCCTCACCAGGGCCTAACACCATCATCGGGGTCTGACACCATCACCGAGACCGTCAGTCATACTGAAACCGGCAACGGTACCATCACTGAACCTAGACACCGCCATTGCGCCCTGCCACCTTGGTCTTCTTGACACCGGCCACGGTGGCCAAACAACACCCTGGTCTGATATCAGTCAGCTGGCTTACCACTGTAGCCTGACCCAGTCTGCAGGGGCTTGACATCACTGGGGTTTGCCACTATCACCAGGGCCTGACGATCACCAGTTACGAACACCATCACACAGTCTGAAAACATCACTGTCACCTGTGCCTAATGCCTGCCACCAGGCTGTCACCGAGCTTGTCACCTTCAACCGGGTCTGCACAGCAGTACGGTGGATTGACTCTCACTTGGGCTATTACTATGGCCTCACAAAGTAAACCTGGGCTTGACACCATCACCAAAGGCCAGACTTCGTTGAGTTCTTGTGCTGGCACCATCAGGGGCCTAACACCAGGTCTGAGGCTCTCACCAGAGCCGGGCATACGCAACTGGCCCTTAACTCAGAGCCTGACACCTTTACCTGGGCGTTAAGCATAGCTTGACAAATTCACGGGGTGGATGGCATCTCCGAGGTCAGACCCCTTTGCTAGGAACTTGACACCATCATCAGGGCATGTCACAATCACCAGAGCATCGCACCATCACACTTACCTGGTCTTGACACTGCCACCAAGCCCTGACACTGGCTTATCACTACGACTATACATGAAGGCTAGTTCCATGCACATGAAAATAATCCCCCCACCCCATTTGTACATGAATAACAGCCACTAGCTGTACACAAGAAACTGCCTCCAGCTGTACATGAAGAATACCCATTTGCTGTCAAAGAAGACTGCCTCTCTAGCTGTGTATGAAGAATATCTTCCTCCAGACATGAGTAATAGACCTAACCTACATGAAGAATATCCCCTTTTATGAAAAATAGCCCCTACCATACACGAAGAATAGCCACTCATCTCCATATGAAATCCCCCACTTTACATGACGAAGAATTCTTTTGTACAAGCCTTTTTGTGCCAGGAATATACTGTACATGAAGAATAGTATCTTCTGTACATGAAGGCTGGATTCCCTGCTATGAATAATAATTCCCGAGGAATAGCCCTGCTGTACATAAATAATTAGCCCCTGTACATGAAGAATTGCCCCTATTGTATCAAAAGAATAGTCCTCTATCTGTGAAAAATAGCCCGCATTCTACATGAAGAATAACCCTAACTGTACATGAAGAACAGCCCAAGCTGTACGTGAAAAATAGCTCCCAAGCTGAGAGTGAGGGGTATAAGGTCCCGATCCCTTACTGGCCGTATATTGAGCAAAAATTTCTCTTTTTAGTACGCTTGCCCTTGACAGGGGGAACCCCTAATGTAGAAAGTTTTGTAAAGGGTTTGTCAAGGCAAGTTTTGTTTCCTGTAGTTTTTTATGGAAAAATTCCGAATACACATTGTTTAATTTTGTAGTTTTTATATAGGTATCACTATATTCTGGATATAAAGATCTTTTTTACCTAATATAAAAAAGATCTTTTTTACCTGACCACCACGACTCGGACTGGCATTATGTCGATATTATAGAGATATAATTTGTAAAAAACGTAAGCGCCAGGGCTCTCGTCAGGAGGCCACTGCAGCTTGCGCCACACATTGCCCCTGCCATGCTGCCAGTGAAAGCAACAACCAAACTAACAACCATCGCACTACTACAACTGTGATAATTCAGACTCTTACCAGCCCCCAAAGCTATATTATTGGCTTGGACGGCAGGTGATAGTAATTTTTAATGTATATTGAATTAATAATTAACTGTTAACACACCTAGTGACAGACTGTCCCAACTGTCGGTGTTGACAATTTAGTGCCGGTGCCAAGTACTGGGAACCACAGGCTCAAATTAAGCACTGGTCCCAAGCCAGTCAGCCCTGTCTATGGTAACTGGCGGGGAAGGTGGCTAAAGTCCATTTAGCCCACTGGGCGTTGCACCTGCACTGCAGAGGTCTGTGTATGTTACCAGAGAATCCTCTTGGCGCAGTGGAGAATAGTGGCTTGTGTATGTTCAACGCTACAAGGTCTCAGTCTGTGACAGAAAGAACTGTGAAAATGTGAATTATTGTTTAAAGCTTGCATTACACACAGTATAAGATAGACTGCTACAAAATGAGCAAAAAGATTTAGTATAAAAAAGTGCTTCCAAAATATAGGTTTTATCAATACCAAGACTGTACGTTGTGCACATTTTTTTAGAATTGTTTTTTAAAAGCACATGCTGAGCAGATCAGCTGGTAGCTCCCTTGCAATACCACTCAAAAGAAACAATCTTTGTCATTTGAAAGCTTCAAGTGATTCCATTAAAGCCAATTTCGGCTTCCAAGCACAATTTACATTTGTAGACTGACCAGTTGCGCGTTGTGCGCATTAACGTTTCTTTCAGGCAAGCAGGCACCCTGTCAATAAGGGTTGTTTAGCTGTCTGTCCCTCCCTTGATTTTACAGCACAGGAGATGTCCCGCCTTACACTTCATTCGAAGCATTTCAATTGTTGGAAGAAACTGTCCCAATATGGTTGCCTTTTCACAAAAAGTAGAGGAACTGTTTTTCTTAAATTAAAAAAGCATAGGCATATCCCACCCCTCAGTGCTTGCTTGAGAGTATGGTGCAATAGAAGAATCTACTGGTGAAATTCCCGTAACAAAAGGGATATATTGTGGAGAAATCTACTGATGGAATCTTCTTCCTATTGGAAGGAGAATTTGGGTTTCTCCTGTGGTAATAGTAATTAGTAGGGACCTGATGTACAAGTGTCATTTTCACAAAAAGTGATTGCAAATTACGCACCAAGTTTTTGTTGATGCAATTTGTTTATGCAAAATGACCTGTGCACATATAGGCTAGTTTACAAAACACCAAATTGCAGGGGTTTGCAGAATGACCCGCTTAATTTTTAGGTCTCGCTGGTGTTAGCAGCGCGAAGCGCTGCTCCAGCGAAAGACCTATTGTTGTGGGTTTGCCGGGAATGGGGCACGAGGGGGTGGTTACGCGCATTGCCTCAGCGATTTTGCCTCGAGGACGCGCTTCTGCTGGCCGGCTGACTCTCCTGGGCGCTCGCGCTTACACACACACCCGCTTACACACACACATGCGCTTACACACACACACGCGCACACGCACACACGTGCTTACACACACACTGACACACGCAGGCACGCACACACGTGCACACACACGCAGACACACACACACGCAGGCACACACGCGCACACACACGCGCACACACACGCAGGCACACACACGCAGGCACACATCCCCTCTCCCACCCCCCCCCACTCACCGGGCTCTTTCCTTGTGTTCCTCTCTCCCTCGGCAGCGGGTCAGGCTCAGCAGCAGGCGGGGCTCTCCACGAGCACGGGAGCCCCGCTAGCTCACACGCCCACTTCCGGCTGGCTTCACAGGAGCACGGGGTAGGCTCCCGTCTGTTTCCTGCCTTTTTTGCGGCCCCGTCCCAACACAGTTTGCCTGGCTTCCTGTTCAAGCTCGGCTGCGGCGATGAGTTTCGCAATACCTGGCTATTTTATTTAATACAATGCCAGTAATGCTTGTTCTTTTATGTCTTTCACTACACCAAGATGACTCCCTACTTATTGAGCAAGGAGCACTGGGTGCGTGGGGTGTGAAGCTGGGATTTCAACACGTTTGTTTTGTAGCTAATGTCGGCGTGGGCACTACTGTGTGTCAAAGGCATTTGATGGTTAAAGAGGCAGCTGAGTGATGAGTTTGTTGACAGGTAGAACACTGGCTGGGTGACAGGGGGCTGAAGCGAGGGGGGCACGTGGTCACAGGAAATATTATCCGCAGCAACATTTCTGTTTTCTTGCATGGATGCTTCTTATACTGTGCTTACAATAATATCGGGTGGCCTTTACACCAATATGTGCACTTCTCGTACTCCATGCGTGATTGCGTGGTTTCCCATAGTGCTGAGAATTGAATTGTCCGAACAACAGTTAAATGTGCAGCACACTCTGTGTATACCAAAGGCCATGACTGGGACCGATTCAGCTGAAAACCGTTGTCCAAAATTGTTATTGTCAAATCTGCGGATCGGTTTCATACAAGGCAACGCGCCTCGAAGCCGTGACTTGCAGCCCTGGGCCCTGGTTTTTAGAAGTACAGCCCAAGTTCTTACGGGAGTCATACTGGCAACGCAAGAAGCTGGAAGATAGCTCGGTAGTCCGGAGTGCCTGCTGCAAAGGTGCTGTTGGGTCGACTCCCTCAGACCAAACTCGGGTGCGTGGGGTGTGAAGCTGGGATTTCAATACGTTTGTGGTCTAGCTAATGTCGGCGTGGGCACCACTGTGTGTCAAAGGCATTTGGTGGTTAAAGAGGCAGCTGAGTGATGAGTTTGTTGACAGGTAGAACCCTGGCATGGTGACAGGGGGCTGAAGCGAGGGGGGCACGTGGTCACAGGAAATATTATCTGCAGCAACATTTCTATTTTCTTGCATGGATGCTTTCTATACTGTGCTTACAATAATATTGGGTGGCCTTTACACCAATATGTGCACTTCTCGTACTCCATGCGTGATTGCGTGGTTTCCCATAGTGCTGAGAATTGAATTGTCCGAACAACAGTTAAATGGGCAGCACACTCTGTGTATACCAAAGGCCATGACTGGGACCGATTCAGCTGAAAACAGTTGTCCAAAATTGTTATTGTCAAAGCTGCGGATCGGTTTCATACAAGGCAACGCGCCTCAAAGCCGTGACTTGCAGCCCTGGGCCCTGGTATTTAGAAGTACAGCCCAAGGTCTTACGGGAGTCATACTGGCAACGCAAGAAGCTGGAAGATAGCTCGGTAGTCCGGAGTGCCTGCTGCAGAGGTGCTGTTGGGTCAACTCCCTCAGAACCAAACTCGGCTTTCATCCTTCTAAAATCACTGCAAGGGCCATACCAGCGGACGTACATAGCGCGCATATTTCTAGCGCCAAGGGGGCGGTGAGCGCTATAACAGTAGCCAGTGTTATCAGTGTTTAAACTCACTTTCATTATGTACTCGTGTCATGTATTTTCTTCACCAGGGAGATGGTGCACCGACCCTGGAGACCTCCGATGCCTGAGGAAAACGTTTACTTCAGCGGGAGTTCAATCATGGGCGGGAGCGCCACAGACAATAACCATTGAAATGTGTCTAAGCAGGGAGGGGGCGAATTCCAAGGAGGGGGCTAGTGCGATGAATTACTGAGCACAAAGAGGCGTTTGGTTGGCCAGGGGTGAGATTTGTATGTGTAAATGGTAATTAACACGCTGTGCTGCATTTCTCCGTATTGTAAAGCCATGTCACTTCCTACCATGTTCTCGGAGTGTGACCACCCTCCATGAATCCCTCCTTGCTCAGACCCTTATGCACATTTACATTGTTTTCTGGATGTGTGCTTGCACTGATCCTCACCTCCCGCCAGGCGTTCTTCCATCCAGGGCACAAGTCTCTTTACTCACCAATCCCCCGTGTCCCATCGTTTTCCTTCTCTCATTCTTCTCCACCTCTGTTCATTGTCTTTCACCCTCTCTGTGCATTGCGTTCCTTCTCCCCCGCTGCTTACTCCAGCAGAGAAACTCTCTTTTGATTATTACTTTCGGTCCATCGTGCTTCTTTCTCGCCTCCCACCTCTCCGACTTCCTTCTCACGTCTTCCTTTTTGCATCTCCCCTCATTTGCGATTTTCTTTACTCTTTTCTTCCTCAATCTTGTTCTCAATTCCCTTCCTGTTTGCTCATTTTCCCGCACTCCATAAATCTCTCTCTGTTACCCTCTTCCATACATTCTTAGGGTGTGTGCAAAGTTTGAGTATGTCCCTCTTTAGTCAATAACACCACCACAACCTGTAGCACCAGTACCACCAACAATCACTACCATCACAACCAATAACAGCACCACCACCACTACCACCACCACCACCACCAGTAGCACCACCCACCACCAATACCACCACCCCTACCACTACCCCCAACAGTACCACCACCACCACCAGTACCACTACCACTACAGCCACCAGTCCAACCACCACTAACACAACAAATACCAACACCAATACAACCAATTCCACCACCACTACCACCACCGCTACCACCAATACCACCAGTACCACCACCACCAGTACCACCACTTCCAGTATCACTAATACCATCAACACCACCACAGCTACGACCACCACTACAAACAATACCACCACCAACACTACCAGCACCACCAGTACCATCAGCACCACTTCCGCCACCCCACCACCAACAACAGCAGCAACAACACCAGTACCATAACCACCACCAGTACCACCCCCAATGCCACCACTACCAACAACAATAACTACCACCACCACTAACAATAACACCACCAATACCACCACCACCACTACCACCACCACCAGTACAACAACCACCAGTATCACCACCACCAGTACAACCACCACCACCACTACCACCACCAGCAGGACCAACACCACCAGTAACAACATCTCCACCACCACCAGTACCACTACCACCACCAGCAGGACCAACACCACCAGTAACAACATCTCCACCATCTCCACCCCCACTAGTACCACTACCACCAACAGTAACACCACCACCAATAACACCACCATTACAACCACCAATACCTCCACCACTAACACAACTAGTACAACCACCACTACAAACAATACCACCATTACCACCCCTACTAACATCATCAGTACCACCACCACTAGTACCAATACCACCACCACTACCACCACAGCTACAACCACCACAAGTACCATAACCACCACTACAGTTATTACTATTACTACTCTGTGGTGATAGTAATAATAATAGTGGTAGTTATGGAACTGGTGGAAAATCACTATTATAAATTACAATACCTTTTTAATTTTTCAAAAGGCATTGCCATTTACAATACTAATAGCTCTAAACATCGCAGTTGCGAGACCTATTGCATTGTAAATGCGTGTTATTAATTAGGCATGATGACATTTGCGACACCCATATGACTGACTGCAATCACAGAAATGGCAGCCTGAAAAAGAATAGCAGGCCACCATCCCTGTGATTGCTTTCCAACATGGGAAATGTTTTTTTTCTTTTTGTTTTCTATAGCAGCCCAAGATCCTTAAAGGAACCCAAGCTGCTTTAAAAAAAAAAAAAAGTTTCTGTTTTTGAAAACTTTAGTGAGAGCAGGCAGTGGTCTACTCCCCCTGGCGCTGCCAAAGTGATTTCCAAAGGGGAAATAGGTCAAAAAGGACCACTTTTACTTTGCAAATAAGCTGCCACTGCAGCCTTGAAGTCAGAAACAGATCATTGATTTGCTACCAGATTTACAGTTGCAAACCATTGATGCATGCCTCACTGCCTTGTAATCACACTCCCCTTCCAAAATACAATTTGGTTTGGGTTTCTAAACCTTTTTGCAATTCTAGAAAGATTTCTATATCACAAAATGGGATTAGTAAATCTGAAAAAAGAAATTTAGCAGTCGCTAGTCATGTAATTCAGCATGATACGTGACTGCTAAGTAATGCACACCAGGCCCTTCATTTTTTTATAGGACACCATACAGCAGTGCTGCAGTTTATACACAGCCGTGGTCCGTGTAGGTAACAGCGGTGGGGCGGTTGGGCCGTGTAAGGGGGGATTCCGAGGGACGATGCAGAGGGAAAAATAAATAAATAATTAATTTTCCCTCTGCATCGTCCCTCAGAATTCTCCCTAACACTGCCCCACCGTTGTTATCTGCATGGACCGCAGCTATTTATATACCTTTCGATAACATAACATTTGTGCTATTACCCCAATGAAGGGTGCTCCTATCATTAAATGTGAGATGCTGAAAGGCTAAGTTGGCCTTGCCGGTATTCAAACTCATGACCTGCGCCTGCCCGAGGCCACCCGGTGGCCATCAGGAGGGCGGGCCCTTAGTCACGTAGGGCTGCCCCCGACCCCCAGCTAATGGTGGCCACCCCTCCTCAGGGCAGGTTGCCCGGTGGAGGTGGGCGGACCTATGACGCACGTCCGGGGCTGGCAGGGAGAGGGTATATCTCCCCCTCTGGCCGTTTTGGTGGCCTCTTTGCCGCTCCGGACGTTGCGTCGAACACGTCGGGACACTCTTTTGTTCAGAGGTCCGGCCTTGCGTCGAGTCGATGAGTTCTCCGGCGTTCGACTGTTTGCGTTGCTGTGGTGAGTGGGGATGGTTTGGTAGGCCGCGTTCCCACGGAGAGGCGATGTTGGCCATTGTTATTGTTCGAGGGCTTGCGGGGTCACTGGTGCGGCTCCCTCCTCCTCCTCGTCCTTTCCCCCCTCATGTCGGGTAACCTCCAGTGGCACAATAGGTCAAGTGCATGGGACTTGTACGCGGTGCTTGCCATAAGTCATGGTTGTGAGTTGTGCCTAGCTGGAGCAGGTGATTGTTTTCCTCCGTGTCATCGCCCTCTCCCTCCACGGGTACTTTTCGTCCCAACGTCCGATTCTTCTGTGCATACATTCGGTGTGTTTTATTCTTGCTTGTCGCGTCATTGCTACGGAAAAGTGAGCGGATGCGGTCCGATCGCTGGGATTGATCTGGCTCTATAGACCGGGGTGCGAGCCTCGGGGCGACACACTACACTGTGTGATGGCTAATCATCATATGTATGTGTTATGCGAAACGTATTCCGAGTGACGACTGAGGAAAGTATTCAGACTTTGGAGATTGGGGCGCGGCTCAGTTGAGAGCAGTCGACTGCCGGATGGGAGACACGGTTTCGCGCCATTAGGGCCGTGCTAATGAGGATATTTGCGTTCGTCCGGGGTAGAAGTTATGCAAAAAAGCATGATGAGGACTGTATATAAAAAGTACACTTTGCTAGGCTTCGGGGCTGATTCATTCCTTGTTTGGCGTAGCGCGTTTTGGGAGGCTGCAGGGGAAGCGGAAGACAAACACGCGTGCATGTGTTAAGCTGTACGGTTGCATTCTCGTCATGACGCCCATTTCAGGCCCTTGTATGCCGTGATGGCTTGCATCATACGCGCAGGCTTCATATGGCGCTTTCTTGGTATCTCGGGGCCCAAATTCAGAGGGGCCTGGCGTTGCATGCTAGAATTACTAGCGCGATTACTGATGCAGCCTATTAATTTGATGTTGTCGGCGAGTGGTTAGTTTTGTTTGTCCGTACTTGTAAGGTTGCCTCCCTTTCCTCGTGATGTGCCTCCCCCGTAAGCAGAACTGGTGCGACTAGGCCGGTCCACTGTTTACTTTATCGATCTGGAATCTGTCTTCATTTCTCATAATGCGTTCCTCAGCGGTGGCTCGCCACGCTACGATATTGCTATCTGGTACGGATACTATTTCGCTTATCTCTGAGCGCCACTCTCCCTCGTCCTGTGCGGGTGTTCTCCTATGGGGGCGAACCTCCTCTTTCCGTCCCTTTTCCCGCGGCGCTGGGCTATTCCGGGGCACACCTTGGGGCCAGGATCTGCTCCTCTCCCCCCGCGACTTTCCTATCGCATTGCCCTACACTCTCAGTGGCAGGTACGTGGCGTGGGGTACCCTCAATCGGCGGGGCCCAGCGGCTGCGTCGCAAGTCCTACACCTACTCCATGGCGACTTTGCCACGTCTCTCTCGGGGGGCTTGGCCTCCTCCTACATCTTAGCCTCGAGGTATTTGGGCCTTTGCACCCTTAGGGCGCAAGCAGGTCATGAGGGGACAATATTGTGTCAATAAATTTAAATTCATTAATGTTCTTTGCGAAAATTTCAGGTTGTACAATATAGAGGTCACACGAAACAGAGATGAACTTGCAATATATAGAATAAGATGTTTTCATGTTGTACAATATAGAGGTCACGCGAAACAGAGATGGACGTGCAACATATAGAATAAGATGTTTTCCAACTTGAAACAGTGATTTTACATAAGCAATAACACGAGATTCGAAATTGCTGTAAATGTACAGTTTCTGTGGCGCTATCGTTAGCGCGTTCGGCTTTTGCGATGCGTTAGTGGTTCGAGCCCTACCAAGGAACATTAATGTTTTCTGTCCAACTCCAGCTGGTATATTCATGCTCTATTGTGGGTGCGCTGCTAATTCATTTCGCCTTCCCTATTACGCCTTATAAAACAAAGAGAACAATTCTAATTATCGCTAAGTTAGACATTTGCATCCCTGACCCCCCCCCCCCCCTGCTGAGCGGACATTTTCCAGTGTTCGGCGGGGTGGTAATGGCACTTTGTGCGCGGCCATGTTCCGTAGCAATATTCGAGGTGGTGCACACGCGTTGGTTTTAGGCCCCAATGACTTTGCATTTAAAGCAGGATGTACGAGTGTATGCTGGCGCAATTTTGTGGAGGGGTCCGTATTTACAAAGTGTGTGTGGTATCATGGGGCCTTAGTACCCCGGCCCACTTTGTCACTTATTCGTTTAACACCCGGCTTTGCATATTTTAGCGCGAGGGTGGTGTGTGACCGTATTTACGATCATTGGGACATAGTACCTCGAGGCCCCAGGGTGTGTCTTATTCATTTACACGTGGCATAGCATGTCCAGCGCGATGGGTAAGCCTATTTATTGCGCGAGTGAGTTGATGGTGTCTGCATTCACAAAGGGTGTATTGTGTATTTGGGTCATTGTATCCTTAGGCCCTATCGAGTGTCTGGCTCAGTTTAACACGTGGCATTGCTTATTACAGCGCGATGGGTAAGCCTACGCGCGCAAATGTGTCGCCTGTGTCCGTACTTAAATGGTGCGTAGTACCTTTGGGCCATAGTACCTCGAGGCACAATTAGGTGACTAATCATGTTTACACCTGGCATTGCGTTTTCAGCACGATGAGCAAGCCAATTCCGTGCGCAATCTTAGATGGTGTCCATATTTACAAATGGCGTATAGTATCGTGGCGCGATTTGTTTGGGCTACTACGCAATCACGATTAGGTCCTCGGGCAGATCGGTGTTAAGGTGCGTTCTGACCCGAAGTTTTGATCCTGGCTATCTCAGCAGGTCTGCTGTAGGCGAGGCGCTAGACAGCGAGACAAGAGCAATCCCCCTAGCAACTATTATTATGATATGCGTTTGCGTTTAGGGAGGAGTGCATTTTTCATGGATGATTGATTCGGCTCAGATCGGTATGGTCTACCGAGCTTAACATTTGAAAAAATGTATCACTTGTCCGGTTGTACGGGAGCGAAGTGTAGAATGGGAATAGAGTCAAGTGAACAAATGACAATTGAAACCGAATTGTGACGCGGGAAAGTGACAAGTAGATTGCGTCCGAGGGTCATAAGTAGCATACGTACATTACAGGGGGTATATGTGTAACGTGTACAGGTTACAAGGCGTAGTGTTATCATGCCCATTTGCCCTAATTTTCCCGGTCCCTTCGGTCATTCACAATAGGGCGTCTCCTAATCAGTTAGTGCGGGTCTGCGGGTCATACTACAATGGGCGCAATACAAGTCGAGACAGGAGCAAGGTCCGCGGGCTGTCTCCCCCACCCTGCAGTTGGCTGCCGTTGGCCTTAGAGGACGTTGTAGGCTCCTTGTCATTTTGTCTTCTCGATTGTACAGCCTCCTTTCTCTGCCGGTGACCGGGAAACGTTCTCGGGATCTTTCTACCCTGCTGCGTTGTCTGGTATACAGGCCTATGCCTCCCAGCAGGCAAGATGCGCTTTATTATACAATAATACAGAAGCGTTTTTGCACTGTTACAGGAGGCGATGGAGATAGTCGGATAGGATGGTAGCTCTCCATTGCGCCGTTTGCCTCCGCACTGTGTTCATTGAAGAGAAGAGGGGCGTGTGCATGTTACACCATGCGATCTAGCCCTGGCACGAACATTATTCTAGGGTCAGAGCGCCGCATAGAAAAAATAATCTTTCAATTAGAACTGTAGGGTGTGACTGATGTGTACGGTAACTGTGTGTCCATAGTAAGAGATTGGTGTTATTCCAGACAAACAGTAAGCTAACTATGCACGAGGCGATCAGCAGATACAGGCGACCAAGTATCCATGTTCTAGGACATATGCGATACACCAGCCAAGCTAATGCTACTGCATAGGGTGTACAATAGGTACACACAACCGATTGCTGGCGTACATCTCATGCAGTGGGTTGCATGGAACCGATTGCTGGTGTACATCTCATGCAGTGGGTTGCATGGTACAGACACGGCGGAGGTGTGCGCAGCGTTTAGGTGAATGAGCGCCTGTCACCCGCAGGAGAGGCACTGAGCAATGGGTCATGTGTGCTCAGCAGACTTTGAATGACTGCTCGGTCCAGGGGAGGCGCGTAGCTGAGCGCTCAGTGTACAGGTAATGTGAATGGACACCTGCTCGGGCGCATTTGTATGGCCTTGGCAGCATTTCTGGACTACATCTAACATTATCTCATATGAGATAGTGCCGCGAGGTCAGAACAGAATGTACGTAGACCACAACAGTGTGGAATCAGTGTGCCAAAGGTGCTAATTTTCAGTCACGTCTTATGCAATTTGGCGGCTTGTGCGTCTGTTTTTACAGAAGAGCAGGCACCCCATAGATTACACGTGGGGTGCTATGGAGAGCCCCGAGCCGCGTATTGTGACTCTTTTGGTTGTGTGGAAATTATTATTGGCCCTTAATATTATACATATGACAGACTCCTGTGGCGCTCTTTGGGGGGTGCCCTCACCTTTGGATATTACCCGACTGCACTGTCTTGGAATTGTTGTAATCTATGGAAGTCCACCTTGGAAGTGCCAAAATTAGAATAGTAGCATATCCTAGGTCTAGCCCTAAGCTAATAGGACTTATATAACCATGCACATATCAATCCTGGGGCCTTTCCAAGTGGTAGAGTTAGTCTTGCTTATGTACATTCCCGGGACCTGCACTGTTTAATTTAACCTATGTAGTAAGGTCTAATGACAATAGTCTAATTTGCTCTTCCTTAATTCTGCTATCGTCTGTCTGTTCTTCAAGGCTCTGGAATCTGGAAGGCAGCCTACCCGCTGTGCCTTCAGTTCGGGAGCTCCTGCTGCCCCCCAGTAGTATGTGGGTCTACAGACTTCAGTGTTCACTCAGTTCACGTACTAGTGGAGCAACTGCAACCACTGCCGCGCCTGGACTGCCAACATTACTGATAAGAGTGGGCCCCCCAGAAGTCTCTCAATCTAGAATTGCTCAGGAATTAAAGTAACAGCTGGATGAAGTCTCATAATGTCTATCTGGTTTTCCAGCCCCCTGTTGTTCGTTTCACTATTAGGGGTGGTGGCTTGCTCGATGGGTTCCTAGCAGGAATTGGACTCACGGTTTCTCGCTCAGGGTTAGCATGGTTGGGCTCCCCTGGCTTGCGTCCTAACAGCCTTGTGACTGAGTATCCGTTGGTTTCCTTGTGCTCCTCCTTAGGTGAGGAGATGGCCTGAGGTTGATATTGCCAATATTGTGAGCACCTGGTTCAGAAATCCCTTCGCGGGGGTCGTAAGTCAACTTTATAGACAAGCTAGTCATGAGGTAGCATGGGGAGCTTTCTCCAGGTCTTGGGGGCTTGTGATACCAGCTGTTTACCTTTGCCATCCTGTATAAATGAAAGTCCACCTCGCAAGTTATACCAAATTTCACTTAGCGCACCGAAATACCCCTCTGTACTTTGCTTGAGTATAGTTGCATAAGCATTCACAAGCACAGTTACAGTTGAATCGGTGAACTGCGCGTCGGCAGAAGTTATACATTCTGGGTGTAGTCTGCTGATGCTTTGTGTGAATGTGTGTGGTGGGGTTTTAGTGGTATGCGCTGGTTCGCCTATAGTTAGATCAGTGAGCGATTCAGCAGGAGAGGCCCCCTCATCTTGGGGCTCTTTCCAGGGGTATGACCCCTCGAACCTGGGATAGTCTACACGATTGCTGTAGAGGGTTTGTTCCCGGGGGTATATGCTCAATAGTGTCAGAGGGGCGGTTGGTCAGCAGGCATGTCATGTATGCAGGTTGGGATCTTGGGGGCACTTGCTTTCAGTCCCGGCAATCCCTGTGTGGTGGTCGTAAGTCAATCTTACAGACAAGCTATCTTCGAGGTAGCATGGCCTAAGCTGTTCTAGACTATAGCCCGAGAGGGCAGGTGATGCCTGCTGTTAATACCTTTCAAATCTGTATTGGCACATGCAAGGACATTGTCCTAGTTATATAGTATGATGTTAATACTTCTATGCCTCGGTGCTCTGAGTATAGCAGCACATGCGTTATCATGAGCACACCGCCTTTCGGTTATGCGGAGAGCGGCGTTACAGCAGTGTTGTAACTTAGCTGGGTGTAGCCTGCTGGCGATTGTCGTGAAGGGTTTAAGTTTCATGGCTTGTGCTGAAACTCCTATCAATTGATATGAAGCGCCTTCAGCAGTAGGGGCCACTCCTCTTCACTTTGTCACTTACCTGGTAGTATGACTACACGACCCGGGGATGGTTACACTAATGTTGTATAGGAGTAAGACCCGGGGTAGTGGCAGAAGGGCCTGGTTTTCTTCAGGCATGTATTTGTCATGTCAGGATCAGGTCTCTGGTGGGGCGCTAAGTTGTGCCAAGCAATTGTCAGGTCTAGGAAGTAAAGCACAGCGCCATGAAGAAATCTTCCCATACAGGGGCGGGGTTTCTTCAAACTTGAAACGATTTAGGACAAGTCTAAGGCTACTTTGAGGCGGATAGGGTTCATCTCACGTCTGTGGGCGTTGACCTATTCCTCCTCTATTTAAAAGAGGCTCTTTTGAGCAAAGGTAGTAGCGTTGGTGGGGGGCCCGTGCGGCGGCGGGGACCATCGCACGGGCTGTGGCGGAGTTACAGGGCAATCCGGAAACAGAGAGGTGCAACACAGTACTTCAGCGGGCACATAGGGGTGCCAGAGCCTAACCTAGAACCTCATGGGAGGCTAGGAATCCGAGACGGCGCCCCAGTAGTCCTTCGGGCGGTTGTGGGCCTGTGCAACCGGGGGTTGCTTAGATACGCCCCGCAAGGGGCGTGAGTAGTTTATTACCATAATGATCAGCAGCTGGGTGGTTCGCCACTGTGCTGATTGGCTCATCAGGCGGGCAGGTGGCGAGAACGCGGCCTGCCCTTGGATTGCCCGTAAGATAACCCAACGTGATTACATAATGTTGTATGTAACAATAAACCTGCAGCAATTTTTCCCAATCTTAACACTTGTGTCTGTGTGTTATTTGCGGGATGTTTGTTATATGGGGGCGGGGGGTTCCTGTGGCCCTGAAGTGACTATGCGCCTGCCCGAGGCCACCCGGTGGCCATCAGGAGGGCGGGCCCTTAGTCACGTAGGGCTGCCCCCGACCCCCAGCTAATGGTGGCCACCCCTCCTCAGGGCAGGTTGCCCGGTGGAGGTGGGCGGACCTATGACGCACGTCCGGGGCTGGCAGGGAGAGGGTATATCTCCCCCTCTGGCCGTTTTGGTGGCCTCTTTGCCGCTCCGGACGTTGCGTCGAACACGTCGGGACACTCTTTCCCTCCCTACCTCTAACCCTGAGTGTCAGCTATGGGGGGGCTCCTGAGGGAGTTTTAATGTGTTTCCTTTTCGTTGCAGGCGGAGTTACACGGCAATCCGGAAACAGAGAGGTGCAACACAGTACTTCAGCGGGCACATAGGGGTGCCAGAGCCTAACCTAGAACCTCATGGGAGGCTAGGAATCCGAGACGGCGCCCCAGTAGTCCTTCGGGCGGTTGTGGGCCTGTGCAACCGGGGGTTGCTTAGATACGCCCCGCAAGGGGCGTGAGTAGTTTATTACCATAATGATCAGCAGCTGGGTGGTTCGCCACTGTGCTGATTGGCTCATCAGGCGGGCAGGTGGCGAGAATGCGGCCTGCCCTTGGATTGCCCGTAAGATAACCCAACGTGATTACATAATGTTGTATGTAACAATAAACCTGCAGCAATTTTTCCCAATCTTAACACTTGTGTCTGTGTGTTATTTGCGGGATGTTTGTTATATGGGGGCGGGGGTTCCTGTGGCCCTGAAGTGACTATGCTGATCACGCATGGCTCCAGATTCATAACGTTCTCACAGAAGACAGCAGAGCAACCAAAGTTGCTGCACTGTACTGCCCTGTGCTGAACTCTGTGAGAGGGAAACAGCAGGACATTGCAGTTTCTGCTAAGATATGGCACTGTCCTGCTCTTGCGCTAGCGCTGGCACATAATCAGACTGCCTAGCCTCATGCACATATCATAGTACAAAGTTGTCTGCATCATGTCTAGCACTGGTATTGTACTTGAAGGGTGCACTTTCCGGACACAATACTATGCCTAGACAAACTTTAACACGTTTCTCACTTTGCACATGTGCTGTACAGCACACATTTAAAGTTGAAAAAGTTTAGAGAAATAAAACATTTCCCCTTTTTATTCCTTTCTCAAAGATGAGTTATTTTCTGTGCAAGTACCTGTCCACTATTGCTAGTAGATATGGTTTTGTGTAAAAAACTGGATGTTGCCAAGCTACTACTTAATGCAAACTAATACAAAGCAGCACAAAGCTTTTTGCATTACTTTCAGGCACCGTTCCAGCACAAAGCACATGTTGCACTGGAAAGTAAATTCCAAATAAACATTTTACGTTGGTTTGCCTCACTTTTGTTAGCAATGTGTGCTTATCTTGCTGACCCAGCTAACTGTCTTGCTGACACATCTCTACACATACAGTGAGGTTTAAACTTCACTGCAGTCCCAAGTCTTCATGTACAAATTCGTTGAATACAAATAACAACATTGGGGTGTAAAAGCAGAAATGTTGGCTTCCCAAAGTTTTCTACAGACCCATGCAAGAAGAAAGAGAAGCATTGCATGCTGTTGCAGAAGTGAATAGGGTGGGATGAATGGCGTTAGATCTGAATATGATGGTGTACAACAGCTCTTTGTCGAATAGTTGTGTGGTGATTTCCAGAACTGTATTTTAGATCATGTGACAAGAGATTATTAACATGCCCAAAATTGAATCTGGTTCACATGTTATTTAATTTGGCATAAGTTCAGTAACTTGACCAGAGTCAACAGATGGCAGTAGACTTTTTACTATTTGATTCCATGATCAGTACTATAAGAATACATCTCAAACAAGAGAGGGTGATGTGTTATCATCGAATCAATTGGCCTGGTATGGGAGGGCGGCGAGGGGCTACCTGAGGCAGCCAAGACAGTGATGCCCTGGCGGGTGAACCTATATGGGGGCAGAGAGGCGGTGTGAATCCCTGCTGGAGACCAAGATAGGAGTGTATCTGGACACACCCTAATGGTTTTCTGCCGATTTTGTACTGGCTCTAGGGCCTGGTAAACCCCTCAAGGAACGGTGCATGCATCTGGGTAATAAGGCTCGGACTGGGCTGTGTATCACATGGTGATAAACACGGTGATAATGATGTGTTCCTACACTAGGGGTTCTGGAGAAGAAAATTATGAAATAAGGCCGCCTGCACTAGAAATGAAAGTATGATGATAAAGTGAGAAATTGATTTATTTTGTGCTCGCATTCTTTACTTCCCTCTCTGCCACCTTCTCCCAACCCTCCCCACTTCTTTTATTCTCCTTCTTTGCTCCCCTCTCTGCCACCTTCTCTCAACCCTACCCACTTCTTTTATTCGTCAGCCTCCCCACTATATATTTTGGTAATATATTTATACCAAATATGGGGGTCACAGTTCCATCCGAGTGTGTGCTGTGTAACTTACACGCCCACATCAGATAAAGATTAGGAAGGGGTGAAGAAGGAGGGTAAAGAAAGGCTAGGTATGGTAAGGATCTTCTACAGTGAAGCAAGAAGGGATGGGGGGAGACATTTGTTGTCT
The DNA here is from genome assembly GCF_964261635.1 of Lissotriton helveticus. Lineage (NCBI taxonomy): Eukaryota > Metazoa > Chordata > Amphibia > Caudata > Salamandridae > Lissotriton > Lissotriton helveticus. The sequence goes on from NC_136073.1 coordinate 459,963,984, forward strand.
CTTTTTGCCCTCACATACCCCAAAGGATGTCATGCTTCATCATCGGGCGGTTCTCCTCGTCGGGCCGGCGCTGCAATGCCCTACGGGTCCCCCGAAGGGTCACTTTGTCGGAGATCTTTTCAGAGAACAGACGTATGATGAGCGTGGGTATGTGGGGGTGTTCTAGTGTAGGGTGGTGGTATAGGCGGTGACTTAAAAATGGCTAGGGGATAACAAAGCACAGTAGTTTAATTATTTACGGGTCCCCCTGTCATGTTAAAAAACCCGAAGGTTGAGTGTTACAGTGTGGGTAATAATGTACCCTAGGTAACAGAAGGTGTGGTCAGGTCTACATGTTTCGCGCTATTGTGGTCAAAACGATCCAGTGCGCTTCATCAGGAGTAGTGAAAGGAAGGTAGTGATTGTGTAAACTAAAATGAGTGTAAGTGTAGAAGTGGGGTTTGTGCACCCCTGTGTGATACTGGAGGTATCTGTGGTGTTGAGCCCCTATTAGTACTGAGAGAAGGGGGGTCCCAGTGTAAAATTAGCAATTACCGCAAAGTATAATTAAAAAATAATAATACAATGAATAAATCTACACCGTTTTTATTCACAATGTAGATGTAAATTGGATATAGTATGCAGCAATAAACATTCCAAAGGTTGTACAGTGCCCCATGGAACAAGGGAAGGTGATACGGTGAGGATAGTGTAGGTAGGGAATTGTGACAATAAAATCAAACAATGATGTAGACACATTTGTAGGTCAATTGGAACAGACAAAAGAACATTAATCCAATACATCACTTGATCAAAAACATGCTCCACCTAATACATCAATGTTACAGTTTTGGCGTGAAACTGATGGAAGAAAAAACAGTTGTCGACGTTTCGACCCTCAGGTTGTGCAGGGATTATTTGTGCCCTTGCTGGGGGGTCTTCATCAGGACAGGGCAGGGGCAGGCAACCTATTAATACATATCAAGGAGTAGATTCAGTGTAATTTACCTACTTGTACGGAAACATAGTAAGCATGATTAAAATAGCACACTGGTCAAGGAAGAGCATACCTAATTAGTCGCTGCTCATCATCACTGTAATAGTGGAGTGGACGGATTACCTCATTAGTGGGTACATGGGATCCATTTCTTCAGAGAGCCATCTCTGATTAAATTCCTGACCTTAGGGTCTCTTAATATGTTCCATAGACACATTTTTCTAGTTATTCTTTATTTTGTTCCCTATTCTATAGGATCCCATGTACCCACTAATGAGGTAATCCGTCCACTCCACTATTACAGTGATGATGAGCAACGACTAATTTGGTATGCTCTTCCTTGACCAGTGTGCTATTTTAATCATGCTTACTATGTTTCCGTACAAGTAGGTAAATTACACTGAATCTACTCCTTGATATGTATTAATAGGTTGCCTGCCCCCGCCCTGTCCTGATGAAGACCCCCCAGCAAGGGCACAAATAATCCCTGCACAACCTGAGGGTCGAAACGTCGACAACTGTTTTTTCTTCTATCAGCTTCACGCCAAAACTGTAACATTGATGTATTAGGTGGAGCATGTTTGAATTAATGTTCTTTTGTCTGTTCCAATTGACCTACAAATGCGTCTACATCATTGTTTGATTTTATTGTCACAATTCCCTACCTACACTATCCTCACCGTATCACCTTCCCTTGTTCCTTGGGGCACTGTACAACCTTTGGCATGTTTATTGCTGGATACTATATCCAATTTACATCTACATTGTGAATAAAAACAGTGTAGATTCATTCATTGTATTATTATTTTTTAATTATACTTTGCGGTAATTGCTAATTTCACACTGGGACCCCCCTTCTCTCAGTACTGCTATGACCCAGGTCCCAGTGACTTTGTTTGGGTGAACCCCCTAGTTATACCCGAGCCCCTATTAGAGCGCCGCAGAAAACAGACAAATAGTCTTCTCTCCAGTGCAACCTAAATAGTTATGGAGTAGTACTCCATGAGTGGCGGCGTTGGTCGCACCGTCATTTCCCGGTGGTTCTGTAGTCACAGAGGTACTGGATAGCACCTACCCACCAAATGCCAGCCTGGATGTCTGTTTTCTGTGGCGCTTCTGTTCCCGAGGGTACATTATTACCCACACTGTAACACTCAACCTTTGGGTTTTTTTAAATGACAGGGGGAACCGTAAATAATTAAACTACTGTGCTTTGGTATCCCCTAGCCATTTTTAAGTCACCACCTGTACCACCACCTTGCACTAGAACCCCCCCACATACCCGCACTCATCATACGGCTGTTCTCTGAAAAGATCTCCGACAAAGTGACCCTTCGGGGGACCAGTAGGGCATTGCAGCGCCAGCCCGACGAGAAGCACCGCCAGATGATGAAGCATGACATCCTTTGGGGTGTGTGAGGGCAACAAGAGACAACAAATATCTCCCCCTTCTTGCTTCACTGTAGAGGATCCTTACCATACCTAGCCTTTCTTTACCCTCCTTCTTCACCCCTTCCTAATCTATATCTGATGTGGGCATGTAAATTACACAGCACACTCGGATGGAACAGTGACCCCCGTATTTGGTTGTAATCCTAGACTCTGGAGCACGGGCACTGGACCTTAATCAGCTCCTGGTCCCCCCCTCTCTTTTTGTGACCTAATATATTTATACCGTCATGCCCTCCACCCAGCACCTTCTCTTCTAGATCTCTGACATCTGGTCTACCCTTTGGTTTCCCTCCACCACCCCACCTCTTCCTCCCCTCGTCCTCTAGCGTTTCTCTTCCCCCAACAAAACACCTCAAATGCCTCCTACCTCTCAACTCTTTAGGTCCCACCCCCCTCCCCTCCTCCCAATCTTCCACCACTGTCGACCCCTCTAACCTCCTGTTCCCCTCCTGACCTCTCCTTTCAAAACCCTCTTACCTCTCACCTCTTTTGTCCCACCCCCTCCCCTCTCTTTTTCCTCCCAATTCCCCCGGACGAACCATCATGCCCCCCAATCTCACGTCCCCACTACCCTAAATCCGGCCCTCTCAAGACATGGTCCCAATTCCTGTAACATCGTATACCCATTCAATCTATCCAAACATGAAAAACGCGATGGGAGCACACTGCTAGCCCCTCCTCCGGATCGCCCCTCTGCATTCTGGTATATGCAGTACGTACAATTAGAAGAGTTTCGAAAAAAGTTTGTGAGTGTTTCACCAAAGTTGGTGCAAGATAGTACTTGATATTTCCAGTATCTCTGGACACGAGACATGGCTCGTGTTTCGGGATTGTATCCCTCATCAGTAGAGAAAAGTTCTTGGGTGGTTGAGAAGGCCGTCAAACAACCGTCACAGGCCTCGTTGCCTCTCTGGCGCGCAGGTGCATCTCCAGAAGTTCGTCAGCTTAGGGGCTCACGGGAGCCCTTTAACAGGAAAAACGCGATGGGAGCACACTGCTAGCCTCTCCTCCGGATCGCCCCTCTGCATTCTGGTATATGCAGTACGTACAATTAGAAGAGTTTCAAAAACGTTTGTGAGTGTTTCACCAAAGTTGGTGCAAGATAGTACTTGATATTTCCAGTATCTCTAGAAACGAGGCATTGCTCGTGTTTCGGGATAGTATCCCTCATCAGTAGAGAAAAGTTCTGGGGTGGTTGAGAAGGCCGCCAAACAACCGTCACAGGCCTCGTTGCCTCTTTGGCGCGCAGGTGCATCTCCAGAAGCTCGTCAGCTTAGGGGGCTCACGGGAGAGGCTAGCAGTGTGCTCCCATCGTGGTTTCCTATTAAAGGGCTCCCGTGAGCCCCTAATCTGATGAGCTTTTGGAGATGCACCTGCGCGCCTAAGAGGCAACGAGGCCTGTGACGGTTGTTTGGCAGCCCTCTCAACCACCCCAGAACTTTTCTCTACTGATGAGGGATACTATCCCGAAACACGAGCCATGTCTCGTGTCTAGAGATGCTGGAAATGTCAAGTACTTACTTGCAACAACTTTGGTGAATCACACACAAACTTTTTTCAAAACTCTTCAAGTTACGTACTGCATATACCACAATGCAGAGGGGCGATCCGTAGGAGAGGCTAGCAGTGTGCTCCCATCGTGGTTTCCAATCTATCCAAACATGCCAAGAAAACCTTTAAGCATAAATTACTGACCCATCACCCAAAACTTTCATAGTAGACTCCTACCAGAGCCTCACCTTGCCCATAAAAAATAACCTTATTTTCTACTCCAAACGCCCCTCCAAATGGAAAAGATTCTTCCTGAACTATCTCACAATCTGTAAACCTTAATTGCCCACAGGATTGGATGGTGACGCAGCGCTACTATTCGTGCTACAGCAGAAAGAACTCAGATGCAGGCTAGGATGTTTTTGAGTCCTGTTTATACACTCTCACAGAACTGTATAACAGATGCAGGTAAACAATGAGTTACACCACTCATGTAAACTATGGTTGTTTCTGAACCGTCCTCCGCATGAGTGTCATCCTGACACTCCCCAACGGAGGGCACTGTGCTAAGCAGTGGCCGACAATGCCACTCGACCCCTCGACCAACTAGCCAGTTGTTGAAGAACCGTCCCCCGCAGTGATGCTGGTCCCAGCACCTTCCAACGTGGGGTACAGTACGTCCTGGTTAATTAAGCACCAAAGACTGTCTATTGTTCAGGCATTAGGAGCAACCTATGCCCTTAGAACTAGCAATGTCCGTTCTTGTCCTTGCCAGAGCTTGGTTTGTGTGAGGATGCCTATGAGCAACAGCACGAGCTAGTCTCTCCCTCTCTGGGGCTTGGGTGTCCGTGAATGCACTGAGGAATAGAACCGCTGCTCTTAGTTCTCTTGGGCGCGTTGATTCGGACGGCGTTCAGCGCGCTAGTACCAGAGTTCATGCGCGAGTCTTACGCTAGTCTGTTTCGTCCTCACCGGGCTGTTCTAAACGCTGCTGCACTACGAATTACAAGGTCTCACAACGGTTCCGCTATCGGATGACACGGAAAATAGGGAATGCGAGCCCCTTACCTTCCCGGTATCTCTTCTCCGGCATTCGTCAATATCCGATGCGTTCTCCCGGCGCCGCCACTGTTTTTATCCGTCACGGATGTTCGCGCATGCGCTGCGCCTAGGCTCACATGACTTGTAGTTCCGTCTGCGGCCGTTATTGTAGTTCTTTGTTTCTTTTATCGGCAGTACGCCGCGACCGATCTCCTGTCGCCTGTCCGCTGTGTTATCGTTGTGGAACAGGAGGAACTTGACACACTCACTAAATCCGGCAATATCCCATATGGTTTCAAATTATGTACCTCACCATCCCCAGCTTTCAACTGAGAAATTGACATTTCCATTTTCAAAACTGGCAACATTCTCATTCAAGCATCCGAACGCCACCTCAACAATTTCGACCATCTCTACAGTTCCCTGACAGACCTTCTATCCAAACCAGCCCCTAAACCCTCTCCTTCCCAAACGCCCGTCTACCTTATCTCCCTCCCACCAGTCCAGAACCCACACCCCCTAGACGCCCTAATTGTGCATCCCAACAACCAAACCTTATCTAACAACCAACCACCCCAAACCCACCTCACCTCCGATGACCTCTCCACATCTATCGGATCCCTCCCCACTGAACGGCCACCCTCCCGTTGCCTAGTACGTACTACACTCACCCCATGCACATGGAGGAAATAAAGTCCCGGCTCCTGCACCCACTGCTTCTCACCACCCCCCCACTATACCTACACCACCACCACTGAATTTCACGCCTCCCCCTCATCATGACCTTACCTCCCCCCTCCCCTCTCTCCAACATATCTCTTCCACCGGCCTCACGACCTACCTGCACGAGAGACCCCTCCACCCCAACCTCCTACCTCTCTAGCTCCCCTCTGACCCCACTACACTGCATCTCCACCCCTCCTCCCATCAGGCTCTCGTCTACGGTCAACATCGAACCCCCATGCTCCACCCTCTCCTCACCGCCCGAGCCAACCCTCAACCTTATAGCCCTGACACTTTCCAACTTTGAACTGATTCTCTCAACCGTTCAGAAGGAACTTATGAGACTTAGAGAAGATTTCAGTGCTCTGAACAACAAGACCCTCCCCAATCAGATTGGCCCTGCCTGCCCTTGCCTCACTCACTCCTCCCAACATAACCACTGGAGAACTATTCCCCTCAACAACAGATCTTGTAGGCCGCCTCGTGCTAGGAACAGCCTCTCCACCTCTGCCACTACAGACCTATGGAACTCCTACCTGCCCAAACTCCGGACCCCAGAATGCACCCCCGTTTCTCCAGCATCCCAGTGATCTTGAGAACGAGCAGAACCCCCTCCTCTCCCATCTCCCCCAGACCATCGACCAAACTTACCACCATACACTCGTGCACTACAGTCAAAGCCAACCCTAAGCCCCTATCCTGCATGCTCGTTAACTGCTGCTCGGCTGTCCGATACGCAACTGAAATATCTGAAACCTTCCTTTATGAATCCATCAACATCGCCTTCCTTACAGAAATCTGGCTTAGTGGCCACTCAACTGCCTTCCTCGAACTTCTCACCCCCCCAGGCTACTCCATCATTAGGAAAGACAGAACAGACAGAATTGGAGGTGGCCTAGCCATTGTTCACAAAAACGAACTGCAACTCTCACATGTAAAAAACTCTAAACACTTAACCTTTGAGTACCGTGGAGCCGAACTCACTATTCAGGGTTCCCCCCAATTCGCCTACATAACATCTACCACCCTCCGGGTGATCCACTTCCCTTCGCTGAGGAACTATCCGACCTTCATTCTCAATCATCTCTCTCCAACTTGAAAAACCTCTTCCTAGGAGACTTTAACATCCACTGGAACAACACTGCTGGCCTCACAGTCACCCACCTTTTCAATCTTCTAGAAATCAATGGCCTTGTTCAATTTTGTCACTCGCCCACCCACACCAAAGGTGCCACTCTCAATGTCATCATATCCAATAATTACCTGGTGTCCATCTCCAGCATCCTTCCCATTGACTGGTCTGACCATCACCGCATCCTGTTCAAGATCGAATTCGCCCCCTCCCCACCTATTGAAAGTCACCTACCCTTGAGATTGACCAGAAACCTCAACCAAATCCCTCCTGGCGAACTAGAGTCTAAACTACAAGCTCAACTTCTTCTCACCCCTCCCTCCCAAGACGCAAATGAGCTCACGGAACTTTTCAACAAGACCGCCAGGGAGGTCATAGATCTCTTAGCACCTCCCAAACAAAAAAAGCAAAGAACCATTCCATCTAAAACTTGGTTTAACTCTGATCTCAACAACAAACGGCGTTCACTTATACTAACTGAAAGATCTTGGAGACAACACCCATCCACCGCGCTTGTCTCAGGGCCGCTTGATCATCCTATAAAAAACACATCTTCAAGGAAAAAGCCTCCTTTTTTCCGAATACAACTCGATTGAGCAAAAAACAGACCCAGAGAACTATTTAATATTGTTCGCAACCAAAGATCCACAGCCTCTCCCAAATTTACTATCTCAAAAATCATATGTGAGGAAATTGCCAACTTCTCCGAAAAAATTGCCAAAATCAAGCACTCCTTCTATCTAACGGAGATGCCACCAAATCCACCTCTCCTCGCTGACAATACACTAAACGATCTTCCCATCCTGACTCTGTCTCCTTTCCATTCCACTCCCCCTCTCGCTACTACCCCTCCAGAACCCAACCTCCCCCCCCCCGGAATCTAAAAAACTTTGCATCTTGAACTAATTTCCACCCCGTGACTGAGCTTGAAGTCTCTGACATCATAACCAAACTTAAACGGTCCTCAGACACCAAAGGCCCGATCCCTTCCAGTCTTATCCAGAATCTCAAACACATCATTGCCCTTTATTGGACCAACATCATCAACACCTCTTTCTCCACAGGTTGTGTCCCGGACTCACTTCAACTTGGTCAAATCACGCCTATCCCTAAAAATCCCAACTCTGACTCAAATGACCTGAACAACCTCCGCCCTATCTCTAACCTACCTCTTCTTTCCAAAGCCCTGGAAAAATGTGCTCTGCTTCAACTAGATAAACACATTATCAACTTCAACCTTCTAGACCCCTTGCAATCTGGGTTCAGAAAAGGCTGCAGCAAGGAAACCGCTATGCTTAACAGAAGCGATGACATTCACTCTTCCCTTGACAATGGTGAATCCAGCCTTCTCATTCTCCTTGACCTCTCGACTACCTTTGATACAGTCAACCACAACTCCCTTCTCAACTCACTCAAGGCCCGCTTTGACCTTAACGGTCAGGTCCTTATATGGTTCACCTCATTTCTCCAACATAGAGCTCAACGCGTCAAATTGAACGACTGTCTATCCAACCCCTCTCCGGTGTCCCTAGGTGTCCCCCAAGGCTCTATTCTCTCACCCTCACTCTTTAACCTCTTTATGGAACCTCATACCCTCATCCTAAAACAAGCAGGAATCAACTACCACCTCTATGCTGATGACACACAACTGTACTATAAGATTATTTCTCACGCTGATGTACTTCATCTTAACCACACCTTAAACAAGATCCAACACTGGTTCCACTCCAACCATCTCAAACTCAACCCCAAGAAAACTGAAATCATCCTCTTCTCCCCTAAAAACAACAGACTCGCCATCCAATTCTGGATCTCTGACCTCAATGCACTCAACTGCTCGCTCTCTTTGTCAAACTCAGTGAAATATCTCGGTTTTATCGTCGACAAAAATCTAACCCTCAACGATCACATAAAAAACTCTGCTAAAGGAGCTCTCTTCACTTTCCGTCACCTGAAGAAAATCAAACCCTTCATCCCATATGAAGACTTCAATAGGGTCATCCAATCCCTGGGACTCTCAAAAATTGACTATGGGAATGCTATCCTCACAGGAAACCGCCAAAGTCCACCTAGCCCCACTCAGATCTGTGCTCCACCTAGCAGCCAGGCTCATCACTGGCTATAAAGATTTCAACCACATCTCCCCAGCCATGAAAGCCCTCAACTGGCTTCCCGCTGAAGGTAGACCCTCCTACAAGACAGCATGCATCACACATAAAGCCCTACACCAGAATGCCCCGCTGTACCTCACAAAAAAACTTTAAAAAGCAGACAGCTCCAGAATGATGAGGAGCACAAACACTTTCCTCCTCATCCCCCCTTAGTAAAAAAGAAAAACACTCAATCTCGCTCCTTCTCCGGATATGTGCCGATCATCTGGAATTCCCTTCCAAAGGAACTGCGTTGCAACCTCTCCTACATTGCCTTCAAAAAATACCTCAAACTGCACCTCCTCGACAAATACTGGGGTCCTTAATCAGACCTTTGACCTCCTCCGACCCAACACTCCTCTACTTAGCTTCCTCCCCTTCACCTCTCCCTTTACCCATCTATCTCCCCATCTTACCCCCACCTCCCTTCTCTCCTCCCCCTGTAAACCCCTACCGACTGACCATCCCCCCTTCTCCCAACCTGCTTTTCTCCCTGTCTTTCCTCGTTCGAAATTTCTGCCTCTCCCACAGCTCATCCATTAATCTCTTCCTCCCCCAGCCTCTTTGTTTATAAATGTATCTGCTCTTGCCATGTCTCTGTTTATTAGACCTCATCAGAACGTTTTTGCTTTTATTTATTGTTTATATTGTGTTTTGTTTTGAGCAACTCTTGTAATCTTGTTTTTCACACATATAAAGCACTCTGATACCTTCGGGTCTAGCCAGCGCTATATAAAAGCTTTCAAATAAATAAATATATTTTATGTGGAAATACACCTACGGATCTGTTCTAGGACACTGTGTCCTTGTACTAATGTAAAAGAGGCTCAGTACATCAGCACATCAGCTGATGCTGCAGTTATTTTTGGAGAAAGGGTTACCCTGTGTTTGTACTCCAGCAGTAGAGAGAAACCACGTAAGTACAAGCAGATTCAATGAAGCGGCTTGTGGCCTGAATTACAGGTTGGAGCTATATCCAGGAAACAAAGTGAAAGTCCCCCACGAGGCCAAGCATTGGCCATCAGGGCATGGATGATGGCATGAACTGTCCATTGAAGGGTACGTGCCAGGACCATGAAATCTCAATTTCCTGATCCTTCCTGCAATTTACTTTTCGGGACGCTAGGGGGCGCTAGAGTTCGTATAATGTCTGAGTGGTAGCAAGGGCTCCCTGAAGCTGGCAGAGAAAATGCAGTAATTTTACAGATAAAGATGTAATGCGTTTTGCCGGCCTCCTGCTGGTGGACATTAATATCATAGAAGCCTTAGTGAGAAAAGTGAATTTGTGATGCACCCAAGGTTGTACCAGCACTGCCATGCTTTCTAGATCTATGTGTAAATAGTTGCTTCAGTCCAGGTTCTTCCTTTGGATTCTGAGCTTCGTAGCTTTGTATATCCCATTATAAAACCAGACTTACAAGTTTCAGAAAGAATAAAGAAAGCCAGTGCTGCAACAGCCAATCTCCGAATTGCTGTTTATAGACTGGATCTTTAAATTTACAGCAGAATGTGCTTTTAATTTTCATGTAAGTAGCCAGAGGCCTAATATTATCGCAGAATGAAAAATTAATTTGGGCAACTGACCAAATCCTCGACATAGAAATAGAAGTTATAGTAGTGTTTAAAAGGGTGGCATCTAATGATAACGAAGTAAAACCCCAAATCATGCAAATGCTTTTATCGTAGGCTATAAATGTGCAGAGAGTCTTGGAAGTGATGCTTAGGAACAGCATCTTAGCATCCTAGGTTACCTGGAATTGCAGTCTGTGTCCAGTGAAGTAATCAGAAAAATCAATTAGCTGCAGCCCTGGAAAGAGCTGAAAAGGCCCCTGCCTGGAAGGTATCAAAACTGTGAAGCTGCGGAGATTGATACATCCTGTAGCAGCTTCTTACACCTATGATGGGCACCGAAAAGGGACAAACTACACAAGCTGGAATGGGTCTCCTTGTCGCATCCTCAAAACGTTATTAGGAGTTATGTCCTGGATAGAAACAGCCCCATCTATAATAACCCAGCTGCAAATACCACAGCTGCATCAATAGGGAAAGATATAATCTGGAAATAGATCAAATGGACTGCTTCAAAGAGGAGAATAAGTGCTTGATAAACATTATAGAGTCATCCACTGGAGAAAGAGAAGACATATCAAAGAGAGCAAACACAGTATCATCAACAATTCCAAAGAAGCAATATAGTACAAACATCAATATTTCATACAACAGAGTGGAAGACGCAGCGAACCCACTCCTTTTGCAGTGTTGCTACGGAGTCTGCCGCTGACAACATTTTATGTAAAAGTGGTCTTTGCGTAAAGCCTTTGCTCGTATTTGGGTGCCTTTGTTCCCATTCCAGCTCCCTATTTCTAATTCTGTGGCATTCCTCCCTAGACTTGATTTCCCTCCCCTTGAACATTGCTGCTTTACCATGGTGTTTGATTGGATGAGTTGTATCATTCTTCTGCTGTCGCAAGGGAATTATATTTTCCTCGTGGCATTTATTGTCGCATTTGACGTTTAGTACTCAATTAAAATACAAGTTTAGACTTCTTACCAATGGTTGCATCTGATTGCTTCCTCCCTCCTACCACTGTGTATTGGCTTATCTGGACCACTTGCTCATTCCTTCATCTCATTCCTGCCACACCATTGTTCTTTCCCCTAGATCTCCTCACTCTTTGTCCCCCCCATTGCTCTTTGTCTCCCCTAGCCACTCCAAGTGCTCTCTCACCCCTACTGGTTCTGGCAGCAACTTTTAAGTTTCCCAGTGTGTGTACTATTGTGGGTGGCACAAGCATTTCCCAAGCCAATGCCATCAGATGTCCAGGAACTCTATTTCTTTTTTAAATAGTTAAGCAGTTCTAAGCTGGCTACCATGTTGTGACATACTGAATCTAGACACAATGATGCAGCCATCATGGAGCAGTATAACTATAATAAAATATAGAATGGGTGTCACCGTTCATCACGTTGAGTCAACATGCAACTCAACGCCCATGTTGGAATTCAATAGTAAACAATATAAAATAGAATTCCAAGATGGCTGTCACTTTCCATCTCCACGCAAATTGACCCCTAACTTTGGGGACCTTGAAATAATATTTTATCTATTGATTAATATTGTTATACCATTCTGCGATGGCTGCCCCATTGCATCTACAAGCAACAAGATACAACGTGGAAGCCATCTTAGAACGGTATAACTCTAATAAACAACTGAAAAAATAGAATTCCTAGATAGCACCCAATGCTATTGACTTTGCTAATGCTTGTGTTGCACAATCATTATCAAAACAAGATGGACTGTCTCTGCCAATGGTTATTTACACTGTAAGGGCTACCCCCTACTAGAATGGGTGCTTTCCTCTTGGACGCATGAAGACCACGTCTACAGGCCAGAATCCACCTTTGCTGTGTAATCACTTCCATTGCTGCTGCTCTTTGCAGGTTGCATTTGGGTAAGTGGTGGTGGACTGACCAGCTCAGATGCTCTGCTGTTCCACTGACATTACGGTGCCCGGCCATATCCGGCAGGGTGTAACGCACTGATCGGCCTGTTTATTTTGCATACCCTACACAATAAGGTAAAGCCTAATCAGCACCTGTAAATGGCCAAGGTGTAGTACCTCCTCTAGTTCCTGCACAGGTGGAAGAGTGGGTGGGCCAGCACCTACAGTGAATGCTAGTTTAGCGTGGTTCTTCAGGCCCAGAGCAGACATGTGTGAAGATTACACTTACATTAGCATCCAGTTTCAATTTGTTCTATTCATTTTTAATACATTAGTTTCTTTGCTTCATATTGCACATGCCTGCACAAAAATGTCACATCTCATAAGTTTTGGTGCGCTCATCGTGGAGCTACCCTTCCTGTGAAACAATGAAAAATAATATATAGGAGATAAAATACCCACAACATACCTTACACGGCTGTTTCAAGTCACAGAAGAGTTCTGTGACCATACATAGGAACGAGGCTGACGGACAAGATCCTTTATAAGGTCATGGAACTCAAAAGTTACTTCCAATATCCCTATAATGCAAGGATGGTGTAATCCTGCTTCAATCCTTAGTGATTTGCTCTTTCATATGAAAGAGATAGGATGCTTGCAGGCATGAAAATCTTTAGTGAAAAATTAAACACATGAAAAAACATATTTGTTGCAAAAATATATTAGAATCAGTTTAATGTAAGTCACATTTAAAAAATGCTCTAGCTCAGATTGTGAAGAAACATGCATAGAGATTCTTTATTTCTTACATTATCTAAACCACGCAACAAATAAACATAGTGCCCTAAATATCTCTTTTCGGCTAGTCATTGTTCATCTAAAAACAGATCTGAAGAAGAAATATCCAGGTCCCGTTTTCCTTGTATACACTGTAACTGTAATAATGTCTGTGACCTGTCTTTCACTTTGGCTGCTGGCTTTGGCACCAGGCATTGTGACATGAGAACTCAACTGTAATAACTTATCACAGCTGAGCAGCTACACCATTTCTTTATTACAGGTGAGGTAACAAGGATTTATACACCCGCTATTAAATAGAGTTTTCAGTCTTATATTTTAGGAATAGAGTGGAGAAACATTCACCATCAAGGAAAAAAGCCTTACAAACAGCAAATTTGGAAGGAGAAGCTTTGAAACTTGATGAAGATCTAGCAGAAATGGTAATTGGTGTGGATTATAAACAACCATCTGCTATTTATGAATTGTTGCTGACCATATTAGAGATGTATTTTACTTTGAATGAGCTATTTGAATATCCTACATTTTTCCAACGAGAGCTCGGATGTGATGAAGAAGTGGCAAGCTATCTATCAGCTTTAAGGGGATTGCCCATCATGTGTGAGGTTGCATGATTGGGGATTTTTCATTTAGGGATAAGATGGTAAAGGGCATTATTAATGCATGTGGTAAAGGAAAGACATAATGCAGAAATCCATCTTAGATGAAGCTATCAACATAGCATGAGGGTGGAACATACGGCACACAATGCCTTTTATACAGATGTAAGAGAGGTAAAGACAGAGATAAAAACTGGGAAACAACCTTTACAACGCAATTTTTACAATGCACTACCATTACAATGAAACTTTTACAACGCAATATCCATTACAACGCATGCCATTACAATGCAACCATTACAACGCATGACACTACAACGCACACCACTACAACGCATGTCATTACAACGCAGTCATTACAACGCATACCATTACAACGCATAACATTACCATCCAACACTTACACTACTGTTGCACCCCCTGGAGTTAGAATAGTAATTTTTACCCCTACACTATCCAACACTTACCCTACTGTTGCACCCCCTGGAGTTAGAGTAGTCATTTTTACCGCTACACTATCCAACACTTACCCTACTGTTGCACCCACGGGGAGTTAGAATAGTAATTTTTACCTCTACACTACCCAATACTTACCAAACATGCAATGTAATGTTATGCGTTGTAATGGTATGCGTTGTAAAGGTATTATGCGTTGTAATGGAATGCGTTGTAAATGTAGTTTTTAAAATTTTGTTGTAATGGCATGCATTGTAATAGAATGCGTTGTAATGGATGTTGCGTTGTAAAAAATGTGTTGTAAAGGTATGCGTTGTAAAAGTGTGCGTTGTAGTGACATACATCCATAAAAACTAGAGTAATGTGAAGGCCAAAGTTAATATGGTGGTGAAAACTCAAAGGGGGAAAATTCAGGTTAAACGGGTACAGATGTGGGTATACCGGATATAAACCATCAATTTTCATTCTTAGGGCATGCGAGACGAAGGGATATTTGCAGACAAAGTGAAACTTTGAAACAGTCAAAGAAGTTTAAAGACGTGACTTTTTTTTAGTAGTGTGAGGGGATGTTGATGGTATGGAAAATGTTATAAGGAGAAATATGGAACTGAAAAGGGAGAGAAATTATGGAGGCTGCTGTGATGAAAACTGAGAACAATTTTATAAACCCCGTTCTCATCAATGTAACTAGAAGGAATCCGGAAGTATCTGTGGATTCAGGGTTATGGGTTGAATTACAGCAATAAGTAGTTCACACAGGAGCATTGACCTGAAGTTGATCTATTCGACATTTTTGATCTTCTGTGTGGGGGATCTGATTGCCAATAAAAACCTATTGTAAGCCATCGTTTCACATCCTTAAGGGTGGTAAAAAGGTGGCTGGTCACATGACACCCAGAAAAATTAAGTGGGTGTTTGCAGTGAGGGAATGCAATTTAGAAAACATAGTAAAGGGGTTGGAAAATGCAATTAGAGAAGGTGGAAAAAGCAAGTGAAAGGAGGATGAATGACTAGTAGTAAACCTGACCAAGAATGGATACAGTATTATCAAGTGAGAGGCGAGATAACTATTCATGAAGGGAGGCAGAGCGAGGTCGTGTGCGCTCCCAAGCTGCAGGACGCTTTTGTTTTCAAAATTTCTACGCGGTGGTCCGACCGTGGGGAGCTGCACCATTGGAAGCTGGAAGACAAGTATCCAGCTGAACAAGGCTGCCGTTTTGAACTACTCATCACTGGATCAGCACGTCGCTCTATATGCTAATAGAGCCTGCCAGAGTGAGTCATACCTACTAAGGAAATACTAATGATGAAAAATGCAAAAACGAACATTTTAACTTACTTTAAGAAGAGTGTTGCTTCGCACTGAAGACTCAATGTCCCATCATGCAATCGAGTTGTACTTTGCATACGCCCACTGGGGGCCGTCACATCCTTAATAAAGAGATAGTAATTAAGCAGCTGCGATTTCAAATGTCGTTTTTGAGCCCAGGAAGAAGGGGTTGCAAGACCCTGAAACGCGTTGGCAGCAGTAATATATAAGTGACATACAAAAGCAGGCTGCATTCTTAAAGCCAGAGGCAGAGCGAGGTCGTGTGCGCTCCCAAGCTGCAGGACGCTTTTGTTTTCAATATATATATATATATATATATATATATATATATATATATATATATATATATATATATTCACTCCACCACCATCGAAGATTACCGATGAAAAACGGGACACCCAGGGCTGCAATATTCAAGAAGTTTATTTGGCAGATGAAGAAAGTACAGCGACGCGTTTCGCCATTACGGCTTTGTCACGCGTGACAAAGCCGTAATGGCGAAACGCGTCGCTGTACTTTCTTCATCTGCCAAATAAACTTCTTGAATATTGCAGCCCTGGGTGTCCCGTTTTTCATCGGTAATCTTCGATGGTGGTGGAGTGAATTGACACAGCCAGCTGGTGGCTGCAACGGGACCGCCCATGCCAGCCTACCCCTAACCAGCGGTGGTGGGGAGAATATATATATATATATATATATATATATATATATATATATATATATATATATTCACACAACTCCTTCCCCGAAGAGAAACAGCGGAGGCCAGAGGGGATTCCTGTAAAGCACTTTATTTCAAAGATGCAACGGTAAGTGGCGGCGGATGCATTTCGGCTGACTTCTTGCCATCTTCAGCGCCCTGCACTCACTCAAGTCCAGCAATAAATCCCGCAGCTCTGCTTCACCGAATATAGTGGTGACGGCACTTAGCTCCTCCCCTAGCAGTCAGCTCACCTGTTGGGGATTGTGGCGAATAAACGAACTGCAACTCCCAGCATGCATCATGATCATGCGTCTGGGTCAGTGGTGTGAGGGGCACATATATATATATATATATATATGCATTCGAAGATTCTCCCATACGAAGAAACGTGCAACGGCACACGAGGAGTTGCTGTGCTTCAAAGTATTTAATTGGCAGCAAAAAACAAACCACGCGTTTCGCCTCACGGCTTGATCACGTTTGTTGTGAATTCAAAACAATCGTCCTTTTACAATGCCAACGAACAGACATGGACATAGGACTTCCCATACACACCCCCAAGTGAGATAAGTGCAGCGGACATATTGGAAAAGGTAAATTAGACATTAGATAGGTCCATTCTCAATGTAACTCATGATAATAGTAATGTGGCAACAATTTACAGCCGTCTTTCAGCATTCTAATAATGTTAATGCCAAAAATATATTTAAATTATCAATTATGCCAACCAATTATTTACATCATCTAATGGTCTAATGATGTTTAAACATTTCTATGAGTAGACTCCATATTTCTTGCGACACCATATCCTATATGTTCAGGTCATATCACATCGAGCATAGTATTTTATATCTTTTAAACATTTCAACCATCTACCTACAATCCTGCCCAAGTGGGCGTAGATTTTCGTGCTGCAGCATAATGTGGGGCTTAATGGCATTCGCAAGATCCCACATACATGTAAATATGGCATTAAGTCAGTTTCGTTCATCTCTAATCACGCCCAAGTGTAAAAGGACGATTGTTTTGAATTCACAACAAACGTGATCAAGCTGTGAGGCGAAACGCGTTGTTTGTTTTTTGCTGCCAATTAAATACTTTGAAGCACAGCAACTCCTCGTGTGTCGTTGCACGTTTCTTCGTATGGGAGAATCTTTGAATGCAGATATTGGGCCGCCGGGACCCTAACAACGACCCACTCGTGAGCGGGTACTGGCTAAATACCGGAACTGTGTGTTATATATATATATATATATGTATATATATATATATCGTGGTTTACCAAAGAGTTTATTTTGTTTGGGCCTCCTGATAATCACCATGGGGTTTGAAGAGTTGATTTTCAGTTGGGTTTTACTGTAATACGTTTTAATTGAGGCCAGTTGAAATTGTAAGGCGTTCTGAGAGTGTGCCAAGAGAATGGCATTATCAATGTACAAGAGCAGAGAGATCCATATGTTGATAATTCTCCGCACGTCAGTGGGAGCCTCCAGAATTGCTTTGTACATGTTGGTTGTATAGAGGTCGAATAAGAGTGGGACCAAAATACAACCTTGCTTGAATCCTCTGTTGGTGCAAAATGATCTGATGATTCATGCTCTGTTTAATCCTACCATGACTTGAACCTGTGTAGAAGCCAATGATTATCTTAGCTGGGCCGGAGGAAGTTCATGTTTCCAACTTGTGTTAGAGTAGTTGTCTATCTGCTAGATTGAAGGCCTGTAAAAAGTCAAGAAAACCTGCGAACTGAGGCATATCCGTCTTGATGAGAATTCAATAACAATGTGCTGGAGGTTAAAGAATTTGTCTATGGCTGAAAAATCGTCCCCGTAGATTGGGCTCAGTTTCGAGGTCTCTTCAGCCCATGTATTCACATGTTCCAGGACGATTGTGGTGAATATATTTTCTTCAGTATCAATGAGACTTATGGTCTACAGGAGACTGGTTCAGATATTTTTTGTTGTTTTTTTGCAGAGCGGTACAATTAGGTTTGTTTTGCATGAATGTGGGAAGCATATGTTGGTGGCACAGAATGTATATGTTTTGGCTATAATGGGTGCCCAACAATCTGTAGTGTTTAAAGTGTTCTGGCAGTATCCGGGGCTCGGAGTGAGGGTAGGATCCAAGCTCTGTAGACCGACCATCAGAGCAGTGCTCTGCCGCCCTGTCAGCCTTTATTTAAACTGTTGGGGCCTTCCACCTCGGGACACTCTAACCCGGGGCATTATTTGCACCTGGTCATCATTTGGCAAGTTCCAAACCAGTATTGCTATAGTGCTAGAGTATTTGTTCTATTTACCTTGGTCCTGATGAAGTACCACTTGACCCGTTAGGGGCTGCCAGGCACGAAACATGTCAACCTTATGCACCTCACCAGCCCTATAGGATCATAATATGCAGTTAGGGCCCAGTCTTTTTAGTTAGGCTGGTGTCCCGTGATAATAAACGCAACATGTTAGGGTAACCCTAGAATTGTTTTATCCTTCACACTCACCGCACTACCTAGCCCACACACCCGCACTCACCCCTCGGCTTCATCATCAAAAGATCTCCGCTAAAGAGACCCTTCGCGGGTGCCCGTCTGGCATTGCAGCGCCGGCCCGATGAGGAGCACGCCCAATGATGAAGCATGACATCCTTTGGGGTGTGTGAGGGCACTTTTGGAAAAGACCTCCCCTTCCCCGATTCATGGAACTGCACGCCCCTGTGATTAACCAAGTATCATATTGGGACCAGGAGCTGAGTTATCTTTTAGGCCATATAGTGCTTCACCTTCTTTGGCAGACGTGAACCAGTTAGTCTGTTAGTTTCCTTTTTTTGGTCGGTCCAGATTTCCTATGTCTGGCTTAGGATCCATGGTTCCTTTGCTGGTTGTAGAGCATTTCGAGAAAAATATGCTATTTGAGAAGAATGCATTCTGGAAATGGATTATCCATTCTTCAGCCAAGATATTTGTGATGGTGTCCACCTGTGAGGACCCTGTGCTGTTTACAGCTAGACACTAAAAGGCTTTTATGTTATTTGGTGTGGCAGCTGGCTTTGAGTAGATATCAGTGACTCTTATGGTTGTCCTTTTTCTTTGTTTGCATAGTTTCTCTTAAATGATTTGATATTTGCTCAGATGTTTCTTAAGGCACATAACAACTTTGTCAAACCATCACTGCAGATCTGTTTGCTGTTTTTCTCCTGCAGATACACGAGGAAGCTTCACTGGACAACCAGCTGCAATGCTGTTCAGGAGTTCCTCTTATGAGAAGTGCAAAGTCAGCCGTAGTGCCTTTGGTCCCCGGCTTTTGTTTTAAGTTTGTTCTGATCGGTTGCAAGTCTTCGATCAGAGTTCTTGACAGTTCATTTGTATTTACAGACCTCCAACATAGCCTAGTTTTGTTAGGGATTTCCAGACTGCCAATGTAAATAGATGCCTCTACTCTGTCTATCATGTTGAAATACAGGTTCAGTTGGAGTGGGTTGTAATCAGTCTGTAGTTGCCATGGTATTGCTAGGGCCAAGAGTCAGCCAAATTGATGGAGATGGATGAAGATGTTGAGCCAGATGTGCATCTGTCGTTGGTGTGCGATCGCAATAGTCCTCACAAGCAACTGATCAGTTACTAACACCTCAAAAGAGGTGGTAACCAATGTGCAAAGAGGAAGATGTCTGCCTGGAACACCCTCCCCTTTGTGAATGGTGTTGGCAGCCTCTAGGTGAATACATAGTGGTCCAGAAAACCACTTCCTGCTTGCTCAGAGTTTTCCCAAACGGAAAACTTTT
This sequence comes from Lissotriton helveticus, assembly GCF_964261635.1. NCBI lineage: Eukaryota > Metazoa > Chordata > Amphibia > Caudata > Salamandridae > Lissotriton > Lissotriton helveticus. Next base: position 459,984,052 of record NC_136073.1, read on the forward strand.
TAAAAAGGTAACACTAGCTTCTTTAAGGAACATGGACTGCTTTAAAAAAAGATTTCCAATGCTTCTCCTTGTAGGTAACCATCCCTGTGTTTGTAGCCAATCACAGGGGGTCTCTATTTGTGACAATAATTAAATTAAATTAATTAAAAAAAGTAAAAGTATAGTGAGTAGCTTCAGTTTTATTAATTATAACAATAACAATGTTACATATAACTATTCAATTAATAATTTATTAGGTAGGCCATTATGCAACCCATTTGACCATTCATTTTATGGTGCGATCTGCAAGGTACATAGGTCACATTGCAAGATTAAAGACTAGTTGCAAAACATTTGTGCCAATTTTCAACCACCTTTTGTGACCTGTCTTTTAATGGATCCGACCCACAGCTAATTACAGACTGTGCTCTTGTGGAGTTATACATTTGATTAGATGAGCTATTGAATGCAAAGTGGTTAGAGTCAAATTAGTTGTATTCCAAGAGAAAAGTTCTAGTATTGCTTCCTTGTTGTCTTTCTTTGAGTCACCATAATTAGGATAATCCATGCCCTCTTGGATTCCAGGTAGTCGCCAATTTTTCCACCTCACTCTCAGAGGTTTGCATTTAGATGTTTGCAAATTATAGAGCGGTTGATGGAATCTCGTAGCGCTTTGTGGCAGGGTACCCTTTTTCCTAAACTGCTGCTTCTATTCTGGAGCATAAATGTTGAAAATAATAATGTCCAAATCTGAAGTTGTTCTTATCAGTACTGTTTGCATGAATTGTTGATGTGGATCGATTGGAATAAATTCCAGTCTTAAATCTGTTTGGTAACTAATATGGAGCCACTTTAATGTCTCATACTACTTTTCAAGATGGCTTTTGTTGTAAAGGTGGCAAATCCTTGAATTGCCAATGCTTCGGTGGACCAGGTTTCTGGTAGGGCAATGGGGGCAAGAGGTTAAGAAAGATATGAACTTGCACTCCCCCAGTTTGTTTTAGACCCCCATGATATTCCAGGAAATCAGGGACCATGAATTGGATACTAGCCCATCACTCCTGAAAGGGCTGTTTCTAGTTGTTCTAGAGCTTATCTAGAGACGCTCTCTGATGGGTCTTTTTAGCAGCATGAAAGTGAGAAGGGGAGAAAGTCATTAATGCACAATCAATTTAGGAACACCACCTAATGATACATAATAACCAAAAGAAAATTTAGAAAGTTAGTTTAGTTATTACAAAGATAAAAATAATTGAACATAAACACGCCTCAACGCCAGTGTCCAGAAATACAAGTTAAACAGCAAAAAACAAATCTACGCACCCATTTCAGATGGTGCAACATGAACAAAACTATTAATTTGAGAAGGACGAGACAAACAATTAGGAAGCAAGTGTCCAAATTCCCCTGCATCAAGGGTTAGTGCATGAAAAGCATTAAATCTGTCCCTATACTATCGCTAGGGTGACATCTCTACGATAATGACAAAAAACAATTTGATGGACAGAATGTAGATCAATGTCTTACATTCACCCCAGTACAAGGATCTGGGCCTAAATCCATCGTTTTTTGCACTCCACACCACCCTGCATAAAGCCATTATCTGACCCAGGGTGGTGTGGAGTGCAAAAAAACGATGGATTTGGGCCCAGATCTTTTGACTGGGGGAGTGTGTGACATTGATCCACATTCAGTCCATCACTTGTTGTTTTTTGCAATTGCCGCCCTAAGTGCGCTGGGGATGCCCAGACGTGGGTCCCAGGCACTCCACACCACTTGGAGTCAAGCTAGCCGGGCTGAAGAGAGGTGTTACCTCGAAACCGGTCCGGTCCTCGGATGCTTGATTCCGGTCTGGGAAAGATATGGCTGTTGTAGTTCGGACTGGACTGTTCCCATGGGGCAACAGGGTCAGAGCTGATTTGCATAAAGCCATTATCTGACCCAGGGTGGTGTGGAGTGCAAAAAAACGATGGATTTGGGCCCAGATCTTTTGACTGGGGGAGTGTGTGACATTGATCCACATTCAGTCCATCACTTGTTGTTTTTTGCAATTGCCGCCCTAAGTGCGCTGGGGATGCCCAGACGTGGGTCCCAGGCACTCCACACCACTTGGAGTCAAGCTAGCCGGGCTGAAGAGAGGTGTTACCTCGAAACCGGTCCGGTCCTCGGATGCTTGATTCCGGTCTGGGAAAGATATGGCTGTTGTAGTTCGGACTGGACTGTTCCCATGGGGCAACAGGGTCAGAGCTGATTTGCATAAAGCCATTATCTGACCCAGGGTGGTGTGGAGTGCAAAAAAACGATGGATTTGGGCCCAGATCTTTTGACTGGGGGAGTGTGTGACATTGATCCACATTCAGTCCATCACTTGTTGTTTTTTGCAATTGCCGCCCTAAGTGCGCTGGGGATGCCCAGACGTGGGTCCCAGGCACTCCACACCACTTGGAGTCAAGCTAGCCGGGCTGAAGAGAGGTGTTACCTCGAAACCGGTCCGGTCCTCGGATGCTTGATTCCGGTCTGGGAAAGATATGGCTGTTGTAGTTCGGACTGGACTGTTCCCATGGGGCAACAGGGTCAGAGCTGATTTGCATAAAGCCATTATCTGACCCAGGGTGGTGTGGAGTGCAAAAAAACGATGGATTTGGGCCCAGATCTTTTGACTGGGGGAGTGTGTGACATTGATCCACATTCAGTCCATCACTTGTTGTTTTTTGCAATTGCCGCCCTAAGTGCGCTGGGGATGCCCAGACGTGGGTCCCAGGCACTCCACACCACTTGGAGTCAAGCTAGCCGGGCTGAAGAGAGGTGTTACCTCGAAACCGGTCCGGTCCTCGGATGCTTGATTCCGGTCTGGGAAAGATATGGCTGTTGTAGTTCGGACTGGACTGTTCCCATGGGGCAACAGGGTCAGAGCTGATTTGCATAAAGCCATTATCTGACCCAGGGTGGTGTGGAGTGCAAAAAACGATGGATTTGGGCCCAGATCTTTTGACTGGGGGAGTGTGTGACATTGATCCACATTCAGTCCATCACTTGTTGTTTTTTGCAATCTCTACGATAATGGGCAAGCAATTCGGGTCAAGAGGAAAAGGGTGTCAGTCGTGGCGTCATCCTAAGAAGTCTCTCTGCCTTCAAGATGGGTCAGGTAGCGTAAAGCCACCATAACAAGGAAGAGCTCGATCTAGGATACTCCCTCTCCAAAGGCAAGAAAGATGTGGGCACTATCCTTAATTCCAACAATCTGTTATCAACAGGTGGCATTCCCATGATGCACCTCTTTACACATATTCCACAATGGGTACAGGCATGAGCATATTTTTCCATGCTGTTCTCCATGTACATCCTTTGCAACAATTTGTCCTTGATTCCCATGCCTTCTCCCATCTTAAACCAACGTCTTTCGTTTATCCCCTTTGAGTCATATGATTGTAACTTCTTCTCTCCTTACCTCGCTGCTAAAACAAAGACATTACTTTACCTAAAACAATGTTTCTCCACCTGCAATGCAAAACATTGGAAAAAACAGCTTCCACATTGCACATGAAATTCAGAACATTATCCTAAACAAGAGTTTGCCAGGGGCTGCATTTCAGGCCTACATCTCTGGTTGACATAAGAACGTATCACTTAAGAATTTCAAATTCACCTAGCCATCTTACATTTCTACTAGCATTTTACCTAATTATCGAAAGAATTATTATTAAACACATTTACTACATGAGTAGTATCAGCTTCACACACAGTTTGTTCATCGTAGCATTTTCTGCTAGTTACATTCATTTCCTACGTTAACTCTTCATGCGACTTGTCAGTAACCTAAAATATGTCATATAGATACGGTAATACTGTTCACAATTCTAACACTTCACATTTACACAAAACAAGATCATATGTAGGTGAGCTCTACACATGATTATGATGCACCACAACAAATAAGAAAATACACCAACGAAATGTCCACTCCATCACTCCCATCATTGCCCTTGTTGCTGCTACTCAGGAACTGTTTCCATTGCTAAGGGTTTGTGGGTTTAGTGGTTGGGTGCTATTGAAAAGGGAGCACATCATGCCACTGGCAGGACTGGGGATTACATAATCCCTTTAGCACATAAGGGATCATTTCGACCTCATGTGACTAAATGGAGAATAAGACATCAATTTGGTGGCTAGTTTTAGATGTGCATGTTGAGGAAATTGTGAAGAACTTGTTAGGCATTTGTTGGCAGTGACAAAGAGAAAGTATGTAGTCAACTTCCATTGCACCCAACTGACATACCTATGAAACTCTGGTAGATGTTAGATCTATTTTCTTTTGGTAAGGGTGATGTGTGCTAACCATTAACAAGCATAGTGGTTGAATTTTTGAAGACATTCTTGGTTTTGAGTGAGGGACTTTTGAAAGCATTAAACAATGATATTGGTATTCTATACACATCAAACCTGGTGTATCATTTTTTTAGAAAGATCCGAGTGAGACATGAAAGAGTGGGGTTGTATAAGCCTCACACCAATGGGAGATGGTAAATAGAGTAAACAGAGTTGCACTGGTAAGTGTTCAACTAAAGTTACCTAATGGATTATCATGGAATGATACCAGTTGTACCACAGACACATCCACGGGAATTTCACATTTATTTCATCAAAGGGAATACGCCTGCTGAGAAAAAGGCCCATGTGGTTGGGAAAACATGTCACGTGTTGGTAGAGAGGCAATAAATGATCAAATGTTTGTCAGTCAAGAGACATATAAAAAGATTATGGCAGAAGACATGCAGTATCGAAAAATCAAATCAACTTGGGTGATTGGATAGTTGTGAAAAACATTAGGACATAAAAAACACCTGAATTGAACTTTTTATAACCTTGTAAAGTAGTAAAAATGAGAAGAAATGTCGTAAAAGTGGAAAATGAGCAGTCCACAGCTTAGGCGTGTACAGAATTCCCAGACACTAGTATCTGTGTTGTTTCAAAAAATGATTGCCTATAACTTGTACCTCTAATCGGTGTGTGATTGTGTTATTACGTTTTGATATGTAATAACATAAAAATTCTCACTTATGTATGCAATATGCTATTTAGTGTTGTTGAGTGAATTTGTTTTCTAACTTGTTATTCTTTTGAGAATTCTAAATGATCAGATGCTTTCTACTGAAGGATGACCCTGCATAGTCCAGCCTGCACACTGCTGAGTAAAAAAACGCTGCTGATGGAATGGTTGAAGAATGTTTACCACTCCAAGTATCACAACATTTTGTTATCTACTACAAAATCATTTATTTGCCTTTTTCTGTAATTAGCTGTCATTTTGTAGTGGTGCCAAAAGGCTGCTTCATTACCTCATCTTAAGGAAGCATCAGCCCTGCAAATAGACTGTTTGCAAAACTGTATGAACAGTTTTCATTTCCCACTGTTTGTTAGCAAATGCCAAAGACAACCTAACTTCTACCCCGGGAATAGGCCTGTCAACTCTGGAAGGACCCCAAGCCCATTCTCTAACAAGCTGACAGTGTGTGTGTGTGTGGGGGGGGGTGCAATTGCCTTTGGGGCCAGTTTAACAGTCTGCATGTAAAAGGAAATGCTTATTTATAAGCAGCCGCGGCCCGTGATTATGGGTGGAGGGGCCCAACAGCCCCCCCCCACCATTTTTGCAAACATGAAGAGTGTGTGTCAGGCTGAGCAGAGGTCAGCCTGACACACACTCTTTATGTTCAGGTCTGGCAGCCATGCGCCAAATGCACAGAGGCCTGGCTGCCTGAGCTGCACTTTGCAGGCCGACCGACACGTCCCCGCAGGGGACACAAATAAGAGGGCGGCCACCGTAGTGCCACAAGATGGCACAAGGGGCAGCCCAGCTCTTTGAGACCCCGGAGGGTCCCGCGCGTCACTTCCGGCCTGGGGTGGGCGGGGGAGAGTATATATTCCTCCCCCGCCCACCAAGCGGCCTCTTTGTTTGCTGTCCCCTCACCCTGACGCCGTTTGGGGTGCACTCCGTGCTTTGGCCTCAGGCCTTGTCTGGCGACGGTGGGCCTTGTCTGACGACGGTGTCTCGTACTTGTGGTGAGTCATCCCCCTCGGGATGGTTCTGTGTTTTCTTTGTGGGGTGAGGGGACTATGTAAGTGATTAGGCATAGCAGTATGGGCGATGCCCGGCCACGGCATTTTAGGTTTCGGGATCTCTCGGGATCACAGTGAGGCCGTGGGACTGCTGGAGGGTTTTTATGCTTTCTCCGCTTCATTGTTCGGGGACTGGGCGGTCGTTTCTGCCGCCTGGCTTTTGACTTCATGGGTGTGGTGTTTATCTCCATACGGTTAACGTTTGATTAGATGGGGAATAGGCGCAGATATTGGAGTGTGAGGCTCCTAGTATTTTTGCGAACATTCTTCAGTCCAACGGGCTTGATATCGAGCGAGGAGTTTCGCACAACTTGTGTTTTCTCAGCGTTAGCATTTCGCGCTGTTGTAGTCCTCTCCATGGTCTGCAGTGTTGAATTCCTCTCCTTTGCCGGCAGTGTTGATTTACTCTCCGTGGTCTGCTAGTTTGAATTCCTCTCCGTGGCCTGCAGGCTGAAAATGTTTCCGATTTCTGCAGTGTTTAATTCCTCTCGTGTATGCAGGGTTTTTTGCATGTATTTAGGGCGGAGCCCCTCTGCCACGGCCGGATTAAAGGCGTCGATGGGGAATCTAGTTATGATTCTCGGGCCTGGCGGGCTCTCTTTATGGCGCGATGAGGTGGCTCGACATTTTGATAGCTGGTGACAGGGTGCTTGGGTAGACAGGGATTTCTCTTTGGTCGCACGCTCTCTCATCTAGGATATGTACACGGATTACGGCCACTGAGACCGTTACGATCTATTCAGGGCACCCCTTCTCATTCGTGCAGTACCCCCCCGATCGGGTGCTTTTGAGCAGTGGTTGGCCCCGTGTTGCGGGGGGCGCTATTGTTTGTTGTTGGGGGGGGGTTTGCTCGGGGTCCAGGTGGCGCATCTGGCAGGACACGCAGGGGTACAGGGGACCGATTGTCCATTTTATTCTTCAGCAGCCTTCTGCGGGTAGGTCGTGATGTTTCCCCTGGGTGCCTTGCTGGTCCTCCGGCCCTGCCCTACACGCGCTGCAGGACCGTCCGAGGGAAGTTTTGTTTTACTATTCCTGTGCCTTTCCTGGCCTGGACACCTGGGGTACCTGCTCTATGACCTTGCTGTTTTGGCGCAAAGTAGAGTCCATTTTGGCATTCAGGATAGCTTCGGGGCACTGCTTACGTAAGCAGGGGCGCAAGGTGGCAGCCATTTTAGGGATCTGGGCAGCCATTGTCCACTGCTCTCGCGGGCAGGGGTGGCAGGGTGCGGCCATCTTGGCGAGGCAAGCATCCTCCTGCCTGCTGGGCCAAGGGCGCCAGGGCCCAGCCATCTTGCCTCCTCATTTACTGAGGGGTATCGTGGGCCTACCTAGCCTCTTCGGGGGTTTTTCTTTATCAGGATGTTCCTTTCTCTCGGGTCAATCCCCCGTGTTGGTGGATGTCACTTTGTGTCCCACCTTTTTCTCGGGTGCTCACTTTTAGACAATTTCTTACGTTGGTGCGGGACCCGTTCGCACGATTACATTTCTATTTTGTCATGTCTCCGGGAGCGGAGCGAGTTGGTTTTGCTTCCAATTTTTTTCTGTTCCGGGCATTTCCGTGTCATTACGGTGAGTCGGGTGAAAAGGTAGAGTGCTAGGGGCGTTTTCTACACTTTTTCGGCACGCTCTTGGCAAGGAGGCAACAGGGGTACAAGGCAGGGGCCTTGCACTCGGACCCGCGGACTCCGGTTCAGAAACCAGGGTCTTGTGGTGTTATGTTCGGACTGTCCGGGTCCGGGGGTCCTACGGAGCTCGGCTACATTTTTTAACATCTCTTCCCTTATTCACGAGTCTTCTTTTAATACGTGGGGCACCGTGTGATACTTTGTTATTTTACTGGATTCCACTGAGGCATCAGGACCTGTGTTTTCTTTGTAGTGGTTAATTACGCATCCCTCTTTACTCGTGGGCAGGTGGAGCTCGGGGGTACCCCTTCTTCGCTGGTTGGCACCCCTCGGGCGGTCCGCGTTTTATGATTCCATCGGAAACAGGGAGGGGGGGTCTTGTTCTAGGCGGGAGCATGCTATCTGGTCTCCCGTCTCTCCCCCTCCCACCAGGCTTCCAGGGCCGCGGTGCCGGCCAGGTTAATTTTTAGGCCCTGCTTTCTCTTTCCTTGAGAAGGCTCGGACAGTTGTAGTATAAGGACGGCCATGCTGCTCCTCGGTCGTTTTCGTCACGCCTTAGGATTGCACTTCGCGTGGGGGGGGGTAGGCGGCCAGCCCTGGCGAGGCCTGGTAACTTGGTCTTGCCACACCCCTCGGACCTGGGCACTGCTTTCATGGCACAGTTCGTAGGAGAGCTGGTCATCTGCTAGGGCGCTCGTCCACGGAAATGGGGGATCTGGTTCCGTATCTCGGGTATGACGCTATTCATCCGGTGATTTTGGGCAATCCCCTTAACTCCCCGGGCAGCGGGGCTTGATCCGGTTACACAGCAGGTTTGTGAGGTTAGTGTAGTGGCACAAGGGAGCATCTGGGGCGGAGCAATGCACCAGTTGGTCAAGCAGCCAGTTCCAGGGTGTGTTTATAGATGCCTTGGGTGATATGCGTGTGCAGTGCTTTCCCAGTCTTCGGACTTGTGCCCCGTATTTAGTGGCTGGCCTCGTCGGCGTGGTTGCGGTCTCCTTTCCTCGTGGGACACTCTGTCCACTTCCCGCTGTAAGACACGTTTCGGTGATTTCGGCTGGAGCGAGCCGCAGGGGCCAGCGAGAGACGCGATGCAGTGGCCCTATTCTACTAGCCAGCATTTGCGTGGAGCTTGCCTCGACGGACTTTGGTCCCTCCTCGTACTACTAACAGGATGCGCCGCCCCAGCTTTTCCTCGCTGGGGCGTAGTAGTTTATCGGTTACGGTTTTGTGGGGGGCAGGTTGAGGCAGCTGGGTGATATTTCACCACCATCCTCAGGATCCTCTGGGAGGACACTTCCATTATCATTGAGATTCGACCCCGCCTCACTAGGCCCCCCTGTGGTTTTAGTGGGGCTAGGTTTGGATTTGGGAAGTGTCTCTTCAGGTTGAGACCTTCCTTTTCAGTCTTACGGCCTGGGACGAGTGGTGTTCCTAGGTAACTTGGCATGGTACGAGCTAGATGTGTTCTCATCCTCTCTCCATAGTGCATTGGTCATCATCAGACTCTGTTTCTGTATTTTGACTCGGTTCTAGACACGGCACTACTCCCCACCTGCGCGACGCAAGCACTTGCCCCTCCCTCCTTCTTCCGGTACGCATTGTGGAGGTAACCAGCTCTCGTGTCTGAAATGTTGCGGAACTCATGTAGAGGTAGCAGACTGTGTGTTACAAGAGTTAGGGTCCTGTGCATGTTCCATAAGGGTACCCAACACAGGCAGAAGGTATGCTGCAATTTTGGGACACACTCTAACTCAAGTGCACAATATGGATGACCCTTCCTCAGTCAAGGAGATGATAACCGACCATCAGTTTTAGCATTCCTTCCAATTATAGAGAGGGCATCAGGGAATTTGGTGGGCCTCTTTAGGAGGAGTACGGCGAGGACAGTTTGTATGATAGGATGAGGAGGTGTCATGTGTAGAAGTGGAAGGGGATGAGGCATGAGATACTCTTTCTCTCTCGCCCAGGTGCTAGGGCCGTTCTCAGCTTGCATTTGAAATATGGTCATAGTAGCAAGACACTTCCGTACTACTGCCTCAGTCGCTGTGGATTCGCATTGGTTTTCCCGCCCATTTCAACGACACTGTATTGGATTTCAGTTTTCGTATCTGACTGACAGGTTTGGCTTGGTAGCAAGGGGGAAGTTGCCCCAGTCTCGTGGCAGAATTCATTATGTGACTTGAAAGGGGGCGGGGCTTATAATGGTTGTTTTTGTCTCAGTTACAGGAACCGCGCTGGAGAACCGCCCTCTCTTTTGGGGGCCGCCCGAACTATCAAAGTAGAAGGGTCTTAGCACACTGTGGTCAGTGAGCTAGGGTATGGGACACCCTGGTTCTCGCCAGGGGCATTTCCGCCCTGTATGTATTTGCCCGTTTTTATACAGTCCTGCTCTTGCAGGCCCCAATTTTACATAATTGATTGTACAGACCACAACCACTACAAAAAGGCACATATATTTGGAATTACCAGACTCAAGACATTCTGGACACTGTGTCCTAGGTTATTCTCTGTTTGGGAAATTAAATGACAGTTCTGTTTAAACAATGTTCACATTTTTCATTTTTTCTTTAGGGTACAATGAGATGTTCATGCTGGAATTTCCCCCAATAAATAGCCATTAATGTGATGGAAAAACTGTATAGAGTGTGTAGCTGTACAACAAGACAAAAGAGGTACACGTGTTCGATGATGTACAACAACACACCAGCAGTGAAGGGTTCATTCACTCAGCTGTAGTTTCTGAATATGTTCCCAATAAATGCACTTTACAAGAAAGTGATCACAGAGGAAGCGCTCTGAAGTGAAGGTTTAGTCCAGAAAGCAGGGGGCCACCGTTGCGGGAGAGTTTGTTGTCATCTTTAAGTGGATTGGTTGGAATCCCAGGGTGTCTAGACCGTGATCGGCCGATCTGGGAAGCTGAGTTTGCTTTACATGTTCGCTATAAGTCATGCAGCATCCCAGTTATTATTCTAAACATTGGGTGACTCTTCCTCGTGCATTTGGAGGTACATTTTGATCTAATCAACGCCTTTTTAGTGATGTTACTAGTAGTAGAACCCTTTCCCTGGCGGCTGGTGGTACTAGAAGTAGTACACTTTGCCCTGGCGGCGCGGCTGGCTGCCTTGCAGGGAAAGCATACTAGGCTCTGTTAGCCTTACGCTGTGGGACGGTGGTGCGACATTGCGTTTGGTTCCGCTCTCACAGGTTGAGAAGTAGATTTAAGACTTGGACTTGGTCGGCGTCATCCTGATTTAGACTAAGTTGGCGTGCCCAGGATGAGGCGAAGCCGGCGCACGCCGTTTGTTCCCCTTTCAGCGTTTTGATATGTAATAACATAAAAATTCTCACTTATGTATGCAATACGCTATTTAGTGTTGTTGAGTGAATTTGTTTTCTAACTTGTTATTCTTTTGAGAATTCTAACTGATCAGATGCTGTCTACTAAAGGATGACCCTGCATAGTCCAGCCTGCACACTGCTGAGTAAAAAAGAACGCTGCTGATGGAATGGTTGAAGAATGTTTACCACTCCAAGTATCAAGGCATTTTGTTACCTACTACAAAATCATTTAATTGCCTTTTACTGTAATTAGCTGTCATTTTGTAGTGGTGCCAAAAGGCTGCTTCCTTACCCCATCTTAAGGAAGCATCAGCCCTGCAAACAGACTCTTTGGAAGACTGTATTAAGAGTTTTCATTTCCCACTGTTTGTTAGCAAATGCCAAGGAGAACCCAACTTCTACCCGGGGAATAGGCCTGTCAACTCTAGAAGGACCCCAAGCCCATTCTCTAACAAGCTGACAGTGTGTGTGTGTGTGTGTATGGGGGGCAATTAACTATGGGGCCAGTTTAAAGTCTGCATGTTAAAGGAAATGCTTACTCCCCCTATAAGCAGCCGCGGCCCGTGATTATGGGTGGAGGGGCCCAACAGCCCCCCCCCACCATTTTTGCAAACATGAAGAGTATGTGTCAGGCTGAGCAGAGGTCAGCCTGACACACACTCTTTATGTTCAGGTCTGGCAGCCATGCGCCAAATGCACAGAGGCCTGGCTGCCTGAGCTGCACTTTGCCGGGCTGAAGATGTCACAGCTCCTGTGGGCGTGCCCTCTTCAGCCTGGCAGAGCCTCATGTCGAGGGGGAATGCCACTGACAGCCTCAAACCTCAGTGCATCAGTTTTAAGCCTTGAAATGCCCAGGGCATAGTGTATCACTAGCACCTTGTCAGAAACTCTCACTGACCCAATCACACTCTGTGATGAGGCAGGGACTGCCGCCTCCTCTTATTAGCTGACCTTTAGGCAGCAGTACCCACCCTCCTGAAACCTCAGAGGCTTCCATCCAGAGACACTGCAGGCAGTAAGTTTCATGTTTTGCAATGTTTGGTGCCTGTGTGTGTATGTATGAATGTATGTGTATTTGGAAGTGAGTGTTGTGAATGGGTACGTGTGTGTGAATGCATGGATGTGAGTGAGTGTGGGGCACTTCTGCCCCTCTCCCTGCTCAAATTACCGGCCGCCACTACTTATAAATGACCATAAAACATGGCCATGATTAAAGTCTCAAAGGGCTTTCCTCTTCCAGGCTGTACATCGCTATTTCCTAATCCTATGGCTTTCTCATGCAGCAGCAAGCCCCTCTCCTCCGGCATCACTCAGAACAAATTCAGGTTTAAGAAAATAGATCTTGGTTTTGATTCAATTCATATTGAACCCCGGCGGCGAGCAGTAGATGAAAGGTTTCTGCATCAATCTGCTGGGTGCAGCGTGGCCTCCATCTAGGGGCGGCCGCTCCATTAGGGCAGACAGAGCGCTGCCCCCCCCCCCCCGCCACGAGCAGAAAATAAAACGATATTAAAACAGTTTTAAACCCATTTTATTATCATTTTATTTTAATCCCCTGGACCCGCCCCAGGACTCTGACGAGTCTTGGGGGCGGGTCCAGGGGATGCCACTGCTGGTGGGGGAGTGATGAGCACTCCCTTCACTGCGCATGTGGTGTTTGGCCAGCCATCTCAGATCAGCCAAATCCCTCATGCGCAGTGAAGCTCTCTCCAGTCCCCGCCGCATTGCTGAGGCTGGAGAGAGCAGGCACAGGCTCCCAGTCTGCCTGGGAGAGCAATTTGCCGGTGCTCTGGCCAATCCTGAAGTTGTCTCATGCAAGAGCAGCTTCAGGATTGGCCGCAGGGCAGGCTGGAAGCCTGTGCCCAGGACCAGAAAAAGACCATGGCAATTCACGGGAGACATAGGCAGGGTAAGTTTATTTTCTTTTTTTGACCCCCAAACCCTCCCCACTTCCCTCCTCTGGCCCAGCCCGCCCCCGACTTTGGCAGGGGATGGGCCGCTACTGCCTCCATCTTTCCCAACTAACCTGATATTCTTCCCAGGGCATATATGAAGGGTTGCTCCAGGTTTAAAGGTTGGATGGGCAATGTAGGGGTGGGCAGGTAGATTTGGTCGGCATTATAAGATTAAGTGAATTTATCAAATAAGGTACTCACAGTGATTGTTAATACTAATGATGAATATATAATTGTTTAATTTGAAAAAGGAACAACCTGGTTATTAGAGGTTGTCAATTTAAAAAAAACACAATCTATCTCGAGGGAACAAGGGTAGAATTTCAGGACAGTAAAATGTCCACCAAACAAGCCTACTCTGCCTCACAAAAGCCCTTTATAAAAGATGAAAAATCTTCACTTAACTGATCTCTGCTGAGTGACATGTCCTTTACCATGGGCCTATTTATTTTATTCTCATTTACTTTGTCAAAATTCAAGAATAGACTGCTTTCTGACAACATCTGACATCCTGAAATGTGCACATGTACACTTCCCTCCTATGCTGGTGATGGATCACGCAGAGCTGGCAATGTATGAGGACAGAAGCACCTGAGGCTAACACTCCCCATTGGATGCTTAAGGAACACTCTTTGTTGGTCAGGCTTATAAAATTAACCTGTTTCAAAACAACAAGGGAACCCGCTAGGTAATCAAGGACCAGGGGTAACAGTTATAACAGGCAACAAGGGTCTTTAATTTAACAAGATACACATGGGGCACTTAATGAATTATAGACAACAATGTGTGCTATAAGAGAAATTTGTCCAGCCGCACAATGGTTTAATCAATGTTGGAAATTCGGAAAAATAAAGTGAACAATTATACAGTGGGATACAGTCCTGTATCCAGTACATATAACACAAGAGTGACAAACAAGGAAAAATAAGGAGGTAAGTGGCAGGCAATTCTAAAATAGGGGGACGCTGGTAATGAGTTAGAAATTAACCAAGCTGACCTCATGTAGTAAACACAGTTGGGTAACACAATGGGAAACTAACGTAAAACTACATAAACTGTCTACGGCGTTTCGATCCTGTATATAATAAAGGATCATCATCAGGACTAAAATTACATTGCCTGAATGTTAACCATAACCCTGTGGGGAAAATAGCATGGGGACCAAAAGACAAAAAAAGAATAATTTAGAGTCCGAAACCTGCATAGGGAAACATTCGCTGTATAATGAACCATGCTTAATGTGACGACCTTCCATCCGTGTGTGAATAGTGTGTCGTGTCACTCAACCAATTCAAACAGGTGTATCTTGTGACAAGGGATGAAGGGTAGTCAAGGGCAAGGACGGGGTGATTGTGTCATGTGGCAGGGGGGGGGGGTTAGGTCACAGTCCAGGGGCCAGGACACGGTTACTTGGTTAATTTAAGCTAAAGCCCAGAGTGGTGGGGCGATTCTCTCCTCTTGTATGCGAGGGCCAGGAAGGAAAAGCAACCACTAAGTTGTCCAGGTGGATTGGGCTCCTGGATTATCTACAGAAAGGGGAGCGCGGTTAGAACAAGATAGCAAGGGGGACATACATGTCCTCCACGATACTCAAGGAGGGGCTGACATACCTGAGGGGTGGTATGATGGTCGGAGCGTCGCGGTCTAGCGGGGCGCCAACGCGTGTGTTACCGCACAATTACGGAGGTGCTCCAGGGCCTCTGGATGGGTGAGCGAATCCTGGCATCAATGGTTCCAGGGGGGGAAAAAACGAGTTCTGGGAACCTATCAATCTGGGTGGTCTAGCGGGGCGCCAACGCGTGTGTTACCGCACCATTACGGAGGTGCTCCAGGGCCTCTGGATGGGTGAGCGAATCCTGGCATCAATGGTTCCAGGGGGGGAAAAAACGAGTTCCGGGAACCTATCAATCTGGGTGGAAATTAAGTGGCGGTTAGGACTGGGATTAAGAGATACGGAGGACTGGGATTAAGAGATAGTGTTACGGAGGATCCAAAGGCAGGGTGCTTAACAAGTTCCCGATGGTCAAATGGCCCAGAGTAGGGTTTGTGGATGATAGAATTGGAGGAATATCAAGCAGGGAATCCAGTCTGGCAACGATGGGCGGGGATAGGAACCTGGGGGAAGGGAGGTTGGTTAGGGTCAATGGCACTTCCTAGGTGGAGTTGAACAAGCAATGGGACTAGGTGGCTTACCTTAATGATCAAGATGGATCAACCTACGAACGCGCCCGGGCGCAATGGCTCGTGTCAGCGATAAGGACCGGAATGTGCAAGGGGATTATATGCGCGTTCAGGGGGTGGCCATTTTGAATGAGGCAGATGTGAGCGTAGTGGGACGGCCCGGAGGCCATCTTAGGTGTGTCAGGGCGTCCACGCGAGTCATGACATACAACAGGGCATAGTGAGCCATCCTGAGACGGCGGGGGACCCCAGTGATTGGGTGGAGCTAATTGGTGGCATTTGTTATTTTAAAGCTCGCGATTGGTTACATATGGGGAGCCAAGTGATGGCGAATGCTAGTTATGAGCTCTTGATTGGTTACAAAGTGGAGGCCATACTGGGTGAGGGGCAGGTGAGGAAGGGGGTTTGATAGAAGGTTGTGGGGGACCAAGGGTGTACACTAATTCTCAGGGTCGGTTCGGTAAGAAGGAACAGTGGGAACAAGCATGCAGCCCATAATCATGCAAGGGTGTATCAACAGAGTATAATTCAAGGAAATTAACTCCATCCTATTAAGGAACAATGGGTTACAGAATAAACGGAAAGAGAACACAATGCGGTTACAGGAGAGAGGTCCAGTCTTCATTTCTGTTGAGACCACTCTTTATGCTGTCCATTAGGAGGATGATCATTCTCAATTCTTCCTTATTCAGTAGGAGAGCCATATCGCCTCCACGAGGTGGCAGTTTCAATGCTTTAAGAACAGTCCATTTAATGTCATTCTCTGCACCCGACTGCGATGTTGCACAAAACCAGAATTGGGCAACATCGCAGTCGGGTCCGATGCAAGACACCCAACGCCCCACTGGTCGACCATTTTACACAAGAAGGCCACACAGAGAATGAAGACTGGACCTCTCTCCTGTAACCGCATTGTGTTCTCTTTCCGTTAATTCTGTAACCCAGTGTTCCTTAATAGGAATGAGTTAATTTCCTTGAATTATACTCTGTTGATACACCCTTGCATGATAATGGGCTGCATGCTTGTTCCCACAGTTCCTTCTCACCGAACCGACCATGAGAATTAGTGTACACCCTTTGTCCCCCACCACCTTCTATCATACCCCCTTCCTCACCTGCCCCTCACCCAATATGGCCTCCACATTGTAACCAATCACAAGCTCATAACCAGCATTCGCCATCACTTGGCTCCCCACATGTAACCAATCGCGAGCTTTAAAATAACAATTGCCACCAATTAGCTCCACCCAATCACTGGGGTCCCCCGCCGTCTCAGGATGGCTCACTATGCCCTGTTGTATGTCATGACTCACGTGGACGCTCTGCCACACCAAAGATGGTCGCCAGGCCGTCCCACCACGCTCACATCTGCCTCATTCAAAATGGCCACCCCCTGAACGTGCATATAATCCCCTTGCACGTTCCGGTCCATATCGCTGACACGAGCCAATGCACCCGGTCGCGTTCGTAGGTTGATCCATCTTGATCATTAAGGTAAGCCACCTAGTCCCATCGCTTGTTCAACTCCACCTAGGAAGGGCCATTGACCCTAACCAACCTCCCTTCCCCCAGGTTCCTATCCCCGCCCATTGTTGCCAGACTGGATTCCCTGCTTGATGTTCCTCCAATTCTGTCATCCAAAAACCCTACTCTAGGCCATTTGACCATCGGGAACTTGGTAAGCACCCTGCCTTTGGATCCTCCATAACACTATCTCTTAATCCCAGTCCTCCGTATCTCTTAATCCCAGTCCTAACCGCCACTTAATTTCCACCCAGATTGATAGGTTCCCGGAACTCGTTTTTTCCCCCCCTGGAACCATTGATGCCAGGATTCGCTCACCCATCCAGAGGCCCTGGAGCACCTCCGTAATTGTGCGGTAACACACGCGTTGGCGCCCCGCTAGACCGCGGCGCTCCGACCATCATACCACCCCTCAGGTATGTCAGCCCCTCCTTGAGTATCGTGGAGGACATGTATGTCCCCCTTGCTATCTTGTTCTAACAGCGCTCCCCTTTCTGTAGATAATCCAGGAGCCCAATCCACCTGGACAACTTAGTGGTTGCTTTTCCTTCCTGGCCCTCGCATACAAGAGGTGAGAATCGCCCCACCACTCTGGGCTTTAGCTTAAATTAACCAAGTAACCGTGTCCTGGCCCCTGGACTGTGACCTAACCCCCCCCCCTGCCACATGACACAATCACCCCGTCCTTGCCCTTGACTACCCTTCATCCCTTGTCACAAGATACACCTGTTTGAATTGGTTGAGTGACACGACACACTATTCACACACGGATGGAAGGTCGTCACATTAAGCATGGTTCATTATACAGCAAATGTTTCCCTATGCAGGTTTCCGACTCTAAATTATTGTTTTTTTGTCTTTTGTTCCCCATGCTATTTTCCCCACAGGGTTATGGTTAACATTCAGGCATTTTAATTTTATTCCTGATGATGATCCTTTATCATATACAGGATCGAAACGCTGTCAGTTTATGTAGTTTCACGTTAGTTTCCCATTGTGTTACCCAACTGTGTTTACTACATGAGGTCAGCTTGGTTCATTTCTAACTCATTACCAGCGTCCCCCTATTTTAGAATTGCCTGCCAATTACCCCCTTATTTTTCCTTGTTTGTCACTCTTGTGTTATATGTACTGGATACAGGACTGTATCCTACTGTATAATTGTTCACTTTATTTTTTCGAATTTCCAACATTTATTAAACCATTGTCCGGCTGGACAATTTTCTCTTATAGCACACATTGTTGTTTATAATTCATTAATTGCCCCGTGTGTATATTGTTAAATTAAGGACCCTTGTTGCCTGTTATAAAATTAACCTACCACTGGTATTCAATAAATTAATACATTCCATCAAAATAATTAGGGACACATTAAATGCATTTATCTGCATTCAAGTAATTCAGCATTCTGCTGGAAAGAAAAGGGCTGATCAAGCGGTGATATCTCAAACTCGGGACACATCTTATCCATCCTGAGAAGATGCATATTAGAAGAATCCAAGAAAGAAACCTGCTACACCAGAGGAACTGCATGAAAAGGAGCAGATCTATGTGTGCATCCTTGCAAAAAATTTACTAGCAGCTGCAGCCCAATGAAAATTGGTCAGAAAATAATACCAATGTTGGCTACAATTACAAAATCTGAGGAGCACTTAATCATTATTCAGTCTATCAAGGAAGGAGAGGCTAAAATCGTCTACACGTTTTCCAAGATTATTATTATTGAAACCTTTAACTAGACCAAACAAGATACTGCCTTTATTACTTGTGGTGGACCTCAGCCCACCCCAACTAGTAAACCACACATTCCTGTTGCAAGCTCTACCGGATTGGATGAAGCTCTGATCCCACTGAGTTGTTTACTCTGCTGATGAGAAAGGGGTGGGTTGTCAACATTTTTAAAATGACAGATTTTGAAGTGACTATGTGAGGGAAGCTTTAACATCTATGAGAGAGCTAGGACAATTTCAAGCATAGATATAGCTTCCAATAAAAATTTTGAGGATGCCAATGGAGGCTCCTCAAGAAAAGAGGGGAAAGAGCGGAGAAATTGCTTCAGGGTGGGCTTTTAGGGTATTACACCCCCTAACAGATGTGCTATATTAATAAATAGTTGGGTACAGCAGCTTTCAGTCGAGTATGGTAAGGTGTGTGTCGGATTTAAGCTGGAATTTATAAATACACACTCAGAAAAAAAACACAAACTCACACACTTGTCTCTGTGACTTGTACAAATACACTTGGCTGTGGAGTGTTCAAATAGATTGAGAGCTTTTGAATTGTATGTAGATCAACACACAATTTTCTATTCATGTACTGTTGTCCACTAATTCTTGCTGTGGTATTCTCACTGGGGTCACTATACACCTACTGTGTCACATTACTTCGAATTGGGTTTATTTATTTATAAAGTTTTATATAGCGCGAACAAGATCCCGAGGGATATCAGAGCACTTTACAATGCTGTAAATAAATCATACTTTATCATTAGAACCTGTATTATGCCTATTACACATGTATTACTTTTTGTGATTGCAATCAATCAACCAGTGGTTGATAGAGCGCGCTACTCACCCTTGTGGGTCTCAAGGCGCTGGGGATCTGTGTAGGAATGCACTGTGTAGGAATTTTTTTTGTTCAAATGAGATCCTGGCCAACCACAGTTTTTTCCATAACTAAATTCCCGGGTTCACACAGACGTTGCTCTTGTTTTGTATGACTACCCACAATACTACGAAGCATACTTGATGTATTGTGGCATGTGACTGTCCCACCCCTGCACCGCTGATAAAGAGCTGCCTGCTCTTTGTGTACTGTGGGCCATGTGGGGAGGAGTGTTTTTTTTATTTTTTACTTTCAAAATTTTTAATTAGTTTAAATAAATAGATCTTAGTGCAATAGTGGCACATGTGGGGAGTAGTTGTGACCTAGTTGTCTCTCATAGGTCTGTTTTCTAATTGCACTTGCTGTAGCTTTATCTCTTACTCCAATGAGGTGTCAGACCCGTGCAGTGTGATCTTTGTTGCCCATCGTGTGAAATGTGAAATTTGAAACTGAATGACAGGTTGCTACCACCACATATTGATTCCATCCTCACTTTGTGAGTATCTGTAACTGGGCTTTCGAAAGCAGCTGCTGATGGATGAATGGTGGTCAACACTATAAAAAAAACTAAAGTTAATAAATATAAAGACATTCTGATCCTACATCAGGCTCCAAGAGTAAGACCCCACTGCCCCCTTAAAGGAAAAGCCTAAAACCTCCTTACCATTTTAGTGAGCAAGTAGAAGTGCCTGGTTTCTGTCTTTCCAGGGACAGTAACACTATTCTTACAAAGATTGTGTATATGCCCTGAGTTGCACAGGGCCCATAGAAGTGGCATGGCATTTGGTATCCAAAATGATGTGTCAAGTGATAGCTGAATGGCTATACATTCCAACATTGTTGGCTAAGGAGTCAGACCACATTCTAGGCCTGGTTTCAGAAAGTTAGGCAGGATACATGTTTATGAAAGACAGCTAACGTAATGTTTATAGAAGGTCATCTTCTATATTACAATTGTGCCTTTACCGGGGGGACACTTAGTGCAAAGATTGACTGTTCATTTATATCATGATATTTTTAAGAACCAATTTTGTTCTGTTGGATTTGGCATCCTGAAAATTGCCAGTAATGGGGTGAGTGCTATAAAAGAGTTATCCATCGACCCTAACATTTGGAAGTCACATGAAATGAATGTAATACTTACATCTCTGGCAGGGGCTGAAGAGTCAAATGCAACCATATACAAAGGCATTTACTAGTTTCAAAACCATCCATGAGTAAGGCGAGGTAGAAATAAGTGACTGAACTGGGTGTTCACTTGTTAGCTGTTGAAAGGCGGAGGGCTTGGCACTTCACAAGTACTGTGTCATGTAACAGTAGATTAGACCTAATACATTACAGATGTTTTATTAGAGCCTACATTACCCCTAGGTTCATCCATGTGATGGCCCGATACCAAATCTGTCCTGACCTTGATGGGGTATGTTTTGAGCTTATATTTATCATATTTTGGAGCATGTGCTTTTGCTTTGGCTGAAGATCACATAAAGTGTAAAACTGTGCTTACTGGGTTTACTGATGTGCAGAAGAAGACTCAGCAGCAACCTACATTTTTTGGAATGGGGCTGGTTGTAGACAATGCATTTCTATAAAATTGAAGGAGTCAAAAGTACTGTTGATGGATTTCTGAAGATTGGATATGCAGATGTGGGTTGGTGCTGATAGACTGGCTGGAGAGGAGGCAAGCCCTGTGAGTTGGGTGGCATGGTGGTAGCAGAGGCGTAACGCAAAATGATGAGCCTCCCTGCACAATGTAATGAGGGATCCCGGCGTCTCACAGATCGCACAGATATACATTGATCTTGGGCTCAATGGGGGCCCCCTGAATGGCTGGACACCCCTACACTGCAGGGGCCTGCTCAGTAAAGCATAGTGGCTTTCCAGAGTGTTTACTATTTCTTATTCCATACCATTGCATGCATTCTGCAAGGCATTTAATTGCATGGCTTAGAGGGTAAGAGGGCCCCCTCCAACACAAGAACATCTGGGGACCCCGCACCACAGGGGCCTCCGTTACAACCCTTGGTGCTCAGAGGTTCTAGAGGGATACATGGAAGCCAAGAAAGTCATATTCAGAATGGTTTGGTTCACACATTCCTCTTACTCATCCCTGCATGCAAATGTGTATGTTTCTGTTTCTAATGTGTGTTGTCACTGAGATCTAATGGACGGAATCGATTCATGTAATAACTACTTATATGAATGGTTGTTTTCTAATAACAATGTTAATAAACATCATTTTTAACATAGTAAAGTAATTTGAAGCTTGTCAGCCACTTCGCAACTCCCAAAATCAAAGGGCTTGCAACTGCAAAATGGCTTTTTGGTATGTATTACGCTCATTTTGTGAGTCTCAAAATTAGAAACGAGTGTAAAGGGGCATGTCTACAAACCACATCCCCAAGCCTTATTAGGCCCCAGGGAGCCCATCCCTCTGTCCCTTTTTGGTAAAGGGGAGGGGATCAAGCAGCTTCCCTCCAAGAGCCTCCTTAGGTCCTGGGGACCCCATCTCCCAAGGCCATTTTTAATGAAAACTTGACTTTACCAAAGATAATAACATGTTACTTTACATTTAAAAAAGACCTAGGAATTTACTGGAAAAATAAATGTCAAAGTAAAGTTATAGTTTGGTGAATATGTCAGTGACAACATTAACGTTTTGAACTAAGGTATAAATGTTTGCCTCGCCTGGCACTGCTTATGACCTCAAATATTATATCACTGATTACATGTTCTATGACAACATTTATGACATCACTGATGACCACAAACTATATTTGAAGGGCGCCCCCCCCTCCTCAAGCCTTTAAAAGGAACTGGGGACCCCATACCCAGGAATGCTGCTTAACTAAAAGGGGAGGGGGGCCCATCCCATCCACCAGGGTCCAATACACTATTTAAAGATTTAAAGGTGGGTGCCTTGGTGCCCACCCACCATCCACAACATTGGAGTCTGGGGTGGGGTGGTCCAGGGACCCTGCAGGCCACAAGCCGGCGCCCTGCATTCTGCAGGAGCGAGCATCGCTCCCTCCCAGAGGGCGCAGCTATTTATGACCCTCTGGGTGGGAACAATATCTTGATCTGTTTCCCTGCCTACATCAGTGCAGAAAGGGACACAGATTTATAGTCTGCTTCCAGCTAGATGGAGCATTTTCAGATCTCCCACACCCTGGGAGTAGGCTTTATGATTTCTCCCATTTGGTGGGAGTTTAGAAAACGCTTCGACCAGATGGGAGCAAATACCGGATTACCTGCCCGTGCTGGTGGGGGGAGGGAAACCGATTTGTCCTGGGGGTGGGCTTTCCAGGACACAGCAAGTGAGCCAGCCCTGGGTGATGGGGTCTCCGGGGCCACAGAGGGCTCAGGGAGGGGGGTCATGTGCACACACCCTCCCTTTTTGTGGAGATTCGTGAAACAGTGCCAAAGTTACCAGCAACACAAAAAACACATGTCTTTAGAAGCACTGACCTAACAATAACTACTCAGTGGCAACCGCCCCTGAGTTGAATATATATTGGATGTTTTGTGGTGAATTCATCTCTGTATATGTGTGTGTGTGTGTGTGTGTAAAGCTCCTTTTCAAATTGAAAGTCGTGCTCTCGCGGGGTCAATAAACCAATTTTACTGTACCAATATGCAGACCCGTTTTGGCGGCTATGCCTTTATCAATGCCGACGGACCTACGACGCCACCGAACTCAACGCACTCAACACCGGCCGAACCCCGGGCTGCTACCGAGCCACACCGAGACGCACCCACGGACCCTTCAGCTGCCACTCCTGCAAGTTCACCTGCAACCGGACCCACGCTACACCAGCACCCACCAAGCCGAACTCCAGCAGCACCCACCTGGAGTGCATCCTGCTCAACACCCGCTCCGTCCACAGACACGCCGTCGAGCTCTGGAACCTGCTCGACACCACAGCCCCAGACGTCACCTTCCTCACGTAAACCTGGATGAACGCCTCCTCAGCGCCCGACATCGCCATCGCCATCGCCATCCTGGACGGCTACAAGATCATCCGGAGGGACCGCATCAACCAGATAGGAGGAGGCATCGCCATCATCCACAGGAACACCATCCGCATCACGACCGACACCGACGATACCCTCGCACCCACGGAACACCTGCACTTCCAGATCCACGTCAACCCCAAGACCACCCTCAGAGGCACCCTCATCTACAGACCCCCGGGGCCACGCACACAATTCAGCGAAGACATCGCCGACTTCATCAGCCCACACGCCCTCCCCTCCACCGACTACATCCTCCTCGGGGACCTCAACTTCCACCTGGAGAACAACAACAACCGCAACACCACCACCCTGCTGGACAACCTCGCCAACCTCAGACTCAAGCAACTGGTGACCACCCCCACCCACTACGCCGGACACACACTCGACCCGGTCTTCTCTTCCAGCAAGGACATTGCCTTCAGCCACGCCACGGGACTCCACTGGACGGACCACAGCTGCGTCCACTTCAGATTCAGAAGGACCACGTTCCACCATCACCAGCAACAGGTTCCCCGCAGAAGCTGGAACAAGATCACTGCAGACCAGCTCGCTACCTCCCTGAGCAAGAACCCTCCCACCAGCACAACGAACCCCAGCCAAGCGGCCACCAACCTCACGAAATGGATCAGCGACTGTGCAGACGACCTCGCCCCTCTGAAGACCCCACCGAGCAGACCCCGCAGCAAGAAAGCCCCATGGTTTAATGACGTACTCAAGAGCTCCAAGAAGAACTGCAGAGCACTCGAGAAAACCTGGCGCAGAGACCCAACACCGGACAATATGACTGCCCTCAAGCTCGCCACCCGAAAACACCACCAACTGATCCACGCCACCAAGAAAAACGCATTTAAGGAACGACTGGACAACAACGCACACAACAGCAAGGAACTCTTCAACATCGTGAAAGAGCTCTCCAACCCCAACGCCGGAAACAACGACATCACCCCTTCGCAAGACCTCTGCAACTCCCTCGCCTCCTACTTCCACAACAAGATCACGGACATACACAACAGCTTCAGCACCCAACCGTCGCACGCCACGACCGAGCCACCGCCCCCCACCACCACCCTCCGTGCCTGGACCCCGATCAGCACCGAAGACACCATCCGCACGATGAGCTCCATCCACTCCGGATCTCCGACAGACCCCTGCCCTCACCAAGTCTTCAACAAGGCCGACGCTGTCATCGCACCCCACCTGCGGGACATCATCAACACCTCCTTCGACACCGCCACTTTCCCGGAGAGCTGGAAGCACGCCGAACTCAGCGCTCTACTTAAGAAACCATCAGCCGACCCCACCGACCTCAAGAACTACCGCCCCATCTCGCTGCTCCCGTTTCCGGCAAAAGTCATCGAGAAGACCGTCAACAAGCAACTGGCCGCCTTCCTCGAGACGAACGGATCCCTCGACCTCTCGCAGTCTGGCTTCCGGGCCAACCACAGCACCGAGACCGCCCTGATCGCAGCTACCGATGACATCCGAGCCCTGCTCGACAACGGAGAAACAGCGGCCCTCATCCTCCTGGACCTCTCCGCGGCCTTCGACACTGTATGGCACCGTACCCTAGTACAGCGCCTCAGCAACGTCGGAATCCAGGAGAAGGCACTGGAGTGGATCATCTCCTTCCTCGCCGGAAGGACACAGAGAGTCCGCCTCCCCCCGTTCAGATCGGAGGCCACCGAAGTCATCTGCGGCGTTCCTCAAGGCTCCTCGCTCAGCCCAACACTCTTCAACGTCTACATGAGCCCCCTCGCAACCATCGCACGCCAGCACAACCTCAACATCATCTCCTACACCGACGACACCCAGCTGATCCTCTCCCTCACCAACGACCCCGCCACCGCCAGAGCCAACCTGCACGAAGGGATGACAGACGTAGCCAAATGGATTTCGAACAGCCGCCTGAAACTGAACTCGGACAAGACGGAAGTCCTCATCCTGGGATCATCACCCTCCACCTGGGACGACTCCTGGTGGCCCCCCGCCCTGGGCAGCGCACCCAAACCCACAGACCACGCACGAAACCTGGGCTTCATCCTGGACTCCTCCCTCTCCATGACCAGACAAGTCAACGCCGTCTCCTCGTCGTGCTTCAACATCCTGTGCATGCTGCGTAAGATCTTCCGATGGATCCCCACAGAGACCAGGAAGACGGTCACCCAGGCCCTCGTCACCAGCCGTCTGGACTACGGCAACTCCCTCTACGCCGGAACCACCGCCAAACTCCAGAAGAGACTCCAGCGGATCCAGAACACCTCAGCACGACTCATCCTGGACATCCCCCGCCGCAGCCACATCTCCGGACACCTGAGAGACCTGCACTGGCTCCCGGTCAACAAGAGAATAACCTTCCGGCTCCTCACCCACGCACACAAAGCCCTACACAACCAAGGCCCAGGATACCTCAACAGCCGCCTCAACTTCTACGCTCCCAAACGCCAGCTTCGATCGACCAGCCACGCCCTCGCCGCCGTCCCCCGCATCCGAAGAGCCACCACAGGAGGAAGGTCCTTCTCCTACCTGGCCGCCAAGACTTGGAACTCCCTTCCGTCCCACCTCTGCCTGACCCAAGACCACCTCGCCTTCAGGAAGCAGCTCAAGACCTGGCTGTTCGAGCAGTAGCGGACCCCCTCCCCCCAGCGCCTTGAGACCCTCCGGGTGAGTAGTGCGCTATATAAATGCTTTGATTGATTGATTGATTGATTGCTTTTGGTAACTGAAAACAGCAATCTGGCAATTTCATTTGAATTTATAAAGCAAGCCACACTCCCATTGGTGTTTGTTCTTGGCTAGTGAAGAAGGACAAACAGGCTGATGTTCAATTTGTCTGTTTACAGCTGCCATGCCAGTAAGTGCATGATTCAATTAATGTTCTGTTGATGTCCAATGACAGTATTGGTGCATGGCGGCCGTAAACAGACAAATTTAACATCGGCATGTTTGTCTTTCTTCATTAGCCACGCATGAACACCAATGGGAGAGTGGCTTTATAAATTCAAATGAAATTTGTTGTCCCTCTGGAGACAAAAGAAAAGCAGAATTGTTCTCTGTGTACAGTTCCACATTTGGAATATGCACAGAAAAAGTCACATGATATCCCTGGGAAAACACCTTAAAAACTGTGAGGTGCACCCTGGAATAGGTTTGTAAATTTCAATAAATTATAAAATTGCAATGAAACAGGAGAGGAAATCTACATATGTACTGTGCTTTTACACATTTTGGGCCTTACTCACAAAATCAGTTACGAACAAATGGAATGCTGCAGTAGTACTACCTCAAATATTCACAAATGTCAATTTATAAAGGTCCAATCATTAATGTGCACACAGATCACTCCTATCCCTAAAGTAACTAAAAACTGGAAGAGTAACGATAAAATCAAGGAGGGCCACAGAGAAGGCTGTCCAAATGAAATAATACAACTACAAAATTGTAAGTCAAGTCCATGTAAACAAATGTTACACCCACATCTACTCAACTAGCACTGCAGACCATCCATGCTCAAATCTACTCCAGCCCAGCTGTGACACCACACAAGACCACTCAGGAGAACGGCAATGCAATCACATACAGATCAAAGTAGCTGCAGAAGAACATCACCAGAAAAAAGAAAACAAATCATATAAAAAAAGGAAATAGAGAGACAGTCTACACATACACCCACAGTTGGCACAAATAAAATATCTACTTACAAGAAGCACAAAGAATTAGAATGATTGAATAAATAAATAAATGCAACATACTGGCAGAGGAGACATGTCAAAACACAGTATCTACCCACGCAACTGCACAACACCCAAAAGTTAATAACAGAAAACACAAATTTGCCTAGTTCACAAAAAGGAAAAACAACTTTTAAGTACAACATTTTGTATAATATGTGGCTCCCAAGGCAAAGTGTGAGTGGGGTAGGGGAGGTTTGCAGGGAGTCGTTGTCAACACCTGCACTACTTTTATTACCAGCTGTAGAGGAGTAGCACTTTCCCACAGTGTTTTCAAACATATTTGATGCACTGACCCTCATCTTGAATGATAAATACTTGAGGAGGAGACGTATGATATCTAGACATGGAGTCACACTTTGGCATGTCTGACAAAGAGGTACTAGCAAGAAACTTCTTCCCTCTTGATGTGATCTTGGGCATGGGTGCAGAATGGGAGCAAGGGCTCACGCACAAGAAAATGCTCCCATGCCATCACTACCCATGTCAAAGTACTGGCTGAACTTCAAGTTATGGCCACTGGATCATTCCATTGGAACAGCAGTCCACGGCTGTCATCTCCTAAGCCGGCAACAGTCAAGGTGCGTAAGCTGCAGCAGTACATCAACCTGCTGCAGTCAGACACATGTCCTAGTGAGGTTCATGGGATGTTAGTCTGAGACTTCCCCCCATACACAGCAGTGCACCTAACTGGAAAAGGTGAAGCAGGGTGGGTGTAGGATGGCACGTGGTGATCACAGTGGAACTGCCAATCCTACATGATGTGCATGCACATCCTAACTATACTCCATAGTCAAAGGCAGTGAGGCCTACTGGGGGTTTACATGAACATGCAGCATAGTGTTGAGCCACAGGCTCTGCTCTTTGTACCATATACATGACCCAAGAATTATTTGCAACCAAATGCTCCTAGACATCCATGAGTTCATTGAATCATACACAACGCTGGTGGATTCTGGCCGTGCAGATCGTGTGCCAAATACATGCAAAAACTACATTATGGGTCCAAAGGCTGCTGGTACTCATTGCACTGTGAATACCACTCACATGTAAATCATTTTAAACTTTGGCAGCGCTTTCCTGTAAAGTGGTTCCGTCGCGCTGAGGGGGGGTTAGCGCTCCAGTCCTAGTCCAGCGGCACCTATATAGCGTCAGACTGGAGTGGACGCGCCGGCGGTGCGCCAAAGGCGCACCAAAGGCAAGCCCGTCTGCGCCCGTCCGCGCACCAGCAGCGCCCAGCACCAGCCATCATGCCGATTTTGATCAAATTACTGCAGAAACTCCCAGATATCGCTACACAAGAAAGCAGCTGTATGATATAGGTGAGCGGGGCAACGCACTCAGAGCATTTGCTTTAGACCATTTAGAGGGGAGTGAGCTTGATTCGACACAAATGGGTAAATTGATTTGTGGCCTTCTTAATGTGAGATCACTCCCTAAACACTCCACAGAAATCCAACTCCTGATTGAAATGCATAAGTTGGACGTCCTGTTTATGACTGAGACGTGGACTGAAGCAGGGCTGGATCTCGAGCTGGGGTTAGCATGCCCTGCAGGGTATAAAGCATTCCATAAACCGAGATCCAGTGGCAGAAGGGGTGGGATCGGATCATAGTTAAAGGCTCCTCTGGACATCGATGAGGTTGCACATGTAGAAATTCTTGGTTTTTAGTTGAAAGACAGGACTGGGTATATCCTGATGGGCATGGTTTGTTATAGACCCCCGGGGGGCAGTGAATGCTCAACAACAGCAGCAGCTAGTGGACGTGATTAGTAATCTGACTCTTACCCAACGTAGACTGCTGCTATTAGGAAATTTTAATCTTTGGCGTAATAGGAAGATGGATATTATCTATAACAATTGTATCCAGTCCTGTGCTAACTTGAACTTGGTACAACGGGTCCAAGAAGCAACCCACATAGCAGGACATGTTTTGGATCTGGTATTCTCGGAGGATAACTTGGTCATATGGGTAATATTTTACCAGTTGGATGGTCCGATCATCACCTGGTTCAATTTCGAGTGAATCATGGTAGAAGGACCAGGTCCACTCCTATGGAGGAAAGGTGTGTTCTGGGTAGGGACTGGAAGGCCCTAGTGAGGAAAGCTAAAATGGCCCCGCTTTCCCACAAAGAGTCTCTTTTCGACCCGGGGAAGGTGGTGGATGAGAACTTCAAGTTGGTGGTAATTCGCGAATTCCTTGAAAAATTTACTTTTTAGCATTTTAAGTGCAATGTGAAGCACATACCTGCCCTTAGGGCATGTATGTGCGCCACATGTGCACCCATGCTTATTTCAGGGGTGCAACAGGGTGTCCTTTGGACACCCCTGCACCCTTGAAATTATTCTCAATTTGCTATTCTCAAATTGCGAATCGCAAATTGAGAATAACTTCCCATTCATTCCTATGGGCCTCCTGACCCATAGAAATGAATGGGAAAGTATTCCTTCATTGCGATTCGCAATTTTCTAATCGCAATTAAGGAATACTAAGAAATCGCGATTTTGTACATTCATCCCTATTTGCGATTCTCAAAAACAATTTCTAAAAAATTGCTATTTGAGAATCGATACATATGGCCCTCCCTCCATGATGTGTCATGGTTTTGTATCTTACTACAAAACGCATGACATTTGCTGAAAAATAGTTTGTCTGGCAGTCGTATGTAAATTGTCAGTCTTATAATTTTATGATTTATTTTCTTGCCATTAGTAGGCTATGATGTCATCATGGTGTCCGAGCTAATTGCATTCGTGGCATTCCCTTTAGTGTCATGGGTTCTTTTAATTAGGTTTTGAAATATTACATTTTTTAATTCATTGATAACATAATTTGAGAAACTCATCAGGGTTCGAAGCACCATCACAACCTCTAAGGAGGACACGAGAAATCGGGATAGATTTTTAAGATGGCTGAACCGGAAACGGCCACAGACATTCTAGTAAACGGCTTCATGTCAAGCAGGCTGGCGGTGTCACTGTGTGAGATTCTCTGCAGTTATTTATATCCAGCACAGCTCTGCTCTCAAGGGATATCAGTGAAGTGTTTTTCCTCTCTCCGTTCTCTCTGCAAGTGGCAGCTTGCTCTGTAAAATGAGTTTGGTTTTTGGTATTGGCTTTGAGCATACTTTCATTTAAATGTAGTGAAGCATATAAGAACGTTTGGAGGAGAGACATTTATCGGCTACCACGACAGACAAAACTAGAAATAACTCATTTTTTTCTATGAAGAAAATTCTCTCACTTCTCAAATTTCGCCTCTCTGAGGTGTTCACCGTAGGAAAGAAAACCTTAAACAGGCCTTTTACAAAAATTCTATGTATACAATATACTTACTTATAGGGATCAGAGGGAGCCCGCCTGGGGCCAAAACGTTGAAAAAAAACCTTTTACAGTGAATTCACAGAGGATCCACGTATCCACGGTAAAAAAAATGTTTTAAACCAAGCGCGAGCTCCTGTGCTTGTTTTCTTTATGACCCCTGGGTAGCCAAGGTCCAGGGGGATGGCTATATTAATATGATGGGGGTCGAGGCACGCATGGTCCCCCTCCACAGGCTTATTTTGGTCCCCCAGAGAACCATTTCCCCCCGGGCCCGGCCAAATACAAGAAGAGGGACGCCACTCCCTCCAGGGACGATTTTGACTATGGAAACCCCATCCTCCCAGGCCCAACCGTAAATAAGTAACTCCCAGGCCGATTTCGGCCCCAGAGACCACCACCCCTAGAGCCTTGCCATGAAAAAAAAGGAGGATCACGCAGCCCCCCTCCCCAGGTCGTTTTCAGACCAGGGGACCCCAACTCCCAGGGCCCGGCTGTACTAGCAAACGAGAGAGGGGCCACGTGGCCCCCTTCCAGAGCCATTAATGGCCACGGGGACCCAATCTCACATATTAATCCCACCTATGTCTAGGGATACACCCCTCCGACCCCCCCCCCCCCCCCCCCGGACATAGCGTTTCCTAAACCTGTGTTTGCCTTTGCGTGGTGGGAGCAATGTTAAAGCGCCCGCAAAGTGAGAGCAAACTCTAAGTCTGCTCCCAGTGAGCAGGAGCAGGAAAAATGATTCTGCCCGATGGGAGTGGACTTGTCATCTGTTTCCCTGCACACTGTAAAGTGAGTAGGGAAACAGATGAAAAAATAGCTTCCGCCGCAGGGAGCATGATTTTTAGCTGCTCCCTATGGGCCGGAGCAATGTCAGGTCATGCTGGAGGTGGAGAAGTGGCTGGGGCCGCAGGGGCATTGGGGCTTACCCTGTGGCCTCCAACAAGGAGGCAGTGGGTTTCCTGAGTGGGCACCCACTGTTTACTGGCCAGGCTGCGGGGGATGTGGTCCTTGGGACCAATATTGGCCCAGGGAGGGGGGCTGCATGCCCCCACCCCTTACATATACTGGCCGGGCCACAAGAGATGGTGTCTCCGGAGCCGATATTGGCCTGTGAAGGGAGGCAGGCCTCCCTCCCCCTTCATATACAGGCCAGACCCCGGGAGGTGGGGTCAACTGAGCCAATATTGCCTTGGAAGGGGGATGCGCGCCCCCTCCATAATCATAGACTGAGTAGGTCCCGGCAAATGCGATCCCTGGGGCTGATAGCGGCCCGGGGAGGTGGGACATGTGCCCCCGCACCCAATTCATTATAAAATAGGCCACAGGGAATTGGGTCCCTGGGGCCAATATTGGGGCTGTGTTCTCCCCTCCCCCTTCTAAATGTTTCCGGGCCCTGGGAGATAGGGTCGACTTGGGTGGGGAACTGCATGCCCCCGTCCACATTTAGAATAAAGTTGGGCCCCAGTAGATGGGGTCCCCAGGACAAAAATGGTCCCTCCCACCTCTTACAAATGGGACAAGCATGGGCATAGGAAGTGTGGGGGACGCAGGGGACATATCCCCCCCAGATTTTGGAGTGGGGGGACGCGGGGGACAAGGGTGGGGGGACGAGGGGACAAAGGAATTTCCCCTCTCCTGTGAATCGCAGGGCCATTAGCACGCGAAAGCGCATAATGGCCCGCACTTGACTTGTGACCTGCCTCAAGTAAAGGGATTAACACCCCCCCCTCCCTTCAACCCCCCTCTCCCTCGTCGTGTGTCTCAAGCCAGGGCTGCTGTAGCTCCAGTTGCTGTGCGCTCGGCTGGACAGTGTCGGGTGTCTGCCTCTGTCTTTGCTACACACAAGTTTTTCACAGGTCTTTAAAAGACCATTTACATTCATTTGGAACGGGATAAGAAGGCTTTGTTGTTTTGTTAATTTATTCCAGAACCCCCAGTGTCCCCACTCCGCCTAGTCTCTATTCCTTACTTACTTCATTTTATTTTTACTGTCACAGTAGGAGAATGCATTTAATGAAAAGGCATCTCACAAGTAGGGATGCCACCTTTCCAAAAGAAAAATACCTACCATTCGTTGTTTGCAGAGTCCGCAAGAGAACTTTTTGTTGAGAATATATTGTTGCTTAATTTTATTTTTTGTTGTAATTTAGTCTTTAATGTTGGTTTTTCAGAGCTATGACAAAGCTTTGTTAGAATCTTTTAAACCTGAACAACTATTTTCCTATGGGGGCATTGATTTTTGAACGTTGAGTGCAATTCTAACTGTTTTACAAATGTACAAGCTTTTGTTGCACTTGTATACTGTGATCATTATTGCTTAGCCACAAAATCAGTGTTCATCCGTTGAAGTGCTTGCTCTTCCACATGCAAAGCGCTGTCACATTTTATGTTGGTTTTCAGTGCCTTTTAGACAATCCAGTTTAAGGACGTGCGGGCATTCTCTCTGGGATTTGCAGCTTTGAGTTCATACCCTGACTAATGAACCTCTGGCAATACCCCAATAATTTTACATTACAGTCTCAAAGTTTGGAAGGGGTTGGGGGGGTGACTTGACAATTTTTGCAACAATACGAGCTAGAATCAGTATACTTTCTCTCATTGTTGACCTCAGTTAAGGTTAGTTTTTTCTGACTTCAGTCACACTTTGTTGTTGATAATTGCTCAGAAGTGACCACAAGCATGTGTGAGCACTGTTTAAAGATTCTACAAAACCCGAAAATATTTTGTGGAGCAGTTATAAACATGTAGTACATTTTTCATTGAAACGAGTTTGATTACTTTCAGTTATGTGCAACATATGTTCTGAAGCGGATATCTGTTGCTAGCAAGGCTTGCATTTTGTAAATTCAAAGGGGAAAACTTTATTGACCAACGATTTTCTTAGGATGCAGCCAGGCAAATGTGAACCTGAAACCATATTTTTGTAGTTTACCACAGTGGTGACCAGCTTGCAATTGATGCTTGAACTCCTGTTCGGCTTTGCAGTTTTCTAGTGCAGGGGCTACAACGTCTGGAGCTGGCAAAGAGTGCCTGTAACATGTTGGAGACCAGAAGACTATTTCTATGGCACTCAGCATAACAGAGTAAAGGATTTTGCTGATTCAATGCAGGCAAAGAATGGAGGGGGATTGCTGGTGAAAGGGTGCAAGGTCAGCAGTCTATGTATGAAGTTGTATGGAGGCTCCTCTACTGTGGCACAGAACGGAGAGAAGGTCTCATCCTCCACCTGATATAGCAGAGAGAGGAAAGGATGGCACCCCAAACTGAACATCGGCGAGCAGGGTATGGTCCTCAGAGAGAGCAGAGGAAACAGGCAAAAGGAGGACTCTGTTGGGACTGGACAGTAGAATTCTTTTTGTAAATGAACCCTTTGATTTCCCCGTTTGGCATCCACTGCCATGTTGAGAGAACTCCAGACAAATGAATTTTAGGTCACACCTGAAGCTGCTTTCATGAGATATACACGTTTAGTAATTTCCTTAGGGCAATAAGGCAGTGCTCCACATTCCTATCTACTGGCACGTAAAGCACTGTTCACATTAGGTTTGCAGTCAAATGTGATTGTTACTCTGTTTTAAGCCTTCTAACAATTAATAGAATAAGACCCATCATTTTGGTGTCTCTAGAGTGAAGAGCTTTTTTGTGTTGTGCTGTCGTTGATGACTGGTACAAAACACATTGTCCATGAAGATGATGTACCAGGCACCCCAAACTCTGCAGAGTGATTACAAATCCATAGTAAATGTAGATTTTCAGAAGTAAGCAAGGAGCACCTACTAGGAGGAGTCATACTGTGCTCTCCAAATGAAACTCAGGAATTGTGTTCAAAAGCACCTCCAGACAACCAATGGTGCAACAGGTAAGCTAGAGGATGCTTGAAGACATAAAAAAATAAAGGCAGTGAGGCACTCAGCATGACAACATCAGAGTGGAGGGTTATTTGGATCTGATGCCGTTTTGCTGACGATGTGCTGAGATGGAGTAGGAAATCAAGTGCTGGAATTATGGGGGGGTCTCCCTTTTAGAGGTGCGTGTTCCCCCCTGTGAAGGTAATTTTCAAAATTGTCTCGGGATGCTGGGACCCTGGACATGGATGACTTATGAGTGTGTAGCTCATGTATGTCAAGTAGGATGTGTGTGGAGTTTAAATGCTAGAGGAGACTGTGGTCTCTCAGGGATCCATTTTGATTTCCTGTACTGGCGAAGTGGATAAGGTAGTGGTTGTAGAGAGCCTCAACATCATTATGAATTAAGGGTTTCTCCAATGCATTTCTGAAGTCCTCTGAGGTGGACCAGACTCTATGGATTGGAATGAAGGAGACAAAGGTCCTTTTGTAGTGTTGAGAAACCCTTTCCCCCGCCATCTCCATTCTTCCCTAACAGTGTTACCAACAGCAAGTTGAGGGAAATTGAATGGAGAAGCCTCTCCATCTTTTGAGCCTTAGTTTTGGGTCCCCTCTGAGAAGGATATGATACACCCAACATAACCCTGCCTTCCTGCTGGCACTGAAGCAAAGGCTATGGCTGTAAGAAATACACCAAAGACGGAGACTATCTGAAACAACTCACAGAGCTGAGTTTTTCTTCTGACTTGCTAAAAGTATGGGGCAGAAACCACTAGCCAATGTGCCAGGCTTTCTCTGGAACCAGAATCTGAGGTCCCACTCCCTTACCAGTGGAGAACGAGAAACTCTTCTGTGCTCCACGGTATGGAGTCACTGACTGACAACTCCACTTTGCTAGGTGCTGGGACAGAGACTGGAAAGTTCTGCAACCTGCACTCTCAGGCTGTGTTGTGAGGTTTTGATACACTGGTGCCCCTGCAACGTGCCCAGAAGCAGAAGTGTTTGTGACGGATAAGTACTCACACAATCATTTCATC
This sequence comes from Lissotriton helveticus, assembly GCF_964261635.1. Classification (NCBI taxonomy): domain Eukaryota; kingdom Metazoa; phylum Chordata; class Amphibia; order Caudata; family Salamandridae; genus Lissotriton; species Lissotriton helveticus. Next base: position 460,019,331 of record NC_136073.1, read on the forward strand.
CTGTGATTTTGCCCCTTACCCCCTCCAATAAAAGCCAGCATACCAGTAGCGGTAATTGGATTTATGTAGCGCTTACTCCCCCTGGCAAGGCGTGGAGTGCTTTACGACAAGTAGAATGCTACTCTGGAACACAAGGCTAGTGGTTAGTCCAGTGGTTATCGTTAGTTATTGTGATTAGTACTGTGCTCTCAAGGAAAAGTGCATGTATTTACTCCAATTATTTTGTGATGTATTAATACCAGGTGGTGTGCTCATTAGAGGAGGCTCTGTGCTTTCAGGTGAATGGTTGGTGAGGTAGATAGGCTGGTAGAGATTAGTTAATGTTGCATTACAGGGATAGGGTCTTAAGGAGGAGAGGTTGTAATTGATCAATCAATCAATCATTTCCATTTATAGAGCGCGCTACTCACCCGTGAGGGTCTCAAGGTGCTAGGGGGGGGTGCTGCTACTGCTCGAAGAGCCAGGTCTTGAGGTGCTTCCTGAAGCTGAGATGGTCCTGGGTCAGTCGTAGGTAAATGGGGAGGGAGTTCCAGGTCTTCGCTGCCAGGTAGGAGAATGATCTTCCCCCGGTGGTGGTTCTGCGAATGTGTGGGACGATGGCGAGGGCGAGGCTGGTGGAGCGGAGCTGGCGGGTGGGGGTGTAGAAAGAGAGGCGTCCATTGAGGTATTTGGGGCCCATGTTGTGGAGCGCTTGGTGTGCGTAGGTGAGCAGTCTGAATGTGATTGATGACATGAGGTATCAGCCAATTGCTGAATTACAATAAGAAGGATTGAGACAGACAGGCATGAGACAGAGGAGGCTATTCTCAGAAATAGAAGGTATGCAGAGGATGCAAGGCTAAAGAGGGTCACTCACGAGAAAGAAAGGAGAGGAATCAAGCAAGAGTAATTTAATGTCAATATTTCATGCAGGGTTGAGGAACATAGTGGGAGAAGGCTTTCTGAGTTAGCAATTAGTCAGAGACTGTAGGCTGTAGCAAGAAACAACATTATACATAGCGCTCCATATCTGAGGAAGATAGCTTAAACATGTGATTCTGAGTGCAGACATCATTTAAACATTAAGAGTTCAATCCTGCTGTATGCTAAGCCCCGGGCAGCCTTTTTAAGCATAGTCTGGAGTATCCCAACCTTGGTACATGGTCTGTACACTGCACAGGGGAGCTGGCACAGACAAAAGCGAAGTTCTCATGGAAAGGTCTTTCTTCACTCTTCTGTAAATAGATTATTTCACTTACTCAATAAAAATAATTTTTTTGTCACTGGTTGAGATTGTCTCTCAAGTATGCAAACATATTTATACCTTGTTTAATCACCTAATCCTGTTCAAGTGTATGTTGTGTGTAACTATTGTAGTACATACAGTATACGTGTATGCAAAGCAGTTATGAAGGCCTATGTGTTCCATTTGGACGTCTCAAGCATGTTTCTGTGCAAAAGTCGTGGGTGACGTTGTTTTCCCAGACAGTGGAAGTGTATCAGGATGCAAAAGGGAGGTTTGATGTTTAGAAAGTCTGACAACATTTGTCAGTCTCAACAGAATAAACCAAAACACCTTGAGAAAACTGGCCATAAACCCAGATTTCTTACTGCAATCAGTGGTTGCTTTGACCCCCATTTGGATCACCTCTGTGATGCAAGGTGGGATCTTCACTTTGAGTGTTGGGTTCCTGCTTGGGATTGAGCAATATCTCACGCTGAAGAACCCCCGATCATCATAAGATACAGTGAAGCAGAGGCTCTTCATCTACCAGAGTTCCATCGCAGCCTTCCTTCAGAGGCACAAATATGCGCACCCGAAACCTAGTCTGTCTCGGCCAAGTCAGTGCACAATCACCGATTGGGACTGCCTTGTGTTGTGTGGATGACACACCACTAAAAGCAGCATGGCTCTCAACCTTGCTTGCAAACAGCAGACCTGGCCTGCAGATGACTGAGAAGACGGAAACAAGGTACAGTGCAAAAGCGAGGCATTGCAGCAATAACTTTGGAACATATCACTCTATATCACTATCCATTGGGGAGGGTCTACAGGGAACCACGAGTGGTCAACAGAGTACAACTCACCAGCCTTTCCCTCCTGCAAGAGTACATTGATGCCCGTGCCTTTTAAATAGCACAAGTCAGTACTGGCTGCAGTCTGCTTATGGAAAATATGTCTTACTATTTGCATGCCATATTAATGCCCTCTAACATTTATGTACTGTATTGTATTGTGTGTTGAGATAAAGTGATTTTTCCTCTAAGTAAACACCCTTGATGGACAATTATTGAAAACACACACACACACCAACACACACACACACAACCACCGGCACCCACCCACACACCCAACCCCCTCTTTCTCTTTCTCTCTTTTGGTAGTTAACTTTGTTTCCAATAGAAAGGTAAAGACCCATGACATCAGTGATAAAAGCCTATCATTGATGAAATCGGAGCCTGGTAACCTCCGATCGCGTTGGATTCCTGAAAAATGTGCAATTGCAAACTGAACAGTTTTTTGTCACAGATGTAGCACCTTTGTAACTGTAATTTAAATGAATTACCACCCCAAAGATAATTTTGTGGGTCCTACTTCTACTAGCACAAATGTAACTAAAAGGCTGTAGTCTATGGCCAGGCTCTCTACTGTGCATATACAACCCACACGTCAATACAATGCTGAGTTACTACGGGTGTCTGGGTATACATCCTGCATTCAGGCACCTCACCCCTCATTCTCATCACTCACCCTTCACTTTCACGCTCACCCTGCACTCACAGCGATCACACTGCTCACCATGCACTAACGCCATTCACACCTCCTCCTACCCTGCACCCACAGAAGTATACCTCTTACCCTGCATGCACATGACACTCCACTCACTTGTCACTTTCACTGCTCACCCTGCACTCACAGCCATCACACTGAACTCACACTGTTACTGTCTACTCGCACATTCATCCTCCTCTTACCCTGCGCTCCCACAAGCACACCACTCACTTTGTACTCACAGCGACCACACTGCACTCATGTCCCTCATCATGTACTCACGCTGTTCTCCCTCCACTTACCCTGTGGTCACATGAACACACCTTTCACCCTGCACTTACAGTGATTGTGCTGCACTCATACCACTCACGCTTTTCACCCTGCACTTACATGAGCACACCACTCATCCTGCAATCATGTGCCACTTCAATCACCTGTCAGTCTCACTGCTAAATTTGCAGTCTCACTCAAGCAAGCACATTTCTCACTAAGTATTCATCTCTCCCACTCTGCACTTTCACCCGCACCCAAACTCATATGTCACAACACTTACCCTGCAGTCACTCCTCTCACCCTACTCTTCCACTGTCACATCGCTCACTGTGCACTCACATAGGCATTCCTGTCACTTACTCAGCACACCCTTCACTCACATCTTCACACACATTTTCACTGACATCTTGACTCACATCTTGGCTCCCATGGGCACAACACTCACCCTGAACTCATATCACACAAACAAGCACAGCACTCACCCTGGAGTCACACCACTTACCCTGCACTTCCTCCTCTCACCCTGCACTCACACAGACAAATCTCTCAGCCTGCATTCATCAAGGCACCCTGTTCATCCTTCGTGCACACAGGGACAATAGTCTGCCGGAACGCATCACTTACTCTGCACTAACTACACTCCACATGCACTCACCAGACACTCTCACAAATCACCCTTCACCCTTGCCGCTCACCCTGTACCACACACAGGCACACCACTCATCCTGTGTATGTAAGGAAGAGGGGGTATCCCCGACTAGAGTTCCTAATGCGGGATAAATACAATATTTGGAAGAAAGAAATTAGGAACTAGTGTTTGAAAACCATGGACATAAAAGGACTAATGACAGGCACAGACTATAGTGAGACAAAGAACATGATACAAAATTATTTTATTATTCTTATTTCATTATGATAAAAAGCACATTTGTCATTTGGGAATACATAGTTATTATGTGCATGCCTTCATTAAATATGTGACTTATTGTCTACATATGTAGGCTACTGTTGTCAGATCCTATACAGTTTTGATAATGATATGACTGGAATAGGGATCTATACAAGATTAATTTTGAAGATATTTATGCATTAAAACATGGCTGAAAATGTCAACTACGCGCGTTTCGGCTGGAGGCCTTCATCAGGGAGCCATGTAGATATCCAGGTTGACCTGTACATATTTAAAAGATAAAAACAATAGTGGTGCTTGTCAATGTCCGTGAGAAGTCCTAGATATATACATTTCGAAAAAATACAATACACATTTAGTGGTGATACATTTATACAGTTTTAAGGCATAGAGATAATAAATGCCTTAGAGAGGGGAAACAACAACAAGAACCTGGCCTAATATTTACAATTTATATACAATAGGTGTTATAACCAATATTGGATTAATGCATTCGCTTGATAAAGTCAGACACAGTTATACTATTTATCTAACACAATGGGTTTGACATATTTAACAGAGAAGGAGGTGGGGAGAAGAACTTGACAGCGAGGGCTTTCAAAGTTGACATAATTTGAAGGGGGTAGGGATGAAGACTGAGAGGGGAAGGGCCCGTGGGATGTGTCAGAAAATGAACCAGTGGAACAGGGGAAACAAGACAAAGATAACAGGGGAATGGATAAAATTAGGGGAATGGATAAAATGAAATTGATACCTGAACATGTGAAGGATGTTGGTTCACATGAATGGAGTAAGTGGGTACAGATAGAGGATGGTCTATCTTGGCGGTTTTAGCTGTGGGTCAATGGTAAATTGAATTAGTGGACGAGAATGCAGACATAAGCAGTGGCAATGAGAACTATAAACAGATCGCCAAAAGAGATCCAGTACCTGTGCTGTGTATCGCTGGCCTGTATTCTGCACTTCAGATTGCACATATGGCAGTGATCTCTGGTATTTAAACTATGAAGTAGAAAATGACCACTTTAGAGATTTAGATAACTTCTGCTATTGAAAGTCAGGGCTTATAGACAGGAGACTGATAAGGAAATAATTAAGATACCTGTGACACCACTCATCCTGTACTCACACCACCTTGCATTTGCTCCTATCACTGCACTCACTCCTCCCACCCGACACTCACATAGGCACTCCTCGCACATTGCATGCATGCAGCTCACCTGACACTCACATTGGCAAATTTTTCACCCTACACTCTTGCCACTCATGCTACATTCACTCACACTAATCACCATCAACCAGCACTTACATGAGCATACCTCTAACTCTACACATATCCAACATTTTACAACACTCATGAATCTACAAATATTTCTACAAAGGCACCCTTAAGAATACCTGCTCTTTCCGTGGTACTACATGCCTAATTAATTCCATCTACAACAAAGGGGCTGGTGCAAGAGCAGAGAGTGGACTGACAATGTGGGATGGCATGAGGAGGGAGACTAAGGCGGAGGCTTTGGGGTATGGTGCTGGATTGAAAAAAGTGTGACAGCTTTAGCCATTCCTGGCTTTCCATTAACTAAAATGCTTCATCCTGAGACATGTCGGTTTGTTTTTACATTGCAAGTTGGGTCTCAAAAAAACAAAAATATAAAGTGTTACTGGATGAAATCCATGGTTGTCGAAGACGTCAAGCATTTCATTAGGTCAGTTGGATGCTGTGATACTACATGTTAATACTGTAACTGCTTGATCCACAAGTGAAACCAAATTTAAGCCCTGCAGAGCTATTTTAAGGAAGTGCATTTTTCATTCATATCACACTTGTAACAAACATTGACAAAGCAATATATTACTATTTTGAATAATGTATAGAGAATCTGTTTTCATTAAGTTTCCCTAAAGGGTAAGGCAGGTAAACCAGTAGCAGCAGGGCAAGCTTTTCTAACACAATAAAAGCAAATTTACTAATTGAGGTGTGAGTGGCAGTGTGTGTGTGTGAGTGAGTGTGACAGAGTACAAAGGTACAAGAGTGTAAGAGATATAGTGAGAAAGTGTGTGAGAGAATGTGTGTGTGTGTGAGTGTATGCATGTTATGCTTACAGAGGGATTTTTTAGAGGTACCAAAGACTATTGCTGCAGTATCCATGGTAACTTTTTGGCACTGTCATATTGAATGTACTCATTGGCATATGGGGCTCGCCCATGAAAAAAATAGGACCTTGGCATAGTGAAAGTTATTTCTGACATAAGACATTTGAAAAAAATCAGATTTACTCCTAAAAAAGCCAGGCCTCCTTGGTGCACCTTGAAAGTATTGGAATATTTTATGAATGCCCCATAAGGGTCTGCCACATTTTAGAAATTTGATCCCACAAATTTCAAAACATTGTCAGGGAAGGAGTCAACTCTTCCTTAAATCTTCTACAAGAAATTTGGTAAATTGTTTTGCTTGCTGCAATCTGGGGAAAGTATCCCACCCTACCAATTACATGTATGTTTTTCCTCATATAATGGCTATAAGGTTAGGTCTGACCCCGTTTCAGGAAATGCTTGTGCTGCCCCATTGCTGGGAGCTTGACCGGCCGCACCTCGCGTTGACTTTGGTGAGGAACACTGAGTTTAAAAATAATTTTTGGTTTAAAAGCAAATTAACTTCCTTGTGCATCAGGCAGTTTTCAGGCAACAATAAAAATGTCAAGATAACTCTAGTGATTAATGTTCCTACTAGTGAGAGTTTGAAATTTTGTCTAGTGAAAGTTTTGGCTCATCGTAAAGTAGTGCGGAGGGTTAATGTGCCTGCTGCAAAGAACATGTACCATGCAGATTACAAAACTGAGTGAACTGTGAGTAGCACTATAAAAAATAGACATGATTTTTCCACATTTGGTCTAATTACTTTATGAATGCAAATAACAATAAAGCATAACGTGACTATATTCCTGCCTTTCTCAATATTTTTCTTCAAAACTATCCGATTATATTCCTTTACGGGGCGTGCGGTCTCATGCAACGGGCGATTTGTATAGGGACGCTGGAAAGTCCACAAGGTTGTCCCTGTCCCCCCCAGAAATTTAGTGTCTCCTACGCCCCTGGGGACAAGGCCCGTTGGTAGTGAAAGAATGAGATGCAGTTTTAAATCACGGGTCTTTCTTCTGCTTATGTGCTATTCCAGTGAAGGATTGAACTGTCTTAAGTTAGTGTCCATGATGGGGAGAGCGCATTACCATCTGTGATTGCGCAAGAAAGAATTATTAATAGCTTACATATCAGATTTTTTTTCTCAAGAAGGAAAGGTCACACCGCTACAAACAATCACAGCAAAATGGTATTGCTAACTCAGACTTCACAAAAATGAATAATGTACAATACTCTACATAGAATACAACTTTTGAACTTATGTACCAAAAGTACTTCAGTAGTCTTCAGTGAAACAAATACATGTTTAAACCAGGTAATAACAGCGACTATGTGTAATTACACAGACTCATGATCAGAGAGTATTGGCATTCGTATTGACTGTTTGCAGGTGACTTCGCGTCCTGCTCTGACAAAGAGTTGATACACATATGTATATATACAGTTACTGAAAAAAAGAAGTTAAATGTGATGTTATAGTTAGGCATTTAAATGAGATAAGCACTTAGATTTAAAAAACAAAAGCTACTGAAACTCGGCAGTTGCAGTTAAGTGAACTAACTTTAACTTGTGCACCTGTCATGCACTTTTTATGACCTCACATATTGCACCACACTTGCATGTCAAATTCCATCATTGATGACATCTCAAATGACATCAATGATGGCGCTGATGACACTGTTGAAATGACTGATGACATCATCCATGATACTCAATCAAGTTTCTCCATAAATACTTGCATCGTTTAAACAAGCATTTACAATGCAATAGGCCTCGCATTAGGAAAGTTTGAGCTATTGGTCTTGTAAATGACATTTTTTTTGTTTATGTGTTGTTTTTGAAAATAGCTAAATTAATAGCTTTGTCATTTACAATGGCAATAGTTATACCTTTCGCAAATGTGACACCTATAGCATTTGTAATGCAACATGTTTTGTATTTACGTTATTTAGATGTATTGATATTACAAATAACAATGGCTTTTAATTTTTTTAAATAATGAATACTTAAATAAAAGTAATTGTAATTTATAATGGCAATAGTTTAAACTTTTGTAAATAACTTTTGTGAAGATTATGTTCAGTATATTTTATTGTGACGAAAATCCAAGAACAGAAGTGAAATATTAACATCTTTTTGTGACATTTGTAATAAAGCTTGAAACATTGAGAGAGCATATTTGAACCAGTGATGCTGTGGTGGTGCTGAGTGATGCTGTGGTTGCGAAGAGTGATGCAGTGGTTGTGCTGAGTGATGCTGTGGTTGCGCTGAGTGATGCTGTGGTGGTGCTGAGTGATGCTGTGGTGGTGCTGAGTGGTGCTGTGGTGCTGCTGAGTGGTGCTGTGGTGGTGCTGAGTGGTGCTGTGGTGGTGCTGAGTGGTGCTGTGGTGGTGCTGAGTGTTGCTGTGTTGGTGCTGAGTGATGCTGTGGTGATGCGATGGATAGTGAGGGCGATAGATAGATAGAGGGAGGGCGAAAGATAGATAGAGGGAGGGCGAAAGATAGATAGAGGGAGGGCGAGAGATAGAGGCAGGGCGAGAGGGCGAGGGATGGAGTGTGGGCGAGGGATGGAGTGTGGGCGAGGGATGGAGTGTGGGGCAGGGGAGGGATGGAGTGTGGGGCGGGGGAGGGATGGAGTGTGGGGCGGGGGAATGGATGGATGGATGGATGGATGGATGGAGTGCGGGCATGGATGATGGAGTGCGGGGATGGATGGATGGAGTGGGGGGATGGATGGATGGATGGAGTGGGGGGATGGATGGATGGAGTAGGGGGATGGATGGATGGAGTGGGGGATGGATGGTTGGATGGAGTGGGGGGATGGATGGATAGAGTGGGGGGTATAGATGGATGGATGGATGGGGGATGGATGGATGGATGGATGGATGGATGGAGTGGGGGGATGTATGGTTGGAGTGGGATGGATGGATGGATGGGGTGGGGGGGATGGATAAACAATTTATGTTATTAGTGTAATAAATTGTAAATATAAATTCCTGTACATTTACATTTACATATATGTTATATGTATATGTTCAATTTGTTTCAATTATATGTATTACTTATAATTTAAAACATATTTTAACTATGTGTATTTTAATTATATGTATTATATATTTAATTTTATATTATTTTTAAACATGACAAAAACCAATATTTTTTACAACAATATTTTTTACAATGATTTTTTGGGGGATATTTTTGTATTTACCGTAATGTAGATAGGACTTCTATATTCTTGACGTCGATATTCCACCTAAAATATTTTTGACGTCGATATTTTCACCGTCGATATTCTGTCAGTTATTCCATTTGTTTGTAGTTAATAGACATGTTTTACTGATAAACTTCAAGCTCAGACTCCACAGAACAACGTACGGGCAAATAGGTTGCCACAACCTATTCTATTGAGCTCCCTCCCACAAACTCCATCAAAGCTAGATTTTTGACCTCCCCCATATACTGATTCATCTAATGCTATAGATACAATTTTCCCCATCATAAAATATTTCGTAGGTTTAATCAGTTTTCCATAAGAGCCAAGGATATTGCCTTTTTAGCAGTGTGTTGTATGTAGACTAGCCAGATAATGTTATCCTTCATTATTAGGGGTGAGTGAAATTCTCATATTTTTCTTTTGCGTAATTATATGAAATTTGGAAAAATTGTGAGAAAATGCATGAACTAGAAAAACGATACTTGGCGCAATATTTCGACACAAACTGCATCCTTGAATCCATTTTAGACGTGAAGATTAATTTGGGCCTGAAAAACGTAGCACAAAAACACAAGGTGCGAACAGCAGTTGCTTGTTTTCTAATTGTTCCTGTGCGATCATGCTAAACGTGGCATAACAGCATAATTTGGGGAATTTCCCATAACAAGTGTAACACGAAATTAAGATGACATGTGATTGCACCTGGGACTGCTTACAATAGTACCCGAATATGAACATTTCTTCACCATTGCCAGTTTATTTCGCCAAAGGTGCCAAGCACAGCTACAAGGCTTCTTCTAACTTTTTCCCAAACTCACTGTTACAACTTTGTCTAAGCTGATTTCCAACCCATTGTTTTTTTGTTAGAGAGTTTTATATAGCGCAAACTCAATTGGAAGGTATCAACGCGCTTTACATGAGCACCAATTACACTACAGACTGACACGTTCATTTTTTTTAGGCACAGAGAGATTAATTGATTTACCCAGAATCACAGGATGTTGAGCGTCGCTGGCGCTGCCGACACTCGAACCCAGCTCCCCAGCTTCGAAGCAGAGTGCTCTAGCCGTTACTCTACATCCTTTCCCCTCTAATAATATTTCCGCTTGTTTCAATGTTCCGTAAATTGGCTGCTGTAAGCCATCCGGTGATTGCGGACGGAAGTAGGGCCCTCACCTGTCATGTGCGCTTTTACCACACGCATTAGTGACCAGCATAACCAACATAAACAAATGGAATAGTGCGAGAAGCCGTCATTCGTTGTTATTGCCTTTGGGTGATTTACTCTTCCAACCTGGACATGGACACCCTATTAATGGATGTAATAATCTATCTTTCGATTAACAGATGCAGTTTGCTTTCTAGTCCCTCGTGACGTACTAAATCGAAAGCAGAGGACACACGTATGAAACACACCTGCAGGTGTTGCCTTTTCCTTTAGTTGTCTGTGGTTTTTGAAGATCCCTAAAGTGACGCACGGTCGCCCTTGTATAAATAAAAACACAATTTGCACTTCACGAAGTACTCCAGCATAGATTTCTCACTCTTTTAAACATGAAAGCCAACACTTCCCAGCGCATTCCCAGTGTTGTCACGAAGTGAGATAAACATGTATAAAGAAACAGTCCCATGATGTTTAATGCAAGGGCCGGTGCTCAGGGAATGCATAGGGTAATACATAAACATTACAGTAGCATTCTCTATTAGAAGGCCTGGCACCACTGGTTATAGAATCACAGGGTATAGTTCTAACAGTATTATATAACAAGCTCTTGACATTGCTGTGGGGAGGCGGGGAGGAGAAATTCGAGACACGGCCTGGAGGCCGTGAAGTGTGAAGCAGTGGGCGGGGGAGCCCTTTGAAGTGAAGTCGACGGAGGCAGGCGGCTCGGGAGCAAGGAAAAAGCGCGTGCTTTTGTTCATGTGAACTGTCGGAAATCCGGCCGATAGTTTGAGAACTTATTTTGCCCACTAACATTCTCCCCTATCTATTCCTTACGGATTGGGATAGGCAAGCCCTAAAAAAGGCAATTGTTACATGTTGTGAATGATACAATATGTGAGATCATAAGAAGTGCATGACAGGTGTGCAGGTTAATGAGTTCACTAATTTAAAACTGGTTCATTTCAGTGCATTTTCACTTTTAAATGTAGGTTCTTATCATTTCAAGTGCTAACCATAACGTCACTTTAACCTTTGATTTTTCAGTTTTTTTTCAAATGTTTATTAAACTTTCATATCAACACTAACTATAACTTAAATGTTACCTTTGTTTTTTTCAGTGAATTTCTCTGGCTACAATTAAATGAATCAATCAATCCTGAGCAGCTGTGGGACAAGCTTTGTCAGCTCCCATCATGTTCCATGGCTGACAATTGCTTTCAGGTGAGGGCGACATGGCTGGCAGAGTGAGTCTTTGATGGCAGGGCTTGGAGAGAAACGTACCGTCAAGATTACAGAGAGTGCAGTCTACCACTGACTTGCAGGAAACTGGAAACAGGGAGAAGAAGGCGTCTAGAGTATCCTTGCACTATGGGGCACTCTGTTGTGGCAACATGATGGCAAAGTGACACTGTAGGGAGCCTACGAAGTAAAAGCAGAGCCCCGTAATTTAGAGGAGGAACTGAGATGTCGGCACGGCCAGACAGCAAAGTAACTGACTCCAACGGTGTGGCGTGGTGAGGTACAGATGATTGGGGATTTGTTGGGGGTCTGATGGTGGTCATTTTGACGATTAAGGTAACCTGTATATTTGCGAACTTGGGGGCATATTATCAAGCAGGGCGATAGGCAATTATCGCGGCTTTAGCGGCCGTTTTCGGCCGCTAAGCGGCAATAATTCTATCGCCCTATTAGCAAGCTGTCGCTAACTAATGTTAGCGACAGCTTTTAGGCGATAGCGAGCGGTTTGGGGCCCGCTTTGCATGTCAGCGATGTTTATCTCTAATGACATGTGAAGTGGGCGTGCCCAACCAGTTAGCAACTGAAAGCAGTCACTAACGTTGCTATCGCCTATTAGCAAGGCAGGCGTAGCGATGGAAATATTCGCACTAAGCGCGAATATCTCCAAATACTAACACCTCCCCAGACTAGTTCTTAGCCATGTTATCCAATAGTAGGTGGATAACATGGCTAAGAGCATTTCGTCCCTAATGCGAGAATTTCGCTGTATTCTCAGCAATATTCACGCATTTCGCCGCTATCGCTGCATATTTTAGCACAATAGAGAAAAACGATGCTAATAGCATGTTTTCTCCGCTAACATATCCAGCGATAAAAAAAATGCACTAAGCGCATTTTGCGATAAATATCGCTATTCCTTGGTAATATGCCCCTCGGAGCAAATCGCAATCATAAATATCATAATTCCTCGTCGGGACTGGAAGCACCAACCTTGTTTTAAAAAAAAAAAGCAATCTAGAAATCAAACCTGGGAAAATAGTAGCGAGGCAACTACAAGCAAGAGGTTGAGCTTCCTTAAGTGGTGTATTAGCCACCTCTTCTAAGGGAAGAAGTTCCTTTGAGACAGTTGCAGAAGTGGTCCTCTTAGTAGTGGGTGCAGTTTGAGTCACTCTTAGGACTCCTGTGTGCTCTCTGATTTGGGCTAGGTTGACTCCCGTGCAGGCATTGAAATAAGTAACCACTCACTTTGCGAAGCCCCTGTCAAAAATCTACTCACTGCAAAGGCAAGTTAGGGGCTTAAGCACCGTGTGGCAACAAAGAGCTCAGGTAAAATGAGTGAAGCTCCTACTATGCCCTCCGGACAAAAGGGCTCACCCCTAAGTAAGGACCCAGTGAAGGTTAATAATAGTAATAACTGCGACATTATGATTTCAATGTTGTCAGACAATATAGGTGCACTTGGTCACACTCACCGATACAGGGTCTGAGGCATCAAATGGCGCAACAATCAAAGGAAGGGAGGAGCAAACAGAGTACTGAATGTGTGGCCTGGAGAGTCTCAGTAGACTCTGTAGACTTAGTTGTGACAGAGAAACGTCCGCCTTGAAGGTTGTACACGCCCCAGACCCAGGTGTTGCAACTTCTGGGGTACGACTGACGAGCATGCAAGGCTCTGTGTTGACGCAGTTATCGTCAGCTCCACCAACCAAATCAACGTACCCGATCTTTGCGCAACTTGCAAACCGCCCCTTAAGTTCAAATCTTGCTGCCCCTTGCCAGGGTAATATTGACTCTGGGCTTCATAGTCCACCACACAGCGAGCTATCACCACTGGACAGCCCCCAAGTTTCCTCCATCCTAAATGTCATTAGCAAAGAGTCAGATACTTGTACACTGAGTGTCGGAACCCACAAATTCTCCTTGCCTAGTGACCACAAGTAGATCAATTAAATCAATCAATCAGGTATTTTTAAAGTGCGCTACTTACCCGTGAGGGTCTCAAGCTTCTGGGAGGGGGTTCGAGCAGCTCTGTGGTCATCCGAAGAACCATGTCTTGAGATTCTTTCTAAATAGGTGCAGTGTCGGGCTTCATCTGATGCAGAGGGGTAGTTCGATCCAGGTCTTGGCCGTGATGTAGGAGAAGGATCTGCCACACACTCTGGCCCTGTGAATGTGGGGGACCCTGGTTAGGGCTAGGTCGGCGGAGCAGGGGTTTCTCTTGAGGGTGTGGAAGGAGATTCTTTCGTTGAGGTATTGGGGTCCAGTGTTATGGAGGGCTTTGTAGGAATGTTTGAGCAGTTTGAAGGTTATTCTTTTTTAGACGGGGAGCCAGTGGAGGTCGCGGAGGCGTTGGGTGATGTGGTCATGTCGTGGGATGTCGAGGACGAGTCTGGCTGCAGCGTTCTGGATGGTCTGGAGTTTGCAGAGTTTTGTTGATTCTGTGGTCCAGTCTGCTGGTGATGTGTGTGTGGGTGACGGTCCCCTGGAGTCAGGGGGGATCCATTTGAAGGTCTTGCGGAGTATGCGGAGGGTGTTGAAGCATGTGGAGGGCTCGGGTGTGATCTGGCGGTTCATGGTGAGTGAAGAGTCGAGTACGATGCAAAGTTTGTGAGCATGGTCTATGGGGGTGGGAGGATTTATGAAGGTGGGGGCCACCAGGTGTTGTCCCTTGCAGAGGGAGTGGATCCGAGGATGAGGGCTTCTGTTTTTCCCCCGAGTTGAGGCTCAGGCAGCTTCTTCCCCTTAGGCAGCTTCTGCTAATCCAGGATGTAATGTCCTTCATCCCTTTTTGGACACTGTGACTAGTGATGTTGGGTTCCTTGGTGAGGGAGAGGATGAGCTGGGTGTGGTCGGCGTATGAGACTATGTTGAGTCCGTGTTTTCTGACTATGGTTGTGAGGGGGGCCATGTAGACATTGACGAGCATGAGACTGAGGGAGGATCCTTGGGGTACTCCGCATCTGATCTTTTAGGTTCAGAGAGGAAGGGCAGGAGTCTTATTCTTTGTGTTCTGCCTGAGAGGAAAGATAGAATTCAGTCTAAGGCAGTTCCCTGGATGCCGGCGTCATGGAGTCTGGCTTCTAGTGTGCGGTGGGAGACTCTGTTGAAGGCTGCTGTGAGGTCTAGAAGGATGAGGGCTGCAGTGTGGCCTTGGTCGAGGAGGGTGCGAATGTCATCTGTGGCGGCTATGAGGACGGTCTCGGTGCTGTGGTTGCTGCTGAATCTGGATTGAGAGGAGTCAAGGATGTTGTTGGTTTCTATGAAGTGCGTTAGTTGGGTGTTGACGACTTTCTCAATGACTGTGGCAGTGAAGGGGAGAAGAGTGTTGGGTCTGAAGTCCTTGAGGTCTGTCGGGTCTGCGGAGGTCTTCTTGAGGAGGGGTATGCCTTCAGTGCATTTCCAGCCATCACGGAATGTGGCTGCTTTGAGGGAGCAGTTGGCTGTTCGTCGTAGTTCAGGTGCGATGGCGGTGGCGGTCCAGTTGATGCAAGCACAGAATCCTCCGCTGCACGATCTACCTCCTCCTTTGGCTACATTGATAATTTCTGCTCTGCAACAAGTTCTAGGACAAATTTGCGAAAGGAGACCTGAACAGACCAAGGCCCATAAGGATACTGAAAAGCAGTAAAATCCTGTAAATGAGAACCTGATGGATTGCAACGCTCACATGGAACAGGTTGAGCAGAGGATTTCCGAACTTGAGAACAATTATAAGAATTTTGATAGCAGCTAAATCAAAAGTTAGGTAGGCAAACTCAAGGCACAATTTAGTGAGTTGGAGGATAGAACTCGCCGGTCTG
Source organism: Lissotriton helveticus (assembly GCF_964261635.1). Taxonomy (NCBI): domain Eukaryota; kingdom Metazoa; phylum Chordata; class Amphibia; order Caudata; family Salamandridae; genus Lissotriton; species Lissotriton helveticus. The sequence continues at coordinate 460,034,829 of NC_136073.1, forward strand.
AATTTCGCTTTGTTGCCAAACCCAAAGGTCGGGAAGATGGTAAAAATTTAGAAAATTTGATTTCTGTTTTGATCAAGACTTACGTCATTTCTGAATCTTAGGCAAAAGATTGAGATCTAACAATTTTGTGCGCTGTGCATCTGTCTCCTAATGATAAACATCCTCAAACGAATTTTGGTTAATTTTGGGAACTATCATTTCAAAGAGCAGACACTCACCCAAGCCTTTCGTACAAAATCCACAGACAACTTTTCATTTTTGATTTTTTTCTGACATGTCACTTTAAACTGCTCACAGGCGTAAGGAAGACAGGCCTATGACTGACTTGTTCAAACAAGCTGGAGCTCAAGCAGGCCTGGTTCAGCAGTGGAAGTTGAACGTCATCCACAAGGGACAAATTCTTGTTTTCTCTTCAGTTCAGCAAGCAGCTGACTTTTTGGAGAGTATAAATTCCTCAATGACTTGAGGAATAACAGCTGCTATCCTTCTATATCCTCTTCACTAGCCCTCTTCAGTGATTCTAGCCTTTTCTAATCCCACTTTGTGTTTTTGATTTTTGAATTGTAAATTCTGTTTCTTCCAATTTTTCTACTTAAGGCAATGCCACGATAATCTTAAGTGACATTATTAGGTATGTGAGAACTAAATGTTGTTTCCTAGGATCGCGGATAGGGTGTAAGAAGTCTACCTCGCCATGCACCCACTCCCCCCAACATAGCAATCATGGGTTCACTACCATGGTTATATACAGGGCAGTTCCAAAGGGGGAGGTTACTATGGGAGACAGCATAAGGGGGGGGGGGGTTGAGATCCTTGTGAGCCCGGATGGGGAGGTCTCTGGGGGGATTTGCAGGGGGTGTTATTGGATGGGGAAGATTCATCTCAACATACAAAATAAAAATAGAGAAGTCCAGACTGATTATTTAAAGCAAATGGTGATTAGAAGTATACAAGTGAGATCCTGTATGTGTTATAGAAGAATACAAGGTTGTGTTTTTTTAAGAGTAGAGACCACAGGTGTTTTGAGTCTAGTTAGGCTCCACTCTAAACAGATAAAGCAATTTTGACCTCTAGGGTTATAAAATTAGCCGCCTGTAATGTGAATGGGACTAATAAATAGGTCATGTACAGATCTATATTGGCATCCAAAGCGCACATTATCTTTTTCAAGGCAGCCAATCTTAAATCTGTTGTGATCAACCAAGTATTCCAGGCTATATCTCTCATGCATTTTTACGTCATTTAATGGAGCAGTCATTGGGGTGGCAATATTGATTTCCAAGGCGCTCCAGGGTAACGTGTAGCAGAAGAAAAGGGAACCTGAGGTGAGATAGATTTGGATTCGTTTTGTGATACAGCAGGAAATTGTCAATGTTATGTTATTATGAATTTATCGAAGAAAATCACCACTGCCCCGGAAGAAATATATCATCTGGGCACGCAAACAAGAGAGCTATTTGTGCCTGGAGGAGATGTCAATATTACCCAGAATGTAAGACTTGTCTGCTTTCGACCTAATAAACAGCAAAATCAGTTAAAATCATTGTGCTTTCTGATGAAGTTAAAATATGATCTTGGGATTGATAGACCCATGGTTGGCTGATTATCCACCATGTAAACCATACAACTGATTTTCTATTCATTTTAATTCGGCTTCTCGGATTGATTGATTTTTAGTATGATTCAGAAAAGGGGGTGGTGATGAACAGAGTGTCTGAATTAAGCAGACCACTCTTACCCAGTCCAAAGATCAGGGCTTGATCCATCACCGTTCTTTAGCTCACTGCCCCATCCCAGCTCAGAACCTGGCTATATGCAAATTAGTCTGTCCCTGGCCCAGTGCATCATGGGAACAGGGCAGACCAAACTACCAAGCCAATTCTTCACCAGAAAGGAGACAAGCTTCCGGGGACCGGTTTCTGGCATTTCAGCCGTCGTCGGCCCGGCTTGCTTGAATCCTGATGGAGCAGTGAGCAAGGGACTCATGTCTGAGTATACCCTGCCACACCTATAGTGGCCAAAAACGATTCAGAAAAGGGGGTGGTGATGAACAGAGTGTCTGAATTAAGCAGACCACTCTTACCCAGTCCAAAGATCAGGGCTTGATCCATCACCGTTCTTTAGCTCACTGCCCCATCCCAGCTCAGAACCTGGCTATATGCAAATTAGTCTGTCCCTGGCCCAGTGCATCATGGGAACAGGGCAGACCAAACTACCAAGCCAATTCTTCACCAGAAAGGAGACAAGCTTCCGGGGACCGGTTTCTGGCATTTCAGCCATCGTCGGCCCGGCTTGCTTGAATCCTGATGGAGCAGTGAGCAAGGGACTCATGTCTGAGTATACCCTGCCACACCTATAGTGGCCAAAAACGATTCAGAAAAGGGGGTGGTGATGAACAGAGTGTCTGAATTAAGCAGACCACTCTTACCCAGTCCAAAGATCAGGGCTTGATCCATCACCGTTCTTTAGCTCACTGCCCCATCCCAGCTCAGAACCTGGCTATATGCAAATTAGTCTGTCCCTGGCCCAGTGCATCGTGGGAACAGGGCAGACCAAACTACCAAGCCAATTCTTCACCAGAAAGGAGACAAGCTTCCGGGGACCGGTTTCTGGCATTTCAGCCGTCGTTGCCCGGCTTGCTTGAATCCTGATGGAGCAGTGAGCAAGGGACTCATGTCTGAGTATACCCTGCCACACCTATAGTGGCCAAAAACGATTCAGAAAAGGGGGAGGTGATGAACAGAGTGTCTGAATTAAGCAGACCACTCTTACCCAGTCCAAAGATCAGGGCTTGATCCATCACCGTTCTTTAGCTCACTGCCCCATCCCAGCTCAGAACCTGGCTATATGCAAATTAGTCTGTCCCTGGCCCAGTGCATCATGGGAACAGGGCAGACCAAACTACCAAGCCAATTCTTCACCAGAAAGGAGACAAGCTTCCGGGGACCGGTTTCTGGCATTTCAGCCGACGTCGGCCCGGCTTGCTTGAATCCTGATGGAGCAGTGAGCAAGGGACTCATGTCTGAGTATACCCTGCCACACCTATAGTGGCCAAAAACGATTCAGAAAAGGGGGTGGTGATGAACAGAGTGTCTGAATTAAGCAGACCCCTCTTACCCAGTCCAAAGATCAGGGCTTGATCCATCACCGTTCTTTAGCTCACTGCCCCATCCCAGCTCAGAACCATGCATTTTTACGTCATTTAATGGAGCAGTCATTGGGGTGGCAATATTGATTTCCAAGGCGCTCCAGGGTAACGTGTAGCAGAGGAAAAGGGAACCTGAGGTGAGATAGATTTGGATTCGTTTTGTGATACAGCAGGAAATTGTCAATGTTATGTTATTATGAATTTATCGAAGAAAAACACCACTGCCCCGGAAGAAATATATCATCTGGGCACGCAAACAAGAGAGCTATTTGTGCCTGGGGGAGATGTCAATATTACCCAGAATGTAAGACTTGTCTGCTTTCGACCTAATAAACAGCAAAATCAGTTAAAATCATTGTGCTTTCTGATGAAGTTAAAATATGATCTTGGGATTGATAGACCCATGGTTGGCTGATTATCCACCATGTAAACCATACAACTGATTTTCTATTCATTTTAATTCTGCTTCTCGGATTGATTGATTTTTAGTATAGCATTTTTGGAAATGAGGTAAGGCGGATATTTTAGCTAATGCCTTATGGGACCTTTCAGCTCCTGCTATTGAGCTGATAATAGATGTTCCAGGGCGGTTCGTTCCACATCAAGCAGCTGCGGCCCGTGCAGGTAAGAGCGGTGAGGCCGGATGAGGGGGGATTTCGACGGACAATGACAAGGAAAATTCATTATTTATTTATTTAATTTTCCCTCTTTAATGTGCGTCGAAATCCCCCTCCCACCTCGCCCCCCCTGCACGGGCTGCCACCTGGTGCTTTAGCGGGTCTCTTCTAACCAATGAGATATGGGTTGTAAATATGCGCAATTATTGAAGAAAAAAACACACCGGGCATCGCTGAAAGCCCTCATTCAAGGCAAAGTTATTTCTTTTAAAGTTCAAACTAGCAAACAAAAAAACCCAAAAAATAAAGCGACTACTAACCAAATACAGTCCGCATTAGATGCCGCTACCTCAGCTTATACCGTGTCTAATACACCGCCAGCCAGAATGAAGTTATTACAAGCATGCAAAAATGTGAAACATAACTTTACAGGTGTCAAAGCACATGCTTTCAGAAAAGCCATGAAGAAAGAGAGCATGTAGGCTGTTATTAAGCGTGGCCAATAAAGGAAAGAAGGAACAATGGTATGGTTAAATTCATTTTTGACGCGGCTAAAAATAAAGTCATTACCCGGCCAGTTTTAATTGGAGAAGTTTTCTCAAACACTACTCAGAACTCTATACTGCTTGAGAAACACCCACAATTGAAAGCATTGATGACTATTTGAAAGCCATTGAGATCCCTGCTTTATCAGGCGATCTACAAACTGCAGCTGTCACACTTACTTCACAATCTGAGGTGAGAGAATTCAATAAAAACGTCCCCTTGTGCAAAGGCATGTGGGAGCCAAGGGTTACCCACAGAAGTTATTTATGAACCAATTAAATACACTTCTGGAAGCTCTCTTTAATGAATTCTTAGAAGATGGAGACCTTCTTAGCTCCTTCACCGAGGCAGTCATCATAAGCTTTTTGAAAAAGTATGAGCCATTGGAAGGCCCTGGTTCATATCGTCCAATTAGCTTATTAAATTGCGACTTTTTAATTTTTGCAAAGCAAATAACAGGAAGATTGGTTTCATTAGCACAAATTCTTTTCCATCAAGTTCAAAACGTTTTTTTTTTACTTACAGACTGATATCCATCAACACTAATTATTTAGTAGAAGCCATGGATTATTATTGCCAATGATATCAAGGCAGACATTATTATGTTAGATGCTGAAAAAGCTTTCGATTTGGTACAGTGGGGAGTTTTGTTTGCTATAATAATTAAATTCAGGTTCCCTCCTAAAATGGTCGACTTGCTGCTTAATTTATATAAAAATTCTAAAGCCAAAATTGTAATTAAGTCTAAAGTAGTAGGGCATATTACTATAAAGCGGGGTAAAGGCTGATGTGCCCTATGTCGCCCTTTCTTTTCACCCTTGGCAAGTGCACTAAGGCAAGATCCAAGCATTGTGGCTTCGATCAAGGGTGCAGAGGAATTAAAATTGTTTGCAGATGATATGATATTGTATCTGGTGGCAGATGAAACTAACATACAAAACACGGTTGCCTGAATTGAGGAGTTCACACATATAGGAGGCTACAAAAAGAACCAACCCAAATTGGGAGCTCTCCTTCCACCTTACCTGCTGAAATGCGGGCTCATTACTCCATTGACCATCCCAACCAATATTTGGGAATTCTCGTTACAACCAATTTTGTCTATCTATTTTATTTCAATTAAACTCATACTTTGACCAAAGTATGGAGATTATTTAGACAATAGCAGTCATTGGCACTTATCATTATCGGTCGGTTTAAATTCATGAAAATGGCCATTCTTCCTTTGTTTATATTTACCTGCTCTAATGTTATGTTTAAAGTATATCAGTCTTTTTTTTTATAACTTCGACCAAATGATGCAACGTTTCTTTAAGGCAGGGTGGAAAACCCTGCACTAATCTAAAGATGTTACAATTAGATATAGAAGAGAGAGGGCTGGCACTCCAGAGAATTAAAATGTACTATCAACCCGCTCTCTTTGACTGGGTAGTATGACGAAACAAAGCTAGTAAAAACATCGCATGCCTTTAAAATGCATTTGTTACCCCGCATTTGTTTAGCACACATATGCTTTTCTCTCGCATGCCATTACTACCTATTACTAAGGTAAATTTAAATAAATAAATATATAGCCTCACTTACCAGTGCCCATCCAAATCAATGTTATCTCAATATGATGTTAAGAGAGACAGATGTCAAGCTCTCCATGTTTCTAATACCTAGGAAGCCGAAGAGAACTAGGTACAAGATGCCTCTCCAGCTGGCTAATAGATTAGATAAGGTATGACAGGATTGTCATGTTCCTTGGCTCCACTTATTCTTAAGCTTTAAGAGATTGCCACTTGCTAACTGGTTTAGTTATATCATACCAACAGCTAGTTGATAAACATTCTGAAATTGCTTCTAATTTGTGGTTTAATTATCTTCAAATCAGACAAGTGGACAGGTGTCTGGCAAATTAGCAGAGAGCATTAGTAAAGATTACTTTGTAACTTCTCTTAAAGGTATAGGTAATTGGTATTGTCTGTTGCATCAGAAACTAGAAGAAGAAGTGATACAACCCTTTTTAGATACCATTGCAGCCGCCACAAATTGTAAGATTGATCTGCATTATAGGGTATTACATAACAAAATGGCCCCTAAAGCTATTCATGCTGTGAACTACAGAAGGGTGTCCTTTTTCAGCAAGTGGATGTTATATCCCACTTCATACCTTATCCATAGATGTATCTCACACTTCTAGCTGCATGCTTTAGGTCTGACAACGGTAATGGTGATTGATTGCATATATGCTTTAGATGTCCGCATCATTGATTTTGGGTTCAGGTATTCGGGTTTATTAGTCAAAAACACCAGCTGACTTTACAACCGGACCCTTATGGAGCTTTGTTTGGCATGATCTACAGCCCAGTGATATTTCAGTGCAGGAACAACAATTTGTGTATGTCACCTTGCTGGCTGCTAGATCATTGGTATGCAGCATTTAGAACGCAAGCATTACCACGGAATACCTTTACAACGCGGGCGTAACAACGAAAGTTGTTACCACGCATTGCACTGGGGGGCGCTCAAGGATAGTAAATGATTTAATTTACTATCCCAACACCTTCCCTACTATCCACGGGGACTGGTGTTGGAATAGTAAATTAAATTAATCAATTTTGCGCCCCCCAGCGCAATGCGTGGTAACAACTTTCATTGTTATGAACGCGTTGTAAAGGTACGCGTTGTCAATGTATGCGTTCTAACGTCATACATCCAGATCATTATTATTACAAAAATGGAGATTGATGAAAGTGCCTACTCTTAGTCAGTGGCCAAATGAGATCAAACCGGTGAAGCGGTATGAGAGCCTATATGCTGCAAGGATAGAGTCCACAAAATGTTTTTTTAGAGATTAGATGATTTGTCCCCGAATGAGTTGTGCATGTGTCTATTTATTTTCCAACAATCAGATGAATATTTACGTAGTCGGTATTATATTTGTGCCATCTAATAAATTATGCTGTTTTTTTGTCATCTATTTTGTAACAGAATTACGGGGAAAGATTGTTTTAATATATTACTAATTTGGATTAATGTATGTTATGGCTTTTTCTACTTAATTAACAAAAAAAATTCTGTGGGTATTTGATCATAATCGAAGTTGATTATATGCCTAAACCTCCACATTTATTTATTTATTTTGTGTCTTTTGTAAAGCGCTCAGCTACCCCAACGGGGTGTCCCGGCGCTGATTGATTGGGGATCTCAGGGAGGAACCAGAGATGGGCGGTTACCGACAGAAAAGGAAAGTTTTCAGAGCGCGACGGAATTCTGATTCAGTCTTACTCATGCGTAAATTGAGAGGCAGCTTGTTCCATCGCTGGGCGGCGCCTAGTTCAAAGGTTCTTCCTCCAGAACGAGATTTTTTAAATCTTGGCGTGACCAGTAGACCTTTAGAGTTGGAGCGAAGTGAGCGAGAATTGCAGTAAGGGTGGAGAATTGATCTGGGATGAGCAGATCCGTTACCCTGGATAGAGCGGTAGGCTAGTGTCATAGCTTTAAACTCAATGCGTTTGCTTATGGGTAGCCAATGCAGTTCGCGGAGGTATGGAGATATATGCTGTCTACGTGAAAGGCCACCTATCAAGCGAGCTGCAGCATTTTGAACTGTTTGGAGCTTGTGACAGAGGCCAGTGGGTAATCCTAAATAAAGTCCATTCGCGTAGTCCAAGTGGGAGATAATCAGCGCGTGGACTATTGTCTTTCGATTGTCACACGGTAGGTAATTGATGAGTTTTTTAAGGATTTTGATCTTGGAGAAACAAGCGGCTGAGACTGATTGGACTTGACAGTTCAGTGACAGCTGTTGGTCCCAGCGTACTCCAAGATTCCTAACTGAATCTTTAGGGGAGGGAGCTTGGCTCAGGTCTTCCGGCCACCAAATGTTAGGGTCGAGAGGGGAGGGCTGATTGAAGAAAAGCACTTCTGTTTTAGTTGCGTTCAATCTCAAGGAGTTAAGATCCATCCAGTGAGCGATGTCTCTGATACAAGATTTGAGGGGATCAAAGGTGAAAGTGGAAGATTTGTCGAAAGTAAAAAGCAGTTGAATATCATCGGCGTAAGAAGTGGTTTTAATGGCAGTGTTGGAAATTATGTCAGCAAGCGGGGAAAAATAAATATTGAAAAGTAGGGGGCTCAGAGAGGAGCCCTGGGGGACACCCCATTGCAGTGGCTTGGGAGTGGAAGTGAAAGGGGGAGTGTGGACCAATTGTGTGCGGTTTGACAAAAAAGAGCTAATCCATTTAAGGACATTGCCCTGGATTCCCACGGCTTTCAGTCGATCCAGTAAAATTGGATGGGAGACGGTGTCGAATGCTGCTGACAAATCCAGCAGCACCAACACCGCCCGGGATCCTCGGTCCAGAGCCCATCAGACAGAGTCCGCCATCTCTATAAGGGCCGACTCATTACTATATCCTTTGCGGAAGCCATGTTGGGAGTCATGGAAAAGGCCGTGAGTCTCGATGAAACTCGCGATTTGCTGATGTGCGAGCCGTTCGAGTATCTTGGCTGGGGCCGGGAGGAGGGATATCGGTCTATAGTTAGCTGGATTTCCTGGGTCGGAGTTGGCCTTTTTTAAAATGGGAACAAGGAAAGCCTGTTTCCATACTTCCGGATAGTAACCCATACTTAGGGATGCATTCCATACTAGGTTGAGATAAGGGTTAAGGAAAGGAGCCAAGGCATTATATTGTTTTACTGGCCAGGGATCCCCTGGGGATCCTGACCTGCATCTGAGTAGTTCCTGTAAGGAAGCCTCTTCAGATATCGCTGCAAAATCAGCGAGGATGGGACCAGGCAGAGTAATATCAGTTAAATTCACCGTTGGATTAGTATTCACGTTGGTAGGGAATGAGGCCTGGATCTGGGTGATCTTATCCTCAAAGTATTCAGACAGCTGAGAACAGAGTTCTTGGGAGGCGGGCTGTTGCCGAATCAAGGCCTGAGGATCGGTGAAAGATCTGACAATAGAGAAAATTTCTCGCGGAGCATTACTAGTTCTGTTGATCTTCTCTGCTAGAAAACCTCTTTTATGCTTGATGATCTGTTTTCGATACTCTTTAAGGGCATTACGGTACTCTAGTTTGCCTTCTGCAGTGTATCCAGATCTCCAACGTCTTTCCAGTATTTTACAGAGGGATTTTTGTTGACGTAATTCGTCAGAGTACCAGGGGGCTGCAGGTGAGGCTCTGAAAGTCTTTATTGGCCTTAGAGGGGCTAATGTATCAATAGCCTTGACGATCCAGGTGTTCAGATTAGTGATACGAGAATCTAGATTGGCAGCGGGGAGCGGGCTACTGTCTTTGAAATACTCCTCAATAGAGGCCTGGGAGATTTTACTCCAGTTTCTTCCTAGTGCTCGTGGAGTAGAAATGGGTCTGTCTAGGCGGGTCAGGAGGATAGAAAATGGGATGAGAAAATGGTCTGACCAAATAACTGGAAGGGGAGCTTCGATTGTTATATCCGGGAGATTAGAGCAGATTAGGTCCAGTATGTGGCCCGCCCTATGGGTGGGGTGAACAACTAGCTGCCGTAGATTACAGGCTGCCAGAGTGGATAGAAAATTAGAGCTGACCGGACACGAGGGGTCGTCAGTATGTAAATTACAGTCTCCTAGAACTGAAAAATTGGCGTAACGAGCACAGGACTGAGTAATATAGTCCAAGAGGTCTGGAAGGTGAGAGGGACTAGAGTAGGGGGGTCGATATAGTAAGAGACCCGTGAAGGATACAGCTGCCGAGCATTTAACACAAAATGGAAGCCCTTCAATACTGTCAATAGGGTCAAATGGGGTAGATGAGATGGACCATTTATTTTTGTAAATAATGGCCAACCCGCCCCCCTTCTTACCACCTTGTCGGTTGGCGCAAATAATGCCAAAACCTTCTGGAACAGCCAAGGAGATGGCGGGGTTGGTGTCTTCGTTGAGCCATGTCTCGGTCAAAAACAGCAAGTCCCAGTCGTTGTCCGATAGGGATTGCTGGATGTCGAGAGAGTGTTTAACCAACGACCGGCAGTTAATCAGGGCTATTTTAATGGGAATAGGCATTTTAGGTGCTCGGGAGAGCATCCGAGAGGGAGATTTAATGGGGGCGGCCAAAGTGTAGAACGAAGAGCCACAATGCAAACATAATGTGTTCCCTCTGTGCAGGTCTAAGGGATTAAGTCGATGCTGGACACAGCCTGTTAGACGTAAGGAGAGTAATGTACTGCGATTGTAGACAATCCTAACCGGGCTGGTATATCCGGCAGCGTGGCTTGCCCCGGCCGTGATCGGGTCGCAGACGGGCTTGCCTTAGGCGCACCCGCTGCGCGCGTCCGCTGCGCGGCCGGGAGGGAGGGGACATTTTATGCAATGGGGGGCGTGGGAGGGAAAAACAACTAGAACTCCACCCCCAGCCTCGCTCCAATATGGCGGGTCAGATTACGTTATGTTGCTTCCCACCTCAGCGCCTTAATCGGCTGGGGGGAAGAGTGTCATCCAGTAACACAGAGGGTCAGAGTAATGGGCAAATATACGGGCAAGTAAAATCAGGAAATACAAAGTAAAACAAATGATTTTTAAAAATGCGAGCGCCTATGTCCCCGTTATGTTGCTTCCCACCTCAGCGCCTTAATCGGCTGAGGGGATGAGTGTCACCCAGTGGGTCGAGGTAATGTTCAAATATGTGGGCAAGTAAAATCAGGAATTACAAAGTAAAGCAAATATTTTTTTTAAATTGCGAGCGCCTATGTCCCTGGCTTCCGCCTCAGTGACCTGTAGCAATCAATTTCATCAGCGGTGTCAGGACGCGCCTTTTATGCAATGGGGTGCGTGGGAGGGAAAAACAACTAGAACTCCACCCCCAGCCTCGCTCCAATATGGTGGCTCGATTACGGTATGTTGCTTCCCACCTCGGCGCCTTAATCGGCTGGGGGGAAGAGTGTCATCCAGTAACACAGAGGGTCAGAGTAATGGGCAAATATGCGGGCAAGTAAAATCAGGAAATACAAAGTAAAACAAATGATTTTTAAAAATGCGAGCACCTATGTCCCCGTTATGTTGCTTCCCACCTCAGCGCCTTAATCGGCTGAGGGGAAGAGTGTCACCCAGTGGGTAGAGGTAATGTGCAAATATGCGGGCAAGCAAAATCAGGAATTACAAAGTAAAGCGAATATTTTTTTTAAAATGCGAGCGCCTAAGTCCCCGGCTTCCGCCTCAGAGACCTGTAGCAATCAATTTTCAATCAACCTTTCCACAGTACACAGTCTAGGTCTATGTGCAGCAGAGATTTGGCTGCAGGGCCTTGCCTCCAGCCAGGGCATACGTCCACTCCTCTACATGTGGCCAGCCACTCAGGACTGACCACAGGGCCTACCTTCCAGCCTCATCTTGGCCACTCCCCTGAAGCCAGTCAGAGAATTGGCCAAAGGTTCCAGCCTCTACCTAGGGCAGGAACTGCGCCCAACCCTTCACTGGTGGCCAACGCCCAGTTCAGCCACATGCTGTAGATGGCTGGCTGCTGGGCCTAGCTGCCTCTGGCAAGGCCCTACAACCTACCTTTCACTGGCAGCCAAACCTTTTGCTGGACACAGCCAGTCCTTGCGCCCAACCCTCCACAGGCAGCCAACCCTTCCGCTGTGCACATCCTTTGGCCATTGGTAGCGAAGGGTCGGCTACAGGGTATGGCCTGTGCCCACACCTCCACAGGGGCCAAGTCCTCCATTGCACATAGCCTGCACAGGGGGCCATCCCTCAAGTTTTCCTACCAAAGTTTTGCTTTTCCTTGCAAGGGCCATTCGCTAGTGTTACTACATAATATCACAGACCCAGAACCCGCAAATGAACTGATAGAGCATCATGTTATTCTGAAATTTGTAGGGGTGCATCATAATCACCGTTATTCCACACTCATAAATAGTCAGGATTGAATTTAACACTTAATCATTAGAAAATGTAACTGTAATAATGAACTGTGTATGTGTATTATTAGGAAAATTGTTCGTGTTAATTGAAAATGGAACCGACATATTAAATGGGACTGTTTGTTGCTAGTGCTTCATGAATTAATTTGTGTGTAATGTAGTTAGTAGATTTAAACGTGCAATATAAAGTCTGCACATGTAGGAATCATCATAGTGGTTAGAAATGTAATATTATTAATCTTGTGTAGGCTTGAATGTGTAAAGGCCTGTATTAAATGAAGATTCACGTTTTGCTATGGAAGACCTGTTCGAGGTTTCTTATGTTAGCAGAGTCGAGAAGGCCTGACATGTATTTTTCCTTAGGAAGGTTCTCAATAGAATGTAGTTAGCAAATATTGTACATGCAAGGTTGTTCTGTTCACATTCTTTCCGTTGCAGGTGCAAGGACATTTTCCTTGTTAGCTAGACTGATGCTCTTTGTTTTAAGAGTTAGGTATGGAGGAGACTTGATACATAGTTGCATTGGGATTCGATAATGAAGCCTCCATGCTGGAGACGCCTGGGCCCCAAGGACAACTCAACCATTCTTGGATGAAGCACAAGTTGTGGAAAATCACCTGCCGAAGATGTGCGTCCAGAGGAGGTGTGTCGGGAGTGTTTTAGGAGTTGTGCATTTTGTATTAGGGACAGTGCCCTGAGGGAGGAGAGGCAGATGAGGGTAGTAGAGGCAGATGAGGGTAGGAGAGGCAGACAAGGCAGAGAGGATTGACGAGAATAGAGAGTCCTTAGAAGGGTAAGAGAAGGGATCGATTCTAGGAATGGAGACTTAGACAGTTTGCCTCAAATTCAATGTGAATGCACTTTTTAGGATATCTTCACAAGCTGACACCTTTTTCGATTTTGCTGAAGGATGTTATGTAGGGATGTCATCTTAGTGTTAGAGTAGGGACATAATTAACCAAATTAAGTTTCTTTTCTGTAATCTGATGAAGACTACTTTAGATATTGGATCAATTGTCACTTGTTTGATCTTTTTAGAATTGCTTATTCTTTTTACTTTGCACCGAATTAGGTTAATTAGGAGAATTAACTTTGTATTAGTGCCTATGTATTTCTTCAAACTTGTAATGAGGTGCTTGTATATTCAGTTATTTTTGGCGTTAAAATTTAAGACAGAGTTAGAGATTTTTCCGAGTTTACATTGATTAGTCTTATTGATGAAGGTGACTTTATTGGAATTCTCCCTTTTACACTTCTTAGCAGATAAAAAGATCCAGTTGACCAGGGGTCCTTACAAATGGTAAGATCTGATAAAATAGAGATAAGGATCTGGCGCAATCAGAAGCATGCACAGAACCATGGCATCATGATGGAGAAGCTTGCAGTGACACCTGTGGTCAACCGTGGAACTACACCGGGGGCCTTGCTGGATCCTGTGGTCATACCACAGACCCATGCCTGAAATATTTTTTTAATATTCTGAAACGCTTGAGGGATCTCTTTGGAACCATCTACATGGACCAGGGTTCAGGATGTCCTCATTCTGCATCCTTATGAGCCCAATTATCCTATTTGTCAGTACTCGAGGATCGAGACCCTGAGCCCTGTAATGGTGGATGCAACATTTTCTATTGATGTTGCAGCAAGTCAATCACATAGTTTCTGTATTGTGGATCAGTCTCTGGATTTGCTGCACTAAAGTGGTCAAAAGGAGAGAATGCCTGTCAGAATAGAGTATTTTTTAATTTTGCATCCACGGGGACCCCGCTGTATCAGATATCTCTAACTTTTAACTCATTCTTGCCCATCCTGAATATATTTGTAAACGCTAATTTCTTGAAAACTATTCAGCTGATTTACACCAAATAAAGCACATTTTCTGGGTGGTATAATTCCACTCAGCTTATTTTCTGAATCAGAGACCAAACTTTCCTATTGGGAATTCAAATTCAAATTTTTGGGACCTTCTCACCTCCTTTTTCTCGGGTCCCAGAAGATAAGCCCAAAACTTACTGTGAGGAAGCCAAAGTCATTGGGGGCTGCAGGGGAGCCCTAGGACCCCCATGGCCCCTACTGGCTCCCTCATTTGTACCCTCCCATGCAGGAGCAGCATTTTTCATTGCTCTGACCTGGACAAGAGCAACATTGCGTTTTCAGCCCAGCAAAGTGTGGTCAGGATATTCCTGCAATCTTCTATGCAGAAAACAGCAGTGTCCCATGGATGGGGGTCCCGAGACACTGCTTTGGGCCGACCCCCCTCCCAGAAAACAAGTGATACTGGGGAATGGGGTCCCCAGGGCCTTAGAAAAGTTCAGGGAGAGGCCACCCTATGCCTCCTCTTGATGAATCTTCACATAATTTTCTAAACTAGTCCCGCAGATCCATGCGCCAACAGCAATGCTGTGATTGGCTGGCCGCAATCTGACACAAAAGTTGTGCCTGCCATTTCGTCAATTGGAACATGGTTCCCGGGCTGGGAAATAAAGTAAAAATTGGAAATAAGGAGTCATGATAGCAGTATCCTGAACCCATGGGACTGATGGAGGGGTCTATGAGGGACCCCTCATTGGAAAGAATGGCCCAAAATGGTTTTTTTGGAGCACATGAGGATCTGCGGATCCACCACTGCGCTGAGCGCAGCCTCAGTGTGAATCCACAATAGATCTGCAGATCAAGACACCAATTTAAAAAAAAACACATACACCCACCCACACACAAACCGCTCACACACCCATTCACACATCCATACAGCCACTCACACACCCATTGACACACGCATGCAGTCAATGATACATCCACTCAGAGAACCACACACACACCCACTCACAGACCCACACAGGCACTCACACACTTACACACCCACACAACCACTCACACACCCATACACCCACATAGCCAATCACACACCCAGTCAGAAACCCAGAAAACCACTCACAAACACCCACTCATATATCCATACAGCCACTGCTAATTACTCCACACAATACATCAGTCATGGCATCTTCTATTACATCATTGATAATTTGGCTGCAACATTTGCAATAAAATGATTGATGAGAAAACTGTGCATGGCGGGGGCATGAGGTATAGTTACCTTAGGACACGAGTTATAGTTTCTTAACATAACTGCAACTGCTGAATTTCTATGGATTTATGTGTGCAAAATCTGAACCTAACTATAACGTTCCTGTAACCTTTGATGTTTTAGAGACTCTGTGTCTCTGAGTAGGCGTGAGAGGGTTGGAGTAGATTTGCAAGTGTCTCCATGAGTGTGCGAGCCAGACTGTGAATGAGTGCGTGAGTGTCTGAGTTAGTGCGTTAGTCTCTGAGTGGGTCTGTGAGTGGGTGTGTTAGACTCTGAGTGGGTATGTCAGTGGCTGTGTGAGTGGATGTATGGGTCTGTGAGTGGGGGCATGAGTGTCTGAGTGGGTATGTGAGTGTATGTATGCATTTGAGGGGGTGTGAGCAGATGCATGAGTGTCTTAATGGGTTTGTGAGTGGCTGTATGGGTCTGTGAGTGGGTGCATAAGTGTCTGAGTGAGAGTCAGAGTGCATCTATGAGTGGGTGTGTGAGTGGCCGAGTGGGTCTGTCAGTGCATGTATGAGTGCCTGAGTGAATGAGTGGGTCTCTAAGTATCTATATGGGTGTGTCAGTTACTGTGTGAGTGACTCGACCACAAAGGAACCACATCTGCCATTTTATCCAATAACAGTTCACAGTGTTGCACAAAATATCCACCCAAGTGAAGTTCTTTCTACTGGTTAATTGCTAAGTGCTACCTCCTTGGTCAAATGTCCAGTACGTATTCTACACTACAGCTGCGTAATGGAGCTTGAGGAAATATCACTAGTGACTTTGTGTGTGTTTTGGCAATAAGATTGTTTTTGGTGCGTCTGTATCGAGAAATATGTGATAACATGAATACTCCTATAGAGAAGACAACAAGACTACAAAGAGGTAAATGTCCACCAAATGAGGGTCCTTCCTCTTAACAATATGATCAGATAACTGAAAGTGTGATCTGTGAACCAAAAGCTACCTTTCTGCCACATTCGGTGTCATTCGGTTCAACGGTGCGGACTGTAGTCGTGTTTAAATCTGCCATGGAAATAAAAAAATGTTACCACCCTTTTTCTTGGATCCAGCTTGACGGATTGCCTTGAAACTTTCCATGCACAACTAGAATTACAGGCACACTTTTTTGGGGAGAATTTTGTGAAGATTCATCAAATGGCATCAAAGTTATAGGCAAGTCAAAAAACCCTTTTCCTGTAGAAACATGGTCCTCACTAGGCCTTGGTGGTGAACTCTGCTCCATTCACGGAGTTTGCAGAGATTTCCACACTCATCCCTTTGCAGAGCACGTGGAGCTCTGAAAAACTCCGCTCTTCATAGCGGAGTAGAGTTTGTTCCTCACTCACCCTCGCCAATGTCAGGTTGGTTGGCGAGCACGAGCGAGGAAAATCCACCTCCCGCCGAGATTTCGCAATGCGCGCAGTCAGATTTCTCAACGCGGTCAGTCAAAAATCGCTTTTCGTATAGAAACATGGCCATCACTTGGCCTTGGTGGTGAACTCTGCTCCGTTCACGGAGTTTGCAGAGATTTCCGCACCCCTCGCTTTGCAGAGCACACGGAGCTCTGAAAAACTCCGCTCTGCATAGCGAGTAGAGTTTGTTCCTCACTCACCCTCGCCAATGTCAGGTTGGTTGGCGAGCACGAGCGAGGAAAATCCACCTCTCGCTGAGATTTCGCAACGCGTGCAGTCAGATTTCTCAACGCGGGCGGTCACATATGGTCGTGACTGCTCGCGTTGAGAATTCTTCCATTCAAGTTGAGATAGCTGCCGCTCGGGTAGAAAATCTACTTGAGCCGCAAGAAAAGAAGCAGCAACCTCTTGCGCTGCGCATGGTGCCATTTGTGCTGATATTACAGTACGGGACAAACATCGGGTGCTTAAAATCAATGCAAATGGTATGACCAAATGCACTACACCACTTTCAGAACTTTGAGTAGCGCAGGAGGGATTTTTGGTCACTTAGCGGAAGTCCGAAAACTATGCCCAGGCCTGGTCTTCACTATTACTACTTACTGGTGACCGCCATTAACCACTTGGATGCTAAGGGGTGTGCGAGTAGGTCCATTGACTTTCCATTGAAATCAATGGAAACTCCATGACGAGTTACCCTTGTCATTAGCACTGAAGGGGTTAAGTAACACACACACACACACACACATATATATATATTCACTGAAAAAACCATAGGTTATACACCATATATAGTTAGGAATTAGCATTTAAAAAACCTTATTTTACTCACACAAAACCATTGAAATTCCATATATAGTTAGTTGTACTAACTATATATCGCGCACCCGCAATCCACTGCTGATCATGTCACATATTACATCATTCATGACATGGTCAGTGACATCACTGATGACATCACTGATGACATCTCAAATGACATCACTGATGACATCACTGATGACATCTCAAATGACATCACTGATGACATCACTGATGACAACATCCAGTGACTGTATGTTTCTGTAAAGTTAAAATATGTCTTACATATTGAAGAATGAGTGGATGTATAAGTGTCTGAACAAAGGATTTAGTAGGTGCATGACTGACTGTATGAGTGAGTGATTAAATGTGTCTCACTGAGTGCATGGGTTAGTGACTAAACTGTCTTAATTTGTGCATCATTATGTCTGTTGTTCTGTAAACTGCTGCATGTGTTGATCAGTAGCTATATGATTAACTATATGGGTCATTGATTGGTTGCCCAAGTAATTGTATGGGAGACTGAGAGTGTTTATGGGTGGCTGGGAGGTGTATGACTCTCTGCATAGATGTGTGAGCAGTTGATTCACTAGGTGTATGGGTTCAAAAGTGCATGTGGAAACATCTGTATGGGCGGTTGACTGTGTGCATGAGTGCATTGGTGAGTGAATGGATATCTCAGTGCTACATGTCAAAGTAAGTACATATGTAAAACACAGTACATGTGAGAGTTGACATATATAAATAACTGTGCATAAGAGCCAGTGAATGTGTGAGTGGCTGTATGGATCATTGTGAACTTGTATCCAGGATTGTATAAGTGAGTAAATATGTGTTAGTATATGTTTCAATAAGTAAGGTGTGTATAACTGTATAGTTGAGGAAATGGAGGTGTGATTGATTCTTTGCATGACTGACTAGGTGTGTGAGTAACTCCATGGATGAGTGACAGTCTGTGAGTGTCTGTTTTCACTGAGTGTATATAAGGTTACATTAGAGTCTGAAGAGGTTCATCGTATTATCACATGAATGATGTCATCAGTGATGTGATCAGTAATGTCAAATGAGATGTCATCAGTGATGTCATCAGTGATGTCATTTGAGATGTCATCAGTGATGTCATTTGAGATGTCATCAGTGATGTCATCAGTGATGTCATCAGTGATGTCATTTGAGATGTCATCAGTGATGTCATCAGTGATGTCATTTGAGATGTCATCAGTGATGTCATCAGTGATGTCACTGACCATGTCATGAATGATGTAATATGTGACATGATCAGCAGTGGATTGCGGGTGCGCGATATATAGTTAGTACAACTAACTATATATGGAATTTCAATGGTTTTGTGTGAGTAAAATAAGGTTTTTTAAATGCTAATTCCTAACTATATATGGTGTATAACCTATGTTTTTTTCAGTGAATTTTCAAGGTTTTGTAAATGCTAATTCCTAACTATATATGGTCTATAACCTATGGTTTTTTCAGTGAATTTCATTGGTTTTTTAAAAGCTAATATCTATAGCTGTAAAATGTATTCTTCTTTAAATCCCAAAATATATTTTATATGTTTATTAATAATTTTTTTTAAATATTTTTTTTGTTTCGCTCCCGGTCCGTGAACCGGGAAGCTTCCCGTTAGCTCAATTTGATGCCGCGACCCGGTCCGCGAACCGGTAAGAAATCAACATAGTGACGGTATCGCGTTGCCGCGTAATGCGTCTTATGACGTACTGCGTTAGCGCACCCGGAAGTGTCCCGGGGCGCGGACCGAGGCGCGAAGCTCAGCGACCCGGAAGCTAACCGGGGCGCGTACCGCAGCGCGTAACATGAGCGGGGGAGGTCATGTGACTTGTTAATAAAACTTTTCATTGGTTCATTTCACTTTTGGTTTCATAATGATGTAAGGCAAGGTCAGGTGACCTAAAAATAACACTTTTCATTGGTTGAGAAGTATTGTTTTTCCCAAATGATGAAAACCCCTCCTTCTTTCCTCACTCTGACTTTCATCATTGTGAGAGGAAGACCTTTACTACTATATGAGAAATGGCTTCATTGGTAGCTTCAGCTGGTGGACCCCCACCACCACCACCACCTCCTCATGGGAAGAGAGGACCACCTCCCCAGGTCATGACCAACACTGAGGAGGAAGAGGAAGAAATGGATGAGGAGGGAGAAGAACCACAGTTCTTAGAAGAGGTGCCCCGGGTTTCCAGAAAGAAAGCCAGTTTCATCTGGCAGTTTTATTCGATCCCTCGTGGCCAAAAAAAAGTCAATGCGAGGTATGTCACCTGCCTCATATGCAAAGAACAATTATCCCGAGGGACGGACAAGAAATATAGTTACGGAAATCACACAATGCACAGGCACATGACAAGGAAGCATCCGCTCAATTACAGCCGGGCGGAAATAAGGGATTTGCAGGACAATCCAAGACCAACTCATGTGGCCAGACCAAGAATACCAATTTCATTAACACCAGAAGAGGCACGGGAAACAGTGCCAAATATACAAGAAAATTTTGGCCACATGATACACTCTTGTTTGCACTGTCGGGCGTTGTTAGCATGTGGCAACATGAGCATAAACGCTATAAACCTGGCGTATGAACACCATGATTGCCCTAACCGCCCCCAGTAATTTTTTTTTGCTCCTGTTGAGCCCTTTTCAACGCCTGTTTTTTGTTGTTTCCCCCCCCCCAAAAAAAACCAAAAAAAATATAAAATCGTTCAAAAAATACAAAAAAAACAAAAAATAAAAAAAAATAAAAAAAAATATAAAACAACAAAAATATAAAAAAAAGTTCTTTTCAGAACTACCTTCCCTTTCAAAAAAAATTGCTAGAATGTTTAGCACTCTGGCAAGCTCTATTTCTTTTGGTTCGCTCCCCGGTTAGCTTCCCGGTACGCGGACCGGGAGGTAACCCAAAAATTTTTTTTTTTTAAAAAGAGTAAGTATAAGGAAAGTAAACAGAGAGTGATGTTAAAAGAAAGACAGCTATAGGGAGTAAAGAAGACATACTGTTTAATAGATCTATTTACCGAAGAAAAGACGGAAGAGGGTATAATTGTGAAAAACAAAATAGATAACGAAGTGAAAGAAAAAAAAAGAGAGTATAACATTAACAAAGAAGAGTTTCTTGGAGAATGTGAGTGAATGTTCAAAATAAGATTAAAACATGAGGAATAACAGAGAGAAAAAATAGAAAACAGAAAACAAAAAATAACAGAAAAAGATTAATTAAAACAGCAAAGAAATGTAAGTAACATAGAGCCATATCATCAACATAGGCAATAAAAGTTTTGCAGCTTTTATTGGCAGAAATGTGTCGCTAAAGCTGCTTTTGCGGCAGAAAACTGCCGCTAAAACCACTTTTGCACCAGTTTTCTGCCAATAAAAAGAGCAATAATTTTATTGGCTGTGTTCATAATATGCCCCTTAGTGTGCTTCAACTACACAGAGAAAGCATTATGAACAAGTAGTGATAGAGTGATCAGTCAAAGACACTAAGAGTAATAGAGACGGAGTGAGTGAACAAGAGTGAGGAACTATGAGAAGAGAGGGACTGAGAAAAAGAATGGAAGGAGTTGAGTAAGTAGGTAATAGAGAAAGGAATGATGGAAGTAGCAAAGGCAGGAAACTGAGGGTTAAAGAAATGAAGCAGTGGAACTAATAGTAGGTGAATGTGATAGAAATGTAACGAAAAGAGTACAAAGCATTTACCTTATAATTGTCGTTAAATTACTCACTTTTTGTTTTTATACTTTCAATCTGTGAAAGAGAGAACAAACATTTCAAAAATATTAAAACATGTATTTAAAAATTACAAAAGACAAGGGAAAAGATTGAAGGATAAACAGTTTTTCAACAACTTTGACACTTACAGAAGCTTCTGCTTCTCCAGGCCCCCAAAACAGTCATAAAGATATACATTTTAAACTAACAGTATCTTGATGCAGATGAAGTGAGGCCTATCTTAAAACATGGTGCATCTTTTGCATTGCTGTTGTCTCAGAAAAGTGTCGCAAGACACTAAAATTTTAAATAATTGCTTGAGGATGCCAATAAGATGTGTCCTATCCAGAGGTTTGTTTGAGGTGAGGCCTACTCAGGGTTGCAGATGAAATTTCGAGTTGTTGAAGAGAATAGAGGACATAATACATGTGAAGGTCTACCAATGAAGTGAGTCATGTCCACTGCACTCTTGAACAAAGTCCAAACCTCCTATGTTTCCCTGGACAGACCTAAACTTGATCTGCACAATGTGATTCGTAATGATAGGAAACACAGGTGATGTAATTGAAATACGTGCAATTTCTTTTGCTCATTTCACAATCACATCACTTGTGTTTCCTTTGCTTAGGTATCTCATTGTGCAGATGTAGTCTAGCATATGAAAGAATACGCAGAAGTGCAGCACTGCATGCAACAACTTTGACACTTACAGAAGCCTCACCTTCTCCATGCCTCCTACACAGTTCTACATATACATCATAAATGCAAACAGTACAGAATTAATTATACATGTTAAATGGTTTATTTTTGCTGTTCTCAGAATGTATCAAAATTCACTAAAAACAGTGACTTGAAGGTATTCATCATATAACAGCGGGGAAAAAAAAACACAATCAAAATGATTGTGTTTAAAAAACCCATACAACATAAGAAATCAGAATTCAGAACTCCTTAAAGTTAACTTACTTTCCATGACGTCAAAGGATGTCCTATGAACAGCTTACACTCTTTTGTGCTGTTATTACTTTCAGCCCGCCACTTTCTGAAAGAAAATCTCCATCGTTTTTAAAAACATGTTACATGCAATAAATGACTTCTTGCTCTCTACCACAAGTTTCGACAAGGCCAAATCTTGTCAGACCCATTTATAACTCTTCGATTTCTTGTAAGCCAATCCCGTCATTTGGCATTTCCGCAACTTTCAGAATTAAAATGTTGAAGATCATTTTCACAATCCTGGAATAGTAATATCTTCCCCTTCTTGCTCAGTCATGTTCTACATTTCCTATGACACTGATACTGCTTACTATGAAGCAGACTTACACTAACTCTATGACTACTACAATGATTTAATTCTCTACATCACTTTCAATCACAAAGCAATGTAAAACAGTAGACAGCGTTGCAGACTTACATTCCCTCTACTCTATGTTTTGATTGGCTGCTTCAATTAGCTTATAAAAAGAAATAGTTTTTCTGAACCATTCAAAGTGCACTTATTTCTCCATGACGTCCAGTCTTATGGTTAGAAGTTATGTCTCTGAACTACACTTATCCTCAAGGCCAAATTGTGTAGGAGCCATTAGAACTTCTTGAAATTCCACAGAGCACATCCCGAGATTATTTCCCTAAAATTTTGGTTTTAAAAACACCAGGTAAGAGTTTTTAAGGTCATACGGCAATTTTTTTTTGAAAATTAAAACAGAATCGTTGCAGAATGACCAGCCATTTCTAGACTTTAAATAAGCTGTGTAATGTCCTGATGTTATTGAAGGGCCGTCATGATATATAATTGCTGCAGTTACAAAAGTCCTTCCTGATATTGACAACTGCGAAGCTACAAAATTTTTAATTAAAGTTGTCAATTTTGTTCCATCAGGCCTACATCGTTGGAACATTAAAATGACATACTGGCCATATGTTCGTATAAATAATGTGGACATCATTTCAGATTTACATTGGCTACACTCCATGTTGTGATCAGCTGCTTTTACTAGCTTATTAAAGGAGACTGATTTACTGTCTGGCAAAGTTAAATATATAAATCTTTCTGAGTCTACACTAGTAGTACTTGATACCATACAGTTCTCGCAGTCATGCTGCCATTGATAAGAAAGCCCAAACAGCTGATCTACATCTACACCTTCAGCATGCAATACATCAAGCATATACATTAAAAACTCCTGACAATCTTGCTGAATATTTTGAGAGAATTGTGTTTGGCCTGAACATCTGTCTAACAGATTTCGAATTTCAGACACACTTTCTATGTTTCTTCTATCAGTGCTACATTTCTCTAACACAGAATTTAACAAACTGCAAAATCTTTGATCAGAATTGACCACAATCTCTTCTTTGACATTTTCTAGAGAAAACAAAACATTAACCACTACATTAGCATAGCAGTTGACACCAGAACTGTTTTCAAATTGAAAACCAACAACATCTTCAACAGAATCCTTTTTGTTTCTGCTTGTAATTTTAGGTTCATCGACTTTTCGTCTTTTTGCTACAACCTCCCCAGTATTGGTCACATTTCTTCGTTTCCGGCCTACCACACGTTTCTCAAACAAAGGATACTGAGGCAAATGTGGCGCATACTCTCTTCTTAACCTACTGTATTCCTTAACACAATCTAGATCCGCACAAATGTTTGTGACATCACACTCAATCAAGTACAATCCCGATAAAGTTCTAACTCGTGACAATGCCACATATGCCATACCCTCCTTGAACACAGAACTGCCAATATTCACCAATGCACAGTCTACACTTAAACCTTGCGATTTATGGATTGTCACCGCATATGCCAAGCAAACAGGAAACTGCTTACGGCGAACATATAAGTCTTTTACAAGCAAAAATCTAGCAGAGCAACGACCAATTAGCTGTACTTCCTCAATGCCATCAAATTTAATTTTTAAAAATTCAATTCCATCTCTATTTCTGTATTTCACAAAATCAACAACATTACCCATTGATCCATTTACCAGACCTCTTTCAACATGTAAATTCCTTCTTAAAATTATACGGCAGTTTAAGCACACATTCAGAGTCTTTTCAAAACCTGCAGTTTTAGATATACTCTTCTCTAATGAATCCAATTTTGTTTTCAGATTCTCAGACAAAATAATTGTTGATCCCATATGCTCTACTCTGTCAATAGCTTCCAGTTTCACAATCTCTTGCTTTTCTAAATGCAACATTTTGTTGTTAAATTTGGCACATTCTGCAAGAGTTGGCATCAAACATATTCCAGATTTCTTCTCAGTAATTTTCTGAAAAATATTCTGAGGCACAACATCTTGTTCTGGATATAAATTTGACAGTAATCGTGCATGTAAAGCTTCTTTCCCATGCTCGGTCACTTTTCCAATTCTAACATCTTGTAGAATAGTCTTGTAAACTTCATCCTTCGCCTGACGCATATTTTCATGCAGTTCAGCATAATTGAAGTTTAACCATATATTGACGTTGCCAATGCTGCCTAGGCACTTCCTGGTATCTTCATGCGTGAGCATTTTGAACACAGGTTGCCCTTTCACTGGTGTCAGCTGCAGAAGATCTCCGAAAACAATGATGTGTTTGCCACCAAATAACACATCATACTCTGTTTTGAGAACTTCTTGCATTCTCAAATGCACAAAGGCAAGCATGACATTGGAAACCATGCTTACTTCGTCAATGATAAGAAGTTTCATTTTCCTCAAGATTCTTGAAACTTCAAAACAAGCATCTCCAGATAGCTTGTGATATTGTAATTTGTTGTCATGCTCCACTGGCAGCATCAGTAAACGATGTAAAGTAATCCCTTTAATATTATGTGCTGCCAGTCCAGTTGGAGCAGTGACAACACAAGACAGCGATGACTCTGTCCTTTCCTGCAAATAGCATGAAATTGCTTTAATGAGGAAACTTTTTCCAGTTCCCGCTTCTCCACTCACGTACAGTCGGACAGGCTTCAACGACGTACATGAGCACTCTTTCTTATCATGACTTAATCCATGATCAATTTGCATGGTAACTTCGTCATATATTTTCCTCTGCTCAACGTTGAGTTGTCTTTCCAACTCTTCTAAGTTAACCGCATCCTCTTGAGCATGTGCCATGGCTCTTTCCACTTCATTCATAGCAGTGGCAGCTTCATTTTCAATAACAGGTCCTCCTAGTGGATCCTGACTCAATGAAGCAGAACTCTGACTGTCCTGAGAACTGTCTCTGGCAATCTCGGCTGCAATCGTTGCTTCCTGCTCAATTTCCGCATTCAACATTTCTACATATTTGGGAAAAGCAGGACATTCTATGGTCTCCTTGGCGGCATTGAAAGAGTCTTCGTAACAGAGAAAATCTCCAAGCAGTTCCTCTTCTGCACGCCAAGGCTTGAAAAGTTGCAAAAGTGCTAAATAGAAAAACTCCTTTTTTTCAGGAGATTCGCCACTCAATTTTCGATGGTTTATCAAGTGGCATTTTCTTTGCTTGACCAGACATCCCTCACTTCCTATTACAGCATACACTCCTTTCTCAGTATCTTCTTTGATGTTCCTCTTGAATACGTAATTTTGAAGAACCTCATACAGACAAACATTCTCGAGGTGAATGCTTCGATTTGGATAATATGTATCCAACATGTTGGTCTTCAAAATGTCGGTACTGTTTGGCTCCTTTTCCGCCAAATACTCAATTTCCCGGACAGGTTTGAGAACTCGATTACGCGTTGCAGCAAGACCAAGACTCGCCCAAACGATACTCCTGGACTTGGCATAGAGACTTGCTGAAGACAACCGGTCAGAACATTCGTACGCTCCGATTTCTCGATGCGACAACATCTTCAGACTGAAACTGTACAACTTTTTACTGAGGCTCTTTTCATGGGAAATGTCCTCCCACATATCCTTCAATTCTGTCTTCTCTTTTTTGGTGATGTAAGACGTCACATACCGAGCCACAGCCATACAGTTATCAGCCACAAACTGTATATCCATGTTAGCATTCCACATGGACAAAATCACCGGGTTGTAGTCATTGATGTTCTTGGACTCTTCGTTCCTCTTCAAATTGTATGTGTTTTTAGGTGATTTCTTCATGACATTGTGTCGCAGCGAAGACATCAAACTGTTTACTCTTCCTTTAGAAATCACCGGTCGTGGAAAGCCGAAACGACATTTGGTGTAGAACTTGTCCTTGTTTCGGAATTTACGACGGCAGTACTTTCCACATCGATGGCTTTGGAAACGCAGAACTTTTTCTCTTAGGCTTTTCTTCTCCTTTGCGTTTGGAACAGCACACGTAGAATATTGTTGGATGAAACTCATCACTGAGTCTTCTGGATCCGTTCCAAATTTAGGTGCATCCTTGATCCACAGCAACATATGTATATGAGGAGCACCTCTTGCTTGGTACTCCTTTCTCCAGAAGAAATCCAACACCTCTCCAAGAGGTGGATTCTTCTTATTCATGATGAAAGACATCATAGCTTCAAATCTATGATTGAAGTACCTACATACATTGACTGGATCCAAAGAGCACAGTTCTCCGGGTGTCTTGAATTCGATGTTATCTACGTTAGCATTTGCCTCTCGTAGAAATTCAAGTAAGTCTTCCCAGCCATACTCGGCACAGCTCAGAGTGAGGAACCATGTGGGAGTACCTAAGTTCCTCAGCATACATTTTAAATCACCATGACGACGGTACCAGTACTCATTAGTACCACGCTGACACGCCATGAGATTAATCAGGTGAGAATCCAAAATACTGTCTTGGACATTGACTTTATCCATAAAGTCACTTGCCGAGATGTTTTGCATGTGTATACCACTTTTCAAGATGTGGTTCACTGCATATGACAGTCCAGACAGATCGCTTTCAAACAGGAGATGAAACAAATAAGGAATGCATTGTCGAAACCTAGCATCTCCTGCATACAATCGCAAAGTCCGGTATTCAGAAGCAGGAATTTGATGAGGTCGCTCATCATATCTTCCTCCCTGACCTGTTGGAAAAAGCTGTGGGAAACACCGAGCTTCCAAACTTTCCTCCCAAACACTAATGGGACTCCCTTTGGCTTGTTTCATTTGAAACAACTCAACAGCATTCCCCATGACTTCCTTGGAATGCAAAGGATGAACACTATAATGTTCATATATTTCTTCACTAGTAGAGGGTTCTACTTTCTCAATTTGACCAGCACACAAATCGCTATCCTCTTCCTCACTTACTTCCTCTTCTGCAACATATACATTCTTATAGTATTTATTATTTTTTTTCAAATACAATGTTGCCTTTTTAACTTTCCTAACATCTACTAAATCTTGCCATATTTTCTTATTCTTTGTCGGAACCCCATTAACTAAGATAACCAGAGGTTCCTCTTCCACTTTTTCTACTCCAATTGTGTTAATGTTTTTCTTCAAATCTAGAGGCAAATAAACAACTCTTCCCTTTAATCCTCTCTGTAAATCTGATGGAGGCAATTTCCCTGTCTTTGGCTCCATTCTTACAATAGCCTGAAAGGGATGGATACTTTGAATCAAAATAGATTCATAAGTATTTAAATCCTTCAATTCAGAAGGAATCTCAACCAATTCCAGATTATTATGAACTGCTCTAGCAGGCATCTGGTTTTGATTTAATTTGCAACAACAATAAGTACACACACGTTGATCGAATCCCAAATCAAAACAATTTTCTACCATCAAGTATGTTGCAAAATCCTTCCATTCACTATTATTTTCCCTTTCACTTTTTGCATATAAATCCACTAACTTAGTCTGATTCTTATAATAAGTGCATCGACAACACACACAAGTGAAATTAGGCCTCTCACTTGATTTCACCTGAAACGTCGCAATTTCCCTCTGGAAATTATCTGTACTGGAAACCTGTACACTATCTTCCACATTACCCTCTTCTTCTGGGTCAATTTCAACATTCTCCTCTTTACTTCCAAAGTAACAAAACTCAATTTCTTCACATATGTTCTTCACATCTATTTCAGAACCATGCAAAAGAGCAGCGCATAATTGTTAAGCATAATTGCTGGACTCTTAGCATAATACAACATTCTAACTAATTTCCTCACTTTATTATGATGCACTGCTAGCATCCTGAAATGATGAAAAACACTCTGGCATACTCTCCTGGAAAGACAAGCCAGTGAATGACCATGCAAACCTGTCACTTCTCTCACTCTGCAAGGATGTAATTCTTGCAACAACCTTATTTTCTGCTTCAAACTTTTCTTATTAAATGACCGTACAAAATCACAAAGCAAATTGATGGAATCCTGTCGCACACTGCAAATACTACTACACTTCCAGGTGTACACAGGACCCTTAGCACGTCTTCCTAACACCTCTTCTGTCTCTGTTGTCACAAGTTTTTCTTTTTCAACTGGACAACCATCTTTCACTTCATAAGCACGACCACTGGTGTCAACTGCATGCACCAAATCATTATCCTGGAAATAACTCTCCTCATTAAAAAATGCCTCACAGCTTGAACTATGCATCCATTCTCCAGAAAAACTTCACAAAAATTACTACGATTAACTATTCTCTTCCATCTACTATTTCTTTTGAAATCATAAATTGCCTTGTTTAGCTTCCTAATTCTATTGATTATCAAAATAAATAACTTACGTTTAATTTCAAATGCCTGATCAATAACTTTCTCAACTTTTTTTTTTCTCTTATAAAAAAGCACTTTCTGTTGACCTTTCTTAATATTTTTTAACAAATTGCCAATTATCCTGTTGCGGAACATTCGTTTACGAATGTCCCTAAACTGTTGTTTCCTTCTACTATCATGCACAGAGTTATCTCTTGCTCTAGCAGTAACATTTTTGATTGGCCTTTCCTTTCCATTTGAATTGGTTCTCTTTTTATGGACTGAAACATTTTCTGTAGTAATATTTTTTTTACTACACATATTTCTTATGAAATATTTTGTGCTCTTACCCGGTGCTTTCTTCGTGACTTGACAAATCTTTTTGTTAGAGGACTGCTGCTTATTTTGTTTCACCTGCTGTCTTTGACGTTTTGCAGCCTTTCTCTGTCTTTCTATTGTTGGCATGGTGAAATCTTGAAATGGTCTGCAGTTGAATCTGTGGTAAAATATAATAAAAAATGTTATTAACCATTATTACCAAACAGTAAATCAATAACAGTGATCAAAAACTTAACAAACTACTTGACATTTTAAATAGAAGATTTTTTAGTCCTTGGCAAAATTACAATACAGAAATAGCAGAAAAGAAATGACATTTATATTTATGTTACCTGTGCTATTTTATATGTGAATCTGATCTAATTTTATGAGCATATTTTAATATTTTATTGAAGACACTACACATAACCTATTTTTGAAGGTGTCTTTATTTTTAAATTAAACGGTTTACACTTTTACTTTTTATTTATTATAAATTTTAAAAATAAATGTTTATAGTTCCATAGGCTCAAGCAGGTCAGCTTCCCACCCTATGTCATATAATTCGGACAAATCTGCATCCTCATCACGCTCTTCTTCATCCTCAGGATTTAAATCATCCAAGGGATCAACATCCACTGATGTTTCAATTACAAGTTCAATGATGAGGTCAAAATCAACTGATTGCAGATTGTCGCTCATGTTGATGTTGTCTTTATCTTTAAAGAAAGATAACAACAATGAGATGTTGCAGAGTAAGAGACAAATCTCAGAGATTATAATAGTAAAATTGTTTAACAAGAGTAATATTTTGCAGCTATTATTTAGCCATGTCCAGCGATGCTGAGCAGGTGAAGCCTATGTCTAATTTTTCAGTGAACAGGACTCATCTCTTCTTAACCTTGGATAAGCCTCACCGACTCTGTGTGTCCTGCACATACTTAAATGTAAAGGGGCAGATTTATGTTAAATGGCACATCCCCAGGCATGCACCAGTTAACGTGCACCGCTGCTCTGCCACCCATGGTGTGCCGTATTTACAATCAGATAGGAGAAAGCTGCGTCAAAACCCTGCGCCTGCTTTAAGCAGGCATAGGTCTTGACGCAACATTGTGGAGATGGGGCACCCCTGAGCCTTGCTTGAGCTGCATCGCACTTGCGATACAACTCCAGCAATCACTACCTTTACAGCACAGATACATCACGCATCTGTGCCATTTTTGCACCATGATGCCCCGCATTGTAAATGCAGCACACCATGGGTGGCGGAACAGCGGCGCAGGATGACTGACACATCCCTGGTGATGCACCAGTCATCATAAATCTATCCCTAAGCTTCTTATCTTGTTACAGATGAACCGCCATATGTACCATCAAACTATTTTGCATTTCCTAAATAGCGAATTTTAAGGAATAAATAGCAATTCTTTACCATTCCTAATTTGCAATGAGCAAATTGCTAATTGCAAGTTACCCATTCATTTCCATGGGCTAGGAGCCTCATAGGAATGAAGGTTTAATTTGCGATTAGCAATTTGCTCATCACAAATTAGGAATTTTTCCAAGGGTGCAGGGGTGTCTCAAGAACACCCTGCTGCACCCCTGAAAAAGACATTTGGGGGCATATGGCACACATACATGCCCTAAGGGCATGTGTTGGCGTCATATGGGACCTTTTGTTTTTTTGAAAAAAAGCTTTTTGAAAAGAATTCACAAATTACCACCAATTTACCACAATAGTTTCCAAATCCTTAATGTCATTTTTTACATATTTTTTGTTTGATACATTGCATTTAAGTAATCGCAAAATTTGCAAATCCTTCAGTGCAATCGCAAAATAAGGAATAGCAAATTTTGCTACTCCTTATTTTGCATCAAACTTGTTTGATACATACCATTTGTCTAATTAACATTCGCAAAGGCCGAAATTCGCAGAATTTTGATCTTTGCGAATGCTAATTAGCTTGATACATATGGCCCCAAGTGAGGCCTGTCTTGCAACATGGTGCATCTTTTGCATCACTGCTGCATTGGTTTCATGTGGTATGTTTTTTTTACACCATGACATATCTGCCTAAATGTATCAATTTGTAATTTTGTCGCCTCATAGCAAATCTTTTGCACCGCCGCTGCATCATAAAAGTGACGCACAGTGGCGCAAAAGAGGCATACACCTATCATAAATCTGTCCCTAGCATTTTAAATGATGAATCCAGGATGACGATAAGGTGAGGTTTGTTTAAGGTGAGGCCTACTCAGGATTGCAGATTAAAGTTACGCTTGATGAAGAATACAGAGGAGATAATACATGTAAAGCCCTACCAATGAAGTAAGTGATTTGCACTTTATTTCGCCAATCATCATAAATGTATCCCTAAGCTTCTTATCTTGTTACAGATGAACCACCATATGTACCATCAAACTATTTTGCATTTCCTAAATAGCGAATTTTAAGGAATAAATAGCAATTCTTTACCATTCCTAATTTGCAATGAGCAATTTGCTAATTGCAAATTACCCATTCATTTCCATGGGCTAGGATGCTCATAGGAATGAAGGTGCAATTTGCGATTAGCAATTAGCTCATCACAAAATAGGAATTTTTCCAAGGGTGCAGGGGTGTCTCAAGAACACCCTGCTGCACCCCCTGAAAAAGAAATTTGGGGGCATATGGCGCACATACATGCCCTAAGGGCATGTATGGGCGTCATATGGCACCTTTTGTTTTTTGGAAAAAAAGCTTTTTGAAAAGAATTCACAAATTACCACCAACTAGAAGTTGGTGGTAGTTTCCAAATCCTTAATGTCATTTTTTTACATATTTTTTGTTTGATACATTGCATTTAAGTAATCGCAAAATTTGCAAATCCTTCAGTGCAATCGCAAAATAAGGAATAGCAAATTTTGCTATTCCTTATTTTGCATCAAACTTGTTTGATACATACCATTTGTCTAATTAGCATTCGCAAAGGCCGAAATTCGCAGAATTTTGATCTTTGCGAATGCTAATTAGCTTGATACATATGGCCCCAAGTGAGGCCTGTCTTGCAACATGGTGCATCTTTTGCATCACTGCTGCATCGGTTTCATGTGGTACGTTTTTTTTACACCATGACATATCTGCCTAAATGCATCAATTTGTAATTTTGTCGCCTCATAGCAAATCTTTTGCACCGCCGCTGCATCATAAAAGTGACGCACAGTGGCGCAAAAGAGGCATACACCTATCATAAATCTGTCCCTATGGGCGTCATATGGCACCTTTTGTTTTTTGGAAAAAAAGCTTTTTGAAAAGAATTCACAAATTACCACCAACTAGAAGTTGGTGGTAGTTTCCAAATCCTTAATGTCATTTTTTTACATATTTTTTGTTTGATACATTGCATTTAAGTAATCGCAAAATTTGCAAATCCTTCAGTGCAATCGCAAAATAAGGAATAGCAAATTTTGCTATTCCTTATTTTGCATCAAACTTGTTTGATACATACCATTTGTCTAATTAGCATTCGCAAAGGCCGAAATTCGCAGAATTTTGATCTTTGCGAATGCTAATTAGCTTGATACATATGGCCCCAAGTGAGGCCTGTCTTGCAACATGGTGCATCTTTTGCATCACTGCTGCATCGGTTTCATGTGGTACGTTTTTTTTACACCATGACATATCTGCCTAAAAGCATCAATTTGTAATTTTGTCGCCTCATAGCAAATCTTTTGCACCGCCGCTGCATCATAAAAGTGACGCACAGTGGCGCAAAAGAGGCATACACCTATCATGAATCTGTCCCTAGCATTTTAAATGATTAATCCAGGATGACGATAAGGTGTGGCCTATCCAGAGGTTTGTTTAAGGTGAGGCCTACTCAGGATTGCAGATTAAAGTTACGCTTGATGAAGAATACAGAAGAGATAATACATGTAAAGGCCTACCAATGAAGTAAGTGATTTGCACTTTATTTTGCCAGTCATCATAAATGTATCCCTAAGCTTCTTATCTTGTTACAGATGAACCACCATATGTACCATCAAACTATTTTGCATTTCCTAAATAGCGAATTTTAAGGAATAAATAGCAATTCTTTACCATTCCTAATTTGCAATGAGCAAATTGCTAATTGCAAATTACCCATTCATTTCCATGGGCTAGGAGGCTCATAGGAATGAAGGTTGCAATTTGCGATTAGCAATTACCTCATCACAAAATAGGAATTTGTTCAAGGGTGCAGGGGTATCTCAAGAACACCCTGCTGCACCCCTGAAAAAGAAAATTGGGGGCATATGGCACACATACATGCCCTAAGGACATGTATTGGCGTCATATGGCACCTTTTGTTTTTTGGAAAAAAATGCTTTTTGAAAAGAATTAGCAAATTACCACAAACTAGAAGTTGGTGGTAGTTTCCAAATCCTTAATGTCATTTTTTACATATTTTTTGTTTGATACATTGCATTTAAGGAATCGCAAAATTTGCAAATCCTTCAGTGCAATCGCAAAATAAGGAATAGCAAATTTTGAATTAAGGACATTTTAAGTCATTTCCACATGTGCAGTGTTTTCAAATTATGATTTGAAAATCGTTTTTGGGGAAAAGTAATGGTTTGCAAATTTATGACAAGGACATAATGGTGTATGCTTCTCTATAAGGCATTTCAGTGTCTCTGATGTCATTTTTCCCATATTACATTATAAGACCTTTCCCCATGGAGCACATTCCTTGTAAATATGCTCCCACCTGTGCATGGTGAATTTAGATTTTGACTGTTTGAGTCACATAGCCATGTTAAAAGTGACCCAAAAAAATTGCAAACGCTTTAAAAAAACACATTCATGTGTCTTAAGGACATTTTAAGTCATTTCCCCATGGACAGTGTTTTGTAAGTGGCGCAAAAGAGGCATACACCTATCATAAATCTGTCCCTAGCATTTTAAATGATTAATTCAGGATGACGATAAGATGTGGCCTATCCAGAGGTTTGTTTAAGGTGAGGCCTACTCAGGATTGCAGATTAAAGTTACGCTTGATGAAGAATACAGAGGACATAATACATGTAAAGCTCTACCAATGAAGTAAGTGATGTCCACTTCATTGCGCCAGTCATCATAAATGTATCCCTAAGCTTCTTATCTTGTTAGACATCAACCGCCATATGTATCATATAACTATTTTGCATTTCCAAAATAGCGAATTTTAAGGAATAAATAGCGATTCTTTACCATTCCAAATTTGCGATGAGCAAATTGCTAATTGCAAATTACCCATTCATTTCCATGCGCCAGGATGCCCATATGAAAGAAGGTGCAATTTGCGATTAGCAATTAGCTCATCGCAAATTAGGAATTTTTCCAAAGGTGCAGGGGTGTCTCAATAACACCCTGCTGCACCCTTGAAAAAGAAATTTGGGGGCATATGGCGCACATAAATTTTAACAACATTCCTTTACCTCAAAAACGATTTTCAATTCATAATTTGAAAACACTGCCCACAGGGAAATTACTTAAAATGTCCTTAAGACACATGAAAGTGTTTTTTTATTGCCTTTCCAGCATGGTTGGGTCACTTTTAACATGGCTATGTAACACAAACATTTAAAATCTAAATTTGCCATGCACAGGTGGGAGCATATTTACAAGCAATTTGCGCCACAGAGAAAGGTCTTACATTAAAATGGGAAAAATAACATCAGGGACAGTCAATTGCCTTATAAAGAAGCATACACCATTATGTCCTTGTCATAAATTTAAAAACAATTCCTTTTCCCCAAAAACGATTTTCAAATCATAATTTCAAAACACTGCACATGGGAAAATTACTTAAAATGTCCTTAAGACACATAAAAGCGTTTAATTGCCTTTGCAGCATGTTTGTATCACTTTTAACATGGCTATGTAACACAAACATTCAAAATCTAAATTTTCCATGCACAGGTGGGAGCATATTTACAAGCAATTTGCGCCACATAATTCATAATTTTCTCCTTAAAGCACACTATTCTCTATCTAAATTAAAGAAATATTTTCTCACCTTAGCAAATACTTTGAGTTTGAAAACAGTCTCAGAAACACACCAATTTGTCTTCAGCAGAGCAAAAGGTATGCACTCCAGAGTCTGCAGCTATCAAAAGCACAGAAATGCTGTAATTCTTCACACATATCTCTCATGTCACCCACTCAAAACTCTTCCCTCACTTTTTTTCAAATGAAAACCCTTCCCCCCTCTGCCCTTTCTGCCTTTTCTGCATGGCAACCACCTCTTGGAAGACTTCTGGTGTTTGCAAGTTCACACAACAATGTTGCAATTGAACTCTGAACTCTCAGTGCACCTGCATATCCAGTGCATTCTTTCATTTAATGATTTTTTATTGACCATTCAAAATACATCTTTCAAATAACTCATCCGTGCACCCTAACTTTCTGTTTTCAGCAATCAAAATCCACCAATCACTGTTACTGCTTCATGAACACAGAAACTCCACAGTTTTTTTCATTTTAAACTCTCATTTTTTCAACTGCCATTTCATTGCCACACTTCATCTGACTGCAGGAGAACCTTCTCTCACCATGTTTTCTGTCTGGATTGTTGGACATAGTTATATTCACTGGGCTCAAAGGTACGCTGAAAACAGGAATTTACCTAACCTCAATTTGTGATGTGGAAATTAAGTGGTTTGGCCACAGAGGATTAAAATGTCACCAATTGATACCATTGGTGAAAACCTTTATGCATTTGCCCAAACCTGACCTGTTAATTGTGCACTGTGGAGGTAATGACTTGGGCACTTTGACTGGTGTAGGTCTGGAAATGCTTTTAAAGGACACCTTTGAGCAATTAATGGCACTTTTTCCTCAGACTGCCTTGGTATATTCAAATATATGCCAAAGACAGAAATGGAGGTGGTCAAACCAATTTTGTCCACAAATTGAGAAGTCGAGGAAGCATGTAAACAAATCTGTTTCAGCTTACATGAGAGACCATGGAATGGGCTCCCTGTACAACAATAACTTGCGTTACTACATGCAAGATATCTACAGAGGAGATGGAGTTCACTTCTCAGATGAGGGCAACAGAATTTTCACTCTGAATTTAAGAATGTGCATTGGTACCTACTTATAAGTACCTAAATGTACCATAAACCCAAAAGCTCTTCTCAGAGCTACCGTACATCTGATCACTCACAATTATTATTTTACTCTAACATTTTTCACTAATTTTCAACAAAGTACGCTCCCTGGGGCGCTACCCGGTACGCGAACCGGGAGCTAACCTCGCGAAATTTTTTTAAAAAATGTTTTTTTTTCGCACATATAAGCCTCCTCAGCCACCCTCACAAAACCTAGGGGGTCAAGATAAGTCTACCGTGCCCCCTTCTACCCATTCTGAACATTATTTGCCCTCCATCTTGTATCTTAATTCGACCGAAACACAAAATGGTGGACTCCCGTTACGCTTAAGGTTCGCGAACCGGGGCGCTCAACGGTTCGCGTACCGGGTCGCTCCCTGGGAAGCGCACCATCAAAAAAGGTGGGAAAGTAGTTCACAGAAAAGCCACTGGAGACAATTTCACCAAATATAGACTAGCTCATACTACATACCAATCCCTACCATTTTCACAAATTTGATTGGAATTCCATTTAGCCATTTAGCCTGTAGACCTCTCTAAATACCGTGAGGTAAATTACTTCACAAAACACATCTGAAGTGTTGGAATTGACAACCAATTAAAATGTTACTTTCATTTTCTACTTTTTTTACCTGACATTTGATTGGTTATATACCTGAATATATATAAAGGAAGAGAAGAAAACACAGCCATTTTGACTACTACTTCTTGGTGTACATTTCAATAGGATTTTCACTAATTCCTTCAACTTCTTTCTAAAGGTAAGTTTTTATTTTTAAAACTGAAGTATATTGTGCACTATAAGTTAATATGGTAAACTTTTTCTGATAGTTATATACTATCCCTCTGTAGTAGTTATAGATTTAGATAGACTTCTCTGTTATAGTTATGGATGGAGTTAGGCTTCTCTTGTATAATTATGAATTGACTTACGTTAAATCACATACACTTTTTTATATTCCTACTTCCACTCTGATACTATACACTGCCCAAAATTAATCCCAACAGTGCCCTATCTCTACTAATATATATTTTCAATAGGATTTTCACTAATTCCTTCAACTTCTTTCTAAAGGTAAGTTTTTATTTTTAAAACTGAAGTATATTGTGCACTATAAGTTAATATGGTAAACTTTTTCTGATAGTTATATACTATCCCTCTGTAGTAGTTATAGATTTAGATAGACTTCTCTGTTATAGTTATGGATGGAGTTAGGCTTCTCTTGTATAATTATGAATTTACTTACGTTAAATCACATACACTTTTTTATATTCCTACTTCCACTCTGATACTATACACTGCCCAAAATTAATCCCAACAGTGCCCTATCTCTACTAATATATATTTTTTTAATCTAAATTTCAGGCAAAATGGAAGGCGAACAGAAAGTTGAATTTCAAATTGTCCTGCAAGAGAGCAGCCAAGAAATCAATGATGAAAATGATATTGAATTTTTCGATGAAACTTTAGACAAAGAACTACTGCAATGTGTACAAGCAGTATATAACCTCCTTGAAAATGAGGACATTTACACCCTCAGAGACTACAATGTATATTCAATGATAATTATGAAATTTCCGACAATGAAATGTTAGAAAGTTTAATAAATTATGAAACACAATCACAATAAAAAAAATGCTTAAAAAATAAAGAAAATAAAAAATAATCAACAAAACCAACAATCAATTAACATACAGCATTTGAAAAGTCTATCATTCATTTTTCATTGCAGTACGCTGCCCAGAACGCTTCCCGGTTCGCGGACCGGGCGCTCCCCACGCAAAAAAAACAAAAAAAAATGTTTGTTTTTTTTGCCCCGCGGGGCCCTTTTAAAACCTCCACATTAAACCTAGGGGGTCAGGGAGGATCTAGTATGCCCCCTTATGGTTATTTCCCCCTTTGTTTTGGCCTCCTCTTGTCTCTCAATCCTACCGAGAGACAAGATGGCGGCCGCTCCGGACTGTTTAGAATGTTGACAGACACCGGAGAGCCAATCAGCTTAGCTACGCGAAGTTCCGGTACGCTTAAGGTCCGCGGACCGGAGCGCTGCCCAGAGCGCGCTTACAGATATATATCTTTTTTTAAACGTTAATTTCTCAAAATCCACTGGAGCACATATATTGAGACCTACAAAAGGCACATCGGGCTACCAGTCCCTACAATTTTGCCAAGTTTCATGCAAATCCATTCAGCCGTTCGGGCTAAAAGTGAGGCCAACCGCCCTATGGAAAACTCAATGTTAAAAACACGTTTTGGGACCCCCCTTTTTTCTCGACCCCCCCTGGACGAACCCCCCCCAAATTTCCAGGGGCTGCTCAGAAACAAAATGTTCCATTTTCCAGAAAATTTCAGCCAATTCCGTCCACAAACGCCAAAGTTATTAGACATAGAATTTTCAAAAATCCCATAGGGAAAAAATCCTAACTATATATACCTACTGGCGACCGCCAGTAGGTAATATATATATATATATATATATATATATATATATATATATATATATATATATATATACATATATATCAGCACAGCAATCCTCATAACCTCCTCGAGGGCGAAATGAAGAGGCGGACCCAACAGCTTCAGGCAAGTCGATGTTTTTATTTAATCCGACCTTTCACGTTGACGCGTTTTGAGCATCAAGTGCTCTTGTTCATATATATATATATATATAGGCTGAATGAAAAGTATTCTTAGCAACGTGTTTCGATCTTGACGATCCTCCTCATGGCCCCATACAAACATGGTTGTGCACTATCACCCTTAAAAAGCATCAAACAAACTGTAGAAAAAAGGCAACAATAGACATACTATTGCATCATCAACCCTTAGGTTCGCGAGAGAAGACTTCAGTATGAAACAAAAGGTATAAATCGTTAGATGTATCAAATTAATAGGCTTTGATTTCAAAAACACACCCATGTGATGTTGCAAAAATAATTTTCATCTGAAATCTCATGTAACCTGTGAGTTTAGTCCTGTAATGCCAGGTCCAAATACGGCAGTACAGGTGTGTTACAAATCAACTCATCAAATTTGTGGCCACTGGCAGTGTAACGGGTGCCTTGTTATATTTCATATTGGTACCCTAATATAGTTTCAGGGAACATCGTACACTTTCCCTACATCATCTCCCCGTCATTTCATATTAACGAGCCTTATAAGGACATAACGTCAAATAAGGACAGAATGCCTTATGGAACATAACTCTTTATAAGGACTTTAGCCTTTTATGAACTAAACTTTTCACCTAGTTCCATGCCGAGGGTGGGTTTTTCCCAATCGATATTGCTAAGACGTCAACCTTAGCACATATGAATAATTTATGAGTACACTCTCCAGGAGATATACTTCACCTCTCCCATCGACGCATAATGTTTAATCCCCAACGTCATCCTTATACTGAACAATGGGTAACACACGCACATGGATTGTATAAATACAGCACCACTTGCTATCAGTAGGAAGGAAAGAACCGAGACTTCAAGGCCGACACACTGACCAGAGACGCTGCGGCTCGGGCATGCCATCGCTCCAGCTGACAGTGGTCTGACTATCCCTTGCGGGGTGTCTAACTCATGTGCAGGACAAAGTCCCACACTCTCACTATTCAGGTAATGGTGTTCGACTAAATCCTAGCGGGATTCTTGGCTCTTAGACTCTTAGGCTTAGGCTCTTTCGCACCTACTCACATGCTAGGTAAACTTAGGTACATCTAGACAGGCATCGTAGGAGTACGCCCTATATTTTATAAATGCAGTTTATATTCATGTATCTGTTCACGACTATTGCAAAATGGTAGAACAATACTATTCCTTTTTATTCACTCTACTGCTGATTTTATATCTCTACTACAGTGTCACAGTTGTAGCAGCACATTTATTTTACATGAGAAGAACAACAATTCAATAAATTCTTATTGTAAATGCGCCCAACTGTCTCTTCTATGTATCTCTCTGAGAGCAAAACAAGCAAGCACGAGTGACTGGGTGAAAAGTAGTATATTGTTTCCACGAGTCTGAGGAATCAGGGTTTGTGGTGTTCTGAGGTTGCCAGACCCACAGTATATGTTATCCGTAAACACGCACGTCCTGCATGAAGGGTACTATAGGAACTACACTACAGCCTGACATACAGCTGTTTCATTGTGAGGCAGCAATGCCGAAGCACTAAGCACTAACGGCTAAGGCGCTCGACCTCGGACCTGGGGACCTGGGGATCTGGGTTCGAGTCTCGGTAACGACGCCAAAACCTCCTGTGATTCTGGGCAAATCACTTAATCTCCACGTGCCTAAAAATGAAAGTGTGTGTCCTCATGTAAAAACGCAACTTGTGCTATGTAAAGCGCTCTGATACCTGATTCGGTTCGGGTCTAGTTCGTGCTATATAAAACTCTAAAAAAAAAAAATGAATTAAAGTAAACATAAGTGCATTGTGCATTCTCCATAAGCAGCCTCCAGATATAAACAGTTTAACCCTGTAATTGCTCGAACCTGCAATAATTTTGTGCATGACATGAAATTTGTCACAGGCCTATTCCAAAGTAAGTGCTCGCAAACTCTAAAATTCTGGCCTAGTGGCCTAATGGTCATAAACATTAACAATTGTCAAACGAAATTGCAACCTCACATAGAATTACCTCCATTGTGAGTCTCCTCTCCCCACAAGCAAAAAAGTGAACTACCTCTCAGCTCCAATTGTGAAGAACCTACATCTCTAACCCCCAGACCAAATAACATAAATAACATAGTACACAAAAAACTTGTACACATCCGAAGACCACCTGTAATATTAACATCAGAATTATATATATTTAGATAATCTCAAACGGGATGTTGGTAAAATATACAAAAACATAAAAGAGTAAAAGGAATAGAAGTTACTTCCTTCATATGACAATGAGGCGAGAAGACAACAAAATTCAAAAGGAAATCTGGAAGTTTCAGTTCCAAAAGATAATTTAATCTAATATGTATTAAGAGTTCCTCATCCAGATTCAGGGCACCGGGTGTCTTGCTGTTAAGTTGTAGAATATACTGTTATAACATTACATGTTAAATGACATCATTGATGGCAAGACTGATGATATTTCAGATTACTTCATGTATGACATCACTGATGGCATTTACTGATAAGGTCATACTTGTATATAGATTGGAGTTACTTTGTGTACACGTGGATGAATAGAATTGAAATAGGGTAAGCCCTGGCTTTTCATGTTAAAAGTTATATGGTGTACTGTTTCAAAACCACTTAGTATTTTAGTGCAAAAAGTACTCCATGTTAAACAAGGTAAAGGATGAGCACATATAATGTGGGCTGCAGTGGCATGTTTAAAAGGAGGTTTAACTTAAAGCCAAAGTCTGTTACAACAAATTTGTGCAAAAAGCCAAACCTTCTGTTGACAATAGATTATCCGCAAGTGGATGTCTAAGCACCTGCTCATGTTATATAATTTTAATATAGTGCCATAGCCAAGTATGTTTAGAAGGTGCGGATCGTTATTTTCAGAACTTCAGTGAAGATTTTGAGACTTTGTAGATTGTTGAATACTGTCAGATTTACCAGGGGCCCACTTTAACACAATTTAACTTAAACTGGAGTTATAATAGCTCTAAATTTTTATGCTATTGTGCTAATCTCAGGAAAGTGTTTAGTGTGTTGTAGGAAACTATGCAGAGTTGTTCATAGGGCTAGGTAGACGGTGTCTTATTCTGCTTTAATATCTGAGCCCAATAGGAGCTGTTAGAGCTTCACCCCTCTGAAACCTGCATCAGAGGCCTTAACAAATCCTCCTCACTCCGAAGCCGGCACACAGCCAACATTTACTATGTACTTGCACAGAAGCCAAATTCACAACTTCGAGGCATTTTTATAGCAACACTTCAGTATAGGGGGTTTCCAATCCAGTAGTGCTATGCCACAGGAACACTACACTGTTATGTGTGAAATCCAGTTTGGCGATACATTGAAGTATAGCTTAAGTGTCAAATTTGCAGCCCGGATATAGGTACGGTTGTGTTAATTTTCATTTTGAAAACACGTTTAGCTGGCTCCAGGGAGCAGCGGAGCACTTGTGTTGCTGCCGGAGCATGAACTTCCCGAGGCTGGCAAACAGGACCCAGGATTGGAGGGGCCTAATCACCGCCCTATCACAGCACTAGAGTGTGCTGAATAATGTAAAGTATTTAGGTTTTGTGTGTACTGCGCCCTGATGCACTAATGTTTTTTTGGTGCTGAAAATACAAACGCACTGCCCATAGACGATAAGCACTGGAACAAACCCATGGTAACCACTGTGCCAAAGTGTGCCAAAGTGTGCCACGCGCATGGCATCACCATGACACAACCTCATGTAGTGCCTCAGTCCCTTGAAAAGCTTGTTCCCTGGACAGTGTCTAGCTAGCATGAAGAAAATAATTGACAATCAAGCAACAAGACCGGCATTCACTTTAACGGGCCTCACACCACATTTATCACTACTAAACAAATAGGCTGAACCAAGCTGCTTCACTTTTTTCTTACTACATGGTCGTTCACTCTCCGGGTGGAGGCTGCGGGTCACTGTCTGGACTGCAAGGGAAGCTTCAAAATAGGCAACACCAAATCCTTTCCAAAGACACATGCTCCTGCAGTTGGTAATTCTTCGCCATGGGTTTGATGGCTGAATTGGTGTCCTGCATTAAGTGCAGAGAGGGAAGCAGACACCTCGAGTCTGCGCAGTAGATCTTTCAAAAGTCCTAATGACAAACTGCGCAGATTTGATTTTTCGGCTTCCCGCCTGCCTACTGCCACAACCCCACCCTTTCTCAATTCATCACAGGATAGGATCCACCCTTTGTGACAAGTTGGGAAGGGATGGGGTAAAAATGCTCTCCACTCCCTGACTGGCGTGAAGCCCCAGCATTGCGGGTGTTCAGTCAAAAACGCCTGGGGGTAATTTTACACAGGAGTAGTCAGTGGGTGGTGACTAGTCCTCAAAACTGTGTCTTTGCCGAGCTGATGACATCACAGTCCTCAGAGCTGTGAGCTCGTCAGCCCGGCAAAGACTCCAAGCTTTAGGCACGCCCTGGGCAGGAAGTTTATGGAAAGCATAACTGCAGTCACACAAACAAGCACAGTGAGTGACAGTGTGCAACAGCCCTCCAGCAAAATAGTTAAAGTTTTTTTTTTAAATAACTAGTTTTAGTAGAGCTTTTGTTCTGACCTTGAAAGTAAGGGGGTGGAGCCCCTACGCCCTCAAACAGAAACCGTCCCTGGTCTTATCGGTGGTAAAAGAATAGCTGTTAACCTTTTGACTTAAAATTACAGGTCATGAAGACTTTAAAAATGTGACCCCATTAAACAGAGTATTCTTTATTGAAGGATGTTCAAGGTTTAAAAAACCGGTGACGCCAGTAAAGTCTTTGGAGACATTTTGTTATTTTGTATGTGAATAGCAGTGAAAATAGAGTAACATCCTCCGAATGACTGTGATTTGATGGATATGCCAAGTGTCCAGCATGTGGTCAAAACCTATGTCTAGTATCACATGATTGGTGATAGAATATTGGCCTCGGGTGCAGTGTGTTGAATTACTTCAAGTCCACCGACCCTATAGGATGTGGTTACAATGGCTGGTGAAGTCATCAGTGCTGTCACCAATGAAGTCATTTAGCATGTCATGAGCGATGTCATGTGTGAGGTTATAAGAAGTGCATGACAGGGCGCAAGTTATAGTTAGCTTACTGAAGTAAACTGGTGGTTTTGTCACCTACCTATAATGTCATTTTTATCACCTTTTTTCCAGTAATTTTTTTTTTACGCAAGGTATGGTCTTATTTTTAGACGTAACTATAGTACCACTTAAACTTTTGTTGTCGAGGGGTAAAACACACCAAAATTATACTTACAATGTAGTCATGATGTACAGACCACAGACTCCATTTACGTATTTTTATCATAAGGCCAAAAATAACTGAATATAAACACACTGCAAAACCAATGAATATAAGTACAGGAAAATCAATACAGAGCCAAATCTGGGCATATAATTTATTCGGCATTAGAGACACAAAACTATAAACTCCAAGAATAATACACAACCCAAGATGGAGGCGGAGTCCAAATCCCTTTTCATTAGGAAAGAAAGCATGAAATACCTTTCCCTACTCTACTCTTATGAATGATGATTCTAGTTGGCTCCCCTATCTCAATTCTCAAAGGTGTCAGCACGTATAGACTTCCTTAGAAGTACTCACATCAAATGGGTCAAATAGCTTAAGGCTATGGAGCTCATTCTTAAGATGCTCCTTCTTCTCTGAAAATCTAGAAATCTGAATTTTCTGTCCCTGCGCACTATACAAAAAGGACAAATTCAGCCCCGTTCTCAATGTATCATGTGACAAATCATTTCACTTCTTTAATACACCAGTAGTTTTCCATGACTTTTTCAATTAAATCTTCTTCGCTTCTTTTGGCATTGGAGTGTAGATAGGCCAGGCACAGACAATATCCTCCCTTCTTGCCTCTCAGACTGTTCAAAGACATTCCAGTTAT
The DNA here is from genome assembly GCF_964261635.1 of Lissotriton helveticus. Lineage (NCBI taxonomy): Eukaryota > Metazoa > Chordata > Amphibia > Caudata > Salamandridae > Lissotriton > Lissotriton helveticus. The sequence goes on from NC_136073.1 coordinate 460,079,635, forward strand.
CTCCTTAAACTAAAAGAATGAGGATACATTCCTTCTACCTACAATGGGATAACAACATACTGTTCTAGCACAAACAAAGATACATATAATTAATTCTACAGTAGCTGAGGCAACAAAACTGTAAACAGCCTGCAGCTTGGGCCTAGACTGCAGGCAATTTTAACACACGATTATATGAATATGAATATAATGTCTCCCTACACCTGTGGATACAAAATAATGTTTTCTTCTAATATATGCAAAGTCTATGTAAAAGACACATTACATTTCTTGATTAACATGTAGAATAAGTGCATTTACACATAATACATAGTGATACAAAAACATATATAGGTGTGTTTAAACTATGTTTCTGATGCACCCCTACAATTAGAGTGCTGTATGTGCTCTATCACCTTCATAATAAACCAAATATGATTAAAGACTCCCACAATTAACTGCTGTGAAACCTATGTGCTACCATGTTGGTACAGAAGGGAGAATAAGTCATTTTGTTCTAGTAAATTACTTGTGGACATACTTGAGACAAATATATCTTCTTGGGGTGTGACTGAATGTCATGAGGTAAAGTCACCCTTTCCAACTTCTCCGAGGTGGCTTTTCTCATAAAGCCACATAATTCCATTGAGGTGTACTAACCTTTTTACTGTCATAGCTGTCCATACTGTGTCGGTAACCAAGCGTTGGGGATGCGGAGATCAACACAATGAAGCCCTAACACTGGTGTTTCCTTTTTCCAGGTGATGCGATGTAGCAAGTTCAGTTCAAACTTTATTCGGTAGTTATAAAACAACAATAAAGGTATTCTGGACAAGATAAAAAACAAATCACATTGCATCATTGTAAAAAAATTAAGAAAGGTAAGATAATAAAACACCCAATGTACATCATGATATCACAATTAATCATACCAAAGACAAGATTTCCATCTAAATTCCACAAGATGATCACAGTCTCTGTGGGACAATAATTTTACGTAGAGTAATCGCATTTGTAAAAAAAAGTGAAACATTAAGACAGACTTTAATATCATTTAGTTTAAGCATATATTTTAGAGTAGCCATTCCACAAGGGTAAAGGTGAAGGTGAAGGGTTCCAAGCTTTGTTTTAGAGCCCAGCTGTACTAAAGAGGAACGCAGCATGTCCGTTGGAGACAACCCGGGATCTGGGACACACAGTGGACCATCCACTCGTCAACATCAACAAGCAGGTGACACTCTTGTAAGCATCTGCCTGCCTGCCGAACATTTCTCAGGAGGCAGTGAAGCAGAAGTAATGGCAGCTACTCCTGTGTAGCAGCAGCCAGTTGTCCGCAAGTGGCTCCCAACAAGTCAGTGATGTACACTGGTGAATGGTTGGTTGGCTGTAATCGAGGTGGGCTGTGGTCCTGAACTAGCACATGGAGTGCATGGGATCCTGCCCAAAGTCTACGCATGAAACCTGAAATGTGTCCTGTGCCTCTCTTTTTGAACAGCATTAGGCAAAGAGACCTGACAAGGGTTATGCCATGGGAGGGGGTTAGGGATGGAGGACTGTTCTGCACCTCATCTAGATTTTTTTTTTTTTCCAAAGACCTTTATTGCACAATCATGAATTGACACAGCATAGAGCCTACAACCCCAAGGGCTGGCTGCGTAACGTACAGTTACCAAGTATCATTGCCAGAGTAACACAGCCCTTCAGCCGACATCCCGGAGGTCCGGTGGCGTGGTAAAGCAAGGTGTGCACAGTGTAGTCAAAGTCGTGTTCCGGATAGTCTATAGGTCTATGGTATATCTTTTTCCTAAAACAAACGTTATTGTTCAAAGCAGAGGAAATATTTATCTAAACAATTGCAGTCAGTAATCTCGCCATAGAGCACGTACAGCACAGCAGCAACCACAATCACAATCACTGAGGGATGGTAGGCCTGGTCATTGCCATATCTGCTGACGGGGAAGTACACAATTCGCCCCTGTAGGCATTCCATCGACCCCATTTCTTATCCCAGACTCCGGGGCATCCCCTAGTTTTGTAAACCGATTTTTCAGACAGCATGCACACGTCCATTGCAGCCACCCATCTAATCAGGAGCGGTTTGTGTGGTGAACCCCATTGCATGGCTATTTCACGCTTCAATAGGAGGAAGCTTAGGGCCGCCCATTGCTGTTCTATTGCAGTTAAATCTGTAGGGTCCCATATATTAAGAAGCGCACATTTGGGGGTCAGAGGGACCGGTTTCCCTAGGGCGTCAATCATTTTCTGGACGGCGCGATTCCAAAGGTCATGGACCGCTGGGCATTCCCACAGTATATGGTAGAAGGTACCTGTTAAGCCACAGTGTCGGAGGCAGAGGTCAGATGGGCGTCGGCCTATTCTGGCTAGAAGGGGACCCGACATGTAAGTCCTGTGCAATATTTTCAACTGTATTAATCTGAACCTGTGATTGATGGCTGATTCACGCGGGAACATCAATGCTGACTGCCAGTCCACATCATCCAAGGTGCCGACGTCAGTCTGCCATTTATCTCGTAGGAGGTGAAAAGCGTTTGGCATATTGTTGCACAATTTACGGTAAGTGTAGGATATCGCCTTGGCCTGAAGGGGTTCTGATAAGAGTCTGTCCTCGAGGGGCGAGGATTGTGGAAGAGAGGCGAGATCAGGGACGTTGGTGAGTATGGCGTGTTTAATTTGGAGGTATCGGAAAGTCTCGGATTGTGCCAGGTCGTATGTGTGTTGCAATTCTTTGAATGTCAGTAGTTTGCCCTTGTGGAGCAAGTCGCCAATAGTGGATATGCCTAATGTGTCCCATTTATCAAAGCCTCTGTAGTGACAGAGGGTGCCTAGCCTATATGAGATCCAGAGTGGGGTGGACAGTGTGAGGGTGCTGGCCCACCCGAGTCGTTTGTTCGCGCGGTGCCATATTGATATTGTGTGGGACATTGGGCCAATATATCGGGTACGGGAGTGTTTGCCGTAAAGAGCTTCGAGGTAGCCGCCACGGCCTGTCTGATATTTCTCCAAGTGAAAGGCAGGGTTTGTGGGTGTGCCGTAGATCCACGAGTTGGTGGCGACCAATTGGGTTGCCCAATAGTAGAGACGGATGTTGGGGAGGGCGATACCTCCATCATACCACCCTTGCGTGAGTGAGATGAGAGCAATGCGAGGAGAGCCGCCATCCCATAGAAGGAGGCGAAGGTCTCCTTCGATTAGGTTGAAATAAGAGTCAGCTATGGGGAATGGGCAATTTTGTAGGGCATAAAGGAATCGAGGGAGCGCAAGCATCTTAAATAGCACCCTCATTCAAAAACAATGGTCTCCAACTATTCTTTTTTCTAGAACCAAATTAGGTAAATAGTTGAACTTTCTCTTATTTAATGGGCATATATACAAAATTACCCCGGACCAATCAATGTCAATTTTATCCACAAAGAACCAAAACAAAAAGCAACAGCAAAGACAATTTTAAGTAGGGCAATTTTACTTCATTGCATTTCTAACTGTCTCAATAAAAAACATTTGTAGTTGCCCAAAGAGGAACGTGCAAAAAGATAGAGTTATAGAGTGCTGGAGATAAAAGATTAGAAAAAGACACAGAAAAGAAGATTATATTTACAAATTCATATATACAGACAATACATTTGTACAATATACAATTCCTTTAAATCCTGGTGTGTTTTAAATAGTTTAAACACAGTTTATTTTGATTGGATATAATACTTCCAAACTACTATTGCACCAAATATTTTTACAACATCATCCAGGACAAATCGACTCGTCTTGTGGCCTTAAGGTGATTTAAGCCGTGGCCATGCGAGTCTTCATCAGGACTACGGTTTTGGGCAACCCAAGGGAGCAGCACAGGGCCCTAAAACATAATAAATATCTGTATCAAACTGTTGCTATTACATTGCAAACATTCATGTGTCGCAAAAATCATGGTAAGAGGAACTTACCCACTGGTAAATGACAAGGGAACACTTGGGCTATTAATTCCTGTTCCACTGGTAATTAGATTAATACCTGAAAATAACAGAGGGGTCATTAGACCGGTTCTAGGGTACAGCCAGACCCTGTTTTGTACAAAAATGCCTCTGTCATTACCTTCAGATCGGTCGTGGCTGGCGTTATTAATACTCCAGTGTTTCCGATTAAAGTTCAAGCCGGCCCTATAATTTTAAAAAGGGGGATTTGTTTTAGTTGATTAAGGTGGGCGGATTCTCAACCTTACAATCTCAATTTCAAAGGATTAAGTCTTACCGGAGGGTTTGCCTATCAGTCAGCGTGGTTCAACATGCGCTTGCCTCGATCCGGTCAGACTAACTCCCTGCAGATTAAGTGAAACAGGGCGTCACTACCTGTGCATCTGTATAACGGATCAAGCATATAGGTGAAGTCATGATTTGGACTCACCACTTTAATCCATTTTGTTCTGAATGTACACGACTGCCTGCGAAAACAAGCAGAGAACATAATGGTTCCACAGTGCTCAATTAAAAAACGGAACACATTCTCGAGGCGAGGTAATTAGATTAATACCTGAAAATAACAGAGGGGTCATTAGACCGGTTCTAGGGTACAGCCAGACCCTGTTTTGTACAAAAATGCCTCTGTCATTACCTTCAGATCGGTCGTGGCTGGCGTTATTAATACTCCAGTGTTTCCGATTAAAGTTCAAGCCGGCCCTATAATTTTAAAAAGGGGGATTTGTTTTAGTTGATTAAGGTGGGCGGATTCTCAACCTTACAATCTCAATTTCAAAGGATTAAGTCTTACCGGAGGGTTTGCCTATCAGTCAGCGTGGTTCAACATGCGCTTGCCTCGATCCGGTCAGACTAACTCCCTGCAGATTAAGTGAAACAGGGCGTCACTACCTGTGCATCTGTATAACGGATCAAGCATATAGGTGAAGTCATGATTTGGACTCACCACTTTAATCCATTTTGTTCTGAATGTACACGACTGCCTGCGAAAACAAGCAGAGAACATAATGGTTCCACAGTGCTCAATTAAAAAACGGAACACATTCTCGAGGCGAGGTAATTAGATTAATACCTGAAAATAACAGAGGGGTCATTAGACCGGTTCTAGGGTACAGCCAGACCCTGTTTTGTACAAAACTGCCTCTGTCATTACCTTCAGATCGGTCGTGGCTGGCGTTATTAATACTCCAGTGTTTCCGATTAAAGTTCAAGCCGGCCCTATAATTTTAAAAAGGGGGATTTGTTTTAGTTGATTAAGGTGGGCGGATTCTCAACCTTACAATCTCAATTTCAAAGGATTAAGTCTTACCGGAGGGTTTGCCTATCAGTCAGCGTGGTTCAACATGCGCTTGCCTCGATCCGGTCAGACTAACTCCCTGCAGATTAAGTGAAACAGGGCGTCACTACCTGTGCATCTGTATAACGGATCAAGCATATAGGTGAAGTCATGATTTGGACTCACCACTTTAATCCATTTTGTTCTGAATGTACACGACTGCCTGCGAAAACAAGCAGAGAACATAATGGTTCCACAGTGCTCAATTAAAAAACGGAACACATTCTCGAGGCGAGGGAGTGCAAAGGACTTTAAAATACACTCACCTCACTAATTAATAGCGTTTCCCAAAAGCTCAGCACAACGCGGCGTCTGTTTGTTGAGCTCAATATCCCTCGATACAGAGGAGGGATTACACGGAGGATCTAAGTATCCGGGAGTGGAAATAAAGGAAATAAAGGAAGGGCTACTAAAACGGTAGTCTTCCAAACAAAACAAGTGTCGGACATTTTTAAATGGGCAATGGAATCGGGCCATTACATTCGTGGTCCGAGATCTGTCCCCCATTCATGATAATGCATAACATCAAAGCCTGTATTCAATTATATACAGTGAGGATCTTATAATAGAGCATACGAATATACATGAGGCAGGGTCTATATTCAATGCCTATTTACCAGATTATAATGAGATTATCAAATAACAGAATCAGGGTTAACTGTCTCGAGTTTGATCGGATTTGTTAAAAAAACATCTATAAATGTACATTTAAACGAACCCGTTATCAGTGCCTCTCCAAGATATAGTCTATATACCACTCAAGTTCAATTCAATAGAGATAAACGTATCCGTATAGATGCTGATGATCAGAATTGGTATTTAAACCACTGTCTCAAGTATTTAGAAGTACATTAGAAAAAATCGGTTATTCAGTGCATTTCCAAGATACAATGTACATTCCCATCAGGTTCAATTCAATAGAGATGGACATATCCCTATACATTGAGATGACCGTTGACACATATATCATATTTGGACACATTTGTACACATTACATGGTAACTTCCCAAAGATATTTCTACATTCTAAGGAGAGACACCCGTCTATTTATCTCCTCCTGTTCGTTTAGTCCTTGGTTGACCGTGTTAAGCGAGTATATCCATTTGCACTCTCTTAGGTTTAGTACATTGCCAAAATCGCCCCCCCGAATATTGGTGGCCACTCTTTCTATTACCCACCATCGGAGGCTATCGCAATCATGACCAAAGGTGGTAAAATGTTCAACCAAAGGTGCACCTGGTGTTTTGCATCTAATGCGGCTACAGTGTTGTAGGATTCTGCACTTCACTCTTTGGGTCGTTTGCCCAACATACAAAAAACCACAGGGGCATAAGATGGCATATATGACCCCTGCGGTGTTACAGTTACTGTGTTGTGTCAAAGTGTGAGTTTGATTGTTATAGTTAAATGCAGTGCACTCATTGGCTAAAGGACACGCACGGCATCTTAAATAGGGCAGCTTTACCTGGGAGAGAGAGGGGGAGCGTTCTCCAATGTGAGACGTCGGCATGGAGTCTCTGGAGTGGGCCTTTAAGGTTGCAGTCATAGAACAGGTGGGGGTCCGGAGTGACAAAGATTCCCAAATATTTAAAACCGTCTTGGGCATTTCGATGGAGTAGCCTCGTGGGAGAGGTGGGGGTGGACCATGGAGAATATAGAGCACCGATTTAGACCAATTTATGGAGAAGCCCGAGTATTTGCCAAAGTTGGTGATCAGGCTGTTAAGGGAGGACCTGGGGGAGGAGAGATATACTAGGATGTCATCTGCGTATAGTGAAATCTTGTCGATCGTGTCAGCATTCCATCGGAGGCCTCGGATGGAATTGTCGGTTCTAATCCAGTGGGCTAGAGGTTCGAGAGTGAGGGTGAATAACAGGGGGGACAGCGGGCATCCTTGTCTTGTACCTCTGAGTAAGGGAAAGCGCCTGGACGTATGTCTGTTGACATAGACCTGTCCCCAGAGATCAGTGTAAAGTAGTCGAACCCATTGTATAAATTTGGGGCCAAAGCAAAGGAGTACTTCGAAGAGATAAGACCATTCGATAGAATCGAAGGGAAGTGTCGCATCGAGGGAAAGGATAGCTGTGTCTTCTTGGAGGTGTGGTAACCTACTCATGACATTGTGGACACGGCGGAGATTAAGCGCAGTGTTGCGGCCCGGTAGGAAGCCCGATTGATCTTCGTGTATCAGGGCGGGGAGAACTGTCATGAGTCTGGTGGCTAGGAGCTTGGCAAGGAATTTTACTTCAGTGTTAATGAGAGAGATAGGTCGGTCGGTAGGAGCTGCAGTCAGCAGCTGGTTTATTGGGCTTACGGATAACCACGATCGAAGCCAATCGTTTGTCCCGTGGTAAGCAGTCGACTTGCAGCTTTCTTCTAACATCGCTTTAAGATGTGGAAGGATCTCACCCAACATACCCTTCAGGAACTCAATTGGGACGCCGTTGGGGCCCATTGCCTTGCCTGATTGAATAGCAAACAAGGCGTTTCCAACTTCCTCCGTTGTGAGGTCAGCCTCGAGCTCCTACATCTCGGGTTCGGAGAGAGCAGGGAGCCTTATTTCAGCTAGGAGCAGTTTGGATTTTTCCACGTTGTAGTGGGCTCTGGCGGTATAGACCCCTTCCAGATGAGTGGCAAAGGCCTCCGCTATATCGCCCGGATCCGTGACAGTAGATTGATCTGGAAGGGTCAATTCCGAGATCCAACGGGAACCCTGCTCGCGTTTTTCGAGCCATGCGAGCATCTTACCTGCTCTGTCTCCCAGCTCGTAAACACGGTGACGGGTTTTCAAGAGCTTGGCTTGCGCCTTTTCAAGAGCCAGTGCCCTATACTCTATTTTGTTTCGCTCGAAGGCGGGCCGTTATGTCGTCCGTAGGGTTCGTGTTGTGGAGGGATTCCAGGTTGAGAAGGTCTGTTTCTACTTGTAACAAGTGTTCACTTTGTTTGTAGATGTAACCGTTCTTGAGAGCTAGCGATTTACCCTTGATTACTGCTTTGTATGCCTCCCATATTGTTATGGCCGAAGTCACGGATCCCAAATTTTTGGCAAAGTAGTATTCGGTGTGTTCACGCAAGCTATCGTGTATGTCAGGGATTTTTAAGAGCCAGGGCGTGATTATTATAGGGCCGCGTGTTTTTTGGCGGTGGTGCGTGAATTGCACAGTGAGAGGGGAGTGGTCGGAGATCCCTCTAGGGAGCCCCTCTGGATGGCGAAAGAACTCTAAATCAGTTGCGGGTGAGAATAAGTAGTCTATACGAGAGCTGCTATTGTGAGCGTTGGAATAGTGTGTATAGTAAGACGTATGAGGGTGGGACAGGCGCCATAGGTCTTCGATCCCCATTGTTTGTGTAAAGTCAGATAGGTCCGAGCTCGACTTGTGTGAAGGACATTGGGGGTGCCGATCTATGGCATAATTCATTGTCATATTAAAATCGCCACCAAGGAGCAGGGGTCCCTGTGGAAGATCTAGCATTACGCGTTGTAGGGTCTGGAGTGCGGCTGTGCCTAGGGCTAGGGCTGGAGGGATGTAAACTGAAATAATATTTAGTGGCTTGCCTTCCCAGGTGGCCTCCACCACTGCAAAGTGACCAAGGGGATCGGGCCACGTTTTTGTGCATGTCAGGGCCACATTTCTACGCACCAGAATACCGGTGCCCCTGGATCCAGAAGTGAAACCGGCGTGCACGAGTAATTTATATCCACCTCGGTGCAGCGCTTGGCACGCATTACCCATTAGGTGCGTTTCTTGGAGAAGAACCAGGTCTGGGGAATGGCGTTTAAGATATTGCATAACCACCCCTGTTTTTATCCTATTGCCAAGGCCGTTAATGTTCCACGTCATGATGGTCAGGGACGTTGTCGAGGGGGGTGTCATGGTGGTCTAAATAAGTGAGATTGTGCACGGATCGGTGGTTGGTGGTGCATTGAGTGCTGTCTATAGTAAATGGCTCCAAGGGAGAGGGTTACCGTGGAGCATTCGCGAGGCCCAGCATGGCCAAAGTCCAAGCAAAAGATATATCGTGATGGCACATGGTGACGTGTAGGTGGGCCTATAAGCGAGAAGTCGCTATAGATAACGCGTGGGGTCGCGGAGTGCTGCATGTCGCGCTCCACGATCAAGAATTCTCTGCAATGAACAAGCAAGAACAAGAACAGAGACCAAAGGAGTCTCTCCATCAACTTCCCAACATTTCCCGTCCCTCCCAAACCAACCCCCCTTACTGTTTCCCCCCTAACAACCCCCCTCCTTGCGTCCCTGCCCGCTGACTCAGAACTATCCACTCCCCAACTAGGCAGAGTGCCTGTCTCCCCCCCGAACATTAAAGAGGAGTGTGGAGAGCCGAAGGTGCCCTCGTCAGCCAACAACAGGATAATGTCATCTAGTGCAAGTAAAACCAACCAAGATCAACAATAGCATTCACATATTAGGAGTTATTGATAATACGTAAACGTAGGCTAGTCCTGCGCCCGGGGTCACATGGAGACTAATATGAGCAGGGCGCAACATCATAAAGCACCGCTCAGCCAATCCACGTAACATTCAACAACCAGCATGAGAGGGAGAATCAGGATTTATAACGATTTACGGTGACTTCGGGCTTAACGCCTATCGCCCCATATACTCTGAGAGACGTCACCTGGGGCCGAGTAACCCCCCCTTTTATGGGTATTGGGAGAGTGATTGCCCCTCTCGAGAAGTCAATTCAAACAGTGACATGTGTAGGTCAATCAACAACGACGGGTAGAGTTACCCATATTGGAAGAAAAACAGCAAAGTATACATAAGAGTCAAAGCGTGATTGAGGTAAGAGGTGGACTGTGCTTCAAACAAGTAAGTCTTTGAGGAAGAGGGCCCGATATGCACCTACCATCCAAGAGCAGAGTCTGAAGGTCAAGGCAGAGAGCATATCGGCCTGTGGAGGAGTGGCTTAACTGTTCAATCCAACTTGGGTTTTTTGTCATTACTCTTCCTGCACATTGTCCGTGAACAGGTCCTGACTTTCCGGCTGCACCACTTCGTCAAAACGATCTGTGGATTTCCTGCGCCGGTTTTGGGTGGAATTCGACTGTCGCCACCGCTCGAGCCAGTCCCAAACATCAGCTGGAGATTCGAAAAACCAGGTCTTACCCTCCGATTCAATGCGGAGTTTTGCAGGGAATAACAGACAGACTGTGCACGGAGCGCCTTCTTCACTTCCATGAAGCTACGTCGACGGGCCTGTACTTTCATGGTGAAGTCCGGGAAGATCGTAATGTGCGCATTGTCTATTCGCAAAGGTGGTCCCGCTCGCGCCGTTTGGAGGATGACATCACGGTCGTGGAAATTGAACACATGGGCCACGATGGGGCGGGGGGGAGCGCCCGGCTTCGGTCGGCCCCGGGAACTCTATGGGCCCGTTCTATGGAAAAATAATTGGAGAGGTGTTTTGGTTGGAGGTGTTGCAGGATCAATTTCTCCACGAAGAGGTCGGTGGCCGGCTCCTCAAGGCGCTCGGGAACACCCAAGATGCGGAGGTTATTGCGTCGGGCGCGTCCTTTGTAATCGTCAAGGAGCACCTCCATCTGGTGTTGCTGTTTCTGCAGTTGGGTCACCTGTTGCTGCAGCGTGGAGGTGTCATCGACGAGCGCCTGGGTTTTAATTTCAATGTCTTTCACCTTGGAATCCATTTTCCGGAGCTCAGCACGTAGCAGTGTCACCTCCACATTCACCGAGTCAATGCGGGTTTCGAGTGAAGAGCGGACCCCCGCAATCGCTTCCATGACGTCGTCCAGGGTGGCAGAAGGTTTCCCCTGTGGAGGGGGGGTTGCCGCTTTAAGGGTGGCATCTGGAGCCGCATCCTTAGGTTACCCCCTAGCACCCCATGATAGTTTATTGAGTTGCCTTTGAGTGGAAGTCCGATTTCCTTTAATGGAGGCCATCGCAAAATTGGTTCTCGCAGAGGGTTGTGGAGGCGGAAGACTGTGAGGCTCACTCACTGGAGAAGGATAGGAGGGGGGGGAGAAGGAGCCCCTCACCGGCGATCCTGGGGGAGATGGGGAAGCGCACCCCACGTTCGCACAATCCCAGTTCGAAAAGAGGGTCGCGAGACCCGAGGCCCGGGTGGAGGTGGCCCCGTAGAGCTAGTTGTTGGTGTGGAGCAGGGGGTCAGAAGGAATCTCCCTCTGCAGAGTCGGTAGGCCGGAAGTAGGCCAGCAGCGAGCGTCTTGTTGGGTACTTTGGAGGGTCTCCGAGGGGATCAAGCACCACAGAGTCTAGTCCCAGCCCCCGTCAGTCGTCTCCGGCAGTGCGCTCAGGCCGTAATGTTGGTGAGTCGGGGGGGAAGCAGCGCCTGTTGCAGCGCGTCCTGATAGGCCCCGGGAATTGAATTGTGGCATCTTTGCGGGCCCCCCCGATGCACTGACCTGTCCTCGTCGTGGCCCTCCAGACCTGGGCAAGAGGCAGGCTGTCAGCTGCGGGCTCAGTCCCAGTCGTCGCGATGTAGGGCAGAAAACGGTGGTCGGAACCGGTGGATAGTGATGGTCTCCGGTGATAGGCCCGGGCCAGGGACTCGCCTGGATGCTGGCGCTGGGAGCCCGTACGCGACATCCCGCTCCCCACCCGTGGGGGCCACTGGCACGCTGGTAGGCTGCAGTGATAGGGAATCGCCTCCTCCGAACTCGACTGGACAGTGTGTAGGCGCTACGGGTCTGATATGGTCTGTGGCCGCCCCGGAGTATCACTCGGATGCTCGGCGAGTGACGGCCGCCATCTTGGGCCGATGTGCTCCGGACGCCGGGACTCGAGCTCGGCAATTAAGTTGGGTTAGCGGGCATCAGAGATCAGCCGGGGGTTCCTGGAGGGGCAATGATAGATGTCCAGTCAACCCCGGGCCAGGCAGCAGCACTAGCGGAGGTATGAAGGCCGGTTGGCTTTACGGGCTGAGGAGCCGCCTCAGAGTGCGACCATTCTCCTCGGCATCTAGCCACGCCCCCCACCTCATCTAGATTTGAAAGCCCACTACCTGTAGCAGATCAATGGGAATTCACGCCTCTCTGTGGATTGGGTGCTGAGTGCTGGGACATGCCACATCCACCCATTCCATCCCATAAAAGACACTGCATCCTTGTAAAATTTGGTGAGTTCCGGAGGCTGTTCGTGGTTTAATACTGTACATTTAACAATGACTACTGGCATGTGACCAATGAACAGTACACTGGTGACTTTATTGGGTTGCAGCAGTGTGCAGTTGGGTGGAAAAGCATCACACGTGGGTGCATAAAATGTTATCTGAGTGCCTCAAACTAGTGTCCTTATGCTTTGCAGTGTATCGCATTGTTGCATCTTCCATTTTACTAACCCTGTACAGAGGCCTTGAGAAACAGCTGATCTCCTCTAACATTACCAGCAAGAATGTTTCCAGAGTGTTTGCCACAGTGGAAGAACTGTCATGGGAAAACCAAAAATCGTCCTTGCATTCTCCGCTCCATAGGACTAAGCTGCTGCACAATCACCAACTGTACAAAGGACAACAGAGGTCTCCACAGATGAGCACCATGGTATCATACAGAGCACAGAAGCTGACAAATTTGTGTGCATACTCCTTTTTTTAACAACATTTTATTTATTGCAAGCAAGTCAGATTAGATACATTTTTCCAAAAATTAAACACAAAAAGCTACATGCTTTTAAAAATGCATACAAAAAAACTTCTGAGAGCATAAAACAGAAAAAGCATATCAATTCAACATACAAAACAAAAGTCAAAGAAAGAGGAAAAAAAATGCAATATCGATAAACTTAGCAGCGAGCATAGGACTATCCCAGTTCCCTGAATCCACTGTTGGACTGGCGCCCATATTTTCTCTCCTAAAGCTCTTTTTTCTGTCCTTTTGTTCTATAAATAGCATGTTCTAAATAGTACGTAGCTAACAAACGAGCCCTCCAAGTGCAAAAGGATGGTGGGTCTGGACTAATTCATTCTTGAGTAATACAACCCCTCAAGATTGCCATGGAGATAAACATCAGATTTCTCTTTTCGTCTATTAGTGTGATCGAAGACACCCCTATCAGTACTAGCTCCGCTGTTAATTTTAATGAAAGACCAAGTAATGTAGAAAGAAAAGATTGAATTGCAGAGAGTAATGGGTTTAACTGTGGGCAGAAAAAAAACATATGAGCTGCATCCGCAGCAAACAACCCACATCTACTGCATGATGTACCATCTGTTGTTCACCATTTAGAGAATTTTGCGGGGGTATAATATAGATCGAAAAGAGCCATATAGTGCTGGGTGCGGGTTCTACCTGTCAAAAGAATGGAATTGGCCAAGGAAATAGAGTCCTCTATCATAATATTATCCGAACCCAGCTTCTCGACCCATTTTTCTTGAACGCTCAGTAAGTCATCCAGGCATAATGATATTAATAGATTATAAAGAAAACCAATCCTTTTTTTACTGTATAAGCTATCAATCAAAGGAATCTTCTGTAGACCAGAACGTTCCGAAGGCGTTAAAGTGTTAAGAAAGCTATGCAACTGGAGGTATTTAAAATAATCAACATTTGTAAGATTAAATTTAAGTTGAAGGTCTGAAAAGGATATCATACAATTATTCTGCCATAAATCACCAAGACAATTAATCCCTGAATTGCGCCATCTCGCCATTATATGATCTCTAAAGATAGGAGAAAAAATGGGTGATGAGGACAAAGGGGTATATGTCAGAATTTTTGAAATCCCTACATGGCGCCTGATTAACTTCCAAACATGGAATGCTGCTTTCAGTGTCTTAAATTTTGTTTTTTTGTAGTAGCTGGGTTCTATGTTTTTTAAAAAGCAGCCACGAGCCTCGACCCCTAAAGCAAACTCGTATATAGATGGAGCATGAGATTCTGAAATTTGCGCCTTAGCACCTATTATTAAAGGGGTAATAAACTGTAATACAGACGCGAAATAATAAAACATGAAGTGCGGAATACCCCAACCCCCCCTTGCCTTCGGAAGAATCATCTTTTTATGAGCTCTTCGCTGACGCTTATAGCCCCACAAAAATCTTGCAGCCATCCTCTCCAGTTTGTTTAAAAAAGCTAAGAGGAAATTTGAGAGGTATACTTCTAAATAGGTATAACAATTTCGGCAATATTACCATTTTTAGCACGTTAATCCTTTCATATAAGGACAGGCGCAAATGATCGATCCGTTCCAATGTGGAGTTAGCCTTTTTAAGAACTGGGTTGAAATTAAGTTCTGGAATAGCAGACACCGGGGTTGTAATCTGAATGCCCAAGTATGTCGCAACAGACACTGTATTCAGCTGAGCAGGGGGGTTCTGGCCAACAAATAATGTTTGGGTCTTGGACATATTCAATTTATACCCCGAAAACGCACCGAACTGAGTTGCCAGCTCAGCAATCTTTGGCATAGCCTTTACGATATCTGTGGTAAGCACCACCACATCATCCGCATAAGCAAGTGCTCTATATGTGGTACTTGCAACGTCAACTGGAGTTATGTCTTCCGCTTGGTTCAGTTCGTTGAGAAAGATATCAATATAAATAGCAAAAAGAAGCGGTGAAGATGGACACCCTTGTCTTGTACCTCGATAAATAGGAAACAGCCCAGACTTATTTGGCCCGATTTTAACACAAGAAGTTGGTGATTCGTACAGAGATTTCAATGCCACTATCATACGTGGTCCAAACCCTTTGAGAGAGAGCAGATCCCAAAGATAGGGTCAGGCCACCCTGTCGAATGCCTTCTCGGCATCCAACAGGGTGACCCCTATGGGTATATTAGTACACTGTGCCCCGTCCATTAAGGCAATAACCCTCCGGACACGATTGGAAGTGTCCCGATTGGGAATAAACCCATGTTGCCAGCGTGACACTATACGAGAAATAATCCCTGAAATTCGAGAGGCTAGGATTTTTTAGAAGACTTTGCTATCGGCATTGATGAGTGAAATCGGCCTATAAGAGGCCGGATTAAGTGGAGTTTTCTCTTTTTTAAGAAATGACATTATTGTTGATTGTCTCCACGATGCTGGAGCCACCCCTTTCTGTGCTTCCAGAAAGGTAGCCAGCAAATCTTGTTTTAATATATGCCTAAATAGCCTGAAAAACTCGAGAGGGATACCGTCGGGTTCCATGGCCTTGCCAACAGCAAGAGAAAGCAGGGCCGTCTCGATTTCCTCACATGTAATATCAGCGTCCAAGATCTGTGCCTGGGCAGAAGTTAGTTTCAAGGTGTTAGCTAGAGTGGTAAAATTCAGTATAGAATCACTAGATTACAATAAGGTAACCCTCTCATATAGTTTAGAATAGAACTGCCGGAAAACTTCAAGGATTTCCTCAGAATTAATATGGATCTGGCCTGCCTCGTCCTGTATTGCATTAATAGAGTTAAATGCCTATTTTTGTCTTATCTTTTTTGCCAAGATCCTGTCCGGATTTTCCCCCATTTCATATACTTGTGATCTATAAATTGCCACCTGCTCGGGAAGTCTGGTCGCGAATATCTCATATAACCTTGCTTTATGAATAGCTACGGTAATTTTTATATGTTCTGTATCTTGTGATAGACTAATGGCAGTAACTAATTTTTCCTCCCATTCCTGTACCGCCTTGTAATATGTATTACGTTTATTCCGCATATTTTTTTGTTTCTTGATCGAATAAGCTAGTGTCTCCTCACGCACCCTAGCTTTAAATGATTCCCAGATATTTTGTACAGATGCACTTCCTCTATTAAACTAAAAAAATTCTCTGATCCACTTACCCATATATTCTATGTATAATGGGTCTGCTAACAGTTTCCGCTCAAATGACCAGAGTCTCACTTCTCCTGAACATCCAGCCTCAGTTTTAACATCTATCAGTACCGAATTATGGTCTGAGATTATTCGAGGAAATATCTCGAATAAAATATTATTAATGAACCCAGCGGTGACCAAAAAATAGTCCAACCGGACAAACGTCTGGTGTGGAGCAGAAAAGAATGTAAAACCCGGTGCCGAAGGATTTTTAGCATACCCCACATCACACAGACCAAAATCCACAACTAGACCTCTTAATGCCTTATATATCTTGGATACAATGTATTTCTCCGTATATCCAGACCGGGTTCCAAGTGAATGTTTAAATCTCCGCAGATTATTAAAGGGGATGGCCAGTCAGCTAATTCTAAACTTAAAAAGTTCAAATTCTCAGGGTCATCTGAATTTGGAGCATAGATTGAGCATATCGTCCAAACTTTGCTATCAATACTAATCTCAAGAATCATCCATCTACCATACTGATCTACTTTAGTACGTTTAAGGAACCCCAATCCTCTCCTCATAAGAATCGCCACTCCTTTTGTAGTGGTGCCTTGGCGAGTACATCCCAATAGATTCAAACCCAGGTCCTTAAATAGATGCCGATCGTTCCAGGTAAGATGAGTTTCCTGAAGACACAATAAGTCGATCCTCATACTCTGTATTATTTGTGCGCAGACCCCTGTTTTTTTTCTACTGTTAAGAACGCATATATTCTAGGAACAAATCCTCAATTTTCCCATCCTAATGATTTATTTAACGAAGACAGCCTTAATTCTCCTGGTGTATCTGTATCAACCTGTACCACCCGTTTCAGAAAAAAAATTGTTATGCTTCATATTCATATTCATATTCATATTCATATTACAATGCAATTTGCTCTCGGTTCGAGGATTTCTGACCTTGCTTGCCCACCCACACCACTCCCCATCCACCCAATGCCTCCCCGCTTCCCCTCCCTCTCCCCACCCCAGACCCCATCCCATATAGGGCAGAGGGACTGAATAGTCCCTGACATTGATAGTGTGAGAAGCATCTTGTGCCTCGCGACTCGCTTCCCGACAAACTGGACTTTTAAGTTAACACGCTGTGGCATAAATAAAAAGAAAAAAAAAAAAGGACAGCATAAGTCTTATTCGTTTTCACGTCCATAAGAAAAAAACCACTGCACTCAACAGATACCCTGACCAGAAATGTCAGAAAGAAGAAACAAAAGAGCCATTTCAAAATGAAGCTAATAGCTCTTTAGCCGCCCCCTCAGATGTTAGAAAGTATGTCCTCTCCTTATAAATTACTTTCAATTTAGAGGGGTTAAGGAGAAAGGCCTGGGCGCCCTTGGCCTGAAAAGATGGAATTAATTGGCGAAATTGCCAGCGCTGTTGGACAGTGGCATGGCAGTAATCAGGGCGGACAAAAAACTCCAGACCTTTCCCCCTACGTTTTCGATCCGGTCTGACTAAGTCATAAAGAGCCTCTCCAGCCAAAAAGTTGTTTAAACAGATCAATTTTTCTGAAAGGGAAATCTATGGGCCCTTTGAAGTTCCACCTCCCATTTTCAGTGGGTTAATTCCGGAAAGGCCTCCAAAAAAAGTTCACTAACAAATTGTCTAATATTCCCCCCTCACTCCCCTCGGGTATGCCTAAAATTAGTAGATTATGGCGTCTAGACCTATTTTCCAAGTCTACCAGCTTCCAGTTAATCTCGTCCCTTAACCCTTCCAAGGATGATACCTGTGATTTTTGATGATTCGTAGTGTCTGCAATCGCCAAAATCCTGCCTTCGGTCTCCACAACTCTAGCAGTCATTTCATTACAAGACTTTGCCACACACCTTAGGTTGTTTTGCAGCCTGCGGACTGCACCTTGAGCACGCAGGTTCTCAGCCCTTGCCTCCTCTTGCATACGCATAGCCCACGCGTAACTCCGCATTCAAGCCACAGTTAGGAAGCGAGCACAGCGAGAGCACCTCAGCTACTGCTCACTCGGACGCCGCTGCGTCTGCCATTTTGCCCCCCCTACTGCTCACTCAGACGCCTCTGCATCCGCCATCTTGCGCCCCTGTGGGTGTGCATACTCCTAGCCTTAAAGGAGGTGAATGTGACTATGGAACACAAGTTAAAAAGAGTGACTACTGAAGTTAGTCAACTGAGAGCAGACCAATGCACACAATAGGACAGACCTTTAACGCCACCCCTTGAACCTGGTGTTGTAGAGCTTTACAATTAGGTGTAGACCTAGATTACAGGATGGAGGGCTGAAGATGCACAAGGGAATGAAATCCTGTTAGAACAACATTCAGATAGTCAGAATTCCTCAGAATTCACAGGGTTGCCGCATGGAACTATTTTCTGAAGCGTGGATGGAAATGAATGTGGTACTGAAGGGCTTTCTAAATTCTTTGCTATGCCCAGGTCCTGAAACTTCATCAAGGGGCCAGGTCCAGGGAAGTAAAAATGAGACTCCTAAACCAGGGGAACCAGGATCATAATTCCATAAAGACCATGGCAACTAGATCCTGTCCAGTTTTAAAATACTTCCATACTTATGTTGCTGGATTTCACTCTCAACATGGACACAACTGTTATAAAGCATTTTTTGAAAAAACGTCTGCGAGGTCTTGGCCTTGAATCCATGTTGATTTTATCTGCGAAGCTCAGGGTGATTACTGGTGGCAAGATGCATTTCTTGAGAGATGCCAAGTTGGCCTGGTACTGGGTGTCTGAAAGAGAGGAGCCACAAGATGAGGAGCCACAAGCTGAAACAGCGTGTCCAAGTGAAGAATGGCAGTAGAAAACAACAAAGACCATTCATGAGGCCGACAATACATCAGACAGCAAAAGAAAATTCACAATTAGTTGTCTTGCAACAGCAGCTGCCTTTGGAACCAAAGATGGATTTCCTGTGGTCATCATGTGAATCAGACACAGATTTAGCTATAACAATGGGACGCACAGGGAGTATTCTTTTTATTCCTGGTTTGAACTGTGCATCAGTGGGATAGATGTGCTCATCCTCACACATGGCTAGCAGAGTCCATAATGCATAATACCTGAGCAGAACAACTTTTCTGATAAATGTGCCCTGACGATAGCTATGACATGCAGCAAAAGAAAATTGCAGATTTAGATCCTACAGGGCCCTGCTTTTGGAGTCATGATCCAAGATAGTATTACACACTATTTTGAGGAAAAGGTAGGCTCTGTAGGTCACAGTGGAGTAGAATGGGAGACCTTTTGGGCGGGATGTCTGTATTGGGACACAGCTTTTAGAGGCATGATCCAAGATAGTATTACACACTATTTCGAGGAAAATGTAGACTTTTTAGGTCACAGTGGAGTAGAATGGGAGATCTTCAAGGTTGTATTATGGGATGTCTTTATTGTGATCTTTTGCGGAGTCCATCCAATAATGCTAAGGGAATATGAAATATTAGATTATGAAAACTGCTTGATGAAGAGAGGAGGTCACATATTGGTCACATATTGGTGCACCTTCCTAAGACTCACAGCAGCAGTCAATTAATGACTACCTTTAGGGGAAACAATGGTGAGATATATAGCACGCAGAATAGAGTACTGCTTCTCCCTCTATTCCTGACTCCTGTTCCAAGGGCTGCGGACCGCTTCATCTTTCTGTGTGAGGTGAGCCTGCTTACGTTTACCCTGAAACAAATGGATAACTTGGACGCCCCACTCACACAGATTTACGTCAGGGAAGTGATTAAATATTTTTGCTGAATGGGAAGACTCCAGGCCCTGATGGCCTACCTGCAGATAGTGTTTGTGACATTTGATGGCCTTCTGCCTACATTCTTATCTGAGCTTTACAATACTTCATTGTTGGTGGACAAATGCCCCCTTGACCATGAAGGCATTAATAGCAGTAATTCCCAATCCTGAGCAGGACCTCCTGGATTATTTGTCCGACAGTGACCTATTAAAGTTAGAAATTCACTAGAACCTCTGAAAAAGATTCCGGTTACCAACAGCTCCACCCAGACCAGAGCAGCTTCTTTCCTGAATGGAACACATCCCCTAATCAAAGGACACTGTTCCACAATATAGACAGGCATCTGATAACGTATGGACGTAGACATTGAAAATAAGATACTCTATAGCCAGCCATAGCATAACGAGTGGACATAGACATCGAAAAAGATGCTCTGGGGTGGGACTGTACATATATACAATGTTAAACATTGGGCCACAAGTTATATGATAAAGGATAGAATTAATGCAGATGTAGCTGATTATGGAAATGTGAGGAGGCTATCTGATATTAGTGGCAAAGATACTCTGCGTGATTGCCTTCTCGTGCCACAGTTGGTTGCCATGGCAGTGGAACTACTACTGCAGGAATGGTAAATGTAGGAATGTAACACTGCAGGACACACATCATATTATAAGTCTATCTATTGACAACATACTCTTGCAATTTTATGAACCCATACAGTGTTTGGCATTAGTAATGCATTCATCTGATGATTTCAGGTGATTGTGTAGGCTGAACGTGAATTTGAGCAAGACCTCTATGTTTTCATTAAAGCTTAGTCTTGACCAGTTGTGTTGCTCATCTCCAACTGCTCGCTTACAGTGGCCACCAGATACATTTAAATATCTGTTGATCACAGCATACCAATCCAGTAGGGTGATTACTGATGTGGTGCCTCAAGAGCTGTAACTGCCATGAGGAGGAATGTGTCCTTATGGCACCCTCTGATGCTATCAGTGATGGGTAGAATAATAAATGCAAAATTACTAATCTCCCTCATCTACTATACTATTTTACCAACATAGCTACAACTTCCAATGGTTGAGGGTGGACTGGGAGGTCCCAAGTTTGAGCTAATATTTAGTGGCTCAATTCCAGTGAGTCGCCAAGTGACTGGGACTGTTTCTAGGACAAGTACTGACTCCTGAGAGAAAACACTGTGTGTGTCGAGGGAACCCTTGAGACAGAGGCTCCACAGGTTGGTACAGCCACACACTATTTTGGAGCAAAATCACAAACACCCTGGAATTAGGATGGAATATAGTTTTGGGATGCCACTGTGATGCCTGTCTGATTTTAGTCTGACTGAAACAGTGGCTGCAAAGGGATGGTGATCCAATGTGGAGGCTACCAAGATTGATTACTGGTACAAGGCTGGAGCTTCCCACACATTAGAGGGCATTTCATAGTTGGTGCCCAACTAACAGGCACTGGCACTGTATACCATGGGTAGGGATTTGAGAATGTCAAGCCACCAGAGCATAAGACTGCTCAGATATTGCTGATTCCAGATACCGGAAGGAGCGGTGGCACCCAGTTGTAGTTTGTACTAAGAAAGGTGTGTAGCACACAACTGAATTAAGTAAGAGACCATTGGGAAGAAGAATCAGATACAGAACTCTCGGACGATAAATGGGACAGTGCAAGTGGGTTTGTGATGTAAATGCCCATTTAAGGTTGATACAGTTCAACTCTTTACATCTGACTAACTTGACCCCCATCTGCCTCCAAAGGACATACATAAAAATACTTGGTGATTGCCGCAGGGGTAGTAGTGAAGATCCTACCCTTTACTATAAGGTGTGGGACTGCCAAGGGTTGTTGCCTTTTGGAAGGATGTGGATAAGAATCTGAGTGAAAAGAGAGGTCAAATAGACATGTAAAAGCCAAAAACTTGCCCTCTGGGGACATTGCATAAATCTAGGAAACAGGGGGCAGAAAGTAGATCTGTTGATCTTGGCATGACAGTAGGCAAGTGGGTGAACTTAAAAGGCTTGAAATCGGCTGAATCCACAAGCATGGAAGGTTGGGCAAAAGCGTTCTAATGAGCATTGGGGCTAAGGTGATACAACATTTAACAAGGACATGACCCTCATCTGGGACACTATATTTCAATTTGCCAAAATGACGAAAGACCACCACAAAACTCTCACTTCTGCTGTCACAGGAAATGAATAGGTCCCAGCCTTGTATAGTCTTACCATACATATGAATGTGGTGAAAGCTACTCATTTTGACAGCACGTATGCAAATTGTTTTGTATGCTACCCGTTGATCTTCCAGCGACTACTGAATTGAAGAGATTCTTTTACCCCCCTCTTTTTACATCTCACCCCATTTGTTATTGTCAAAAGATGATGATCGAATAGATGATAGGCGGTGTACACAGACACAAAGCTTAAGCGATACCACAATTAAAGTTTCCGATATTTTATCACTACCGATTATAGTGTGGAATTGGAGACTACCATATATGTCACTTGAAGTGCTGATCTGTATTCCCCATATATCTTCATTGCTGTCTGATGTTATCAATTGTTTTTTCAATTTTTCTGCATATATCCAACTAGTGTAAATGGCTGTTCTAATATATGGAGAACTGGTGGGTATCCGCTCTAACGTATATGCAACTGAATAAAGAAAACAGATATATTTAAAATACAATAGACCTGTTCTTTGGGGTCCTATAATGCTTTGCCTCTACATGCAATGGTAAATTTTGGTAGGATCTCATCTTGCAGACAGATGGAAGTGCTGTCTCTGCTTAAATAAACATTGGCAAATTGAATAGGTCAGACTCCTTGTAAAGAGAAGGTGGCTAGTAATCGTTGGACGACTTTGTATGTGTTCCTCCCAGCTGCTCAAGAAGGAAAATTCTGTATTGAAGTATCTTCTTTTGCAATAAAAACTGGAAGTGTTTGACCCCTTTACTGAATAATTTGCTGTTATACAGAAGTACGGAAAGACCCATCAAATATTTAAAGTTTCTGAGCTTAACACCCTATAATAATACGTCTTACATCTTTCTTTAAAAGAAGATCACTGCTTCGACCTTAGATGTATTTTGATTTATGTTTATTTATGTACTTTACAGATTTATGTAGGTGGCAGCGCGCTGTCCAGCAACAACAACAAACAGAGATCTGCATCTCTTTGTAAAAGTAGAAGTGTGGAATTCTGCCAGAAAGGGAAACAATGAACTTCGAGCTTCATTATATTTGGCAACAGGAAAGTATTTGAAACACCAAATAATACAGGGTGCGGAGAGGGGATGAAAAAAAAAGAAATGGAAAGATTTGAAGTAGGATAAGGTTGGAAAGGTGAAGAAACCGGGAGATTAGGGAAATGGAAAGCAAGGACACGTGGGATGCGAAAAGTAGCAGGTGCAAAGTCAAGGAGGAGGGGAGAGGTGAAGAGTGGAGAGAAAGGAAAAGGGAGAGTTAGGCTGGGAAGAGTTAAACAGGAAGAGAACAGAAGGCAGAGGAAGAATTGGACAAGATAGATGCTTGTGCTGCTTGAAAGGCTAGTTCAGCACCACACCACTTTCCAAGCATGGGTATGGCTCTCATTGGTACAGCAACCCTGAATATTGCTGTATTTTAAAATTCAGACAGAATGCATGGGGCCCATTTCCTTCCTTGCACTAGGGCCCATTGTCTGTTTGACATTGCTACCTCCTGAAATTCAGAACCCAGTTTATAGGTGTTTGGCTAGTCAGTGAGCTCGCTGTATTATATGGCACTGGTATTTCCATAGCCGGGGAAATACATGTCACACAGATTTACAAAGCTACATTTTGATATCCTGTTTCCTACAGGGATGCATCTATAAAAAATACCGCAGGTCCAGGGGCACCTAGGCCCATGGCTGCCCGCTTCGGATGCAAACCAAATATATCCGTTTTTTTAGCCTAAAACTGAGGATATTCCTTGGTTGTGAAGAAGCATCTCAGACTCCTCTACTAAGACCCCCCACACTGACACCATTGGTGTGCCAGGAAAGTGTCCTTTGTTGCTTGGACAAATTTGTGTTTCTACTCTTAGCCACAGAAGAACAAGTCTATTCCTTCCGGCGCGGCCTGGAGAAGCACATGCCGAAGCTGAAAACGGTGCAGTGACCCGAGGGAGAAGAAGTATGTGGGGACGTGCTTGAAGGCATGACCTCTAGTTAGCCGATGTGACTTTTTGTCATCCCCAGTGTAAAAAACCCCAATAGTCACTACTAGGTCTTCCCACTGTGCTGCTTGTTAATGGACACTCTCTAAATAGACCTCTTATTCCTCCTGTTGCCCCTTGTCGCTAGCCCCATTGTCCGTGGTTGTGTGGCTGACCAGGAGAAAACCTGCCCTACACCATAAAGAGCAGCTTTATGAAAGCAAACTCAGATGAGGGAGAGAGAGGGTCACTAATGGCAACATATTGACCACATGGCTGGGCAGGGTCCCCTGCTTCAACTCTGGACACTCTTATCTCAACACCTACCAGGGAAGGCTCTATTATCCTTGCCACAATTCTTAACAACTAATACAGTTAATGCTGCTTAAGATCTGTACAAAAATCCTAAAACATAAAATGCCCGCATGGCTAAGATCTATTTCAGAGAAAAAGGGATCAAAAGCTGTTGATAATATATTATTATAATTTCCCAGTTATGAATATGTTTCAAAAGCTTTAATTCTCGAGGGAATGTTACATATTAATTATTACTAGCATCGTCAGCGTTTAGTACCTTCAGTCACAAAGCAATATCAATTAATGAGCCTGAAAGCTCATTATTTCGTCTTGATTCCCTTTGATGCTTTATAAGTTAGTAAAAGACAATGTAGAAATAGAAACACACTTTGAAAAAGTCAAGAGGATAGATTCACAAACTGCATTTTGTATAAAGTTGTACTCCTGTACAATAACTAATTTACTACAAAATGCAATTAACAAATCACATGGCCTACCTAATCTGTATGGAGATCTCCACTCTCCTCACCTGGTTGTTGAGGCTTTACACACGTAGGTAAACTATTTAGTAGTGAATGTTGGAGGGACCTGGGGGTGTGTTGGCAAAATGGGAAATAATAACTAAAAAATGGGTGGGTATAATGGAATTTTAAGGAGGTGCTCGCCATTGCAGTTTACAAGTTTACAGTTATTTCTTCACTATAAGTGTCAAAACAGTCTGTAAAGAAATCTAGCCCAGCCTTGGAGTATGTAAGAAACTGTTATAATTACGAAAAATGTTGTATTTGTAGTTTTCTTTTCTTTCATGTTCATGCATCACGTGATCTGCTTACACTTTAAAAGGTGAGCTCAATATGGCGCCCAGTATATTTGACAAAGGCCGGTGTCTCGGCAGAAACGCGCCATATTGGCTTTAATTGTGGTCAAGTAAACTGGCATCCTGTGTTGTGTCAGAGCCTGTCTTCATTCATGGACGGATTTGGTTGGAATATATATATATATATATATCACGAAAAGTCCTTCTAAGTGTCGCCACGTTGTCACTCACGCGCTGCGCACATCAAGCAGGACACGGACCCATGTTAAGGTGCTAATTATTTTCGTTTATTCCCCAAGTCAAATACGTGTTTCGCAGCCTCTCGCCGCTTGTTCACTTGACAAATGTTTGTAGTGCGGGAAACTTTTTTAAAGTGACAGTGCTCATTTTTTTGCTGTGCTTCACGTGATAGTCTCAATGGTAATGGTAAACAGACTTACGTTGTAGTTTCAATATTACTTGGTGCAAACATTATGTACAAGTGTTGTGATTTGATCATATTGAGCTAAAATAGCTCAATATGTATGTAAATTGATCATACACAGCCAACCTGTAAACATTATATATATATATCCAGGTAAGGAAGGGTTATTACACTGAAATAGTGTCAAAAATCTCATGTTCAAATTTCAATCGATTTAGCTCTTCCATAGCTTAACACTTGTAAAAACTCATTTCATATATAAATATATAAGGAATATTCATAGTAAAATACTAAAATGCTGAATTTGAGACTTACTAATACAATATATTTACACATGAGTGAGACATAAAATAAAGTGCTTTTAAAGTGCTAGTGATTTAAAAAAAAGACATAATGTCATATTTTTGTGCAAACATATATCCAAACGTAGCAGCATAACATTATTATTCTCATGTCATTTTTTAGTTTATATTGTTGTATCATATAAATTATTTGCTTTCATTGTTCTTTCTAGATTTTAGTGGTCTTTCTATACTAGATTTTTCCGTCATCAGTCTAAAATAGTTCATGTGATCTGTCTGTATGTATGCAGTTTTTTCAAGGTGATCCCTAATGAGTCATTGCCATTTACAATTTGTTTATGCTCACTGCAGTAGATTTTCAATGGCTTACAGTTGGTCTAATTACACATTTTGTCCCAGATATCTCCAAATTAAATCTTTATGTATAAATGACTACCAATATAAACATATTAAATTTAAACATATTAAATATGATAAATATAATAAATATATATGTACATATATGTATGATAAAATACAGGATAAAAAGATAAAATCATTCATCATAATTCCTTGAAATTGGTAGTCAAAGGAGATCCCTGATTCTCACTCTTAGATCTATTATCTTGATATTAACTGTGAATTATTTTTAACTGGGCACAATTTAATTGCCTTTTATTTTCAGGAATTATCACAGGTATTTTATCACTCTATTCAGGATGGATTTAACTTATTATAGGCACGTATACAGGTCTTCCGTTATATTGAGTCCATTGGGCTGTTTGGAATCTAATAAGAGGATGTATCTTGTCTCCAACCTTCTTAGTTTGTTTTCTCTATCCCCCCCACGTCTATTGGGTGGTATTGCATCTATTAGATAATAGGTTAGACCTTTGTTGTCAGATTGGTGGCACTCTTTAAAGTGTCTGGCCACTGGGTACGTGTTATCCATGTTATTGATGGCTCGAAGATGTTGGAGTACTCGTACATGAGCCTGTAATTTTGTGCTGCCCACATATTTTAAACCACATGGGCAGGTCAATACATAAATCGTAAATTCAGACTTACATGTGAGTGTTTTTGTGATTTTGTAAGGTTTAGCGCTGAATGGACTTAAATAGGTAGTTGTATTTATTCCGTGTGTGCAAGCCTTGCATGATTTACATTTTGTAAAACCTTTGCGTGTTTTGAACCAATCTTTGCTTGCTATAATTTCCGGATTGGGTATCACTAAACAGACCCTCATGGATGGTGCTCTGCTACACGTAATGGACGCCCTCTGCGGTAGCAGGGGTCCTAATACTGGGTCATTGAGTAGTATGGGCCAGCTGCCTTGTATAATCTTGTTTAGTTCTTTATGCTGTTTGCTGTAACCCATTATAAGGTGGAATTCTGAGTCATTATACAATTCCCCTACTTCTTCTGAGTGATTTGTCAACCGAGTTTTGTTACTTTTAGCCAATAAAGTGTTGCGGTCTAAGTTTTGAGTTTTGGCAATTGCTCGGTCTATGACTTCGTTAGAATAGCCTCTTTCTAAAAACCTCTGTTTACTCTGGCTTTGTGCTGTTTCTAAGGATTCAGCATTGCTACAGATTCGTTTTAATTGTAGCATTTCGCCAAAAGGTATGCTGTTGACTAAGTGTTGAGGATGTGCACTAGAAGAGTGTAGCACTGAGTTTCCTGCAGTTATTTTACGATGTACTTTAGTTTCTAGTTTGTTGTTGACAATGTATACCTCAGTGTCTAAGAAGTTTACATTAGTTGCACTGATTTCTGCAGTAAACTGTAAATTAAGATCATTTTGGTTGATATATATACATATATGTACACCTTCACCGCAACTCTCCTATACCGAAGTTGCTTTAAATCGAGCGCACTCTGGAGCCAGTATATATATTTATAATTTTACGTTTACTTTGGTGTCGGACTGAAAATCGCGTATCGGCGCTTCCGCTTTCCTCAGTGTCAGTTTCACAATTCATTACGTGCGTTAAGAAAAGGTACATTTTCATTCAATCCTGCAAAAAACAGTGACATAGAAAGAGGACCTCACATTGTCCATAGATTTTCTCTTATGGGGCAGACATATTGGAATGGCGTTGTTGATATATATATATATATATATATATATATATATATATATATATATATATATATATATACCCACGTACATACACAAACACACACATATATATATACATACATATATACATGCACACACACATACAGAGACCTATAGTCTCTTCTAGGGACAGTGCACTGGAAAATGTCTCTAGATATGTTGATCATTTTCTTGTTGACAAAGTGTTCACTTTACCATTACATGTCAGAGATACGAAGGACTTCCTCACTAAAATCAAAGACATTCAGTGGCAACCAGAATTTTTACTGGTGACCATGGATGTCAGTTCGTTATATACCATAATTGATCATCAGGAAGGGATAAAAGTGTGTGAAAAATATCTTAAACAGCGTTCAGTATGTTTCTTAGAACACACCAACATGATTGTTGAGATGATTCGCTATTGCCTTGCCAACAATTATTTTCTATTTGATCGCGACATCTATTGACAGACCCTTGGTACGGCAATTGGGACTTGTTTTGCCAATCTTTTTCTGGGGGCATGGAAGGATGACATCAAGATGGACCCCAACATTACTAAAGACCTTGAACAGGTTTTCATTTGGCGACACTTTATTGATGACCTGTTCATGATATGGAACGGTACAGAGACTGAAGTCAATCATTTCATAGACAAATTGAACCATAATAACAAAATTCTAACACTTACTAGTAATGTTAGCAACAATTCTGTGGAATTTCTAGATACCAGAGTGTTCATCAAGGATAAAAAAATCCATACTGAACTCTACAGAAAAACTTCAGCGGGTAATAGCTTTTTACACGTCTTGAGCAGCCACCCAGAAAATCTCAAATGGAGTATTCCCTACGGGGAACTCCTCAGGGCCAAATGTAATTGTAGTTCTGAGGAATTGTTCAGGGTAGAACAAAAAATCATGCTTAGGAAGTTCTCTGAAAGAGGGTATCCAGAGTGGGTTCTACGTAAGGCGGTAGACAAAGTGAAACTTAAAGAAAGGTAGGCATTACTACAAGAATCTATACAGACTACGGATGACGATACAGGAATAACTAGAGCCATCCTTACATACAACAGTGACTCCAAAGAAATACAAAAGATTCTTGTAAAACACTGGGAAATACTAACTAAAGACCCAGTAATAGGCAAAAACATAAAAGTTGAGGGATATATTGATGCAGAATGACATAACTAGCAAGCCTAATGTAAACAATATGAATCTGAAAGGTTTTTACCCATGTAGCCATTGTAAAGCCTGTAAAAACAGTACTATGGTAAAAGGATATGACAATACTTGTAGAGGTATGACGATACCCATAAATCAATTTATTACTTGCAGTTCTTCTTTTGTTGTGTATGTGTTGGTGTGTCAATGCAATTTACGTTATGTAGGGAGCCCCAAATACATGGCAAAGAAAAAAATTATGCAACATATGGGTGCAATTAGGAATAAAGATCAACATTACCCGATCGCAAGTCATTTTGAAACGCATCATTACTCAGATAATTCCAAATTGAAATATTTCGCCATTGAACAAGTACATGCTAACATCCGAGACGGTAACAGGTTACTCCAGTTACGCGAATGGGAGTCCAAATATATAATTGATTTCGGGACTCGTTATCCTGGGGACATAATATTGACGAGGAAATAACGGTACATCTGCACAACAATTGAATGTCCTGCTACATTATGTTACCTGGTTCTATACAATTTTGAATTGCGATTAATCACATGAATCTAATGTCTATCTATCTCTTCTTTCTTACTACAGGAGGAAAGGAAGGGACCCGGATATTCGCGCTGTCGATCTGTGGGATCCCTACCCTTATCCTTCATGTATGGCAAGCATGCCAGTCTCAGATACGATTTTTCTTCATTCACTTACAATTTTTTGTTCTATCTTTATATATACTTTTATGCACTTTTGTATTCACTGAGGAACAACAAGTTATGTGATTTTGGAAATGAGAGTATTTGCATTGTGGACTATATAATATGATAGAACCACTGACGGACTGTAAAGGCACTTTGTCTAAAATTAGGAGAATATGTCCCCTGGGTTGTGCCCGACTTTATTGGATTTGACCTCATAATTGCAGCCGTTACCTTGTTTTATTGTAGCGATGGGTACATCGACATGTCAATATGTACAATGAAAATATGTTTTGTGTAATTACAGGCAGATGGGATGTATGCCTAGATTAGTTTGTGGTAACATTACATAGGTTTCAACTATGATATTCAACAGCACCATGCATTTGATTGTTGGATAGCTTTGTTTCAAATGAATCTTATTGGGATTTAAGGCTATTATGATTTGGTCATGAGGTGTGCTGATACCTATTGATATTACGGTATTACCCTGATATTCAAACATAACACCGCCAGTAGGTTATCGAGCCGTTATAATAACAACACTGACATACAGGTTATTGTGACACCATTGTGGTAGAATGTAATATAAGTCAGTACTAATCTGTATGTACTTTACTCCACTTCAAAATGGCTGCAAAATTCAATGTCAGTGAATATGTCAGTGAATATTCAAGGGGCTGATCTGTTTTTGTTTGTCCACTTTATTTTACTGTGTAATGCTTTAAATCACACACAAGTTGTTTATAATACTTTGTTGTGATAAAGGCATCAGGTCTGCCGAAACGCGTCACATATGGATTCATGAAGGAATAAATCAACTTGGGTATCGAATCTGCCTGGCTTCCTGAGTGCGTAGATATTTGTTTACGTATTTTGGATTAATTGCTGGTTTCTCCGCCGGGCATTCACACGCTACCTCCCACGGGTCTGTCTTCCTGGAAGGAGCGCTTTGTTTGTGGATATATATATGGAAAGACAAAGGTATCCTAGATCAACAGGACTACATGTTTTTGAATTGTGACTATCCGGAAGTAGCCACCTTCTATCACTTACCGAATGTGCACAAAGACAAGTATTTTCCTCCTGGACGACCGATAGTGTCCTCCAAAAATAGCTTATTGGAGAGTACCTCAATGTACATTGATTTGTTTATCTCTCACTTGGTGAAGGATTTGAGCTCTTACATAAAAGACACAAAAGACTTTTTGAGGATTATACAAGGAATCAGTTGGGAGGAGGAAATGTTATTAATAACACTGCATATCACAAGCCGCTATCCGGCATTGAACACAAAAAAGGATTAGAGGCTATGAAATTATTTTTGAAGAAACGACCATTGGAACATCATGGCCATAACCTACTGCTAACAGAACTCATTTGGTTTTGCCTAACTAATGACATTTTTACCTTCGCAGGTCAGCTGTATATCCAACAACAGGGTACCGCGATGGGAACGTGCTTCGCCCCCAGCTATGCTAATCTTTTCGTGGGCTTGTGGGAGAAGCACGTGGCCTGGGCAGGGGCTAATGAAAAATGGGTTGACAGAGTGGTTCTGTGGACACGCTATATAGATGATTTATTCATCATTTGGCGTGGATGACAGAAAGAGGCAGAAGATTACATTGAAGCATTAAATCTCAATGACTGCAATTTCCAGTTTACAAGTACCATAAGTAAAAAGGAAGTCATGTACTTGGACTTGAAAGTGTATGTGGATAATGGTGCCCTTCAAACTGTACTTTATCGCAAACCAACTGCAGGAAATTCCATTCTATACGCAGGCAGTTATCATTCAAGGAGTGTAGTGAACAACATCCCCTATGGAGAATTCCTTTGGAGGAAACGTAACTGTTCAACCCAAGAAGAATATGAAATAGCTAAAAAGCAAGCTAGATTGAGATTTGCCAAAAGAGGGTATCAGAAGACAGTGATAGATAGATCAGAGGAGAGAAGTGACAAAGTAGAACGTACTTCACTTCTAGTTGAAAAATCTGACATGGCAGAAGAAAGGAAAAGAGGTGATCAGAAAGACATCCAAGTAAGATTTATTACTGACTTTACAGATAAATCATTGGGAATAACTCAGATTCTGATAAAGAACTGGCGATTATTGAAAGCTGACAATGTGGTTGGGAAGCTTATTCCTGACAATCCACTAGTGCCCTATAGAAGAGGAACCTCATTGAAAGATCATCTGGTTCGAAGCCACTATAGAGCTAAACCCAAAAGGAAAGATGCAATCAGGGGATTATTTCCTTGCACCAAGTGCAAGGCGTGTAAAAAGAGCAAGAAGGTGAAGGAATATACAGTTCCAGGTGTGAAGGCCAAAATACAAATTGGCAAATTTCTTAATTGCAACTCTGATCACACCGTGTATTGTTTAGAGTGTACCTGCGGGAAAAGATATGTAGGGAGCATCATTCACCTCACAAAGAAAAGAATCCTTGAACACCTGCTGGCGATTAGGAATAAAGATCAAACATATCCTGTCGCCCGTCACTT
Source organism: Lissotriton helveticus (assembly GCF_964261635.1). NCBI lineage: Eukaryota > Metazoa > Chordata > Amphibia > Caudata > Salamandridae > Lissotriton > Lissotriton helveticus. The sequence continues at coordinate 460,111,951 of NC_136073.1, forward strand.
TCAACTGCATGATAACAGTGATAGTGAACAGTTGCAATTTTTCTGCCTAGATCAGGTAGAGAGAGGAGAAAGAGGTGGCGATAGAGTCAAACGCTTGCGTACCCTAGAGTCGAAGTACATAATCAAGTTCTAGAGTAAGGCTCCATGGGGACTGAACAATGAAGAGGAGATGTGGGTCCACATTGGCTAGTGGTGTCATAATCTGAAGTCATATGATTTATAATTGACAGTAAGATCTGTTCAAACAGAGTTATGTGCTACCCGACTGTAAAGAATAGCAAGAAAATATTTTTCGAAAATGTTATGTTGGTCACATTTTTGCTATTTTTTATATGTTTGTATGATTTCTTTGTGTGCGAACGTGTATAGGGCAGAAGAAAATGTCAATCAGTTACTAAATTGAGAGGTAAAGCCCATCCAGGGTAGAATAAGCATAAGCATCAACAGACATCATTAAATGTTGAAATGTTGATAGGGTTTCAAATAGAATGCGAAAGCTCATTCAGGGCGGAATAAGTAGTTCACGAGGGAAATTGAAAATGATTTATAGCGCAAATCCTTTTCATGTAACAAATTAAATAGTGGGAGATTATGCGTAACAAGATGTGTGAATAACAGCAATTTACAATGAAATGTTTTTTAAGCGGCATCTATCTAAATATGTATATATGTAAATAGAGTGTTGTGAACGAGAAGGATACAACACTCAAACATGTCTGCCCATTTTTTAACAAACACATAGACTGTTTCTATGTCACTGATATTTTGTTTTGACAATGATAACTTTATTTAAACACTTACAATGTATTGAGAAACTGACACTGATGAAGGCGGTAATGCCGACACGCGTTTGTCAGTCTGACACCGGATTAAATCTTTAAAAAGAATTGACTCCAGTGTGCACTCGACATTTTGGCAATTTTGACATTGAACTGTTGCAGAGGAGGCATATATATATATAACATGTAACCATAGTAACTGCCAGTAGAAACGAGTTGAGCCTATCGAATCCATGACAACGTGCTTATGTATATAAGGCATTTATGTGGAATGCATATGTTAGTGAACAAGGCGGGAGCAGGCCGCCGAAACGCGTCTGAGCAGAAACTGAGCAAAGAAATAAAACGTTTGGATTGAAACTCACGGAGTCAGCGCCTTCTTTTATCAGAAGTTTGGTATGGTAAAGAATATATATATATATATATATATATATATATATATATATTACCTACTGGCGGTCGCCAGTAGGTATATATAGTTAGGATTTTTTCTCTATGGGATTTTTGAAAATTCTATGTCTAATAACTTTGGCGTTTGTGGACGGAATTAGCTGAAATTTTCAGGAAAATGGAACATTTTGTTTCTGAGCAGCCACTGACAATTTGGGGGGGGTTTGTCAAGGGGGGGCTGAGAAAAAAGGGGGGTCCCAAAACGTGTTTTTCCCATGTTAATTTCCATAGGGCGGTTGGCCTCACTTTTAGCCCGAACGGCTGAATGGATTTGCACGAAACTTGGCAAAATTGTAGGGACTGTTAGCCCGATGTGCCTTTGCTAGGTCTCAAGATATGTGCTCCAGTGGATTTTGAGAAATTAACGTTCAAAAAAAGATATATATCTGTAAGCGCGCTCCGAGCAGCGCCCCGGTTCGCGTACCTGACGCGTAACGGAACTTCGCGAAGCGAAGCTGATTGGCTCTCCGGTGTCTGTCAACATTCTAAACAGTCCGGAGTGGCCGCCATCTTGTCTCTCGGTAGGATCGAGAGACAAGATGTGGTGAAAAACGAAGGGGAGAATGAAGGAAAGGGGGCAAGGTAGACCCCTCCTGACCCCCTAGGATTGATGAGGGGGATATTAAAGTGCCCCGCGGGGGAAAAAAGAAAAAAAGAAAAATTTTCGCAGTAGAGGCGCGTCCCGGTACGCGAACCGGGCAGCTCACCGGGCAGCTAACCGGGCAGCTAACCGGCAGCGTAGCTGTCAACATTGTAAACAGTCCGGAGCGGCCGCCATCTTGTTTCTCGGTAGGTTCGAGAGACAAGATGTGGTGAAAAACGAAGGGGGAAATGAAGGAAAGGGGGCAAGGTAAACCCCTCCTGACCCCCTAGGATTGATGAGGGGGATATTAAAGTCCCCCGCGGGGCAAAATTTTTTTTAAAAAATTGCGATTTTTCGCGGTAGAGGCGCTTCCCGGTACGCGAACCGGGCAGCTAACCGGCAGCGTAACGGGAGTCCGCCATCTTGTGTTTTTGGAGCATCCGGTTCGCGTACCGGGTAGCGTCCCGGTAAGCGTAACAAGAGAAACAGTACAAAAAAAAGATAATGGAATAGATTATCAAGAAAACTTTGAAAAATTGTAGGGACTGTTTGTTTGATGTGCCTTTGCAAGGCCTCAAGATATGTGCACGTGTGGATTTTGGCTAATTAAGGTTAAAAAAGATATATATATCTGTAAGCGTGCTCCGGCGCGCTTACGTTACAGGTTTTGTTTGCGCTGCAGAGCCGATACGTCACGGTTATGCGACGTGTCATGAGGCGTCTCACGTGGCTACGTGATACGTCACGTAATAAAGAATATATTTTACAGATATAGATATTAGCTTTTAAAAAACCAATGAAATTCACTGAAAAAACCATAGGTTATAGACCATATATAGTTAGGAATTAGCATTTACAAAACCTTGAAAATTCACTGAAAAAACCATAGGTTATAGACCATATATAGTTAGGAATTAGCATTTAAAAAACCTTTTTTACTCACACAAAACCATTGAAATTCCATATATAGTTAGTTAGTTGCACTAACTATATATGGCGCACCCGCAATCCACTGCTGATCATGTCACATATTACATCATTCATGACATGGTCAGTGACATCACTGATGACATCACTGATGACATCTCAAATGACATCACTGATGACATCTCATTTGACATCAATGACCACATTACTGATGATATCATTCATGTGACAATACAATGCATCTCCTCACATTTTAATATAACCTCTGTTACACCCAGTGTTAAATACAGAGTATAATTTTTGAAACCATTGACACACCAATACTAGTTACTACATACGCACTCACTGATTCCTACGTCTACACACACATTCACTCATTCACCCATACAATCATTCATACATACCATCACTCATCTTTACAACACTATCATATGCACTCATACACCTATACAGACACTCACACTCTGCCACTCATCCATGGAGTTACTCACACACCTAGTCAGTCCTGTAAAGAATCAATCACACTTCCATTTTCTTGTCTATACAGTTAAACATAGAGCACCTTACATTTTCAAACATATACTAACACATACTTACTCTCTTATACAATCATTGATACAAGTACACATTGATCTGCACAGAGTCACACACCTCCCAGCCAGCCACACACACACTCAGTCTCCCATACAAATACTTGGACAATCAATCAATAACCCATATAGTTAATCATATAGCTACTGATCAACACATGCAGCAGTTTACAGAACAACAGACATAATGATGCACAAATTAAGACAGTTTAGTCACTAACCCATGCACTCAGTGAGACACATTTAATCACTCACTCATACATTCAGTCATGCACCTACTAAATCCTTCGTCCAGACACGTATACTTCCACTGTCATTTGAGATGTCATCAGTGATGTCATCAGTGATGTCACTGACCATGTCATGAATGATGTAATATGTGACATGATCAGCAGTGGATTGCGGGTGCGCGATATATAGTTAGTGCAACTAACTAACTATATATGGAATTTCAATGGTTTTGTGTGAGTAAAAAAAGGTTTTTTAAATGCTAATTCCTAACTATATATGGTCTATAACCTATGGTTTTTCAGTGAATATATATATATATATATATATAGTAGTGTTTTATCTCGGAAACCTGAATCGATATTCCTATTTTATGCCCTTGTCCGGTTATAATCAATAATATCCATACAATGGCATAATAATCATATCCATAATTCAGTCGTAGCACGTGCTGTCACATTAAGCAAGGCTACTTCTCCGGCCCCCTAGTAAGCACACCGAGTTCTCTAAACAAAACCAAGCCTCCAGCAACCTGGGAAATCCCCCTTGCTTTTGTTTTGATTTGGTCCTAGAACTCCTGTAAAGCACTGTAAGAACGGCCAGTTCTTAGTGACATCTTTATTGACGTCTTATGTCCAAACTTACGTCAAACCCAGGCACCTTTCAGGTATAAATATACCAACGTTGCCTTAAGCAAACACACGGTGGTGAATCTGGAGCAGAGCAGCTATCTACTTGCCCGAAAGCCCAGCTGATGCGAGAGTCCACGGACGCTGCCCCTCCTCTTTGACGCGCTGAGAAAGACGCTGTCTTTTCTCCTGCCGAGAAATCCAGCTCCGGCGTTTCCAGCCTACCCTTGCGGGTTGCTGGGATATCGAGTCCTGAGTGAGAGATACCAGACCTCCTGCTTTCTATTACCCAGGTACGGAACTGACTAAACCCTTACAGAGAATTCTTGAGTCAGATTCTTGGCAAAACAAACTTAACTTAAACTGCTACTTACTTACTCCTTCCCACGTATTAGGCTTAGGTCAGGTACACCGGGGTAGGCGTACTTAGAAGCACCAGTTGAGTACGATTAGTCAATGTATATATGTATGTATATATTTTATCTATTTTAAAGTATCATATGGCTAAGAAACCATATCAATGCTTTTACAGTATTTTTTTATAATCCTCCTTTTACTGTACGCACTTTACTTTACCATGAGCATTACAATCGTGGCAATTCATTTCTCTTGTATGAGGAAGAAGACTGCTCAATAAATAACACCTTTTATTGAAAACGCCCGTCTCTCTTTTCTCTGCATTCTGGTGAAACTAAGTACGCACATTTGACTGAGTGAAATAGCTGTCTTTTGTTTTCACACGACTCTAGAGATACACTCTTATTCAAAGTTGTCATGTTTTATGGTTGTCAGAAGCTAATCCCTTCTTGTCTATCCAGGGAGGTTAAACTCCTCCTCGTTTATTCGAGAAAGTTTCTAGTGACCTCTGAGCTAGCTGGCAAACCTTAAGTCTAATATAGTCAGTAGAGACCTAGATAACCTCAGTCCTACGTCTACACTGCTGAATATATTATTCCAATGCGCAGAGCCTATTGGGAATATAGGAACTACACTACATGGCGCCCAACGTTTGGTAAGGCGATAAATCTAACGCAAGACGTTAGAGTAACTCAGTCGTGCTTTTTCACACAGACCCTTTTTCCCGTAAATACTCCAAAAGACGTCTGGAGTGGGTAAAAGGTTAAAAATCTGCCGGAACTTAGTAGGAAGAGATTTCTATGTATAGTTTTGGTTTAGTCAACGTTGAAGGATACAGTGTTCCAAAAATATTGTGCACCTAATCTTTGTTTCCTTGAAACCTGATCTGCAACAAAAACCTTTCTGTCAGTAAAAATGACAGAAAGTGAAGAAGAAAGGGAGACAGCTAGAATAGCAGCTCAGCTCCTAGAGGATGACACTAGTCTCCTGCAGACCGACCCGAATGCTATACTCATTCAGGTCAACATAAGAAAAACTATAACTCTTAAACTTATAGAGAATGGACTAACATCGAGAGGTGATATAGTCGTATTCGTAATTGAGGCACATGAATATCGGCAGACAGAGGTATTCTATTCATGGATAAACTTTCCAGCAGCAAATGCTGTCCCACACGAGTTCCACTATTACAAAATAGAGGAACCACCGGATGAATACACTCCTTTCGAGGAGGTGGAAATCCCATTAAAATACCAAGAGCACTGGTCTGGTTTAAAGGCGTCCTAAAACATAATAATCACATCACCAGGCTCGGTCCACGAGGTAGACTAAGAGCAACGTGGCCGGTTCTAGCCAGCTACACACCACATCCAGACATTGATAAAATGTCAAGTGAAGAACTCTTAGTTAAAATAAAAGAATTAACACAGGCATATAGAGAGTTGGTTCAATTGGCAACGGAGGATATAACATTCCTCCAGAAATTGAAAGAAACAGATATAGCAGAACAACCATTTGAACTTGCCAGAATCATAGAAAAATCCTATGAAGAACTAGGAAGAGATAGTTTGGGTGGGAAACCAGTAAAACCACAACTAACTGAAAATCCTGAAAAAATATTTATTAAAAATAATCTAAACACTCCAAAAAAGAGCTGGGATGGAAATAAACAATCCACTCCCAAAGAAAAAAGATTCCATTCCAGAGGAAGGTCTCCTCGGTGGAGAGAAAGATCTCCGGACCAAAGACACAAGTCTCCCCAGAGGGAGCCCTCTGAGACAAGATACAACCTTAGAAATAGGGATAATCTCAAGAAACCTGATATATATCAAGATATTGATACACGTCCCTCTCGATCTTTTCAGACTTCCTTGCAGAAATCGGAAAGAAGAGGACGGCCAGAACAAAGGGAAGAGCACGTCAAGTCCAAAGACAAAGAACCTGCTCATCAAAGTAAAAAATTACAATTTCCAAGAAAGAAGGTAGCCAGTATTAAAATAGTCAAACATGCCGAGGATACTGAGGACACAGCTGAAAAACGGAGAGTGGGCCCAGACAGTGCTAGACAGCGCAGCAGAAGTGACCATAGCTCGCAAGATCCTGATGAATCATCTGGAGACAGTGGACACGAATGAATACATTCAAGTGGAAACTGCAGACAGCAGAGTTAGCAAACCTCATAAAATATACGAGATAACATTACGTATAGAGGGAGATAAGACTAGGAAAATAAGAGGTCTATTTTGGGATAACCTTTCCAAAGGCTATGACAACCTTTTAGCTGAAAAGGACTGGCCACCAGAGTTTGTCAGGGAGTGCCCTCATGGCGAAGAAATGATTATGCCTTCCTTCTCAAATCACATTCCAATTCATAAAAAATATACATTTTGGATTGTGTTAGGTGTACTTTTCCTCGTGCTTTGACTCATCATGGTTCTTTGTTGGGGAAAATTAATTGAGGGAAAATATAGTACAATGGACACAGCAAGTCAGAACATAAACTTGGTCCTAAAGCCACACAAGTAATCTCACATCGAGAAAAGAGAACTATCATCCGTGAATGTCACAGCCAATCCAATACCCGGTGGGGTAGCTTGGGACAAAACAGTTTACGATATTTATGGCCCGGTCGAGCTCCTGAAGTATCCACACCAGTTTAAGATTTCATTGAGTGACTTTGTAAAACAGAGCACATTCTCTGATGATTGGGACTTTGAAAGTATTAATGATATGATGTCAGACTTAGTAATGTCAGCAAAATTTACAGAACATGATTACTTACAGGGTTCATCTAATTATGAAGACATGTACTGCTACAACCATTTTGCACATCACTATTTGCATAAATCTGCTCAACCTAGAAATGTTTTAAAGTATAATCAATGGGAACATTGTGCAACTCCACCAAAAGGCAGTTCAAAAACATTTTATGAAAAATTCCCATACTTCTCAGGGTTTAACACAAGTGAAGCAGAAGCCTTTTATTTCAAAATGTTAAATAAGACAGGAATGAATGCTGACAAACACTAAATTAATCTATTCAGAAGCATTTTATGAAAAAATGACTACATTTGGTTTTGATTTTTGGAAAAACAATATTGAAACAAAAACCATCTGGGGTACCAAAGATTGGCAGGTCCAAGGTATAGAATCATTATTTAGAGCCTGCATGATCCCAGAACAAATTATATTCTTGAATGATACCATTCAACAGACAACCTGTCTTGGCCTAGCCAAAATTAAAGACTTAAACAAACCGTCTATTCCAAAGCCAACACCTGACAGTAATAGCACTACAGATGTTGAGATAGACGTATCCCATATTTTTGACCAAAACAGAACACATCCTGATAGGAAGAAATGGTTGATCTGGCCCACAGACACAAATAACTGTCAAGATAGATTCCTGAACAAAATACAGGGGTTCAAATTGACCAGGCCAGACCCTAGATACTCCCAGAGACAACATCCAGGGATAGTTACTACATACAGTGTAGGAAAACTCTGCCTCGAATGGCTACAGAAATCCACACTGGCAGAAATTAAGCAACACTTGACTTTACTTAAAGACGGTGCTGACTTGCGTGATTTCATAATGGGACCAAGCAAACAGCGTCAAAAACGTTTCATAGCGGCCGGTATACATGCAGCTTACAACGAAGCTTGGAAAGAAACGCAAATTAAAACAGCATAAAAAATACGGGAAATTGACCGTATTAATTTGGAAAAATCCCTTTCTGTTGTGGACAATGGGTTAATGACTGTCTTCCAGAATATATTCACTGGACAGCATTGTATCATCTGCTATAGATATCATAGAACAGGACTTGTTAATGTTACAACATGGTCAGTCCCAATTACGTTCTATTGTACAGCTTGGATGGACGTTACAAAATCTGCGTTCAGGCTACGTGCCTTGGCGTTTAATCAACACAACGTCATTATTCTCTATCTTTAACCTTACTTATACACAAATCAGCTTGGCAAAGAAAGGAGCAGAATACACAATTCTGAGCATTGAAAAACTTGAGAGATTACCATTGACAATGTCAGAACGACCTGTCATTGAATGGATAATACACGGAATAATAACTATTCCGATAACAACTTTCAAATTTAAATTCTGTCAAGAATATATACCAGCAGGCCAGTATGAAAGGTTGGGTAAAGGGTACATTAAGTCATCATGGAAATTACCTTACACACACACATGTTATAGTGAAAAGGAACAGAATGTATTTCTTAGTGGTAATAATTGTAAAAGATCACTGAGTGGTATACTTCTGTGTCAAGGTATTAACTTGCATGGGGCCTGTGAGGGGACTTCAAATAACCTTTCATGTCACCAGCATGGCACATCTGCAACTCGAATAGAGCCATTCTTTAGACGGCTTTCTAACGGGAGTTATATTCTAATAGTGGACCACAGATGTTGTGGCATGGTGCCAGGAAAAGCTTATCTAGTTAGCGTTAGTTCCATGGTCACTTGCTGTATGCAAGTATTGTTTGCAAACAGCACTCCAGACAGGGAGGAAAACATTTGGCCATTTTTGAATATCTCTTCTATTCGAATTGATACTTTAAGCAGAATGAAGTCTGTCCTTTTGCAGACAACTGTGCCCTTGACGTCATCAAAAGAAACATATGATCTGCAAGTCGCAAGGACAACGGCAGAGATACATAGCCTTTTATCAGCAAATTGCCCCCTACATTTCGCAGAAATGTTAAGCCAAATCCTAAATATGTCCGATACTGTCGGTATCCCACATATATTTAAGACAATATTTTCGGGACTGTTAACACCCTTCACAACAGTTCTGGTCATTTTTCCTAATTTTGTCCATTCTGTCTTTGGCGGCCAACCACTCCTGTTGGGACTCGTAGCAGGCATTTTATTTTTGATACTTCTGCTTCGTTATGGCAAGCCAAAACGCAGACAAGACTCCTGCAACAATGGAAGAAACGATCCTAGCTATACGCTATCGGGACCACATAACTAAAGTCCTTGGATTAGCCCGGCTAAGAGATCTGAATATGACCTGGTTTCTTTCATTCAGACCCATCTGGCAGAATTGTATCTTACCTGTGCTTCGATGTATGCTATGCGGAGAGGAATGCGTGTTGGACATCTGTCTTACACTACAATCAGCAGTACCATTGGATACAGATACTTTGCTAAGTCCTGTAACGGCTCATGCATCGTGTTGTCCCCAGCGGTTACCGATCCTGATGACGGCATTCGTTGGGACTTCACCACTGCGACTAAAGGGTAGTGAAGTACGAGATGAGAGCAACATCACCCAGGTACGACCTTCTGTTAGCACTGCTGATCCTGTCATCGATGATAGCAATCATGCTCACGACTGCACAGTTGCGGCATTTTCCAACTTGGTCGAACTTTCACCTGAAGCGGTAAACCACTTTTTTGAAAGTCTGTCTGAAATTATGTTTTCCCCCGAACAAGAAGAATAACTTTTAAGCAAACTAGTACACAGCGTTCCCTGAACTCTGAATTCGGCCTTCGGCTTTGATAAACAAAAGCTACTGAACATATTTGGAACTATATTTTTTCTCTCTCCCCTGAAAGCGAAATTATTATTTATTTATTTTCTCCAAAATATTTACCTTTTTTTTGGCACATGTACTCTGCTTGAAGTAGAACTATTCTTAGAGAACAGAGCTTCTATTTTAGGAACTCTAAAGACAATATATCACGTCAGCCTCTAGCACATTTACAGCAACTGTATTTATGATAAACATCACTTACAACGAAACTTTTACAACGCACTACCATTACAACGCGGTCATTACACCGCAAACTTTTACAACGCATTGCTCTGGGGGGGCGCTCTAGGATAGGGAATAGGTTAATTTACTATCCAATAACCTTCCCTAGTGTCCACGGGGACTGGAGTTGGAATAGTAAATTAAACTATTCACTATCCAGCACCCAAAAGCGCTATGCGTTGTAATGGTATGCGATGCAAAAACCGCGTTGTAAAGGCAGGCGTTGTAATAGCCTGCGTTGTAACGTCATACATCCATATTTATATGTGATGGAATGGTCTCGACCCTTTTTTTCTGTATTAAGAGCCATTTCATGTGTAAATTTCGCAAATCATTCATGCCGATATATATATGCATCCTTTTTTAATGAATGATTACACTGCTTAAAAAGCATACAGTACCTATAATCATTTTCATGTATTTCGCATACACCATTTCAAATGGAAAAATGTATTTTGGGGTGGGTTGGTGTACACATCCACCTTTTATGTTTACTATTGCTTAAGTTTTAGTAATGATGGACATCAATTCGTGGAGTGGGTGTAGTGTTTTATCTAGGAAACCTGAATCGATATTCCTATTTTATGCCCTTGTCCGGTTATAATCAATAATATCCATACAATGGCATAATAATCATATCCATAATTCAGTCGTAGCACGTGCTGTCACATTAAGCAAGGCTACTTCTACGGCCCCCTAGTAAGCACACCGAGTTCTCTGAACAAAACCAAGCCTCCAGCAACCTGGGAAATCCCCCTTGCTTTTGTTTTGATTTGGTCCTAGAACTCCTGTAAAGCACTGTAAGAACGGCCAGTTCTTAGTGACATCTTTATTGACGTCTTATGTCCAACCTTACGTCAAACCCAGGCACCTTTCAGGTATAAATATACCATTGTTGCCTTAAGCAAACACACGGCGGTGAATCTGGAGCAGAGCAGCTATCTACTTGCCTGAAAGCCGAGCTGATGCGAGAGTCCACGGACGCTGCCCCTCCTCTTTGACGCGCTGAGAAAGACGCTGTCTTTTCTCCTGCCGAGAAATCCAGCTCCGGCGTTTCCAGCCTACCCTTGCGGGTTGCTGGGATATCGAGTCCTGAGTGAGAGATACCAGACCTCCTGCTTTCTATTACCCAGGTACGGAACTGACTAAACCCTTACAGAGAATTCTTGAGTCAGATTCTTGGCAAAACAAACTTAACTTAAACTGCTACTTACTTACTCCTTCCCACGTATTAGGCTTAGGTCAGGTACACCGGGGTAGGCGTATTTAGAAGCACCAGTTGAGTACGATTAGTCAATGTATATATGTATGTATATATTTTATCTATTTTAAAGTATCATATGGCTAAGAAACCATATCAATGCTTTTACAGTATTATTTTATAATCCTCCTTTTACTGTATGCACTTTACTTTACCATGAGCATTACAATCGTGGCAATTCATTTCTCTTGTATGAGGAAGAAGACTGCTCAATAAATAACACCTTTTATTGAAAACGCCCGTCTCTCTTTTCTCTGCATTCTGGTGAAACTAAGTACGCACATTTGACTGAGTGAAATAGCTGTCTTTTGTTTTCACACGACTCTAGAGATACACTCTTATTCAGGGAGAGCAAAGTTGTCATGTTTTATGGTTGTCAGAAGCTAATCCCTTCTTGTCTATCCAGGGAGGTTAAACTCCTCCTCGTTTATTCGAGAAAGTTTCTAGTGACCTCTGAGCTAGCTGGCAAACCTTAAGTCTAATATAGTCAGTAGAGACCCAGATAACCTCAGTCCTACGTCTACACTGCTGAATATATTATTCCAATGCGCAGAGCCTATTGGGAATATAGGAACTACACTACAATATATATATATTTGCAGAATCGGCAAAATAGACTGTTGGGGAGATTAATTGGCCGGACTGGAACGGCAAAGCAAGAACTACAGAAACCAGCATGCCGCTTACCTGAAAGGGTTGCTGGGTAAATGACATTATGCTCCATATCTCGCCCAACATGCCGCGCCCATGATGAAGGTGTTCGTTAGCACCGAAACGCGTCGGGAAAGGCAAGAATTGTCGGGCTGCCTTGCCAACTTTTGAAATAAAGTTTCTGTTGAAATCCACCTGCCTGGAGTGCTGCCTTAAAATGTGGGGAAACTCTGAGGAATATATATATATCTATATATATATATATGTATATATATTTATATATATATATATATATATATATATATACACACTCCTTTGCCTGACACCAAAGATTGAGCAGCACCCGAACACAGGACCAAGGTGGAAAGCCTTTATTTCGGAGTACAAGTGGCACGCTGCAGGCAGTTTTGATCTGACAGCCACAAACACGACCTAGTCTGACGCGTTTTGAAGGTGTGTCCCTCTTCCTCAGAGGCAATCGCGGTTGCAGGTGTGCTTCGGTTCCTGTCCCAACATGCCTATTTAACGCCCAGAATGGGCGGGTCAAATGTCCCACGGCATCATGGTACTTGTGGTCCCGGCAAATCCAACCACTGATGGTGCACTAATGTTCTGTCCTTTTCAAGCCCACAGATGGGCCACCGCTCACAGCGTCCACTTTAAGCCCCAGTCTGTGCTCCACAAAGACGGCATAAGCATATATCCTGCCGTGTGGCCCCCGCTCTTTAGACAGGGTGGTGCCGCTCGACGGCTGGGCTGCCGCCAAAAAATACATGCTCCTTTGCCTGAAACCAAAGATTGAGAATTACCCAAACACAGGACCAAGGTGGCAAGCCTTTATTTCGGAGTACAAGTGGCACGCTGCAGGCAGTTTCAATCTGACAGCCACAAACGCGACCTAGCCTGACGCGTTTCGAGGGTGTGTCCCTCTTCCTCAGAGGCAATCGCGGTTGCAGGTGTGCTCCGGTTCCTGTCCCAACATGCCTATTTATCGCCCATGATGGGCGGGTCAAATGTCCCACGGCATTATGGAACTTGTGGTCCCGGCAAATCCAACCACTGATGGTGCACTAATGTTCTGTCCTTTTCACCTTTTCACCTGCAACCGCGATTGCCTCTGAGGAAGAGGGACACACCCCCGAAACGCGTCAGGCTATGTCGCGTATGTGGCTGTCAGATCGAAACTGCCTGCAGCGTGCCACTTGTACTCCGAAATAAAGGCTTGCCACCTTGGTCCTGTGTTCGGGTGCTGCTCAATCTTTGGTGTCAGGCAAAGGAGCATTTATTTTTTTGCGGCAGCCCAGCCGTCGAGTGGCACCAACCTGTCTAAAGAGCGGGGGCCACACGGCAGGATATATGCCTATGCCGTCTTTGTGGAGCACAGACCGGGGCTTAAAGTGGACGCTGTGAGCGGTGGCCCATCTGTGGGCTTGAAAAGGACAGAACATTAGTGCACCATCCGTGGTTGGATTTGCCCGGACCACAAGTTCCATGATGCCGTGGGACATTTGACCCGCCCATCCTGGGCGTTAAATAGGCATGTTGGAACAGGAACCGGAGCACACCTGCAACCGCGATTGCCTCTGAGGCAGAGGGACACACCATCGAAACGCGTCAGGCTAGGTCGCGTTTGTGGCTGTCAGATCGAAACTGCCTCCAGCGTGCCACTTGTACTCCGAAATAAAGGCTTGCCACCTTGGTCCTGTGTTCGGGTGCTGCTCAATCTTTGGTGTCAGGCAAAGGAGCATGTATTTTTTGGTGGCAGCCCAGCCGTAGAGCGGCACCACCCTGTCTAAAGAGCGGGGGCCACACGGCAGGATATATGCCTATGCCGTCTTTGTGGAGCACAGACCGGGGCTTAAAGTGGACGCTGTGAGCGGTGGCCCATCTGTGGGCTTGAAAAGGACAGAACATTAGTGCACCATCAGTGGTTGGATTTGCCGGGACCACAAGTTCCATGATGCCGTGGGACATTTGACCCGCCCATCCTGGGCGTTAAATAGGCATGTTGGGACAGGAACCGGAGCACACCTGCAATGCGATTGCCTCTGAGGAAGAGGGACACACCCTCTAAACGCGTCAGGCTAGGTCGCGTTTGTGGCTGTCAGATCGAAACTGCCTCCAGCGTGCCACTTGTACTCCGAAATAAAGGCTTGCCACCTTGGTCCTGTGTTCGGGTGCTGCTCAATCTTTGGTGTCAGGCAAAGGAGCGTGTATTTTTTGGCGGCAGCCTAGCCATAGAGCGGCACCACCCTGTCTAAAGAGCGGGGGCCACACGGCAGGATATATGCCTATGCCGTCTTTGTGGAGCACAGACCGGGGCTTAAAGTGGACGCTGTGAGCGGTGGCCCATCTGTGGGCTTGAAAAGGACAGAACATTAGTGCACCATCAGTGGTTGGATTTGCCGGGACCACAAGTTCCATGATGCCGTGGGACATTTGACCCGCCCATCCTGGGCATTAAATAGGCATGTTGGGACAGGAACCGGAGCACACCTGCCACCGCGATTGCCTCTGAGGAAGAGGGACACACCCTCGAAACGCGTCAGGCTAGGTCGCGTTTGTGGCTTTCAGATCGAAACTGCCTGCAGCGTGCCACTTGTACTCCGAAATAAAGGCTTGCCTCCTTGGTCCTGTGTTTGGGTGCTACTCAATCTTTGGTGTCAGGCAAAGGAGCGTGTATATATATATATATATATATATATATGCTGACGAAGGTGCAATAAATAAGATCCTCACCTGATCTTGGGTCTCGTGTTCTGTGCTACAGCTGCTTCCAGAATTTTGGGTGTCCTCTGGTGTTGAACTCTTTGGAAGATATATATATATATATATATATATATATATATATATATATATATATATATATATATATATATATATATATATATATATATATATATATATATATATATATATATATATATAAAGGAAAAAGAGAAAAAAGGTGTAGAAATTTGAGCACTAGCACTTTCATTGTAAATTGGGCACCAGCACTTTTTCTTTTACAACTTAAGCGATGAGGGGCTTATTTATAAGCCTCTTGTGTCGCCGCTACATCACTTTTTCCTATATTAAAACTGACACATCGGCGGTGCAAGAGGCTTGTAAATAAGCCCATGAGTCTGGTTATTACTACAGTTTGAAACACTTGCCTAAAATCAGCAGCAAGTATAAAGTATATGATACCCCATAGAAGTCTAAGTTGGAATTGTGTTACTTTGGCCATTGGGCTTATGTGTGACTGGAGATTCAGATTCTTGACAAGAATAACACCTAGCGATTTAGCACATTGACTATTGGATGGTGGGTAGTGTATGATGTTGAGAGTGCTCAGCCAAGATTTCACTTCGAATGAGCACTTGAAGAAGAAGATCAATAAGAATTCAGTTTTTGAGAGATTTCATTTAAGGTATTGGATGTCCTCAAGAATAAATTAATCAAGCTGAACATGGACCTTTTAGTGCATTCAATGATGCCTGGAAGAGATCCCATAGTCCTTATTGTAAGCAACAATATTCAGATTCATGCAACCGCAAGGCAGAAGCACCACTAAATACTTCAAGCAAACCTGCAACAGTTGCAGGAAGATGATCTCGCTTAAGTCTTTCCCTGAATTCTTCAGATCTCTGTTCTCAGTGGAGGGAGTTAAAGTAAACCAAGAACAAAAAATCCATGTTTTTCCACAGTAAACATGCCCTAGACCCAGATTTTCCAGGGCATGGACAATTGTGGACGTCAGTTTAATCTTAAACCTGGCCACTTGGACTCAGAAAACAAAGTAAAATGTACCCATGAAATATTCAAAGAAGGTTCAAAAGGTTATGTGGGTTTGGCTGACACGTCAGTTTAATCTTAAACCTGGCCACTTGGACTCAGAAAATAATGTAAAATGTACCCATGAAATATTTAAAGAAGGTTCAAAAGGTTATGTGGGTTTGGCTGAACACCGAACATTGAATTGTGATCAGGGGTTGAGTCTTTTGAGTTCTGTACTTGTTACTATCACCACAGGGTCCCATGGCATGGAAGACCTAGTTCCCAAAAGACATATTTCAAATTTTTTTTGCTCCCAGAACAGTGGGAATATCAGGCACCTGCAGGTCAAGTCAGCTTTAAAACAATACTTACCTTTTTTGGGTATAGCAAACAAAACCATGGGCATGTCCTATACTTGCTCTCTCGTCAAGTGTATGTTTAGTCTGTTTATTGACATAGCAAACAGACTATGGAGTAACCACCTGCAAATTAATGTTTGTACTTTGTAATCTTCACAAAGTCCAAATATCATAAAGTCAGAGAAAATCATTCAAAGAGCAGCGTCAATGACTCTATTGGAAAGCCACTGTATACCAGCCCTGTAGGAGGAGTTGATGGTCTTACCCTGTGTGCGTATGGAGAGTTCCATCTCTCCAAACGACTGGTCCTCTGGGGTTTTTACATCATCTAACCTCCAACTCTACCCAACAGAAAAGTCCAACCAGCCCACATCAATCACCAGTGGATAGTAGAGACCATGGTATGCTTGTAGGAACTGATCTGGTCACCCGAGATGAACCAAATAAACCTGTCTCTTGGGCCAGGTCACTGGACCCCTTGGTGGTTATATTCCATTGGTAAACGAACCCCTCCACAGACCAATGTCCATCACCCTGGTGCCAAGTTATGCCTGTTACCAGATGTCACAACGCTGCTGCTGATAGTAGTTGGTCAGTACTTGAAATACCCTTGAGTAAAGTTTCTAGTCACTTCCACTGATGTGCTGGCCATATCTAAGCTGTGCTCCATGAATATTCCGAAGAAGGTAGTCAGAATTGTTAAAGAACAGCTCCAGGATGTGTAGGGGCAGTGTGTCAGATAATTCAAGAATACAGTAACACCACTGACACACCATAGCCAAGCTAAGCTGGTCTCAAGCTCAATGTGTTGCAATATTATTGGTGTGACCACGACGGCCCCTAAAGTGAATGAATGAATAAATCAAAAGAAGGGAGTCGGATGGCCAAGCTCATAGGTGGGAAACGTTGCTGTTAAAGGAATCCTACCCTTAAGGCATGTTTCAGGTGTTCTGTGTACCTAGGACCTCTGGATAATGGAATGATGGGAACCATGATCACCTGCCATCCAGGTAGTTATAGCGCCAGCCACAATGCATCCTGGTTCAAGAAGTGTGCAAGGCCATCCTGAATTGAAGTAGCCTCTAGACAACATACAGACCTGGAGAAAGGCAGCGATGGTGAAACTGGCTCCTCCTCATACAACATTTCCTCCTCACACTTCCTGAGGGGTGTCCCCCAGGAACACCCCAAGGCTGTAAGCCCTGGGTGGGGATCAACAACCACGGCGTAAGATCAGGACCACTCCCAGTTCCCAAATGGTCCATTCCTCATGTCACTAAGGCCCGGTACGGTGCCTCACCTAAAAGAATTAGACCTCATCCTGTGCCGACTCTGGCTTCAAATTTGCACTGTGTGGCATGATCCCCAGGGCCCAATATTTAGACTTTACTCACTGTCATTTCCTGCATGACATTTTGACAGAACCCTTTTACTTATTGTTATTAAAGGGTATATGGTATTTCCTAAACTATGAGCTTGGCACGGGAAGGGTAATTGGGCATGTCAGTCAGTCAGTCAAAACACTTTATTCGATTACTTAAAATCATAAAAGACAGTAAAAAAACATTTCATATCATATTTATACAATCAATCAGTAATTACGATCATTATGCAATATACAAAAAGATTCCATGATAACAATTCTTTTTCCTTTTTTTTAAAAACAGATAAAAGTCAGACAGGCAAATTATATGCAGCTAATCTTTTGGTGTTATTCCGAACAGCAGCCACTAGAAAACTAGCAACAGAAAAAATGTCTCGGGTACTACTTAACATCTGGAGATAAGTAAGAGCGGGCCTAACTTGTGAAAAACCCGCCTCTCTTAATATTGGTACTAAAAACTTTTTCGAATGTCCCCATAATACTCACAAAACATAACAAAGTGCATTGTGTCTTGAATGGAAAAGGTATCACAACTGCAAAGGTTAGAGTTTTCAGGTTTGCCCCAAACGGGGAAAGCACCAAGTGACAAATGAATTAGGTTGAATCGAAATCTGATTAAAAGCTGGGAGGACTAACGGTGATTATGATGCACCCCTACAAATTTCAGAATAACATGACGCTCTATCAGACATGATCCATGACTTCCTACCATGATTGGGCGCTCACCTTCCCACTAGTCTTGGTCATGAGGTGACCCATTTGTCATGGCTCCTCACACATCTGTAAAAACCTGGAGCTCTCTTTCAGATATTTTAAGTTTATGCTGCCTGCCAGCTGCCATGCTATTATCATTTTCACCTGTTGGTGGCAAAATCTGTAGCTAGATAGAGACAAATTGTATTTTAGCCTCACTGTTTTTATCCAAAAATATGGCTTCCTGCAATAAGACAATATTCTTATTGAAGGATCCCTGCAAAGGGCATTCAGCCCATGTGCTACAATTGCAGAAAATGGAAAGGAAAAGATGTGTTGCTGTCAAGGGAAAGTAATGTGGTTCCTGTTCCTATGTAATGCCAGGTCTGTAAAGGGGCCACATTAAACATGCGGCGCATTTTCCTTCATTGCGCCGGGCGCAGCTTTAAAAAGGCGCACCCAGTGCAATGAAGGAATGTGCGCTGCATTATGGGGAAAGTGCTACCCCTAGGGCAGCCGCGAACTAGTGCTGCCCTGGGGGAGCACAGTCACATGAAATACGGAGCAGCTGCTTTAGAGCCGCTCAGTGTTTCACTGTGAAGATGGCAACCCACCTACACTTTTAAAGGGGATTAGAGATCCCCTTGCAGGTGGGTGCAGTCAGTGATTGCACCCACCTGAAGGGGATGTCAATGGGGTCCATAGGACCCCCGTTACCTCTGTCAGAGGGCTGCTCTCAGGAGGCGCACTGACTTTGCGCCACCTTTTAGGTGGAGCACTGTCAGTGCGCCCCCTGACAGCTTCTGTAATATGGCACGGGCACAGAGGCAAAGAGATTGCCTCATTTGCATGGGGCACGCCAAATGCGGACATGCCCCCCCGGATAGCATTGGCGCTTTAAGTGGCACTTTATAATACGGCCTCCAGACTGTAAACACCTGGTGTGGAGTTTCTAGCCAAAATTCCATTAAACTTGCTGGCGAAGACAATACTGATCCCTAAACACCTATGCTCTGATACTAAAACTGTAGTTTACTGTGTCATTTTCCAGGTGTAATGTATCTTATACGACGTTACACAGAAATCTGAAATTCCATGAACAAACTCAGAAATACTGCCCTGTATCGATTTACAGGACCAGGTTTCACATGCCCTTTTAATGGCCAACTCATAATGAATTCATTACTTCCCGGTAATCTTCATTACTCCGAATAAGAAGCTCCTCATGGCAGTCAAGTTCCCCAGCTTCAAAGTCGGCCACTCTCGCCATTAAGCACCCATAATAAACTAGCTTGTGAAAGGCTGGAAATGCTGGAGTGTTTCCAGGAGTTTTATGAGAACACTTGTAAAAATGAAGAAAGGACTTGTTTGTTTAACTTTGCGAGGGCCCTTGCTGGGTGGCAATGCCTCTGTATGCTACTGCTGCCGGTAAGCCTTCCACTGGGTCCTGCAGCCCATGCGCCATTTCCGCTTCCAGAACAGTCCATGACCACGTGGGAGGCTCGTGGTACAAAGGGCCTGCAAACACGAGGCGCACTGGGACTTCCTCCGCGCGCGCGGCAGACATGTCTGACTCTGAAGACGCCATTATATCACTGGCATTTCCGAGTGTGATTGAACTGTGTTTGATGAAAGCAAGGGCACGCTGATTAATTCTCTTTGCAGCCTCACTTTGTGCAATGCTAATTACACCGCGAGGGCCGGCATCATTAACACTGCTGATACTGGTAATCCTCTGATGATACAAATAACGCTGTTTTTCCGGAAAGAGCTGAGGGATGTAATTTATGGTTTGGGGAGCGGACGCCCACATCAAGAAGTGCAACAAAGAAGTCCATCAGTGTAAGGATTGTAAAGCTTCAGAGCACAGTCTGAATGAATGACTTTTAGGGAGGATTTAACGAGCGATGGATATCGGGCCTCGTATTGCTTACATCTGCGCTGAGCCCAGCCTAAATTATGCTAGCCGCTTAAAAGGTTTTCAGAAAGAGCATCCTTTTAATTTGCTTTTAATTGTCAATTATAAACCAAAGCGTCCTGCTGTACTAGGCAGAAGGCCCTGACACTTTTGCCATATTTCCCCTTGCTAAACGAGTGTTGCATCTTGTAAGCGGCTGTGCAGCGGTCATGTCAGAGGGGACGCAAAGCCGTTCGCCAACTGTTTCACTTTTTCCACAAATTATTGCTGGTGTTCGAGATCCTTGAGGCAGATTGTTGTAATGATAATAAATTGCGAATGTGCAAACATAATTCAAACTGATTGGCAGCGCTTTGCTCCTGGAGGGAGACTCGTGCCTGCTTCTGAAGGCTCCTTTTCGATTATAACCAAATTTCTGCAAGGCAGGGCTGGACTGGCCGTAGCGGGCACCAGGCGTTTCCCCGGTGGGCCGCTAGGATGGGGGCCAGTGTTGGGCCTCCGGAAACAAACTCGGCCGCAACCGGGCCTTGTAAACAGCTCAGCCACACCCCCTCAGCCCCACAGGGAAGCCGGCCGAGCAGTTTGCTAGGGCCTGTTTCAGTTCCCAGACTGGCCCTGGTACAAGGTGGTATTGCGTTAAGGGAAGAACAAGCATTGGCAAAGCAAATATGTGTCCTACCTAAATATAAACGCCCCTCTAAGAGCCTCCCTCAATGAGGCCACCAGACTTGTATCTGGTCAAAATGAAACAAACACATCTCCCCGCCCTAAAATCCCTGAACTGGCTCCCTTATCAGGCAAAAATCCAACTAAAGATAGCTTGCATGACACACAAAGCCCTACATTTCAATACCCCCAGATCTTTGGCCCAAACACTAGGAAAATCAGGGGGTTGCAGACAGTCGCGAAGTGCGAGATCCCTGCTACTGAAACCTCAATGCTTTCATAAAAAGAAAACAGTATACAGAGCTTTTTCGGGTGTCACACCAAAGATATGGAACTCGCCTAATTTCATCTACCGCTTCATTAAAAAAAGAAGTAAAATCATTTCTGATGAACACGTTTTTACCCTAAGCTATCTCCTGTGTGTGTATTGATTGTATCCTCACATGTGACTCTTTTATGATGCCTGGCCTATGTTTGATAACTATCTTTGAGAAAAAGCGTAGTCATTAATGTATGCTCAAGGCTTTTTACTTCCATTTATATAGATGATCATGTTCGATGTTCAATTATACTCTTGTAAAGTGATCTGATAACCACTAGGGTCATGTTCGCGCTACAGAAAACTTTATAAATAAATAAATAAAATAGGTCTGGCCTTGGCAGTGTGCCATGTTATTTTTTAATAGTTATTTTTTTGCAAGCATATGCAATAGAAATGACATAAAACAGGTAAAAATAGATAATAAATGAAAAATTAAATTAAGGGCGAACTTGGCCTGCCAGTTCTGACACCCACTACTTTTTATGTAGATGTACTCATGTGATCAAGCAAATGCCTACATTCAGTGCAATAGACCGGTGACTGGAACGGGCTAACCATTACCACATGCTGTATGCAGTGCAGGATGGAAGTAAAATGTGAATGAGAATTCAACTGACTAATGGATGAAGAGGGTTGACTCAAGCCCCTATATGTATGTATATAAGTATTTATTTTTATTTTAAGAATTGTTTCATTACATCAGGCTTTAGACCACACCTAAAAAACAAGAATCAAAATGCATTGCCTTTGCTGCTCTGTTCATCCAAAGCCTGGCCCAGAGGTTATACTGGTTCATGTGCTGGAATGGGTGACATTTTAGTAGGGTGACCATAGGGCTGAATTTCACTATAATGTTATGGTACATGGTTTTTATATAGCACTTAAAGTAGCAGATTTTGGTTTACCATTGTAGGTTTTCCAAAGGGAGGGACCTGTATTTTGAATTTAACAAAGAATATTTCCATCAGGTGCAAGGCGTCAGTATGGGGGCATCTTGTGCCCCAAGTGTGGCGTGCCTCTACATGGGCAAATTCGAGCAGACTAATATCGAAATGGCACCTTTCTTTGAGAATGTGCGAGCTTGGTCTTGTTTCATTGACGACATCTTCTTTATCTGGAGAGGAGACCAGGATTCCCTTAATGAATTTGTAACACGGGTGAAGTTGGCTGACCCTAATTTGAGGTTTACTGCCAACTCTAGTGACACTAAAGTTGAATTTCTGGACGTCTGGGTTAAACACGCGGATGGGGAATTGCTGGTATCATTATACACCAAACCCACTGCAAAAAATACTCTTCTTGAATACGGAAGTTTTCATCCCCGATGTCAAAGGGACGCCATCCCTTTCAGCCAATTCCTCCGCTTGCGGAGGAATTGTACTGAAATGATCAAATTCCTTTGTCAGGCTGATATATTGAAGCTCAAACTGGCGGAGCGCGGATATCCATCTCGATTAATCAGGAATTCATTTAAGCGTGCCAGATATTTTCACAGAGAATCCATGTTTCAAGAACGGAACACTGTGGTGCAAGATAGATTGGTGTGTATCACCAAACATTCGACAATTAACCACAAGGTGAGACAAGCTATAAACTTCCTTTGGTATCTCCTCAACATTGGAGGAAATGAAACGGTGATCCCCAAGCCCCTCTTTGCGTTCCGCAGAAATAAGAACCTGCGCAACCATTTGGTTCGGGGCTTATTGCCCCCACCCAAGACTATGCGATAAACTGGAGTCTTGGGACTTCCACCTATTGAGAGCAATCACCGCTGTGGAACATGTCAAGTGTGCCCCATGCCATGGTAGGAAGCTCTTTGACTATTGATAACCGCATTATTAACTTAAGCGGAATGAGCAACTGCCGCTCATCAAATGTGGTATATGTCATATTATGCCCATGTGGGCTTCCTTATGGGCGAGACTGGCTGTGAGTGCCGCTTTCGAATTGCCGAACACAAGTCTAATATTAGGAATCTGAGAAGTGGGGCTCCACTTGTCCAACATTGGACTAACGCCAAACACAATGAATTGGATCTCAAATGGTCAATCTTGGAGAAAATACGCACCATACCAGGAAAGGACATGACCGCCCTCAGAAAGAAGAGGGAGGTTTTTTGGATTTTTCTCCTTGACGCAACTAAAAAGGGCCTTAAAGAACACTGCCCGTGGGAGAATGCGATCTTATAATACTGTTACCTGATGGTCTGTCGCCACTCCGGATGGCGTCCATTGTTGAGAGCATTTTCCATGTAGAGGCCATGGTCCTTCTAGTGCTTTGTGCCTTTTTTTTCTATCCCCGTATCGAGCAGAGCAGGTTGTATTAGTTGGGTTATTGTATGTCGGCCTATTTGTTCCGGGTTTATTTGCAAGTTTTACACTATCTGTAATTCTTGCCTTATCTGTTCTCTGGAGAGGTTTTATTGTATACTAGCAGGCCGTCCCGACATTGTCCGGGTATGAATTGCTGCCGGCCAGTAGTATATTGTTTTGTAGGATTTCGTTTTGATAGCATTTCTTATCTGTGACAGGCCTGTGAAACGCTCCGATTCACAGTGCACTGCTGATGCACTTAAGAGTGCGCGTTCAGTAGTGTGTGAACTCGAGTTTCCCTACTTTATTTTTCCTTGCAATATTATATAGCGCGAACTCGACAACATGGCATGAGCACAATTTACATTACAGAAGAACACATTCATTTGTGGTAGGCACGGGGAGACAAAGCGGTTTGTCTGGAATCACAGGATGTTGAGATGATGCCGAGATTCGAACGTAGCTCCCCAGCTCTAAAGTTCGCAATTCTAGAACTTGTGGCGGGAGATGTGTCTAAAAGTGTATGTCGGTGCTGGCCATCAATGAGAGAGACCTGTGCATTTTTCAAATCGGTGGTGAAAAAATATGCGTATGTTGCTGGAGATGTGGGCCGCCGCGCCACCAATGTACTTACCGGGGGAGGGTAAACACCCATTATTCCGCAACTTTCTTTTCGCATACCATCACTCCGCATACTTTCATTACGAAAGTACCATGACTCCGTAATGCCATTATAACGCATGGCATTACATTTTATATGCTTTACCACGCATATATTTACAACGAAATTCGTTGTAAATGCATGAATGGTAAAAGCATGTTTTTTTAATGCTTGGATAAGGTAAGTATGGGTATAGGGGTATATGTTTTGGGGTACTGAGGTATATGTTTTGGGATGTTTGGGTATTTTAAGGGTTCAGATATAGTTTTGGGTTATGGGGTACAGGGGTAGTTTTAGGGTTTAGGGATAGTTATGGGTTTTGGGGTACAGGGGTATTTTTAGGGTTCAGGGCTAGGTTTAGGATTTGGGGTATTGGGGTATTTTTAGGGTTCAGGGGTAGGTTTGGGTTTTGGGGTACAGGGGTATTTTAAAGGTTATGGGCTAGGTTTGGGTTTTGGGGTAGAGGGGTATTTTTAGGGTTCAGGGCTAGGTTTGGGTTTTGGGGTACAGGGGTATTTTAGGGTTCAGGGCTAGGTTTGGGTTTTGGGGTACAGGGCTATTTTTAGGGTTCAGGGGTAGTTTTGGGGGTTTGGGGTACAGGGGTATTTTAAGGGTTCAGGGCTAGGTTTGGGTTTTGGGG
The DNA here is from genome assembly GCF_964261635.1 of Lissotriton helveticus. NCBI lineage: Eukaryota > Metazoa > Chordata > Amphibia > Caudata > Salamandridae > Lissotriton > Lissotriton helveticus. The sequence continues at coordinate 460,136,907 of NC_136073.1, forward strand.
TACAGGGGTATTTTAGGGTTATGGGGTAGGTTTGGGTTTTGGGGTACAGGGGTATTTTTAGGGTTCAGAGCTAGGTTTGGATTTTGGGGTACAGGGGTATTTTTAGGGTTCAGGGGTAGGTTTGGGTTTTGTGGTACAGGGGTATTTATAGGGTTCAGGGCTAGGTTTGGGTTTTGGGGTACAGGGGTATTTTGAGGCTTTAGGGATAGGTTTGGGTTTTGGGGTACAAGGTATATTTATAGGGTTAAGATGGGTTAGAGTTTAAGGGTGTTGGGGTATTTTAAGGAGTAAGGGTGGGTTATGATTATGGGGTGCAGGGGTATTTAAAGGGAGCAGGGTGGACACCCGGAGCTGGAATGTACAGAACCTGGGAAGAAAAAACAATGAAATATTGGGCACATCGCTCGCTTTTTTTTCCGTAATCCCGCACCCCGCACGCACCCACACCCCCAGCACACGCCCACAGCACAACGCAGACATGCCCACAAGGGACTACTTTGCTGGCACGGTTCTTTTACCTTTTAAATGTATATGGTGGGCGTCTGCATAGCCTAAGTCCTTCTGCTGCAACTGCCCTTTCCAACGCTGTATTGGGTGTTGTGATTGGTGCTGTGGTTCCTGAGATTACCCGTCTCAAAGGTTTGGGCTCTCCCTTTATAATATTAGTATAGATTATCTTCTACCTCATCTCCTTTTTTTGAGCGCCGGTGCCATATTATTTATTTTTCATTCTGCATGGCCAGCCGCTCCTTACGTCGATTCATCTTATCCATTTCGGATTTTGAACATCGCTCCTTGGCGTACCCTAAAAGATCACAGAACGTCCTACTAAATACGAGAAAATAGATATCCTTTAAGTGCCCATCTATTACGAGAACACCTATGTGTGGGACGGTTATATTCTTGTGCCTGTGGATGTTGCATCCCTCTTGAGTTGAACCTTTGAACTGGAAACGAGTCTTATCCGTGTTTATCTTATTTTTAAGATCCATTCCGGATCTTACCTATTGTCCATCAGGGCTCCAACATATCCCTTTTTTGATTGGATTAGGTTTGCACGCGGGAACTTCAAAAACCCAGCACCTTGGTACGCCCGTCAGTCACGGGTTTGCTGATTGCACGTCCCGCCGTACGTCGGAACGGTTTGCTATTCCACGAACATCGTATCAGTCTTAAGATATGAAAACCTATGCATATTGTCACTCTGGGGCTTATATATATTTTTTACCGGGAGGAGGGGCTCCATGACTGGTTATTTTACATTTGGAATGGTCCGGGTCTCGGGTAATGATTGGAGACTTGTGGGTGCTTGACTCCTAGGCACTTGAGCGAAGGGTTAATGTTGTCATCACAGCCTTTTTGATCGCCTCGCTATTTTGATGATCAACGATCAGGGTTTTAATCTCCCTTGATCTATTTTTGGTTGGTTGCTTAAGATAATTTACGGAGGGGAAAGCCTTGGCTCCTCCTACCCCGTGTTTGCGATACTCCATCAGCGTATTAGTTAATTTAAGGTGTGCTGGACCCCGCCACCCGCTGATATTGCTAACTCCTGGCTGCCCCCGTCAGCTCTCTGTTTTCATCTCCCACAGGAGATGATTGAAATATTGAAGACCGAGCCTGTTTGTCATTTAGGAGTATGTGCGCGCCCCTGTAATACTTCCAGGTAATCTGCTAACCTGTTTGGGTTGATAGGATGATTCTGTATTTAAATTATCTCTAAGCCGGGCAAATGCGCTGCTCCGTATTTTGGGATCAATTGAGATCTTCTATAAATTGAGTTGATGCCTATGATTTTGTAGTTGGTGCTATTCAGGCTTTTAAAATTTGGGTGAAACTATCTTTAATTAATTCCACTCCAGGCGCATCCCCTGAAACCGTATCCATTTTGGTCTTTTTTTTTTTTAAACGTGGCCACAGGAACGCTAATACTTGCAATCTGGGGGGTTCTGATGTCTTGACAACTCTTTTCATATTATTTGTAGATCTTACAATATCGGAATCGATTATCGGTGTTGAGCCCGAGCGGATGATTGCAGTCTTCACCCAGTGAGGGCGCGCATCTCTCGTCTAAAAACCGTCTATCAATGGAATTACTCAACCTGTTTTGGTAAGTACAGTCTAGGGGACTATTATCTTTAGACTGGCCAGATTGTGTTTTATGTCATGGGTTGCAGATTACGAGTTTTTGATCTCTGAGACCATGGCTCGGGTTTCATTTCCCCTCTACAGATCATTTCTTATCTTCACTTATTCCTGGGTTGCCGCCGTACCATCCTGTGGACTAGTGGTACGTGGAACGTCTAAAGTCGAACCCCGCCGGGAACATTTTGGAAGTGAATAGACTGTCCTTATCAGGTATTGACTCTAACGGTCACTTTTGAATTTTTAGAGTCCTGCGGGGACAGACCATCTTTTGGTGGAACTAGTTAACTCCCAAGATAACTTTTTCCTTTTTGTAACACCTGCTGTTGTGACGTTTTGTTTAATATGAGGTTGTAACCTTGTAGTGTCCATTTGTTTGATGTAAATGAGATGAGTAAAAGTGTTAGTTTGCATTATATGTGTGGTCCTTGGGTTTTTTTTCCTTAATGTTCGTTCTGAATCTATAGCATTAATTTATTATGCAGTATTTAAGCTCACTGTCACAACCAGAATTTGGGCGTAACTGTTATGTCATTCGGTAAAGATGTATCCCTAAATAATGGCTAGGTAACAGTCAGAGAATAATTGCCTATAAAAAAAATTGTATGTGAATTAAAAACATGTTTTTACTGATTACAGATTGTATCCTGTTCTTTCGTCCCCCTCCCCTCTTCTGTATGCCCTGACGAAGGTGTGGCCTTAGACCTGGCATAGCACCGAAACTCGTGTTGGCGTTTTTGAGTCTGTCCTGCTATATTGCCATCTAGTCTCCCATTCTACATCTGGAGACAACCAAGGACGCTATAATTGTACAACATTTGGCTACTGAAGCATGATGTGTTGGTGATGATTGAAGAATGGATGTGTATGTGTGAATCTATTGAGTTTTTGGATGCTTTAAGAATGTGTGCGTTTGTTGTAAAGATTGATTGAATGCATGTAGGGGTGTGTGGGATGTCTTTGAAATATTTGTGTACGTATGATCATTGATATGTTCTTTTTATTTTGCCCTTTTGTTTTGGAAAATAATGATATATTTATACTAAAGAAAAGAAATAAACTATGCATATTTTTTTACAATAAATGGATTCTGACTATAGTTGTTTTTGATGTCTGGTTTCAGTGAGCTTATTACTGTGAATTGTAATGCAGGACTCAAGTAGAGCCTTAATATACATTAGAAGGGGCAGACTGTTCTGTTTTTTTAATTAGCCTTTGTTTCCCCTGCTAGTCTGCCCTAAATTCGTATCCTCAGGGGACCCCTCCTTTATCTATTGGTCGTACTACTATGGAGGACAACTACATACCCAATTTATTATTTCTCTTGAATTCTTCGTTTTTCTGGGCTTCAGGAGGTGAAAGAGTGTAATAAACTTCTCGCCAGTGAAGCCACCTAGAATGTGTACTTTATCATATGTAGGCAGTGACAGTTGCATTTTATTCTTGGGAGATGACCATGACAACACCCTCTATGAGGGTAAAACTGCCCCCCAGCCTGATCTGCAGCCCGGTTTGTTCTTGGAGGATTCAGTGACTGTGTCTGGCAGAGGGATTTGTCCTACTGCCTGAACTTAGCTGTGTTTTCCATCCAGTTTGTTGAACACCATTTGGAGCAGGACCTGCCTGTACCCTGGTGGTGTTGCTGATTTCATTCTGGTGCTGAGTACTGCACACTTCCTTTTGGTTGGAAACGAGCCTGAAGACCTGGGGAACCTCTGTCGCACTCTCATGATGCTACTGATGACGTTGCTTCTATGGAAGCCTCCTCCCAGCCGAAGGAGTTCTGAGATGCGGAAACATCTCCTGGAAGCCCCCTTTACTTATCTAGAGATACCAAAGAAGAACTGCCTCATGAAACTGAAGCTGCTGGTGCGCTAAGTGGGACTACACCACCTTTTCTTATTTGCATGTTATCACTGGCCAGGCCACTGCAGAGGTCCAGCATCTGGTCTGCTTGCCCGGAAGCCAGCTATCAGGAGGCCTCTATGGCCTTTGCGCCTTTGGGCTCTCACTTCATTTCTATGGATGACAGAGAGGCCTACCCAATAAAAACATAAGTAACCCTCCTCTGTGTATTGTGCCCTTGACATGGAGCCTATAGTTCTCCTAGACAGTGAGAACTCCTCATTTTGACATCCAACTCTATAAACTTTAAACCCAGGAGGGGAGACTTACATTCCTGCAGCCAGTAGGCGCACTCTTTGAACTCCGAAACACAGTTCTTTTCCTTTCCAAGTTAACTGGTACCTAGTCAATCTTTTGCCATTGTTTGCCTAGTTCTGACTTTTTCTTATGCACAGAAGACCATTAGAAAAGGATCTACTTTTGAATTTGGTTATGACCCGCCATAGGCCTTGAATAGTTGATATTATTCTGTGTTACATACCTTGATTCTGTCATCCCAGAGGGACACAAGCATACACTCTTATATTTCACTGTCACTGTTATGGTTACTTCGCATGATTCTATGCTAGCTACTACCATTTATTCTGTAGCTTCGTCTTTTTTAGGTTTTGCCCTGCGAATCGATCGCGAAGCGATCGTCGCAGCAAAACCTATTGTGATCGTTTCTGCTTTCAAGGAGTCAAGGGAGACAGGAAACAAGTGATGTGCACGCGCAACCTTCCGAACTGGGATCAGGTCGCGCGCGCTTCCTGTCTCCCATGGCTCCTTGGAAGCAGGCACACACACGCACTCAAACACACACATACAGACCCCCCCCACCGCCGCGCATACACACAGTCACACACACACACACATAGAGAACCCCCCCGCCGCCGCCGCGCATACACACACGCACACACACACACACACATAGAGAACCCCCCCCGCAGCCCGCATGCACACACACATACATACAGAACCCCCCGGCCCTCGGGCGCTCACACACACACACATCCCCTACCTCAGCTCATCGTGTCTTTCGGCGTGTCTTCTCATCATGCGCAGGGACAGCCAACGCGCACGTGCACATGCACGGCGACGGCGTCTCCTGCGCTACACCCGTGGTTTCGGTTTCACGTGAAATGAAATAAAAGACTTGAAGCGTGATGCGTGAAGATGCCTCGCGCTGACTTTAAAAAATGCCTACATGACGGTAAGGGTGCGAGCAAGTAAGACTTTTGAAATGACAAAAGAGTATAATTAATAAAATGCTCATGTTACGACTTGAAAGACTGGTGCTGAATACCTGCGCCTGATACACCGCTGCTGAAATAAATGTTAAACCCTCCTCTTCACGAAACAGAGCAGGTCACAGTCGAGGAGGAGGCAGAAAGCACACACTTGTATTTTGCGTTTTTATTTTAAGCAGTGATCACGGGATGTGCTTATGTTATTGAGTGAGTGCTACAACTAATTTCTATAGGTGCTGGATCGTCGCCGCTCCATTCCCGGGCAGCTGCTGGGCGCGTCATGCTGTAGTCTTTGCTGACTTTGTATACACTGCTTCCCTCTCCTCTTCCAGGCAGCCGCTGCCTAAGAGTCCCGCCAGCTGTTGGGCACGCCGTGCAGGCAGACTCGAACCGTTGTACTCTGTGTTTGTAGATTGGTGCATTGACTACATGAGTTACTCACACTTGGGCTTGTGACACATGAGAGGTCTTTATGTCACCTAGCAAACCCGCCCATATCCATGGAAGCTTCTTCTGCCCAGTGTTGTTTAAGAGCAAGTTTGGTTCGACCGTGTTTTGCCAAGACCCACGGTGTCTCTCCCGGTGCTAGAGTTGTAGCAGACATCTTCCTTAAGATTTCCAGCTCTGGTCTCTTTACAAAGGACACAAGTGATGGGCGGGGGAGGGGTTTGCACAATGTCCCTGTAGGGCCTGAGATAACCTCCTTCAATGAATTGGTTCGTGATTCTGTTTGCTTTGTGTCCTCGTAACATGGGCTGCGGTTTTGTAAACAGACATCCATTCCTTTCATCTTGCAGAGCCCACTGACTTCTAATGTTTGCGATGTATTTATTTATTTATTTAAAGTTGTATAGAGCGCGAACTTGACCCGTGAGGATATCAGAGAGCTTTACAGGTTGAAGGAGTAATACAGAGAGAATAGCAATAAGTCAGGGGGGTAAATAGCGATGAGGGTCCTATGGTAGGCAGGGAGTCAAAGGGGTATGTACAAGGAAGGAGGGGGTGAAAAGGTACAAGGAGCATTTTACAGAATAAATAATTATACGTTAGGGAAGAAAGTGCAGGGGTGCTTTACGTTAATACAGTGATCAAGGATCATACATACATCATCATACAATAGAATAGGGTATCACAAAGGTGATAAGTCTCTCAGTGCTAGTGGCACGGGTTAGTCAAGGAATTTAGCCATGAGGAAGGATTTAGCCTCCTAAGCGATGTTTAGGGTGAGGCGTTTTCACAGTAAATGAATGAACATGAACACATTTATTTACTTTAAAAGCATTTAACTAGACAGGGCACTGTTGTGGTAGCATGGCGACACTGACCTTTTAATCCATGGGCATTTCCCCAGTCGGCAGGAGCCCTTGGAGATTGGTTTTGAAATTAAAAGTTCCAATCCTTCGCTTTCCTTTTAAAAATCATTTTTTTCAGGTGTGTCGGCACCTTATTTCATGAAAAGCAAATCAAACTGCCTCTCCAGAGAAGTGGAACTTTTGAAAGAAAATGTGAAGTCTTCCTTAACTAAAATGTTGCAAGATTTCCGTTTTAATGTTTGGTCAGTTTCCATAGGTTAAACAAGTGTTTGGGCATTCTCATTTACAATGCCAATGGCTCAAATTCTCACAAATGCGAAACCTATTGCATTGTAAATGCTTGTCTTTCTTCTTCTCACACCTCTGCCTTTTCTTTTCTTTCTTTCCCCCTCTCTTTTTCTCTTTTTTCCTTTTTTGACATCTCCTTATATTGCGACCATTCTATCAATTATTGTCATTGCGCGAATATGAACCATGCTCAATTCCTTGTTTATGATTAACTTTATGTTTAAATGGTTTTGCTATGCTTCTTCCAAGCTTGTTCTTTCAGGTTACATTTTATTTATGATTGTCCTTTATTGTATCTTCCTTTTTTGTATTGTCATCCCCTGTATTTCTTAATAAAAATGATTTGAACAAAAGAAAAGGACCTACTTGTAACAAAGTAAGCATTTAGTCAGGAGGATTGCAAATTCTTCATTTTAAACTGCAATAATCATGGTTAACTAGACACTTTTGTATAGTGTAGTTAACCAGGGCCCTGGCTACACATACTATGTACTGTTTGCAAACACGGTGTAGCCATTTGAACATTGATGTGACTGCATTGCTGTGATATTGTAGTTTTTGTTACAGTATTGTGGCAGCATTCATGATCACACGCTTATCACAATCGTTACATAGTGTACACACCGAGGGTCCTGATTATACTGCTGTATTGTTGTATATCATTGTTTTATGTATTGTGTTCTGCACTATTTTTTTTTGATTTGCCAATTATACACTGTAAACCTATTTCAACACGTACATGAGTTATTATTAAAGGGTTGTGTAACCGCAGCTCTGGCTGGACATGGAGGTATCTGTATTTGAACTGTGATAAATGTGTTGCTCTTTGCTTAGGCTTACCCAACACCACCTACCTTGAGCTGGGCTTTTATTGCTTGTCTGCGTCTACCCAGAGGTTGAAGAAGGCTTAGTGAGGCCGTTTATCTGTCACTGTCCCTGTATCTAGAGCCTGGTCACTAGGGACCCACAGCATCTTCATTGTTGAGTGCTTGGCCATCTTCCACAAAGCCTGGAAGTACAACAAGCTCCCCAGTTCTCTTCAGGCAACCCAGGCAAGTGCGCTACATGTTCCCTGAAGAAATTTAACCAGGCGAGGTCCCATACCAATGTCTATGAAACATATATAATGCCACCTCTCAACTGTGGGAGACCATGAAAGACCATCACATACATCTCTCCAGCTCATGTATGCACTGGGTAACCGAAGGCACAAAATGCTGCAATTTGGAAACGAAACGAAACACTGCAAACTCCACAAAGGCGCCACCAAACTCCCTTATCTGATTCTGGTTTGGTGATGACAGCAATTGATACAACAGGCCAGGAGCGGTGCCTGTGACATCCATGTCGATAGGTAGCTACAGAATCGGTGGCCACCTGAAATCTCATTCCAGTTGCTGTCCCTGGTAAGCTGAGCAGGATGTGGTGGTCCAGGTTAGAGAAACAATGCATTAACACAGCCACCTCGAATGAGACAGACCACGAAGACATCTTTTAGGGCCTGCATCTGGTAGTCCTGCTGTATTTCCATTTAAACGTTTCATGACTCTTGGATCTCTTATTTTCAGACAGCAAGGTCTATCCTACCTTCTCCTCTTTTATGTTACCCCACTTCCTCTAAATAACTCAGAACAGTGGAGAGAACCTAACAAACCTAACGAAAAGGAAAAAGGGATTATTGGAGTGAAAGATGGAAGGACACACTCGTTGCAGATGGCTGGGTGTTGGAAGTCCTGAACTGGGTGCACTGAGTTACTGAATGGCGCAGCCTCATGGGAGTGAAGTACAAAGCATAACTTATCTGTCAAGATAGAACTCAGTAAGTATGTAGTGATCAAAACGTGTCACTAGTATTAGAGAATTGCAGAAAACACAGGGAACGCTTATCCTGTGAAACAAAGAGCTGCACTGTAAATGGTTAAACAAGAGGGACTCAGGAAATCTGTTAAAGGGAAACACTGGGAGAATAAGTGAACCAACAAGGGAGAAGGCATCAAAGGATTGAAATAAGGGTGCATATCTTGTTAAATGTGCTATATACAATTTTCAAAGAATGAAGTATGCATTAACAAAATGAAGTTGGCCTTTTATGTATTATTATAGGTCTTTGCTTAAAAAACAGAGTAGGGTTCAAATTCCTATTTTTGACCAACTTAAGACAATCAGCAAATGTATTTGATTTTTTAATGTAATTTTTGGTTTTTTGATATGGTATATTGATTTTATGTAGTGAATTTTGTATGAAAAACCTTTTAATCAAGAATAAAACTTGTAAGCATGTGAATAAAGCAATATCAACTAGTGAAAAAATGTGTTTTTAGATTGAATATTAGTGATATTTTTTGGTTTATTGGAAGCCTTATTTGGTACGGTGAATGAATGCAGACACATAAGGGAAAACATTTTTTTTAATAGTATTCTCACCCGGTCCCTTTTTGGTCTTATCTGGGTACTCTCTTATTTTTGTTTGGTGAGTCTAAGATCTTCTCTACTTCATGCTTATGGATCCATTAACTAACACAGGGGTAGGTATGACTGAAGTAGAGGAGGCAACCTTCATGAATTTTAAAACATGAACTGCATGGTGGATTTTCCAGTCAAGGCAAGTTCAGCTCTAGTGTGGATTGTCCTACTATTATTACGGTGGGAAAAGGAACCTCATATCTTGAAGCCAAGTTGAGATGTGACTCCGGAATGGACAACTAATCAGTCAATAACTAGGCTTGTTCTCCCACCTTGAACATTCTCCCTGCATTACGCCTCCAGCTACATGTTTTTGGTACATGGACTTCGCAGATCTTAACTGTAGTAAAGCTGAATCTTGAATATTGCGTATGTCTTCTAGGAGGGATTCTACCCAAGGAACTGAGAAGTAGGGGAAAGTAGGTGGCCTAATCTGAGGCTCAAACCCGGAGGAACAAAAGAAAGGAGAGTGGCCTAATCATGTGTGGAAGTTGCTGGTGTATGGAAATTCAGCAGATAAAATCTACTTCACTCACAGAGGACGATAAATTAGTGTGCCATTGAAGGTTTTCTGGCTATCAAGACCAACTTTAAAAATAGCTGGCTTACTCTCTGTGGGATCTAAAATTGGTTTGAACCATATGTTTTAACCCTTTCTGGCTATGATTGCTATGCCTCCTCCCCTTTTCCCAATTCTATCTTTCCTGAAAATGTTGTAGCCCTCAGAAAGAGCCCCAAGGAGGTCAGGTTCGGATGAGGAATCAGCCCAGGTTTCTGTAACGAAGGCTAAATCGATTTCCTGCTCCTCCAGGAGGTCATGAAAAGGTATGGCATTTTTAATAAGGGATCTGGTATTAAGGAGAACGTGTTATAGTCATCCTTTGATCCACGGTTCTTTCCGTGAAATTCCAACGTCTCGCTAGAGTTAGCTGCAAACTATGACCCACTAAGGAGCAGTGGGGGAAATGTTTTTTTTTTCAGAAATAAAGTGAGGGTCAAAGATGTCGCCTGGGCAGAAATTGCCTGTGGGTCTAAGAGATAATAAGGCTTCCCTGGAATATTGCAAACCAGGACAACCAGGGTCATCTGGGTTAAAACTGGCATAGTGACTGGCACAGTGTGCGGTCCATGCGCGGACGGCCACAGACAGGCTTGCCTTTGGCACACCTCCGGTGCACCAGCGGTGCGCCCACTATGCCCGTCCGCTGTGGCATGCGGCTGAAGAAGTGAAAAATGTGCAAAAGACTAGACCGATGCCTTCCGCGACCGAACGTGTGTACTAGATTAAGGTCCCGCCCTCCGCTCAATCGTACTATCAGCAGCAGCGGACCAGGGCAGGGCAGGGACAGATGATGGTGAGATTATGAAGGAACAGCAGGTAAGATTTAAAACTAGCGGTTAAGACCGCATGTGAGGTTAAAACACAAGGTTAGGTTAAAACTGCATTAAAACCAATCAGCTGTGCGAAATAAACACAAATGGAAAAATTAGGGCACTTAAAATCAAATCTATTTTAGCAGCGCAAGGTCATCTAAGGACGTGTACCTTTAGCGTGTCTGCCTGTCTGCCTGCTTATACAGGGTTTACGTTCTTTGTTGTAATGTTAACCTTCAACAATGTGAACTATTCTCTTTTATTGTTGTTGTTGTTCAACTTTATTTCGGCTAATATAGCCATAAAAGCAGGAAGTACAAAAGAAAAACATTTACAGACAGTTATGTACAGTACCCTATGCCAGGAGTTAATCGCATATTCAAGTTACAATAAGTGAAAAGGGGCAATCGAACAATTAATCCATATCAATAAAAATATCACATTAAAATCAAGATCTCCCTTTATAATTTAAATAAAAAGAATTATTTTTCATATTTTAAAAGCCAGATTAAAAACTTGTAACTTTTTTATTGAACTTTCATGTCTCAATCGCTCTTGTCTTCAGTCATCTCTTGAGTGGTTTTAGTCATTCTTGACCAACCAACTAACATCCATGAGTTAAGTTGGGGGCCTATGTGTCATCTTCACTGGGGTCTTCTCTGCCCCAGCCCACTATTCATTTTCAACTCAAGATTGACTCTGAGAGTGAGAACTGTGAGCATTCAAATGATCATGAGAAGGTTTTATTTATGGTGAGCAGCCAGAATTAGTTGTCCCACTGTAAATGTATTATGGGGCAAAATAGACTGAAATTAATTGCCACAAAGACAGATGCTTTCCGTATGAAGCCTCATTGTTTAGCTCAAGAACCATGTCCCCAATCGCATTTAGATATAAAACCACATAGACCAAAGAGCAAATCATTCTGAGAGGGCAGTGGGATACAGAACTTGGCCTTAAATATGCAATGGACCAACCCACACAATCTATATCAGACTCCAACACCTCTGATGGGCTTTCCTGTTTATTCCCCCAGAGCTACATTACATTATAGTCCTCTCCCGCCTTAATGCAACACTGGATTTTGCTAAAGCAATAAATAACCAATACCAAGCCTAACAAATGCAGCGGGTTCAGACTGTACAGAAGTCATTCTCTTATTTGACTGTTCTTAGTCCTAGAACAAAGTTATGGTACCAGCGTAATTCAAATCCTACATTAACTGTTGGTTGTTATCCTACATTAACTGTTGATTGTTATCAAAGTCATAATTAAAATGTTATCTAGAACCTGCTGATGCTTGCACTCAGGGACCTCGACTAAAGGGATGTGTCTTCAGAGGTCTGTCTTAGTTTGGTTTTACTTGGGAACAGATGCAGTTGAAATGTTTATTATGCAAGTATAAATCTAGACTATTGGGCTTTGTTTGTTTGTATATGTGCTGCTATTTACTGATGTTCTGTTGTTACGTGTTATTATTTATTGTCTGAGCGTCATTCTCCTGTATCGACACAATCCATTGTCAATGGCATTTAGCTATCCACTTTCAGTCAAGCCCTGCACCCCCTCCTCTGTGGACATACCTCACTTCTCATGGCCTTCAGCTGTGTGCAGTGGGGACTTTCCTTTTGCCAGGCCCAACAAGCCACTATATTGGCATAACCCACTGCACAGAATTTGTCTTTGTGCAGTGGTGGTTTTGGATTATCCCTGCTACAAAGTGATTTTATTTATATAATGCTTGTCCACACAAGCCTTTCCCTTAGAACATGCACAGTATATATTTGTTTTGTCCCCTTACAAAGTAAATTCAACTACGCATGGTGTTCGGCTTTCTGCAGCAAGCTTAGGAACTGTGCCTGGCCTATGGCCAAGTGCTGTGTTATAACTCTCACCACATCAAATCCAGTTGCACTCTCCATTTGGCTGTGCACAAAAGGCTTGGTGCACAGGGGTTGACCGACATACAGGTCCTGTACCGGGTCCCCATCCAACAAACCAGCTAACATGCCCTTCTGACTTGCACAGCGGGTTCTAGCCTAAAGGCCTGGACTATGGCCAAGACCGTCAACAAGCTCCCTTCCCAATCAAACCGTCTGCTTCCTCCCCTCGGCTATATGCAAGGGGCTCTGCGTGTTAAGCATAGCTGTCCCGTCCCATCACACTAAAACAACTGCGTAATCTTTTGGGTATGCACAGTGAGTTCGGGGCACCTGGCCTGGCCTATGAAGAGAGTCTGCACTCATCCGCTGTCCCACCAAAGCAGCTGTGCATAGCAAGGTGGGCAGTTTTCTGCCGCTAAAGCGGAGATAATGTTAACGCCGTGCTTGATAATATGCCTGACAGTGTTTTGTAACACAGTCAAAAATAGTTCAAATCCCTGTCTTTTTCAGCGGCCCACCACAATGCTGGGTTTGATTTGGGTTGAAAACTGGGAAACAGAGACATGACAGTGGGTTTGTCTGACGTCCGTAGCAACAAGGGTGCAGTGACGTGCTGAGTTGTACAAAAACTCAGCAGTTACTAAAAAAAGGGCTCGACTATAGATCCAGTGGTTAAGCTAACCTTGTGTCAGACAAGCAGTTTGAACCCACGCCTACTCCTCTTTGAATGAAAGGTCACAATATATTGAAAGCACAAGGCGGCGGATGGATACATCAGTGGAGAGAAAATATCAATAATTATTGATATGCACAGCATAGATGATCAAGAAATCAAAAGAAAGGGACGTGAGACTTAAATGTTGTGCTTCACTTAATGAGATCCTTCCTAACTGGACGAAATACTCGATACATTCAAAGGTGCTTCTAGAATCTTAAAGAATTAGTCCCTTTACAATGAAAAGAATGCCCTTTGAAGCATTCCATAGGCATGATTATAGAGTCCTTTAGATTGTGTTAGGAAATATTTCAACTGACCTTAACTACTCAGCAGCTTCCATTTTATGTGGGTGTAGGTAAGCACAATTGGCGAAAATATCAAAATAAAAAGTCAGATAAACAAAAAGGAGGAAGCAATATGTTGGAAAACCACTGTGTGAAATGGAATATGAGACTCACAAAATGTTTGCACAGTGGCAGGAAAGTGGCAGGACCCCCTACAATCCCCTAAATAAAAACGCACCCGTCTAATGTAGCACAGGGGGATAAGGTCAAAGTGCTAAATGGGGCAAAAACAGTAAACCAGTTGAGGGAGGTGGCAATAAAATCACTATAGCCTCAGGAAAAATAGAAAAGGGGCGGAGAAGAGAGGTGGAGGGGGGAGGAGGCCTCGAACTATGAGGCAACCATCATTTTAAAAGGATTAAAAAAACGAAAAACTAAACCACTTTAAAAAAAGACCAACTTCAGAAGAAAAAAATTGGACCACTTTGGTTCTATCTTTTTGTGTTACTGTCATTTCATTTTGAATTTCTAACATACATTGTATGTAAGATAATACTGGAAAAACTACAAGGAGTCGAAATGTTTGGCAACATTCATAGATAAAAAAGACCCTACCAGGAAGGTTCAGAGCCTTCAAGAAGATACACATTGATCAGTATTCTGCCCTTTTGTAATTAGGCAGTCACACACGTGATGCAAGCACTTTGAGCCTCAGTGATGTAGAGTGCCACTAGGGCGCTCCTCTACTTTGTATCCACCCGTACATGCATCCCCACACCCCTCGGGGCGGGCCCGCGCCGAGGGGATAAATAAACCTGCGGAAGACCGCTCCGGGTCTTCCCACCTGCACCCAGTATGACCAGTGTGGTGTCGCATTCATTTACTAAAGCCAGGGCCTGCCCGTAGCCGAGCAGCCCTCTACATTGGCGACGAGGATGGGATGGTCGATGAAATGGTGAGATCATGCCATGCCTGCACCATCACAGGTGGAGACCCAGCGCCCGCGCCCGTGGTTACGGAGGAACCATGCCAACCCCGTGGATGCACCTGAGTGTGGACTTCGGGAGTTTTCCGGATGGCCGTCACAAGATGGTAATCGTCGACTCGTACTCGAAGTTCCCGGTTGTGGAAGTCCTATCGTCAACAGCATTCCCACAGGTGAAAACAGCCCTGGACCGAACCTTTGCGCGGATGGGCCTCCCGGCAGAGGTTAAATCTGATAACGGACCCCCCTTTCAGGGACGGGAATTCCAGGGATACCTAGAGGACCTCGCCATCCGACACAGAAAGATCACCCCCTTGTGGCCCCAGGCCAATGGGGAAGTGGAAAGACTTATGAGGACCCTCAATCGCGCTTTGCGCATTGCTGTTGACAATGGAGAGAATCCAGAAACTGCCCTTGCCCAGTTTTTGGGGGCATTAGTCAAACGCCTCACAGCACCACGAAGTGTGCTCCAGCCCATCTGTTGTTCAAACGAGCCCCGAGAGACATCATACCGGCGGGCCCAGAGTGGGCCCCGGAACCGAGGAATGAGGAAGCCATTCAAGCGAGAAGAGAAACGACCAATCGGAAGGCGAGCGAGGCGCGCCATGCTAAGGTGCCAACGTTTGCCTTAGGAGACTCGGTGGTGATCAAAGACCGACATCCCGGGTGGAAATTCCGGACACCTTACGAGCCTGAGGTCTGGAATGTAGAAGAGATCAAGGGAACAATGGTGACGGCCCGAAGAGGAAACCAACGGGTCACCCGGAATGTCTCTAGCTTCAAGAGAGCTGCCGATCCAGAATCAGACGCCGGAAGTGAGGTCCACCCTTGCATGACACTGCCAAGAAACTCGGCCGTATCGTCACCAGCCTGGAGTCCGGCAACGGAGGGGAGTGGGACGGTGAGCCCCATGGTTGGGGAACAATCAAGAACATAACACAGAGAATGCTAAGGGTCTATGAAAAGAACTACGCCTAACTGACTAAAAGTCACTAAACACTCAATTGTAGTGTAAGGAAGTAGTGGTTCTAAGGAGAGAAAAACAGCAGAAGGAAAGGGTATAGACTTGAGTAAGAATAGCCATCAGCCCACCTGCTGGCAGAAAATCGTCATCTGGGTTAAAGTTGGAAACTGGTATCCACTAGACACCTCCTCAGGTTTCTTTCGAGGAGTGCCAGTATTGGATCCACCAGTGAGATAGATAGTCAGCAGGTAAAATTAGTAGGTTGAAGGGAAAAGTTGCAGTGTTCAAGAAAAAAGTGTAAATGTGAAGAATAAATGTGATATTATTAAAAATGCCTGTTAGGATGCCAAGAAACAACTTTAATGGGAGTGATCAACATAACGGCATGATTAAAAGCAGAGTGAAGATAGTATGAAAAAATTACTATAAATTATAGATGGTGATTGGTCAACATGTTTCAGCCTCACAAGGCTTTCTTCAGGACCTATAATATACACTACTGCAACAGTGAATCAAAGAAAAAATGGACTTACCAGTCAGTTATTACTAAATGGTAGTCTCATATCATTCTGACAGGAACTCTCCTAAGAAGGAAAACAAAAAAGAAAAAGACACACACAACATAACAGATGTAAACCATTATGAAAACATCAGTGTATGTGTAAATCAACATATCACACTTTGGTAACAGCAAACTCACCCATCATTGGTATGGGGGAAGGCCTCACCTCGCCTGGCACTCACTCAGGTCAAAGAGGCCACGCTCTAAACATAAGGAAAAAAGGGGTAGGTTGTATTTGAAGATCTAGTCACATATATATATATATATATATATATATATATAGCAAGGTTCCTTTGGTCCTATTCGTTTATGAATATGATCTATAGGCAGTTAAAAATGACAGTTTTGAACAGAAAAAACACTGATTTGATGGTTAAAAAGCGCCTCTAGTTTGCATATACTATTGATGATTGGCGCGCTAATATATAAAAGCATATTTCTCTTAAAATCTGTCTCCAAGTGTAGCCATATCAAATGGAAAGGAGAGAAGTAGCTATTCGTTGATCTTAAGCACGTAAACTCAATGCATGCCTCGTCCAATTAAGCAGAGATATCCCAACACAGCAGTAAAGGGATTCCCCAGTTGTTGCTAAGAGGTTGCAAGTTGTAAAAGTTTCACGGAGACAAATGCCAAGAAAAGAATCCATGTTGATGGAAAATGCGGAGGGGAAATGCTGAGAATGCTGCCACCCACCTGTCCGTCGTTACCTCGGTCTATCATCTGAGCCGAGGGGAAGGTGGCGGTTGTGTCGACTCAATCGGTAAAAATAGGCCACTTGCGGACCTGAAGGGGACCACATTGAGAAATCTTAGCCGGATATACTCGGCGGTGATTGGTTCAATCTGAGAGCATGGAGACCGGAAATAATTAGAAAGATCGGCCTCCTTCGAAAAAAGTGCTTGCGGACCAGACTGAGACCGCATTGCAGAGCATGGCTCAATTTGATAGGTTCAAATGAGAGAACCGGAAACGGAAGGAAAAGTACAGCTACCGGTCTGTTCGGCGTATAGTTTTAGTAGTTTAATGACCGTATTTTTTAAAATGATATGTTATTTTAGTCAGAGCGGCTTTCGACAGTGACTACTCTTTATTGAAGTCGGCCCCTCAGAAGTATAAATATGGAGCCATACGAAAAACGATGACACACAGCTATTCCTGCTATAAGGCAATTGGTTCGTTCTCGAAACCGGAAGTCATGGAGTGGAACATCCAATCTTTACTAATTGGTAAAGAAGTGTGAACTGTCCTTCCAATCGTATAAATTCTGACTGAACAGAGGGTTTACCTAGCGTGGAGAGATATATTACACCACTGATTTTATAGTCCACCATCAATATTATTAAAGCATCAGTCTCTCTAAAAAAGCATCAGTCTCTCTAAAAAAGCATCAGTCTCTCTAAAAACTACGAACATGTTTGAATGTACATATTCAGTTAATGTAGAATTGCCTTGCATCTGTATAAACGATGGGTGCCTAGGTAGATATAGAGAGAAGTCAATTTTGGTGCCCACTATAAGGTATCTATTCATGTTCATAAATCTACACATAGATATTCAGCAGGCGACTGATTGATGTAGACATGTACATGTTTAATATACAACTGGGGGAAGATTCCACAATGTCACTGTGGATTCATTTGAGGTCGACCGTGGTCTAGTGTGCACCAGTTCGTCTTTTAAGTTTGAGCTCCTCTTGAAGGAGAAGAGTGGCGGTGGAATGTTATCACCCGCGGTGTTCAGTATTCGCCAGTTTTGTCGGATGATTTTCTGCACTAAGGATGACACTGTACTAAAGGTAGTAACAAAAGTCAATCTTTCAAGAGGTGGTTTTTCCACAGGAATGGTTAGTAGAGCCTCACAATGATTATTGGAGGCTCTTTTGCATGATTGTTTGATCAACGCACTTGGATACAGTCGCTGTTTCAACTTAGTTGATAAAATCAGGGCTTGTTCTTGAAAATCAGATTTCTCGGAACAATTTCTTCGGACCCTTAGAAATTTCTAAGGGTTCGAAGAAATTGTTCCGAGAAATCTGATTTTCAAGAACAAGCCCTGATTTTATCAACTAAGTTGAAACAGCTACTGTATCCAAGTGCGTTGATCAAAAAATCATGCAAAAGAGCCTCCAATAATCATCGTGAGGCTCTACTAACCATTCCTGTGGAAAAACCACCTCTTGAAAGATTGACTTTTGTTACTACCTTTAGTACAGTGTCATCCTTAGTGCAGAAAATCATCCGACAAAACTGGGGAATACTGAACACCGCGGGTGATAACATTCCACCGCCACTCTTCTCCTTCAAGAGGAGCTCAAACTTAAAAGACGAACTGGTGCACACTAGACCACGGTCGACCTCAAATGAATCCACAGTGACATTGTGGAATCTTCCCCCAGTTCAAGGCCACCATCCATGTGGCAACTGTTCAGTTTGCCCTCAAACCAGAAAAGTGCTAACAGTGGATATTGGTACATCACGCCCATGGGTATTGAAACAACACATGAACTGCAATAGCGAGAAGGTCATCTATCAAATCACATGCCCTTGTGCCCTTCGCTATATAGGCATGACGACCAGGAAGGTCAAATTAAGAATACAAGAACACAAAAGTACCATCAGGCGAAATAAGCAGGCCACTCGCATGACCAATCATTTTCTTACAATGAAACACTCTGCCGATGATATGGAATGGATAGTGCTTGAACAACCGCTAATTCCCTTACATGTCAGAGACATTTCTCATTATCTGTTCGTAAAAGAACAGAAATGGATTTTTAAGTTAAAGTGCGACACCGTGGGACTGAATGATGATATACCATGAATTCAGCTCTGACACAACACGTCTACATCAATCAGTCGCCTGCTGAATACCTATGTGTAGATTTATGAACATGAATAGATACCTTATAGTGGGCACCAAAATTGACTTCTCTCTATATCTACCTAGGCACCCATCGTTTATACAGATGCAAGGCAATCCGATACTTAACTGAATATGTATATTTAAACATGTACATGTCTACATCAATCAGTCGCCTGCTGAATACCTATGTGTAGATTTATGAACATGAATAGATACCTTATAGTGGGCACCAAAATTGACTTCTCTCTATATCTACCTAGGCACCCATCGTTTATACAGATGCAAGGCAATTCTACATTAACTGAATATGTACATTCAAACATGTTCGTAGTTTTTAGAGAGACTGATGCTTTTTTAGAGAGACTGATGCTTTTTTAGAGAGACTGATGCTTTAATAATATTGATGGTGGACTATAAAATCAGTGGTGTAATATATCTCTCCACGCTAGGTAAACCCTCTGTTCAGTCAGAATTTATACGATTGGAAGGACAGTTCACCCTTCTTTACCAATTAGTAAAGATTGGATGTTCCACTCCATGACTTCCGGTTTCGAGAACGAACCAATTGCCTTATAGCAGGAATAGCTGTGTGTCATCGTTTTTCGTATGGCTCCATATTTATACTTCTGAGGGGCCGACTTCAATAAAGAGTAGTCACTGTCGAAAGCCGCTCTGACTAAAATAACATATCGTTTTAAAAAATACGGTCATTAAACTACTAAAACTATACGCCGAACAGACCGGTAGCTGTACTTTTCCTTCCGTTTCCGGTTCTCTCATTTGAACCTATCAAATTGAGCCATGCTCTGCAATGCGGTCTCAGTCTGGTCCGCAAGCGCTTTTTTCGAAGGAGGCCGATCTTTCTAATTATTTCCGGTCTCCATGCTCTCAGATTGAACCAATCACTGCCGAGTATATACGGCTAAGATATCTCAATGTGGTCCCCTTCAGGTCCGCAAGTGGCCTATTTTTACCGACTGAGTCGACACAACCGCCACCTTCCCCTCGGCTCAGATGATAGACCGAGGTAACGACGGACAGGTGGGTGGCAGCATTCTCAGCATTTCCCCTCCGCATTTTCCATCGACATGGATTCTTTTCTTGGCATTTGTCTCCGTGAAACTTTTACAACTTGCAGCCTCTTAGCAACAACTGGGGAATCCCTTTACTGCTGTGTTGGGATATCTCTGCTTAATTGGACGAGGCATGCATTGAGTTTACGTGCTTAAGATCAACGAATAGCTACATCTCTCCTTTCCATTTGTTATGGCTACACTTGGAGACAGATTTTAAGAGAAATATGCTTTTATATATTAGCGCGCCAATCATCACTAGTATATGCAAACTAGAGGCACTTTTTTACCATCAAATCAGTGTTTTTTTCTGTTCAAAACTGTCATTTTTAACTGCCTATGGATCATATTCATAAACGAATAGGACCAAAGGAACCTTGCTATATATATATATATGTGGCTAGATCTTTAAATACAACCTACCCCTTTTTTTCCTTATGTTTAGAGCGTGGCCTCTTTGACCTGAGCGAGTGCCAGGCGAGGTGAGGCCTTCCCCCATACCAATGATGGGTGAGTTTGCTGTTACCAAAGTGTGATATGTTGATTTACACATACACTGATGTTTTCATAATGGTTTACATCTGTTATGTTGTGTGTGTCTTTTTCTTTTTTGTTGTCCTTCTTAGGAGAGTTCCTGTCAGAATGGTATGAGACTACCATTTAGTAATAACTGACTGGTAGGTCCATTTTTTCTTTGATTCACTGTTGCAGTAGTGTATATTATAGGTCCTGACGAAAGCCTTGTGAGGCTGAAACATGTTGACCAATCACCATCTATAATTGATAGTAATTTTTTCATACTATCTTCACTCTGCTTTTAATCATGCCGTTATGTTGATCACTCCCATTAAAGTTGTTTCTTGGCATCCTAACAGGCATTTTTAATAATATCACATTTATTCTTCACATTTACACTTTTTTCTTGAACACTGCAACTTTTCCCTTCAACCTACTAATTTTACCTGCTGACTATCTATCTCACTGGTGGATCCAATACTGGCACTCCTCGAAAGAAACCTGAGGAGGTGTCTAGTGGATACCAGTTTCCAACTTTAACCCAGATGACGATTTTCTGCCAGCAGGTGGGCTGATGGGTATTCTTACTCAAGTCTATACCCTTTCCTTCTGCTGTTTTTCTCTCCTTAGAACCACTACTTCCTTGCACTACAATTGAGTGTTTAGTGACTTTTAGTCAGTTAGGCGTAGTTCTTTTCATAGACCTTTAGCATTCTCTGTGTTATGTTACTTGTTAGTTTGGGGGACAGGATGCAAGTTGGTCTCTAAAAATTCTTTTCCCCTTGGACCCCCCTCATATTGTGTTTTTGTTGAACAATCAAGAACACCCTGTCTGTCCCCAGACTGCGATGAGGCCACTGAATGTCAAAACGAGGTGCCGATGTCTTCAAGCCGCCGCAACCAAAGATACCATCTATGGCCCAATCCGGGGCCCAGTCAGAGAGACTTTGTGTGTGCCTCACCATAAGAAAGACTTTGATCCTGGTGCCAGCTAAAATAAAGGAGGGATGTAGAGTGCCACTCGGGCGCTCCTCTACTTTGTATCCACCCATACATGCATCCCCACACCCCTCGGTGCGAGCCCGCTCCGAGGGGATAAATAAACCTGCGGAAGACCGCTCGGGGTCTTCCCGCCAGCACCCAGTATGACCAGTGTGGTGTCGCATTCATTTACTAAAGCCAGGGCCTGCCCGTAGCCGAGCAGCCCTCTACAAGTGACTGGCGAATTCCCATTTTTAGGTTGCGCCTGTACAGCGCTTGCACTGTGCTTGTAAAATCTCTTGTATTCAATATGTTTGTGTTCATTTCCTTTGATGTGGAACTTTTTTTTGTTAGCTTCCCCTGGTTGCACGCATTTCTGATACTACTACTAAAGCTGCTCACACTGTTTAAGCCCCATTCGCTTTCAAGGTCATCAGGTCATTTCTACGGAAAAGCCAGATAGCTTCTAACCATATTCTGGAATGCTTGTTTTTTAAACTTATTTGTGTAAAACTGATGCTTTAGCCTTAGAATGTTTGCGGCATTTCCTATTCATGCCTCAATACCTTTCTTTGCACTTCGTAGGCATTATTTAATTCAATTTAATCTATCTGGTCATTATGATCAAATTCTAAATGTTGTAATAAACATTGCATGTTAAAAATAAAGTTAATATATAAGAGCGATGCTATATTTGACTACTAAAGAGGCAGCCACAAGTGTAGTTACCTTGCAGACAACAGGGTCATGATTTGGATGGTGCAGCAGGTGCAGTAGCACCAGGACCAAAAGCTCTGGGCACCCCACCAAATGCCTAATTTTGCTATATTTTACTACTAAGCAGGCAGCCGTTAGTGCAGTTACCTTACAGGCAGTAGGGTCATGATGTGAATGGTATGGCAGGTGCAGTGGCACAGGGCCCAAAAGTTGTCAGAACTCCTCTAAACACATAATATTGCTATTACATAAATTCATTCTATTTCCCTTTTTCATTTCATTTTTCAAAATGTTGTAATTACTTAGCCGCACTATGTGACTAGTAACAACACAATATGTTGCCTTTTTGTACATAAACAAGTCTTAACACTTTAATAGACTTTCTGTAATTTATATTGTACAACCACTCAGCCAGCTACAATTTACAACAAAAAACAGCTTATTATTAATCACATAGGCGGAACCTAATGAATTTACCCAGTGGGCTCCATCTCATGTCCATGCTATATAAGAGGCTATATAAGGCCGCCGTATCCCTACTCCCCAGTCAGGATGCTGGAGTGCGTGCCACCTGGGAGCGGGACGTGGGCTATCCCATCTCTGAACCACAGTGGAGCTGCTGCTGTACACAAATACGCTGAGTTTCCCCTAACCACAGACACAAGTTGCTACATTTCAAGTTTCTTTGGCGGGCATTCATGACACCGAGTAGACTACACCACATGGACCTTTCCCGCCCATACGCGTGTTCCAGATGTAATTCCCCAGAGGCAGACTATGCACACATGGCATGGACATGTGATATGATTGCTGGGTATTGGAGGACGGTCTTTAGGGAGCTCTCTCGTATGATTGAATTGAAGATCACGCCTTCCCCGCTATTGACACTTATGGGGTACACATACGACCTCCCTAAACCCAAAAAGCACTTTGTCGCAATTGACAAAAGGGAAGTAGCCATAAATTGAGGTGGCAAATTCTCACCCACATTGAAAACATGGTTACGCAGCATGACATATTGCAACACAAATAGTGAAACATATGCACAGATGAAACCGCCTGCTTGCAGGCCTCTTGACATATGGCAGCCATTCCACTCATATTTATTGGCCGTGCAAGACCCGGGAGACACGTCGCCCCCGCAGCAGCACACCTCCCAAAGCATTGGGGCGAGAGGGAGAACACAAGCATCCGTTAGACACAGACACGATAGTGATGTAAATGCACTTCCCTCTCACCCTGCTATCCAGGATTGTTGTCATTCATGATTGTTCTGATAACTTATACATGTATATGGACCTGATATCAACATCAACCACAGTTAAGGCTAAGCTATACTGCATCTTTGCTTCAATGCTTATTGTGCAAATCAATAAATAAAATAAAAAATAAATAAAGATGAATTTACCAGTGCTTGTGTATTATTTTAAACCTTTGAACCCAGGCGTTCTTGACACGTTTTCCTTTTCATGATGAACCCCCATGCATTCAGACCTCAGAGACTGAAACACTGACTGCCTGCAAGTGGACCAGTAAAGACATGGACCTAACAATCTGGTGCAGATTCTCAAGAAAATCACAGAATGCTGTGCAGCAGCCAAAAATGGTGCGCTGTTTTGCGTGACAGGGAGGGAGCAGGAAAGAACCATGTCTATATATATATATGGCTCTCTTCCCCTCTCCTTGGCTCCACTGCAAATTTTTGCTGCTGTGCCCCACTCACACACCTTAGCACCACAGTATCAGGGTGCGTGCCTGAGTCTACCATAGGTTTTGTATTGAAAGTGTACCCTTCCAGTACAAGCTACTATGCTTAGATACACTTTCAAACTTTTCCTACTTTGGATGTGTGCTGCACAGTGTAGCACTCATGCAAAGTCGGAAAAGAAAGGAGAAATAAAAGCCAGGGCAGCTCTAGGGCGGTGTGATCGGTGACAACACACTGGGCACTGACTTGGAGTGGGGGTGTAATTTTTTGCAAGTGTACAATCATTTTGAAAACAGCTGCTGCCACTTTCCTTGCCTCCAGCAATTTTCAGGCGTCAATTAAAATGTCAAGATAACGCCAGTGATTGATTGTTTTCCTGGAAAGAGACGGAGGTTTGTCTAGTGGAAATTTTGACTCATCCAAAGGCAGCGCAGAGGGTTAAAATGCCTGCTGCTAAGAACGTGTACCACGCAGATAACAAAGTGCATGTAATGTAAATAGGTCAGTGGGTTACTGCTCCTGTAAGAGAGCTCCTTTTGTTACTTGTGGTTGGTAAGTCAAAATCCTAATATAGACACTGATCTATTAACTATCATCAAAGAGCTGCATGTAAACTGCAAGGTATATGCTAGAGCTATATGTTTTTTGCCCAGTCTTTCATTTTCCTATTCTTGTCAAAAGGGTTCATTTGGGTAGAAAACAATTCTTATTATTAGAGAGAACCCCTAACAATGGTATTACATTTTATATTCTGAATTTGTGCTTTTCCAGAATAACTACTCTTAAACTATATTGCCCACCAGTATCGATGACATGTGACTCCTACAAAACACCTTGTAGTCCTGTCTAATGTAACATTTCTTATACACTGATTTACACACCTATGATTGTCTTTGTGCAATGTGTGTGTGATGTAAAGTGCTCTGACACCTTTCACTGGTATGAGTGGCACTATAATACTAAATGAATCCCAGAGACAGTGGTTCTGGAGACTTGAGGGACACTGTTAAAGGTTGGTGGTGAGGGAATCCGTGGCAGACGTGGTCATTGGGGGCAACAACAAACATTGTCGCACAGGGCGCTACCAGTTTTAAAGCCGGCCCTGATAAAAACATTTTTTCTTTTAACGTCTCCTTTCAAATGGAGATTTGCGACAAAAGGCATGGGTGGTTGCATGGGCACGCCCACCTACCACGCATGTAACTCCCCCGTGGCACTAAGTAACATAAAGCAGTATTTCGCACTGCTTTGCATTACTTTTAGGGTACTTTCTAGCACAAAACAAGTTGTGCAGTGAAAAGTGAATTAGGGAAAAAAAAATTGTGCTGGTTAGCATCACTTTTGTGATGCTATCCAAGCGCAAAATGTTTGCGAATCTACCCCTGTAAGCGCAAGTGTGAGAACCTCCATTTTTATTCTTGATGAATACTTTCACTTTTTTTCAAGCAAAATGCACTTTGCTTCATTGAAGGAGTAAGCTTTTAAATTTGAGAAAAGATGCAGCAGGTGGACACCCATGCTGGAGGCTCTAGATCTGGGAAGCACTGGATCCAAGTATCCTTGTTTGCTGGAAGTGAAAGGTTGGCAGGACAGAAAGTCAGCATTCTGACCCTGATTTGTCATGGGGTGTTTTCCTGTGTGAATGTTTCTTTGTTACTTTTTTCAGTGCATACAATACTGTTCCCTTGTACTTGTTGACTGTTATTGTCAACTCCTCTCGAACAATTTTAAGTGGGCTGAGTCTTCCAACTAACTGTATGCCTGCTAAATCATATTAATTGTCAACATGTTCCGAAATTAACAATTTTATTTTAAAGCCTTCCGTTTTTGTTCAGATATATATATTTGATTTAACTATTCTGTGGTTTGCTGCCACTTCACAAAACCAATTAAATGTGTAGAGGAGTTTGTGTATTTATAAACAGCCAGCATATGGCGCTCATTATTATTGACTTCAAGGAGTAGAAAAGCAGGTGGGGAATATGGTTAATAAACAAATTGGTTTTGATATCTTTGTAATAAACCTAAAGTTTCATCTCTATGAAATTGACCCGATGTTGTCCTAAGATGCCTAAAGCTGGCGTGTGCGCCACAAGGTGACCATCTGAGGCAGGCTTAACTTCACAGATGAGCCTAGAGGCCTAAATAATAATTTCAAGTTTACCTACGAGTTCTGAGGTATCCCTTACGAAAGGAGGAATTACCACTAAAAACGGTGTTACCACACTTATTTCCATGAGTAATTTCCAAGTTAGTTGCCATGTTCCTCAAACACATTCTCCAAGGTTTGACCTGATGAATGAGGGCCATATTATCAAGAAAGGGCGATACATTATTGCCGCTTTTATCGGCAGGAAACTGCTGCTAAAGCGGCCATAATGGGCTTGATAATATGTCCTTGTGAATTCCCATTAAAGCCCAGGTTCTGGTGTCAAGGGCCTATTATCAAGCCCATTATCTCCGCTTTAGCGGCAGTTTCCTGCCGATAAAAGCGGCGATAATGTATCGCCCTTTCTTGATAATATGGCCCATGGTTCGGAAAAACTCCACAAGTGCACTAACTCCTGTAGGGAAATTCTGCATTGCTGGAATCCCAGTTCGGATGGTAACAGAAGCTTCTAGCCGAATCCGGATTACCCCAGGAATTAGAATAAAGGCCTTAGAGTCACGTTGACTCCGGTAGACTATTTTCTGAAGTAATTCCATAATGGAACTGCATCAGAAGGCATGACTGTCTTCAGAGCAGTCAAGACTCAACCAAGGCTACATCTGCACTGACATGGAAGAAGTGCTGGCAGTGTTTTACTTTTCTTAGCACTCTTCAGAGTCTTGAAAATTTCTTCTGGACCCTGATTCAAAAACCGTGTCCACTACTCTCAGGAAGAGGGTACTTGTGACCTTGGGGCCCAATGTGTTTCCTTCGACTTATTCGACTACAGAGTGGAAAGGCGTACCATGTGGACACCGAACTAAACGTCTAGTACACTGAGAGCATTGCCGCATCCCTAGTACTTGCAATATGGAGACCAAAAGGGCAAAGGGATCATTTCTCAGTGTAAAAGTAGCCTAAGCAGCTGCTTCACTCGAGACTCCTCGATTTTCTGTCTAGATTTTTCCTTGTTGGACGCTTTGTGTTCTCAATGTCGTTGTGAGGAAGATGTTGCTTGGTGCATGTTCGACCTACTGTAACTCTGTCTATCCTTATGTTGGTCTATTGCATATTCTAGAGATGGTGTTGCCCGTACACTCACAGGAACGCTGGATGGACAAACAGGCCACTTCTTTCTCTTTTTATATTGCTGTTTTCACCAACGAAAGCATTAAGATCTTTCCCGACGCAGTTGGCACTCCACTCTCCTTTAAAGGCTTCGAAGACATCCAACAGCTAAAAACCTGCTTCAAACTGACCATGATTAGTTTTATAGAGTGCGAACTTGCTCCGTTAGGGTGTCAGAGCCTTTTTACAGGAGAGCAAAGCAATATACAGACAGACTTAGAATCAACCAGTAGCAACTGTCAAGTGAATGATTAAATCTCAATTCAGCAGTGCACAGTTTCTCCTAAACTGCTGCTTATAAACGTAGAGCTGGAATTCCAGTAAAATATCAGTGGTGCAAGGAGCCCGCGATGGAGCTCCTGCATCTGCACCCTGCAATCTAAAGGACAAAAAGTACTGGAATGGATTTGAACAAATAAGCCCCTGAAGATCAGGAGATGAAGCTGTAACAGAGGCCTGACCAGTGGTGCACAGGGATGGTGGAGGGGAGTCAGACGGCTGAGACACACATAATGGTAGATGGAGCGACAGCATTAGACCTGCGGTGAGGGGAGTCAGCTTCTCGCTGATCAAAGATCAGAACAGAGATACAGATGCAGAAGTTGGCCAGAAGTGAGGATCCTTACATGCAGGGAGTTAGCTGAGAGGCTTGTGTATTACATTTGGATGTTCCCAATCCCACCTCTGCTTTTGCTAGTGCTGAAGCACAAAGCCCAGGCTCTGCAGAAGCAGTTCTGGATCTATTTGAGCGTCAGCCATGAGTCACCAGCAAAGCTCTGATGTGTCGACCAAATGAGGGAATGGGATGTTCAACAGACGGAACTGAGATTCTCAAGCATACTTCTATCAAAAAGTGAATTTGTGCACTTTCAACCACTGCGCGTGCAGGAAATCTGAGAAAAAATGAGTCCATACGGAGAAATCAATGAGTGTCTGGGAGATCGCTAAGGCACACACTTTTGATGGTTAACAAAGTTGTCCAAGCAATCTTTACATGAGTGAGGTAACAAAGACTGCATTAGGTGTTTAAGACTACTTCGTGACAGTGCAGTGAATCACAACATACCCTTCAACCTTTACACCACTGCACTGTAGCCTGTGCTGTAGACCAGGAACATGGAACAATGAATTTCAGATTCAGAGGAAGTGATGTAGTATGCTAGCTAATTAATTTCAGGGCAGGTACATTAAACTATTTATTCAATGTAAGACGATTTTCAGGTGGGGGGAAAGGATAGGTTGACTTACTTGAAAGTGAGTCATTAAACATTCTACTCAGGTAATAAAGAAACCGCACTGATACCACTGACACCTATGAAAAAATGAATAACTCGGTGGCAGGCTCAACGGGGATGATCACAACACTTTTCAATATTATTGACAGTAAACCACAGGGACAAGTGTGAACATACTGAGAGCAACGGGAGCAGGGACTGGCGTGACAGATCAGGCAGGAGGACTAGGATGACCCACTGAAGGATGTATTAAAGGCCTACAGATGCTTACAGAATGAAGGAGGCCATTATACAGACCCCCCAGGATATAGCGGCATGGATTAGCATATTTAGCGGCACAAAAATGGAAATTTAGCGGCACAAATATGGAAATTTAGCTGCAATTTTGTGGCATTTTATGTGGCCATTTTTCCTACAACAAACACAGATATCTTAGTTTTTTAGTTATTTAACAACATGAAGCTGTGTATATTTGGTTTATTTACAATGTAGACACTTTGTTTCCCTCGAGCGTGTGCTTCACAATTATGGGCTGCTGCAGTTTCACAGCAAATCTACAACTAGGAAGGAATATTTCTTTCCTGTCCATATTTTATTGTGTCTTGCTCCCCGTCCCATCCTTCCTCTGTTGTTGCAACAACACCTCCTCACTGTACAGGTCTTTTTTCCAGCTAGTACTGCAGCCACTACGTCTGGTGCACTACGTGATTTTAACATGGCAGCTCCCAGTCTACCAACACATGAGTTGGTGAGCGCCCAATGCCTCTATACAATCTATTCCAATATGACGACAGCGGTTTTCCGAGTCAGATTGT
Organism: Lissotriton helveticus; assembly: GCF_964261635.1. NCBI lineage: Eukaryota > Metazoa > Chordata > Amphibia > Caudata > Salamandridae > Lissotriton > Lissotriton helveticus. Next base: position 460,166,205 of record NC_136073.1, read on the forward strand.
TGTAGCACTCACCATGCATCTTCTCTTTGCTCCCCTCCCCCAAACACAGAATCTTGTCACTACCTTTGGTAGATTTACCAAAGTGCCGTTATTCAAATTTGAGGCAAGTGTCCTAATTTTCATGCTTCAAATGTATTTCTTAGCAGTTCTATATCAATCTATCTCTGTGGCTGCAGCTACCAACCTACTGCAGGAAAACCTAGGGCTAGAATTGGCAAGAGGAGAGTTTATTACCTGGTTTATGCAGGTAAACTCATGTCAGGTCAGTTTGTGTCTTGCAATAGAGTTCGTGTCGGCACCCAATACTTCTTTTAAAGTGAAAGCACTGATAAAGTAAACTCTGACTCCCTTCAACGTGCAGTACTAGCGTAAGACACTCTGGAAAGTCTGCATTTTATATTTGCCCGGGATGAGCAGGAGGCATAATTGCTTGCTTGAGGGCCAGTGTCACCCTTGTCACACCACCCTCCCCTCATCGCACAACCCCCCTAAAAATGGAATGGGCAGTATCTTAGCTCCAGATATGCCTGCCTATGATATAGCCTTGACAATATGGTATTAATGGTCACCAGGAAAAAGCATATCTTCCTACATTACTTATTATTAATGAATTGTGTAGAAAGTTATTATAAATACATGGATGAATAAACATTGCCATGACTTTCCGCAGCCATATATCGGGCCCCGCAAGTCAACAGTTGGTCAGATAAGCAAAGCAAACACTGTCTACATCAAATGCATGTTGCATATTTCGCGCGTGATAAGCATATAAAGGTGAGGCCAGTCCTATGGGCTTTGTCGGCTTGTGTTTTCCTCGAGCTCCAGTCTCCCCTCACCCGATGCATTCGTTCCTCTCCTGTGTCCAGATTTCTCCGCCCCCACGCTGCCCATGCCTTCCCCTCTCCAGTATCCCATAACCCCCCTTCGGCCCACTCCCTTACCGTCGCGTGCTCCAGCGTGGCATGGCCTCTCTGGCCGCTCAGCCTCCCACCTGCCGCCCGTAACATTCACGCTTCACATATTCATACCTGAGCAAAGTTGTGGGTGGGTGATGTGTGCCCTTCGCAGTCGCACAAGTTTAGAGTGTGAGCAGAGTTGTGGCAGAGGCCCACCACTTGGATCTCATTGCTGAAGAAAACTGCATGACCGGGCTGGTTAAGTGTTCATCCAACTTCGGCGATAGCAGCCTCCTGGGTGGGGGGGGAGGAGATGTTGGTCCACCAGCTACGGTAATGATGACTCCTTTGTCTAAAGCTAAGTGCCAGGTTCTCATGTTACAGGAGAGATGCTGGATGGCACGCTGGTACTTAGAAAGCTGTTGTCACTTCATGCAAATTGACACATGACCCATGCTGGGAGACACATCGCAGCTCGGTGCATGTCACACTCCCAATAACAAATTGACTTCTTCAGGCAGACCCCCCAGGATATAGCGGCTTTTGTAAAAATGCCGCAATTTCTACAAAAGTACCGATTTCGCGAGCACTTTTGTAAAAATCGCGGCATTTTTACAAAAGTGCCGATTTCGCGGCAAACCGCAAAATAACGAAATCGCGAAATCCTGGACGGTCTGATTATACGGTAATGTTGCAATCATATCTCCTAGAAAGGCTTCGAATTTGACACAGAATGTATTTAATCATTTGTAAGATCATGTGTTAAGAGCAGCCAGTCGAGGAATGCACAGAATTAGAAACAACCACATGCTCTCATTATGCTGAGGTATGAGACATACTCCCCATAGAGGAAAAATCTCATGATATTCCTAAGTAAAGACAGAAATGTAGGTCTACCTGGGCCTCTGTACTCTAGTACCTTTCAGGAATTGTTACAGGCCTGACTTGCCCAAAAGCCAAGATCCCTAGGCTTGTGCGTTTGATGGGAAAAAAATGTGCTTGAACCAACTCAAGCATTCATTCTGGCGTGGACGCTCTCTTGCAGACTTTATTGAAGGACAAGAGCCGGGTAAGTAGCGCGCTTTACAAGTACTCTGATTGATTGATTGATTGAGCTGTGAAAGAGACTGGAAGGGAAGAGGAACAAGGGCGGTGGGAGGGAAGTTTTACTATTGTGTTGGTTAAAGAGAGTGCTTTGCTAAAACACCTATTTTTCATTTTACGGATTTTTATATAGCACAAACTTGACCCAAATCGTGTATCAGAGCGTTTTACATAGCATCAGTTGCGTTACATGAGGACACACTCATTTATTTGTTTTTATGCACAGAGAGAATAAGTGATTTGCCCAGAATCACAGGATGTTCAGCGACCCAGTTCCCCAGATTTGATGACGACCGCCCTAGCCATTAGGCCAACTCCTCTCCCTTGAAAGAGGAGGTGGCTGTTATCAATACAGGTCCTCCTAAAGCAAATTAAACCCTTGCTTCTAGAAATCAACTTCAGAACTACAGTCCAAGCCTTGGTCCCCTCATTCCCGGATGTAAATAAAGCTTTGCTCAGTGGCCACCCCGACACCACTCTGGCACCTCTCAAAGACGTCCTATTGCCCATGAAATGCATCATCAGGTTTTAAAAAATTGTTCCCATCACCCCAGTGATACATTGGATCCTCTTTGAGGCTTGCATTTTCATGAGGGCCATCTGCATCACCCATAAAGTCACTTGAAGCAATGCCCTGTTTTTACCTGACCGGGAACGGAACCGCCTTAGATGGGCAGCGTCATACCAGAAGCCAGGACATTGCCAGAGATGAAAATATGCAAATAATTCAAAACAGAATAAGACCTTCTCCATCTAAGCTCCAAGATGTAGAACAGAAGTCGCTCTAGCATCAGATCTACTCCAATCGACCTGCAATTTACATGCTGAAGACTCATCTGAAGACTTATTACATCAGAGAACAGACTCCACACACACTGTGTACATGCCTCTCTGTAAATGAGCTTGATCCCTAATCCTAGGCTTGTGCCTATTAGAGCCGTGATGCTTCCTAGCTAGTTTTTAGGTACCAGGATTTCCTTATTGAGAATGGAACTGTACAAAACTATATCTTACAACCCTCCCTCCTCTGTTTGTTAAACCATCAATAAAGGACTGTAAGGGGTCCATGATGTGTAGATTTTATGGGCAAATTTCTCTTGCTCCTTAGAGGAAATAAACACTTACAAAATCAAGACTTGTTGGATGCACAGTGTTCTGCAATGAAGTGTGTGCCTCTGACATATTTTGCTGCAGAATAGGTTCCACATTGCTCATATCATATTTGTCTTCATCCAATGGTCCAAAGTAGTGGCAAAAGTTACATTTCTATTGCTAATCCTGACCTGGTCCTGGTTTCTCCCATGATGCCAGAGATTGGCTTGTAGAGGCTTGCATGTATGAATGAAGTGATGGATACACCAGTCAGAACAGTCCTAGCTCCAAGAGCCATAGAAAAATATATCAAACAGCTACCATCTCCTTCTGGCTGGGCATTGTTTTGTGCCCTTTTTTGGTTAGAATTGTCAGCACCAAAAAATCACTTTTTATGTCTAGTCTCCAACTAGTTGGAAAGTTTACTTTGAACTGCAAGAACCCACTGAAACGTAAAGACTATTCTCGTTAGTGCCTGAACGTAGCATCATTGCCAATTTATTGACTTTCTCTCACTTATAATATATAAGCATCATACTGTTTTGGAAAATGTTATTAGCCCAATGTAGAATTCATCATGAATAATGAATACATCCAATGCACTACTATTGCAGAAATCTGAAAAATGAATGTCTGCTGTATATTGTACTCCCACATATATATGCACAAGGTCGGTCCCCTTTTAAAAGGAAGTGATGCAATTATAAGTTGAATATGGTTCATATCTAAAAAGGAAGAACATTGCCTTCATGACATTCTTTTAGTAATCCTGAAAAATCACTTCTAAAATTCTGATAATGAGTGAAGGTGTACATTTAATGCACACGTTTGCACAAGAAACAAAATTCTAAACTGGGTGGAAAACACCTCATCCCACATCAACCTTGCCGAAATATATTGGCAGAATTGCCAAGTAAATCCACTCTTAATTTTGGACCGCATCTCCTCCTTTCAACAGAACATTCAGCTGTTCGAGAGCGCACGCACATCGCCATTCCCTACTGCCAACTTGCCTTCGATACGGTCTCCCTTTAGAAATTACAGCAGTGCAACGCATTGACTCTCCCAAAGAAGGAACAGCCTCCTGATAATATATGTATATATTGAAAATCTTTAGTATTCACAATTTTTGGTGCAGCCAGAGGTGTGCATCTCTAGACAAGTGTTTCAAGATTGTTGTCCTTCTTCAGTACAGAGTAACAAGTGAAATTTGGGGATGCTGGCAATGCTGCTTTGGGTTCTCAGGTTTAGTACCACCTCCAATGCACAGGTGCCTTCCAGAGCTCATCAGCCCAATGCAAGCAGTCTATCTATCTATCTATCTATCTATCTATCTATCTATCTATCTATCTATCTATCTATCTATCTATCTATCTATCTATCTATCTATCTATCTATCTATCTATCTATCTATCTATCTATCTATCTATCTATCTATCTATCTATCCATCTATCTATCTATCTGTCCGTCCGTCTATCTATCTATCCGTCCGTCTATCTATCTATCTATCTATCTATCTATCTATCTATCTATCTATCTATCTATCTATCTATCTATCTATCTATCCATATATTCACAGAAAAAAAACAAAGGTTAAAGTGGCATAACACTGCAGTAGAACAATAGGGTAACAACGCCAGTTATAATTTAGTCAATTAACTATAACTTGAGCCCCCATCATGCACTGCTTATGACCTAACATACTAATTTGGGGACCATGGTACTCATTAGTAATTTGAACAATATTGTTCTCAAAATCTAATTACTAGTAATATTAATAATAGATGCATTTATAGAGCGCATGGTTACACTCGGCCAGTGTGTCCCCGCGCTGTGGTGCGAAACTGCCACCAACCCTACCCAGCCTAGCCCAACGTGCCTATTCTGTGGGGAAGAGATGCGTTTTCAACTTTTTCTGGAAACTAGCTTCCGAGCCCTCCAACCGAAGGCTCATCGGGAGCTTGTTCCAATGCTGAGCTGCCAGAAAGCGGAAAGAGTGACCGCCCACCACTCTCTTAATGGCAGGGACACACACCAGCCCTGCCCCCCCGATCTCAGTTGGCGTATTGGGGAGTATAGCCTCAATAAATCAGACAGATAGGAAGGACAAGTCCCCTGAATGATGCGATGACACACGCACAATGCCTTGAACAGGATTCTCTCCCTTATCGGCAGCCAGTGAAGGTAGGCTAACGCCATCTCCTGGGGAGCATAAGAACTAGCTGAGCCGCCGCGTTCTGTACCCCTTGAACCCTTGGCAAATACTTACCCGTGGCCCCCAGATACAGCACGATAGTGTCATCAATAATGCCATTTAACATGTCATTAGTGATGCCATGTTTTCCCTACCCGTCGCATGGTGTTCCTATCCTCATGCACCAGGATAGTGAGAAATGGAAATAGAAGCATTAACTAAAGCTCAAATTACCCTCACTCCTTAACCAATGCATTGTTATATCCCTATAAGTTCACTTTGCTTCTTAGCAATCCATTTAAATCTCAAAAACAATTATAATGATTGGAAATATTTTCAAAAGCGATGAGGAGTTACTGTAAATCAGTTGCTTTATAATATTTTCACAACTACACATATAGCTTAGGTATTAGTTGAAGCCCCAAAAAAGGGTAAATCCACAGCTGAACTTCATCAATGACAGGAAAAAAACATTTTAAGAATCTATACATGAAAATTAGAATATACTCAGCTAATTAGAAATGCTGCCATTGATACTTCAACTAAAATCAAATTTAATGATTAGGGTTATAGTTCAAGCACAAACGCCAGATTTAAAATGTAGAATCCTGAATATTAACGTTTGATTGAAAATCTTCAACGAAAGATTATGGGGTGACTGTACATGTCGGTCTCACAAAATCCCAAATCGCATACTCACCTAAAGCATTGAAAATAGTACAAAATAGCATATAAGCCCAGTAAAAGGTATTATTTAAATTAGATATTTTTAGAACACATCATTTTAGAAACCACGCATTTTAACGCATGTGCTTAAAATTGCCAGACAGGATATTTTGTTGCATCCTATCTCAGGAGCATTTTGGTATGTGTGAAGTGTAGCATGCAAGATTTTAATGCCATATTTTCTGATGTGTACACAACTTTATAACCACTTTTAATGTCAACTAGTTCAGAATCATTGACACTAAAAGCAAATAACACTTGCATCAGGAATTTGGAGGGGCCAGGTCAGAGCAAGCCTTGCACACTGATTCAGAGGTGCTCAGAAGTCCTTTCAGAGGCCAGCATTTGTTACACTAGAGGATGAAGCTGCCAAAAGAAAATGTCAAACAATAGGCAGCACATTAGCAACACCTTTATTGTTTGGTGATGCTGATAATGATCCATGCAGTGAGGCAGCCCCAACCAAGCAGGGAAGGAACCCTGCCAGGATAAGCCTTCGGATGTTAATGGCAGTAATAATTGCTTTGTTTTCCTTCTTTTTCAATGCACGCTTGGAGGCTCTCCATGCACAGCAGGAAGAAAGAAGCTGAGCGGGCACCAAAGCGTTCTCCTTAGAGGGCACAGAGGGCAGGAATGACTCACTTTTGTCATAAATACAAAATGTTAGCACTCTAGTTGTTCTTTAGAATTCTGTGGTGAAGCTGCAATTGATCACTAGGAAGTTAACTGGCAGACTGCTGCTGGTGTTGGAAGTACATGTTCCAATATGCATGTCAGAATGTTTCACTGACAAACAAGAGGAAGATATTTGACCACTCATAGAAAATGTGTCCTGATTTTAATTTTCTAGCGCACTGACTTCAATTTCTACTACTAAAAAGAAACTCTTAATTTTGTTTATTTACTGCAGCATTCTCTGTAGGAAATTCTTACATTTTCACTGCTTTGATTCCATCAGCCTGGGGTTCAGGTGTGCTACACTTAGTCATAAATACAGCATGTTGGTACTACAGTTCATTAGAACACTGTAACAAAGCTGCAGTAGAACTGACAGGCTGCTGCTGGAAGTGTATGTTTCACTCAGCATACCAGACTGTCTTTCTGACATTAATGAAGAAGATATTTGAGAACATTTCTTTCTGACATTGATGAAGCAGATATTTGAGAAGATGTGTCATTATTTGAGTTTTCTAGAGCACTAACCATGAATTCTACGACAAAAATGAAACCCCCCATTGTGTTCTTTTACTGCACTATCCTCTGTGGGAAATGCTTTCAGTCAAGATGGTGTTCAGGTGTGACACACTTTTTGTCGTAAATAAAGAATGTTAGCACTCTAGTTGTTCATTAGTACATTGTGGTTAAGCTGCAGTAGAACAATGGAGTGCCAACTGACAGGCTGCTGTTGCTGTCCGTAGTACATTTTACTCAGAATATCTGACTTTGTTCTCATAGGGTTGAGGAAGGCAGAGTGAACTTACAGAAAAGACACTGAATAGTGTATATACAATACACTCTACCTTCGGGAAGCACCTTCTATTTATTTATTTATTTTATTTATTTATAAAGTTTTATATAGTGCGAACATGATCCACGGGGGTATCAGAGGGCTTTACAATATGCAGTTGTTGAACATTAGATGGTTGAGGTGGTATACATAGATTCAGTATTCGTCATTCGGTACAAAATAGGTAGATAGGAGTATATGGGTGGCATAGGAGACTAGTAATTATTAAGGAATGATCCACGAGGGAATCAGAGTGCGTTACAATCAACATATTGTTACATAGTAAGTGGTTGAGGTAGCATACAAACATTCAATATTCGTTATTCAGTACAAAAGACGTAGACAGTAGTATAGGGTAGCATGGGAGACTGGTAGTCATCATAGAGTTAAAGTCTTGGGATGTGAATTTATTCATTAGGAGCAGTTTTACCTCTTTTTTGAAGGAGGAAGTGATACCGCGAACCACTGGAGGTATGGAGTTCCAGATCGTCGGAGCGATCCCTGAGAATGCTCTGCAACCAGTTCTCTTTTTACGGAAGGATTGTGGTTTCAGCAGTAATGAACTCGCACTACGCAATAGTCTGCATCCTCCTGATCGTTCAAGATTTCGTGCTAAGTAGCTGGGGGTATTGCAATGCAAGGCTTTGTGAGTCCTGCAGGCGATCTTCAGGTGTATTCTTGCCTCGTAGGGTAGCCATCCCAAAGCTTTCAAGGTTGGAGAAATATGATTATTTCTTTTAGTTCCTGAGACCAGTCTGGCTGGCATGAGGCAAAACTGTTTTCCCTCAAATCTGGTTTATTAAATCCCAACAGACAATCAGCATTTTTCACAGGGTAAAATCACTCTGGAACACACCACAATTCCTAAATGTATTATGGTGCCCCCAACAAACGATTTACATTGTAACTAAAATCTGTTATCAGCCTTCATATGTGTTCCTTTTTGGGACCCTCAAAACCAGGCTTTAACTACAATGAATTTCAAGGAGTACCATGCCACTGGGTCCTGTAATGACTGCTCTAACATATTCTCCATATTGTGATCAGTCAATCAAAGGGAGGTCCCATTGGAATCCTCCCGCCCCTTATGCCCCTGGACATCAGGGGATGCTCACCTTGCCCACTTATATGGTTTTTTAAAATTCATTTTGAGGATGCATGGACCTTGTCCCTGAGTCCTGTAATGGATGCCACACCATATGCCTATTCAGGCCGGCCAACCAGGATTGAGGAATCCAATTTAAATTGAACAATCGAGAATATCTGAACACCCAACGGTCCTGATATCACAAAAATGTTCTGGTGATTTTCCACTTCATGTCCACCGAGCACCTTATAACACACTAATTGCATGAAAACTTCAGAACGGATTAGACCAAATAATGAGAAGCATGTTTTCTGAATAAAGGTCCAACTTTGTTCCAAATTTGGTGCAATTTCATCAAAGAAAAAACAAGGGTTATGTGACGTTATATTTAGGTGAAAATGTCAGTTTTAATGGAACATTTGAAACAAAAAAAACCTCAAAATTCACCAGCTATAGTGAACTGAAGTAACTATGTCATGTGCCAACAACTGAAGTAACTATAGCTTGCGCCACCACCACGCACAGTGTTGTCATCATGGTGTAATTTTAGACGTCATCACTGATGTTAATAATGATGTCATAGCACATGCCATGAGTGATGTAATATGTGAGGTCATAAGCAGGGCATGGCAAGAGGGAGCGATACAGTTATTTGAGTTAGCTATAGCTGATGAATTTCAATGTTTATTTTAGTTTAAAATGTTTACATTTTATTTTAAAAATGACATTTTCACCTAACTATACCACACTGGTCCGGGTGGACCAGCTTGTATAGAAGGGGACGGAGCTGCTGGGCTCGGATTGTGGCATATATTTTTATCTCCGTGTTAATTAGTGAAATCAGATAGTAGTCCATGCAAACAGGAGAGGGTGGCTGGGTCTTGGGAATTACAACAATAGTCGCCACGTTAGTCTCGGGGGGAAGGAGCCAACCTCAGCAACGTGTTGGTAGAGGTCTATTAAATGGGAAACCAGCAAGTCCCGGTAAGCTGCGTAGTATTTTTGCGGGAAGCCGTTGGCCCCCGGCGTTTTCCCGGCCTTCAGCAAGAAGATTGCGCCATGTATCTCTTCTGGGGTGAAGGGGCGGTCTAAGTCTGCTGCCTCATCCTTGGTGAGCTGAGGGAGTTGGATCTTTGCCTGGCAGAGCATGTCCGGGATGGTGGCTTCCAGTTCGCGTGCGCAGTATAATTGGGCGTAGTTAGCAAACACCTGCACGATTGCTGGTTATGTGTGTTGGGTGCTACCTGAGGTGTCTTGGACTTCGAGGAGTAGCTGTTGGCTAGGGGGTAGAAGACTAGACTGTGCAGCAGCCTCCTTTTTTATTGCCCCATCCGTGCACTCGGGCCACGGAGGAGTGCCACAGCGTTTTGGCCGAATCCAGGGAGAACTGTTTGATCTCCTGGCAAATGGCCGCGAGTTGCCTGTCTTGGTGAACATTGGGGGTCCCAGTTAGGGCTGTTTCTAGCCGTGTTGCTTGTGCCTCAAGAAGGGTCAGGCAGTCGTTCTGCGCCAACCGCTTTGCGTGCACCCGGCCCCTGGCTACTCCACAGATGGTGGCTTTACTTGCCTCCCAGAGGGTGCTCGGGGAGGGGACTGATCCCTGATTAGTAAGGAAATATTGGTTCAGTTATACCGCCTTCTTGACCTCTTTGTCCTGTAGGAACCATGCGTTCAGCCTCCACACCACCTGGGGCATGTCTGAGGTTCCACCCAGGTGCAGAGATAGGGCCAAGTGGTCCAAGATTCCCTGTGGAGAATGACAATAGTTGATACTCTGTGACAGTCGGGTAGGCAGGAGGATCAGGTCAGTGCGGGAGTGCATGCGTTGGGCTGCTGAGATATGGCTATACTGAGAGCCTTGGGGATTTCAGACCCTCCAGAAATCGCACAGACAGAGGGTAGCTGCCCAATCTGCCAATTTCCTTGCATGTGCTAGCCTCATTGGGGAGGGTATGCCAGTCACGTCAAGTGTTGGTTGCATAACTACATTGAAGTTGCCCCAATCACTGTCTGCCGCTGGGGTAGGGAAGAGATTGTATCGGTGAGGTGCTACAGGGTGGAGGTGAGCGTAGCGGATGGGACATATATGGACTCCAGGTTAAGGGTGTTCCCTTCTAGCGTCCCGGACACGGTCACAAACCGGCCCTCGGGGTCCGTCGCGAGGTGGCAGGGGGTGAAGGGGAGTCCTCGCCGCAGTAGGATTGCAACGCCCGCGAGCCTTGTCGAAAACCAGAATGCCACACCCCGTAAAACCATATTATACAAGGAAGAGGCATTGGGTCCGCAGGAGGTGGGTCTCCTGGAGCAGGAGTATATCAGGTGCATGGTGTTGGGCGTATTTGAGGACTGCCACTCACTTGATGTGATCTGGTAGTCCATTCACATTCCAGGATAGAACGGGGAGGGACTTACCCATGGTGGTCGTCTGTATCGTGGCTGGTATGCAGAAAGAGTGGGCCAAAGGGCTATGGGCCCCAGAGGGGTTGGTACACTTCTATGCAAACACGTAATTGCAGTTCACGCTGTGTGTTATGCGTTCCTACAGTGTCAGCACTGTAAGCAGATGTCAAAGTGCTGTAAACCTTAAGGTAAGGAGACCATGGCAAATTCAGACATAAAACTATCCAGAGGAAACCGGTCACCGCCCTTCCCGCCCTACCTCCCCCACCCTATACTTCCGGAACTGAAGCACCTGTTGCCCTGAAAAATAAAGAGAAAATAACAACAACAAGCTAAACTGAAACTCTTAGCAGGGAGCTGCGTGGTGGTGGTGGACCCCTCCACAATATCGGATATGGTAGTGTCATTGGCATGCCTCTGAGTTCTTCATTGTCCGTGGGATATATCTCCCCTCTCGTACAATCAGGACTTCTCCGATCCGTTCTTCTGTACCTCTGGCTGATTCCCTAGAGTGCAGAGCTTTTGGAAAGATCATAGTCTGAAGCCCTAGGGTCCGGGGCCTGGGAGGGGCCCGGGTCGCGATGCAGTTCATCAGCAGAGCTTTCTCGACTTTGATCCTGTGAGGTTGGAGGGACCACAGTGGTTTTGGGTCCATGGGCACCCGAGTCAGGAAACTCGGACGCCCCTCCACACGGCCCTCGGCCCCTGCGGGACTTCGTGCGCTTCCTTTACTGCTTAGGAGAGAGTGGGTCAGTCCTCCGTGATCCAGACGGCCCGGTCAAGGATGCAGTGTGGACTCAGAGGGGCCATTCCTTAGTCAGCCAGGTCCTCGCAGAATGTGGGATCTCGAAAAAGAGCGTCTTGTTTTCAAAGGCAACCCAGAGGCGGGTCGGGAAGAGGAGCCCATACCGCAGGCCCAGGTTACAACGTTTCTGCTTGACCTCTGTATATGAGCGTCGTTGAGCCTGAACCTCCCTAGTATAGTAAGGAAAGAGCATTATGGTGTGGTTCTGGAACTTCAAGGTAACCTGGGCCCGGGCTACATTCAAGATGGCATCTCTGTCCTTAAAGTTTAAGATCCTAGCGATGATAGGATGGTGCGGGGCACCAGGAGGCGGATTAGGAGCAAGAGAGCAGTGGGCACGCTCAATAGCGAACCATGTTGATAGTGCTTCTTTGGTCATCCAAAAGTTCAGCCAGGTTTCCACAAAGGCAGCTGTTTGAACCTGCTCGGCCCCCTCCCGGAACCCCACCAGGCCGAGGTTATTACAACGTGACTGGTTTTCGGTGTATTCAGCCCTTCGGTTCAGCTCTTTGGTATGCATTTGCAGGTGGGTTACCTGTTCCTTTAATTGACTGAGCTTGTCCTCAACTGTTGAAATGCAGGATTCCGCTTCTGCAATACGGGCTGTGGCATTGTGCAGGTCCTGGCGAATGAGGGCCATGTCTACCCGGACCACGACGATCTTGTTCTCCACTTAGGCCTGAGAGGCGCCGATGGCCTGCAGGATAGTCGTTAGGTCAGTCCCTGGGAGGGAGGAGACCCCAAGTGCCCCCTCTGCCGGACCCCAATCACTTGTAGTGTATTGATCCAGTTTGGTTTGAGTTTGGGCAGTGGATGACTTAGGGGCACTGTCCCTGCCCATTATAGGTGCTGAAAGGGTGGCTGCGTCCGTTCAGATTGTGGTGTGCCAAAACCCATAGGCCGAGGCAGGGGGAAGTCTTCACCCCCTCCAAGAGGTGATGTGGGAGTAGTGGTGCCCCTGTGGGGTGTCTTAGGATCCCGGCCGCTGAAAGTCGCCTAGTTGATGGCTGGAATGCAATAGCACAGGGGTTCTCTGTGGGCGGGTGTTTTTCTTCCTACCTGTGAGTCTGCATGCCTGCAGAGTTGTTAGACCTAATCAGGCGGAGTAAGGGACCCCCTAGAGTCCCCCTTGTTAAATACTGTGCCTACCTCGTGAAGCGACCACTTCGCCGAGGCTTATTTTCTTTGCACCAAGCCGATTTCTCCGGCGCTGGGAAACCCCAGTCATAACTTCAGGGGCCATCTTGGAAAGGGCAGGCTGGCCGGCGAGCTCGGCGCCCCTCCCGCCCTCCCTGGTTATTTAAGGGCAAGTCTCCTGTGCTCCAGGTGATACTGCTGTATGTGATCCCTCTGAGGCGGAAAGCCGGAGGTTGTATGTGTTCTTTGCACCCTGCCATATTCACGAGCAGATTGAGATAAGAATCTTGCTCTTCGTTTTTTAAAAATTGTATAATATTTTAACATTGTGATTTTAAACTTTGTTAAATACTGTGCCTACCTCGTGAAGCGACCACTTCGCCGAGGCTTATTTTCTTTACACCAAGCCGATTTCTCCGGCGCTGGGAAACCCCAGTCATAACTTCAGGGGCCATCTTGGAAAGGGCAGGCTGGCCGGCGAGCTCGGCGCCCCTCCCGCCCTCCCTGGTTATTTAAGGGCAAGTCTCCTGTGCTCCAGGTGATACTGCTGTATGTGATCCCTCTGAGGCGGAAAGCCGGAGGTTGTATGTGTTCTTTGCACCCTGCCATATTCACGAGCAGATTGAGATAAGAATCTTGCTCTTCGTTTTTTAAAAATTGTATAATATTTTAACATTGTGATTTTAAACTTTGTTAAATACTGTGCCTACCTCGTGAAGCGACCACTTCGCCGAGGCTTATTTTCTTTGCACCAAGCCGATTTCTCCGGCGCTGGGAAACCCCAGTCATAACTTCAGGGGCCATCTTGGAAAGGGCAGGCTGGCCGGCGAGCTCGGCGCCCCTCCCACCCTCCCTGGTTATTTAAGGGCAAGTCTCCTGTGCTCCAGGTGATACTGCTGTATGTGATCCCTCTGAGGCGGAAAGCCGGAGGTTGTATGTGTTCTTTGCACCCTGCCATATTCACGAGCAGATTGAGATAAGAATCTTGCTCTTCGTTTTTTAAAAATTGTATAACATTTTAACATTGTGATTTTAAACTTTGTTAAATACTGTGCCTACCTCGTGAAGCGACCACTTCGCTGAGGCTTATTTTCTTTGCACCAAGCCGATTTCTCCGGCGCTGGGAAACCCCAGTCATAACTTCAGGGGCCATCTTGGAAAGGGCAGGCTGGCCGGCGAGCTCGGCGCCCCTCCCGCCCTCCCTGGTTATTTAAGGGCAAGTCTCCTGTGCTCCAGGTGATACTGCTGTATGTGATCCCTCTGAGGCGGAAAGCCGGAGGTTGTATGTGTTCTTTGCACCCTGCCATATTCATGAGCAGATTGAGATAAGAATCTTGCTCTTCGTTTTTTAAAAATTGTATAATATTTTAACATTGTGATTTTAAACTTTGTTAAATACTGTGCCTACCTCGTGAAGCGACCACTTCGCCGAGGCTTATTTTCTTTGCACCAAGCCGATTTCTCCGGCGCTGGGAAACCCCAGTCATAACTTCAGGGGCCATCTTGGAAAGGGCAGGCTGGCCGGCGAGCTCGGCGCCCCTCCCGCCCTCCCTGGTTATTTAAGGGCAAGTCTCCTGTGCTCCAGGTGATACTGCTGTATGTGATCCCTCTGAGGCGGAAAGCCGGAGGTTGTATGTGTTCTTTGCACCCTGCCATATTCACGAGCAGATTGAGATAAGAATCTTGCTCTTCGTTTTTTAAAAATTGTATAATATTTTAACATTGTGATTTTAAACTTTGTTAAATACTGTGCCTACCTCGTGAAGCGACCACTTCGCCGAGGCTTATTTTCTTTGCACCAAGCCGATTTCTCCGGCGCTGGGAAACCCCAGTCATAACTTCAGGGGCCATCTTGGAAAGGGCAGGCTGGCCGGCGAGCTCGGCGCCCCTCCCACCCTCCTCCGCCCACCACCATGTATATAAACAAAGGACCCACCCGACCGCGCAGCGGGCGGGCGCAGCGGGCGCGCCGACGGCGTGCCGAAGGCGCGCCAAAGGCAAGCCCGTCTGCGCCCGTCCGCGCCTGGCCCGGGCCTAGGGCCACCCCCCCTGGCCCGCTTGACCAGTCTCCTCGCATTTATTACTCTGCCGCCCAGCTTCTGCGTTATCGCCCCATGACTAGAGAAACCTGTACCATCTCCCACCCAATTTCCCTGCTCACTAGCCCTGTAACTCATTGCTCAGGCTGTCACACTATGATCCCCGCTATCCACAAACCATCCGAAAGTAAACTGCACACTATGAAAACACACACGATAGCACTCACAAATGTCCGCTCGCTCGGCAAGCATAGCCAAGACATTCATGAGTTGATTCTTGACCACAAAATAGATCTCCTGTTCATGACTGAAACATGGATGGGCCCAGCATCCGACCCGGACTTGGTCATAGCAGTTCCGATGGGGTATACCACCCATAGATTAGATAGGCAAATCAAGAAAAAGGGAGGTGGCATCGCCATCATCGCCCGTGATACCTACAGTCTAAGGTTTACCATCATTGCACAGACTTTCTGTGAAGCCATTGAGTTTTCTATTAAAATGTCCCCATCCTATACCTTTAAAGGGATTCTTCTGTACCGCCCCCCAGGGCCTAGAAGTGACTTTATTGGCGCATTCAGGTCATTTCTGGAAGTATCTGCATTAGATTCTCCTTTCACCATCTTAGGTGATTTTAACTTTCATTTTGATGCCCATGATAATTCCGACACAGCCACTCTATTAGCCGACTTATCCACCTTCGGCCTGGCCACTTTGGTTCATGCCCCCACGCATGAAGGAGGTCATTTGTTAGATGGCATTTTCTCCAATGCTATTGGCCTTCAAGTCACAAAAATATTGCCTCTAACATGGTCTGATCACCATCTTATTCTTTCATCGTTACAAACTCATGATCTCCCGATCAAAAAATTCAACTATAACTCTCGTCCATCATACCTGGCATGGGATAACATAGACGAATGTAACTTAAAAAATCTGCTTACAGATACCACCCCGTTGTTATCCACTGACCCTAATACAGCCACTTCTCAATTCTACCACTGGGTCAGCTCAGCAGCCAGAGATCTGGTTCAAGTCAAGGAGCGGTCACGCAATAGAGCTACCCCGTCGGCCCCATGGTACACGGACGAACTACGCACACAAAAACAACAGTGCCGGAATAGAGAGAGACACTGGCGGAAAGACTACTCACAGGAATCCAAATCCCTCTACAAAGAGTCGGTAACAACATACAAAAATCTCATTATAGACGCCAAGAAAAGATATTACTGTTACAAAATAGAAAATGCACAAAACTCAAACAAGTGTCTATTCGAGACTACCAGACAGCTAGCTGGCTCTTCTGTTGATCTCACACCCCCCCTTCCCAAGCCCTCTGTGACACCTTGTCCAGATTTTTTTTCAGCAAGGTGGATGATATTTATCGAAACTTTGCCAATACTGCTATCAGTTCCCACGAGGCCTTTACCCAGCTTGAAGGACCAACTTTTCAGCAGTTTAGAGAGGTGACCTGCTCACAGGTACTCAACATCATATCCTCTATTAAATCGGGGTCAGCCTTGGACCCATGCCCTTTGAAGGTTATACGGCCAATTGTGGACACAGTCCTCCCCTCCATAACTGAGATTTGCAATGCCATGTTTTCCACAGGCATCTACCCGGACACCTTAAAGAAAACACTTATAAAACCACTTCTGAAGAAACCTTCCCTGGATAAAGAGGAACCTAAAAGTTATCGGCCCATTGCCAGTCTGCCACTTTTAGCGAAAGTGGTGGAAAAAATTATGAACACCCAACTTTCCCTCTTTATCGAGGAGAATAAAAGGCTCGACGAATCGCAGTTTGGTTTCCGCCGGTGTCACGGAACTGAGACCGCTCTGGTTAAGGCGGCAGATGATATTAGATCCATCCGGGATGCAGGAGGCTCGGCCATCCTGATCCTACTGGACCTATCTGCGGCCTTCGACACGGTCGACCATACCACTCTGGTCGACCGTGTCGAGAGCATAGGTTTCCGAGGCAACGCCAAAAATCTTATTGCCTCCTTCCTGGCCAACAGGACCCAGGTTGTCACTGTGGGACCTTTCGAGTCCTCCCCATTGTCATTACCATGTGGAGTTCCCCAGGGCTCATCCCTCAGTCCGACACTCTTTAACATTTATGTGTCGGACCTTGCCAAAGTCATCAGGGCATTTGGGATGAGCCTAACGTCCTACGCTGATGACACCCAACTGATCCTAGCGGTCAAGAACGACGGGCTACAAAAAGCCAACATGCTTAACCAAGGCATGCAGGCAATAGGCAGCTGGATGACCCATAATTGCCTGAAATTGAACTCTGAAAAATCAGAGGTTCTTATCTTTGGCAATCTTTCCCCAGACTGGTCCTCCTTATGGTGGCCGTCGTCTATGGGCCAGCCTCCAGACCCGGTTGACAAAGTTAGGAACCTGGGTGTATTGTTCGACAATCGTTTGAACTTCCTGCCTCATGCCAACCAGATCTCCTCCTCTGCCTTCTACAAACTCCGGCTTATAAAAAAAATTCTGCCCTTTTTACCTGAACATCACGCCAAAACATTGGTAAGTGCCCTGGTTCTCTCTACCCTGGATTACTGTAACGCCCTGTTTCTAGGTGCCCAGGAGAGAGTGCTAGCTAAAATGCAGGCTATCCAGAATGCCGCTGCAAGGCTTCTAGGGAAAATCCCTAAATACCATTCGGTCTCACCAACTCTAAAGCGCCTTCACTGGCTCCCAGTGAAAAAGAGGATAAAGTTTAAGGCACTGTGTTTGACATACAAGGCCTTACACAATGCCGGACCAGTGTTCTTTACTCAAAATTTGATTCCCTATTGCCCTTCCAGAACACTGCGCTCCTCAATCTCATTTGATCTGGCGATCCCCCGAACCAAAACTGTTAATTGGGGCGACAGGCGGTTCCTAGTAGCTGCACCGAAATTGTGGAACACACTCCCATATTCAATTAAGACCAGCACTTCCCTCTGGTCTTTTCGAAAGAGCCTTAAAACTTGGCTTTTCAACCTTTAACAGATTCTCTTGACCTTCGTACTTCTTGCCTCCCTGGGTTAAACACAGCAGTTCTCTAGCGCCGAGATGCCCTCGGGCCTTCGTTCGCGCTTTACAAGTGTTTTAAATAAATAAATTAAATAAATAGAGGGCCACAGCTGTGTGACCCCACAGCCGAACCCTCCACCTAAGGAGTTTTAGGCATCTTGTCCCCACCAAGTCCACCGCAGCAGCCGGGTGAAGCCCCCTCCAGCCCAGGCAGTCATCCCCGCCCCGCCAGTCCTCGTCTCAGTTGGGACAGCAGGGGGTCCAGTTTCAGAAAGTCTCTCAAGGCTCGACGCATTCCCCCCTGTGTCGCTTGAGTGGCCCCACCCAGGGGTGGGGTCTAGGGTTAACGTCAACTTGCAGGGTGTGGTAAGGCAGCATGGTTGTCCCAGGCCTCTCGCTATTCCCCCTGCGTGCGCTTGCCAGTTTACCTTGGGGGTCCGGTTAGGAGGTCACCTCAAAGCAGGGCTCGTGCCCAGGGTCCAGACAGCATTTGAAAGCGGGAAGGAGGCCTTCCAGACGCGGCCCAGGCCAACATCTCAGGGATCCAAACCCAGGGTTGTGATAACACCTAGCCGGGTGTGCCCTGGGCATCTGGCTTGAAGGCAAGTGGTGGCTGAAAGAGATGGTGGGGCCTCTCCCGAGGCCCCTGCTGCGCGACCCAGGCAGCTAACTCGTCCCGCCACTAACCCGTCACAAAACAGAATCCTGAAGTTATGGCCGAAGCCACACCAGGGGAGGATACTTAGAGGCCGGCTTTAGCACCTCCTCCCCGCCGGGCCGAAATGCTATGTCTCCTGCGCCACGGGTCCATATGAAGCGCTATCACTGGGTCGCGGGCTGTCACAGGAGGCAGCACCCTGCCTAGGTCCCGACGGACCAGGCCAGAACCCGGGCCGCTCCTCGTTCACACAGTACAGCGATCGAGAGGAGGGAGAGGCCCAGTCCATGGGCCTCCGTCGCTGCCCAAGACGGCAGCCAATCCTCTGACCCTCGTCCAGCTCATCAGCCAGGGGCTATCCTCACGGCGTGGGTTCCCGCCTCAGCCCCGGAAGCTCAGACAGGGGAGGGGAGGTCTCACCTCAGGCCGCATGGAAGGACATCTCTCTCCAGGCCGCCCGGAGGCAGGATCGTCCCGGGACCACGCCGCTCTGCCTCACCCCTCCTCCAGGTGGGTCACTCAGTGTCCGAGCAGGGATCCACAGCACAGAGGTCTCGGCAGTGGTGTTTCCACCATCAGTCACATGGTGCCTGGTACAGGCTACAGCCTCGAGGCCCGGCCAGTGGGTGCCGCCATCTTGCAGCCTTTGTGTCTCTGGGATCCCGGCACTGGGCCGGGTATCTGGTCCTGTGGTGCGGTGTTTCTCGCCACCGGTGTACATCACGGGTTATGGCAAGTGCCGATGGTGAGTTAGGGGGATGGATGGCAGCCCATGGTGGCGGAATACAAAGCGGATGATGGAGGGTTCCGGAGCACTCTTAGAGTGCGACCGCCATCTTGACGCTTCAAGCCACGCCCCCAATGAAAGTTCTAAAAGAGTATTTCTCATAAAGAGTTTACTCATATTCTTTTTATTCAGATTAGTCTATATATTCAAATAAGTTTACAGAAATCTCATAAAAATGTTGTCAGAACAAATCATCAAACAGTGCTTCAAGCATGTTACGTAAAGGAAAAGTTCCCTATTCAAAAGAACAGGACCAGATTTAGAGTTAGTAAAGCTCACGAAGAGTCAAAGGATACAAGTGAGATCAAAAGAGCATAAAGCTCAAAATCCAGTTAAAGCAGTCGAACTTCCCATGAAGGGTATTACATGAGGAAAATCATACAGTTTCAGGAGCAATCTGTCAAAATCGAGCTTCAATAATAAGTCAAAGCTGCAGCAGCGGTAGCTACAACCGTCAAAAAGCATTTACAATGCAACGGTCTCGCCTTTGCAAAAGTTAGAGCTATTGGCATTGTAAATTACAAACTGTTTATTTATGTGTTGGTTTTGAAAACAGATAAATAAATGGCAATGTCATTTACAATGCCAATAGCTTAATCTCTCTCGTTGGAGCGCTTTACACGAGCACCGTATTTACATTACACATTCCGGCCCGGGGAGATTAAGTGATTTGCCCAGAATCACAGAATGTGGACACGACCTTGAGGCTCGAACCCTGGTTTCCAGCAGCAGCGTCGGGAGTTTATGCAGACGGACCACATCCTCTCAGATTCTTGCTGTTAACGCCCGGCAGTAGAACACTGAAAGTCGGCAGCCTCGCATCTGCTTTTAATGTGCTAATCTGAACACATGTGGTGTTGCCTGCACAATTAATAACTGTAACATATTCCTGATTTCAATATGTAACAGGTTAAATAATCATGAAAAAGAGACCGTGCCTATACATCGGAACATAAAATAGTGTCACAACCTTGCACCCCGGGCTGCTTTTACTCATGCATGCTGTCTTGCGCGCTTGTCTGATTGGTTCATTGGAAGCAGACCACAATTATGACTCCCAGAATGCACCCTCAGTACAAATAAAGCCCAGGCTTGGGGACATAGTGCTGTGATGACATGGAGTGAGGTTGTACGCCCAAACAAGTGCTGGCTTAAATAAGCACATAGCATAGCATAGCATTATGTGGCATGGTGTACTACGGGAAAACATCAAGGTACAACATAAGCATAACACAACACAGCAGCAATGCATAACACAGAACAGAGTACTGCAAAACGGCCTTCTGTCGCATGGCATAAACACCACAACACAGCAACACATAACATACTAAAGCACAACAAAAGAATATAGGGCAGTGTAACACAGAAAAACAGCATAACAAAGCAAAAGAGAACACAACGACAAACCACAATTTAGCATAACATAGTAACAGGCAGCAGAATAAATTGTAGGATAGTTAACTACAGCAAACACACAGCCAAAGCACTAAGATAACATCGCAAAGCAAACCATACTTGAGCGTTAAATAAGCATAATACTACCTACCTGCTCACACACGTGCACCCAAGCATAATTTAAGACAACGTAACCTGGCAAATCAAAACATGGCTCGCACAATGCAGTACAAGACAATAGATGGTGACCGCTCCTTTCTAGCAGTCTCAGCCGTTCCTTTGGGAATATGCGTTCACTTTCCTGCCTTTAATGGGCATACGCGGAAGCGGCAAAGTGAAATGTGTGCCCAGAAGCCTTTGCATAAACGCTTTTGGGTTTTGGGGACTTAACTTGAAATAAACTGACTTGGATCTCATGGCAAATACTGGACCTTGTTATCAAGAAAGACCCGCTTCAGAAGTTCCCGGGTAAATGGGTGCAGGTGTGCTCTCCATTATAACACATTCCTAGCGCTTTGATCATGTCGTCACTGGTATAGTGCACACCCCATAAAAAATACCTAACAGAGTGATACTTCTGAAAGGGATGAAAGGCTGAGACGGACTAATCTGACTCGCTCTTTCATCCGTCTCCTTATGTCATGCTTTTCGTGCAGCGCACACCCCATAAAACAAGCAGCCAGCTAACAAACCAGAGAATCCCAGAAGCAACTTCTGTGGTCCATTCAGCAATAGGAATGTGAGTGCAGCAAAGGAAGTAAGTTACACGAAACCCTAATGTATCCCAAAAGTGGCCTGCTTGCCTCAAGCATTCGTTGAAGTGAATTAAGTCTGAATAAGGCACACAGTTAAACACAGAGCTATAGTATGACAGTAACACTGCATATATGCAGAAAACCGTGTGCTTGAAACCTCACAAAAGCAGGACATCTGAAAAGGTCAGAGCAAATGCCAGCACGTGGTACTGAAAGGTGGCATTTCCACGCCCAAGACTAAATTCAATCACTTCATGTCATCTCAAAATCTCACACGAATAATAACAATGGAGGTAATGGAAACAAGGACACTATTTACAATGAAAATCTAGAATGTTCCATTCTCAAAACAGTAGCAAGCTTGAAAGCTCCCAAGCTCACTGGCTGCGTTGCAAGATGAAGACACTGGGCATAACTCGCAAAAGGGCCTGCCAGCTGGGCTGCGCACTCGCCCTACGCGGCACACTAGAGCCACTCAACCCCATCATTATCAGGAGGATTAAAAATGGTTACTCACGTAATCGTGAAAGGCTTTGGCCTCACTCGAATGTTCACAAGTGTCTCGCCTTTCTAGGGCTGCACAGTACAGGTCCCAAAACACGCTGTAGCAAGAAAGAAGAAAAGGGGAGATCACGTTACTAATTATTACTTGCCCAGAAAAAAAAAGCAAACAATTATCAGCAAAAGCAGGAACACAGCATATTAAATGATTGCAGCTTCTCCTCGGGTCTTCGAGGAGTTGACAAAACTATAAAACACCCTGGCCTGCTCTAAGCCGTGGTGAATTTAAGGCAGCATTATGAACCAATGACAACAGTCTTTGTTGCACTAAAAAACTGAAATAAAACAATTAAAACAGCATCTCTAAAGCAGTGTTCTCCAAAGTCGGTCCTGGAGGGCCGGATCCAGGGTAAATCTTTAGCATTTAGCTAAATGCAGATATCTTCAAATACAAGATATCTTCAAATCCGACATGGATCCGGCCCTCCAGGACCGACTTTGGAGCACCCTGCTCTAAAGCATAAGCTGATCCAATTCAGCTTTGAGATCACTGGTGGGAGGTATACAGTAAAATTTGAATAACTTTACATACTTACCAGTCCTGCAGCATAAACATACGCGCAAGACAGCAAGCTGCCCTCGCAAATTGTCATAATGGTTTGTTAAAATCAAATAACCCACCTACTCTGACCTGTAGCACCCAGGTAGCGAAAAGGGGAACTTAACCAATAAAGGTTCAACTTAGACAATAGGGTGATAAAAAGTGGAGGCACGTAATTTATAAACAAGCATTCCAAAGCCAAAAGTTCGGAAGTTGCCGGACAGTATTTTTGCCTGGTCAATGCTGGTTTTGTTTTATCATGGATTTAGCAAAAAGTTATTTCTGAGCATCTTTTCTGCCCTCGCCAGTATAATTTTTTTTTTTTACGCCGACTGAAAGCAAAATTGTTTTTGGGTCGCACAAAGCACTCATTGCCATAAATGTCTCTGGTATTAAAGGAAACTCTTGGTGTGAGTGTGCTTATTGTCCAAAAGCAGATGCCATCAGTCACAGTGAAGTTGGCCAATGACTGAAGTGGGCTGACTTACTGCTCCATGCTATAGCGGTTTGAAGAAAAAATGTGCATGACAACAAACAAATGGATGGCGGTGACTAGCTGAAATCTCTTACGTATGTGCATGTATATATATCTTTTTTTTTTTAAATAAGGTAGTTCCTAATGCCATTCCATAAAAAAGTGTCCAGATCAAAGGGCAACAACTGAATAGCAGTCTTTCACAGCCGCGCTGCACACGAGGGGTGAACAATCAGATCTCGGTTGGGGCGCCCTGTTCCTGCCCGTCCGAAGGCACCGCCGAGCCGGACATGGTGCTGGCGTGGCTCCTGCTGAATTAAGCCTCCGGCTCCGCTCGGCCTCGATCCTCTGTGCTTTATTATTCCCTGCCTGGCTGTCAGAGCGGCCTCCGGGGCCCGGACCCCATCCTCTCTCCCGGAGCTTTCGCTGCTCTGCCCGGCACAGCAACACTTCGACACCCGGCAGCGGCGGCGGCTCTAGGACACCCGCTCCAGCACGCACAGGACGTGGGCAGAGCCAAGCAGGGGACGCTGATACTTCCGTCAGCCAATGGGCGACCGGCGACCGACGTGCTCTATCCCGAGGGCCCGAGAACGTGCCAATCAAACTTAAGGACACGCGCCTGCTAGGAACACAGTAACAGTGTGTGTTTTTGTTCTTAACAAGAAAGTAGTTGAATCTGGTGGTGTGTAGTCCAGGGAAAAGAAGGAAGGGAAGGCCTGAAAAGGGGGAGGAAGGCAGAGGGAAAGAGGAGAAATGAAACGAATAGAACCCATGGAGAACGAGGAAGGATGATAAACAAGCTGAGGATCGCGAAACAGCGCGGTGGGAGCGCACGAGATGAGACGCAGTGCCGTGAGCGTGCACATCAGCTGTAGCGGCGCAAGCTGAAAATCGCCGGAGAAGACACGCCGACCTCCGAGTCTGCCTGCTGCTGAGACTGACATGCGGAAAGAGCCCGGTGAGTGGGGTTTGGTGGGGTGAGTGGGGGGGCCAAGAGGGAGGGGATATGTGTGTGTGTGTGTGTATCTGTGAGTATGTGTGTGTGAACAGCATGCCATCTCTTGTCTCACTGAAAGCAGTGAAACTGAATGCTGGTTTGCCTGCAGGACAGGAGATGTGCGCGCGTGTGCCTGTACCGGCGCGTCCACGGTCCTGAATCGCCGCACGTGCCCTGGTCTGTCTCCCTTGAGAGGCATCTCGGTGACAATAGGTCTCAAGAGCGAGACCTAAAAATGTAGAGTAAACTGAGACCAACTACTGCTAGATATTCAATACTAACATCCTGAATGACAAGCCTGTTCAAAATTGAGTTTATTATGTATATTTGTATCAAAATGTTCACCCTTCTCATCACCAATTCTGAAAAGGTACAATCTACCTTATGTCCATCAAGCCTTGACTATGGAAGCTTCCACAATCCACAGCATCCAACAGGAAATACAATGAAATCTAAGTTTGACCACATTAAATATTAACAGAACAGAATGTCTAACCTTTGTGAGTGGCAATGGTAGCTTGCAGGAATCAAGACTAAGGGCCTCATTATGATGCCAGGCGATCGGAAAAGACAAAAGCCATTGCGGTGGTCGGGAGAGTGCCTGAAGAGCATGCAGCGGTCTGCCTGCAGAATTTTGATAGAACCGCCAAGCTGGCGGTCAGAACTCTGTGGTAACACTGCGGGGCATGCCACAGGTACTGGAAAGTGCTATGGCAGATGCCGCCTCCATATAGCACCTTCAGCACGTCAGTGCACTGCGTGCCATGCACTATGTTGTGCATGGCACACAGTGCACACATGAGAGTGCGAATGTAGGGGGGCACTACATGTATCC
Organism: Lissotriton helveticus; assembly: GCF_964261635.1. Classification (NCBI taxonomy): domain Eukaryota; kingdom Metazoa; phylum Chordata; class Amphibia; order Caudata; family Salamandridae; genus Lissotriton; species Lissotriton helveticus. Next base: position 460,191,232 of record NC_136073.1, read on the forward strand.
CCCCGGCACATTTTACTCTGCGCTCCGATGACTGGGGGTTGTGTTTGGAGCCCCCTCGATCCCTTTCTGACAACCTTTATATGGCGGGATCTCCATCATGTAAACGTTGTTGGAAAGGGATATTGTAATCCCGCCTGTGGTGCATGCTGCAGGCACAGCCGCAATTCTGGGATGCTTTTCTGACTGCCGCACCATCGGATTTATGATCCTGGCGGAGGTGGACATGTTGCATTCAATAGCTGTGGGTCTGACCCACCGCTGCCATTCTGGGATGCTTTTCTGACTGCCGCACTATCGATTTATGATCCTGACGGAGGTGGACATATTGCGTTCAATAGCTGTGGGTCTGACCGGCAGTATCGTAATATGACGATCGGACTGACAACAACGGGCTGTTGCGGTCAGACTAACGACATCGTAATGAGGTCCTAAGTATAAAGGGGCCTTCAAGCTCTGCATGAGTTGGTCCCTCTGTGCCTGTATATGATGTGTGAAATTGATATCCTGTGAAGTTGCAAAGGCGAATGTGGCTGAACAATTACAAAACAAACACAAAATGTTCATATTATGTATATGAATGGCCATAACAGCAATTTCTATTGAAGTCAACGAAGGCCATAGTGTACACTAAATTCCTTAGAAAGCCTTCTAGGCATGTTGGTAAACTGCTAACAATCTCTGGTACTTTATTCCTTCTTTCCTTTAAATTAATATAAGTTTTTAGAAAAATGCATATAATGTTTCGACCTTGTTACGTTCAATCACAGAAATAGGTACGATAGTGTCAAAGAAATGTAAGGAAGTAAGAAAAATGTACTATTCCCTAATATTCACATTTCCCTCTCTTGGGTAGAGAACACATACATTTAGTATAAAATGTATTTCCATCTCAGGGATGCATTAACTAGTGTTTTTAGGTGAGGCATTTCTGGCTGGATGGTACTATTTTCGGCTGGTCTCGTGGGTTCAATGGGTTCTTTCTACAGGCATGTTCTTCTTCTTAGTTTTGTTATCATAGTACTTGTTTCTGCCATCCATGCAAAATCATTTATATTTCACCCCAACTCTTTATAATCATGATCATAATAGTTTAGTCACCATATTGCTGGTACCCAAGACTATCTTCATTTATGTACATTCAATACACCTCAGTATACCTCACATAAATTTCCTTCTAGACTTTTCAAAAACCTTGCTAATGAAAGAGTAACAATTAGTTGATCAATCTCATATTCATTCCATACCAACAGGCTAAAAGTATTCTGTATTCCTGAGAACATCGCAAACGCAGGAATACAAGTGACAGATTTTCATAACTAAGTATTTCTCACTCTATGTCACTTAGACCAAGTACTTCTGTTAAAAAAAAAAAGAAAATTGATGGAATTGCGTTAATTTGGGGTTGCAGCGTTTTCCACATAATTATGCCACATATTCCATGATCTGCTCTTTAATTCGCAGATGTTGACAAAATAAAGTATGCTTCTAGCTTAAATGGTTAAAAAGTTACTAAAAATGACGCAATCTGTTGCCATTCAGTGAAAGACCCTTTGTAAAGTTTGACTGATTCCCTTTCTGGTCCTTATCACTGTATTTGGGTGTTAAAATGTACTAATAAGGGAAAACCTTTGGCCAGACAGTATTAACCTGTGTAAAAAATACAAAATACCGAAGCAATGCCATCACAAAATGTGGGCACTACGTTGCATAATTTGCCTTTTCAAGCAGCATAATATAGTCAATCCTGCCGCATAACTGTGTCCTTCCCGGCTACATGATTCAGGTAGTCATGTTCATAAATCATGCAAAAACAACAGCACCCTATTAAATACTATATATTTGTTACAATACTTCAGATATGGACAATCAGGAAAATCTGTTAATGCTGTCTCGCTCTGTGGCATGCAATAGTATGAAACAATTAATATTATTTTGCTGCCCTCTTTCATTAGTAATATTATGCTAAAATACTGTTTCTCAAGATACACCGCTCCTTTTGCATTTAAAGAAGTGGTAGCATCTTTATTTACAATAAGATACATACACGGTAATCAGACATAATATCGAAATTATTATATCGAACTGACATAATATCGAACATTAAATATCGTAGGTCAAAAATATCGAACTAAAAAATATCATATACAAAAATATCGTAAATAGTATGTTTATCATAATATCGAAAGTAATTATATCGGAAGACAAAATATTGAATAAAAAAATATCGTATAATAGTAAATAATAGTAAAAAATATGCATATTAAGTTAATATTTTATTGAAATCAGTTAATGTTATTGAACAAAAAATATTTTAATTTTTTTTATCTTATAACAATTATAAATACATATATATTTTTAGGAGCGGGTTATTGGGTTTATAGGGGATAAGGGTGGGGAGTGTTTTAAAAATATATGTTTAAATAAAATTATATTTCTAAAATATGATATATTTTTTTAAATATTAATATAATGATTATAAAATTAAAAAAAACAATTTTAAAATTTTTAAAAAATTTCGAATTTTGAAATTCGAAATTTAAATAAAAAATTTAACAAATTTGGAAAAAATTTCGAATTTAGAAATTCGAAATTTTAAAAAAAATGTAACAAATTTTGAAAAATGTATGTATTAAAATTTTTTTCGAAATATTGTTTATATTATAATAATTATAAATACATATATATTTTTAGGGGCGGGTTATTGGGTTTATAGGGGATAAGGGTGGGGAGTGTTTTAAAAATATATGTTTAAAAAAAATTATATTTCTAAAATATGATATATTTTTATAAATATTAATATAATGATTATAAAATGTAAAAAAACTATTTTAAAAATTTCTAAAATTTTCGATTTTAGAAATTCGAAATTTAAATAAAATATTTAATTTGGAAAAATATATGTATAAAAAAATTTCGAAATATTGATTATATAACTTAAATATTTATATATTTATATAATGATTATAAAATTTAAAAAAACCATATTCAATTTTTTTTAAAGTTTTCGATTTTAGAAATTCGAAATTAAAAAAAAATATTTAACAATTTTGGAAAATTATATGTATTAAAAAAAAAGCGAAATATTTATTATATAATTTAAATATATATATAATTAATATAAAAAAATTATAAATTTTACAAAATACAAATGAAAAATCCAAATTAGATTTTAGAAATTTAAATAAAATATGTAAAGATTTTGAAAAATATTTGTATTCATAAAATTTCCAAAATATAGATTATATATTTATTAATAAATATATAATCATTAGAAATATAATACAATATATAACAAATTAAAAAATCTAAAAAAAATTATACATATATTTTTATTAAATAAATATAACAATTTTACAAATATATGTATTAATAATTATAAATATTGTTACATTTTATTTTTACATTTTTAAATTTCGCATTTTGATATTTGATTTGTAAATTTTTAATTTCTACATTAAATATTTAGATTTGTATAAAAATGATAAAATATATATATATATTTTATATAATATTTTTAAAAAATCTTCTTGTTTTATAGTCTTTTAGTTTTAATTTAAAACTGTTATAATATTAGAAGTTTTTTCATATATAACAATTAAACATTTCCTATATTTATGTCCAGCACCTATTTCAATTTTATGTACACTGGAGTGGGAATAGTAAATTATATGTAATTAGTGTCCAGCACCTACTTCTATTTAATGTAGACTGGAGTGGGAATAGTAAATTATATGGTTTTGTTTTTTTAAGGGGTATTTTTAGGGTTCAGGGTCAGTTTTCAGTTTTTGGGTAAAGGGGTATTTTTAGGGTTCAGGGTCAGTTTTCAGTTTTTGGGTAAAGGGGTATTTTTAGTGTTCAGGGTCAGTTTTTGGGTAAATGGGTATTTTTAGGGTTATGGGTCAGTTTTCTGTTTTTGGGTAAAAGGGTATTTTTAGTGTTCAGGGTCAGTTTTCAGTTTTTGGGTAAGGGGCTATTTTTAGGGTTCAGGGTCAGTTTTCAGTTTTTGGGTAAAGGGGTATTTTTTGGGTTCAGGGTCAGTTTTCAGTTTTTGGATAAAGGGGTATTTTTAGTGTTCAGGGTCAGTTTTCAGTTTTTGGGTAAAGGGGTATTTTTAGGGTTCAGGGTCAGTTGTCAGTTTTTGGCTAAAGGGGTATATTTAGGGTTCAGGGACAGTTTTCAGTTTTTGGGTAAAGGGGTATTTTTAGTGTTCAGGGTCAGTTTTCTGTTTTTGGGTAAAGGGGTATTTTTAGGGTTCAGGGTCAGTTTTCAGTTTTTGGGTAAAGGGGTATGTTTTTGTGTTCAGGGTCAGTTTTCTGTTTTTGGGTAAAGGGCTATTTTTAGGGTTCAGGGTCAGTATTCTGTTTTTGGGTAAAGGGGTATTTTTAGGGTTCAGGGTCAGTTTTCAGTTTTTGGATAAAGGGATATTTTTAGTGTTCAGGGTCAATTTTCAGTTTTTGGGTAAAGGGGTATTTTTAGGGTTCAGGGTCAGTTTTCAGTTTTTGGGTAAAGGGGTATTTTTAGGGTTCAGGGTCAGTTTTCAGTTTTTGGGTAAAGGGGTATTTTTAGTGTTCAGGGTCAGTTTTCTGTTTTTCGGTAAAGGGGTATTTTTAGGGTTCAGGGTCAGTTTTCAGTTTTTGGGTAAAGGGGTATGTTTTTGTGTTCAGGGTCAGTTTTCAGTTTTTGGGTAAAGGGCTATTTTTAGGGTTCAGGGTCAGTTTTCAGCTTTTGGGTAAAGGGCTATTTTTAGGGTTCAGGGTCAGTTTCCAGTTTTTGGGTAAAGGGCTAATTTTAGGGTTCAGGGTCAGTTTTCAGTTTTTGGGTGTAGGGGTCTTTTTAGGGTTCAGGGTCAGTTTTTGGGTAAAGGGGTATTTTTAGGGTTCTGGGTCAGTTTTGAGTGGGAATAGTAAATTATATTTAATTAGTGTCCAGCACATACTTCAATTTAATGTAGACTGGAGTGGGAATAGTAAATTAGATTTAATTAGTGTCCAGCAACTACTTCAATTTAATGTAGACTGGAGTGGGAATAGTAAATTATATTTAATTAGTGTCCAGCACCTACTTCAATTTAATGTAGACTGGAGTGGGAATAGTAAATTATATTTATTTAGTGTCCAGTAACTAATTGATATATATGTGGATTAATTTGGGAAGAGTTGTTGATTTATGTATAATAAAATAATATATAATATATTTTGTGTATGGGAAAAAACATTTTTATGATATTAATAGTAAAACACACACTTAATTAATTTTTTCAAACAACATAAATTTATTAGGTATTGTATCATTTGCTGAGTAAATTATTTTCAACATATATTATTGACATTTGTGAAATATTTATATTTTTGAAACAAAAACATTATATAAATGTAAAATAAAATTTTACATGAGAAAAATAAAACATAGTATTGTTTAATGTCATATCACATTTTTATAGTGTTACATATGTTCTTAGTAAATGCAATTATTGTATTAATATTAATATTTAATATATTAATATTAATTATTTAAACAATGTATTTCGATACATTTTATTTTTAACATAGGTTTCTTTATATACATTTTGAAAATTGTCATAACAAAATTTTGTAACATTACATTACATTTTTCAAATATTTTAAATTAATATTAAACATTTTGTTATTATATTTATTTTTACAGTTTTACTAAATATTTCACAATTATTTAATATAAGGAGAAAAAAAACATTGTGTTAAATATTGTACTAATTTTGCAAATATTGAAGGTCATTTTACACAGATTAATATATTTGTCATTATGGACTATTTTGTTGCTTTTGGGTCTTTTATTTTGTAACTGGGTTAGGTCGTTTTGTGTCATTTGGATGGAGAGCAGCTCGCGGTTGGGAGAAACTTAACGTCGCTTAAGGTAAGGTTTGTTTTTTATGTTTTATGTGTATTTAATGTTATTTTTGAGACTAGTGTGGTGATATTTATTGTTGTTAGATTTAAGTGAGTGGTATTACAGGATTTATTATTGTTTATTTACGTGTGGTAGGTACACGTAGTTTTACCGTTTTTTAGGCTTGTTTGGAGAGGTACTATATAGATGTTTAAAGTATAAGTATTAGGAATATAATGTTAATACTAATGTTAGTAGTTGTTTATGTGTAGTTTTATGTGGGTGGGAATGTATGTTTTATATGTTTCTGTTCTAGGTGTTTGCCATTTCGGAAGGAGCGTTTTTTTTTAAGGAAGTGTTTCTTAGTTTTATTAACTACTGCATTTCTAACACTTCTTCAAACTTTTCGGTTTTCCTGGAGCGTTTATTTTATATTTGAACAATTTTCGGGATTTTTATGGTTTTCCAAAGGATCTTCGTTGGATGGATTATCGATTTTTGGTACATTTGCAATTTTGCTTTTTTTTTTGGGAACATTTTACACTACCTGGATTATTTTGGGGGAGAAGGATTTCCTGGATTGTCGACATGCATGGTGAGTTATTTTTTTTAAAAATATTTTGTGGGTGGGTAATGTATTTATAAATTTGGTTCTGTGTTATAGTAATGCATTGTAAGTAATGTGTGCATATTTATGTCAAAAAATATGAAATATATTGCATACATTTAAGAGTTTTGAAAATAAAGATTTTGATGTTGTTTTAATTGCTTAGGTTCCATTTTTATGTACTTGTTTGGTGGTATTATTTATTTAGAGTAGTGTTTTGGCAATTAAGTTTAGGTATTCAATTCCTTTAGTACTAGGGTATAACTTTACTTGTTGTTCTAGGTATTTGTGCATTTGTTTGGTTTGTTTAGATGTTTTAGGGACTAGTTCAGTAATGGATTGTTCCATTCTAAACTCCTGGTAGCTTTGTTCTTTTTGAAGGCATTTAATGAATGTTTCTAAACTTGGTTTAGTTCTGCCAGTTGATTTTATAAAGGCATTGTGCCAACCTTCCACTGCGTTATTTGTTTTAGATTCTCCGTTTAAGGTGCTTTTGTAAACGTTCCACCAGGGTATTAGGAATTTAGGATTTCTTCTGTGGCCAGATCTATGGAGTCTGCCTACCCAGGTGTCTTCAAAGTAGTCCAAAAATGGACTCAGTTTTGCTTCATTTTGTTTATAAAAGGGGCTATCTATTAGAATGTTGTAGTGTTCTGCTACGTCTGTTTCTGAGACATAAGCTAGTGCAATGAGTTTTTTTATTTGATATGCAAAAGATGAGTTTGTTGCATATTCTATACTTAAGGTTGTCTTTTGTAGATGCCTCCATATACACTGGTTTAAATGGTAGTAGCAGCCTTGAATGCAGGTATGGGGGTGTAATTTCAATATGCTTGAAAGCATTGCTTGTTCAAAATCTAGGATTATTTTTTCTGGGGAATAGTCATTAGTTTTTTGTTTGATTATATTTAATAATTCCATATATGTGGAATTAGTTTTATTTGGTAGTAGTGCATAAAGAAGAGGTATGTTGCAGTTATTATATAGGCCATGTATGGTGTATAATTGGAAAAATGGTTTGGGACAAATGTTAAAAGTCCCGTCCATCATCCAATATTGAGTTTGCTGAAGTTTTATTAAGTTAAGATTTGTTCCAAAAATTATAAGTCTTTTATCGTTGCTTTCATTGTCGTAAATGATAAATGGTTGTTTGTTTAGAGTTATGGTTTGGTTGGCATTTAAACTTATATCACTATATGTTCTTGGAGGTGTTGTGGTAGTAGTAGTACTTTTTTTTGTTCGTGCTATAGTTCTTTTTAGTGCACGAACATTTGGCATCTGTGTTGTTGCTGTTTTAGGAATTTTGGGAATTTCTTCTTTTAATATGACACTGGTTGGTTTTTGGGAACCTGTGCTTGCTTCTTTTATGTTTTCTAATGCTGTTCTAACTTCTATTTCTGTTATGTTTGGTGGGTGGTTGTGTTCCCTTGTATAAAGTACAGTTGCTTCTCTAGTTGTTGCCCTTCCATAACACTTGTTAGAATAATATTTGCAACATTTCCAATTTACTTTCAACCCATATTGTTTCTCCTGGGTATAAGTGTAACCCATGTAGCAGAGTAATAGCTTTCCTTTCTGGCTGGTCACAAATTCTGCTCCCTCAGTCATTTTGTTGTTTGTAAATCTACAAGAGATATATTTATTAGTTATGTAAATGGTAATGTTTGTGTATAAAAATAATTAATTAAACAATACTTTAGTATATACTTACAATTTGTTCAAATCTGTCAAATATTTTGATATGCTTTATTCTTCGGTTGTTGACTGTGTTTTCTGTTTGTCTCTGATCTGTAAGGTAAAAATAAGAGTAATTTTAATGATTTGCTTTTGTAGATTTTTAGAGTTTCAGGGCCAATTTTTCAATAAAATTGGCTGCTAATAACTTTAGGATATTAAAAAAAATTGTGAATATACTTCCTTTGTTACTTTTAGATAGGACGTTGGAGTAGAGTTGTCTGTTATTTCTTAGTAGAGTATTCTGTAGTAGTATCTGGAAAAAAAAGATTATTAGAAATGTTAGCATGTCTTTAGGTTTTTAACATTTTATCTGTTACTTTCGTTATTATATATACACACTTATATTGTTATATCTTTGTGAATTGGTAATTTATTTTCTTGTTTTTGACAGTAGAGTTTTCTGTAGTTTTAGGAGGGAAAAAAAGTAGACATTTGTTATTAATTAGAACATGTGCTGTTTTTGGCGTTTTAACTCTTAGTTTTGTATTTGGAGGTACTTACTTTGTAAGTGTTCTTTTTGATTGTATAATGTTGTTGTTTGTTCTTTTGTAGTATAGTCTTATGTAGTCGTTTCTGAAATACAAATTTTCCTATGTTTTAGAAATGTAAACCAGTGTTTCATTTTAAACAAGTTACTAGTTAATGAAGAAGTTGAATATACTTACTTAGCTTTGTGTATCTTTCGTTCTCTGAGTATTTTTCTCTGTTTGTTGTCTGTCGAATTGTCTGTAGTGGTAGTAAAACATAGAAAGGAGATATGTATAATTCGTTACAAAATGTCCTCATTTATTTGGATTTTAGCTTTTAATTTAGTGAGTCATTATACTTACTTTCTTAGTTGTATCTTTATGTTTGAGTTCTGTATTCTTGTATTTGTTAGGATAGTTATCTGCAGCGTTAGAAGAGAAATAAAAAAGTATAGGATTTTAATAATATGGTTTGTATTTTATTAAAAAGATTTAAATGTGTTTTAAATATAGACAATATATTTACAAATGTTAGCGTTTTATTTAATTATAAATCAGTTGTGTGGTATATCTTAGTATACTAATCTGTAGTTAATTGAGAAATGGAAAAGTGCATATTTAGTAATTAATTTACATTTTAGTAGTAAAATATATTTATATTATTCGATTTACTTACTTGAAAGTCATGAATCAATTCTTCTAATTTTGATGTTCTTGTTGTTGTAGTGCAATTCATCCATAGATGTGTCTCCTTTCGTTTTTTTTAGCATGTGCTTTGTGTTTAATGGATAATTGTTTATATAGAGTATTGTAATTAGCAATTAGTTTGCTATTGGTTAATTTAGTATTTCTGTGTGTTTATTGGTTAGTTAGTAGATTTGAATTTCGGTTAGGATTTTCATGTTGTTAGATAAGGTTAATGTAATTTATTTATGATTACAAGTAAATAAAATAAATATTTTTAAATATTTTGGAAATATAAATAATAATTATTATATGTTGTTGAATTAAAAAAATTATTTAAAATGTATAAATAAATGAGAGGTGTTTATTTTATAGAAAATAATAATTTTTGGCGATAGCAATTATGTTTATATACATATTTAATATTATCGATATATTTTAAATTACGATATTGTTGGCGATATTAGTGAAATCGATATTTTAGTACTTGTGTATACATTTTAATGTGATCGATATTTATGGTCTTCGATATGTATGTAGTCGATAATTTTGACATCGGTGTTTATGTATATCGATATTATGTTTCCGATATTTTGGTATATGTATAGTTAAGTATAGGATGTCGATATTAATGCTTCCGATATATTTGTGTCGATATTTTAGTATCTCGATAATGTGTCTTTCGATAATATGTCAGTGATCCACATACACACCCTATTTTCACATCTATAGAGGAAGCGTTTAGTAGACTTAATATCTCTTACTTCGGGCAGCCAATAATCTTGAATACAAATCCTCTGACAAAATCATTCTAATATCAAATTCTTTCAAATCATTTATCATACAGAGAGCTTCGGCCTGCCTCAAGACACAGATATAAAAGACCTGAAAAAAGTATTACTTTTATGAATATCTCCTACATAACCAAACCTGTTGCATCCATATCCATGGGTAAGACCAGCTTGAATCCACCCACCTTCTTTCCCTTCCCACTGTGTACCAACCTTCTCTGGATTTACTTCTGGGGCTTCTTCTACATCCATTTGTAACCTGGTCCTCCTGATGTTTACATGGCAGCAAACCGCCTGGTCCTCATTGGTAACTGACCTCTGTGCGTTAATGACTCTAGGGCGATAAATATTCAATTGGAGGATACCACCCTACTGGCATAATGACTAAGCAAACAATAAAATTAAATATTGTAACAGCTGAAGAAGAAGGGAGATGCAAGCAGTATAAGAGAGGTATAAATGGAAAAGAGAAACCAAATACAACTAGACCGGGAGTCAGAAAACAATTTAGACACAGAGAACATACAGGGAAAGAGCATTAAAATAAAGAAAAACAAAAAAGTAAGACGAGGAGCACCTGGAAAGTTAGAGAGGAAGTACGCTGCAAGAGGACTGTTAATACAGATAGCCTTAAAGAATTAGTAAAATAACAAAGAAAGTCAGCACAGAGGGAGGAAGAAAAACGCAAAAGAGACAAGCCAAATTGAAGAAGATGCATGAAGCAGGAAAAAAACGGATCGAACCAGAAAAAGAGTTAAGGAGACGAAAAGGGGTCACATTGAACGAAATCAGAGACAAAGTGAGATATATAGCTCAGATAGTAAGATATAACAAGCAAGTATTACTTTAAATATCACAAACTCAGAACTTACATATCCTCACTGGGTGCAAGCAGTGCACATCACTCCCCAGAAATAGAATAATTAAACTGATAGACCTATGAAAGGGGAAGGTTAATCAGGGATTACTACAGCAGAGACTGGATTTTCGTATGGGGGTTAGGAGAGCACAGGGTTGGTATGCACGTTTCGGGTAGGTACAGGGACTTTAGGGAGAAGGTGGAGAGTTGCTTTTTCTTTAAAATCCCTTTAACGCATTTAAACGCAAACGTCAACAATGTAAGTCCCAGGAGAGAACTCACTCACTCTGCATATCCTGTGTCCCACTGGAGAGGCCAGTCCTTGGTTGAGGAAGATATGGGTCTGAGGCCAAGACTTTCCTTCTCTGTAGATTGTAGGCAGGAACCGAGGTCTCTGGGGCACCGTGGTCTTCTGTGCTTTTAACTCCCGGGCAATGGGTTTGCTATCACCTTCCTCAGGAAACGACCGCCTAGTTTTAGCAGAAAAGAATTTCCTAAGCCGAGTAAAAGACATTTAGGAACCTCCGCAAATTCAAAATCAGTGTCCTCCTAACTTTTGACAATTTAGTACGTTTCTTTTTCATCTATTTCCTCGCTTCCTCTCGGCGCCTCTCTTCCTTTGCTCTACCTACGTTTTTTCGTTTCTTTCACTTTTGGCAGTAGTCAAACATCAACCTTACTTGTTTATCATTCTCCCACCTGTCGTACAGTTTTCCCTTCTCTCACCCCTGCCTCGTTTTGTGCTTGGCACACTGTGTCCTTTGACCCTTTCAGCTGAGCCGCTCTTAAAGAACCCTCTCCTTTTTGACTTCCGATTAATAGCAGTCCAACTTTAAATATCTGAACTCTCAAAGCAGAAATAAAGTCTTCGTTTAGGTTTAGCCGTGTGAACGAGCAGATGACGGTTTCACTTCCCCATTCCATCAAAACCAAGCAATCTGATTCAGCTGTGGTCTGAAGTATAAAACTGTAAGGTTTCTTAGATAAACATACCGCTTACAGCTCAATTAAAGATAAAGTTGAACTTTAGCCATAAACAGGTAGAACAGGACTAGGGGATCACCTCCAGGGGTGTTAGAGCTCTGAGGGAGTGAAATCAAGGACTGCCCAGGAGGAGAGCTGTGGAGCCACAACTCGCGTGCACTCACTTCCAGGAACCTATGAAGGAACTTGGGGGTCACTTCCAAGGATGTCACAGCTCTGAGGGGGTGAAACCAAGGACTGACTGACTGCCCAGGAGGACAGCTGTGGAGCCACAGAACCCTCTGCAGGAACTCTGGGGTGTCTTCCAGGGTGCCACAGCTCTGAGGGGGTGAAACCAAGGCCTGACTGCTCCGGAGGAGATCTGTACAGCTTGAGTGCACTCACCTCCAGGAACCTCTGCAGGAATTTGCGCGAGTCGGCGATGTCAATGTTGGAGATCTGTCCGTAGCCCCCCAGCAGGCCGTCCACTGTGGTCGGGACCTCCTTCCAGTACTGCTGGGCCTTGCTGTAAAACTGGCCCTCGTCCTCCATCGCCTCGCTCGGCATGGTGCCCAGGACAGCTCCCTCCCAGCCGCAAGCCTTGGAGATGTGCCTCTGTGAAGCGCCTTGAAGTTGTGCCTCTGTGAAACGCCTTGAAGCTGAGTCTCGGTGGCGTGCTTTGAAGCCGTGCCTCGGTGACGTGCTTTGAAGCCGTGCCTCTGTGAAGCGCAGCACCTTGAGACCGTACCTCTCTCTAGAGCGCCTCGGAGCAGTGCCTCTGTGGAGGTAAGGACAGCAGTGAGTGAGTGACACGAGTTTTGCTTAAAATGGAGCGGGGGGGCTCAGACAGGCCAATCAAGGCCCCCAGAGACCCAAGAACAGCTGTAGGGGTGTGGGCGGGGGGCCAGAGCTCAAGGTCTGTCTGGGGTTAAAGGGGGGGTGACCCGTGACGCAAGCAGTAATGAATCTAGATACAGTGCTTTCCACCAGGGCACCGTCTGAGGCAGGGAGGCAGGTGGGTGAGGGCTGGAAGGTACATTAGGGGGGGCCGGTGACGTCGAGCTGGGGGCAGGGGTGTCTCTCCCCAGTGCTGGAGCTGCAGAGGGCAGGCTGGGGCACTGACCACAACCACACCTGCGAGGGGGCGACGAGTGGGGCCCCAGGGCCAGGGATCGTACAGGGGGCGTGGCTCGGTGACAGCCGAGAGGGGCCACATGGAGGCAGCACCAGAGGCTAAATATACCCTCCCCCTGACCCCCTTCCCCTATCCCGGTCCTCGGGAGGGCAGAAATCGCAGGAGGAATCTCTGTCCGGCAGAGATACAAGCAAAGGCACCAAGGAGGCCTCAAACAAGGCAGGAGGGCCCTCGAAGGGCCCCTGGCCTCACCCGATCGACACAGAGCCTGGGATTTAAAAGTGGAATCAACCCTTCGCAGCATTAAATGCCCCGTGGCAGCGGTTCTTAACCTGTGGTCCGTGGGAGGCCGGGAATGTTTTATAAAATTACATATTTAAATGAAACAATTATGTACAAATGAAGAACAAGCAAAGTGCCCCATGCGCTACAACTAGATCGCCAGCCTTGTAGACCGTGTTTACCTTCATTTTTTTCAATAGAAACACCCTCCAAAACCACTTGCCCCCATCGTGATTGTAAAGTAATGGGGTTAAGAGGGATGCTCTGAGGACTGCTCTTTACAAGTTTACTGCTACACAGAATCCTTCCAATTTATTTTTATTATGGACACTAAAAGCTGCGGTCTTGGTACGGCGGGGTTCGGCCGGTGTAATGCCTCTCGCAAACGCTGCTGCTGACCCCGGGCCCCCTCGATGCCTGCCACAGGGTGGCCGAGATAGCTGCCCAGAAGCATTACGCGAGGAGAGGGAGAAGGGCCGCCGTTTGTACAGGCTTTGGGAGGGGGCTCCGGCAGCAGACACAGCCCCGGAGGCCCAGTGTGCAGGCACCAAGCGCCGCCCGCAAGCAGCAGAAGTGACACCACTGCCCAGGCGGGTAGGAGCAGGCCAACCCTGAGTTACAGAAACGCGGCCCAGACAGCCACCCGCGCGCGGTGCCGCACGAGCACCAAGGTCGTGCTCAGGCGCCCGGCTGCAGGATTCATCACGGGCCGCGCGCGGAACCACCTTAAAATATCCCGACCTGCCCCGCGCTAGGGAGCAAGGCCCTGCATGCCGCGTCACTTCGGAGTCTCATGCATGGAGAGTGATGCACAATTTACCCTAACACAGAAGAGGGACCATAATCCCCCTAAAGGAAAACATAATTAACCAGCAGGAACACAGACCGCCGGCGAAGTGCTGCACGCGCACCAGCGCGAGACACCGCAAAAACGATCCAGTTCCCCAGGTTCAGGCATGCGTCGTGCACGAGGTGGGAGCGCACGAGACGTCGCCATGAGCGTGCACGCAAGCTGAGGAGGATGCCGGAGAAGACATGGAGCCTGATGCCGATGCCGAGACTGACCTGCTGCGGAGGGAAAGGGACACGCGGAAAGAGCCCGGTGAGTGGGGGGGGAGGGGGAATGTGTGTGTGCGCATGTCTGTGTGTGCAGTGTGGGGCTTAGTTGTAGGGGGGAGGGGTTGTGTGTCTGTGTGTGTGTGTGTGTGTGTGTGTGTGTGTGCACACGCACGACTGAGAGGTGAGAGGCTGACTGGCTGTGCACAGTTGGAGCAAGAGATGTGCACGGCTCCGGGGGGGCTGGGCGTGCGCGCCCACGGTGTAAAATCCATGCGTGTGCACAGCTCTGTCTCCCTTCAGAGGCAACTCAATAGCAATAGGTCGAGAGAGCTCGACCTAAAAAGGGACAAGGGAAAGGTCTCTGGAAATAGCTGTGTGGAAAAGCGAGCAGGATAAAGTCTTTAAAATAATGGCTCTGACTCTAACTAGGAACACGCGTGTTGTAGTTCTAGTCGTTATAGTTCTTCCCTCACGCTATTGGTCAGTTATCACGCGCCATCTGTGGAATGTTTAGTACATATTTAAGTGACGTCAGTGCTCCTACCCGGGCTGAAAGTATACCTTCGTTGACTTGGGCAGTCACCTGTTCCTCCCTACAAGCTCTGTATATTTACAATAAATCTTCCAATTATAACAGTACCGTTTCTGTGATTGTGTTATTAATAATCACTACAACGCGCTAATGTAAAAGGCAAAAAATAATGTTGCAAAATGTGTAGCAGGTCTCTTCAGCTCTGACCCAACCGGGCATCAGCATTCGCCAGAAAGTGAGTTCAGTCTTCCTTTCCCAGAAAATAACATAAAGCTTGCAAAGTTTTTTTACAAAGTTTGTTACAAATATCTTACGTGTGTAGCTTTCCCATAGGCTTCAAACACAGTTTCACCTTCTAATGTTAATGTTTCATCATGTAAACAATAAACCATGCTAAAGAAGAGAAACATCAACTTGCAAAAAAATTGTGTAGTAATGTATTTCATTAACACAAGCAAGATATACTTTTTTTAAATGTGCAACTCTTCTATTCAAGCGTTATGTGGAGTATGGGGTAAATAGGAAGTTTTGTTATCACAATCAGATGTCTCTTAGCAAAATATAATGCATTTGTTAAACCGGAACATTTTGCAGTTATGACGAATGTTTCTAAGTGTGTCACATTAAGGTCAGGGCTCTAAAGTCCATTGTGCTTATATCAACACTGTTTAGTTCACATAGACTCTGGAGGCCTGACTTGGCAAGCCAGAGGGACCTATTGAAATATGTCCTCAGGGTCTTGAAAGCCCCAGAAGACTCACCCACATACCAATTGAGGAATATTTTTGAGGAGGAGGGATCCCAGTGGCAAATCGGGCTCGGTCAGGCAATTGGCAGCTTCAAGATCAACTCGAAAAGCCTGTACTCTCCTGACATTCCTTTATCACCCACTAGTAATCTCATTTGAAAAAAGACTTTGAAAATTGCCACCTCAGCTCCATCATAGTGTCACTGGATACATTTTACATCTTGGAGAAAGCACAACCTTATTTACAGGATGCCCTGACAGGTCAGGCTCACAGAAAGATCCTTTACATGAGGCTGGTGCTTTACCAATCTCAGACCTTAACTCAACCTGGGCACGCAAAGGGGATACTGTCTCATGCAGGCTATGCTTGTATCGCAAAGAAACCTGGCTGCCTCTACTGTGCTACTGCCCCAAACTGATTGACGAATGACGTCGCCTTCTTCGCCCTATATTCAGGGCAAGGGAAGTTAGGACTTGCAGGAGGCCTCAGATTTGTGCTTCAGAGAAGATATGGCATGCAACTGAGCCAGATTGGGAAGTTTACGAATTCTATTAGGCTAGCACTTACTGAGTCTCCATAAATTAACTCCAGGTGTTGATAGGCTCCCGCAACGCATTTTAAATTTGCTTCAGCACTTTATCCCTACTATGTTATAATATAGTATCTCCTTTTCACGTCTAGAAGGTGTGCATAGTAAGGGCTCACTTGATTACCTGTTTTAACCCCTTTGCCATTGGCCGCGATTTCGCAGCAGTGCGGCACTTCTGCAAAATGGGCGGGCCGCGTCTGCCGTTGGCCGACGGCAGCACGCAATGGGTTAAACAATTTCGGATTTTTACGTTTTTAGCTATTTATTGGTTTTAGGGTGCCTCACTTAGGTGCATACAGCATGGGCCCATCTAGGCATTTGGTTGTAAATAGCTCTGGAATTTTAAATAATCGTACAGGAGTATACACCCATGTTAACAAAGAGCAGGCATCTTCATTTGCTGTTTTTATACCTGTAATTTCAATTCACACCACATTATGAGCACGCTTAAGGTGGGGAAAGGGTGGGCGAATAGTTGTATTTTACTGTACTGATTTTAATTAGTCGAACAGTTAATAATAAATTGAAATTGAGTTTACTTCTAGCTTAAAGAAAACTTGCATTTAAGCATTTCTGCGGCCTATGCGAAAAACTATCTGCCTAATGCGGTTTGCACATTTAAAATGCGTGTCATTTCATTTTTGAAGCTTTATGTTAATCATTGCACATATAGCTGTTATTCCAAATAATTTGCATGTTAAATAGTTAGCTTCTTCAGTGTCATTCCGTTTTCCTTTTTGGCGGTAGCTAAGTTCAAAAATCCCTAAGGAACTTACGTTTTGGAACCCCTTATTTTCTCGGCCTGCTCTACACAGATCACCTCAAAACTTTCCTGGAAGGAACTGAGGTGCATGAACTTTCTTTTTAAAGTTTCATGAAGGTTCGTCAAATGCCGCCAAAGTTATTTGCAAACAAAAAAATCTATTTCACAGATTGATAACATTTTTAAACGAAGAATTGAAATTGAAATTTCAGTGGTCATCTTGAAAAACTGGCTTTGATCCATGCCTTGTAGACCATTGTGGGAGATACACATGACCACTACTTAAAACAACGTACTACTCCTCCCAAAAATCCGAGCCAGACCCGTGGCTCGGTTCTGCTCTACTTGGTGATTTGTTGGCTCATCCACCTCTATTTACAGTCACCAGGGCTGGACTGGCTACCGGGCAGTTTGGAATGCTGCTGAGCTGGGGTCTGATTTCGTTCATGGAGACCAGCGTGTGCTAAACGAAATTCGTTTTGCTTTAATTATTTCAAAGCACACACAGGTCTCCATGGACAAAATCAGCCCCCACCGCAGTGAAATCAGCCCCCAGCTCGGCAGCATTCCAAACTGCCCGGTAGTCAGTCCGGCCCTGACAGTCACGGCTGGCTACACTACAGGCTTCAGTGTTTATCCGGTGTGGTCTTACCATGCATTCCGAGTTCTGTAGGTTGAAAAAGTGGGCAACAGTTTTCCCTCCTCCCAAGCGACCTGCAAAACTCAGCATCAGGCAATTTCCCCACATAAAATTTTCGGAAGGTTTTACCTGGTTTTACACTAAGAGCACAGTGGCATACAGAGGTGCAATAGAGCCAAATTTCGTGGGGAGGGGGGCTACGAAAAATTTCGGGGGAGGCTGATTCTTCCAGCAATAGGCAGAGTGGAGATGCAGGGGCTCTAAGAGGTGAAAAACAACAAAGCCTTGTTAACAAGTGAATGGTCTTTTAAAGACCTGTGAAATACTCGGGTGCGGCTGTGTGTGTGCCAGGGAAGCTGACACACACGAGGGTGGGGGGCTGGAGTCCTTTGAGCCCAATGGGCGTTGCGTGCCTGGTGGCATAACAAAAGCCCCCGCAAACCCAGGGTGCAGGTGGGCCCACGAGCTCCGGGGGCCCCCTCCGGCACCAGGGCCGGACTGACTACCGGGCAGTTTGGAATGCTGCCGAGCTGGGGGCTGATTTCACTGCGGTGGGGGCTGATTTTGTCCATGGAGACCTGTGTGTGCTTTGAAATAATTAAAGCAAAACGAATTTCGTTTAGCACACGCTGGTCTCCATGAACGAAATCAGACCCCAGCTCAGCAGCATTCCAAACTGCCCGGTAGCCAGTCCAGCCCTGTCCGGCACTGGCAGGACTCTGGTCTGAGAGATGCGGGCTGGGTCCGAACTGTGGGAGGCCTCCTGCTTGCACTTTGCAGAGGGGGGCCCTCAAGTTTCGTTATGCCCCCTGTCGCCCAAATCGAGCTTGCCAGGTGTACAGAAGGTGCCTACAGAATTTAACCACAGCATGGCCTGGGGCATACGCTTTTTTTTTTTTTTTTTTAAGTTTCATAGAGCGCGAACTCGAACCGAAGGTATCGGAGCGCTTTACACGAGCACCTGTTACATTGCACAAGGACACTTGGGCCAGTCTCAGAGGAGCTGCCCCCGCCTCATCTTATTTTCACCGATGACCTTTGACACCACTGAGGAGGGACAGTAAATGGGTTGGTGCTGGTGTCAGGTAGATCTTATAATCTCCAGCCTGTCTCCCCAACCTTCCAATACGAATCCAGCAGCAACACTGCAAACCCCAGTTCCCCGGGAGAGATGCGACGCCAATATGTCAGCAGCTTGGCCCACTTTTTGTTGATGAAATTGAATGTCTGGACTGCAGTCAAATTCCTTGCCGCTAAATTCGGCAGATAACGCACGGGGATTGGACGCTCCTCGCAGGACAGACCCTCTCCGTCACCGATGAAACAGATTGCTTATCTCCCGCCAGCTGGAGGCACGCAAAACGCAAGTAGCATTAGCCTCTTTTGCATAATAAGCTGCCAAGGGGAGGTGAAAAGAGCCAGTGAAATAAATGTGCAACTGCTCGGGAGGACAATAATGGTGACCTTCAAGCCGATCGCTGGGGATGTGTTTGTGGGCGAGTTTGAGATGTCTTTAAATGAACATTTAGAAAAGATTGATTTAATTTAAATGTGGACGCCTCTGTTGTGTGTAAAATAAATAATAATAATAATAATATTAAAAATGATGAAATAACACTTACGAATATTACATAGGAGTGTGCATATAATTAAAAAGAAACCACATATCCAAAAAATTTACAAATGGGAAAGTGAATTGTTTTGCCGCCGTAAAGCGTGCCATAGTTTCCATAGTATCAGAGCGTTTTACATGAGCACAAGTTGCGTTACACAAGGACACATTCATTTTTGGTAGGCACAGGCAGATTAAGTGATTTGCCCAGAATCACAGGATGTTGAGCATTGTAGCTGACTCGAACTAGGTTCTCCAGATTTGAGGTCAATCGCCCTAGCCATTAGGACACATACCCCCAGATGCATCAAGAACCCATTTTGCTATTCCTTAATAGCGAAAAATAACGATTCCCTATTAAGGAACAGCAAAATGCAATGCATGAAGAAATCACTAAAAAAATTGCGATTTCTTAAAATTCCTTAATTGCGAGTCGCAAATTGTGAGTCGCAATTAAGCAATACCTCCCCATTCATTCCTATGGGCCTAGAGGCCCAAAGGAATGAATGGGAAGACATTCTCAATTTGCGAATCGCAATTAGCGAATCACAAATTGAGAATGCGATTTCAAGGGTGCAGGGGTGTCCAAAGGACACCCTGTTGCACCCCTGAAATTGATCTGTGCACATATGTTGCACACACACATGCCCTGAGAGCATGTGTGTGCGCAACATGAAACTTTGAAAAATGCACTTTAGTGCATTTTTCAAAGTTTTTGCAAATTACCATGAAGTTCAACTTCATGGTAATTTGCGAGCCCTATTAGCGAAATCGCTATTTTTTAAACTTTAATGCATTGCATTTAAGGAATCTCAATTTGAGATTCCTTAAATGCAAGTAATCGCAATTTTGCGATTTCTTAATTTGCGATTTTTGCATTTGGGATGATGCATCCCAAATGCAAAAATACAGGTCGCAAAGGAGCAGATTCTGAGAATCTGCCCCTTTGCGAGCAGATTTTACCTTGATGAATCTATGCCTTACTCTGTGGTAAATAAATAATTAATTACCGGTACTATTTTTCAGTATAATCAATAAAACAGGTAGCTCAATAAATAAGAGTCAGGATTCGAGGTATCTTGAGTCGTCAGGCTTTAATCAGGCATAAAGGACAGGAACAGGACAGCCTGTACGGAAAGGGAATGAAGGAAGAAAGGCAGCTGCCTGGGGTCGGACAAGGGAATAACGCGGGACTGGGATAACTTTTAATATGGGTGCACAATATATATATACTTAAACAAAATACATTACATTCAATACAGTAGGCGTAGCAGTAGGCGTGACTCGTAGCAGTCGCGAAAGATAAGGGCAAAATGATGTAACAAGAAGGCGTGTACAGGGCGTATACATAGACATGTGATGTAAACGTAACGGAATATGTCATAAAAGGGGCGGAAACATGGAGGGGGCTACCTGAGCAGCTGGGACCTCTAACCTAGTGGTGCGCGCAAACTGGCAATGACGTGTTACCAGGGAGAACTGGGGGCTATGACTTCTGCGCTAGAAGAGGAGACTAAAGTCTGGAGTGTCAGAGCGACATGTACCCAAGGCATATCTAGTATCTGGTGTTTAGAGTACATGTTGATAGAATCCAAAAGTTATCAGGGCAAAGGCTAACAGACACTAAGACTGGTGCATGCATTATTCTATATGTATTGTGTGTGCGGGGAATATTCTATGAATATTAATACAGTATTTCTCTTACATGGAGACATAAAGGCTAGACCATGACGGAAACTATTGATGCGACTCAGTAGCTTAGGAATGCAGAGAAGGAGGGCTGGACTGATAACTAGAAACATAACATACTCTTGGCAGACTGGGAGGCAGAGCCAGGCCGGGCCGGGCACTGCGAGGCATGAAGTAAGCAAAGGGTCAGGGATGCAGGTGGGGGCTGTATCGCTCCTCAGAGAGGGTTCAGGAGACAGGAGCTGAATCTGAGTCCGGGCCCTTTTGAGGCCTAGAAACGGGGACAATTCAATGAATTAACGTGCACACTGTGAAATGTGGCAACGTAGGTTTACATAGGCCTGATATTCGTTGTTTTCATGATGACTGGAAACTGGCATACTAGAGATGGACACAACTGTAATTGCGTCTTTAATCGATCAGAGGGGAATACATGCATATCGATCATGCACATATAGCATAAGATGGGGAACACGTAGGCACATACAACATGGCAAAATTTACTTTTCCACATTCCCTCCTTGTGCCCTACGTTTCCATCAGGAAACATCAATATTCATGATACCATCTATCATTTCATATAGCATCATTTGTTCGTCTCGAATTGTCTTGGAACGGGATTTAGGACTAGGAATACAAGAGGTAGCACACATGCCGCAAATCGCAGGGCTACATTGTATACAGAGGCAGCAACTGAATATGATCATTACTGCAATACCTAGGAATGACAATACTTTCCATCCCCAGGCAGATATAATACTCCAGAGCCAACCGGACCATGTCCAGGTGCCTGGATTCTGGTGTAACTGATGGGCAATTTTATGAAGTCTGGTTATAGCTGAATAAACAGACGGCGCGTTATTAGGAATGAAAATGCAGCAACTAGATCCGATGACTCTACATGCTCCTCCTCTATCGGCCAGTATGACGTCAAGAACGAGACGATTTTGGAGCACGACAAATCTCATAGCAGATTGCTCTTCGGTTAAGTTACCTAGAGCAGAAGTAGTCTCATTCACTACTGCTTCAAGGGTTCTGGTTAACCTACGTATTAACTTACTATTCTGGATAGGTCCTATAAAGAAGAAGAAACCTTTATTAAAGTCTTGATACTGTTCTAGAGTAGTTTCAGTTTGATCGACAATTGGGGACTCAATCTCCCTTCTAGGTCTGACGTGTACTAGATGTGTGTTTCTGTGATAATCAGATGGGGCTAGAAAAACTGGTGGCAGTAGGAAGGCAATGTAACATGTTCCATCCCACTCGAGGGGCAAACGAACATATGCGGTCTGACCACAAACAAAATAAGAATGACGTGAGGCTTTGAAAATAGATTTCCCACTGTCACTATACTCGACCACAGTAGTACAATCACTATGTCCTACATGTACGGAACCATTCTTTTTTACACATAATTCGCCTTTGACTGGTAGTACTGAAATGGCAGGTAAATCTGGAGTAGTATCAGACTGAACATTCAGGACCATGAGATTCGAAGAATAATTACCTAAATCATACACTTCATTTTCTAGATCTAACCCTGTTCTATGGGAGAGACCTTGCTTGTCTGGGAAACATGTTCTATTTAAAAGGGACATATCATTGGAGGATGACGTTAACGTGGACCATGCTCCACACGAACCATTATGTGAAAACGGATAAGGAAAGAGTGGCAGAACTCCCTTCGGTGTCTGGAAAGGGGGGAGTCGACCACACACCCAACAATTAGTGGCATTGCTGGTCTGGTGTGAATAGTGTAACATTCTGATAAATGTATTATTTCGCATAGCAAGACGATAGGATAGCTCGTGAGGAGGCAGATCACTAAATGTGTGCTCTACTGTAGCATTAGAAAACATATTTACATGTGAAACTGGAAAACATAAATGTAAAGCATAACTTGTGCAGGTAACCATTAGACTCAAAAATAGCAAAAAACTTAGAACAACGATACATCGTATAGAGTTTTGACTAACTCTCTCACTGTGGGGGTCTATCTCATACATGTCAGGAACCTGTCTAACCGTTTCACCCGAGAGGGACTTAGACAATTAAACTGGCTGACTTATTTTACTAGACCTGAGTTTTAATTTATACTCCTGTTGCGGAGTTTTCTCTAACAGAGGGACTTTAAGTTCAGAGTCTGTTTTTAGGCAGTCTTTAGGAAGGCGGCAGTCCTTTGCAAAAGTCTTTACTGGTAATCCATGGAACTTCTTGATGTGGGACAGATGGACCCACCCCTTCCGGCCCTCGAGTTTAACGGCGGTCCTTGTTGTTAGTAAGACGAGGCGGGGCTCCTTCCAGCGGGGCTCCAGCGGACTTGAACGATCAAAATTCCGCACCAACACCAGGTCGCCTGGAATGACTTCATGCGGTTTCACCTCGGTGTTGTCTGGAAATGCGGCGGCAACCTGTGAACGACAAGAGTGTAGGGCAGACATCAAGGAAGCTAGGTAATCTGTCAGCATATTACTGGAAACATCGGTAATACTGCGGGGTCTAGGTGTACCCCACATGTTTGGGGGGCGGCTGAATACGACCTCATACGGGGACAGACCTGATCTGGAATGTGCAACCATCCTCATAAAAAATAAAGCAACTGGCAGTGCGACTAGCCAGTCTACACCTTTCTCTTTACATATTTTCGCAATGCGGATTTTCAGAGTCTGATTATGTCTCTCTACGAGACCGGCTGCTTCAGGATGGCGCACACAATGGAACTTCCACTGGTACCCTAACAGAAGGGAAACATGTTTCATAAGTTCAGATGAGAATGGCTGGCCGTTATCAGAATACACGACCCTAGGGAGTCCATAGCGGGGAAAGAATTCACGAACCAACTGCCTGGCAGTGGTCGCGGCTGTGTAATCTGGAACTGGATATGCTTCTGTCCACCTGGACAAAGCGCATACAACTACGAGGACATACTTGAAACCTCGACATCGCTCCATCTGAATATAATCCATCTGGAGGACTTCAAAAGGGTGGTCAGGAGGTTGGAATCCACCTTGTTCCACCGGGACACTTTTACCTGGATTGAACTGACAACATATCATACAGGTACGGACTTTCTGCTTGGCTGCAGCTCGTAAATGTTTGTTGGACCAAAGGTTCTGAATACTGTCTAACATAGCTTTTTCTCCTAGATGTGCTGGACTATGTGCGGTATTGATAATGACTTGAACCATAGAGTCGGGGAGAAACCATGTGGCTTTTCCCTTCGTCAACCATCCCTGATCTGTCTGGACCCCTCCTTGTTCGGACCATTTCTTGATTTCTTTGGGAGTAGCATGTAACTGTATGTCTATGACATCTTGTGTAGGGTCCTTAACTGTCATACAAGTAGTCGGATCTGGAGTGAGCGTCTGTGTCGTGTTAACTGGAATGTCTGGAGTCTGAGCTGTAAGCTTGGCTGTTCGATCTGCTAGATCGTTACCTTGGGAAATGATGTCAGTAACTTTCGTATGTGCCTTGCACTTCATGATAGCGATAGCTGTCGGTAAATGTATTGCATCTAACAGAGCTTGAATGAGGAGACCATGCTGAATCTTGGTTCCATGAGAAGTCATGAAACCTCTCTCCTGCCAGAGCACTCCAAAGTCGTGTACGACTCCGAATGCGTAACGTGAATCTGTATATATGTTTACTTTCAGGTTCTTGGCACGTATGCAGGCTTGGGTCAGAGCGACTAGCTCTGCTGCTTGAGCAGACAGGGTGTCAATACGATGTGTTTCTATAACTTCGGTTTCAGTAGTCACTGCATACGCGGCTACTAGTTCTCCTGTACTTGTTCTCATACATGAACCATCCACATAAAGTGTCAGGTCGGGGTCAGGTAATGCAATGTCTGTCAGGTCTTGTCTTGGCTTAGTCATAGTATTAACAACTTCCACACAGTCATGTGTGGCCGGATTTGAAGTAACTGACGGTAACAGTGTAGCAGGATTTAGAATGTTGCAGCGTCTGATTTCTATGTGTGGCTGGAACAGTGTCAGTTCATAACCTGTTAAACGTGCAATGGTCAAGTGCTGAGTCTGTGTTCGGTTTAAAAGAACTTCCACGGAGTGTGGAACTTGTACTGTCAGGGAGTGTCCTAACACTATGGAATCACTTTGTCTGATAGCTAGAGCTGTGGCTGCAACTGACTTGAGGCACGCTGGCAGAGCCTGGGCTACTGGATCTAATGTGCTCGAGAAATAAGCACAGGGCTTGTACTGTCCGGCTTGATCTTGTGTGAGAACAGATAATGCAGTACCATCACGTTCTGTGACAAAAAGTGTAAAAGGCTTACTGTAGTTCGGTGTTGCTAGAACAGGTGCTTGGCATAAGGCTTTCTTTAATTCATTGAATACAAGTGTATGTTCCTGGGTCCAAGGGAGGACAGTCGATACGGCTGCCTCCTGTGTCGTTAACTGTATCAGTGGCTTGGCTAGAAATGCATACTGAGGAATCCATTGTCTGCAGTAAGAAGTGAGGCCGATAAAAGCTCGTACCTCCTTCTGTGTCTTGGGCTGTGGAAGACTCGCTATTAACTGGATACGGTCTGGTGTCAACTGCCTACCCCACTTGGACAGTAAGTGGCCTAAGTAGATCACTTGCTGGACACAGAATTGTAATTTGGAAGGGGACACCTTGTGCCCCTGCTCGGCCAGAAAATACAGAACCGTAAGTGACGCACGCTCGCAATCACGTTCAGAACGGGCTATGATCAGTAGATCATCGACATACTGGAGCAGGGCAGTGTCAGTTGGCATGTGAATATTGTCTAGTTGTCTCTTAAGTGCTTGACTGTAAATACTAGGGCTTTCTGTGAAACCTTGAGGAGCTCGCGTGAATTTATAGCTCCTTCCATTTAAACAAAAACCGAAAAGGTACTGGCTGTCTGGATGAATGGGGACACTGAAAAATGCGTTCTTGAGATCGATAACTGTGAAAAATGTAGCTTCGGAATCAATGGCTGTCAATAGGGAAGAAATATCTGGGACTACTGGATACTGGGGTATGATACATTTATTAAGCTCTCGAAGGTCAATCACTAATCGATATACTGGAGGTGCATTTGGATCAGTACGTTTCAGGACTGGAATGATAGGAGAATTACATACATTGGAGTCAGTTTCTACAACCACTCCTTGAACAATAAGCTCGTCAATAATTTTGGATAAGGCTGCTACAGCCTCAGGTGGCAATCTGCACTGTCTGATTCGTGGCAAAACTATACCTTGTTTGAGAGTCACACGATGGGGTGTGATGTGCATACATCCTACATCAGTTGGACCTTGCGCCCATAAATGCGGCGGTACATTCAGTAGTCTTGGATCAAAATCACATAATACATAGTGACCTTTAAAGTCGCGTAAAAACAATCGGACTCCTTCTGGGGAGCAGCAAATTACTGCACCTAATTCTTTCAGTGTTTTAATGCCTAACAAATTTTCTGGACATGACTTCGTAAGTAACAAATCAGTAGTTCGGGACAATGGACCAACTTCTAGAGAAACTGGTTTCGAAATTTCATTAACAATCGGCTTTCCTGAAAATCCAAGGGAAACATTTTTAGAGCCTGAGAGCGGAGCCCCTGGAACCTCGTCATGACTGATAGTAGTCCTACTTGCCCCTGTATCAATCAAAAACTTTCTGTCTTTCCCTAATACTTGACTGTGTACATAGGGACCCTCTTGGTCTACAGGTATCTCGATGAGAGGCAAGCCTACCTCCCTCTCTAGGCTGTTTCATGAATACTGTTGATACTCTGGATACTCTGACTGGGCATACTGGTACATCTGCTGTGTAACATGCTGTGTTGCAGCGATAGGCTGCGGTGCTGGAACTGTCTGTTGTGCATTCTGGGGTGACTGAGAAGTCTGTGAAACTTGTTCATGTCTAGGCGGAGGTGGTCTTTCTTTAGTTTTACCAGTAGCTATGTTGTGTTTCAGAACTGCAGACTCGTTTATAAAATGACCTGGCTGTTTACAGTAATTGCAGGTCCCTTTAACGGGAGCTGCAGGATGACTGACTTGATTCGGACCCCTCTTCTGACTGTCTTGTGGAACAGATTGTGCAACTAATACTTTCATTTTCGTGTCTTTCATACGTCTCCTTTCGTGTTCTTGCTCTTCCCTGATTCTATTCTGGTGATACTGGAGCATCTGTAGCATTTGTGACGGGGTATTAGCTTGCCAACTACTTTCGACTTTCAAAACTCGATTTTTAACTTGTGGACTTGAATTCTCGACTAGTTTTGTTACAAAAAGATGAGGGTACGATTCACTACTCGTCTTCAGACCACTGTTAATTATAAAACATTTTTCAAATCTAGAATAAAAATCACTAGTGTCTTCATCCTGTTTCTGTTTACATGCTGAGATTGCATCCCAATCTTCCTTTTTCGTGGCTAGTAACCTTGGCAAAACCTGTATCAATAACTCGGGCAATTCTTTAACTTTACCCCCAAGACCGGTACCTGGTACTCGGGAAGTATCTTCAGCTTCTAGAGCTGTCCAATCTATCTTTTTCTCTCCCACCTCCCATTCTTTTTCCTTGAGTTTTTCATATACCCCTGCGGGCAACAGGACCTTTAACATTTTAATAATATCAGGATACGTGTATTCTCCCATACGGAGCATGTCTTTTAATTCTCGATGGAACCCTGCTGGATCTTTGTCGTGACAGGGAATTAACTTTTTCATCTCTAAGAGTTCCATCTTTGTGATAGGGGTGTAAACAAATACTCGTTCTAGATCACCACCCGTTGTCCTAACTGGGTGTATTTCTCGTAACGGATGCTGTCTATCTATGTAAAATGATTTACTTTCTGGAGGTGAGACATGAACAAAATGCGGATTCAGAAACGTTCTATATTTGTGGCGCTGTTCTAGAATGATACTAATTAAATCGGTACCTAAACCTCTCCATCTATACTGGAGTAACTCGTTCAGAACATCATGTAACGGACCTGGATCAGAATGCTGTCCCTCATACAGTGTAATGAGGTGCTGGATCATATACATACCCACCAGTCGCTGCTCGGCTGGGGGCAGTTTCAGAAACATTTGTGCCACTATTTCGTCTGGAAAAGTGGTAGAATCAGTAGTCCATCGGACCGCTGATCGAGCTAGTTCTTGTTCATGCATTGTACTCAGTTCACTATAACCGGTTCGTGATTTCAGAATGTGATCGGTAGCTTGAAATACTTGCTCAAGAGAACCTTGTTCTGGTGCTGGAGGAGGGAAAACTTTCTTGTGATCTAGGCATGAATGTCGGTCGGGAAGTCTAGTTCTACCTACATACGCTATTCTGGAGGGATTCTCGTCGTCTACCTCTTCAGTAGAAGAGTTGTCTTCTTTCTCGTTTACTCGTGCTGCTTCTCGTTTCTCGTGTAACTTTATTATTTCCCTACGGATTTTCTTGTACATACTGTCTATACAGTTCTGTGTCTTGTGTCTTCCCTCGGCTATATGGTCACTCCACCTGGTCAGGACTTTCATTTCTTCCGGATCTTTATCCGGATAATCTTGTTCCCTTATTAAACAATTAATTAAAAACTTTAAAAGCATGAGCTGAATCTCGACTTTTCTTTGAGACATGGCCTCGCCAATACTTCCTGGATCTGCTCCTGTACGGATAAAACAATATATTCTGTCTAGATAACCTTTCATATTCGGTAGGGTGTCCAAATATTCGGTCACCCGTCTTACACGCAATGAATATATAACCATATCATCATCGCCTGGGACTGGATCATAACGGCATTCGGTAAGAGTTCGCTTGATATCTGCGACTGACTGAAGTTTGGGCGAACGCTGTAACGCTCGTGCATGTAGCTCGAGTAGCGTGATACGTCTGGGTTGAGGCGGGGTTCCAGGAGGACTTCCCCCCGTGGCCCCTAGACTAGCATCGTCTACGGGTATTGTACGTGCTGGGAAAGTGACTGATGTAGCGGGTACATGTACTGTAGGCTGGACCGGGGGTGCCGTAACAGGTGCTGTAACCGGTGCCCCGGTGGCTGGAGGAACAGGAATTACATTATTTACGGGAGCTGGCGGAACAGGATTTGCATATTCTGGGACTGTGTCGTCCAAATAGGACGAGAGAAAAATATCAGCTGCGGTTGGTTTGTGACGTAACTTAATTGGAACTAATGGCGGCGGAAAATTACATGGTGCTTCCCTGGTTGCTTTCGGCAAGCCCTCGGTAAGAAGAGGATACATACCCTTAATGAGGGCATTTCTCTGTCTGTCTGACTGTTCGGCTTTAACTCGTTCACCTACTTCGATTAATTCCCTTTCTTGGGCTCTTTCTGAGGATTCCCTACTTAATTCTGTTTTTCTGATTTCTTTTTCGGTTCTTTTGTGAGATTCTTTGCGCCATAACTCGATGGCATCTTTCTGGGACTGTCTGGCTTTCTTTTTCCATAATGCTTCTTCTACTCGCATGATGCACTCGGCATCTCACGTACCTGATACGGGCCATCTATATTTCTCTTCTAATTCCTTGGTGTACTCCACCCATAAGTCTAGATATAATATGGCACTTAAGCCATGCTTATGATACATAAAATGACCTGGACTGTCCCTAGGCGGGACAGGAACTGCTTCCTCGAGCAGACCTTTTCTAGTTTTTAACTGACGTAACCTCGAGAATAGAGGCATAGTTTAGGCTGGAATCCGGACACAATACAATACACGATAAACACAATAATAACTGAAAAACAAATCACTCATACCACGACATTGAAAAACACATGAAATAACATTTAAAATAACAGTTCGGACAGAACACTTGAATTTCTTGAGAACAGAACTTACTAGAATAACTAGATGCACTGCTAAAACAGCACGAACTTACCGGTCCCATAAAGAGACACGTCAGGACCCGCATCCACCTAGGTGGACACTTCGTGTTGGATCTGTGTACCCAAACCCACGGACCAGAGACAAATTAATTGACCCTGTCTAGATACTACCCCAGCAACGGTACTCACCGGGCAGCAAGAACGGAAGGCCTCGGACTGGACTGGACTGCTACGACGACCGACTACGAACTTCGGACTTCAGTTACAGGTGGGCCTCCGGATACCTCGGACCTTGGACTCTCGGCTTGGGCTCTGGTCGGGACTCGCCGCGTTCCTCACCGCCTCGTCTGGATGCTGGACCGCAACCTCCGTCTCCTCCGTGGGCCTGAGGGATACTTGAAGCAGAAATATCTGCACGTGCACGGTATGGTTCCGTCACGTCTGCAGAGGATCAGGGGGCCTGCGTGGCTTCTCCGGCGCGTGGGGAAAGGGCAAGTTCCTATTCGGGCGCCATTATGTGGTAAATAAATAATTAATTACCGGTACTATTTTTCAGTATAATCAATAAAACAGGTAGCTCAATAAATAAAAGTCAGGATTCGAGGTATCTTGAGTCGTCAGGCTTTAATCAGGCATAAAGGACAGGAACAGGACAGCCTGTACGGGAAGGGAATGAAGGAAGAAAGGCAGCTGCCTGGGGTCGGACAAGGGAATAATGCGGGACTGGGATAACTTTTGATATGGGTGCACAATATATATATACTTAAACAAAATACATTACATTCAATACAGTAGGCGTAGCAGTAGGCGTGACTCGTAGCAGTCGCGAAAGATAAGGGCAAAATGATGTAACAAGAAGGCGTGTACAGGGCGTATACATAGACATGTGATGTAAACGTAACGGAATATGTCATAAAAGGGGCGGAAACATGGAGGGGGCTACCTGAGCAGCTGGGACCTCTAACCTAGTGGTGCGCGCAAACTGGCAATGACGTGTTACCAGGGAGAACTGGGGGCTATGACTTCTGCGCTAGAAGAGGAGACTAAAGTCTGGAGTGTCAGAGCGACATGTACCCAAGGCATATCTAGTATCTGGTGTTTAGAGTACATGTTGATAGAATCCAAAAGTTATCAGGGCAAAGGCTAACAGACACTAAGACTGGTGCATGCATTATTCTATATGTATTGTGTGTGCGGGGAATATTCTATGAATATTAATACAGTATTTCTCTTACATGGAGACATAAAGGCTAGACCATGACGGAAACTATTGATGCGACTCAGTAGCTTAGGAATGCAGAGAAGGAGGGCTGGACTGATAACTAGAAACATAACATACTCTTGGCAGACTGGGAGGCAGAGCCAGGCCGGGCCGGGCACTGCGAGGCATGAAGTAAGGGAAGGGTCAGGGATGCAGGTGGGGGCTGTATCGCTCCTCGGAGAGGGTTCAGGAGACAGGAGCTGAATCTGAGTCCGGGCCCTTTTGAGGCCTAGAAACGGGGACAATTCAATGAATTAACGTGCACACTGTGAAATGTGGCAACGTAGGTTTACATAGGCCTGATATTCGTTGTTTTCATGATGACTGGAAACTGGCATACTAGAGATGGACACAACTGTAATTGCGTCTTTAATCGATCAGAGGGGAATACATGCATATCGATCATGCACATATAGCATAAGATGGGGAACACGTAGGCACATACAACATGGCAAAATTTACTTTTCCACAACTCTCCCCAATTTGGTTGTTCTGTGAGGTGTAGGTATATTGTGAATTATTTCCTCTGACACCTTCATGGTCTCCAGCTTTACCCTGGGAGGTGTGTAATTATGATGCTCCAGTGGCGGTTGCCAGCTATGGGGGCGGGAGGGATAGAAATAGAGGGCAGGAGAAAAAATAAAATAAATTACTCATCTGGCTGCACTCTGCACTCCGGTCCCAATGTTCGTTCCTGCAGTATGAGCCCAGCCAACTCCATTAACCAATCCTGCCGCTCCTCTAATGCTGTGAGAGCAGCACCAGGACTGTAAGAGGCGGGCTGGCTGGACGCTCCTTCAGGCCCTGTAGACCTGTTCCTGGTCTTCACCCAGCTCACTTCAAAGTGCGCGTGTCACTTTGGCAGGCTTGCACCGGCCAAAGTTACAAGAAAACTTTGAAGCAATCAGCAGCCACTGCTCCTGTACTCTGCTGCCAATCGGGTGGGGGTGATGCGCCCCTGCCGAAGTGAAGAAACTGCAGTTGATGACTACACCTCTTGGTATGATTAAAAAAATGTTGTCTCGTGTTTAAGAGTGGTACAAAAGGTGATGGACGGAGCATCTGAACCAATCAAACACTCACACCCAGTCAACAGATCTGGGTTTAATCCATCACCGTTCTATAGCCCAGTCGGCCACCCCAGTTCAGACATGGCCATATGCAAATCAGTCTGACCCTGTGCCTCATGGGAACAGTCCAGCCCGAACTGCCAAGCCATACCTTCCCTGGACCGGATTCAAGCTTCCTAGGACCGGTTTCTGGCATTACAGCCCTCTTCAGCCAGGCTTGCCTGAATCCAGTGGCAAAGTGAGCAAGATACTCACGTTTAAGCATACCCTGCCAACTTATGGCGAACAAAGCGGTACAAAAGGAGGTGGTGATGGACGGAGCATCGGAACCAATCAAACACTCACACCTAGTCAAAAGATCTGGGTTTAATCCATCACAGTTCTTTAGCCCACTCTGCCACCCCAGTTCAGACATGGCCATATGCAAATCAGTCTCACCCTGTGCCTCATGGGAACAGTCCAGCCCGAACTGTCAAGCCAAGCCTTCCCTGGACCGGAAACATGCTTCCTAGGACTGGTTTCTGGCATTTTGGGATGGGATCATTGTTCAGCAGAACTCTTTTACATCAGCCTTTGAAGTAAGCCGCAAGACATGTATAGAGCACACTGTCCCTCTTAACCATGCAAATGCTATGTTTTGCTGTCCTTCATATTATGAATATGGTGCAACATCCACCGTTTGAAATGGCTCCATGGTGTTCTTTGAAGTTCAAGCTTAGTGATGGTTTAGCCCAGTGCTTTAAATGGGCCGGTACTCACCGGTACTGAGTACCAGCACTTCTTAAATTTATCACTCTGAGTACCGGCACTTCTCTACTGCCGAGGAGAGTACAGGTACTCACGAAAAGGTAGGCTCATTGGCTGAGAGTACTAATGAGCAGGAGTGGAACATGTCTGGCAGCCAAGATGCCACTTCTGTAGCCCGATCCGAGCCCCAGCTGAGCTCTACAGCAGGGCTCATTTGAATAATGTCCGTAGCTCACCATCACGCTGTGTTTAACAGAGCAGGGCCCGTTCAGGTTCTGTGCTGTCAACCACATTCACACTATCCTCAGCATTTGCGCAAACACAGGAATCATGGCAGTCCCCTGGCAGTGGCAATTTTAAAAGCCATGGTGAAGAGTATAACATGGCTTTTAACATGCTGGAGTCTTTTTTGTGTTTGCTTATGTTTGTGTGTTTGCCTGCATTTGTATGCCTGTTTTTGTGTAAGAAAAAGTGAGAGAGAGAATCAAGACATGCTCAGGAGGTATTTGAAAGAAAATGGGTGGCACTTTGTGTGTACATGTCTGCGGCAACAAAGGTTCATGAATAACGTAGTAGGGATGGTTGGTGGGTGAGTGAGTGAGTGAGTGAGTGGATGGATCAATCAATCAATCAATCAATCAATCAAAGCATTTATATAGCGCACTACTCACCCGGAGGGTCTCAAGGCGCTAGGGGAGGGGGGGGGGGTCCGCTACTGCTCGAACAGCCAGGTCTTGAGCTGCTTCCTGAAGGCGAGGTGGTCCTGGGTCAGGCGGAGGTGGGTCGGGAGGGAGTTCCAAGTCTTGGCGGCCAGGTAGGAGAAGGACCTTCCCCCTCTGGTGGCTCTTCGGAAGCGGGGGACGGTGGCGAGGGCGTGGCCGGTCGATCGAAGCTGGCGTGTGGGAGCATAGAAGTTGAGGCGGCTGTTGAGGTATCCTGGGCCTTGGTTGTGTAGGGCTTTGTGTGCGTGGGTGAGGAGACGGAAGGTGATTCTCTTGTTGAGTGAGTGAGCAAGAGTGGATGTATAGATGGATGAATGGATGGATGAGTGAATGGATGGATGGGTGAAAGAGGGTGGATGATTGGATAAAAGGGTGGATGATGGATGGATAAGTGAAAGATTAGATGGATGAATGGAAGGGAGGGAGGATGGATGAAGGGGTGGATGATGGGTGAGTGAAAGGAGGGATTGAATGAAAGGGTGGATGGAATGAAAGGGTGGATGGTATAAAGGAGTGAAAGGGTTGATGGATAGATGAGCAAAAGGTTTGATGGATGAGTGAAAGGATGGATAAAGAGATGGATGAGTGAAAGGATAGGTTTAAAGATGGATGGATGGATAGGTTTGAATATGAAGGGTGGACAGACGAATGGTGAAAAACTGAATGATGGATGAAAAACTGAATAGACGACAGAATGTAAAAGGTAAATGGTGGACATCAGCAGGTAAATGGTAGGATGAAAGGATGAATTGATAGATCGATGGAAGAGACAAGAGATATCTTCTGGGGAGAGGCATGATGATTTGCTTCATTTGCTTGGTGCCATAGGAGCTTTGGTTCGAAGTGGGGGTATTTTCAGTTTCTTCCTACTCACGTGCAAAAAATGATATATAGTATTGTGCCAAACAACAGCAATTAACAGTATGGCATTAAGAAGGTGTAACTATTGCAACAAAAGGAAATGTTAACATATTATCGCATTTCCCTTTCATTTTGTCTAATGAGTTAACCTGCTTTGTTCATATAAACACATTTAACATGTGTTTTGGTGTGTGCTGCAACTAATATAGAAGTCGTTAAGTATCATCATGTCTTGCCCTTAGCCCCTCCCCTAGCCCCACCCACTCACTACAACTCTAGCTCATTTTAATGAGTACCTGCACTTATTTTTCCCATTTAAAGCACTGGTTTAGCCCAAAATGGACTATGCTTGCATGTTTGTTCCTGCTCAATTTATGTGTGCTGTGCAATCCTGAGCTCATTTGTCGAAGTGAAGCTGTGGTGTAGTTCTTCCTCCTGTTCTCTCGTGACAAATTCAGGGATTAGTGCATATCCTTGTGCAACCAGGAGTTTGAACAAGGATAGGAATTATGAGTTGTGTGATCATTTTCACACCCAAGCAGTTTTCACCTCACATTTTCCAGCAGGTCAGTCCTCCCAAAATGTATTAGGGAAAAGGTCCAGAAAAATAAGCAAAAAGTGCAGCATTTGGTGTGTTAAACACTGATTCTCCATGTTTTGGCTTGTTTTCATTTTGAAACTCAAACCTAGGTTGTATTATGCCTTTTCATTCTTTGTGCCGGGCGCAGCCTTTAAAATGTGCGCCGGATGCAAATAATGAAAATGCGCCCTATTATGATGATTGAGCTACCCCTGGGCAGCTGTGGACTCAAGCTGCCCTGGGGACAGTGCATTCATGTAAAAACATGGAGCAGCTGCTTGCCACCACTCCGTGTTTTCACAGTGCAGGCGGCAACCTGCCTACACTTTTGAAAAGGATTAGAGATCACCTTGCAGGCGGGCGCAGTCAGTGACTGCACCCGCCTGCAAGGAGATGTCTGGGGTCCTTTTTCCCCCCTCAAGAGGGCTGCTCTCAGGAGGCGCACTCACAATATGCCACCTAGCAGGTGGTGCACTGTGAGTGCGCCCCTTGACAGCTACTTTGCCTCTGCGCCGGCGTCTGAAATATGGTGCGGGCGCAGAGGCAAAGTGAGTCCCTCATTTGCCATGGGCATGCCCCTATGCAAATGAGGGAACGCCCCGTGAAGGTAGCGCTGGCGCTTTAAGTGAACCAGCGCTATCAGTATTACTGAAGGGGATGCACAAGCGTCTGCACCCCCTTCTATAATACCAAAGTGCCACTGGGGCACGCATAGTGGGCGCAAATGTGCATTTTGCCCCCCGGGCACTTACTGTAATATGGCCCGATGAGGTTTTACTGCACCTAGTAAATTCCTCACCCTTCGTTTTAAAGAATTTAGTGAGTGTGGTACATACTTTAACCTATACTACCCAACTTGGAATGTAGACCTTAATTTTTTATGTTTTGAGTAGTAGTGTATTCTTGTTCATCATGTGAGTCATCCACCTGACTGCTGTCTTCTAGTTGTAGACTATCATTACAGAAGTCTTAGTTGTGCACTGCGGGCAAGGCTTGTGTGAAGCTGTTGTGTGCCACTGGTTTTCTCTTTTCAGTGTGTTGTGCATGTCAGTGTACCACGTCCTTTGACATTACTGAGAGAGCGCAAACTGATATAAAAATATGAGTACATCACACTTACCTATAGAGAGCGTAATTCATGAAGAGAAATGCCATGAGTGCTAATAGTATTTGAAATTATATTCTAAAAGTATAGCTAATATAGAGATTTAAGTAGAAGTGGAATTAATACAGAAATGTGTGACATTATATGATTTTATTAGACGTGATTATTTTGAATCTATGTCGTGTAGCTGTTAACATATAAGATGGTCTGTGGTAAAACGCAGAACGTGGTAGGCCTCAGGGCCAGAGCTGGAGCTAAAAGGGAAGGTGTTTCTTTTCACGACACAGATTGTTTAACGTTTTTGGTCATTGCATTAATGGGCCATGATTTAGAGTAATGTTTTCCAAATAATAGAATAAGAGTTTTAACATGCTTTAATTAAATGAAGAAATAGAATGCTATAATCATAATGTGAAATATTGTAGGCCTGAAATGTTTTAGCATTGATTTACACGTACATGTCTGGGCTGAGAAATGTTGCAAGCCTTTTTAGAAATCTATGAGAGTTGGGTTCTTGGCGGCAGATATCTGTCTGCAACAGGAAAGGGGGGATCCAATTATAAGTGAATGAATAGAGGTCTGTTCAGTGGACGGCCCAGACATGGAGGAGGGTTCTGGAATGTTTAAGGGGTATCAGCGGGCCGGAGAAGAGACTGAGAAGCAAGGTCAACTCTAACGTCTGAGGCCCAATACAAAGCATCATGGAAAAAGCCTGAAGTTGCACCACGTGAGAGGCGTTTCGCAAGGGGCGTCTCAAATGTTGTTGACTGTTTTGTATTAGGGACAGCACCCCTGGGTGGAGTTAGAGCAGAGACCTGAGGACCCTTTAGAGAGAGGATGGGTAGGCAGTGAGGGGTCATGACTGGAGAATTTTAGGTTTTCACCAAGAGACTTAGAGTGGGTGACTTCCCTTGGGGGTCATTCATTGCTGACACCTTTGGTAGGTTGGGATTTGGTTAAGTAGGGATACCATCTAGAACAGGGTAGGGACGCCTAACCTGTGTTTGTTTTCCTCCAACCTAAATGAAGGAGAGATATGCGTCTATGCTGATAGCTTTGCTATTTTTAGAACTTGTGTTAGTGATTTCTGTTGCTCGTCTGAGGGCTTTTCGAGAGCACATGTATGTAATTGGACCTGTGTATTTCGTGAATCTCATTCTGAGATGCTTGTATTTGCAGCTCATTATATCTTTACAATAAACTTTTGAAACCTAGAAGTTGTCCGTGATCTTTGAGAGTAGAGTCCTTTCTTGGGTGAACTAATTTGCAGATAGGTGTACTGTTTCCTTCCAAGACAGGCAATAAAGGTTCAGTCGACCAGATCGAGGTTTGGATCAATAGATATAAGGTATCGATCAAAATCTCGCCCTTTCAGTTGGTAGCTATAGAGGATGGTTGCCTTCTTGAGGACGGTGACCTAGGCCAGGTTAGCTTACCCCAAGGCCCCTAGAAATCGATGATCGGAAGAACAGCCCGCAGATGAAGATCCGGATGACGTGAGACAGAAAAAGCAGCAGTATCAGAGAGAGTGAGTATAAAGGGTTATGCGTGTTAGATTGCGGTGTTTTGTATTGTATCTATGTTGTAATGTCTGGCGGAGTTGAATGTCTGTAGAGTGACTGTGGAACAGGTTGTGAGCGCGCGCAACCGGTGGAAATCTTAAAGTTCAAGGAGAGCTTAAGTGGTTCGGGTGTATCGGACACCCAGAGTAATTGTCAACTAGTGTGAAGGGGGTCATGAGGTACCATTGATCACCCGAGAGACCGAGATAGGGGGAACGTAAGAGTGAGTGCGTGAGTAACGGACGCTGGTCGGAAGTTACTGTGTGTGTAAGTAACCTATCAGAAAAACGATAGACATCTCGTCAGTTGTGTTGACAATTACAGATAGACTGTGGACGTACAGTCGAGAGAAGTGACCGCTTGGTCGGAAGTAGTCATTTTTCAGTGTATGAATGGGACGCATGCATAACCGGGAGACGAGTTGAGAAAGGAGGGGTGCTGCTGCGAAGCGGAGAAAAGAGACGTCAGGTGGTGTCGCGCAGTGATTGGCTGACCGGAGAAAGACCGCGCTGTGATAGGCCAGCTAGCGAACACGTCATACAGGGTCGCGACGTGATTGGCCAACAGGAGAAAGACCGCGCTGTGATAGGCCAAGCTAGAAAAGCCGCGACAGGATTGGTGGAGTGTCACCAGGAAGTAAACAGAGTAGCGAGGCTGGATTTTGTGCGCATAATTATGAAGTGTTTTAAATGGTTGAAAGCGCTGTTTAAGAAAGAGAGGCGAGGATCGTATGAAGGGGAAGAAGCCCCGCCGGAGGGTACGCCAGCTCGTTACATGGCAGTAAATGTTGGGTTGCATACGATCCTTTGGATATCAGAGTGGAGTAAGATTACTGAAGGAAACGAGGAACTGACGTTCCCGAAGTACGGGACGTTCAGATTAGAGGTGTTACATCGATTGAAATCAGTCATGACCTCAAAGAGACCCTTGCCTAGACCAACCCAGTTTGAAGCCCTTGAAGCATGGCTTAGGGCAGCGCATGAAAGGAATATGAATAGACGGCAAGAAAGGGTGAAACGCTCGGTAAGGGCAGTACAGGATGCCAGGTGGGATGCGGATGCTAAAAGATGGAGAGTGCATAATTTGGAAATAAATAAACTGTACCCAGTGTTAGAGGCGCCAGTAAATAAAAGCCCCCTAGAAGAGGATGATGAGAGCGAAACAGAGGACAGCCTGATAAACAGATTACTGACAGACAGGCCACCCCCGTATAATAGAGCAGGGGGAGAGGTCGAGAATACTGAAGGAGAAAAGGGGGGCAATGCAGGAGAGCATAGACCGCTTCCCAGTTCACAGTGGGATCCTGAGCCAAAGAAAGAGTTGTTCCAGCCTAGTCAGGTGCAACAGGTAGTCGGTAGGTTTGTGGTACAAAGAGCGCCGGAAACGGAAAGCGCCACATCCTACCCATTACCAGATGCACTACAGGTACCTGTTACCATAGGTCCTATAATATCGATATATGACCAAGAGAGAGCAAAAGGGGAAGAACGGAAACGGAAAGACAGAGAAAGAGCAGAGCAGGCAAGGAGGAACGATACCACTAATTCCCCAAGTCAGATGCCGATACCCAGAGAGTGGAGCACCCCGATGCACACAGCAGGGGACCCAGGAGGAGATCCTGGGGGCCCCAGATGGCCAATGGATCTGAGGGGATCTGGACGAAGATCCTTTCAAGAACTAAATGAGTACATGAAGCAGTGGGATGAGGCAGTGAAGGCTCAAAAGTGCATCAATGCTGCAGAAGCAGAAAGGGAAAGTCAGGACAGCAGAGCACGGACTCACTGCGGGGCTGGGGAGAGTAGCCCGGAGTGGGACTGTAGAGGGAGTAGGGGAGTCACCCATTGGGCCCGGAATGGAGGTAGAACAGACCTGGAAAACGGGGGCCCCGGGAGTGGAGGGGTGGCGTGCCCGATACTCAGTGAAGAGGAGAGGAGAGCACAAGAGTACAGGAACAGCTTTAAATGTCCACACTGTGTGCCCGGCACCAGAGAACTGAATGGGAGTTGTGAGAGGTCGCACCATAGTCCCTGTGATGACAGAAATGAGCGCAGCCCAGGGAATATGGGGAACCAGGAAGGATCGTATCGGATATTGAGCGATACGAGGCAAAGGGAGTGTAGCGACCAGAGGGAAAATAACAGAGAGATGTGCGGTGAGAGGAGAGAAGAAGACGAGAGTAGGCAGAGAGAGAGTAGGGATAAAAGGCCCGTGTTCCATCACCTTCCAAGATTGGATGGCCGAGCATGGGACCAGGAGAGATGGGAGCAAGGGAGGCCACCCATTAATTCTCCTGAGCCCAAACGCAGAGCTCGAAGTTGGGATGGGAGGGAGACCAGTGAGCCTCCTTCGAAAGACATATTGCGAGCTGAGATAAAAGCCAAGAGACTTGATGTCTCCAGCTTAAGGTCAGATCTGGATGACATGGTAGATGGTACCCTGCCTTTAGAAAGAATGGAAATGTATGAACAGGATGAAATACTGTATATGGCAAAGGACATCACACGAAAGGCGAGAGCAGTCCATGAGAAGTTAGTCGAACTAGCAGGCAAATATATGGTGGACTTGTCAAGAACCAAAGCATTACAGGGTAACCACAGGCTACATTACTCAGATCGAGATCTAGATGAGAGGAGAACGATTGGGCTGAAAACACACATAAGGGAACTGATTGCTGGAATAAGGACATGGAGGGCACTAGATAAATGGGAAGAGAGGTGGTCCAAGAAAGGGACCGGCAGGAGAAGCATGATTGGTATAACACCAGGACAGCAGGGAATAGAAGCTTACCCTTTGCGTGAAGTTGCCAATGGGAGCTATGTACATGTCCCTTGGAGTAGGGGAGATTTAGCTGCTTTTACCACATCTTTCCCCAAGTTACGAGAGAGCCCCGTGGAGTGGTACAAGCAAGTCGAGAGGTTTGTAAAGATCTCAAAAGTCCTATGGATAGATCTGAACACGCTGTTTGACATTGTAGTACCAGGAGATCTGTGGACAGCATGCAAGGTTAGCGCTGAGTGGCCCACAACGGAGCCAGAGAGAGATGCTAGGACTAATGGGCCGTCCGAGATCGTGATGGCAAAATTCGAGAGAGTGATGACTTGGCTGAAAGAAAAAGTGCCAATGCAAGACATAGATTGGGTCAGAATAGACAGAACGAGACAGGAACCCAAAGAGACAGTCCATGAATATTACGAGAGATTGCTGAAGGCGTTTAAACAGTATAGCGGCTTGGATGTAATGGATCCAAAGGACATAGGGCAATTCGTGTCCAAATTCGTCCTGGGACTGAGACCGGATATTAGTTTAATGATTCAGCAACACTCGATTTGTTGGCAAAGTAGACCCCTAGATGAAATACTGAGATATGCTAGGTACTGCTGTGATGAGGTAGACTCCAAGGCTAAGAAACTAAAAGAGAAGCTGATGGTGGTACAATTGCAGGCAGCAGGAAAAGGGGGACCGCAACAACAGCAACAAGGGACAGGTACAGGAGGTAAGAAGCAGTACAGTCAGAACAAGGGTAATGAGGAGAGTACTACCTTTAGACCCAGAGTAGACATAGCTACCTTGAAGAAAACGACTAGGTGCCACCAGTGCAACGAGTTGGGGCATTGGAAACGCGAGTGCCCTTACAATGTAGAGATCGGAGAGCAAGAGATAGAGGAGGAAGAGGTCCAGAGCGCACCTATGAGAGGGGCGACGCCATACCAAGGAAAGGTGCTCAAAGGGGGGGGGGCTCCTCCCCGAGCCCAGTTCCCGCAACCTCCTCGAGTAGGGAGTATGGGTAAGACCTATAGACAAATGCCCCTGTTTGTGGAAGGTGAAGAGTGCTATTATGTGGACCCATTAACCGGACAGAGAGTGGAAAGAGAAGACTGCACCCTTGGGGCAGCCTTAGAGGTAGATCAGAGGGGACCCTATGTTGAAGCAGAAGTAGCAGGGTGCCCTACGACATTTCTGGTGGACACAGGAGCCACTAGATCCACGATCAGATCAGCTGCAGTTCCAGACCTGCCCATGTCTGGAGAGACCATACAGGTGGTAGGGGTCGCAAACAGGAGAATAACCAGCCAATTGACAGAACCGGTACAGGTGAAAATAGGGAAGTACAGCGATGAGCACCAATTTGTGGTTTGCGATTCAAGCCCTGTGTGTCTGCTAGGAAGAGACCTGTTGTGCAAGTTGAATTGTACTATATATTGTACACCCCAGGGAGTGGAGGTATTGACTAATGATGATGATGCAGATTTCAAAGTTGCAAACTCAAGAATATGTGTGGAGCTGTACCCTACTTTGACAGTAGACGAGCTTCCCTGGGATTTGAGAGAGACAGTGGCATCAGAGGTATGGGATTTCACTGGGGAAGAGATTGGATTAGTCAAAGGGGTGGACCCAGTGAAAATTGTAGTGAAACCGCATGCTGAGTTCCCAAGAACACCCCAGTATAAACTGACTCCAGAAACGATTGCAGGCATAAAACCCGTGATCGAGTCCATGATTAAACAGGGAATACTGAAAGAAATCGTGGGTAGTCCATGTAACTCCCCGATTATGGGTCTGCAGAAACCAAATGGGAAATTCCGGATAGTGCAGGACCTTCGAAAGATTAATAACATAGTCGTTTCATGTTGTCCAGTGGTACCGAATCCATCAGTGATACTGTTTCAGATTCCATTCCAAGCTGAGTGGTTCACTGTGATCGATCTTTGTCAGGCTTTCTTTTCGATCCCTTTGGACGAAGAGAGCCATTTTCTTTTCGCATTTAAGCTGGAAAATCGCGTCCTAACATGGTGTCGTATCCCTCAGGGGTATACAGAGAGTCCATCGATCTTTAACCAGCTTCTGAAGAAAAATCTTGAAAGTCTAGTGCTGCCCCAGAAGTCAGTTCTGGTCCAGTACATAGACGACCTCCTTGTGGCGTCAGAAACAGAAGAAGCTTGCAGGGAAGATTCCATTGCTTTGTTAAATCACCTAGCTGCCAATGGGCACAAGGTGTCCCCGGGAAAATTGCAGTACTGCCTGACAGAAGTACAGTACTTGGGACACAGAATTGAGAAAGGCAAACGAAAAGTGTCACCAGACAGGATAGAGGCGATCATGAAAATGAACGCGCCTCAGACACAGAGAGAGGTCAGGATGTTCCTAGGGATGGTGGGTTATTGCCGACAGTGGATCGTGAACTTTTCACTGAAAGCAAAGCCCTTGCAAAAACTGACGCACAAAGAGGTGAGTGATCCGGTACCGTGGGACAAAGACTGTTTGATGGCATTCTTACAGCTGAGAGAGGACCTGTGTCGTGCTCCGGCATTGGGAATGCCTGATTACAATAAACAATTCTTTCTTTACTGTTGTGAGAGAGAAGGTTGTGCGTTGTCTGTGTTGGTCCAAATCCATGGGAATGCCCGTAGACCAGTTGCTTATTTCTCAGCTACTTTAGACCCAGTAGCCGCAGCGTTGCCCGGATGTCTCAAATCCGTTGCTGCAACGGGTGTCAGCATTGAGAGATGTGAAAATATTGTTATGGGGCACCCGTTAGAGGTGTGCGTGCCACATTCTGTTGAACTGTTGATGACCAGGACCAAAACACAGCATCTGACCAATAGCAGGCTCACGCGCTATGAGCAAGTTATTCTTGCTGCAGAGAACGTGACCCTCAAGAGATGCTCTGTTTTGAACCCTGCTACCTTAATGCCACTTCCAAATGATATTGATGATGATGATGAATATTCAGACCATGACTGTCTCGATGTGACTGAACTATGCACCAAACCCAGACCCGACATCGTAGATGAGCCACTGACCGACCCAGACGAAGTTTTCTTTGTCGATGGCTCATGTGTAAGAGACGAAGTTGGGCAGTTGAGAGCAGCTTATGCTGTTTGTACAATTGAAGGAGTTGTGGAAGCAGGGTGCCTGGAAGGAGTACACTCCGCTCAGGTAGC
This sequence comes from Lissotriton helveticus, assembly GCF_964261635.1. Classification (NCBI taxonomy): domain Eukaryota; kingdom Metazoa; phylum Chordata; class Amphibia; order Caudata; family Salamandridae; genus Lissotriton; species Lissotriton helveticus. The sequence goes on from NC_136073.1 coordinate 460,234,899, forward strand.
CGAGATTATTGCCCTAACACGTGCTTGCTTAGCAGGCAATCAAATTCGAGTCACCATCTACACCGACAGCCAATACGGGTTTGGGGTAGTTCATGATTACGGGCAGTTATGGTCTCAAAGAGGGTTCATGACTTCTTCAGGCTCTCCCATTCGCAATGGAGAGTTTGTGCGCTTGTTGTTAGAAGCATTGCAATGTCCAGCAAGTATCGCAGTTGTAAAGTGCATCGCACATACCAAAAATGAGGACTTTGTTTCGAAAGGCAATAGATATGCTGATGAAGTTGCGCGGTATTGCGCAGAACAAGGTTACTCTTTCACAGAGGTGGATGTGGGTGGAATAAATGTGAGAACTGAATTAGCCATGATACTGGAAACTGTTGATACTTGGGATGAATTGTCAACCATGCAAGAAAATGCTCCTGATTCAGAAAAGGAAACATGGGTAAAGGCAGGATGTGTAGTGGGTGAGACTCATTTTTGGGTCTCAGCAGACGGCAGAGCAGTGTTGCCCAATGAGATGGTGAGTCCAATGGCTAGACTCATACATGGTCCCGTACACTTAGGGAGAGATGCTATGCTGAGAGTGTTTAGACAGACTTGGTACAATCCTAAGTTTAGAATAGCAGCAGAAGCAGTGTGCCAGCGTTGTGTGACCTGCCAGCAGCTGAATGTAGGGAAAAGAACACCAGTTGCACTAAGTCACATAGGAAGGTCTGGAGGTCCATTCAACAGAATGCAGATAGATTTCATTGAAATGCCAAGATGCAACCGCCTCCGCTATGTCTTGGTGGTTGTTTGTGTGTTCTCCAGATGGGTTGAGGCATACCCTACACGTAGGTGCGACACCCTCACAGTGGCTAAGTTACTGCTTAGAGAACTTATCCCTCGGTTCGGGGTGCCGGCCTTTTTGGAATCAGATAGGGGAACACATTTTAACAGCGAGCTTGTGAAGATGATTTGTGTTGCACTGAATATCGACCAAAAGCTCCATTGCAGTTACCGACCAGAAGCCTCAGGAATTGTGGAACAAATTAATGGCACGATCAAGTCCAGAATAGCGAAAGTTTGCTCCTCAACGACCCTGAGTTGGCCTGACGCCCTGCCATTGGTACTCATGAGCCTTCGTAGTACCCCAGACAGAAGAACAGGGTTGTCACCACATGAGGTGTTAATGGGGAGAGCAATGAGACTGCCATCTATTCCAGCTACTGCACTGTTAAATATCACAGATGATATGATCCTGGACTATTGTAAGGGGCTGTCTGACGCCATGCGTTCTGTGTCCCTTCAGGTGCAGGCTGCAGAGGTTCCAGCGTGCCAGGGCCCTTGCCATGACCTGTATCCGGGGGACTGGGTCCTGGTGAAGAAACATGTGAGAAGAAGCTGCTTGGATATTCGTTGGCGTGGGCCCTACCAGGTCATCCTGATCACAAGTACAGCTGTAAAGGTGGGAGGCCTGCCCAACTGGATACACGCGTCGCATACGAAAAGGGTTCCAGCACCTCTGGAAACAGCTCCTCTCTCGGATGGACGTCCAGCTGAGGACCAAGAAGCCATAGAGGGGGCTAGCCAAGCTGTAGAGGTGCCAGTGGAAGCAGGGAACGAGTCTGACCAAGCTGAGGACGGTCAGTACAACAGCGAAACAGAAGACGCTACAGAAGGAGAAGACAGCTGGGAGTACGAGTCTGACCCTGACAGGTCTGAAAGAGAGCGAGAACAGACCAGAAGGAGAAGGAGTAGAAGGGCACGTGGAGAAGCAAATTGGCCGCAAAGAAGAAGTTCTAGCCTGAGGTCAACTCCAGAAGCAACCCTTCCTCCGATATCAGAAGACTCAGACCCAGAAGAAGGTGCTCAGGGCGCTGAAGCACCAGACCGAAGAAGGTCAAGAAGAGTGCGTGTGCCTAACAGAAGATACTCCACACCTGAGTGGACATATCTGGCGACAAATGTCTGTGAAACCGGAGACAGGGAGGATCCGAGCGGTGGTGGTGTCCAGTTCTGAGCCCATTATCACCGTGGAAATACAACTGTTGGTACCCGGTGTCGAACAAGAAGGGTCACTAACATTCGTGCTCCCCAGACCTCCCCGCCTCAGCAAGTTAAAACACATGTTTCTTACAGAATTGAAATTCCCCGACTTTGGTACCACGATAACAGCACATGAAGAGCATACTCTTCGCATGGAAATATTGAACTATGCTATTGAAGCTGCAACCACAAATCTAATAGTCGATTGTTAAAGGACTTTGTAAATAAAGCAAGCGGAAGAAAAGAAGATTACCTAGCGCCCAGGAAGCAGAGAATTTTAGGGAACCCCTTGAGTGGATGGAGAAGGGCTAGGGTTGTCTTTTTGAACTGTGAAAGGACTTTTTGCGAAAAAGGCTGTCAGCCTCCAGCTGTGTGGATTCTAAAGATAAAAAAAGGATTGAAAGAGACTGTAAAGGAACGAGAGGAAAAGAACTTTTTTTGCAAAGAGAAAGGGAAAAGCTAGATTGTCTGACGAAATGGAGGCCGGCACCCCGAACCGCAGAGCTAAATGTATAATAGGTACTCTAATAGTAGGAGTGATAATATTAATAGCTTTAGTGGTAACAATTTCTTATGTAAAGGGACATGAGGAAGAGGTAAAGGTAACTGATGCGAATTTTGTAGTAACACTTACACCCACTGTTGCAGGTGAGAAAAGGGAAAACACTCAAGAGAAAGCGTTATTGGCTGCAGAAGCCCGCAGGTTACATGTAGACGAGTCCCAAGGAGACTTTAGGTCAAATGCTTATGCTAAACTTTTGTATGAATACGTGGATGCCATGGAGGTTAAGGATTGCTACGTCTGCATGCAGTTGCCTGCGTCTGTAGATGAAGGAATTCGATATCATCACCTCCCTCTGACATATGGCATTACATGTAGCTTATTGCTTAGTATATTTTATGAGAGAAATAGTTTTGAATACTATTTCTCCAATTATGATTCTGTGTTGCCAGAAGTCCCGAATTATAAGCAGATGAATAAATGGGATTACTGGAAGAGTGAAGACAGATTGGCCAAGTTCTTCATTCCTTGGATTACCTTAGATACTTCACATGCCCGTAGAAATAACCTGACATGTAAGGTGTCCGAAGTCGAGAAAAAGTTCATAGGGCAGGTGGATGATCGTTACAGGAGACAAAAGATTTTGAAAAAATCAGGACAAGGGAAATTAGATTGGACCGAGGAAGAGAAGTCACATAAGAGAAAGGGTAGTAGTGGTCCAATAGCTTTAGATAAAGCGCAGAAAGGAAAGTTATGTCTTCACCGAGCCAAAACGTATTATGAAAATGTATACGTGGGTGAAGTTGACTGTGAACATGCTTTTAATTTAGAGTACTACACTAAGGATTTCCTGAAGGGAATGCAAGTAATTCCAAATGTGTATTTTGTATGTGGAAGAAATGCTTACGTGAGACTACCTGACAACTGGTATGGATCATGTTACTTGGCAATTGTCTTCCCCAAAATATATCATGCACAAGACTTATTGATCATTGAGGGCCAGACATCATCGAGGGGAAGGAGAGATTTAGGCGATGCAGAAATGGTTGGAGATGTCTTTGGAGCTATGTTCCCTCTTTTGGGAATAATCCTTAATGATGTTAAAATTAGACGACTGGCAACAGTTGTCGACAGGTTGTCTGCCAGCACTGCTCAGTCCTTAATGCTGGTAGAAGGAGAGATGCAATCGATAAGGGCTATGGTTCTTCAAAATCGGCTTGCATTAGATGTCTTATTAGCAAAAGAGGGCGGAGTCTGTAAGGCTTTGAAGGTTCAGGAATGTTGCACTTACATTCCAGACCTTTCAAAACCCCTTGAGAAAGTTATTAAGAACATAACTAATATACACAAAGAGATCGAAGACTTGAGTAGAGAAAATGTCTGGGAAAAGGTGGGCCACGGAATGAGTACAGTTGGAGGGTGGTTTTCCACCTTAGGCAAAAGCTTTATTTGGTATATCCTAAAGCCTATCATCATAATATTGATCTGTGGGATAGTATTGTGGGGATTGGTGAGGGTATTCAAATGGTACAGAGCAAGAAGGTCAGAAAGGGCCCAAAGAGAACAGTTGCAGAGATTGGCTGCCATACAAGATAATCAGTACAGGAGCCTGAGAGCTCTGGAAGCGCAGAGAATGCCAGCAATAACTGCAGTTTAAATGTTAGTGATGACCCCGAGAGGTCATCAAAGGGGGGAACTGAGAGAGCGCAAACTGATATAAAAATATGAGTACATCACACTTACCTATAGAGAGCGTAATTCATGAAGAGAAATGCCATGAGTGCTAATAGTATTTGAAATTATATTCTAAAAGTATAGCTAATATAGAGATTTAAGTAGAAGTGGAATTAATACAGAAATGTGTGACATTATATGATTTTATTAGACGTGATTATTTTGAATCTATGTCGTGTAGCTGTTAACATATAAGATGGTCTGTGGTAAAACGCAGAACGTGGTAGGCCTCAGGGCCAGAGCTGGAGCTAAAAGGGAAGGTGTTTCTTTTCACGACACAGATTGTTTAACGTTTTTGGTCATTGCATTAATGGGCCATGATTTAGAGTAATGTTTTCCAAATAATAGAATAAGAGTTTTAACATGCTTTAATTAAATGAAGAAATAGAATGCTATAATCATAATGTGAAATATTGTAGGCCTGAAATGTTTTAGCATTGATTTACACGTACATGTCTGGGCTGAGAAATGTTGCAAGCCTTTTTAGAAATCTATGAGAGTTGGGTTCTTGGCGGCAGATATCTGTCTGCAACAGGAAAGGGGGGATCCAATTATAAGTGAATGAATAGAGGTCTGTTCAGTGGACGGCCCAGACATGGAGGAGGGTTCTGGAATGTTTAAGGGGTATCAGCGGGCCGGAGAAGAGACTGAGAAGCAAGGTCAACTCTAACGTCTGAGGCCCAATACAAAGCATCATGGAAAAAGCCTGAAGTTGCACCACGTGAGAGGCGTTTCGCAAGGGGCGTCTCAAATGTTGTTGACTGTTTTGTATTAGGGACAGCACCCCTGGGTGGAGTTAGAGCAGAGACCTGAGGACCCTTTAGAGAGAGGATGGGTAGGCAGTGAGGGGTCATGACTGGAGAATTTTAGGTTTTCACCAAGAGACTTAGAGTGGGTGACTTCCCTTGGGGGTCATTCATTGCTGACACCTTTGGTAGGTTGGGATTTGGTTAAGTAGGGATACCATCTAGAACAGGGTAGGGACGCCTAACCTGTGTTTGTTTTCCTCCAACCTAAATGAAGGAGAGATATGCGTCTATGCTGATAGCTTTGCTATTTTTAGAACTTGTGTTAGTGATTTCTGTTGCTCGTCTGAGGGCTTTTCGAGAGCACATGTATGTAATTGGACCTGTGTATTTCGTGAATCTCATTCTGAGATGCTTGTATTTGCAGCTCATTATATCTTTACAATAAACTTTTGAAACCTAGAAGTTGTCCGTGATCTTTGAGAGTAGAGTCCTTTCTTGGGTGAACTAATTTGCAGATAGGTGTACTGTTTCCTTCCAAGACAGGCAATAAAGGTTCAGTCGACCAGATCGAGGTTTGGATCAATAGATATAAGGTATCGATCAAAATCTCGCCCTTTCATTACTCTGCACCCAAAATGCTTGACAGCATCTTCTGCAGGTCTGTGTTTGGGACTGCAAATCTCCTTATGTAAGAAATGTGTTTATTGATTGAGGGGGGTGGAACCCTACTGAAGCAGCAGCCACAGTCCTTGTTAGGACAAACTCAAAAAGTCAGTAAAGTAATTTGCACTTAACCCTCTGGTAGCTTGGCACAAAAGTGGTCAGGCTTAAGTTAGAATCACTGTGTAAACTATTTATGCAGCACACAAACAGAAATTTAATGAAGACACAATATAAAAAAACACACCAATTTAGATATAATAGAGCAAAATTTTGTAAATAAAATGACACCAGAACACATGAAATCCACTCAATTGAATTGGAGTCATGAATTTTTGAAGTTTTAAGTGAAAAATCGCACCTAAAATTTCAAAGCACCAATTGTGGTAATCTGGTCACGTGAGACCAGACAAAGTCAAAAGTTAAAGTTAACCATGTTGGAGCACGGTCAGATACACGAGGTGGATTGGGCCCGGTCTCAACTTACCTTCTGCCTTAGGAGAATATTTGAAAAAAAGTTCCTGAAAAGGTCAAATTCAGGGGGACAAGAAAGCTGGCAGTGATAGAGGAGGAGGTGTTGTCATTTGAGAGACATTTACAAAGTTGTGGTGAAGATTTCTACTAGACGGACTTAGTCACTTTTTTGGAAGTCGAAAATGTCCAGCAGGCTGTAGCTGACTATAGGGCTCCTGGAGGCCAGATACCTATGCTGCCGTCCTGCAGAACAGGACTTTCTCTTGCATAGAACTTGTAGAGGGAGCTACTGTGGAGTCAGCCTTCCGGCGATGCACCTCAGGCCGAACGGATGCAGGTAGATCCCAGCCCACTGATGGTTCTCAAGCCACACTATGGTGAAAACATTTCTAAGTCCCAACTTTTAGAGTTAGGCAGGAGCGGAAACGTCTCACCACTTCAAAGTGGCACCACTTTGGGGGCAAGACTCACTCCAGCAGAGGCCAGGTGCAGGGTTCAAGGTCTCTGGAGTTGTTATGTCTCTGTAGCTCATACAGGAGGCCAGCCAACTAGCCCGTGGAGTCACTCTGGCAGTCCTGGGTTCAAGCAGCAAGGAAGGCCTCAAGCAGCAGGGCAGTCCTCTTGTAGCAGCCGGACAGTCCTCTGAGGTACAAGGCAGGCCTTAAGCAGCAGGGCTGTCATCTGAGGGTCCAAGACAGTATTTATGAAGTCCTCCACAAGTCCAGGAGTTTACTGAAAACTTCCTCTGAGGGTTCAGTGTTTATACCTGATGCCAGACTTTGAAGTCGGAGAAACCTCTAGGCTGTCCCCACATCTGGTTCTGGAAAGTTCCTTTGGTCCCCTGCCAAGGCTGTTTGCAGACTAGGGTGACAAAAGACTAGTGTTAGGTTTATTTGTGTGAGCTGGAGGAAGCCCCAATTAAAACTGCAAGTGCAGCAGGGAACAGTTCAACCCTACCCAACCTGTCAGGATAGCCCATACTCCCAAACACCTAAGCCCCTTTGTCTCCTTGTCTGTGAAGAATACACAAAGCCTAACAGCCGGGTCTTGAGACCCAAGACGCTGGGAGCAGGGCACCAAAGGGTTAGGACAAGAAATCGCCAACTTTCTAAAAGTGGTATTTTCAGAATTGTGACTTTAAATTAACTCTGGGCGGAGCTGGTGGAGTGCAACTACACGGAGGTCCATGGAGTTGGGGGAAAACTCCATGGAACTCCGCTCCGCAACCCGCCTCCACCACCCCCTAATAAAAGTCACAACACAATTTAAAGAAATTAATAAATCATTACCTGTATTGCGGTGTCCCCAGGCTGCCCTCCTCCTCGCCAGACATCTTGCAAGAACTGCGCATGTGTACGCGCACATGCGCAGTTCGTGCAAGATGTCCGGAGAGAAAGAGGAGGGCAGCCCGGGGACGCCGCAATACAGGTAAGTGACTTAATTTTTTTTGTAACTGTTATTTTATTAGGGTGGGTGGACGTGGGGGAGGGCAATTTAGTGGGGGGGAACTGGCTATCTCCGCTGCGGAGTCAGAGTTTTTTCCCTACTCCACGTTCTCAGCAAAGTGCGAGGTAGGGAAATCTCAGCACACTCCGCCGGCTCCTACTTTAAATCCCCCTTTACCATTAAAAATTATTTTAGATTATAATACTTTGGAGTTCAGACACGATATTTATACTTGTTCCCAATTAAAAGCTATCATTTATTAAATGTAATAAAGTAATCCAATGTTATCTTATGGGAGAGTTAGACCTTACAGTAGTGAAAAACAAATGTAGGAGTTTTTCACTACCAGGACTTGTAAAAACTAATAACACATGCCCTACTTTTTAAATAGAATGTACCCTGCCCTATGGACTGTTTAGGACCTACCTTAGAGGTGACTTATATGTATTAAAAGGGCTGCTTAAGGCCGGGCAAAGGGATTATTTGGCTTGTTGAAATGCCAGTTTAAAACTGCACTATTGGCTGCAATGGCAGGCCGGAGACTTGTTTAAAAAGGCTACTTTAGTGGGTGGCACAATGAGTGCTTCAGGCCCACTAGCACCATTTAATGCACTGGCCCTGAGTACATGTAGTTCCATATACTAGGAACTTATAAGTAAATGGAATGTGCCAATAAAGTGTAAGACATTTTTAACTTTAGCACTGATTAGCAGTGTTGAAGTGCACATAGTTCTAAGGCCAACAAACACGAATTTCAGAAAGCAGGCGGGATGAAGGCAAAAGTGTTTGTGGGAACTCCACACCAAGACTGTCAGGTCTAACAACTTGTGCTCTCACTGCCTTTGTGAGGTTGAAGTTGTGTGATGCACGTTGGATCTACTTCACCCCTCTTTGTCAGATTGTTAGTCTATTCCCTCTGATGGCTATTGCCAGAACTCTCACAGGAAGCAGGCCATTCTTTCTCCCGCTGCCTGTTTGAAGGTAGGCAAAGTGTCCGAGGGTGGAATGCAAAGACATGCAATAATTACTATAGGAAAACTGATTCATGCATATTATGTCCCAAAAAATTGTAAAGGCAAGTAAATGTGCCTGGCAGAGTTACATTTGCTTGTGGTATCAGTAATTGCAGGGGGGTTACTGGCCCGGTTTATCCCCTGATCAAAACAGCTCTCCCAAGTGAACCATTCTCCTTTCAGTGTCATTGTTGAGTGAAGGGCTGTGATGTTGTCGAAAATTCTTTTCCTTCCACTCCCTTTCTGTTGGTGGTTAGAAAACATACATATCAGTCAGAGAAAATGAGAGGAAAAGGGGGAATAGAGTGTGAAATATAAACATATAGATAGCAGATAAGTACAGAGATGTAGCCAAACAGCAATTTAGTATTGAGCTTTTTTATTGCCAAACTCCTTGGCAAATTGCACTGTTTTGAGCCCTACTCCAGCTACTAAACAGGCGTGGGACCCCAGGACCGCAGGAAAGTCAGTGTTTCCCAAAGAAGGAGGAATAAACAGAACATATTTGAAAAGCAACAGGAACCCTGCATTATCATACTAACACGAGTGAACTGGAAAAAGGGGAAAAACAAGAACGGTGAGGGAAACAGATTGCGGTGTTAAACTAGCCGATTCGTGTAGGCATAAAAAAACAATGGAAAGTTGCCAATAAACTTCTGCATGCTAACCTCATGCTTAAATACTCTTGATGCCTAGAATGCCCCATAAATGGTTAGCGTAACTCAGCAGCGGGTTCTTTGTGAGGGCGGGGGAGATAACCCCCCCCCCTGCCTGCTGCAACTGCGCTAAAAGTAAAAAATAAAATGGTAATGAAATTATTTAATTGCCAGTTTATTTTTCACGTTTAGCGTGCCACAGCTGCCAGCCCGCCCTCAGCCAGGAGAAATGAGGATGTATCCCCCACTCCTGTGGTTTGGCAGCATAGAGGACTGGAGGAGCGTGGCTGGCTGGATGCTCCAAAGTGCGCATGTCAGTTGGAACAGTTCTCTTGTGCAGGCCAAAGTGACATGCACACTTTGAAGCTCTCCACATAAATGTCTTAGACAGCTGGGTGGAGACCAAGCACAGCCCTACAAGGCCTGAAGGAGCATCCAGCCAGCCTTCTACATCTAATTCTGGCGCCTCTCTCATACTGGTTACCAGCCTGAGAGTAGTGCCAGGATTTGTTAGGGGAATTGCCTGGAGGCTGGAGCCCGTCGGACTGACAAAACAGGGACTAAAGCGAGGAGGATGTCCGACATGCAGCAAGCAAGGTAAATTACTTTATTTTTTTTTATTTGCAGCTCGCCGTGCCTCCTTGCACACACCCACCCACCACTCGGTTGCCCGCCTCACCAATCCTTGTACTTTCCAGCCGCCCCTGGCATAACTAAGAAGTGAGTATAGCTAGGGACTTTGCGTAGTAATTTACCATAACTTCTGTTGCCCAGTTTTCCACCACTTCCAGCCCACCGTACAGCCAGGGCCGGACTGGGAACCAAAACCAGCCCTGGCAAAGTGCTATGCTGCAAAAACGGCCCTGTAAGAAAAACGGCCCCCAGGGGCCCCAAACTGGCCCCCACCCGTGCAGCGCACCGGAGGATTGCCCGGTGCCCGCTATGGCCAGTCCGGCTCTGCGTACAGTCAATGCTCCTATTACATGCATGTGCCTCTACCATATCTAGTCTATCCTATCACTTTCATCTAGCTGTATGTGTTCTCCCAAGAAGCCTCATTCATGTGATGTCGGCCACACACTTCTTTAGATTGCTGACAGATGTCCCCTTAGTCAGCACTGGATGTCATTTACGACTGCCACATTTCTGCAGTTCAAAATACGTTCATTGAAAGAAAGTCATCACACATCAATACTTCAAACAATTAAATATTTGATAATGCAAACAAATATAAGGAGCTGGTTCATATAAGCCATAAGGAAGTAGAAGAAGAAAGAAAAAATACTACATTTCTACACATCTGGGAAGCAGTCTGCAGCAGTAATTGACATTTAAGCACATGCAGCGCTACAGATCTTGATCATGTGAGTCAATTGTCCTCATTTCACGTTTGACCTCTTGACTACAGGCTGAACTACTAGCAAGTCACTCAGTCTTTCATCCTTTCAAGATTCATACAATGAGTGTCATTGAACTGCGTAACAATGCACAACTGTTATTCTGAACTACGTTGCCCCAAGGGGTGAACATGTGCTCTACAAATACAACTGGTAGTTTACGTCCTCTGTGTAATCAAATAAACATATAATATTAGTGTTGCCAGAATCCCAAGACTGCTCATTTCTTTGAAAACTTTTAACACATGGACTCATTAAGAGTTTGGCTGAGGGGAAGCTCTGTCATAAATTGGCAGTAGTCTTTCTTCACCAACTGTATGGCTCCCTGACCCATTTTGACACTAGGGAAACCGCTGGGTTTCTGACAACAGTTTCAGCTGAAATTGACATGGCAGTCCATCAGCCATCAGATCATGAGATCACACTGGCGGTTGCCCCCTCGGATCACTGACATAATATCGACGAACATAATATCGACTACCAAAAATATCGGCGACAAAATATCGACAGACAAAATATCGAGTTTCTATCTACAAACAGGTAAGTACTAAAATATCGAGTCAAAAATATTGTTTAAAAAATATAGTTTGTAAAAATATCCAATTTCTTAAAAACAATGTTAAATAAAAAAATATTACAAATTAATAACTAAAATACACTTAAAAATACTTAAATTACATTAAACTTATTAAATAATTAATTCAAGTTATAAACAAAAAATACAATCATATTTATTAAAACATATATATATATAGTAACATAATATAAATAAAAAATATGCAATATTATTACAGTAGGATAGCGGAAGTGTAAAAATTACTATTCCCACTCCAGAGAGTGCAACAGTAGGGAAGGCATTGGATAGCGTAGAGGTAAAAATTACTATTCCCACTCCAGAGAGTGCAACAGTAGGGAAAGCGTTGGATAGCGTAGGGGTAAACATTACTATTCCCACTCCAGAGACTGCAACAGTAGGGAAAGCGTTGGATAGCGTAGAGGTACAAATTACTATTCCCACTCCAGAGAGTGCAACAGTAGGGAAAGCATTGGATAGCGTAGGGGTAAAAATTACTATTCCCACTCCAGAGAGTGCAACAGTAGGCAAAGCGTTGGATAGCTTAGGGGTAAAAATTACTATTCCTACTCCACAGAGTGCAACAGTAGGAAAAGCGTTGGATAGCGTAGGGGTAAAAATTACTATTCCCACTCCAGAGAGTACAACAGTAGGGAAAGCGTCGGATAGCGTAGGGGTAAAAATTACTATTCCCACTCCAGAGAGTGCAACAGTAGGGAAAGCGTTGAATAGCGTAGGGGTAAAAATTACTATTCCCACTCCAAAGAGTGCAACAGTAGGGAAAGCGTTGGATAGCGCAGGGGTAAAAATTACGATTCCCACTCCAATGAGTGCAACAGTAGGGAAAGCGTTGGATAGCGTAGGGGTAAAAATTACTATTGCCACTCCAGAGAGTGCATCAGTAGGGAAAGCGTTGGATAGCGTAGGGGTAAAAATGACTATTCCCACTCCAAAGAGTGCAACAGTAGGGAAAGCGTAGGATAGCGTAGGGGAAAAAATTACTATTCCCACTCCAAAGAGTGCAACAGTAGGGAAAGCGTTGGATAGCATAGGGGTAAACATTACTATTCCCACTTCAATGAGTGCAACAGTAGGGAAAGCGTTGGATAGCGTAGGGGTAAAAATGACTATTCCCACTCCAGAGAGTGCAACAGTAGGGAAAGCGTTGGATAGCGTAGGGGTAAAAATTACTATTCCCACTCTAGAGAGTGCAACAGTAGGGAAAGCGTTGGATAGCGTAGGGGTAAAAATGACTATTCCCACTCCAGAGAGTGCAACAGTAGGGAAAGCGTTGGATAGCGTAGGGGTAAAAATGACTATTCCCACTCCAGAGAGTGCAACAGTAGGGAAAGCGTTGGATAGCGTAGGGGTAAAAATTACTATTCCCACTCCAAAGAGTGCAACAGTAGGAAAAGGGTTGGATAGCGTAGGGGTAAACATTACTATTCCCACTCCAATAAGTGCAACAGTAGGGAAAGCATTGGATAGCGTAGGGGTAAAAATGACTATTCCCACTCCAGAGAGTGCAACAGTAGGGAAAGCGTTGGATAGCGTAGGGGTAACAATTACTATTCCCACTCCAGAGAGTGCAACAGTAGGGAAAGCGTTGGATAGCGTAGGGGTAAAAATTACTATTCCCACTCCAGAGAGTGCAACAGTAGGGAAAACGTTGGATAGCGTAGGGGTAAAAATTACTATTCCCACTCCAGTGAGTGCAACAGTAGAGAAAGCGTTGGATAGCGTAGGGGTAAAAATTACTATTCCCACTCCAGAGAGTGGGAATAGTAGGGAAAGTAAATACTTCATATATTATTTAAAAAAATAGAAATATTAATATCTATAAAAAATTAATTAAAAGTAATTACCAATTTAATATAATATAATAATTAATCAATAAAAAATACAAATTAAAATAAATTATTACAATTAGTTACCTATTAATACAAATTAATTACAAATTAACAATTAATTATTTAGTAATTAAAAATTAATCAACAATTAATTCAAAATGAATACCAATAAATACATTTACATATTTAATTAATTATAATTAAATTACTTCCCACCCTATTCCCCTATAAACCCACAACCCACTACAGAAAATAAATTAGTAACATTAACATAATTATCAATTAATCAATTAAATAACATTAATTGGCAATTAAAATGTAATTAATTACCAAATAAAAATTAATTAGCAATGGATTCAAAATAAATACCAATAAATAAATGTACATATTAAATTCATTATAATTAAATTACTTCCCACCCTATTCCCCTATAAACCCACAACCCGCTACAGAATTAAATTACGCAAAAATTAAATAACATAAAATTCATTAATTAAAATAAATTATAACATAAATATACACTTTTCACACGTATACCATAAAAAAACACTAAAAAAAATTAAATATTATTAAAAATTCGATAATTTTAATAACCTATATTATATACTTCGATATTTTGACTTTCAAATTTTTTAAAATTCGATATTACATTACTTACCTTAAAAACGATATTTTTGATGACTATATTCTGTCCATTCGATATTTTGTCCATTCTATATTTTGAAGTCGATATTTTGTCCATTCGATATTTTGAAATCGATATTTTGTCTGTTTACCAGCCCCCTCCTCTTTAGAGCAAGCCTACCACAAATGATATCCCCTTCCCAGGGTTGGGAAATGGATGGATAAAGTCTTGTGATCCATGTCTCATCTATTACACCTCTCTTTGGGTGACTGTCAGTCTATTCCTGTGAGTGTTTTCCCTCTCCGAGTGATGTTTTGCTAGAATGAATTGCATAGAGTTTTCTGCTGGCGTGGAGCATCACATATGAGTGAAAAACGTCCTGCACACAATGGTCTTTGAGTGATCATTTTTCACAAACAGTTCGGAGTTTGAGAAAAGGAAGCAGGCTTAGCTTGCTGACACAAAATGGCGACCAGCGGCCGTAATACATATACGGCGCACTTTCCCTGTTTGCACCACAGCACATCTTTGAATATGTGCGCCCTGCTCAAACTGAGAAAGTGCGTTGTATTACAGTGAATGAGCTGACCTCAGGGCAGTCACAAACTCGTGCTGCCCTGGAGGCAGCGAATTCATGGGAAATATGGAGAGGCTTCATTTTTCACAGTGCAAGATGCACCCTGCCTGTACTTTCAAGAGAAGAGAGAGTTCCCCTTGCAGGCGGGTGCTGTGAGTGACTGCACCCACCTGCTGGGGGATGTCACGGGGATCCATGGGACCCCCTTTGTCCTCCTCCAGATAGCTGCCATCAGGGAGCGCATTGACAGTGCGCCACCTTTTTGTTGCAAACTTTCAGTGCACTTCTTGACAGCTTTTTTGCCTTTGCGCCCGTGCCCATAATACAGCACATGTGCAGAGACAAAGAGATTCCCCCATTTGCAAGGGGTCATGCCTTCTTGCAAATAAGGGAAGACCCTCTTGAGCTAGAGGTGGTGCCACATGTGCACCAGCACTACCTGTATTACAGAAGGGGTTGCACAAGCATCTGTGATCCCTTCTGTAATATCAAAGTGCCCAAGGGGTGCACAACTTGGGTGCACATGCCCGTTGTTCCCCCAGGGCACTTTCTGGAATACAGCCTCGGGTCAGCATTCAGCTCTTCATGCAGTACATCCAGCCTGGCATTAAGGGATTTCTAAATGTGTTGATTAATCCTCCACCAGGAGGGCCAAAGGCCAGGGCCTCTGCCATATGGCAGCCTGGCAGGCCCCAAGTCAGGTTCAAAGCAACTCCCAAAGTTTCTACTGTACATTCAAGCTTTCTTATTTCAATGTTTAATACTGACTAGTAATCTTAAAATTGGATATGAGTTTTACAATCTTGAATTGTTTTGCTACAAGTGCAAATTCACAGTAATTCCTGATTTCACAAGTTTTTTATTGGGAGTTTCAACATAAAAGAAGCAATACATACAGAGTGGTAACAAATGAAAAACTGAAACTAATCAGTAAAGAAGAAAGAAAAATACATAATCGTAGTGCAGCAGTATCTAAGTGCGAAGATCACATCCAAACATAATAATAAAGTAAACAGACATAGTGAAGCAGATCAGATGTAGCCGCTTGAAAGCGACATGTCATGAAGAGTAATCATCACATACAATATCCACATTGAGAGAGGAGTGATGGTGTTCACATGATAGGCGCACTGATAGGCGCACTCTGAGGCCAACAGGTGTAAGCTGCAGTTGTTGGGGCAGTGCTGGTTGGCAGTGTAGGGTCACTGGGAAGGGTTCAGTCACAGAAACCAGAGTGTGTTCCGGGTGTTCATGGGAGTTTGTATAGGCTAAAGTAGTTGTTTAACGAGGCCCACATTTTTCTACGAGGGGGATGCCATGGGGTGTTCAGGAGTGAGATGTTGTCAGCACCCCTCAAATTGGAGACCCAGTTCATCCAGTGTGGGAAGGACACCTTACGGGTGTCTTTCCAGTTGTTCAGGATCACCTTAAACGCAGCAGTGAATAGGAGGTCAATCAGGGCTTTGTCGTCGTCATTGAGTGTATTGGCTTTCGCAAATCCCACTACTAGGGTGGAAAATTCTCTTGCAAGGCAGATGGAGAACACCTTATTGATGAATTCAAAGATTCTGTCCCAGTAGGATGTGACGCATGCGCATTTAAATACTAAGTGTTCAAGGTCGCCCCTCTCGTCTGAGCAGTTCCAGCATGTGTCGTCGTCTCTAATGTTATGTAGGAAGAGTCCGGAAGGGTTCAAAAGGTTTTGTTGAGGAGCCAGAGTTTAGTTTGGGAGAGAGTAGGGCTAATTTTGTGTCGTGTAGTAGATTCCCATGTTCTGGCCCACTCCACATCTGAGACTGGTGTAGAGGAATGTGATCCCCAAAATTGCCGTGAAGGTTCAGTAAGGTTGGACTGCTGCGGGGACAGGAGTTTATAAAGTTTAGAGACCTGGTTGCCTAGCCTATTCACAGTTATTCAAACTTGAGGTATTTTTCAAGAGTAAGATGAATTTTGAGCCAAGGAATTTTTTTGATAAGTGCCAAACCGAGTCAAATGGACATAGAACTCTGGAAGTATTCAGGAAGTAAAGGCCACATGGTAGAGTCGAGTGGAAGATTCATGAAGTATCAGTGAAATGATCAAAATCTCCCGGACACTTGGTAATACCATTTGTGCTGTTTTTTTCTTTTGTCCATGAGAGTTCCCCTGTAGTTGTCTTTCTGACAGCGGTTTGTGGGGGCTCCAATTCCCCAGGACCACTCAAAATGCAAATTGCAGCTCATCAGGGTCGCCCTTCTGACGAGCCCCTGAGAAAAGACCCTACATTGGTCTCCCCATCTGTAGGCTCAATGTATATGCCAACACAAACCTCTAGTGCACAGGCTGTTGCCAGTCACAACTTGTAAATGTTAAGTTGTGAGTAATTGTATAGCACACAACTCACTATTCTATGGGCCGAACCAGCATCGGGCTAGGTGAAGAGCCAGGTCTTCAGTTTCTTGTGAATTTCAAGAAGTGAGGAGGAGGCTTTAATGTGCAGGGAACAGTCATTCCAGGCTTTAGGAGCGAGGTAATTTGTGGAAGAGTTGAGATCCATAGAGGCAGCCATGGGAGTTGCCACCTGTTATCCCCGTGTGAATGAAGTCTGAAGTTTAAGTCGGATGAGAGATATTTTGGATTTATTTCTTTAACATATGTAGTGTTTGCAAATATATAAAAGTATTCTTTTGTAGCAAGGTCCTCTGAGGATTTGATTTGACTATATCAAGTATCTGAATATTAATCCTAAAACTGATATTGTGTCTGTTGTCCTGAAAATGGACAGCCACCATAGATTTCAGGTTTTGTACATGAGTGTTTCTTTTCTTTTTCAGATCATCTGATCATTTTGAGTTCAGTGTTTCCTACATTTTGAAAAGTGCATAGACAATTCAACAACATAAACTTGCAATTATAGTAACAAAGTCCTTGGGTTTCATTTTCTTGTCGCTGTGAAGGCATCTCACTTGCACTCCTGTGACTGTATTGCAGCAAATGCTTCTTGTGATATTTGAAACTCTGGGCCCAATTTAGAGTTTGGCGGACAGGGTACTGCGTTGCAATAGAGGACCCTAGCTGCCAAACTCGTGCTGTGCCCGCCCAACTTTAAGTTGGGTGGACCACCAGGTAAAGTATTCTGGTGTATGGAAACTCATTGAAGGAACATAATGAATGTGTCAAGAAAAATATGGAATGTCTTAAAGATCATGGTATAACCAGTCCCATCAAGGAGTTACTTAAAAAGAATTTCAGTGTGATGTACGGCTTGGTGATGAGCTTGAGTTGATAAAAATGGATTTGGAGAAGGCGCTTCATTTACAGGTGTTTGTGCCTGCAGGGTATGTGGTGATGGATGTCGATTATAAAGTTCTGTCTCAATACAGGTTAAGGAGGGTGGCGAGAGAACCATAGGTTTTGCTTATAGGTCTGTGAAGGACACATAACTAAATTATTCAGTCTTCGCGAAGGAGGATTTGGCTGTGAACATGAAAGGGGTTAGATGCAGTTTCTGCAAGGGTTAGAATGTTGGTTGTTCAATTAAATGAACACACATTTGCCCGTAAATAGATAATAGGTATTAAGACTAATACTGTTTCTGTCAAAACCGATCTTAGTTAAAGTAGGCAAGGATGATGTTAATGAAGAAAATGATGAAGATGGTTCAAGGAAAATGTTTATGTGGTCTTCGAAGGTGCTTTATTTGAAGAGAAATTGAAAGAGGATATATTAAAGGATTAGACTCTGATGGAAGTCTCAAACCAGCTAAATGTATTAGTTGAGCCAAAAGTGAGGGAGCTCAGAACATCAAGCGGTTTTCGGCAGTAAAAGAGAAGTTAGCAAAAAGAAAGGTTTATTATATAGAGGAATGCAACGAATCCCTCCTCCTATTTCTGAGAGAGAGTCCTATTGGGCTTGCCTCTTAGGGAATTCTAAGTGTGGTGAAAACCATGCAGAAGTTAAGATTGGACTTTTGGTGTCCTGGGGTAGACTTGGTGGTGGAAAGAGTAATTCAGGGCTATGGAGAATGCTGCAACAGTGACAAAATATCAAAAAGAGGGTCTCCACCCATGCAGGGTCGGCCTTTACTTGCTAGACCATGGGAAGAAGCTGTTTTAGATAATGGGGGATCCTTTAGGGTGATCTGGCTACCCCATATCTTTTTGTTTTGATTGACATGTTTTCTATGTGGCCAGAAGTGGCATGTGTTGTGGATATTACCTTTGACAGTGTGATAAAGTTTCTGAAGTGTATATTTCACAGACAAAGCTTACCAAACAGTGGTGTAACAAAGGCCCCTGCATCCCCAGCAGTGTGGGGGTCCCCGAGCTCCAGGGGCCTCCCTCAGCATAGTACCCAGGCCCAGGAGCTCCTAAGTGATTCCGGAGGGGGGCCTCTCTGTGTCCTTTGCAGATGAACCCCCTCAATGTTCGGTACGCCACAGTTACCAAACTTTATTTTGACAGAAAATGGAACCCAATTTTGCTCATAGGAGGTTGAGATGTTCTATGAAAGTATGATATTTGCCATAAAAAGTGTATTTTTTACCATCATCAAACAAAAGAAGTGGTACAGATATTCAACAAAACTATGACTGATGGTTTACAGTTGGCGAGAGACAATAGAATTAATTGGTAATAGGAACTGCAAAATAGTTTGCTCATGATATAATCTCATAACGTGTCGCGGAGAAGGACACACTTTGAACTGTTTAAAGCCAGAAACACAGACGCATTCTCATTCTAGGTTGGATGTGTTGATACAAAGGACAGTTGTATGTGGCTGATGATATTGAGTGGACGAGGTGAGAGATGACACATTAGGATAAAAGGGCATGGAAATGTGGTAGGAGAAGAGCAAGAAAGAATTTCAAGGTATATTTTGGTGACTAGATGCAAATAAAGGGTCCAGTTGGGTGTGCAGTTTAGTCTAAATTTACCAAACTATTACAACTTGTATAGCTCTTTAAGAATGCAGAGAAAACAAGTGTAGGGAAGATTTGAAAGTTAAGTTGTTTGTGTGTGTGTGTCAGCATGAGCAGGGGAGGATTAACCCCAGGATGACAATTATAAGAGTATGTTTGAAGGTGGTGCGAGTGCTGCGGATCCTCTATTTTTGAAACATAAGTGCTGAAAAAGAGTATCAGAAAGGGTATCAAAAAGGGCAGTTTACCCAGAAGATTATGTGCCTGATTTATAATTTGACGGATGACTCGTCCTCCGCCAAGGCTACAGAGTAAATTACTCCATTGCCCTAATGGAGGTGCCACCTGCCAAATTATTAAATGTCCGTTGGCCCAGTGGACATTTCAAGCATTGACAACAAGCACAGCCATGGTGGTTCCAGCCAATGCATTGTAACTTTATATGATAGAGCTGTACATCAAAGTTAAAAAATATATATATTTTCGAAAAGAAAATCCAAACTGGGATTTTCTTTTTGAAAATAAACAAACACTGCTCCCCTCTCCATGAGAGCTTCCTCCCACAGTGAGAAGGGCATTTATCATTTTTCAGTGACCCTTACTGCCAGGTTTTTCCAAGCGGTGATGAGCACTGAAAAATGGTTATATATCCGCCCATCTAAATTAGACAGGCAGACATATTGCCAAACCTCTGATGAGTAGTCTTCGCTGTCGCCAAACTATGTTACGCCAGAATTTAAATTGGGTGGGTGCACTATAGTCTCTATCGCCATTGCAAAGGAGTTCCCTCTTTGCCTAGATATAAATCAGGTCATGTGTCTCTTATTTAGTGATAGTTTAGAAGAGAAGAATGAATCAAATTGCTAAACAAAAAAAGTAAACACCTAATAATGTGGTATTCAATAGAGACCAAGTCACAACTGAAAAACTCTGCAAGAACAAATGTTGATAAGACAAATGTAACTTTGGAATAAAATGATGGGAAGATATCATCAAAGGGTCCAAGCCATGTGATACCAGAAGATTTTGAAACCTAATAAATAAGATGCACACCTAAAAAGATAGGGCTGTTAGCCATCCAATCCAAGCAGAAGTCTGGATCTTGTGCATAGCAGATCTGTACTAAGATGCTTCAATGAGCAACTGGGAGATTCCCACACACAGCAGTTCAGACTTTCAAGTCACAGACAAACACTGTGATCTATAATCTCAAATCAGCTCAACCACCATGTAGAGCTGGACCGAATGGGATAGCAGTTAACATCTACAAAGCCAACCCAGACTATCACTACATTGTTAACAATCTGTCTTGAATGAGTATCCATACCAAACTCCTGGAGAGGTTTTGTTCTCCAACCTATCCATAAAAAAAGGAGTCAGAGATACTCTGAACAGTTATAGAAGCATCACTTTACTGGGCGCAGAGGCAAAACAATTTGCACGGATTTTGCAAGATAAAGTAGAAGAATGGGTGTCTCAAGATAACTTTTACCCCAAGGAATTAGTGAGATAATGCACAATGTCATCATCCTAAGCATGCACGCCCACAAAGCTGTGGATATTGGGATACCAACCAGCGCCTACTTCCTAGATTATAGTGTTACATTTGACAGGGATTTCTTAAGGACAAAACTTTTCTAGTGAGGCATTTGTCATACCGAGCTAAAAATTGTGCAGCAAATTCACTGCGACACCCATGCAAGGATAAACTAGGAAATGGCACGAGGTGAGCAAAACAATTCCAGCAAATCGCAGTCTTAAGCAAGGATGCATTTTGGCCCGGTTATTATTTAATTTACATATGGCTAATATGTCCAAGCATCTAGGAGCGCCAAGAAACTTTCCTTTGAAGCTGGCTAATCTTCATATGTCAGTTGTCCAGTAGGCAGATGACAGTCTTTTTAGATACCATTCCAATAGATCTGCAGTGCTCTCTCCATGCCAACTTATTTACAAGAATAGCAACAATTGGTGGTGAATATAAATGAAACTATAATATTTAACTACAGAAAAGCTCATGCTAAAAATACATAGCCCAACAATTATTTCAGTTTTAAGCATCTTTTAGGCCAATTTAATTCCTGCGGTAACCTATGGCGCAATCTCATCTGGAGCCAAACTGTACAGCGGAATGGAAAAACTAATGAGCAATACAATAAAATTAATTTTCAATCTCCCTGATTCAAGGCCTGTCAGTCAACTCGGCTCATTGGATGTCGGTTATAACATTGAACATGCTTTTTTAAAATACTGTTATTTTCTGAAATCTAATTTAAGCACGCTTTCGTTTGTGTGCTATATAGTTTTATCAATAAACTGCATGTGTGTGCGAATTTTGCAGCCATTTCAGTGGAACATTTGCTCTCTTTAAATCATCCCTTTATCACTCTCTTTCTGAATGGGCGGGGCTTATTTGCTATATCTTTGTGAAACACTTGTATTTTTCACAATCCCCATGACTTGAGGGGTGTAACATTGATGGCAGCATCTGCACTCTGAAAATTGTTCCAGCACCACTGGTGGCGACCCTTGTTACTGCACTGTATGAGCGAGCATCACGTGTTAAGTATGGTAGCATTTTGGTTTTTTTAAGAGTTTTATATAGCGCGAACTAGACCCGAGACATCGGGTATCAGAGCGCTTTACACAGCTCCAGTTTCGTTACATGAGGACACGTTCATTTTTGTTAGGCACAGGGAGATTAAGGGCCAGATGTATCAACATACCCTTTTGCAATTCTCAAATAGCGATTTTTAAGGAATCGCTATTTGAGAATTGCAAAATGGTATGTATTTAGAAATTCGCTATTTTTTAGCGATTTCTTAAAATTCCTCAATTGCGATTAGCAAATTGCTAATCGCAATTAAGGAATAATTTCCCATTCATTTCTATGGGCCTGGAGGCCCATAGGAATGAATGTGAAATTATTCTCAATTTGCGATTCGCAATTTGCTAATCGCAAATTGAGAATAATTTCAAGGGTGCAAGGGTGTCTTAAGGACACCCTGCTGCACCCCCCTGAAATTGACATGTGTGCGCATATGGCTTACATACATGCCCTAAGGGAATGTATGAGCGTCACATGCCACCTTTACAAATTGGAAAAAGTGCATTTGTAAAAGAATTCGCAAATTACCACCAACTACAAGTTGGTGGTAATTTGCGATTTTTTAGAGTGAAA
The DNA here is from genome assembly GCF_964261635.1 of Lissotriton helveticus. NCBI lineage: Eukaryota > Metazoa > Chordata > Amphibia > Caudata > Salamandridae > Lissotriton > Lissotriton helveticus. The sequence goes on from NC_136073.1 coordinate 460,257,265, forward strand.
TCGCGAAACTTTCTTCTTTCTTACATACCATTTAAGAAATCGCTTTTTGCGATTCCTTAAATGGTAGCGTAAAATTAAGGAATCGCAAATTTTGCGATTCCTTAATTTTGTGATGCGATTTTTTTCATACATCGCATTTCCCGTTTTTTTTGTCGCAAACGCTGCTATTTTGCGATTCGTAGCGTTTGCGACAAAAAAACGCTTGATACATCTACCCCTAAGTGATTTGCCCAGAATCACAGGATGTTGAGCATCGTTGCCGAGACTCGAACCCGGTTCCCCAGCTTCAACGTCGACCGCTCTAGTAGTAAAACTACATCCTCTCCCCAAGCATTTGCTTTCCACCTTCATGGACAGAATCTGAAATGAGTCCAAGCTGAGCCACGGAAGGATACATTTTTATAATATGTGTTAAGAATTCTACATTTCCCTCCTCCAGCATGTGATGAGTCTAAAAATAGAGGCAGCGGGTCCCTGCGGGATGGATTCACTGGGTCAGCCTGACTGTGGTACAATGAACGCGGCAGCCCTGACAGGAGGGGGCTTCTTCAGCAGATAGTGTCTTCTGCTAAAATCTTAATGTGAGGGTACAGGTGCATAATGCTGCCTTCTCTCCTCTCAAAAAGGCACCTCTTTTCATTATTGACCCTTCAGGAAAGGTAAGTAGAAAAGGGGACCAGCAGTCCTACTGAAGCAACCCCTCCTTATTTCAAATTTTACATAATTTGCTTTGCATTTATCCTTCTTTTCTGCAATGTATTGTTCCTGCTTGCCTCTGCCAGCAACAGTTTCATAGCTTAATGAAGTCGGCTGTAATTCATTATATGGCGGTCGAATAACCAGCCTACAGAAATATCGCATCCACTATATCCACCATAGCTGGGAATAGATTTACTATTAATATTATTATTTTTTTTGTGTGCAGTTTTATATAGCTCAAACTCGACCCGAAGGTATTGGAGCGCATTACATGAGGAACAGGATAGACTGAGAAGGCAAACCAGCCCTGGCAATAAAGTCCGACTGGCCCCTTTAAGGGAGGCTTGCTGGTGGGAAACACTGCTGCTGCTTTTGTTACAGGGGGCTGATATTTAAGCACTGCTGCAAAACTGGCCCCCAGTAACCAAAATGGCCCCCACCGGTCCAAAACCTCTCCCCACCTTTCGGGCACACTGAGAAAACACCCGGTGTCCGCTATGGCTGGACCAGTTAGATTACATAAGGACACATTCATTTTTGTAGGCCTGGAGAGATTAAGTGATTTGCCCAGAATCACAGTATGTTGAGCTGACGCGAACACTCAAACCTGGTTCCCCAGCGCCAAAGTCAACAGCTCTGTCCGTTACATCACATCCTCGAGGCATTCCCTATCCTTAGCAGCACAACGACACACCTTGAGAATGGAGTGGTTGTGATGTCTCTGCAGGTCGATATTTCGACCAAGATATAGTGGTATAACACCTTAAAGTCGGTGGGTTGGATTACCTCCTTGTCCCTTTCCTAGTGACGGTCAGGATGATCGGAGGAGGGGGGGGCACATAATTACGCCGCTGTTCCTGCCAAAAATTATAGCAAGGGAGTGCAGGAATACCACGAACAACCAAAACGTGTTCGCAATTAATGTGTTTTTTTGTGAAATTTTATAGATTGAGTTTTCAAGTCAAAAAATTGACGCAAGCATGCAATCCACACTATATTATGAAGCTAAATGACATATTTGCATTTTGCGCAGTTTTGCATGATATTCCCAACATGTAGCGTAATTTGCAGAAGTAAATTGCAAAAAATTCCACACACCCCTAGTCAATAGTAAGAAATACTGGGGCATCATTTACATAGTTCCCAGGCTCACTAAATCACTGGTGGGCCCTAGTCCCAGGGCTTGGGTATGGGCAGCTCTGTTAGAGCAAGATGCTAACTGTAGCCTGCGGGATGCCTCGGCACGTGTCTGATGACCCTTGATAAATACCTAGGTTCCAGAACTATAGATAAAACATTCATCTAGATACGTTGGGCCTCATTTATGAGAAATGACGCATTGCTACCTGAAAGCAGCGATGCACCACTTCTCAGTGCGCACTCCTTGCGACATACCTGATGCGTCATATTTAATGTATGATGCATCATGTCGCAAGGAGTTACAGATACGTCAGTATTTCTGACGTATCTGTAAGCGCAAAAGTGACGCATTGCTGGGGTGTGTCACAAAAGTGACGCAACTCCAGCAATGCGTCCTTTCACATGGGGCAAGCCCCATGTGAAAGGGCCTGCGTCAGTCTTACGCCTGCTGTGAGGCAGGCGCAAGATTGTGATGCAACGGCGTCCTAGAAGTGACGCAGTGAAATCTCATAGATTTTACTTTGTCACTTCTACGAGGCTTTTTGCGAGGAACGCCCCCCCTGCATACATTATACCCAACGCAGGTATAATGTAGCGCAACAGGAGGCATGTTTTACGCCGCCGATGCGTCACAAAAAGTGACGCATCGGAAGCGCAAAACGGACGCAAGGCCTCATAAATGAGGCCCGTTGTGTGGCACCAGCCGACCAGCACTGGAATCAGGCTGCCTTCACTTGAACTCGAGACAAGTCTTAAAAGCATAACTAAAGGAGTAATTAGCATAGACAATTATGATCATAGGAAGGTCTATCATGACCTTATCATGCCATCCCATTTAATGAGAATAAGTATATTTTGCAAACATAGCTAAGGTAACATCTTTGCGATATACAGTATATACACATGAAAACAAATAACAGAGAGTATTTCTTTTCATGTAATTATGTCTACCTGCTTGTCGTATACACAAATGCACTTCTGCATGATACATTATAAAAAGTGTACATTGGGACGTAAATGGATATTTACAGTCAGTGATCTAATAAGTGTGTTATTATGTTATGTTTTGGGTTATTCCTCGAAACGCCCCCTAGACTGTGTGGGTGCTACACAAAAACAAGCACTGGCAAAGCCAAAAGGATTTTATTTTTTGCTAAAACATGCAGTAATAGCACATTCGAATGGTACATACGAAAGGGACCCTATACGAGTGGATAGGGGCTATAGATGTAAAGAAGTCATCATGCAGGTGAGAGCAGGGCCTGCTCTATCGATGGTTGCGCCCGGTCCGACAACCTGTGTTTTCGCCCTCAACGACCTCATTCTATAAAGAGTCTTGCACCTACCACCCTCCAATGGTTTCCCTCATCTCCCTGTAGCAAATCTTCTCACCTGTATTTATTTTCTTTTACAGGGCTACTCATTCCAATGTAGAATATCAGAACACTTTATATCACCCATGCACATTATACAGAGACAATGAATCACACAAGTGTTTATCTTTAGGAAATGTTTCATAAGACAATGATGATTACAAGATGTAGGAGTCACTTTGTTATCCATACCGGTAGGCATTATGTTTTAAGAGTGCTTGGTCTGAAGAAGCACAAACTCAAGATTTAAAACATAACACAATACGTGGGGTTACCTTTACTAATAAGAATGTATTTCTAGCCCAATCAACTTTTTTTTAGTAACCTTAGGAGAACAAAAGACTGGGAAAAACATAAGGTTCTAACTTATGCCTTGCAGTTTGCCTGCATGAAAGTTCACAGGTTACGATCCTTCTAATATAGCACAGTAAGCTATGAACTGAAAGTACCAAAATGATCTCTGTGATAAAATCAGCAATCCACATAACATACAATTCTGTGACCTACAATTACATGTGCATTACAGCAGGCACATTAACCCCGTGTGCTACTCTATGAGTCGAAACTGCAACTAGATAAAACTTTGATCTCTCTCCAGCAGGTACATTAATCACCAGTGATATCTTGGCATTTTTATTATTGCGTGAACATTGCTGGGCGCCCAAGAAATTCTAACTTTGCAACAAGTGTTTTTAAGGCCACAAAAAATTTAAAAATACAGCATCGGCCCCCTTTCTGAGCTCGGCACCCTGTGTGGGGTCACCGGTCGCACCGTCCTAAAGCCGGCACTGGGTAAGAAATGATTGCTACACTGGGCTGAGCAAAAAGGTAATTAACAAAGTCTCAAGCAAATCTCTAAAAGAGTTTGGTTGAAGAAAATAAATGGTTGAAAGAGGCAGACCCAAAGCCCACTCTCTGTAAAGCCAGACCCAGCAAAATATACATAGGATATTACTACAGAGAAATGTATAAGGAACAATAATTGTTAGAAATGGGGGTCTCTAGTTGGCAAGGGTTTGCACCTTTGTCCAAGTAGGGACCCTTCTTCCTAGTCAGGGTAAGGGACTTACACTCCTAAAATAACCCCTGCTCACCCCCTTGATAGCTTGGCACAAGCAGTCAGGCTTATCTCAGAGGCAGTGTGTAACGCATTTGCACATAACCAACAGTAATACAGTGAAAACACTACAAAAGGACACCACACCAGTTTAGAAAAATATCTAATATTTCTTATATATCCAAAACAAGATCAAAAGGATAAAAATCCAACATAAAGTACTTAAAAACATCTACTTTGCAAGATAGCCTCAAAATTGCAGAAATATCTCAAAAACACAATTCTTAGCAGTCTGTAGCTCCGTCCGGGGTTCCTGCAATGCTGAACCCTACAGAGTCTAACAGTTCCAGTCAACTGCGTTGGGGCGAACCAGCGAAAGTGTGAACAGACTTGCAAACAGTACCTCGTTGCGGCGGGCACATTGGTGCAAGCCGGTAGCTGCAACCGTTGCGGTTGCGTTGTAAAATGGAAGCGGTGCAGGGTGCGTTGCCCTCACTATGCGGTGCAGGCAGCGGCTCAGTGATGATCGTCCAGACGGCGTCAGTGAGAACAAGGCTTAAGGTGCAGGGCGAGGTGGTGCTCAATGCGGTGCGCGCAGGTTGCGATGTACATGACAGAGCTGGTCAGCAGGAGCTGGCATTGGTCGGCCCAGATGACTGTGTGGGATGAGGCGGTGCATCGTGACACATACGAGCGGTGCCTCCAGCCAGGATGTTGTCACGGGTGTCGAAGTCAGTTGCAGCGGCTGCGTTGGTGAGACAAGGTGAGTGCGGTGCCGAGTGAGGTACACACAGGTCATGGTGCAAGCAGCGGCTCGGTGGCAGCGGCGTTGGTCATCGTTGTCAGTGAGACCAGGGATGCGGTACCGTCAGGACACAGAGCCAGGGACGGAGTCGGTTGCGTTTCCCTTCTCTGTGGCAACTGAAACCATGGTTCAAGAAGTGGTGCCCAGAGGATGGTGAAGTCTTTGAAGTCCCTGATACTTCAGAACAGGAGGCAAGCTCTACTTCAAGGCCTTGGAGATACTCAGCACAAGTGAAGAATGATCAGTACAGTCCTTTCCCTGCCCCAAGCAGAAGCAGCAACTGCAGGCCAATGCAACAAAGCAACAACACAGCGAAGGGACAGTACTCCTCCTGACAGCTTTTCCAGATCTTCTTCTTGGCAGGATCCATCATTCCAGTGAGTTCTCGGAAGTCTTTTATCTCCCTGAGGCTTCCAACAGGAGGCAGGCTCTACTTCAAGCCACTGATGGCTGGTGACATTTGAAAGTGGTAGGGCGTAAAATTTCTGGATGAGGGAACTGTGGTGAGCGAGCAAGCCCAACTGTCTTAAGAGGGGCACCAGGGTTCGCGCCCTGAAAATATTGTGAAATAAGAGCGGGCAAATGGTGCATTTTCAAGCAAATATGAGAGAGCATGATGGTTAATAAGATAGTTGTGAAAGTATAGTTACGCCATCAATAAAGAGATTTTATATGATAATAATATTATTCAGTATAACCAGAGAACTTAATAACAGACTTTGAGATAAGAATGCTGAGCAACCTTTTCTCGGATCCCATTATGTTTGTTGCTGCCTTCTGGGCCCTTTCACATGGTGCAATTTGAAAACAGATCCTGACAACCAATGCTGCACACGTTCATTTTGGCGCACTATTTTCTGACACTGTATTCTCGGATGACTGAGGGCCAGGTGGTATCAGTGTCCAGTAGTGAGTGGTGACTGGCACTCGGCTGCTTAGGGTTACACGCGCTGGGCCCGGGCTGATTTACTGCGCAGCAGGATAATGAGGGGATAATAAAATGTTGCTCAATTCTCATTAACTCCATAGAAAGAAAGATGTCTACCAGTGCTATCCTTTGTCTGCGTTTCCTGTCCCGTAGTAAAGAGATGGAAGACGTGCAGACTGTTCCAGGCCACCTGTCCAATCACGATACCCGGCCACCTCATTCTACCCAGAACCACCCACGCTCCATTTACTGCTTTCTCAGGCTAACATATATGCAACTAATATTATGCCCCCGAGTGACTGAAAGTGAAATAGTCAAAACATAACATTTTGTTAAATTCTTCTAAAACCAAGATATAACTAGACCACAGCGCAGGATAATATTATTGCTGTCTTCAGTTCCCAGAGGGAGGCAACCATAAGCATCGCTACTGCAATATTTTATCAGAGGCAAAAAGAAGACAGCTGCTGCCGATCTCAACGTGTTCAGACTTGTGACTAATATATATGCTATTAACCATAGCATTGCCACGTTGTGAAGTGTACTCTGCACAGGAAATACCCACACTACCCAGAGTGATGAGGAGGAGAGCTGTGTGTATAGTACTTTAAGGAGAGCCGCCCTGGAGTCCTTGGGCACTGACAGATGAATGAATCGACCTCTGGGCGAAGGAAGGTGCTTTGTGCACCACTAGGACTGATCTCAGCTGCAGCCTGGCCTTTTTGTACACATTGTTTTACAGCCTATTAGTGACGCAAATAGTTCAATTACATAAGCAAGGAACCTATGAAGAAGGGTGAGACTCAGAGTCAGTCAATCAGGATTTTAAACTGATGATATTAACATTTGTGCAGTTGTACACGCGTCTCCAATTAGTGCTATAACCCACTGTGACGTCTTGGCTTGCCTCCACTCCTGTCTTACAAGGTCCGTCAGTTCCACGTTCACGTTCCCAAGCAGCAATCTTCTGCAAAGGGGTGGATAGAACACGAGAGAGAGGGAGGAAAAGCAAGCGAGACAGAGGGAGAACCGGAGGAGGGAGAGGGCGAGAGAGAGAGAGACTACTGACATCCTAACACAATCTAGTCCATTTCGCTAACCTCACTCAGGTTCCCTACTTTCACAAATAAACACACATAACATCATTTTACTGTCACCATTGTAGTAACTTCGACAGAGGAATGTCAAATATGTTTTAGGAAAACTGGTCGCACGACGGCAATGAACGGAAGCAAAAATACGAAAACGTAAGCACAAAGTAAGGTCCCGTGTGAGGAAGTTATTAAATGTGTTCACGCTATGCATCCTTGTTGTCCCAGCAGGCTACCCTTTCTACACACAATACGGGTAAAAAAAGCTAATCCACAATCGGATTACTTACACACAGACACGCACCTGGAAGTTACTTTTGTATGAAGTTTACCTTTCCAAGTGATGTTGTCCACTGACTCTCCACTCAATTCTGGGGTCGTAGCTTCGTGCCAGCAGCCATCCTGCTCGCTCGCGGAGAGGGGTAGACAGGCTGGCCGCGCAGCAGTCCAGCAACTGCAGAAATGGCCAATCACTGCCTGGCTTGACAATAAGCCATTACAGTGATTGGTCATGCTCTCTGGGCAGAACCTCACACACCGCTGAACCATGTGTACCAGAGGCCGCATCTCTCAGCCAATCATGACGCTGCTCCCAGACATCAACGTCAGGATTGGCTTGAGCGGGCAAACACACCGCTCATTAGGAGACTGGGGGTCTGCGACTTCGCACAACCCCCACTCACTAATGCGCAGTAGAGAGAAGCCTCTGGTGCGCATGTTGGGCTGGCTGTCCAAATCCAGTTGTTCAACTTGACATGCGCACTTTGTGGCAAAGTGTGCGGTGCGCTTGCTCCTCACTGCTACCCATGTGTGCCTGACTATCAAACTGAAGCACCACCCTCTTCAGAGCCGCAGTCATGCCTGAGGCTGAAGGCTGACTCGCACGAGTCACGCTAATTGAATCTGGTACTTTTTTGTAAGTTTGGTTTACTACTACTTACTGTTGTATATTCAAATGTAATGAGGGCAATTATTAGTGGGGCAACGCCCCAGCGCCCTAAGGCAGGAATCGCCCCTGCTTCAAGGCTTGGAGAAAACTCTAACAGCAGGATAATGAAAGTACAATCCAGTCCTTTCCCTGCCCAAGACAGAAGCAGCAAGCAGCAGGCCACCAAAGTATAGCACGCAGCAAAGTGGCAGTTCCTCCTGGCAGCTTTTCCAGCCCTTCTTCCTGGCAGGATCCTTAGTTCAGCAGTAATCTAAAATACAGGGGTCTGGGCTCCAATATTTATACAGCAAACTCCTTTGTTCTCTTGGTGCAGTGAGGCTAGGTGCTCAGCCAAAACCAGTTCTGTCCTGTCTGGTCCAGCTTCCTAGCTGGAGGTGAAGACACCATTGTCCAAAGCAGACAGGGCCTATTCAGGTGCAAGGGAAACCTCCTCCCATCACACTAAAACTGCAGACCAGGCCTATTCAGGTGTCAGTGAAAACTCCTCCCACTACTCCGAAAGCAGTCCAGGTGTATTCAGCCTAGCCCTGATTCATTCTGGAAAGGCAGGACACACATCACCCCCACCTCCGTGGCCGTCTGAAAGAATGCACAGCCCCAGCCCCTGCCACTCCAAAGCCAGACAGTCAATCCACAAACCAGCAGAGGCACACAGGACAGCTAAGCAAGAAAATGCCCTCTTTCTAAAAGTGGTATCTTCAAACACAGAACATAAAAATCATCCTTAATAAAAAATGCATTTTTACATTCTGAGTCCAGGCATACTAAACTCCACTTCCGAATCGTGTCCCAATGGGAAGTTATGCTCATAAGATGTTATAAGTAAAACTCCCGTTCTACCCTATGGGCCAGAAAGTCTTTCCATAGTGAGAAACTAAATGCACTGTAATTCACTACCAGGACCATGTTACTCACACCAGTACATGTCCTACCTTTCACATAAACTGCACTCTGCCCATGGGGCTACCTTGGGCTTACATTAGGAGTGTCTTACATGTAGGAATAGGGAAGATTAGGGCCTGGTAAGTGGGTGCTCTTGCCAGGTCGACATGTCAGTTACAAACTACGGTCAGACTCTGCAGTGGCAGGACTGAGTGACATTTAGAGGCTGCTCATGTGGGTGGCACAATCAGTGCTACAGGCCCACTAGCAGCATTTGATGTACAGGCCTTGGGCACACAAAGTGCACTGTACTAGGGACTTACCAGTAAATCAAATATGCCAATCATGAAATCACCAATCCATAAACATGATTTACAAGGAGAGCAAATGCACTTGAGCACTAAACAGCAGTGGTAAAGTGGCCAGAGTCCTAAAACCAACAAAAACAGGGTCACAACCAGGAGGCCAAAAAGCAAAAGGTCTGGGGGTACCCCACTGAAAAAGCCAGGAATAACAGTAGTTTTGTATATTGTACCCCTACATGCATCTTTTATTTATACTAAAAAGAAATCGAGTTTGTAAATGACTGAAAATGACATTTTCAAATAAAGGGTAGGTAAGCTTACATATATAGTACATTTCCTACTTTTCCTCTTGGATCTTGTTCGCAGATTCCTAAACAAGCATTTGCAATGCAATAGGTCTCGCAGTTACGTGAGTTTAAGCAATTGGCATTATAAATGACAATGCCTTTTCTTTATTTTAGAAACAAAAACAAAAACAAGCATTGGCATAGCTGATAGGTTTTGCTTGTGGGACCTTGTAAGTATTTAGTTATGCAGCATAATATCCTTGGTGCAACAACACTAACTGTTGCATGGTTAAACACTTATAAGGCCCCAAAGGTGAGACCTATTGGCTATGCCAATGCTTTTTTTTTAAGGACAAGCAGTGCTATCAGGCTCCGGATGCCATTTAGAGGTAGAGAGAGGTGTGTTGAGAGAGAGAGAGGGGTGTATAGAGAGAGAAAGAGGTGTGTAGAGAGAGGTGTGTAGAGAGAGGTGGGTAGAGGGAGGTGTGTAGAGAGAGGTGTGTAGAGTGAGGTGGGTAGAGAGAGGGGTAGAGAGAGGCGTAAAGACAGGGGTAGAGAGAAGTAGAGAGAGAGGGATAGAGAGAGGGGTGTAGAGAGAGGGGTGTAGAGAGAAAGGTGTAGAGATGTAGAGAGTTAGAGAGAGAGGTAGAGAGGTAGAGAGAGAGAGGTAGAGAGAGAGGTAGGGAGGAAGGTAGAGAGAGAGGTAGAGAGAGGTAGAGAGGTAGAGGAGGAGAGGTAGAGAGGTAGAGAGAGAGATAGGTAGAGAGAGAGAGGTAGAGGTAGAGAGAGGTAGAGAGAGGTATAGAGGTAGAGAGGTAGAGGTAGAGAGAGAGGTAGAGTGAGGTAGAGAGAGAGAGGTAGAGAGATAGTGAGAGAGAGGTAGAGAGGTAGAGAGAGGTAGAGAGAGAGGTAGAGAGGTAGAGATTTAGAGAAGTAGAGAGAGAGAGGTAAAGAGAGAGAGAGAGAGGTAGAGAGAGGGTTAAAAGGTAGTAATTGTGCATTTGTCGGAACACTAGTGGCACATCAGTCTTACCTTTTTAAGCTATGGCCTTACCCTTGCCAAACGCGATATAGCTTGCGCTTGGAAGGCTGAATCCCCACTTCTGCTGGGCACTTGGAAGAGGGGGACGGATTTCTGCATGGGGATGGAGGAGTGTGTTTCGAGCTAGGGACTGCCCGATAAACACACACGCATGTGGAAACCCTGCGACGATTACCTAGGCATTGTACTGGCCCCAGCACCATCAAGTTCCGCTTCATTAGACTCAGAGGTATTCTCTTATGGCTAAAACACGAAACATATCCACCGCTAACAGACTGAGGATAATGTTCACCAGCTGGGGACACAGACAACTCTCTATAGTATGTTTTTTTAATGTTCTCATTGCAGCTTGTTCATGCTTTCGATGACAAAATAATATATTGTTTAATTAGGCCAATTCTGCATATATGCTTGTACCTGTTTACTATGGCTCATGCAGCACGATTTTAACAAAAAAACAATAAAATATGTTATTTAAAAAAAAAGCCATACAGTGCTCTAAAACCAGGTGGAAAGCCCAGCTACAAATTGGAGCAAAATGCATTGCTACAAACTACGAGGCAGGGGCCATGTGCAAACACACTATCACCCCAGGTGAGAAATCTCGGAAGCAGCTAACAATAAAGTGCAGGGTCAGAGTTCAGAGGAAGGCCCTGTCTGCTAACAAGGTGAACTGTTCCACATAGAACGTTAGATTCATTTAAAAATACATCTCCTTCAACGAGAGTAAACAAAAAAGTACTACTTTGTGGAACTGCCCACTGAGTCCCTGACTTCAGAAAGATGGTTTACAAACCCCAAACCAGTCTCCTGCTCGGTAATCACTCAAAGGTGGTGGGTTGAGGTGAAATACCTTCTAACTTGAAGCCCATCAAAGGGATGTTACAATCAGATGCGAAGTATGTCCTTATTTGTGATTTTGAAAAACTCTGGCAATGTCAATAAAGCATTCTCAAATTGAATTGCATGGAGAAAAAAATGGAAGAGAGCGGTAGTAATTATAGCAAAGAGTGTTTTCCAGAAAACTGAAGTGTGTGCATGCCTATTCTACAGTAGATTATGCACTCTTGCATAAGAGGAGGAGAGGATGTGTTAACCAGGGCTGCCGACTTTGAAACAGAATAACCAGGTTTGAATCTCGGCATCGGATCAACATCATGTGATTCTGGGCAAATCACGTAATCTTCCTGTGGCTAAAAAATTTACAAAAAGATACATGTTTCCTTTGGTGATGTAACTGGAGCTACTGTAAAGCGCTCTAGTGCCTTCTGATCGAGTTCGACATAAAACTACGAAAAATAAAAAAGAGAATGTTGGATTGGACCATAGGTTTGAATAAAAAAAAGCAACGCATCAGGGGTTGGAGTGCAGTGCACACATTCATTGCACAAGTGTAACTGCATTTCTGTCATTTTTGTGACTCATCTTCAAAACGTACACAATATAAGCGCTTTTGCTCTGATCACAACAAAAGCCTATGTGTAAACTGAAAGATGGTTTACAAACACCAAACCAGTCTCCTGCTCGGTAATCACTCAATGGTGGTGGGAAGAGGTGAAATACCTTCCAACTTAAAGCGCCATCAAAGGGCTGTTACATTCAAATGCAAAGTGTGTCCTTATTTGTGTTTTTGAAAAGCTCTGGCAATGTCGCGAGTTGTGCAAGCGCGACAGCAAATGTGAAAGCAGGCTGGCGAGTGGTGTGCGATGTGCGGGCACCATTACGAGAGAGGAAAGCCAGATGGCGCCTCTATTCGTCATTGTGCTCGTAACCGCACGCTCTATGCCAGCAAAAGCGTGGCATCGGACTTTTAAAAGTCCACTTACTAAATGTCTCGCCAGTTCAGCGCATGCGCTGGATCAGACGAGACCTAATAAAAGACATAGTTATTTGCAATGTCAATAGCTCAAACCCGCGTAAATGCGCGAACTATTGCATTGCAAATGCTTGCTCAATCGTGCCTCCTAGTGCGCATTCTTCACAGGGGGCATATTGGTGTGTGCCATTTCTGATGCACGTTTTAGTGGGCACTCTTTCCAGGGTGCACCTTTCTACTTCACGTTGGTGTGCACATTTTGCACACTGGTGAGTGCTTGTTCAAATGCACAGCAGTGTGCACTCTTGACACTGCACCTTCCGACCGCACTTTGGTGTGCGTGTTGCACATTGGTGTGTGCGTGTTCTAATGCACACGTCAGTGTGCACTCTTGACACGGCGCACCTACCTACTGCACTTCTGTGTGTGCATGTTGCACACTGGTGAGTGTGTGTCCTAATGCACAACACAGTGTGTACTTTGACGCGGGACAGTTTCCTATTGCACTTTGGTGTGTGTGTTGCACATTGATGGGTCAGTGTGCACTCTTGACACAGTGTATATTACTACTGCACATTAGGTGTAGTTTTGCACTACACATCACCACGCATACTTTTCTACCATGCATACTATTCTACCACGCATCATTACGTGCACTCCAGGATTAGAGCTCTAAAGAGAATCCTACACATTGAGCAGTGAGTGGGTGCGAGTTAAAGATGGGACACTGCTTCTTTTGGGGAGGCCTGCTGGGGTGAGGTGGGGCACGGCTATCCAAGTATCTATCACTAATTCACTCTACTCCCCATATATACCGACAAAAAGGGTGATGGAGAGATGCGGAGGTCATAGGGTAAACTCCACGACAGACCAGAGAGGTAGGGTTTAGTGGATTAGAGGTGGGCAAGCCACTGAAAGCTGGAGTTTGAAGCCTGGCTCAGCTCAAGTTCCTATTGGAACCTCGAACCCAAAGTGAGCCAAGCTTTCATGTGGCTTCTGCCTGCACCACTCGCTCTACCCAGGATGTAGCGTAACGGAAAGAGCTGCCGATCCGAGTCTCGGCGATGACTCAACATTAACCCTGGGCGAAGAACTACGCTCCGTTCGCGGAGCTTGCGGAGTTTTGGCAACTCCGCGTTCTACGGAGAACGCGAAGCTGTCGATTACTCCGCGATCCGGTGCGTAGCGTAGTTCTCGCGCGCTGAATAACATTATCGCGTGCGCCGGGGTAAGTTCGCGCGATATTTGACGCGATCACGCACTTTGGCAGTGCGAACGAGAAGATGAGTTCCCCAACATGTCTAACACACAGCTATCTCGAGCATGCAGGCAGCGCCCCGAACACGCGCACCGCGCTCCCGAAGACGAAAAACGGCGCGCGAACGGGTCTAGCAAGCTACTACGCATGTCCGCGGAGCTACGTGAAGTTCGCGGAGTGCAACTGCGTCTTCGCGTAGCTCCGCGGAGTGCGGCTCCGCGAACTACGCCCAGGGTTACTCAACATCCCGGGTTTCTGGGCAAATTACTAAATGTAAACTAAGCACTTGTCGATGCAGTGCCGTAATGTGCTCTATTAATGTCAAAGCTCCACATGTTAAGGAAATACACTGTATTAAATTATGAGGCAGCTTTATCACAGTTTACATCAGGTTTGTTGTAGGATTTTAATGTTCGGCTCGTGCACGGGCTCCAAGATCCTGGTCTTATCATTGGATCGGCTCTGGCTCGGATCTCCCAGAAAATCTGTTCACTCGTCCATCTCTATAGATTAGTAGGGGGGCTGAGGGGAGCGGCGGTGGCCAGGCGGTGTGCGTGAGTTAACAGGGTAGCATCATGGGGGAAAGTGTGTGAAAGAAAGTTAGGCCGGAGGCAAAGGACTTCACAGAGGCAGGGCAGTGATATTGTGGAGGGAAGGGAAAAGTACGCAGAATGAGAGTGCACATACATCTGAGAAAGAGAAAAATAGAGACCGGAAAGGCAAGAGAGAGAGACAGAGACAGAGAAAGAGTGACTGTGAGAGCAGGTAAGAGAGAGATAGAAAGAGAGAGAGAGGGGTTTATTGCTTAAGACGGACGGCCTCTGCTCATGATACTGTGATCTAGTAAAGTTGTAGAACACTTACATTGAAATGATGAGTGTGGAAGCCGAGCACTGTAAGGGCACCATGCAGATCGTTGATCAGATGTGGAATCTCTGCATTTTCTATGGTGCTGGTTGTAAGAACTGAGCAAAGTATGACATTTAAGTGTACCGTTTATTTGTTAGTGATACTTGAGACTACTATTCCAAGTATTAAAATGGAAGAACATTAATAGCCGACTATGGCATTGTGTAGGCCTAAATGATTGAATAACAGCGAAAAATAAAACAGATCATGGAAAAGTTACAATTTACGAATACGTCATATTATGGATAGTACAAGTGTTGTCTCATACTGAAAGAAAGTCAACGCAATGTTGCGGGTACATCTCTGCACGTCAGCCACAACAGTGTCTGTTCAGAGTTTACTGCATTAGGGTGCCTGGTGCATGTGCACTGTGCATGTGCACTGTGGGGACCAGTGAGTGTGACAGTGAGTGTGCGTGTGCTTGGGTTTACTTGTTGTGGGACAGATCTTGTATACATGGGGGAGCAGGCAGCACTGGCCCTGGACACTGCAAAAGTGTAGGTGAGTGAGATGGATGAATATGTTACTGTTCAGGAAGGCCTTTGACCCCTGAGCACCTGCATTGGAACCCCCCAACACCCTCTTCAGAATGCCCCCCCTCCCTGTCCTTGCACAAGATGATGCCCCCCTTCCCCATCTACTGCACTTTGAAGAGGACTTGGCAAGATGTTGGCACATTAAAAACAAATACGTAAACACATGAAGAAGAATAGGCCTGCCATGGAGAGCAGGCGGGAAAAGGGAAATACGCCTCGTTTCACCGCGGACTCCGGTTGATTCCAGAGGGGCAAAGTGAGCATCGCCAGGAGCACGGCGCAGCACGGGAAGATGGAGGCTTGAGAGCAGGGGCAGGACCTTTGAACCACGGAGAAGGGGCACAGGCGACCAGGGGTAGCAGAAGGAGGAACAACAAGGTAAAAGAATATGAACAAACTACAGAGAGAAAGCAAAGCAGGCATCGGGCAGGCACTGGCAAGCAGACATCGATTCGGAAGGATACACGCCCAGTGCAAGAACATGAAGCTCTGGACTGACTGAGTCCCGCTGCTGAAATACTTCCATCCAAAAGAAACCCCTGTGGGTGAATGGACCCCCTCGTCCCACTCGGAGTCTTGAAAAGTGAAAGAGAGGCCAGGACCTCGCTGCTGCGGAAGCATGGGGATCTCTTGCCTTATGGGGCCGTGTGTTTAAACACATGGCCCCATAAAGATAAGAAAGTGCTTCACAACAGCCGTGAAGCAGGTGACCCAGTCCGGATCGCAATCCAAAGGGCGGCAACCAAAAACAGTAGTTTCCAATGGCAGGCCACCGTTTCTCATAAATGGTGATGCCGACCAATGGAAATGAGGGGCGGGGCTTCAAGCCCTCTAGTGAAACTCCTCATTAGCAAAAATCTCATGGAGCGAGCTGCACATCTGCGCAGCAACGCTAGGTGAGACCTAAAAAGCTTTCAGCATCCCAGTGGAATTTGAGGAACAAATTAAGTCAGGAGTTGGAGCAAAGCTCTGTTTTACATTCCACCCCTTTCTGGTGTGTATTTTACATTTCCTTGGTGTTAAGGCACTAGGGGAGTTAATGTTTGAACCTTAGGCAGTTAGAATATTTCAAAACAACTGAGAGAAGAAGCATTGGACAAATAGTTATAAGGCTTAAACTATCACATATCTGAGAATTTGGGGGAGGCTCTGAAGGGAGATACAGAAAAGGAGTGAAAAAAGTAATATTGAACCAATAACATTTCGTAAAATGTGACAGGCTTTAACAACTTTAAAGATTACGCTTCTCACTGCCTCTCTCAGCTCTTCTCTCTCTCACTCTCACCTTACATGTCTACATCCGCTATCTTTCTCTTACCCTCTTTCACCGCTTCAACACTTTCCCTCTTCTACCTCTCCCTTCCTTTAGCGTTTCATCAGTATCTGCCCGGTTTTTCTACTTTTCACTCTTTTGCTAACTCTTGTTCTCTCTTCATCTTAATGTCCTACAGTATAGTATAATATAATATAGTATGGTAGAGTATAGTATAGTATAGTATAGTATAGTATAGTATAGTATAGTATAGTATAGTATAGTATAGTATAGTATAGTAAGTATTGTATAGTATAGTATAGTATAATATAATATTTATCCATCTCTTCATCCGTAACAGGGGCTCTTTGCAAGAACTGATCCAACGTACAACCCTACTTTATCTTAGAGTGGCATTCAGTGCAGGAGTGATTGACACACGCTCTGAAAGTACTCACAACCTCTTATTCTAGAAGATTTGTTTGGTGCACAGCCTGATTAAGCCATGCATCTTCCTCATTAAGGAGCGGCACTCATTGTAGGGACAGAACTGATCACAAAGTGCTTACTTATACAGAAAAAGTGCCTCTTATTCAGGAGGTGTCAAAAGCAGGGACACGAGCAGTAATGCAGTGTAATTGTATCTATTAGTATTATGGAAGCTTTTCTCTGAGAAGGGCAGAGCAACCAGAATCAGAAGTGCTAGTATTCGCCTTGTAACATGATGTCCTCTCTTTCTATGTACAGCAGCCCTGCTATACAGTATCAGAAGTCTTCTATCCAAAGTTTGCCACCTCCTTCTTGGAAACAGTTGTAAGCAACTCCCCTCCCTTTTAACTGACCTGAACAAGCCTACAAGCTCTAAAACATGATGCTCAATTCTTTGGAGTAGTGGACCCAAAATGGCGGAGCGGCCTGGACGCCCAAATAAGGGCTCAACCAAACTATCGCCAACTTAAAGCTTAGCGGATCAAGAATGCCTTTGTCTAGATCCCTGTTCATGTGCGTCATAATCGAAGGATGTGGTTAACAGACTTACCTCTTCCTGTCCGACTGCTTGTTAATAGCACTGTCTAATGAACTGTATTATTCTACATATGTTGTTTGCTCAAAAGTGCTTTGAAATGGCCAGCACTTTTAAAAACACCTAAATAAATAAGTGACATTCAATAATATTACAGAAGCTGTGCTGGCAGATGTTGTCCATTTTTATTAAGTAATAGGTAGCTGTACTAAGAACTGATGATGATAGCAATTTATAACACGCACAGCTACTCCAAGGAGTGTCCTGGCGCGAAGGAGCGAGATCGGAAAATGAAAGAGGCTTAGGCCTGCACAAAAAACACAAGTTTTAAGTTTCTTCTTAAACATTGCCAGATCACTCATAGTCCTCAACTCCTGAGGAAGCTGATTCCAGGCTGTCGAACCCAGGTATGGTAGAGACCTTCCTCCTGCTCTTGCACGCTCAAATCTGGGGATCTCTGCCAACAATGTATTGGCGGATCTCAGCTGTTTTGTGGAGTTATGAAAGCTAAATGCAAGTACTGTCTTATCTCAAGGAAAGAATCCCAAAGAAAATGTACCTGCACTACCTCATTAAAAAGTAGCAGCCCTGTTGAAAGGTGCTGTACTTTTTTTTATCAAAAGGATGGCTGCCCAATTGCCAAATCCAAGTACTATCTGATTGTGGTTGTGGTCATGATCTGTGGCCTGCATTCACTCCCCCAAAAGTGTGATACTCAGAACTGTCAGGTGGTGGTCATGTTCATAGGAAGAATGGGTGGTGGCAGACACAGAATGTTAGCACCAATAGGAGAGAGGCTTTGTGTCTTCACTGGAGACACTACACAAGACACCTAAGTACAGTCATGTCCTAAGTACTACGGGCCTCATTTATGAGGCTGTGCATCATTTTTATGCTGCCGGTGCGTCACTTTTTGGGACGCACCAGTAGCGTAAAAAATGCGCCTTGTTGCGCCATATTTACAAAGTGACGCATCTAGGTAGGTGCGTCACTTTGTAAACCCCTGCGCCACTTTATACCTGCGCCAGGTATAATGTATGCAAGGGGGCGTGGAAGTGACGCAGAGAAATCTATGTGATTTCACTGCGCCACTTCTAGGACTCAAATGCGTCAAAATCTTACGCCTGCCTCACAGCAGGCTTAAGACTGACGCAGGCCCTTTCACATGGGGCTTGTCCCATGTGAAAGGACACATTGCTGGAGTTGTGTCACTTTTGTGACACTCCAGCAATGAGTCACTTTTGCGCCTACAGATACATCAGAAATACTGACGGATCTGTAACTCCTTGCGACATGATGCGTCATAATGTAAATATGACGCATCATTGGTGTCGCAAGGAGGGTGCAATGAAAAGTGACGCATCGCTGTTTTCACGCATCGATGCGTCACTTTTCATAAATGAGGACCTACATGTTCCATGAAGCCAGAGGACAAACATGACGTTTGCAAGTGTTTACACATTACAATGTCCCCTTGGTCCAGAGCATCTTTACCAGGCAACCAGGGTACATTGTTGCTGAAATTGTTTTGAGGTCATCTTTTGCAATTAACAAATTCCAGAATATAGAGAAGTATTCTTAGGAATCACCATGAGGTTTTCAGTACTGTTTCAGAACTATTTTTTAAGGATTATAAACTTGAACTTTCTTTAAACTCCGTTATTAAACTAAAGAAACAGCAAACTTCCTAAACACTTTAAAGACTTTGATATGTATTTTCTTTTGATGCATGTTTTGTGTTTAGGCACTGCTGTAAGATGGGAAGTGATTGCTTGTTGCCTTGGTGAACTCTCTAGTTCTAATGTGTGCTTGTTACTTCACAGCTTATTAAATAACCAGCTTGAATTCATTATCAAATCAGGGAGTGTTTTCTCCTAAGACATAAGGTACTTACTTTTGATGATGGAAGCCTGATTATTCTAGATACGTTTGATATTTATTTCATAAATAATATTTGTTTTTCAGTTTTAGGAAAACTCAGAGTTCCATCAAAACGTAGAGGTTGCAAATACAGATATATTCAGAAAGTGTGTCAAATGTGATAGAAAAGTTGGAGGCAGTGCCCATCTGAAAGTGGTAATATCCAGTGTTTCTGCATTCTCTCTTATCCCTTTCCATTTTCCACGGATCTACATCTAACTTATTATTTTGTGTATGGTTGAACGTGGATTTGAAGAGGTTATAAAACGTTCATCGCTCCCATTCCATATGGACTACAGACTTAGGGCCATATTATCAAGAACGGCGATAACATTATCGACGATTTAGAAGCAGGAAACTGAACAGAATGTTGAGCGTCCCTGCCGAGACTCGAGCCCAGGTCTCTAGCACCGAGGTCGACCGGCCTAGCCGTTAGGCCACATTCTCTCTTACTAGTGCAACTCCACATTGCGTGCCAGCTGATATTCTGCAGTAAACCTTGTTGCAGGTTAATATTTGAGAAGTGATATTTTGATTGAACACCCTGATAATATGCATAGCAATATTGAGAGAGCACAAGTTTGAAAAAAATGTATAAGTACGCCATATTTACAAGCACGTAGTTAGTTAACATGTACTTTGCACCAGAGTGTTTATATTTAGAAGTGAAATACACCGAGTGTCTTATATTCAGTGGTGAAATGCATAGAATGTTTAAGTAGAGTAACAATAATCATAACTGTGTGAGACTAATGTAGAAATGTTTGGGATGAATATGAAAACCTCACGTTCTCATGTTAAAGGAATAATGTAAGAGTTGAATGTAACTCTAAAACCCAGTATTTTGTGTAGGCCTCATGGCAATTCACAAGCAAATCTAAACGTGCTGCTAAAATAATGTGAGACAAGGTTGACATGGTTCTTTCAAAATGTACTATTGAACTTAGGGTTAAAAGTATATGCTTTATAGATGTGTTATTTTAGAAACGTATGCTAGTTAAGAATGTTTGCTGTTTAAATCAAGTTAACGTTTTAAGAGTGCAGGAACCTGCTGCATATAAATCAAGTAGGCCAGAGCAGATAATGTCATGTAGTTTAAATCGTCATGTGCTCGTTAGAGGAGAGGTCGTGAGGTGTCCAGTATGGAGCTCTGAGAGTGTTTTATGGCCTAAGATATGGTGAAGTCTGGAATTTGAGGCCCACTGCAGGACGAGCTGTATGCAGGTGCGAGGGTCCTAATCAGCTCGAATGAAAGGGACTTTGTTCAGTGGCGCCTTGCGCAGGCCTGTAGGAGTTTCCAGGAATTTCAGGGGGTATCAGCGCACTAAAGAAGAAGCCTGGGAACCAAGGTCAACTTTAACGAGGGTCTTCAAGAGTACCATCATGGAGTTTGCCGCGGAAAGATGTACCACGTGAGGGGCGTCCCAAGGGGCGTTTCTATTGGAAATGTGATTTGGTATTAGGGAAAGTGACCCGGGAGGAGAGCAGAGCAGATGATTTTGGGAGCCTAAGGAAGCGGATGGGTAGGCAGATAGGTTGATCAGGAGAGACCCATTATCAGAGAAGAGACAAAGAGAAGTGCGTGATCTTCTTAGGAAATCACCACGGCTGACACCTAGAGGGTTAAGATCTTGCTAAGTAGGGATGTCATTTAGTGTAGTGTAGGGACAGACTAACCTTAATTTTCTTTTCTGTAATGACTTTGAGGTTGCAACTTGTATTCATTTTGGCAACGCTCATGTTATTAGAGCTTGTACTTATTATTTTGTTCTTCAGACTCAGACTATTCAAGAAGTTCATGTTCATAGTGATACCGATATACCTTTTGAATCTCATTTTGAGAAGTTTGTATCTTCAGTTATCTTTGACTTTATATTAAATCTTTAAAACTTAATTTTGGTCAGTGGTCATTTAGAGTGGTGTAAGTTCTTAAATTGATTGTTTATTGTGAGATTACCTTTTACTCAAGACAGGTACCAACGATTCAGTCGACAGGAAATGGGATTTGGTAAGATAATTAGTAACCAGTAATCCCGCGTTAGCAGTTGGTAGCAGAGTGAGGATGGTTATCTTCTTGAGGAAGGTAATCTAGAGAGGTTAGTTTACCCCAAGGCCCGAGACGTCGAGAGACGAGCAGCGGAAGAATCGTGTGCCGAAAGGTGCAGACTGTGCGAGAAAAGCAGCAGTATCGGAGAGTGAGTATAAAAAGGGTCATGCGTGAACAGATTGCGGTGTTTTGTGTTGTATTTGTATTGTAATGTCTTGCGGAGTTGAATGCCTGTAGTGTGAAAGAGAGAAGGTTGTGAGCGCGCGCAACCTGGTAAACTGGTAACCTGGTAAACGGGTGAACTGGTGAAATCTTAAGTTCAGGCCAGAGCTTAAGTGGTTTTGGGTGTATCGAACATCCAGGGTAGTTGTC
This sequence comes from Lissotriton helveticus, assembly GCF_964261635.1. Taxonomy (NCBI): domain Eukaryota; kingdom Metazoa; phylum Chordata; class Amphibia; order Caudata; family Salamandridae; genus Lissotriton; species Lissotriton helveticus. The sequence continues at coordinate 460,278,957 of NC_136073.1, forward strand.
GACCATAGTACGGAGGTCACGAGGTACCATTGACCGCCGTGGATCCAAGATAGGGGGAGTGTAAGAGTGAGTGTATGAGTAACGGACGCTGGTCGAAAGTTACTGCGTGTGAGTAACCTATCGGAGAAGGCGATTGTCTGGAAGTAAACGGAAAGACATTTCGCCAAGTTAGGGTGACAACTACAGAAAGACTGTGGGCGTACAGTCAAAGAAAGGTGATCGCTTGGACGGAAGTAATCATTTTTCAGAGTATGAATGGGATGCGTGCATGACCGAGGAGACGAGCTGAGAAAGGAGGGGAACTGCTGCGAAGGGGGACGGGTGACGTCGGCTAGAGCCGCGCTGTGATTGAGCGGTTGGTGTGACGTTAGCTAGAGCCGCGCTCTGGTTGGGCGGCTAGAGTGACGTCGGAGGAAAGTCGCGTACGGATAGGCCAGTTAGTGAGAACGGCGCCGAGATTGGTGGAATATCATCAGGAAGTAAACAAACGCGGAGAAAAGAGAAATCATGAAGTGTTTTAAGTGTTTGAAAGGGATTTTTAAACGTAAACGAAGTGAACATTATTACGGGGAAGAGGCTCCCCCAGAGGGTACGCCAGCTCTTTATATGGCAACGAATGTTGGGCTGCATACGATATTGTGGATTGGGGCTTGGAATAAGCTTACGGAAGGAAATGAGGAAATGCAGTTCCCGAAGTACGGGACGTTTAAGTTAGAGGTGTTACATCGGCTAAAAGCAACCATGTCCTCATTGAAACCCTCACCTAGACCAACACAGTTTGAGGCTCTTAATGCATGGATTAAGGCTGCACACGACCGAAATTTGAACAGGCGTCAACAAAGGCTGACGCGATCGGTAAGGGCAGTGCGAGATTCCAAATGGGATGAGGAGGAAAAGCGTTGGAGGGTACAGACTATTGAGGTGGAGAAAATGTATCCGATGAGGGAGGTGTCAGGAGGAGGAAACCTCATGGAAGAAGACGAGGAAAGCGAGTCGGAGGACAATCTGATAAACAGATTGTTAATGGATAGACCACCTCCGAGAGTGGGATTGATAGAAGATAGAGGGCTCGCAAGGGAAGATGGGAATGAGATAGAGGGATATACACCACTCCCTATATCGGAATGGACACCTAGCAAAGGCGGAGAAACACCTCCAAACAACACTGTACAGAGTGTAGTGGGAAGGTTTGTGGTGCAGAAAACGCCAACCACAGAAAGGGTTGAGTCTGTGGGATTGCCAGACGCTCTTCAAGTGCCTGTTACCATAGGACCCATAGTTTCGATCTATAATTCTGAGAGAGATAGAGGGGAACAACAAAGGCAATTGGATAGGGAAAGGATTGAGATGGAAAGGAGGAATAATGTGACGAATGCATGGAAACAATTACCAGGTTCGGTAACGTGGAACACCCCATTAGACACAACTGTCGGTCCCAATTCAGAACAGGGAGGTCCGAGAGGACCAATGGATCTAAGGGGACCGCGGCCAAGATCTTTTTCAGAGTTAAGAGCTGATTTGAGGGAATGGGACGGGTCCATAGTATCTCCGAGTAACAGGACAAGAACAGAACCAGAGTGGGAAAGCAGGGGCAATGGGACAGTATCTCATTGTGGGGCCAGCGAGAGTAGTCAGAGCCGGGAAGGCCAAAGTCAAGAGAATAGAGGGGATGCATGTCCTACAAATCAGAGAGAACAGCCGGAACAAAATACTAAGATTGTAGAATGTGAGGAAATGTCCCGTCTCTGGGGGAACGGAGGAGATGAGGCGGTACGGGCTTTTCAGAATAGGTTTAGGTGCCTTCATCATACACTTGGGGAAGACGTTCAACATTGGAGAAAGGAGAACAGCGATAGGTCCCGCCACGCCTCGAATACTCAGGAAGCACAGGGAAGTAGGGAAGAAAGAGGGAGTAATAGAACCTCTTACCCTCTATCCCGTGAAACTAGCCAGGATGGAGAGAGAGAGGCTGGGAGGCATGAAGGAGTGTTTCACCACCCACCCCGAGAAGATGGAAAGGCATGGGACTTAGAGAGATGGGAACAGGGGAGGACTCCCTATAATTCACCAATACCTAAACGTAGATCTCGGAGCTGGGATGGGAGAGATGCGGATGGAGGAGCTAAATTGAGTGTCTTGAAAGCTGAAATAAAGGCAAAAAGGCTTGATGTTACCAGTTTAAAATCAGATGTTGATGAGATAATAGATGGAACATTGCCTTTGGAAAGGATAGAATTGTATGAACAGGATGAGTTATTGTTCATGGCAAAGGATATTACTAGGAAAGCTAGAGCGTTTCATGAAAAACTGACTGATTTGGCAGACAAGTATGCCGTGGATTTGTCTAGGACAAGGGCATTGCAGAGCAACCACAGATTACAGTACGCAGACCAAGATCTAGATGAGAAGAGAACTACTGGATTAAAAACACACATAAGAGAGTTGGTAACAGGGATAAGAGTGTGGAGAGAACTGGATAAATGGGAAGAAAGGTGGTCGAAAAAGGGCACAGTTAGGCGAAGTACAAATGTGATGACCCCTGAGGGAAGGGTAATGCAGATGGAGGCATTCCCTTTGCGAGAAATATCAAATGGAAATTATGTACATGTGCCCTGGAGTAGAGGAGACTTAGCCGCATTTACCAACTCATTTCCGAAGTTGCGGGACAACCCAGTCGAGTGGTATAAGCAGGTAGAGAGGTTTGTTAAAATCTCGAAAGTATTGTGGATAGATTTGAACACGTTGTTTGACATCGTAGTCCCATCTGATTTGTGGACCCCGTGCAAGACTAGTGTCGAATGGCCAAATGCTGAACCATTGAGGGATGTTCGAACAAATGGACCATCTGAGATTGTCATGCGAAAGTATGAAAGGGTAATAGCATGGCTGAAAGATAAGGTACCACCACAGGATATAGATTGGGTAAAAATAGACCGAACAAGGCAGGAACCCAAGGAGACAGTTCACGAGTTTTATGAAAGATTGTTGAAAACATTCAAGCAATACAGTGGACTAGATGTAATGGATCCCAAAGACATAGGGCAGTTCGTGTCAAAGTTTGTCTTGGGGTTGAGGCCTGATATTTGTTTGATGATACAGCAACATTTAATCTGTTGGCAGAACAAACCACTAGATGAGATTTTACGATATGCGAGGTACTGCAGTGACGAGATAGATTCTAAAGCCAAGAATCTAAAGGAGAAATTGATGGTGGTGCAAATGCAGTCCGCTGGGAAGGGTGGCCAGCAGAAGCAGGGGATGGGACGAAAACCAAATGGTCAGAACAAAGATAATGAAGAAGGGCAGAGACCTAGGATAGACTTTGCCACTTTAAAGAAAACGACAAAGTGTCATCTGTGTCATCAGGTGGGGCATTGGCGACGCGAGTGTCCCTTTAACCCTGAAAACGGAGAGCTAGAAGTAGAAGAGCAGGTCCAAGAAGACCCAGTGCAAAAAGTGACAGTCCCAAGCAGTAAGGTGGCCAAAGGGGGGACTTCGGCTCCACGGGCCCAATTCCCACAGCCACCGAAGATAACAGCTGGAGGAAAGGTCTTTAAACAAATGCCTCTGTTTATCGAGGAAGAAAAATGTTATTACATTGATCCATTGACAGGACAGCGGGTGAGCAGTGAAGAAGACTGTACCCTCGGGGCAGTTCTAGAAGTGGATCAGAGAGGGCCATTTGTTGAGGCAGAAGTGGCAGGGTGTCCCACTACGTTCTTAGTGGACACTGGGGCTACTCGTTCGACTCTGAGATCAGCGGTAGTTCCAGACTTGCCAATGTCAGGGGAAACAATTCAAGTGGTAGGAGTCGCAAATAAAAGAATGACTAGTCCCTTGACAGAACCAGTGTCTGTGAAAATTGGAAACCACATGAACGAACATCAGTTTGTGGTTTGTGACTCGAGTCCGGTATGTCTGTTAGGTAGGGATTTGTTATGCAAATTGAATTGCACCATATACTGCACCCCACAAGGAGTGGAGGTACAGACTACCGACGATGATGCTACCTTTAAGGTGGCCAATTCAAAATTCTGTGTAGAACTATATCCTACTCTGACGGTAGAAGATCTTCCACAAGACCTAAGAGATGCAGTGGCGTCAGAGGTGTGGGATTTCACAGGAGAAGATATAGGATTGATTAAAGGGGTAGAACCGGTAAAAATTCTGGTAAAACCAAATGTTGAGTTTCCAAGAACGCCTCAATACAAATTGTCCCAGGAAACGATTGCAGGAATAAAGCCTGTGATCGAGTCAATGATACAGCAGGGAATACTGAAAGAAATCGTGGGCAGTCCTTGTAACTCCCCGATTATGGGTTTGCAGAAACCTAGTGGGAAGTTTAGGATAGTTCAGGATTTACGAAAGATTAACAACATAGTCGTTTCATGTTGTCCCGTGGTACCGAATCCATCAGTAATATTGTTTCAAATACCATGTCAAGCAGAATGGTTCACAGTGATAGATCTTTGTCAGGCTTTCTTTTCAATCCCATTGGATGAAGAGAGCAGGTACCTTTTTGCGTTTAAAATGGAAGATCGCGTTTTAACATGGTGTCGAATTCCACAAGGATTCACAGACAGTCCATCCATCTTTAATCAGTTGTTGAAAAAGAATCTTGAGAATCTAGTACTGCCACAGAACTCGGTTCTGGTACAGTACATAGATGACCTACTTGTTGCGTCAGAAACAGAGGAAGCTTGTAAAGTAGATTCAATTGCCTTACTGAATCATTTAGCTGAAAATGGACATAAGGTATCTCCGAGCAAGTTACAGTATTGTCTGACAGAAGTACAGTATCTAGGGCACAGGTTAGAAAAAGGGAAACGTAAGGTGTCCCCAGAGAGGATTGAGGCGATAATGAAAATGAATGCGCCTACAACACAGAGAGAAGTTAGAATGTTCTTAGGAATGGTGGGTTACTGCCGACAGTGGATAGTTAACTTTTCACTGAAAGCAAAGCCCTTACAGAAACTGACGCACAAGGAGGTGAGTGATCCGGTACCATGGGATGAAGAATGTCTGGTGGCGTTTTTACAGCTGAGAGACGATTTATGTCGTGCTCCGGCTCTGGGAATGCCAGATTATGAAAAGTCGTTTTCACTCTATTGCTGTGAGAGAGAGGGATGTGCTTTGTCAGTCTTGGCACAGACCCACGGTAATGCCCGTAGACCAGTTGCATATTTTTCGGCTACATTAGATCCAGTAGCCGCAGCGTTGCCCGGATGTCTCAAATCCGTTGCCGCAACGGGTGTCAGCATTGAAAGGAGCGAGAGTATTGTGATGGGACATCCAGTAGTGGTGTATGTACCGCATTCAGTTGAATTGTTAATGACCAGGACGAAGACGCAGCATCTGACCAATAGTAGGCTCACGCGTTATGAGCAAGTTATACTTGCCGCAGAAAACGTGACTCTCAGGAGATGCTCTGTCTTGAATCCTGCTACTTTGATGCCATTACCTACTGTAATAGAAGGCGAAGGATGTGAAGACCACGATTGCCTTGATGTGACTGAACTATGCACGAAACCCAGACCAGATATAGTGGATGAGCCATTGTCTGACCCCGATGAAATTTACTTTGTTGATGGCTCATGTTTAAGAGACGATACTGGTCGGTTAAGAGCAGCTTATGCTGTTTGTACCATTACTGGAGTTGTGGAAGCCGCTTGCCTGGAAGGAGTACATTCCGCACAGGTAGCAGAGATTATTGCCCTAACTCGTGCCTGCATAGCAGGAAATGGAAAGAGAGTCACCATCTACACGGACAGCCAATATGGTTTCGGTGTGGTTCATGATTTCGGGCAGTTGTGGTCTCAGAGGGGTTACATGACTTCCTCTGGTTCGCCCATTCGAAATGGAGAATTTGTGCGATTGCTGATAGAAGCATTACAAGGTCCTGTTGACATTGCAGTGGTGAAGTGTGTAGCTCATACTAAGAATACAGATTTTGTGTCACAAGGTAATAGATATGCTGATGAAGTCGCACGCTATTGTGCGGAACAAAGTTATTCTTTCTCAAAGGTGGAAATAGAAGGTGCAGAAGAAAAGACTGAATTAAGTATGATGTTAGAAACTGTAGACACTTGGGAGGATTTAAGGATAATGCAGGAGAATGCACCTGAAACAGAGAAAAAGGCATGGGAAATAGCAGGCTGTGTGCGAAGTGAAATAGATTTTTGGGTTTCAGCAGATGGGAGAGCTGTGTTACCTGAAGAATTAGCTAATCCCATGGCGAGAGAAATACATGGTCCAGTACATCTAGGAAGGGATGCTATGATGAGAGTTTTTAGGCAGACTTGGTATTGTCCGAAATTCAGAATAGCGGCAGAATCAGTATGTAAGCGATGTGTTACCTGCCAACAACTGAACGTAGGCAAACGAACACCAGTCACACTGAGTCACATTGGGAGGTCGGGGGGGCCTTTCAATAGAATGCAACTAGATTTCATCGAAATGCCAAGAGTCAATCGCCTTCGGTATGTGTTGGTGATTGTATGCGTATTTTCCAGATGGGTTGAAGCGTACCCTACACGTAGGTGCGATACACTCACAGTGGCTAAATTGTTGCTCAGGGAGTTGATACCGCGCTTCGGGGTGCCTGCCTCTTTGGAATCGGACAGAGGAAAACATTTTAACAGCGAAATAGTGAAGATGTTGTGCTCCACACTGAATATCGATCAAAAGCTGCATTGTAGTTATCGACCAGAAGCTTCAGGAATTGTGGAACAAGTGAATGGCACTTTGAAGAATAGATTGGCTAAAGTAGTGGCATCCACATCTTTGAGTTGGCCAGATGCTCTTCCATTGGTGCTCATGAGCATGCGCAGCACACCTGATAGGAGGACAGGTCTCTCTCCCCACGAGATCCTGATGGGGAGGGCCATGAGACTTCCTACAGTTCCAACTACTGCTCTATTGAATATTACAGATGATCTGATCTTGGATTATTGTAAAGGACTGTCTGACGCCATCCATTCTGTGTCCCTTCAGGTGCATGCGGCTGAAGTTCCAGCAGCGAGGAACCTGTGTCATGACCTGAACCCAGGGGACTGGGTCCTGGTTAAAAAACACGTCCGGAAGAACTGCCTAGATGTTCGCTGGCGTGGGCCCTTTCAGGTAATCCTGATCACGAACACCGCGGTGAAGTGCGGGGGGCTGCCAAATTGGATCCATGCATCCCATACTAGAAGAGTTCCAGCACCTCTAGAAGGAACAGCTCCCATCCCAGACGAAAGCCCGGAAGTGGAAGAAGAGTCGCAAGAAGGGATTGAGGCAGCTGAGGAGGTGTCGGAAGAAGTTGGGAACGCATCGGATTCAGAAGAAGAGCGAAGGCAGGACGGCAGTGAGACAGAAGACGCAACTGAAGGAGAGAGCAGAAGTGAATACGACTCAGACTCAGATCCGTATCGGAGCGACCAAGAACCAAGTGGGAGGACAAGGAATAGGAGAATAAGGCTTGGAGCTGCCACTTGGCCAGCAAGAAGAAGAAGGCTAAGTTTGAGGTCGGCCCAAGAAGAAACGCTTACTCCTATATCCGAAGACTCAGATCCAGAAGAAGATATCCAGGATCAAGCCGAGGAGGGTCTTAGAAGATCAAGTAGGGTGCGAGTGCCTAGCAGAAGATACTCTACTCCCGATTGGACCTACCTCGTTGCAGATGTCTGGGAGACACAGAACAGGGAGGATCAGGGAAGTGGAACTGATCAGAACTGACCCGATCATCACAGTGCAAATAAAGTTTCTACTGCCGGGAGCGGAGACCGAAAGGTTGCTGACACTCAACATCGTTCATCCTGCTCTCCTGAGTGGAATAAGAAAATTGCTTTTAGAGACAGTTGAGTTTCCAGTTTGCTGTTCACGATATCCAATATTGGAGGGAACTCTTCTTCGTTTGGAAATGCTTGAGCGAGTAGTAGAAATGCTAGGAGCGCTTATTGTTGTGGATTAAAACCATACTACGAATGTCTTCAAAGGGGTGCAGATCTGGAAAAGTGAAGAAAGTGATCTTGATTAGAACGGACCCCTTTGTAATTGTGGATATAGAACTGATAGTACCAGGATTGGAAATTGAAAAAACGCTAACTCTCAATTTCGTCCGTCCACTTGTCTTGAGCGAAATAAGGAGAATAATCCTAGAAAAGGTTGACTTTCCATGGTGTGGTACGAACTGTCCAGAACCTGAGGGAATGATACTTCGGATGGACGTTTATGAAGAAGTAGTGTCACTCCTTGAGTCATACATAACTTCAGACGAAAATAAGACTTTTGAAAAGAAATTGTAAACTTGTTGCAAGATAACCTAGCGCCGAGTGGAAGAAGAAAAGTGATAGGGGTTTCATTTTAGTGGATGGAGAAGGGCTAGGGTTGTCTATTTTACTGGACTTTGAACTGTTTTGCGGAAACAAATTGTCAAGCTTCCAAGGGTTTCAAGAAAGACATTGCAAGAGAGAAAGACTTTGTTTGAAAAGAAGAGGAAGTGAATGCTGGAAGATAGTCGAAAACTACACTGTTTGAGAACATGGAGGCTGGCAACCCGAACCGCAGGGCAAAATGTATAGCTGTTACATTTTTAGGAGTAGTGGTTTCTCTTATAATTTTAGTGGTAACTGTTTCATTCCTAGCGGGACACGAAGGGGATGGAACCACAGTTAAGGAGGATAAGGGAGTGTCAACACCGAGAACTACCATTATTAAGGAGAAGGGAAACATCAATGAGAAAGACAAAGCGTTGTTAGATGCAGAAGTAAAAAGGTTACACATGGATGAGTCACAGGGGAATTACAAGTCAAATGCTTATGCTAAGTTGCTTTATGAATATGTTGATGCCATGGAAGTAAAGGACTGTTATGTCTGTATGCAATTACCAATTTCGGTGGAGGAGGGTATCAAATACCATCATCTCCCGTTGACATATGGAATAACGTGCAGTTTATTGTTAAGTATGTTTTATGGACGAGACGGATTTGAGTATTACTTCTCGAATTTCGACTCGACATTGCCAGAGGTTCCGAATTTCAAGCATTTGAACAAATGGGACTACTACAAAAGCGAAGACAGGTTACACAAATGGTTTATTCCATGGAGAACGTTAGATACTTCACATGCTCGAATAAACAATCTGACTTGTCAAATATCAGAAGTTGAGAAAAAGTTTATAGCACAGGTAGATACTAGATACAGGAAGCAGAAGGTATTGAAGGCATCAGGACAAGGAGAAACAGATTGGACCAAGGAGGAAAGGGCACAACAACGAAAAGGAAGTATTGGTCCAATTGCTTTGGATAAGGAGAAACGGGGGAAACTGTGCATTCACCGGAGTTACTCCTACTATGAAAACGTTTATGTAGGACAAGTCAATTGCGAACATGCTTTTCAATTGGAGTACTACTCTAAGAACTTCATGAAAGGGATGCAAGCAATACCAAATGTATATTTTGTATGTGGAAGATATGCCTATGTGAAGTTACCAGATAATTGGTACGGATCATGCTATCTGGCTGTTGTCTTCCCTAAAATATATCATGTTGAGAATTTAGACACGCCTAAGAAAGAAATATCAACTAGATGGAAGCGAGGGCTGGGTGCAGCAGAAGTAGTCGGAGATGTAATAGGTGCTGCATTCCCTTTCCTAGTATTGATAATGAATGACATCAAGATCAGGAGGTTAGCTACAGTCGTAGATAGACTGTCTGCCAGTACTGCAAGATCCTTGATGCTGATAGAGGGGGAGATGCAATCGATTAGGGCAATGGTTCTTCAGAACCGACTTGCTTTAGATGTTCTGTTAGCAAAAGAGGGAGGAGTCTGTAGGGCCTTGAAGGTCCAGGAATGTTGTACTTACATTCCAGACAATTCAAAGCCTCTAGAGAAGTATATACAAAACATCACTGCCATACACTACGAAATTGAGGACCTGGCAAAGGTAAATGTGTGGGAAAAAGTAGGCCATGGAATGGGTAAAGTTGGAAGTTGGTTTGCCAACTTAGGAAAGGGTATCGTTTGGTACATATTGAAACCCATCATCATAGTAGTGATTTGTGTAATCACTTTGTGGGGATTGGTGCGTTTGTATCAATGGTATAGAGCAAATAGGTTACAGAGAGCTATGAAGAAACAGGAAGAAGAGTTGACAGTGATGCAGGACACTCAATATAAGAGTCTGAAAGCATTAGAGAGTATGAAAAGAAGTGGTACTGCCCTGTCTTCACTTTAAAGGTTCTACATTTTTGTGTCATGGTAATGATGACCCCTAAAGGTCATCAAAGGGGGGACTGAGAGAGCACAAGTTTGAAAAAAATGTATAAGTACGCCATATTTACAAGCACGTAGTTAGTTAACATGTACTTTGCACCAGAGTGTTTATATTTAGAAGTGAAATACACCGAGTGTCTTATATTCAGTGGTGAAATGCATAGAATGTTTAAGTAGAGTAACAATAATCATAACTGTGTGAGACTAATGTAGAAATGTTTGGGATGAATATGAAAACCTCACGTTCTCATGTTAAAGGAATAATGTAAGAGTTGAATGTAACTCTAAAACCCAGTATTTTGTGTAGGCCTCATGGCAATTCACAAGCAAATCTAAACGTGCTGCTAAAATAATGTGAGACAAGGTTGACATGGTTCTTTCAAAATGTACTATTGAACTTAGGGTTAAAAGTATATGCTTTATAGATGTGTTATTTTAGAAACGTATGCTAGTTAAGAATGTTTGCTGTTTAAATCAAGTTAACGTTTTAAGAGTGCAGGAACCTGCTGCATGTAAATCAAGTAGGCCAGAGCAGATAATGTCATGTAGTTTAAATCGTCATGTGCTCGTTAGAGGAGAGGTCGTGAGGTGTCCAGTATGGAGCTCTGAGAGTGTTTTATGGCCTAAGATATGGTGAAGTCTGGAATTTGAGGCCCACTGCAGGACGAGCTGTATGCAGGTGCGAGGGTCCTAATCAGCTCGAATGAAAGGGACTTTGTTCAGTGGCGCCTTGCGCAGGCCTGTAGGAGTTTCCAGGAATTTCAGGGGGTATCAGCGCACTGAAGAAGAAGCCTGGGAACCAAGGTCAACTTTAACGAGGGTCTTCAAGAGTACCATCATGGAGTTTGCCGCGGAAAGATGTACCACGTGAGGGGCGTCCCAAGGGGCGTTTCTATTGGAAATGTGATTTGGTATTAGGGAAAGTGACCCGGGAGGAGAGCAAAGCAGATGATTTTGGGAGCCTAAGGAAGCGGATGGGTAGGCAGATAGGTTGATCAGGAGAGACCCATTATCAGAGAAGAGACAAAGAGAAGTGCGTGATCTTCTTAGGAAATCACCACGGCTGACACCTAGAGGGTTAAGATCTTGCTAAGTAGGGATGTCATTTAGTGTAGTGTAGGGACAGACTAACCTTAATTTTCTTTTCTGTAATGACTTTGAGGTTGCAACTTGTATTCATTTTGGCAACGCTCATGTTATTAGAGCTTGTACTTATTATTTTGTTCTTCAGACTCAGACTATTCAAGAAGTTCATGTTCATAGTGATACCGATATACCTTTTGAATCTCATTTTGAGAAGTTTGTATCTTCAGTTATCTTTGACTTTATATTAAATCTTTAAAACTTAATTTTGGTCAGTGGTCATTTAGAGTGGTGTAAGTTCTTAAATTGATTGTTTATTGTGAGATTACCTTTTACTCAAGACAGGTACCAACGATTCAGTCGACAGGAAATGGGATTTGGTAAGATAATTAGTAACCAGTAATCCCGCGTTAGCAATATGATTGAAAAGGACCAGTAATTTTTTATTGACAGTGTAGCAGCCTTGCTTAGAAATTCTTGCTCTTCCATAAATAAAGTATAGAAGCCCAGTTTCGATGTATAGATGTGGTCCAAAGGCCCTTTTAGAGGCCTCATTAAAATTCTAGTGCAGGGTGAAATGCTGTTTCCACCGGCATCAGCATTACAAAATGGCATCTAAACCACACGATCATTTTTAATTCACTAACTACATTACTATAGGAACAAACATGCCAAAATGTGTGTGAAGAAAAAGGCTCAGTGAATGAATGGGGGTATCCTGATTCCCGTTGTCATTTCCCTTTTGTAGGATTCCAAACTTTGCCCCAGAAAACACTTATCGCTGTGGTGTCCATATTTTCTGGACGGAATCCTTGAGATGGTTGTCCGGACAAACTCAGAAGAGAGTCCTTCGTTGATGCAACTGGAAGTAGAGTTGATAAAGTACAGGTTGCATTCAGTACATACAATAGGCACTTGAATCTACCAATCAATCTCACAAGGATTGGAACCAGCAGCCTACAGATGAAAATACAGTTCTCAGTTGAAGAGACACTAACATACCAGGCTGTATTACATAACAGATGTTTGCCTCTAATACGGACACAGGGTTGGAAGAGTATCAGTTAAATGTAAGGTATACGTGATGTAATTGACTATGCCCTATCGCATATGGCGGGAGCAGTTCAATATGGATATCTGGAGATTTTCCTATAGATGCCTCTAACAGACCAGTCAACTTGGGCAGTGTCAACCCACTAACTAGTCTAGCCTGTTGGAGGCCATGAAAGATGTCTAGGTTGAGAGCTCTCTGACCAGGAAACTAGTGGAGTAGATCATTTTACCAAAACTTTGGCAATTGTGATTCATGTAATGATCAACAGGGACAGAGGGAAAGACTGAAGTTCAGGCTATGCCCATTCCATCCTTGAGACCCTGCTGCAATAAGTCCCAGTATTGTGTCATCAAAAGGGTATCAGTTAGTTAGAGAAATGAAACACTGACTTATGAAAGAGCACAAGCCCTTCTGAAAAGTGCTTTTATTGTCACATAAAAAGTATAGTTGCAACGGTGAGAGGTTCTGGTACTCGCCATCGCATGATGTCTCAGTTGAGAAATTCTTTAAAAAGTCATGGAAGATGAAGGTTGAAAGACTACTGACTGGAACACCAGTACTGAAGGACTATCTTTGGAACTTCCAACCAACCAGTGCCTTATTGAGAGGTCCTGGTAGTATCACATTAAACACTCATGGCACTTCCGTTGAGAAACTCTGAAGAAAAAGTATATTATAATCTAAACATAAAAAAATTAGAGAGAACATTCAATATTTTGTGTCCTGCACCCCACCCACTCCCCTTTAACAATAAGCTCCATTCCTCTCATCCGCCCAAAAATAAAATAAATGGCATCCGGCTATCCTCTCCCAAATCCCTTCATGAGTACACTCCCCAACCCAAATCAAACAATCTGGTATCCACCTTCAGGCTCACCCCGGGGAAGTATCTGAGCTTCTACATCTCATCCATAAAGCAAACATGACTGAAATCCTACCACCGATCCCACCACTCTCTGCTTATTCTCTTCCCATCCCTACTCAGTCACACTTTCTGCTCTCATTTTGAGAGAGGAGAGGCAGCACCAAGCGGCTGCAGGAGAGCTTCACATCAACATGGACTACAGCTCCCTGTCTACCGATGATCTCCACAGAGCAGAGGCTAGAGGGGAGATGACATTTGGTGGTGCAAGAGTACCACCCTTTTCCATGACTTCCTGAGTTAACACCCAGGAAACTTCTAAACTGAATGTCATGTCAGACACAGTTCAGAATATAATAATAGTTCAATATCCTACACTTTTGAAAGTGTTTCCAAAAAGAGCCATTCATAAGGTTGTTGGATTAAGATGAAACCATTGACTCACTTAATGGATGGTGATTGTTAAACATATGAGAAATGCTCAGAAACGTCTAACTTGTTCCTGTAGGATCTAGGCACATGTTTAAAATGCTGCTAGGGGCCACTTGTTGAGATCTTCAGAGTTTGGACTTACCAATACTGTGGACATTGGAAAATCTGGGTGAGTCGATACTGGGTATTATGAGTGGAGTGCTGATGGGTCTCTGAGAAATGGTGGATTCATTAATACCATATTTGATTGTCCTGCTGATTCCTCATTTCTTTCTTGTATTTCACACAGATTTTTCAGCTACCAAAATCTCTGGGTGAGATCCTATGATTCGTTCATTGTAAATCTAGCATTAATAGGTGGATGAAAGACCAACGCCCTAAAACGTAATTCTGACAAAATGGGGGTATTGGAATTTGGCACTCAGGAGTATATTTGGTCTAACATCTGCTGGCCGGAGGAGTGTGGACCTCTTCCCACTCCGGTCAAATCGGCCAAATACCTGGGTGCTTTATTCGACAATACCTTGAACTTTGATACTCAGGTCAGGCACACTCCTAGCACCTGTTTTCTTATCATCAGGACCTTGATGGAGATCTTCCTGTGAATTCTGGTGGAACTGCACTAATCAGTTATTATCACGCTAGTCACCTCACGATTGGACTATTGCAACTCATTGTACCAGAACACGGCTGCCCAACTTGTTCTTAACATCCCGAGGCCAGAGATGGCATTCTTTCCCTCCACTCGCTTACAGTCAGAAACAGGATTATTTTTAAGGCTCTTTGCATGGTTTTTCTAGCCCTGCATCAGAGAGGTTCCAGCCAAGGTAACTCTCTTTACCACTGGTACACGCCTAGAGTTTCTCATATCCTCCTTCCACAAGAAAGTGTTGGTTCCCAGATTTCAGAAGGCCAGATGGGGAGGTCGTTCTTTCTCGGTAGCTGGTGCCGAACTGTGGAATACTCTGCCTGCCCATATCGAGGAAACTGACTCCCTTGATGTATTTAAAAAAAAATCTGAAAACATGGCTTTTCACTTCCCATTTTCTCTAGCCCCATGGGGTATTTTTTAATGATTCAGGGTGCTTTCTGATAGCGCTTTGACACCTCAGGGTATAGATCAATTTTTAAATTCTTTTCATTTCAGTTACCACAATTTTGATAATTCTGGTGGGCCCAGTAACTCCCATTACCAACCACTTCGGAATTAAGAGGCCACCCCTAATGAAAGGCCTGAATATGATCATACTGAGGTCGCTAAAGCCTATAGTGATTTATCTGCTCCCGCAGTGCTGGGCTCTAAAGCACTGAGCCAAGGACTTCCAGGCCCACAAATCTCTGCTGTTGATGGTGGGGGCAAGAAGAGGAGCATATCACAGCCCCAGTGCTTATACAATTTTTTTGTTCTCCGTTGGCACCGGCTGCTAAAGCAGAGGGCCAGGGACTACCAGGCCCACAAGTCTCAGCTGCTAGTGGTGGGGGCAGAAGGAGAAGCATCACAACCCCAGGGTTATAGCGCTTTGGGTTCTCCCCCAGCGCAGGACACTAGAGCACAGGGCCAAGGACTTCCAGGCCCATAAGTCTATGATGTTGGTGGTGGGGGCAAGAGGAGGGGCATCGCGGGCCCAGCGTTTATTGCACTTTGTCTTCTCCCACAGCATGGAACACATCTTGGCAAGGCCAGACAAAGACCAGACCAAGAGCGAGCCCATCTGCATCCGTCCGAGTCCAGGTGCGGCTGAGCTGGTCCCCCTCTGTTTCATTTACATCTGGAGGTCCAGCATTTTGAAGCGACTTAGGAGAGTCATTCTTAATCTGCCATGGGTAAGTACAAGGTGTCTTGTCCGTTTAATGTGTCTCAAAGAGTAACATTGATTGAATGCTGTAAAGGGCAGTTGCTGTCTTATCAAATGAAATTGCTTTAACTGAGCATCGACTCTCAATTGAGCAGAAGTTCCACCCTGTGATGTATTATGTACAAGCCTCTGCAGGTTTAGATGCAGGTGGAAAAAAGCAAGCTGCTAATAACTGCGAAAGGCCATATTGTGCTATACCCAGTTCTATGTTCCACCATGCACTGCAGTAGCCATGTCACCCACCCCCCCTGAAACTGACAAACCCGCAGCTAAGGGTAAAAGAAGAGCATTCTGTCTCACCTCTTCCCGAGACAAGGTTGTAGGACCATCGATTTCTGACCTTTTGCTTATTGAACAGTGCTGTAATAAGTTCTCTTCTATTCTTCATGCTCAGTTACAACCCCTCTTGGATTGGCTGGGCATCATCAAGTATTGACTGGAGGGTCCCCAAGCTGCCATAACCATAGCGAACAAACCTCCCTCAGTCCCGAGTACATGTTTACTTGCCAGGCACCTCCGGGCTCAGCGAAACCCCCTGTGTGGACTTCCATCCCAGTCTTCGCATGGCTAACCGCCCTGTTGTGGTCACTTGAAAGGATCTTTTCTCAATCTTCGCTCTTAGTATCCTGGTCAATCCGGTCATCTCAGCAGTCAATCATCGCACTATAAATGAAAATACAGACAGGTGTTTTAGAACCCTGCACAACTGGAAAAACAGCGTAACATGATTTCGTCAAATCAGACAGTTACAGAATTGCCACCATCTTCTGGCACCTATGTGGTGGTGTTGGCAGGAGACCCTCATCTGAGGCTGAACTAAACCAAATCTCTGAGACAATTCCTTAATAAAGTTACCCAATGGATGGGCATGAATAGAGGATTTTATATGGCTAATTGCAATTAGATTTTGGTGGTCTGAAGGGTGGGATGGCTGGGGTGTTCGAGGAAAAAAATTACTGAGGACTGCATTGTGGTCAATTTTCAAACCCCAATACCTGCACGGAATCTGTTATCCTATCAGGGAAGTCTGGAGCTCCTGCGTACCGAGGTGGTTACCCTGTCCCTTGGGTAGTCCCCTTTGATATTTTCTATGCAACGGCATCCTTCAGTTCTGGAGGAAAGGGACAGATTAGCAACTTTGTATGATCTTGATTCAGATGATTGCCTCCCAGCTATAGAGGCTGTGAATCAGGGCACAGCCCTGGCGCAATCTCTCCATCCTACCCAATGCTTGGTACCCAAAACGAAACATATCCAGCATCATCCCAATCTTAGAATTCTTAGCTGGAACATAGCACGCCTTCACTCTAAACTGAATCCGCCAGATTGGCAACTTCTTAAAAGGGATTATGATATTTTATTTTTTCAAGACACCTGGGACTCCCAATTGGTGGTTGTACGACATTACAACGCATGGTTTTACCACGCATGCCTTTACATCGCAGTTTTTACAACGCATAGCGTTAAGGGGTGCTGGATAGTGAATAGTTTAATTTACTGTTCCAACTCCAGTCTCCGTGGATAGTAGGGAATGTGTTGGATAGTAAATGAAATCTATTCCCTATCCTAGAGCGCCCCCAGCGCTATGCGTTGTAATGACATGCGTTGTAACAGTTGCGTCGTAAAGGTACTGCGTGGTAAAAGTTGCATTGTAAAGGATGTTTACCCCAATTGGTGGACTACAATGGTTATGAATGTTTTAGAATACTGACCATTCCATCAAAGCATGGGTGTACTTCAAGAGGTTTGTCTACAAGGATTAATTTGTCCCTGACAGTCAAACATGGAAACATGTGGTCATGGAAACAGCCAGCCAGAATGTTCAAGTAGTAACCATTAAGGAAAATGTTAGTTTCTGTGTTCCTCTGTTTATTTTTTATAGTAATGCATTTTCAAGCTTACTGAATACTAAGCTCCCTACACTGTTTGCATTTATTGATTTTATTAAAGGTCAGTACAGTTCCCTGGGTCAGGAAATACACCTGATTCTTGCAGGTGACTGGGATCCTTAGAGATCGTGCTGGCCCGCGTGGGTAATACGTATCCTAAGGTATTGACTTTGGGGGTTACATGGCATCCCACAATTTGCGTAACACCATGGAACTTACGGGAAGCAATTGAAATTCTTTAGCAACTTTCAGTGGTAGCGGGTGTGCTTCGGTAATGAATTCTATCTTTATTTTCAGAGGCCTGGTCAATCTTCTAGACCATGGAGCTATCTTGGTATCCAAGTCTGGAGATCATGACCCCCTAGAAGTAGCTCTGTTGCTAGTGGTACACAGGCCCCAACCTTCCTCTCACAGGCTCAGGCTCGTTTGGAGTTTGGAAAATCCCACCCAGTTTCTAGAATTCATAATTAAGGGAAGCAGAGGGGTTTTATTAAGCTGCTTAAGAGGGCGAGGGATGGAGAGAACTAGTTGTTCGCTCTATTGTAGATCTTTTTGTTTGCATTCAACCATTAAACATGCTATCCAAAAACATGTCAGGAACCATCATGCTACATCCAGGCGGTTTAATAAAGCTTGCTCATTAGCCAATAGGTCCTTGTGTAAAGCTCTCACCATTATTTCTAGAGATCCTACAAAAGTAGCAGCTTTGCGCAGGCTACATAAAATAGCAGATACAAATAGGCAGATACAGGTTAACACATTCGACTTGGAAAAGTTGGACTATGCAGCATTCGCAACAAATTTGAAGCCATTTTGGGCTACTCTAACCACCACCAGAAGCCCAAGTTTCTTCACATCCCCAGTTAGTTGCCATATTTCTAATGCAGCATGAGTGGCCCACTTCTCCCACATTTACTCTTCTGATTTCCCTGATATATCTATTCGGAAGCTTTTTTCTCATATAAACCACGGAAGTATCTGTCTATTTTTCTTTGAGAGGTTTTCAGGGGTATTCAACAAAGCCCTAATGGGAAAGCACCTGGTCCAGATAGAGTTCCAATAGACTTGCTTGAATGTAATTTCGATCTTTAGGCATTTATGCTGACCAATGTTTGAACAGTCTAGGTGATTCCCCTCTACCCTGTTCATGGTCCTGTTGGATTATTATTCCAATCTTTACAAAAAGACAACAGTTCAGCACCAGATGTTACTGCTCAATTTCTCTCATTGACACCTCAGTTGAAATTCTTCGTTGGGTTATCTACAACAGGATCTGTGATTGGGCATCAGAAAATTCCATCCTTAACAGCTGTCAATGTGGTTTCAGGAAAAGTTTGTGGACAACAGAGCAGTGTCTAAATTTGAACATAGTAATTGGCAAGTGAACTATTGCTAAGCACTGCCTACTTTATATTGCATTCATGGATATGCCCACAGCTTTTGATTATGTTAAGCAATCTAAGTATTGGATGATCATTCTGGCCATGGGTTTGGATGTTGCCCTTGTGCATTTTTTATCAGTCTTTCACAAGATTACAAGAATCAGATACAGGGTTAATGGAGAACTTACCAACAAATTTACAATTCCTCAGGATATTAGGCAGGACTGCGTTCAGGCACCCCTTTTATTTATACTTTATATTAATAAGTTAAGTCCTTTTTTAAGTAACATTTGTTCAGAGGTTCCCAAGGTCAGTGGAGGCCCTGTGACGACTCTGCTCTACATCGATGATGCAGTTCTAATGGCCAACACCCCCAAAGTTCTGCTTATTTTAGTCATCTCTTTCTCCCAGTTTATGGCTGACCTAGATTCACTCTCAGAATTCTCACTCTTGCATTGCGAAACAAGCGCTTAGAAAAAACAAATAGCTTCTCTTGACTGGGGATCACATTTAATTCCTTGGGTTCTAGGGCACCTAATTTCATGCACTACCGGCTAAAGCTCTACCGAGCGAAGGAGACATTTTACCCTTTTTCACATTTCCCGTCTCCCGAATGGAGTCTCATTATTACCACTATTACAGATTTATTAAACCCAATGTTTGCCCGTGGCAACTTATGGAGCAGAGATCTGGGGCATAGCAAATTATGCTGCTATTCAGGTGGAGTAAACCCGTTGTTACAGGAGGGTTTTGACCGTCCTCTTGACCACTCCACACTGTCTATGCCATGAGGAATTAAGACTCAGTTACATAGAGGGTTGTACTAAAATGAGCCCTTCTATGGATTTCCATATGGCAGAACAAGGAGACGGTGCAGAATCAGATCATCCTTAAAGATTGTCTTGCATGCAACAAGGGCTTCAGAATCCCCTGGTTAGCCTATGTTAAGAAACCCCTTATGAGTTAGGGCAGTCTTCTCCTTTCACTTCTTTTCAATTCCTTCTTCTACACCATTTTCAAACCTTACACTGCCCCTATTCCTGCACCATATCAATGCCAATAAAATGTAATGTTTTCAAGTAAAAGCCTGAATTGTAAAGGTAAATATTAACGGTGCAGCCATTCAGTCCCTGACCTCTCTGCTGAGACGTCCAAAAAAGTAAAGTAACTTGGAATGTGCAGTTTTTTATTTGATGTGCAATAGTGGCATGTTTCCAAATGTCCCCACTTTTGTAGAGATTGAAGCTGGAAAACATGCTAAAAGGAGAATGTCCCTAAGTTAAACTGTGTGATTAAATAGGGGGATCAAGTGATATAAACCTCGTGGTCTTGATCCAAATTAATGATAACTCAATACCTGTAATCTCTTCATATACAAGATTTTACACAACTCAACACGTCTGCCTTCATCTATATATATAAAAACGAATGTATGTCTGTCTGTCTGTCTGTTTGTCCTTTATGCATTACTACACTATTCATCCGATCGCTATGACACTTTGGGAAGTTGTTGAGTACACTCCCGTGAAGGTTTCTGACATATGCATTACTACACCATTCATCCGATCACCATGAAACTTTGGGAAGTTGTTGAGTACCCTCCCGCGAAGATTTCTGGCATATGCATTACTACACCATTCATCCGATTGCCATGAAACTTTGGGAAGTCGCTGAGGACACTCCCGCGAAGGTTTCTGGCATATGCATTACTACACCATTCATCCGATCGCCATAATACTGACATACAATCTTTGTTATAAATTCAGAGGGTGGGGGTGTCACACACAGTTCATGTATCTTATTGAAAGATGATATCAGTGAAATTGAAAGTGGTTGTCACCACACACATCCTTCTTTATCTGGAGGACCATGTTAATGTATTTTGGCGCAGTAGGGAGTTGGCATATTCGTTATTTGAATATTTGGTTATTGGGGACAGAGGGCACTGCATTCATGTGAGTTATGACTGGGGTTCTATAAGTCCTAAACAATCAAAACCACAAAGCTAACCTGGTCTCTGTAAGAAATAATTAAGGTCGCTCAGCAAGGGGTCCTAAAAAATGTGTACTGTATATCTCTTACAGCTAGTGAAATATTAATGTCATTAAGAATAAAATAAGGTAAAGGTGCAAAGCAAGTTGAATAAAAAAGAAAGATATAATGAAACAAAAAAGGTAAATCTCACATTAGCATAACATGGATGACAATGTTTAAACAGTTGTGGGTTAAAACTGCCAAGTCACCATCAAAAATGTAAGGGACTAAAAATAACTCAAAAACATACAATGGATACACAGAGAACATTTGAATCAAATCAATTGGTCGCATCACAGCGTCTAACCCATAGACGCTGTGTTGAAAATCTTGGTAAGCTGGCTCGCGTGCTAGAAGACGACAGGTTACTTGTATTGAAGGTCCGGTTTAAAGAGTTAAGCCCCCGGTTTGTGGGTGTTGATTCACTTCACAGGAAATCAAGCACTAAGTCAGCTTGATGTTATATAGTTTCCAGCTTGAAGCAGCTTGATGATGTTGAAGTTCTGGAATCATCTGTCATGGAGTCAAACTCCAAGGGGCTGTTAGCTGAGATCGGTACAAAACTGGGTGCATGTGGATCAAAGACTTGGGCTCTACATGAGTTTGTGAGAAGTCTGACTGAGAACAGAGACCTCTTGCAGCAGTCGCTTGGTGCTTGCTCGATGATCCAGCTTGACTCAACAGGCAGCTCAATGTAAAAGGTCTCAGCGATTAGAAGATTCCAGTTTATCTGGATAAGCCACAACATTCCACTACAACTTGTGGATGTAGCGCAGGCTTACCATAGCACCCTTTTTAGTCTCTTCGAGTTGCAGCTTTATCTTATCCCAGGCTCATCTCAGCTACAAAGTAGTCAAGCTACTCAAAGCTAATTCCTCCAGCAAGCAGGCTAGCTTACGCTGGCATGGTCATCTCAGCCTCCCAGCACCCGAGAGCAAGTTCCTCCAGCAAAAAGATCCAGACTCTAAAGAGAAAAAAGAAGGTCTGCCAATTCTAGAGACCAGTAAAGGGAGAGGACCTTAATGGCAGAACAGGATATGCTCATCCCACTGGTCTCTGTCAGGAGACCAGGAAATCTTCTTTTTGGAAGTCTTTTCTTCTTAAGTTACAAACAGGATGTTTTCTTGCTGTAACCAAAGCATGGGTTTCAAAAGGGTGAATCCAGTTAACAATTGTTTGTGTTCCACAAATTAGTTTCAATCAATCCATATATCTATGTAATGAAATGCCCATGTTGCCACCAGCAACTTTTTTGACAGTGTGGTGTGCCTCAGGCTGTAGGAAGGTGCCTTATGGCACAGAATATTTTCTATAGCTTCTTGCACAAAACATCTGTGATGGTGGTGCGGTGCTCCAGCCGCGTGGAGATGTCCTCTGCATCCCAAATCCACTCATGTACTTGTCACAGCAGGCTCGTGAAAGAGAGAGCACAGCCGCTACTCAGAACTAGCCCCACACGTCCCACAGGTCAAGGGCACCACTAAATCTATGTTGACCTGTTTGTGGAAGGGGAATGGTGTTAGATCCCATTATGAAAAAATATATCCTCTGACATGTCCATGCAACTTCTTGCCCTCCAGTGCTTTGTGTCTGAGCTCTTTGTCGTTTGACCTTTAGAGCAGAGTGCTTAGAAGGTGTCAAGCACTGTAGACTCAAACTACAGAACTATATACTGAAGGAATGCACTCAAGTTCAGTCCAGGTAGATGTTATGGTAATGTAAAATTAATTGATTTCTGGAGGAAATGCTAAACTCTGAAGAGAATTCCCTGGTGGGATTATCTCCAGCACAGGAATAGTAAGGTGGAGATAATGCCGCCATATATTCTCTTCCGGGTGTGGCATTTCCTCCAGGAAATGAAGGGTTTACAGTATCACTCAAAATCATGATTTTAGTCTCCATCTGTAGCTTTTTCCTTAGGACTTGGACACCACAGAAGGTCAAGTTCAGATAGGGGGACAGAGACTCACAGCCCTTCCCCTTGCACGTGAAACACACATAGGGCCCGATCACGAGTCTGGCGGCCCGCCAGGCTAGTGGGGGGGGGGGCAGCAGTGGCAGTCTCCCGACCTCCATATAAGGAGTCAGGTGGTCTGGCCACCAGACATGAGGAAACTCCTAATCTGGCAGGCGGCTCTACCAGTGCTTTTGCGGTGCGGCAACGGGAGAGACCCATCGCTGCACCGCCAAAGTCGCAATCGGGCCCATAGTGTTGGACTTAGCAGAGCAGAATCTTATATGTACACGTGTCATGCAATAAAAAGATCATTTCATGTGGTCTGTCAGTTCCAGCTGCTTCCTCCCTTGAGACAAAAGCCTCCCAAAGGCCAGAGTGTGCTTCATCCCATGCTCACACTATGGGTCTGTTGAGAGCATCACTTTCTCTTCTTCACACTGTCACAGCTAATTAATAATAACATCAATATTTCTCAATAGGGCGCATTAAAATTAATAGGAATCTCTATTTTATAATGTAGTCAGTTTGTCCATCTAGCAGAAACAATAACAGGTTGTAATAATAATCAGTGCAGAAGGGAAGTTATGTCTGCAAGGACGGAAGACTAAGGAATAGCCCTGAAGATATTTATTGGTGTCAGTCGTGACAGTTTTGTTTATGAATATTTAACCAGTTCTGACACCAAACCTTGAAACGAGATGTTGATGTTTAGAAATCGTGACTGCATTAATTTGTAAAGATCTTTTTAGGTAAGATCGTAATTCAAACAGGCTGAAGAGAAACATGATTTAAATAGAGAAAAATATACCTGTTTAACTTTCTGTGTGTGCAGCTAAAGAGCATTTTCAGTGTTCGCCTGGGCATGGATATGTTAATACTTCTCAGTACTTTTTTCTTGTCTCCTATTGATCAGATTTCCGTATTTAAAACACAGTCGGACACCCATTCTACTGAGGTCTGCACAATTTAAAGGGAAGACGTGTGGACACCTAAACTTACAGATCATACCTGAATTTAAATCAAAGAATATTGCGTATTATCTAGGACATAATGCAGAATGTTGAATTTCCCTTTTTCAAATTCTTTGTGTCACATTCTCATAGTGGTCAGAAGTAGCATGTGGCGAACCTGTTTCAATGTGAAGGTAAACACCCAGGCTATCTGTCTAACAAAACACTAGCTATGTATTCAACTGCACCATTCCCAAAAATAGAGAACTTAAACCATAACACAAACAATCATAATGATATCAAAAATAGTGTGTTTTAATAAAAACAGGGATACATTTTTACAATGTAAATATACAATTATGATGAATTGTTGATAAAAAGTGATATATTTTTTATATTAAAAAAACATAAATTAAAAAACATTAGAAGGACAGTGATACATGTCCTATCTATTGTTGCTGTGGCTGTTGTATGTGAGTCAACGCGTTTCGACACGTCGTGGTGTCTTCCTCAGGATATTTATAGTTTCAGCCAATTCATCTATAAAGAACAAAATGATATTAGTTCTTATTTTTTTCTTAAAAACAGTGTCACAGTTTACAGTTTCATTTTGTTCATTCATGATTGGTGATAGCGAACCCCGGAACAATTATTCATTTCATTTCTGTTGTTTGGTTCACTTCAGTTAGCATGGAAATATCTAGTGCAGTTCGTTATTTTATCCAGAGTCTTACTTAATACATAGCATAGTGTACAAGAGATACATTATTACTGGAGGTATCCTAAGGTGAACAGGCCTAGACAATTACAATTTTGATATGATCTATTTTGTCTACAATGTGCATTTGTTTCGCTGTTAACATTCTTTAAAAATCCTGTTCAAGTTTCATTCAATAACATCAATTTTTTATCCTTCTATCAAGAAAAGGCGAGAGAAACCCAGAAAAAAAGTTTAAGCAGCAAGATAAGTGAAAAAAAGAGAATTTACAGCTACAGATATAAAGGTTCAGTCATATTTTTCAAAGAGATTCAAATATTAGCCTTGACCACGCCAGCAACTGTTATCCTATCCTATATTAGTCCACGTAACTGGTACTACATTTCTATTCTCGCCAATACTGTGTTGCATTTAAATCGGTGTATACCTATTCCTATTTTCCCAGAATGTTAAGCTTCCCATGTCTTTACCTGACATAGACCTCTGTTTAGACGGTTCATCTGTAGATTTCTTCCGTTAAAAACAGAGTAAGTGAGGCACCGTTATTTTCTTTCCCTAAAATCGGCATGTGAAACCTGCAGAGGACATAATTTTGTGTTTCTTAATAATCACTCTGTTTATTTCATTGGCACGATAGAGAGCGGCATCTAAATATCCTCATTCTCTCTTTATATCAGGTCGCAATCGGGCCCATAGTGTTGGACTTAGCAGAGCAGAATCTTATATGTACACGTGTCATGCAATAAAAAGATCATTTCATGTGGTCTGTCAGTTCCAGCTGCTTCCTCCCTTGAGACAAAAGCCTCCCAAAGGCCAGAGTGTGCTTCATCCCATGCTCACACTATGGGTCTGTTGAGAGCATCACTTTCTCTTCTTCACACTGTCACAGCTAATTAATAATAACATCAATATTTCTCAATAGGGCGCATTAAAATTAATAGGAATCTCTATTTTATAATGTAGTCAGTTTGTCCATCTAGCAGAAACAATAACAGGTTGTAATAATAATCAGTGCAGAAGGGAAGTTATGTCTGCAAGGACGGAAGACTAAGGAATAGCCCTGAAGATATTTATTGGTGTCAGTCGTGACAGTTTTGTTTATGAATATTTAACCAGTTCTGACACCAAACCTTGAAACGAGATGTTGATGTTTAGAAATCGTGACTGCATTAATTTGTAAAGATCTTTTTAGGGAAGATCGTAATTCAAACAGGCTGACGAGAAACATGATTTAAATAGAGAAAAATATACCTGTTTGACTTTCTGTGTGTGCAGCTAAAGAGCATTTTCAGTGTTCGCCTGGGCATGGATATGTTAATACTTCTCAGTACTTTTTTCTTGTCTCCTATTGATCAGATTTCCGTATTTAAAACACAGTCGGACACCCATTCTACTGAGGTCTGCACAATTTAAAGGGAAGACGTGTGGACACCTAAACTTACAGACCATACCTGAATTTAAACCAAAGAATATTGCGTATTATCTAGGACATAATGCAGAATGTTGAATTTCCCTTTTTCAAATTCTTTGTGTCACATTCTCATAGTGGTCAGAAGTAGCATGTGGCGAACCTGTTTCAACCTATGTGTCATTTTCAAGGAGTCTTTTCAAGGTTAAATATTCTCACAACAGAATAGTGGTTGGAAAAAAGAGATTGTTTTACTCTTAAAAATAATTAGTGCATTTCAATTAATGTCTTTCAGTTCTATGCAGTGGACAATGCAAAATAGATAAAATAAAGTGTGATATATTCTCAACATTGTGGTTTATACAAAGCGCCTATATTCTCAAGGAGGGATTGTGTGGAAAGCACACTCAGTCCTTGAAGAAGGTATTTATCACACACCTGAGTAAAATGAAATGACATAGGTGCATCATGAAGGATTTTTCAGGTTAATGTCCATGGGAGATACCACATTATATTATTATGTAGTTCTCGTTGCATATTATTGATACATATGATGCTAAATAAATATAATGAAGCAAACCCTTCATTTAACTTGGCGTCATGTGACCATGGCTCTGTTGTCATATTAGAATGTGATCAAGTAGTGGCTTATGGTCTAGTGAAATGTGTTATTTAAATATTTATTTGTTTCTAGGACATGAACAATGTTTAAGAATACAGCAATGCTAACACTGGACAAAAATTGCGATACAATATCTGATCTTTTCCATACATATCATCTGGTAATTTAAAGAACAATATTCTAAAATTCTTTTACAGAGAAACTAAACAGGAGAAATAGCAGTATTAGGGAAGGAAGAGATTGTAAGCAATTCAATGAAATGATATCATTGTATTGCCATCATGAGTTAAGAGGATTTTTCTACAAATGGCTAAATGTTATTCAGCAAGGATAAAATGTCTCATTTTCAGTTTTGATGAACGAAATACTGTCCATTGGTATGGCAGAGGACATTTCATCCTCCACCCCAACAGACTCCAATCCATCACGTTTAGAGAGGACCGCTGGCCCAGCCGTTTTCTCTGTACCTTGAAGAGAACCGCCGTCACACTGTTCCCTTCAAAATACAAAAAAAGGGGCGCTTGATGGCGGCCATCAGTTTTGACTTCTGTTCACCAAACTTTGAACTGGTTTTGTTTTTCAAAAACAAACTCCTAAAGCAGGTGTATGTTTCTGAAGAACAAAAAACCTAAAGACCACCATGGCCGGGGAGTTTTCTTCTAGGGTGTGAGGGTCATTATTGTTTTTTATCTGTCCCTCACCATCAGGTTTAACGAATGGTGACGGACAGAAAAAAAAGGTATTACACCATCCACTCTAAACAGGCAGAGTAGTTGAATGCCCTTTCTCCGATGGCCGCTACTCTGTCGGGCCATCAGAGGAAGACTTCAATCAAAAGTCAAAGGGGCGGGGCTCCTCCCAACTCTAGATGAGGATGGCAGATCAAAGTTTGGCAGACAAAGTAGTCTGTCGAGTTCAAACTCTAAACCAGCCCCAGTAACTTATATTTTCAATGTTCTCAATATGTCACAATATTCTTCAAATATGTTTATTAGTTTTACATTTGTAAGCATAACTCAACATTTCTCATACATATGTCATTTTTAGCAGTCTCGTATCACCCATTATTTTATTTTCCAAATATCAATATTACCATATTATATTATTCTTTTCAATCTAAGAATCTGCATTAAGCCTGAATTATTAAACCACAACTTAAACAAGTTTTATATACTGGACCCCCAGCCCAGTTGCGTTCTATGGCGATGGTATTTGATGTGGACGTTGACGAAGTTAACCATTCATATATCTTAATGCATATAGGTGTGAAGATCTGCTCTGATTTAAATGCCCCAGGTGTCACCTCTATATCCTCATATTCTTCCTAGTTGGAACCCCTATATTCACTCTCATTGGTGTATCATTTTCCCACTTCTTGCTCCCATGTATTCCTGAGATTCTTCAAGAATTTTATTTCTTCCCAGAACTGATCATTAAAACCATGGGCCAGATGTAGGTCGGTCGGTAACGGTCGAAAATCGGTATTTTCGGCCGTTACCGACCGGTATGTAAGAATTGGTATGTAGAGGCATATTTTTACAGAATCGGTAAATTTACCCATTCGGTAAATTTACCGATTCTGTAAAATACCGAATCGGTATTTTTACCGATTCGGTAATTCCCAGATGTAGGTGGGACTCTTCTGAGTCCCAAAGGCCCTACAAATTCGGTATTTGAACACACAATCCAATTGGGTGTTAAAATACCGAATTCAGGTGTGCATGCACATGTGTGCATGCACACCTAGCCATGTGACAGACAGACATGCCCTTAGGGCATGTCTGTGTGCCACATGGCGCACATGCCTATTTTTGGGGTGCCAGAGGGTGTCAAAGTGACACCCCCTGCACCCTTGCCAAAATCGGTATTTACAGATTCTGTAATTACAGAATCGGTATTGATATTGATTCCTATGGGCTTCAAGGCCCATAGGAATCAATGGGCAATACCGATTCGGTATTTACAGATTTGGTAAATACCGAATTTTAAAGATTCGGTATTTACAGAATCTGTAATACCTACGTCTCCCCCATTCATATTTACCGACTCTTAAATACCGAATCAGTAAAATTCGGTATTTAAGAATCGGTAAATATGAATTACCTACATCTGGCCCCATAAGTAGAAAAATGAAATCAATGGGAAAAGCATTCACAGTTTTTCACTGTTTGCAGTTGCACTGCAAAGAACTGAAACATGCATTGAAATGCCCAAATCTTAATTAAGAGCAATACAATCTCTTTTTGTCAACCATTATTGTACTATAATAATTTTGAGCCCTGAGAAAGCCCTGGGCGAACACATTGTCTAGGGTAAAACTCATTTTAGCTGGATACTAGCTCTGACCACCTTAGGAATGTATGCAAGTAATGTGAATAAAGAAAGTAGGTCATCTGAACAATCATCTTGTACTGTGTCACAGAAAATATACAATTTCCTTTGATTTATTTCAGTTAAGCAGTGTAACTTTGGCTGTCCTCACTTCTTTCTATCAAGTT
Source organism: Lissotriton helveticus (assembly GCF_964261635.1). NCBI lineage: Eukaryota > Metazoa > Chordata > Amphibia > Caudata > Salamandridae > Lissotriton > Lissotriton helveticus. The sequence goes on from NC_136073.1 coordinate 460,307,956, forward strand.
ATACTTACTTAGGAGAAAAGGGGCCATGTCGGTCTTAGCAGTATAAAATCACACTCTTGTATTTAATTCCTTCCAAGTTAGTGTCATCTGCTTTCATAGCTATGATGAGATGTTTGTGTGATCTACAGATCACAGGTTTAATTCAATGAAAGGAGAACCAAGTCAGATAACGTATTATTAATTGTAAACAGTTCTTTGAAAGATATACATGTGTAAGTGGTATGTAAACAGTATGCGTTAACCCCTTAAGTGCTGCCGTCGGCCAACGGTCGTCACGGGCACTACCTCCCCAGTGCTGCGTGCGACCGCTGGACGTCCAGTTCAGCACCGGATAATGGACAGCGCAGCACTGGGGAGGTTTGTTTACTAGCTCCCAAGTGGTTAAATATTAGAAAAGGAATGATTCTTTGCATGCCGTTGATCATGTCGTAATTCTTTGCATGTTCACTGAAAACCACAAGAGCACCACATTCCTATTAAATCTATGCTTTGGGGGCCAGAGAATGAGTTCCACTTAATTACACTGTAAATAAAAGAAGTCAGAAGTTTAAACTCTTAAGGCACCCATTCTATTGAGAGCCATGCTTAAGAAAATGTGGATGCCACCAATCATGCAAGAGGACTGAAGAGGCCTGAAGAGAGTTTGCGGGCCAGTGCTAGGCACATTGAAAGCCCAGCAAAAGTCACACATGCCTTGAGCAAAAGGAGGTGGATTCAGGAAAAGATACATCTTGTTGTTAATGAATGTTTTTACCAGGATGCTTGTCAGGAGTATTGTGTATATCAGGACAACTTCTTGCCACCTTAGCCCCGGCCAAAAGCCAAGATGCTACTTTCTCACACAGGAGCCTCTTTCTTTCAATCTCTCACACGCTCCTTTACCCTTTTAGTAGATTTTATTTTCTCACTACATTGCCCGGTGATCCAATATGACAAAGATAACTACACACTGTGTAAATCACCAAGCTATCTTTAACTATTGCGATTGACAGCGTGATTCTCCTGATGGTAACTCAAAGTCTGGTGGTATGCATGAAAACCACACGTACTTCATGCAGTAAAGTATCCATCTTCAGTTTATTAAATGTAGTTATTACTTGAGATAAATTGATACAATGGGGCATATTTATCAAAGTTTTGCATTGCCCTTGCACAATGCAAGGTAGAGCACGGGAAACACAAAACCTAGAATAATATTTACCAAACCGCACAAGGCCACCTTGCATGGTCCTGCGTGGCTTGGTAAATCTGGGGTTGTTGTCCAGTAGAGCATAAAAACACATGATGGCGCGACCGCACAGCGTGTGACTTGTTTGTGTCAGTTACAGGAACCGGGATCTTTCGCGTGTCTGCTTGATAGCTTTTAAGTACTGTCCTAATTTTGCACATTGTTTTTATATTGCTTTCAAATGTACTTGTAGTTACCTGCCACAGCCTAATAAGCCTAATAAGACCCCGTGCACAGCTGCGGTGCCCATAAGTAAGAGACACGGGTCACTGCACTCGTTTTCGTCCAGTAGAGCATAAAAACACACACTGGCACGACCGAAGGCGTGCCACAGGCAAGCCCGTCTGTGCCCGTCAGCACCCGGAGCGTGACCAGAACCAGGACCCCTGCCCGATCTCCCTACCATTTTTGTACCAGACAATAGTTGCTTGAGTACAAGACTGTTGAGTGTTGCAACCCCGCTATATGTCTTGGTTTTGGGGACAAAGGGACATTCAAATGTAACTCCTGTGGTTTCACCTTTAGGGATACACCGAGCATGTTAACAACTAATGTAAAAACAACTGCGCAGCTCCGTCTGCTGCAAAAAGAGAGCTTAGCGCGCCAGAAGGAGACTTACAAGCCACTCTGTCATTCTCTACTTGCCTTTGCTACAGCGTGGCTCCAGAAAACATTTCTAATCAATACTCACCAATTTCCCGGAAACCTTAAAACTCACAAATCATGCACCAGTGGGGCCCATAACACTGTGCATTTTACCCTGTTCACTTACACTTCAAGGCTTTGGTGAATCGCAATGGAGAAATGCTGTAACATTTGGTGGAGCGTCTAAACCTATTTAACTATTTATTATTTACACCTGCAGATTATTACATTTTACCATGGTTTTAGTCAAACGTTTAATTTATTCAGACACACCACAATTGTGGCAATGGATCTGCTAGAAAGAAAATTAGGCGTAGGAAAATCACAAGACCAGCTTTTAAAATTCCATTTTCCCAATTTTATTAACAGCAAAACTTTATTATGTCTGACATTTATGCATTAATAAATTCTTTATTCAGAAAATCTTAAACTTTATTTCAAAATGATCATTTTATTTAGAGCTCAAGAAAATCGCTTTATTTTAGAAGACAGTTAAAGTTTAGCAAAGATCAGATAGTTCCAAATTCATTCTCTCCTAACATCCCTAACTAACACCCTTATCTTATCCTTCAATCCTGCAAAGCAAACAAGTAAGAAAAATCATTAAAGTCTTACATCCAGGAATCGGTCATCAGTCGGGCAGCATTTCCAGATGAAATCGAAAAAGCGACCCTTTCTAGTCAAATCCAGGGGTTTTTATACCCTAAGTCTCTAACTTAATCTATCTAAAAAGTAACTATCATCTCTTATTCAAAATTTCATTGGACAATTTCGGGGTGGGTGAGCATCATCTCACCATTACAACATCATTTTCTCGATGGTTCAGCAGAAAAATAAAGGGTCTTTGTTTTAAGACAGTCCATAGCGTAACTATTTCTTCTAGTAGATACATCGGTACTCTTTCCCATGATCACAACGTCCAAGCGCTCATGTTTGGCACTCATTCTAGGTTCCGGGCCAATGCAGCCTTGAACCTCCTCGAGCACAGGAAGTTCACTCTGACTTGCAGGTTTTGGCGCGCCTGTGCTGTTCAGCTCTTGCTCACAGTTTACCCGAGCGTCCATTTTCTAACTAGGCCTCAGAAGCCACTTTTGGAACTATCATAGAAACAAACACAAATTCATGTTAATTATTTAATTTAAACCCATTCTGTTTACCTCCCCCCATACTAATGTTTCCCATTAGTTGTTACCTAGCAAATAAGCCACACAAATGCGTTTTATACTTACATAATCGACTTCTTCTTATAACAAAACGTGTACAAAAAGCACATTTAGTTTGCGTTCGTTTATATTAAAGCTATGCATTAATTCACAACACCATAACAACACATGTTAATTAATTATATGGCAACATGCAAGCAAAATTAGTACTCCCATGTATAATAACAAAATAATGTGTGCATCTTACTCTATGGTTGGTTAATTTCACAAAACATACAATTAGTAAATATTAACGTTTGGGACATTAATTTCAAGAGGGGTACACAAAATTTTGGGTTTGCCACCTCGCTCCATCAATTCCCTCATCTGGTGATTTAATCACCAAATAACTCTCAAAATGTTGGAAAATTTAGCAGACCATGTTTCAATTTCTGTTTTGTTAATGTCATCTGTACTTTTGTCTCTTTCTCCTTTGAGTCTTTGAAAAACTTTTCTTTGATTTCTCCCATTTCTATTTCATTCTTTTCTCTCATTCTGGCCTGTTGTTCTTCATTCCTTTTCCTTATTGACTTTCTAAAATCTCTTCTACCTTTGTATATGCAGCATAACCTTATCATAAAAATTACTATCACTAAGATTGTTATCGGTATTAGTATTTTACCTATAATTGAACTACCTATTTCTTGAAACCAATGCTTGATTGCTGAGAAACGTTTACCCAGCCTTTCAAGGACACCTTCAACCTCCAGTGGTTCAATTTCTCTATGTTAATTAATTTCTGTAATGTTTATAATATACTTTTAAATATTCTGACTTTTATCTGGAATATAAGTACAACAATTTTGAACTTTCAAAATTCCACAGACTCCTCCCTTTTTTGCTAAAATTATATCAAGGGCAAGTCGATTTTGCATCACCATAGCTCTCATAGCAACCATTTCAGTATTGACCATCAGGAATCCTCCTGCTGTGTCTGTTGATAATCGATCAACAATTGTGGACAATTTTCTGATTCTATTTGCATTGTACGAAATTCCCACTGCTGGTATCAGTGCTCCTAATACATCTCCTATTATTTCTAACACACTTTCTCTTCTTTATCGACTTAGAACTTTACCTATCTCATGCTTTCCATAAGTACCTCTATCTACATGAAAATTTTTAGGAAAGACCAAACCCACATAACATGTCCCATACCAATGGTCCGGTAGTCTATAATATGCTCTATTCCCACAAATGAAATAAATTCCAGGAAAAACAGGATCATTTCCTCCTTTAAATCCCCAATCCCCTATAATTCTATAGGTATCTTCACATTGACTTGCACCCACAAAATAATTGTCATACATTGAGTTGTCTCTTCTAATACAAAATGTTCCCAACATTGGTGCATCTATATTGATTGCTACATTCACATTCTTGTCCTCAATATTCTCTTCATCAAATGTATAATATTTTGACTTTGCATGTTTCATTTTCTCTTTTCGTTTGTAAGCAATTCTTCTTTCCTCAACCACGTTTAAGAATGTTTTCTCCTAAACTCTCATTTTACATGCCAAATTATGATTAAAAGCGTACTCGTGCGTTAACTCATCTACTTCTAAAAAATATTCTCCCATTACCTCTGCATGTTTTCTTTTATTTAATGTATTGTCAATCTTTAACTTTGCAAATATTTCATCTACATTGGAATAATGATATTCCAATTTCCCAGTCTTGTAAAACAAACTTGCAATTACACTACAAGTTACTCCATATGTAAGAGGAAGGTGGTGATAGGTCACCCCTTCTGACACTGATGCTGGTAATTTTACACAAACATAACAGTCATCAACATTCATTGTTTTGATGTACTCAAGCAGTAACTTTGAATAAGTGTTCTTGGTATAATCACTAATGGACCTATCTTGATACAATTCTGGCTTATACACATGAGTCTCATGCACCTTTTCTTTCTCACTTTGTTTACTTGAACTCACATTCGGTTTTAATTTTGTTAAATTACTTTAGAAAGGAATCGCAATAGCTAAAATTACCCACAATATCATCAACAGTCCCATACATATTGTAAAACATCTACACCACTTTCTAAAGATAGAACATTTAGTTTTATGATTATTCATTGCCATCTTCCCTAACACCGTTTCTTCGACCTTATGTCACCTATAAATTTCACACCTCTCAGCACTCTAACAAATTTTCTTCGACCTTGTGTCAATTTCTATTCTAAATTATACTACAATTAGATTTTCTAACAAGTTTTTCTTCAACCTTTTGTCAACTCCGACCTCTCCTATATTTACAAAAACTGTCTCACAGGACTTCAGACTTTTTACTTTAATATTATATAATTTGAACACCTAACTTTCCATTTCTTAGTTGACTTCTTTACTCACTTTTCCCAATTGGTTTTGGGTTGTACAGATGTTCTTGACTGCTATTAACTTCAACAATTGGTGGCAGGACAATATATGTCCACTCAGGTGATTTGGATGTATGACGTTACAACGCATACTTTTACAACGCCTACCTTTACATCGCAAGTTTTACAACGCATACCATTACAACGCATAATGCTTTTGGGCGCTGGGTAGTGAATAGTTTAATTTACTATTCCAACTCCAGTCCCCGTGGATAGTAGGGAAGGTGTTGGATAGTACATTAAACCTATTCCCTATCCTAGAGCGCCCCCCAGCGCTATGCGTTGTAATGGTTTGCGTTGTAAAAGTTGCGTTGTAATGGTAGTTCGTTGTAAAAGTTTCGTTGTAAAGGCTGTATACCAGGTGATTTGTACCTCTCATTTGGATGTCTTACTCTTTTTGGCCTTTGAATAGTCTCTATTTTCTTTCCCAGTGTTTCTTTCTGACTGGTAATTTCATTCACTTGATCTTCCTGCTCTTTTGTTTTATTTACTATTTTGAATCTTAATCCTCCAGCTCCTTTAGGCCAATTGTCTCCTTTGCAGACTTTCTAAGTCTTCGGCTCTATTGTGTTATGCTCCACTCTCCAAGCTATTTTTCTTGTGCTTTTTCTTAATGGAGTTTCGTCTGCACTGTCATCAGTTTCACTTTCAGTGTTTTCTACTGTATCATTGATTATGATCTACACAATGTCTTTGTCTTCATCAGTTTTAGTTTTCTCCACTGTTACTCTGTTAAGAACACTATCATAACTGGCACTTGGAATCTCATCCTCATCGTGAGTTACTTCCTTTTCCCCAGATTCTGGATTTCCGTTCCTGCTTCCAGAGTCTTCAGGTTGCTTTACAGTTTTCTCCTTTTCAACAACTTTCTCTTCACTTTCTTTTGCGTCTTTACTGGTGCTTGTCTTTACTGATTCTCGATCTTCAGGTTGATCTTCTGAATTTGGTATTTCAACAATCTCCCTTTCACCTTCACCTTCAGACGCAGAACTGGCTTCTGATACTTCCAGATGTCAACGTTCCTGTCGATCTTCAATATCTGGATCCTTCTCTGGTTCACCTTCAGAATCAGAGTCAGTTGTACTTTCACCGTCGTATGGGTATTCAGGTTCAGGCACACGGATGGTGTGACTAGCATGAACCCACCTTTTCAGTCCAGCACACTTAACTGCGGTAGTACTGACCAAGATAACTTGACGTGGTCTTTGCCCCCTTGGTACCAAACAATTGCTTCTGCGATGAACTTTCACTCGTACCCAGTCCCCAGGGACTAGATCATGAGCTGGAATTTTCTCTTTGGGATTTGATTCAGTTCCCACCTGATGGAGCACAGAAGTTACCACATCAGACAGATTTTTGCAGTAATCCAGTATACGGTTATCATTAATTGTTAACAACTTATCAACTGGTACATAGGCCTGTCTCATCACCCTGCCCATCAAGATTTCATGTGGACTTAATCCAGTTTTTCTGTCAGGTATGCTTCTCAATGTCATTAAAACAAGTGGCAGAGCATCAGGCCACTTCATCCCTGTTGCCAAACACATTTTTGCAATTCTGTTTTCAATTGTTCCATTCACTTGTTCAACTACTCCTGAAGCCTCAGGTCTATATGCACAATGTAGCTTCTGGCGAATGTCCAGAGCTTCACAGATCATCTGCATTAACTCATTTTGGAAATGCGGGCCTCTGTCCGATTCAATCGTCACCGGAAAACCAAAACGTGGTATTATCTCACGCAAGAACAGTTTAGCAACAGTTAATCCATCATTCCTCCGCGTGGGGAAAACTTCTACCCATCGAGAGAACAAACAGATTATCACAAGAACATATCTGAGTCTGTTGCATGGAGGTAGCTCAACAAAATCCATTTGAACTCTTGTGAATGGGCCACCCTCCCGTCCTATGGTTCCCAAGCTTACAACAGTTTTTCTGTTTGGATTAAATTGCTGACAGACTAAGCATCTTTGACACAGGCTTTCAGCAATCATTCTGAATTTAGGATTATACCAAGTTTGTCTGAAGAGACGAATCATAGCATCTCTACCTATATGGGCTTGACCATGGTACATTCGGGCCATATCTGAAATCATGCTATCGGGCATTACTGGTCTTTCATCTTTGTAAACCCAAATTTCATTTTCCTCCCTTTGTCTACATCCTGATTTTAACCAAACATCTTTTTCCTCTGTTCCTGCCTCTTCCTGCATCTGCTTCACTTCCTGCCAAGTTTCAACTACAGTGGTTAGCATTAAAGGACTTGGAACATGTTCTTCAGTTTTTTCCCGATTGATAGAAATTTGATTATTTGCACAATGTTTTGCAATTGCATCAGCGTAACTGTTTCCTCTGGTGATATAATCCTCACCCTTTTTATGAGCCGAACATTTTACCACAGCCAATTTTTCAGGTAACTGTATCACGTCTATCAGTGTCTTCACAAACTCTGCATTCCGAATGGGTGTTCCGGCAGAGGTCAAATATCCTCTTTGGGACCAAAGCTGTCCATAATCATGAACAACTCCATAACCATATTGACTATCAGTCACAATGGTTACTTTCACCTCTTTTCCCAACTCACATGCTCGTATCAAAGCAATCACCTCCGCTATCTGAGCAGAATGAATTCCTTTCAGACAAGATGCCTCCAACACTTCTGCCACTGTACAAACAGCATATGCAGCACACTCCGTTCTCAAGCATGATCCATCCACAAACATTACAAAATCTGATTTGAGCAATGGTTCATCTTTAATGTCTGGACGAGGCTTTGTACAATATTCCAGAACATCCAAACACTCGTGATCAAGTTCACCTTTCACTTTTGCTCCAATTGTATCAGGTAACAATGTCAATGGGTTGACATTCACACATCTTGCAATTGTCACATTCTCAGCTCCCAAAATTATTTTCTCATAACGTGTCATTCTGCTGTTAGTCATGTACTGGGTCTTTGCTCTTGTGAGGAGAATCTACACTGAATGAGGTACATATACCCTCACAGGAAATCCCAGAACAATTCCTTCACTTTGCTCCAGACTCACACTAGTTGCTGCTACTGCTTTCAGACAACCTGGCAAAGCCTTTGCAACAGTGTCCAAAACAGCTGAGAAATACGCAATTGGTTTTCTAATTTTTCCATGTCTTTGAATCAATACTGATAAAGCACATCCTTCTCGCTCACTGCAGTACAGTTCAAATTCTTTTTCGTAATCAGTCATTCCCAAAACTGGTGCTTCACACAACTTAGTTTTTAGCTGTTCAAATGCTTCCATCTCTGTTTTGGTCAGAACAATAGGGTCTCTGATGTCTGCCTTTGTCAGTCTCTGCAATGGTTTTGCAATCAATGAAAATCCACGTATCCACTGTCTACAGTAACCTACCATTCCTAAGAACATTCTTACCTGTCTTTGAGTTTTAGGTGGCTGCATTCCCTGTATCATTTTAATTCTTTCAATTGTGGCCTGCCTAATTCCTTTAGCAATCTTGTGGCCTAAATACTGTACTTCTTTTTGACAAAACTGTAATTTTGATGGAGACACTTTATGTCCCTCCTCAGCCAGATGATTCAACAATGCTACTGTATCAATTATACAGGCATCTTTTGTTTTTGATGCAACCAAAAGATCATCAATATACTGCATTAACACAGATTGTCCAGGCATGCTCAAATCTTCTACTGATTTCTTTAAGAGCTAATTAAAAATCGATGGACTCTCAGTGTACCCTTGTGGAATTCTACACCATGCTAGGATACGATTTTGGAAACTAAACGCAAAAATTGGTTGGCTTTCTGGATGCAATGGAACAGTAAAGAACGCATTGCACAAATCAATCATGTGTACCATTCAGCATCATGAGGTATTTGGTACAAAATCACTGCTGGATTCGGAACAATTGGACAACATGGGACAACAATTTTATTAAACTTTCTCAGGTCCTGCACCATTCTAAATGTTCCATTTGTCTTTTTCAATCCCATAATTGGTGAATTACAAGGACTACTCTCAATTTCTCTTAAAATTCCCTGCTCAATCATTTTGTCAATTACTGGAGTAATTCCTCCAATTACCTCTGCAGTCATTCTATATTGAGGTATATTTGGGTAGCTTGCACCTTCTTTTATAGACACTTTCACAGGATCAACCCCTTTCATCAAACCTATATCTTTTCCAGTGAAATCCCACATGCTTTCTTTCACTGCCTCTTTCAATTCAGCAGGAATTTTCTCTTTATCAAAAACAGGAAACAGTTTATCTTGTTCTGCCTCAATCATGAGCATCGTCAGTTTATACAAACTATCTTCATCTGGAGTTTGCAATTCTATGCCATCTGGTGAACAATATATGGCACAGTTCATTTTACACAATATATCCCTGCCTAGCAAATTCACAGGACTGCTGTCGCACACCACAAACCAATGCACATCTTTGTATGTCCCAATCTCTATTTCAACTGGTTTTGACAAAGGGGTATTTATTTGTCTGTTAGCTACACCTACAACCTGGATGGTCTCACCCGAGAGAGGAAGATTTTGAATTTCCACTGATCTAACAGTAGAACGGGTAGCACCAGTGTCCACTAGGAAGGTTATTTCCACATCATTCACCTTTCCGCTCACAAATGAACCTGACTGACCTACCTCAAGAGTGGCTCCAAGCATACACACTTCTTCCTTCCTCAGGCACCGTCAGAAACTTTTCATCCGGCTCACATTCTCTTCTTGCAACCAATATTGAGGACACGCATTTACTCTTTGCGGTCTTTTTACCTGCTCACCTCCGCTGAATCCTGTCTCTGCACTGTATCTCTGCTGATTCCCACTGTATGGCAGTGGCGGTTGCGGCACCTGACTTTGCTGATTTGCTATCTATTGTTGCCGTGGTTGCTGCTGATTTACCTCAAACTGCACCTGCGGATTCAATGATGTGTGTTCCCCATTACACTCGTGTTTCAAATGCCCTATCTTGCCGCAATTGAAACAGGGCATTTTCTTTTTCAATTCATCAATATTCCCTACCAATTTAGGTTTGCCTTTAAATCCTCCTTGATCCCCTGCATTCTTATTCTTCATCTGTGCTACTTGTTGTTATGCTACTTTCACTTGTGCCCACATGGCTTTCTCTTTCAACTTCTTTTGTTTTGCATCAATCTCTTTGCTGCAATACTTTGCCTGTCTCAGTACCTTATCTACTGAGCTCGACTGCCAATCCATCTTGCTATGTCTAATCATGTCTGAGATTTCTGGTCTTAATCCATATACAAATCTATATACAAAATTACTCATATCCTTCTCATTTAATTCCTCATAACCACTATATTGTTTGAAAACCAACAACAATCTTTCATAAAATGAATGCACAGTTTCCTTCGGCTCTTGAGTGGTCCTGTCTATCTTTACCCAATCAGTTTCTTTTGGAGGTATTTTGTTTTTCAACCACACTATCACTTGTTCGTATTTTCTCATCACATCAGGCGATGGAGCTCCTGTCTCTGGGATACTCCTCCCTTGGCCAATCACAGATATTTTACATTCTGTCCATAAATCTGTTGGCACTACTATGTCAAACAATCCATCCAGATCAATCCACAATACCTTTGACACCTTTACAAATCTGTCAATTTGCCGATACCACTCTACTGGTTTTTCTCTCAGTCTAGGAAATCATTCGTAAATGAGAATATATCTTGTCTGCTCCAAGGAACATGCACATATCCTCCTCCAGGAACTTCTCTCATAGGGAATTCAGTTGACACCTTTCCCTTTTCTCTGATGGGGAAAGCCAAGGTAGATGTATCACTATTATCTTCTTTCTTCTTTGCCCACTTGACTCTCCATTTACCTACATCACCCCATTTGCGCAACAACACAATCAAATCTTTTATCTGAGCTTGTCTTCCTGCAGTGTTCATATTTTCAATGTCTCTTTCTGCAAAATCTACTCGATAGGTTTTCTGCAATGACTTTATTTTGGAAAAATCTATTCCACATTCACTTGCTACCTCTTCTAGTTGGTCATACATTGTCTTAGCTCTCCATGTTATACTTTTACATAAAAACATGAGCTCATCATCCTAGTTTTTAATCTGTCTGTCCCAATTGTTCCAATTATTAATTCTTCCATATCTATTTTTAATTTAGCTACATCCAATACTTTTAATTCCTGCTCTTTTAATTTTAACGTTTTTATCCATTCACTCAACTCTCTTTCTGATGGTCCCATGGGTGGCTGTGTTAAATCTACTTTGTCTGCACTTCTCTCTGGAGTGGCAGAGTCAGATTCTGCTCCTGTCGGGTATTCGCATGACAACTTTTGATTAAAAGTTAACTCTGGTGGATTTACACTTATATTCTGCCTTATTTCTGACAAATCAGGATTAGTACTCCCTCTTGCTCACTGTAGACTTTGTTGTAATGGAATAGTTAATCTCGGCTCTTTCATTTTCTGATCTTCAAACACTGGTATTACAGGTCCTATTGTTACGGGGACAGTTACAGCTTCCATATTTTTAGTAAGGGTCTGAATCAATTCATGTGCAGATCGCTCATAATCAGACATATTTGGTTGTTCATCATTTCGTCTTTCCGCACTTAACACAAGTCTGTGTGAATCATTACTTTGCACAGGTGTACCCGTAATTCTAGCTTCTCCTATCGGTGTACTCGGGACATATCTTGTTTCTACTCTCTCAGGGAAATCTCTGAAATTTGATGGTTGTCTTGGCGTTTCATTAACTCTTTCTTCTGCCATCGGGGCATTTGGGGTAGTCCATAAAGAACTTGGTTGATATGGGGGCGGTCTCCTATTTAATATTTCTTCTAAAACAGCATCCTCTGATTCACTTTCACCATAGCTATGATTTCCTAATTCAGTATTCTTTTTCTTTTCTGTACTTTTTTGTCCCACATATTCTTCTACCAATCTAACTGGATACATACCATCGCACATACTTCCATTCCTCCATCTTCGCATTCTAGTCTCATGTGTTTCTCCCCACAAATTTCTACCTCTGCCTCTTGGTCTAAGATGCCTACTCAACCTCTCACTTTCCATTTGATGCATCTCATCTTCCCATTCAACCAATGCTTCAAAGTGGGTTGGTTTGGGTCTCGGTTCAAGCTTCATCATTTTGTCTCTCAAATTCCTCAGAATAGCCACATTAAATGATCCTCCTTCTGGAAAGGCTAACACACCATCATCCTTGGTATAATGTAGCCAATTTTCCAACCAAAAACATGTATGATAACCATATTTCGTCAACATATAGGAAGCAGGTGTTTTCGGTGAAGGAAGTATTTTTCCCCCTCTCATAACTACCTCTTTGTCTTTTACAAACATGCTTTTCAGCTTTTTAAACCATGAAGGTTTCTTCTTGTCCTCATCATAATAGTAGTATGACATTTTTGGTAACTTTTCCCTGCTTTCAAAAGATCGCGTACTACTCTGTTGCTGATTCCGTAACACCAACCTATCACAGCGCGGTTCGCACTAATGCACCAGTTACAACACGATACGTCACTATAGTGCTTAACCAATAGGTTTTGCTGCTTTCTGTGATGAACCAATCAGCTCTAACTCTGTCTTGGTCACGTGGAGCAATCCCAGCGCGACACTTTTGACGTCACCAGCGCTCCGGCTTCTGCAGCGCTGGCTGACCCCTCCTTTACAGGGTTTTTTCAAGAAGCTGTATTTACAAGATATTTTACAAAATCAGTTAGTAACTTACACAAAACAATTCCACTAAACTGTTTCGCTAATAAAGTGATAACATTTTCAATCACACAAATATTCTGTAACCGGAGTAGACGACGCTTATCTCCTTAGAATTTTTAGACTCGTCGATAAAGCAACACTACTGGCTTTACCCTTCCATCAGGCAATAATTAACTTGTTTCTCTAGGAAAGCACATACAGAGATCTTTTTCACCTCCTTAGAGACAATCCCAGAGTTTCACTTGAACGCGTATTGCAATATCATTTACACACGTTCATACGAAAAACCCTATTCATATGCGCATAAACTGTGTTACCAGTAGGCAGCACGTCCATCTAACCCATCACAGAATTCCCCTATCGTTAGTAAAGTAGACGCCGCTCCTTTACCCTTCTTTCAAGCTCGGGTTGAGTCCTATTATTCTCCCAGCAGTAAGTTTTAATCAGGATGCACGGAATGGTCCCTATACTTGAAGGCTGAAATTTCATAGACTGTCCTCACTATACATTTATCCTTTCACACCTATTGTCCCTAAACAGTGATATACAACGATACCACCGTAGTATTCGGCGATATTTTTTTTTTGAAACAGACTAATTCACTGTGCGACTTTACCTTGCCACACTTCCTCGTCTGCAGACAGAGGCACTGGCTTCACCCAACACTTGGAAGCCTTTTCAGGACTACATATAACATAATACGAACTCAACAGATGTTAGTCATAATTCTGTACATCAAACTCTATATAGTACTTTATACATAACCCTAGCTAATTTCCTTAGCAACCACTACTCTGCTACCAAGTTATAACTGCTACAGCGTGGCTCCAGAAAACATTTCTAATCAATACTCACCAATTTCCCTGAAACCTTGAAACTCACAAATCATGCACCATTGGGGCCCATAACACTGCGCATTTTACCCTGTTCCCTTACACTTGGCTTCAAGGCTTTGGTGAATCGCAATGGAGAAATGCTGTAACATTTGGTGGAGCGTTTAAACCTATTTAACTATTTATTATTTACGCCTGCAGATTATTACATTTTACCATGGTTTTAGTCAAACTTTTAATTTATTCAGACACACCACCATTGTGGCAATGGATCTGCTAGAAAGAAAATTAGGCGTAGGAAAATCACAAGACCAGTTTTTAAAATTCCATTTTCCCAATTTTATTAACAGCAAAACTTTATTATGTCTGACATTTATGCATTAATAAATTCTTTATTCAGAAAATCTTAAACTTTATTTCAAAATGATCATTTAATTTAGAGCTCAAGAAAATTGCTTTATTTTAGAAGACAGTTAAAGTGTAGCAAAAATCAGATAGTTTCAAATTCATTCTCTCCTAGCATCCCTAAATAACACCCTCATCTTATCCTTCAATCCTGCAAAGCAAACAAGTAAGAAAAATCATTAAAGTCTTACATCCAGGAATCGGTCATCAGTCGGGTAGCATTTCCAGATGAATTCGAAAAAGCGACCCCTTCTAGTCAAATCCAGGGGTTTTTATACCCTAATTCTCTAACTTAATCTATCTAAAAAGTAACTATCATCTCTAATTCAAAATTTCATTGGACAATTTCGGGGTGGGTGAGCATCATCTCACCATTACAACATCATTTTCTCGATGGTTCAGCAGAAAAATAAAGGGTCTTTGTTTTAAGACAGTCCATAGCGTAACTATTTCTTCTAGTAGATACATCGGTACTCTTTCCCATGATCACAACGTCCAAGCGCTCATGTTTGGCACTCATCCTAGGTTCCGGGCCAAGGCAGCCTTGAACCTCCTCGAGCACAGGCAGTTCACTCTGACTTTGCAGGTTTTGGCGTGCCTGCGCTGTTCAGCTCTTACTCACAGTTTACCCGAGCGTCCATTTTCTGACTAGGCCTCAGAAGCCACTTTTGGAACTATCATAGAAACAAACACAAATTCATGTTAATTATTGAATTTAAACCCATTCTGTTTACCTCCCCCCATACTAATGTTTCCCATTAGTTGCTACCTAGCAAATAAGCCACACAAATGCGTTTTATACTTACATAATCGACTTCTTCTTATAACAAAACGTCTACAAAAAGCACATTTAGTTTGCGTTCGTTTATATTAAAGCTATGCATTAATCCACAACACCATAACAACACATGTTAATTAATTATATGGCAACATGCAAGCAAAATTAGTACTCCCATGTATAATAACAAAATAATGTGTGCATCTTACTTTATGGTTGGTTAATTTCACAAAACATACAATTAGTAAATATTAACGTTATGGGACATTAATTTCGAGAGGTGTACACAAAATTTTGCGTTTGCCACCTCGCTCCATCACCTGGACCCAGTAAAAGCAGATCCTCCTCAAAGAGGAAATGCCTCCCAGGCTATCTCTGAAGACTCCTTACAGTGCCTCCTGCTGAACACCAGGTCACTGATAAGGAATAAATATGAATTTGAATACCATGTTGCAACTTTCAAATCCAGATTTCGTTTTCTTGACAGAAACCTGGGCGAACAACACGTCTGAGACAGACTGGAACATCGCTCTTCCCACAGGATATCAAGTATCCTGCTTAGACAGGATAGGGAAAAGGGGGCTATTGCCATACTATATCGCTCTTGCCTCAATGTACGAACAGAGCCCATCCAACAACTTGTAGCTGAGGCTATGCTTTTTAATATCAAAGTAAACAACATTCTGACCTTCCCGGGCCTACTTCTTTATAGGCCACATGGGCCATGGTCCGCTTTTACTCAATCACTCCAGACTTTTTTAGAATCCTGTCTACAATCTCCCATGTTCACAATTTTGGGGGATTTCAATTTTCACCTCGAATCTAACAATAATGCAGATACAGCCATTTTGCTGGATAATCTTGCAGCACATGGTCTAACCAAAATGATCTGAATCTACACACTTGACTGGTTATATCTTGGATAGCATTTTCACCAACAATCCTAACATCATACTGGACAAAATTCTTCCATTACCTTGGACAGATCCTAAAGCCATCCACTTTAAAGTATTAATAACGTAGAGTAACAGGTTCATCCCAACCAGACCGCTTCTTGTTAAAACCCGCCCCTGGAACATAATACAAAAAAATAGAGTTAAAAGAGGCAGTGATAGGCAACCCCCTATGCAGGCTTCAGATAACAATTTGGCAGCCAATAACTTCGATGATTGGATCAGATCAGCAGTAAATCAGTCAGCTCCGGAAAAAACGAAGAGACTGAGAAAAAAACAGGTGTCAGCTCCTTGGTGTAGCTCAGACTTTAAAAACATTAAGTCCAAATGTAGACAATTTGATCAATTATGGAGGGTCGACTACAGCAGGGAACACAAAATGGCGTACAATTGAGTCCTAGAGGAATATAAGGAAGCAATCAAAAAAGCAAAAACTGACTATTTTACAACTATAATTTTTGCAGTTAAAAACTCCTCTAAAGAGCTTTTCAAGACGGTTAACGTTCTGTCTAAGCGGCAGCAGGATCATCAGTTTACACTAGATCAAACCTTTTGTAATAAGATTGCTAACTTTTTTCAAACCAAAGTGCAATTGGTCTACGATGATTTCCTTAAAACAGCACCGAACTCGACTGTAAATAATAACCTAACTATCTATGAGAACCTACCCCCAGGTAATTTTACCCGGTTTTCGACACTAACTACAGAGAAAGTGAATAATATACTACTACTCACCAAGTGAGGTTCTCCTAATGATCCGTGTCCTCCTGCCACTTTACATCTGGTCTCAGAAAAGACCAGTGCTAATCTAGCCCCACTTCTAAACAAGGTAATGAATGCAGGGATTTTTACCCTGTCTTGGAAAAAGGCGTGCATCAGGCCTATCTTGAAGAAACCTGCCCGGGACCCCACTGAGGTAAAGAATTACCGTCCAATATCATGTTTACCAATAACGGGCAACATTTTAGAAAAATCAGTAAATACAGAGCTAATCCACTACCTTGACTGCAATAATCTCTTAGACCCTACCCAACATAGCTTAAGACCACGCCACTCCACAGAGTCTGCCCTGATCATGGCCACAGAGGAGAATCATAAGCAATTGAATGGGGGGGGGGGGGAGCCGTCCTTATCCTACTCAACCTATCAGCAGTATTTGACACCGTTAACCATGCGGTGCTGGTGCAGCTGCTGTAGGCAATAAGAATTAAAGAGACGGCTCTGCCCTACTCTCCTCCCTCCTAGCATCTAGAGAGCAGAGGGTGTGCTATGACAATCTCAAATCAGAGAAATTTCACCTCCCATGTGGGGTGCCACAAGGTTCAGCTTTATCACTGACCGTGTTCAATATTTATGTCAGCCCTCTAGCCAAGTTAATCAGAGAGCATGGTTTTACGTTGATCTCATACGCTGACGACACCCAGATAGTTATATCTATATCACAAAGGGTTGTAGTCACAGCCGTTAGTTTTCACAAATGCCTGAAGAGTATTATGAGCTGGATGACCCTAAATTTTCTCAAGCTCAACACTGATAAAAACGGAGGTCATGAAGTTATGGAAGGGTCCACCCATATGGAATCAAGCACGGTGGCCAATTGAGGCAGGCAACTGTCCATCTCCTTCTACCAAGGCGAGAAACCTGGGAGTGACATTTGACAATCAGTTAAACTTTGCAGGAAAGATTCATTGTCTGACATCCTCCTGCTTCATTCTATTAAACATTCTAAATAAGATCCTGTCTTTTATCCCCCAGGATCTTAGGACAATGGTAATAGGTGTGTTAATCCTCTCAAAAATAGACTATGTCAATGTATTATTTTTGGGCATTGACATGTATCAGATGGCCAAATGGAAGTCAGTGTAGAATACTACTCAACATCCCTAAATATTATTCCATTTCCACTAGCATTAGGCTACTCCATTGGCTTCTGACGCAACAATGTGTGAAATTTAAGGCACTCTGTTTGGTACACAAGACATTTTTTGGCGGGGGAGCCTTGGATATGCAGAAACTATTCCTCTGGTGCTCCCCACAACAGAATCTCAGATCAGCCAATACTGGACGGGTTGAGGTCCCCAAAATTCAAAAAGTAAGATGGGGAGGGAGGAGCCTATCCCATTTAGCAGCTTTACTCTGGAACAGCCTGCCAACCACTATCAGGCTGCATCCAAATAGGCTCCAGTTCATGAAAATGATTAAGACTTGTCTATTTCCCCCAAAATAAGCTCCACTGCTTGCTTGGACATCACACATCATGTTCTCTTTAGCGCCAAGACGCCTCGGCATTTGTGCGCTTTATAAATATATTACTTACTTACTGTGGTATGGAAAAGAGCATTTGAAAGAAATTAGTTAAAGGAGAGATGGGCATCTAAGCCCTGATTACAAGTTTGCTGGTTGCCACGTTTGGGGCGTAAATACCGTTGGGCCAGAACCCCTCATTTACAGATATCAAAAAATTGATATTCTAAGTTTTCTCCCTAAAATGGACAATAACTGCATGAATTCAGATATGCCAGATCCTTTCCCATGCCTAATTTCCAATTCTAAAGAGTAAACCACTGATATTATCTACTTTCTCTGAGAAGGTGAAAAATGTCAGGTGTGGGTGCCATTTAGTAAAAAAATTACGACCACCTAGCCTACTTATGAGTAACACTCATTAGATGATTCAAAAAACATCAAAGATTAGAGAATCGATAACTCTCGAAAAGTTCTTCCACATTATAGCATAGGCCTTTGACTGCTGCCTTTTTGGCTTTAAATCTTTATTCGAGGAGCATGGCCTTAGGGAGTAGCTGTATTTCACTCGCCTGAAGCCCATGCGGCCATGGAGAAAGCGAGTTATCTCGGCACCCCAACCCCCACAATCTATACTTGTGGGAGTGTAAACATGGGGACCGGATCGGGCTGTCAGGCCAGAGCAAAAATCAAGTTGCAGATAAATTCTCCAGCCATACCTGAAACATGAAAGGGAAATGTGTGCAGAAGTGCTAGATTACTCAACCGTCTCTGGACCCACGTAGGCTGGAGGCTGATTCTTTGGATCATAGATATTGAAGTGGAAAGAATTTGGGAGGCAGACTGCAGCAGCAAACTAAGCAGCAACCTGACCCTCTGTACGGAATGACCCTATCCCTATTTTCTAGACAGTGACAAAGTATGCTCGAGGGGCGTTCTTCGCTGCAAATGTGGGATCACAGTGGAAGGGAATATCTAAAGGAGTCTTTAGAAGATGGAAGATGTCACTAATGATTGCCTCAGGGGGTGACTGTCCTGTGCTGCCTGAAGACAAGTCGTAAGATCAATCAACCAACCCTTACCTTAGTCAGGGACTTGTCATCTACCCTGAGGAGACAACAAAGACCTTCTTTGAGGAAGAGAAGTGTTTGTCAAAATTGGCAACAATTGCAGTCTGGTAGTGATGAAAAGGCAGGAAATACTGTGTGGTTTGCACTTAATGTTCTTTCTGCTGGAGAGCTTCCTGGTAGGATCCCAGATCTAAAGAAGCTTCTGCCCTACAAGAGTCACCACTGGTTGCTGACCACTTCTGGTTCATGCATGTGGACATCTGCCTTGGACTGGGCCTTTTAGCCAGAGATGAGTGAGTGAGGCCATGCAGGATATTGTAGAAAGTGACAGCTCCAGTGAGGAACCACATGTAGATGCCACCCCACCTATCCACTACCCAAATGAACTTTTTCTCAGTGTCTGGAAGGCTAGTAACAGAGAATAGCGAGATGGGCTGTTGAAGGAGATGCCCATGGCCTGGTCATCCAAGGAAGAAAAAGATTAGATCCCAGGAGCATCCGAGCATCCTTCTATGAACAAGTAGGAAAGTGACCAGGAAAAAGTGGGTACTATTTTGAACTTTTTACAAAATGTTTTCAGTAAAATTAAGTCAAAGGTGGAAACAATTACAAAAGTTTTTGAGGCCTGTCTTAATGATCTGCAAGGGGATGTTGCTTTCTTAGGATCTCGAATAGATCACTTGGAAAGTATTTGGAGCTCTCTCAATTACAATCCCAAGGATTGCATCAGGCCATGAAATTGGTGGAAATGTAGAGAATAACTGATGAAAACAGACAAAGCTACAGACCATTTTGTAATCCCCAATGTTAATGAAGCTGTTCATTTCCTTTGCATTCACTTGTGAGGATCACCCCAAACATGAGTTAGGCCCAAGTGACTATTGTACTGAAGCTGGAGAAAGATCCACTTTATGTGCAGGGAGTACAGTGAAACCAGAAGATCCCATTCTTAGGATACTGTAATATTGCTCTCAAAGAATTAGCAGGTGCAGAACGTAAAGGTGAATCGAATTTTCTATCTAGGGTTGCAATTTCATATGATCTTTGGGTGTTGGTGTAAACTATGCTTCAAGTCAACTATCTGTGAAAAGGTTATTGGGTTCCCATAAGGTTCTGTCCTCAACTGCAGATAGACGTCTGTTATTGTGTATTATGCTAACCCGTAATGAAAGAATAGGGATTTTTGGACTGCAATGGAATATGTGAACTGCATAGCTTTGCATTGGAGCTGAGGTAGTTACTGTGCAATAGGAGGAGAGGGAGTGATTGCATTTGGTAGTGGGGAATGTCTTTTGTAAATGCTGTCAGCAGGACAGGAGCGGTAAGCAATTGTTATTGTTATTGTTATCTGAGGTTTGTATAGCGTCAAATCACCGTCAGGTCTCTAGGCGCTCATGACAGAAGCAGTAACAACAGCTGAGTGGGTAGACAGAAGGTACAGATATAACAACAACTCAAATGGAACAAAAAGCTTCCCTAAACAAAAGTGTTTTCAATGACTTCCTAAAGTGAAGAAGATTTACTTCTTTACGAAGGGACTCCGGTAGTTTGTTCCACAACTGTGGGACTTGGACCGAAAAAGATCTCCCTCCCTTCGTTGCCATTTTGAAACGTGGACAAGACAACAATTGGGAGTTGGAAGACTTCAGCGCTCGTTTGGGATTATAGACCTCAAGTCGTTCTTTTATATAGGCAGGCGCCTGCCCATAGATTGCCTTATGGGCGATGCATAAACTTTTAAATTCCGCCCTTTGCTTTATGGGGATCCAATGTAGCCTGCGCAGTAGTGGGGAAGCATGGGTCTGTCTAGGTAATCTGAAGATCAGTCGCGCTGCATCATTCAAAGTTATCTGCAGGCGGTTGATCAGGATTTTTGGCAGACCTAGGTAGAGTGCGTTCCCATAGTCAATCCTTGAAATTATTGACGCCGAGACAATGGTCCGAAGCATATTTAGGGAGAGTAGGGGAACTAGCTTACGTAGCTGCCTAATTAGGTTAGTACAGGTCCCAACAACAGAAGATATCTGGCTAGCCATTGTCAGCTCATGGTCGATCTTAATACCAAGGCTTTTTACATTGGGGCATGGTTTCGGGGTGGGGCCAAGCTCTTGGGGCCAAAACAAATCACTCCAGGGCGAGGCGGCCGTTGAAACCACCAAAACCTCAGTTTTATCGGGATTTATTTTCAGCAAATCTGCCGTCATCCAGCTAACCGTATATCTAAGTATATTCTGGGCCTGGGTCTGTGCAAATGCTGTGTTGTCAATACTCAGTAATAACTGAGTATCATCCGCATAGTTAAAAATTCTGCAGCCCATGCTTGCCAAGGAGTCTATAAATGGTTGTAAATAAAGATTGAATAAGAGTGGTGACAATGCAGAGCCCTGCGGGACTCCGCACTCAAGGACACCCAGCAATGATCCTGGAGCTTAAAGCTAGATGGCATGTCTTTTAGGTCTGATCATTTGCTGAGTTGGAGTGTTTGGGCATGATAAGGTTTATTATTTGTTTGGTCATATGCGGTGTGTTGCACCGAGCACTGAGGTGATCTTTTGAATTGTATTGTGAAGGATGCCGGGATTTGATGGCATTTATCTAGCTGTAACATCTACAGATGTGGGGTATCATGGCACGAGCCACTGACTAGATTTGTGGGCTTTTGTGTTGGTGTATGGATGCTTCAGTATTAGATTGGGAATGTGTATAGTGAAAAGAGTCCTAGGTGCTGCACTGTGCTGAAGTTTTGGAGCCAAACAATGGTTCACGAAGCCATTTAGACTCACTTGAGAAACAGTTTATCTTAATTAATTTAAAGACATAGCAATGATCAATTTACCAAGGCAAGCAAAAACAGACAGATAAACTATGCTGTCTTGCAATTAATGTATGTAAAACTTCAAATTCCCCTTGGTCTAAACTCAAGTTCAATTCTGTCAACCATACACTTGTTAATTTCAATCACATCTCATGAATACATCTAAACCTCCTTCATCAATTATAGTAGCACTGACATACGAATGAGAAAATATTTAGTATTTATTAAAAAGATATATTGCTAAAAATGTGACTCTCATATTCAAATATATAATATAGCCATCTAAAATAACGCATACAATCTATTTCACAGTGAATTGTAAACATGATGTAAAAATCAATAAAATTGATCCAACCATCAACACATCACCTCATTTGCACTATCATAATAAATACAGTGTAAAGTACACAATACAAAGAATGAGGGAAACCACAGAAGGAAAGAGAGATAAAACACAAACAACAATACACTTTGTCCTCAGCTTATCGACTAATCAGTATACTTGATCACAACTGGCATCTGATTAGTATAGGATTTACAACTAGCATGCCGGTGTGTTCTACAGATTTGGTCTGCTAGATGCGTTGACGCGTTTTGATGGTATCGTAACAATGTGGACCACCTTTATCAAGTGAATCAACAAAAAGGGAAGGGGGGACCGGGAGCTCGTTGAGGTCCAGTGTCCGTGCTCCTCAAATACTTACTAGTAAGATGAATGAGGACACTGTTCCGTGATAAAGGGTGCATGTATGTCACCCAAATTGGAAGGGAGGAGAAAGACTGGAGTAGCGGAGAGGTAAGAAAAAGGGATGAAAGAAGGAAAAGAGGCAGATGTATATCCCCAGTTTCAATGATCCAATCCCGAAGGGGAGGGCCAAGTCTTGCCTCTTATTCGCCCTCACACACCCAGAAGGATGTCATGCTTCATCATCGGGCTTTTTTTGCTCCTCGTCAGGCCGGCGCTGCTAGGCCTGATGGGCCCCCAAAGCGGCTCTTTCACAGAGATCTTTTAAAGAGAGAAAGCCGTTAGATGAGTGCGGGTGTGGGTCGGGGAAGGAGCGAGAAGGGATCCAGGGAAGGGTGGTGGTGTGGTGCGTGCTGGGAAGGTTAAAACTACCTAGGGGTATCCACTATAATACCAATAATTGATGCCATTTTCCTAAAGAATATGGAGAAATAAAAGTATTTCTCCTTGTTGCGCCACTCCTACGCCTCCCGTTGGAAGGCATATGATTCTGTTGCATTCCCAGTTTTACCACACTTTGTAAAGCTGGTAATGTGTCAGATTCCAAGGCACCCATGGAGCGTCCCTTTCACGCCTAGCAATGCTTGAAAGGGGCACATATTTACAAGGCCATGAAAAGTCACGCTGGGTGACCTTATGTGGCCTTTTAAATATGAGCAGGCCCATTGCCCCAAGGGTGCGATGGTGCAATGGGATTGTACATGGAGCCCTAAGTTTGTCTGTTGCTGGTGCTCTGAGAATTATTCTTTTTTGCAATTAAGTTTAAATGATATCATGTTGTTAATTAGCTTGTGGATACCTCTAATGTACAGCCGATACCTCCTCATCTATTTCAGCCCCACATGACTTAATGCTTGGATAATATGTACTGACCACCCGTACAGTGGGCATATATGGTTTTCTTTGTGAAGTATATATATTTGCAGCGGCAAAAGCAAAAGTCACAAATACTAAAGGCAAACTGGAAAAGTATTTGCACTTTGCAAAGTGCCTATTGACTTTTGAAACTTGTTCCAAAACGCAAAGAAGCGGGCATGCAAAAGGGACGTCCCTCTTGCAATGGCATGTAACAAAGCTTTACAACCACAAACGGGTTTGTAAACCATTGATAGGTTATGGACAAACAACATGAGGCGGTAACCGATATACAACGTCGAAGCTGCCCCCATTAGGTAGCTTCCATCTTGTGAACAGTGATCGGCCGCCTCTGGGGCAGAACAGTTAGGGCTAGGGGATCTCTGAATGCTCTCCCTGATAAAATTCTATTTTTTTATTTTTTTTAAATAAAAGTAGCCATTGTTCCTAAGGGCCATTTAATGAAGGAAGGACGTTTTGTGAGAACCTGCAAATGTGTGTTGTGTGATTCAAATGATTGAAACATCAGTTGCATTGCAAAATTAAGATGCCATTTCAGACCAGTTGGGGTCCAACAACACTGACTGTTTTGCAACGTCCTCCTTGTACATCAACCCTGCACACCTTCCTGCTACCTCTTTTTGTCTCCTTTCCTTTCTGCTCTCTCTGACTTCAAGCTTCCCACATTCTTCTTTTGTCAGAACACTATGGCAGACCCCCCAATCGGAAAGCGAAGAAGAGACAACCATCAGATTGTCCTCGCACCGCCATTAACATGACGGCATCCGTCGGCTAAACCCTAGAAGCCCACAGACCCCCAGTGTAAACACAGTGGACGCAGGCTAAAGATAGTCAGCGCTACAAGAAACGTCCAGAGATCCCAACCTAGAGCACCTATGAACCTAATCTACAGGTTACCTGCACAACATTTCTCCTGCGCCAGGAGCACGTAACCTAGCAATTGTACAAGACCATCTCTACAGCTCAAAATTCGAAGCTTACCCTTAGATAGCAGGACACCCATTGAAAGAGAAATAAAACAAGCAAAATAAATTACAATACAGCGCCCACGTCTCAAAGACAAACATCTCATAGGTCAAGATCTCTTTATCCTTCCCCTTCTGTGAGAACCGGCACCATCTATTTACCCAGGTCCATTTGGATACTCACATGGCTCCCTGATGAAGGCCCCCAGCCGAAACGCGCGTAGATGTCATACTTAGCCATGTTTTTATGTACAGTGTGCTGAAACAATCTTCCACACAACTTTCAAGTTTAAATTAATTACCTTGAAATGTGTATAGGATGCAACAATAAGTATATATATGTAGATTGAAAGTCACATGTATAGTGGAGGCATGCACACGATAATTACCTGTAATAAAATAATGATGCTTTTTATCAGAATAACATTTGAATAAAATAAAATAAAAGCCATATTTTTGTACCACACACTTTGTTCTTCAATAGTTTTTGCTGTCATTTGTCCGTCTTTGCCCTCTATTTATAACTAGTTCCTAATTACCTTTCTTCCAAATAGAACACTATGGCACGCCTCCTAGTGTTTAGCAATATTTCTGGATGTTCTTCTGTAATTTCATGTTATGTCCCCCCTCATTCGTGTGCCCATCCAAATGCATATATTTATATGGTGCAATGATGTCCTTAAAATGTTATTTATGTATCTCCATTGTATTGTTCTCCACGTCTCCTCTTTTTTCTACTCACTTTAATTACTTTTGTGCACTCTCTGTACTCTTCCTTATGGATTGAATGTTTTTTCACTCCATTTTCACAAGACTATCAAATTAATAAACAATCCACATTTAACTGAACACCCAAAAGGTCTCACTTTCGTGGGTATTCACAAAAGATTTTCCAAGGGGGTTTTCCATCTTGGGAGCACCTAGAACTCTACTCCTGCAAAAGGCTGGAGTAAGCAACATATGTTTCAGAGAGAGAAGGGGGTCACACGTATTTAACAAGGGTTTTGTAGAAGGGGTTTGTCCGTGGTGGAGAAAACAAGTGTGTTACATAAAAGTGCAAAACACACTAAAACCCCCATACTGAAATCCGTTAGGGGTAGTATTAGGAAAGGTTTTTTTTGTTTTTTTTCAATTGCCGCTCAAGGTCAGCCAACGAGGCTCTGATAGTCTTCAAGACACTAGAGTGCTTGGACATTGCTATCCCTCTAATATATACTTTGAATGCCTCCCACACCGTTTGGAAGTCTTCAACCGAGCCCACACTTGTCTCAAAAAACACCTTGATCGCCTCCGCCAATTCTCCGCTGAAAATCGGATCCAACAAGGAATACGGCGGGAAGCGCCAGGTGAACGGAGCGTAACCTTTCACTGGGGTCTCCAGGGTTAACAGAATGGGGGAGTGGTCCGAGAGGGTGCGGGGGAGAACCTTGCAGCACTTGATCAAGCGGTCAGAGCTCGCAGTAGCAAACCAGTAATCTATCCTTGTATGTATGTCGTGGAACGCAGAGTAATGGGTAAAACCACTCATCCCGTTGTTCCTGCTCCTCCACACATCTATCATGTCCAACATCACCAGCTTCGCGGAGAGTGACTGCGCGGCTGCGGAGGGCCGCCGGGGGGACCCGAAGACCTATCTAAGTCAGGGTTTAACGTCAAATTAAAGTCCCCACCCCACAGTATGTGTGACTTGTTATGGTTGGAGATCTCAGTGGCCAGGGAGTCAAAAAATACAGGAGAGTCAAAGTTGGGGCCATAGGTGTTAACCACTAGCAATTCCATCCCCCTCCCTGTGCAGGACGCCATGACATACCTCCCCTCTGGGTCGACCTGAAGGGTCTGCAGGAGGAATCCCGATTTCGGGTTTATCCAGGTGAGGACGCCCCGCGCGTGAGTGGTGAACCCCGCTACCGCTATGTTACCCGCTAAACTCCTGGTGCGTAGCATGTTACTGGTGAGTGGGAGGTGCGTTTCTTGTAGAAGCGCGATGTCGATATTGTGGCGTCTAAGACAGCAGCGCACTTTTCTAAGTTTCCTGTGGTCATTCAGCCCCCTCACATTCCATGTCAAAGCGTGTACCAACCCAGGGCGCTCATCAGCCCTTCCAACCCCCCCCTCAGCCATCAGGGCGCCACCCGGGGAGTATCATCGCAGGCAAGTGTCTTGAGCAGACTAAAGAGCAGACAATCAAACAGTTGAAGCAAGGGCATTGATTTCTTTGAGGCAAGGCACATTGAAACAGAACATAACAATTGCAACTCTCCCATTGTCTCGTAATGGCAACCATGCCTCCCCCCTCCTCCACCCACAGCAGACCAACCCCAACTTGGCCTAGCATGATGCGAAAGACCTCCCACCTCCCTATGTCCCCCAAACCAAAACCATAGGGCCCAGCCGGAACCCTGTGCACGATCAGCTCTAGGGCAGAGGTCACCAAGAGAATTGCAGAAAGCATTTAACCGAAACCAACGTTCGCCATCAGGCCCCCCGCCCCTTCACCTCTATCCGTAATCCTACCACAGCATTCTATAACAGAATCATTAATCATGACCAGTGTCTTCGTCAGCCGAAACTTAACGCCCCACCCGCCCGCCGCCCCAACACCCCATTCTTTGAAAATTCAATGCAGACCAGGGGGAAAAATCTGCCAGCGCCAACAGTCTCATGAAATCCATTAAGTCAGAGTGAGCGAGTAATGCACTCAAGTGGCGCCAAGTTTAAACAAACCCCCACATGTAGGACCAATCTCACCACGTGACGAAGTCCGTGCTCTCTCCCAATGTGTCGACAGCTCACCCCCTCTGCGCAGTTCGTCTTGTCGTGTGAACCCCCGATCAGAACTGGTTGCCCGACACCCCGCAGTGGCGGGGCGCCGGCCCGGCTCCAACTGGACGAGTCCCAAAAGGCTGAGCCGTCATTCTTGATCCTCCAGAGCACTGGAGGGGCCCGGGTCCTCTGGTCTATCCCTCGGGCTGTTTCGTCGCTCTTTTGCCCAGGTTTTCAGCGCCTTTTGAAGCTCTTTCGGGACCGTGAAGAAATGGGAGTGACCACCCTGATTTATCCGCAGCCTCGCCGGATACAGCATTGCATAGTCCAGACCAAGGTCTCTCATCTGTTGTTTGTAAGGGGCAAAACGCCTCCGATCCTCCTGTACTCGAGCAGTGAAGTCAGGGTATAAGGATATGTTGGATCCCTCAAATTGCAGCTGGCCTTTCTCCCGAGCGACTCTCAGAGCTGAGTCCCTGTCGCGGTAATTTAGGAGTTTGGCTATTATGGGCCTGGGGGAGGCTCCCGGTGGAGGTCTCGGTCCCAAAGAGCGTGGTGCCCTCTCCACTATGAACATGTTGGAGAATACACCTTCCCCCAGCAGGCTGGTCAGCAACTTCTCCACAAATAGCTCCATTTTGCCCGTTTGGGTCGTCTCCGGCACCCCCGTGATCCGTATGTTGGACCTCCTGGAGCGCGCTTCTAAATCCTCAGACTTGTCCTGAATGACCTGCAATAACTTCGCCATGTGTTTGCGGTCCTTATCAAGTTCCATTTGCCCTTCTTCCACTTCCGTAAGCCGTCTTTCGGACATGTCGAGGCGTTCTGCGTGCTTGTCGACCCTTTCCGACATCCTGTCCATGCGGTAGGTGAGGGCGTCAATCTTGGTCCCTATCGATGCCATACTTTCCTGCAGGCCCTTTTCCATAGTGACCAGCAGGTCCTTTATGCCGGCGTAGATAGAGCCCGCCTGCGCCGCAGATGCCTGCCCACTGTACGCTTCTCCCGAGTCCACCGGCTTGGTGCGACGCTGCTCGAATGGGAGTTTTGACTGCTTCGCGTCCCCTTTCCCCATCTTGCCTCGCTGCTGCTCCGTCGGGCTTCCTCTTGATCTGCAGGCCCCGGGGGGAGCTGTCTTTCGCGGTGGCTGCAACTCCCGTTCAGTGGAGGGGTTTCCGGGACACCCCAGCTCGACTCTCCTCGTGTTCGCAAGCCCCGCTGGGAAGGGGGGGGGGGCCGCTAGCCGAACCCCTCTGGGCTCTGCGGGATCGTTACTGTCTCTGTGCCCCCTACCTATCCACCGTGCAGGGGGGGCTCTGTAGTGTAAACCGGGCCGTTGACCAGGTCCGCGCCGCGGGGTGCCTGCCTCGATGATTCCCACTACCCCAGCTGGGGTGAAATTGGTCCAGGGCAACACCGCGGGCTCCCTCTGTTCCTGGAGCGCAGTCCCAGAAGTGTTGCCGCTGTCGTGGTCGCCCCCTCGGGCTAGGTGCTCAACACCGCCGGGCTCAGGAAAGTATACTGCCGATGGCCCGTGGGGGGTGGGGGAGGTAGAAAGCGTGTCCTGGCCGGCACGCGCAGGCAGTCGCAATGAGAGATGTCCGGGGGCCTGCACAGCGCCGGGCCCAGCCACGCGCGCAGAGAACGCCTCACCTTCAAGGGCCCCCCCGTCGACTCCGACGGCCCCCCTTCGTTGATCGGGCCCGCCGGGGCAGCCCCACTGATTCCCGTCCCCCCCCCGGGCGGTCGGCGCGAACGCCGAGTTCAGCCCACTACCTCCTCTGAGGCGAGAGCGATCCGCTGTTCCGGGGATGTCAATGGAGGCCCTCCGCGGCCCCCCGGCGCTCCTGTGGGTAGTGTACAGCCTTCCACGACCTCGCCAGCCAATCACCCGGGGCTGGAAAGAGGGCTCGTGACGTCACTCGGGCCTCAGGCAGCGCCCGCTCAGCACGTCCTGTCACGCAGCACGGGGGCATTAATACCTGAGGCCGCGGCTCCGCGGCCCTCCGCCCTGGCTTTTCCGCTTACAGACTCCGGTGCCCTGCGGCCCCGCCCGGACTCTGACTATGGCACCGGGGGTGTCAGCGGCACGCGGGGGTGAGACGACGATCCCGCCAGACTTTCAGCGCTGTGGGGGAAAGGAAAAATGGAGGATATTTGAGGTGAATTGGCAGAGCCCTGCGCTCAAGCGGCCGCCATCGATGCCGGCAAGCTCCGCCCCCAGTATTAGGAAAGTTAGGGATATGAGGCTGCCGGCTTATGGCTTGAAATCGAGGAATAGATTTCTGTGTGGAACCCAGCAGAATTGTGTTAATTCCTACAAAAATGTAAATCTAGAACACATGTACCTAAGGTTACTCTTCTAGATGTACATTTGTGGGAATTCACCCCTTTTTAAAACACATTGCTTTTCAACCCATAAATGATGTCACTGTTTTACGTTTACTGCCAGAACTGTTCCAGGGCTTGCTCCCCACATCACAGGGTCCAGTGCCAGAACTCTGACAGTGCCCTTCATCGATAGGGGGCTATTTACAAAGGGAGTTTAGAGTAAGTAATGGACTGCTCCTATAGAACGCTCTTATATAGCCGTTATGCCTTTATGAATTGGCTCTAAAACATCTGACATCATTGATATCAATATGGCGTTGCCAAGGGTTGCTACTGTGACCCCTTTTGACCCCTGTCACTGCCTTTGTGACCCCTAGCGTCAGCAGTGGCAAAATCAGTGGAAGGAACAGAAGCAGACCGTCCTTATGGACGTCGGTGGGAGCTTCAATAACTTAATTTTTTTGTAAATTTTAGGTCGAGCATTCAAGACCTCTTGTTTATACTTCAGTATATACTTATATGTGTATGTACTTTTTGGGTTCTGGAGTTAATCCCTATGACTTGTCTGCTTCCCCTTAGGGACTTTTTTTCTGTTCAACAGCCTCTATTTTAATCTATTGATAGAAAACAACCAGTAGAGTTCAGCAAAGCACCAGAATTGCTTTCTGCTGAGGGACTTTCTTTTTTTATTTTTCTGGCAACTGCCTCTTTTCAACTTTCTTGATAGAAAACGACAAGCAGATATCAGTAAAATACCAGAATCACTTTAGCATTCTCTAGATTCCAGTCCATAGAAATTGTCTTCCACGAGCACCCGTAGAAAATAATGTTTTTTTTCAAATCTTGTATTTTCAGTGATATCTCTACCGGAGGCCCTGATTTTATATTAAAAAGAGAGCTTTAGACTATACCATTTCCTGCTGAAAGTAATTATTTCTCTCCATGTGTTCACATACCTGGTGTGTCAAGCAGTTTGGTGCTTAATTTCCGTCCATGTTAAAGAACAGCAGATGTTTCAGCACTCAGGTTAATGTGCTGCATAGCTTAATATATATATAAGGTCCCAAAGGCAAGACCGATTGCATTGAAAATACTTGTTTTATTACACCAATAGTGAAAAGTATTACATTATGCACTATTTGTTTTATAAAATGGAGTATAAATAGCTGGAATATGACTTTCCCTAGCAGCTGAGGTAAGTAAAAAAATGCTTTTAAATGTATGTATGTTGTGTGCGTGCTTGCAGTTTTGAGTATGTTTATGTAAGAGAGAGTGTGTGAATCTGTGTGCATGTGTAGGCAGAGTGTGTGTGTATGTGTAAATGCATGTGTATGTATAAGCATATATATGTGTGAGTGAAAGTGAAGGTGAAGGGGCATGTGATGTCACTTCTGCTACCCCTGGCATTTTGCTGAATTGATGTCCATGCCTAAAATGAGAATAAAATGGCACAGTAAGGGAATATTCATGTTCATTTAGTACAAACAGAAAGGACTGTGCCACTTTCCTCTGTTACGTTTTAACAGAGACAATGGTCCTTAAATAAAAAAACAATGGAATCAAATAAATATAGACTAGATAGTTCTATATCTTATGTCCAGCCGGACAGTTTTAATTTCCAATAGATAGGGTACAGGTAAGGATCAGTGTGATACAAGTGGGACACCAGCCGATGCCCGACTAACACACTCAAGGGAAAACGAACAGGGGGATTTTAGGCAAGGTTTGGTGGTCTGAATATCATTAATCATACACAGACAATACACATTATACACATATGCAAGCATTAAATCACAAAGTAGTTATGCATTTAGTGTATTCATATCGACGACCTTTCAAACCCATTTATAATACAACGTTCATCCTCAGGACAACAATGGATTGCCTAATGGACGTTTATATATCTAAGACCCACACTGTGTGAATAAGTGCCAATATAAACAGTTACGGGGAAGGAATAGGAAGAAAACGGGGGGGGGGGAAACATAAAACAAATTAGAAAATTTGTGTAAGCATGTCAAACATACAGAGCATATAAAACAGGTTAATACTTGGCTACAGTTCAGGAACTTCTTAAATTGTGTATAGGTGACATCAAATAGCGGGCAGCATATGAGGCTACTAAAAGAAACAATTCCATCCATCTGGTGAATAGTACTGCGTGAAGTGCACAAGGTGCAAAGTGAAGGGGCTGCCGGAGTGAATTGATTGGTGTAGGATAGAGACACAGGGTAAATAACCATATGAGGATAATGGAACACATGCGGACCTACGGTCAGCGACGAAATTATCGGTGAAGCGGGGGTTGTTAAAACAGCCGCAAAAGCTAGTGAAAGGACGCGGTGACTGTGAATTACTGGCGGCCGGCGGTCAACCGATTGGGGTGTGTTATGTGGTCAGCAGTCTAGTAGTTGAGTGGGTGGAGCTAGCTGGGGATGAGGGTAAGAGGAGGAGGATAGACAGGATAAGGGTAGTCAGAATAGGGACAGGGACCGACCAAGCGGTAGCTAATAAAGCTGTACATTAAAAGTATCTATCGTGTCTGTCGTCATTGCATTGAAGACACGACAACTGGCGACGAAGGTGGGATGGGTGCATCTGCCACCCACAGGACCCTGAAGGAGTGCCCTGTCCTGAGCAGCGTGAGAAAGAGAAGTAACGCTGCCGTGGGAAGCGAGGCTGCCGCCTAGATTGAGAGGCCAGCAGCACATGCCCCTGCTCCACAGTCAAGCCACTGTGTAGAGCCCAGAAGGAGAGGAAAATAAGAAGCGCTGGAGCGCTGAGGAGAGGTGAGGTCGATCGCGCCAAAAACGCGACTCACCCCCGATGCGTGGGAGTTGGCAAGGTATTGCCGAGTGAGCGTGGGACCCAGAGGAGCCCACTGGGAGCCCCCCCAGCCTTTCTGAGACGTCTTGTTCAAGTGAGGAGCGCAGTGAAAGGCAAGTGAAGCCTACGGAGGCGCCAGAACGAAAGCGCCGATCTCGCCGACATCGGGTCTCACCCCCGATGCGTGAGAAACGGCACGCGGCGAGCGGAAGACGCTAGAGCCTGCCCTGGCCTACCTGAAGGGTGGAAAATGGCCCAGAAGTGGATGTGGAGCTGCCAAATCCCTGCTGCTGGAAGAGGGGACCTTCGGTGAGTGTAGAAAGAGCCCGAGTGTGACTGAGGCTGAAGAGGAGCTCAACCCTCGTGGATGACTGGTGGCGGCCGTCTTGAAGTCAGGCAGCAGTCAAGGACATCCCTGTGAAGTGAATGGGCGGCCGTTTTGAAGTCAGGCAACATTGGAAACTACAAAACAGGCACTGAAAATTGCAGAAACAAGTATTGGTACATGCAAGATTGAAGTAGTGACAATAGCCAAACAACCATTGACAACTGCACAGCAAACAAACACGCGTAAAGGCAGAAAGGAAACGAGAGAACGAACCCAAATAAACGCAAGAGGCGCGACATGAAAACGAGCATTGGCAAATGCAAGTGAGTGGAAGAACAAGCACCGGCAAGCGCAAGGTGACGAGCAAGCTTAAGCAAATGCAAAATACAACAGTGGCACAAGCTGAAGAGAGCAGAAGGCAGTGCCAGAAACAAGTGAAGATCGCGAAGATTGCACTTAATGTAAACCCGATTGTAAATGAACACTGCAGACACTGGTAAGTGCAAAGGATGCACTGAAGACATATACTGAAAATGCATGCACTGAGAATGCAACAAACATAGGCAAAGGCAAGTACCAAGGTGCATGTTCAGCACCATGTGAAGACCAACAATTCAAGAGCAACAGAGATTAATAAAACAAACGTTCCAGAAGCGTGGGTGGACAAATATCAAAGAAGCCTTCTCTCATCAACGAAGTGGAAGCGCGAGAAGAAGAATAAGGGAACAGTCCTGCGACATTGTCATGCCAGCACATTCCACCATCATGTCGGTGAGAGAAGAAACACATACATCGAGCCCCTGCATTGGAGTGCCACCCCCAGTGACGCAGACCGGCAACCAGAGTCTGGCTCCAGAA
The DNA here is from genome assembly GCF_964261635.1 of Lissotriton helveticus. Lineage (NCBI taxonomy): Eukaryota > Metazoa > Chordata > Amphibia > Caudata > Salamandridae > Lissotriton > Lissotriton helveticus. Next base: position 460,341,919 of record NC_136073.1, read on the forward strand.
TGGCACCGGTGGCTGGAATCACTGGATGCATTTCTTGACGTTACCGGAGAGCGAAGAAATAGCAAACGTCTACTACTACTGCTCCAATTGGTGGGTCACGAAGGCCGACGCCTAATCCGAACCTTTTCAGCAAAGGATACAGGTACATATAGAAAACTCAAAAGAACGATACGTGCTCATTTCACCACAAAGGAAGATGTCGATCATGAACGCATCGTTTTCAACGCAGCACGAGATTACAAAAGTTAGTACGGTACTGTCAATTCAATACATTCACAAATGAGGAAGCGGTCCGTCTCCGGGCGATTGAGAGCTGTTTAAAACCAGACGCACAGCGCAAGATACTTCGAAGGCAATTCCCGTTAAAGGAAATCATCAGGAGGGTTAAAGCTGGAGAGCGAGCCGAAACAAGAGAGCTGTCAAGAGAATTGCATGTCAATGCAAGAAAAGAAGATAAGTATAAGGAGACATCCCTCGTGTCAGAGCATCAAATCCAAGAGGCAACTGAAACCCGAAAGAGGGAGGATGAAGGTAGGCCAGCGACAAGACAGCGGGAAAGACAAAGTGACATGAAGTACTCTGAGTCAACAAAGCAAAGACAAAAGACTGAGATGATCCAGGATTATGACAGCCCCACCGACATAACCTCAGGGAGTTATTCAACTTCAAGGAGCCACTCAACAAATGATACAAACTATTCTAAAAAGGTGTCAAGTGGGATGGATCACATGGATAGAACCGAGGTCAGCCTGCTCAACAAGTATGAAGGAAAGACAAGCCACAGAACGCCGGACCAGTCATGTCAACTCTGGGAGCCGCTACACAAGCACGCCCGAGCAACGCGCGGGTCACCAGAAGAACCATGTAGCCGAAGAAAACAACACTCCCAGGACACAGACACCAGGGCCCTCAACAAGCGAGAAGAAGAAAGAGACCTCACGAAGCTGGGTGATTCACTCCGGCACCAGAAAATGATAGGCAAGCACACTCATGATACCAGTGAAAATGAGGAAACTGGGAAGAGACAAATGACATCATACGAGAGGGGCAGCGACAAAAGGCCCTGGGATCGAACAAAAGAAATAAACGCCTGGTTGTCAGACAGTCTCTCCACGGACACAGCGTGGGAGACATGTCGAGAGACATATGTCAAGAAATGTCCCAAAGACACTTCTGACTCTAAAAGCAGTTTGTCACAGTCTACCAGCTCAAGAAGTGTATCAGTCAAACCACACTTGAAAGAAGGGTCCCGAAGGAAATCAGCGAGAGACTTCTCTGAGTCAAAAGACATGTCGGTACGATCACTCGGATCAACGGACTCAAGCTCACGACAAACCCCGTGGTATCGATCACCTGAGCGGACAGTGGACTCAGAGACTGTTCCACCCATCCAAAGCGACACATCCCCTGCCGATGGCTCGGAACAATCGATCACCTCGTCAAGCAACTTGTCCGGTCCGTTGCAGTCTTACCCGGACCTGAGGAGGATACCGTCACCCCTGAAGGGGTTTGCGAGGTTGACTCCAAGGGATTTCGGAAGAAAGACAACCATATGGGACACTGGACATTGGCGGGAAAAAGGACCGTCCCATCACTCCGTCAAAAAGACAAGGTGTGGTGGCAAAGATGGATCAGCATCACGAAGACAAGAGGGGACGAGAACGGAATGTGCCCATGCCCCAATGCTCAAGGAGTTCAACACTGACAAACGCGAGTGGGAGCAGACAGGACCGATAGATCCTGCATATGAGTCCCAAAACCGAACCAGGACACTCAGTGCTCCATTGTCCGATATGCAGGGTCGTGAGCACGAGAGCATTGATGCCCTTGAACTAATGGACAAAAGAAGTGAACTCACAAACGGATGCTTAGAAAAACAAGTGCCACAATGGAGAACAGACCGCCACTGCCACGCCGAGATATCAGTAGTCACACAGCAAAAAGAAATTGTGACAACTGTGGACTCTGAGAACGAGCAGTTCACACACAATGTCCCACATCTTCAAAAAAGCGCTCCTGTGGTCAAAGACGTCTGTGTTGAGACAACAGAAGGATCAACTAAAGACAGGCCCATCACTGATTCGACTCTACTGATGCTTGAAGACCGGATTGAACCTGGACTCATGCATGGAGACACCTTCCTGTGGCCCAAACAGACTGTCTGCCGATTCATGGGGCTGAACGGACAAGTGCGAACGTGGTCGAAGTTAATTTCATTTTGTTAAGAAAGGGGGAGATGTTATGTGGTCAGCAGTCTAGTAGTTGAGTGGGTGGAGCTAGCTGGGGATGAGGGGAAGAGGAGGAGGATAGACAGGATAAGGGTAGTCAGAGTAGGGACAGGGACCGACCAAGAGGTAGCTAATAAAGCTGTACATTAAAAGTATCTATAGTGTCTGTCGTCATTGCATTGAAGACACGACAGGGTGGTGGGGCGTTAAAACAATTGTGAGGCAAGCAGAACCAGGCGATTGCTGGCTGTGCGAGGAGCTTACCCGGAGGAATCAGTATAAGCTCTGCATTTGCAAAGTGCACAATGGCGACTTGCAATATCTGTGGGGAAAAGGACAGAGAAATTACGGGCGAAAGAAGTGAGCTGATTCGATATCAAGCATGCTCCTCGTGTACAATTTGCTTACCCAAGGAACAGTGGTTCCAAAGTATTGATGTCGATGATGTGCTGTGGAGGAAAAGGGCGATAATGTTAAGCCCGCTGGGAGTAGGAGGCATTAAGCCAGTTGGAGTACGCATAAAGGGCGAAATAGGCTTACCGGGTATGAGATGGGCGCAGGTCCTCAATGAGGGTCCTTGTGAGTCGTGGCGAAACCTCACGATCAAGGAAGAGCCGTGATGCTGCCGGATGTGGGGAACATTCCGGATCACATGGGGTAGAGTAACCAATGGGATTGAGGTGGCGGCCATCTTAGCACAGCGTGTTGAGGTTAAGGGGAAAGTGAAAAGATCGGCCATTACTAAGTGGTGAAAGTACGGAAAAGTGAAAGGGGGCGTGAAGGTGACATGTAGCATATAGCATTTGTGGCTTATGACCAGTGTTATAAAACAAGTCCTAATGCAAGAGGGCACAACATCAATAGAATACAGAGTAGCGGCGCGTGTAAAATCCAGGGGCACACAAGGGCATTCAGATCAAAGATGTCCAATCCTGCAGCAGAAAAACACCATGGTTCACCGACGAACTCAAGTGCTCCAAGAAGAACTGTCGAGCCCTCGAGAAAGCCTGGAGAAGGGAACCAACGACGGACAACATGACCACCCTCAAGCTCGCCACCCGGAAACACCACCAACTGATCCGCGCCACCAAGAAAAATGCATACAAGGACCGGCTGGACAACAACGCACACAACTGCAAGGAACTCTTCAACATCGTGAAAGAGCTCTCCAACCCCAACGCCGGAAACAACGACATCACCCCGTCGCAAGACCTCTGCAACTCCCTCGCGTCCTACTTCCACAACAAGATCACGGACATACACAACAGCTTCAACAACCAACCAACGCAAGCCACAACCGCAACGACGCCAACCACCACCACCCTCCGCACCTGGACCCCGATCAGCACCGAAGACACCATCCGCACCATGAACTCCATCCATTCCGGATCTCCGACTGACCCGTGCCCTCACCACGTCTTCAACAAAGCCGACGCTGTCCTCGCACCCCACCTGCGGGACATCATCAACACCTCCTTCGACTCCGCCACCTTCCCTGAGAGCTGGAAGCACGCCGAACTCAGCGCTCTCCTCAAGAAACCCACAGCAGACCCCACCGACCTCAAGAACTACCGTCCCATCTCGCTCCTCCCGTTCCCGGCCAAAGTCATCGAGAAGACCGTCAACAAACAGCTGGCCGCCTTCCTCGAGACGAATGGATCCCTCGACCCATCACAGTCCGGCTTCCGAGCGAACCACAGCACCGAGACCGCCCTCATCGCCGCCACCGACGACCTTCGAACTCTGATGGACAACGGAGAAACAGCGGCCCTCATCCTCCTGGACCTCTCCGCGGCTTTCGACACTGTCTGCCACCGCACCCTAGTACAGCGCCTCAGCAACATCGGAATCCAGGAGAAGGCACTGGACTGGATCACCTCCTTCCTCGACGGAAGAACACAAAGAGTCCGCCTACCACCGTACAAGTCAGAGGCCACCAAAGTCATCTGCGGCGTACCCCAAGGATCCTCGCTGAGCCCAACCCTCTTCAACGTCTACATGAGCCCCCTCGCGGCCATCGCACGCCAACACAACCTGAACATCATCTCCTACGCCGACGACACCCAGCTGATCCTCTCCCTGACCAACGACCCCGCCACCGCCAGAGCCAACCTGCACGAAGGGATGAGAGACGTAGCCGAATGGATGACGACCAGCCGCCTGAAACTGAACTCAGACAAGACGGAGGTCCTCATCCTGGGCTCCACGCCCTCCGCCTGGGACGACTCCTGGTGGCCCCCCGCCCTGGGCACCGCACCCAAACCGACGGACCACGCACGCAACCTGGGCTTCATCCTGGACTCCTCCCTCTCCATGACCAGACAAGTCAACGCCGTCTCCTCGTCATGCTTCAACATCCTGCGCATGCTACGTAAGATCTTCCGGTGGATCCCCACCGAGACGAGGAAGACGGTCACCCAAGCCCTCGTCACCAGCCGACTGGACTACGGCAACGCCCTCTACGCCGGAACCACTGCCAAACTCCAGAAGAGACTCCAGCGGATCCAGAACGCCTCGGCGAGACTCATCCTCGACATCCCCCGACGCAGCCACATCTCCGGACACCTGAGAGATCTGCACTGGCTCCCGGTCAACAAGAGAATCACCTTCCGGCTCCTCACCCACGCGCACAAAGCCCTACACGACCAAGGCCCGAGCTACCTCAACAACCGGATCAACTTCTACACTCCCAAGCGCCTCCTCAGATCAACCAACCACGCCCTCGCCGCCGTCCCCCGCATCCGAAGAGCGACAACAGGAGGAAGATCCTTCTCCTACCTGGCCGCCAAGACCTGGAACTCACTTCCGACCAATCTGCGCCTGACCCAAGACCACCTCTCCTTCAGGAAGAAGCTCAAGACCTGGCTGTTCGAGCAGTAGCGGCACCCCCCCCCTCCCAGCGCCTTGAGACCCTACGGGTGAGTAGTGCGCTCTACAAATGACCTGATTGATTGATTGATTGATCCTCCATCCGGTTGAGGCCCCGCCCTCAAGACAGCCACAGACGAAAAATAAAATGATCTGCACTGAGATCGTTTTATTTTTCGTTTGCCTCTGTGGGCAGTGGGGCGACGCTCCTCCGCCATAGCGGAGGAGCCGCCTCTGGCTATCTCTCGTACTTGTGAAAGCTTTTATGAATAAGACCAGTGTGTTAAGGTCTTCTAGATCAAGTGTTTTTAAGACCTGTGTGTGTTTACAATCCCAGTATACAAACCCAACCCTTTATGCTAGCTTAGTTAAATGGAGTACCAGTGGCACTGGAACTAGGGGTGCAGCAAGCGCTCCAGCACCCCCGTAAAGCTTGAAAGCGGTTAACGAAACTGCACCGTAAAGGGAGTCTTCAAATGTGTTTCTTCTGGCAGCAGTTTTTGTATTTTCAAAGAAACACTGTCAAATATCCCATATGCCTTTCTTCAGGTGACATTATTGACCAGCACTCCCACTCTAAAATCCGTTCCAGCACTACTGTTGAGTACCATTAAAATGTATGACAGTTACACCTGCCTTTTACAGTGCTTAGAAAAAGCTGAACGGTAGTATTCAGCGCTACAATAGAATCAAACTATTTAGAGAAGGAAAGAAACAATCAAGCCAGCCACACCATCAAACTAACACTGCAGCATTCTTTGAAATCTCACACTGGCCGTAATGGGATCATGGAGCAAGAACACAGACATCATTATTGCATTAATATTGAATAAGTGCGCCCTTCCTACCCATTGATTATTAATTCCCCCTGGCTTTCAATTAAGGCTTTTTTGCTCCGATTGCTCTGGGTTCGACGGGCATCTTCTGCCTGCTCAGACAGAGTGATTCTTAAATACCAAAGTGCTAATGGCGATGAAATAGTAGCCGGTAACTCTCTGCTGGTCGGATTACACTCAGTCTTGTGTAAACGCGCCCTGTTCATGGAATGCATTATTGACAAGGTATTAGATATTTTATGCTTCACTTAAGAATTGGCTCTTACCCAAGACAGAACCTTACTCTAAATGAGAATTTTCTCCCCAGTAGGCCTGTCTCTTCGGCTCATGTCTGGAAGAATGACTCATCTTTAGGAAAATTGTGGTTTTTTTTACCATTCCCTGCAAACTCCACTTAGCTGAAGTGTCAGGAAATTGACTATTTCGCTACAGGCTCGCCATTCAGTTTCTGCTGTCCAGAGTCTCGGCACTTTAAACAGTGTAGATTTTGTTTGGTGCAGCAGAAGAGAGATATAAAGGTGTTACTGTCCTTTCTCATTGGGGCTGCAGCCAGTTACAGCATCAGAGACGGACATGAGGGGGGGACTGATGGCAACTGGATTCTACTACTTTGGTTTCTTTTCTGCTAACCTGCTCTACCATTTTTCACTTTGACTTTTTAGCGTTAGTACACATTACATTTTGAAATTAAAGCAAGCCTCTTTTTATTTTGCAATTCTTTGGATACTTCCCTTGAAGGTGAATATTTCATCCGTGTGAGAAAGTGCCCTCTTTCTGAATGGTAACCCCCACTTGTTGCTGAACTGCTGAGGTGCTTTGACTGAGTGTGCCCTGGGCTCCTGCCAATCAAGTGCCCAGGGCCTATGTTCTTTCCCTTACACTGCATTAAAAACGAAACCTAATTGGCATCTCTGGCCACAAGTCAGCCCCTGGTAAATGGTACCACAGGTACCCAGGGCACTTTCACCAGGGAAGACCTCTAAGGGCTGCAGCACTAATTGTGTCACCCTTAGTGGCCCTGTACCATCACACACTGCCTTTGCAGGCTGCGTGTCTTGGTGCAGAAAAAAGTGAAGAGTCAATATGGCACACATCCCTGGGTGCCATTCTTGCAACCCACTGTCCTGGCACAAAATAGTCACCCATCTATCTGGGTGCCCTATACCAGTGGTGAGGGTACAGGTGCATGAGCTCTGTACCCCTACAGTGTCTAAGTCAATTCTTAGACATTGTAAGTGCAGTGCTGCCATTAAGAGTATATGGTGCTGGGAGATTGTCAATACGAACGCCACAGCAACATAATAGCTGCACTGAAAACTGAGAAGTTTGGTATCAAACATCTCAGCACATCAAACCCACACTGATGCCAGTGTGGGATTTAATGAAAAATGCACACAGATGACATCTTAGAGATGCCCACTGAAAAACAACCTACCACTAGTGTCCAGGATGAGTGGCTGCTTTCAGCTGCCACCACCAGACATGTTTCTGGACCCCTGGGTAGAGAGCCTGCTGCTCTCGGGGGCCTGAAACAATGCACATCCTGGGACAAGGTGCCAAGCCTCCTCCCCAAGGATGGGCAGGTGACATAATAGGAGGTGTAACCACCCCAGGGAAAGGAACCTTTCTTCCTCAGACAAGAACGTACAAGAAGAAAAGAAGACGAAGGACAGAACAGCCGTGCCAAAGCTAACAAGAGGAGGATGCCCACTGACTTGACCCCACAACTATTGGCCTGTCCCCACCTCAAACCTGCTCCAGCAAAATCCTGGTGTGTCCTGGAGCCAGCAACCTCGAGAAACTTGGAGGACCTGCCTGCCTTTAATCCTAAAGACTCTGTCTCCTGTGAACACCAAATTTTTTCAAACAACAGTCTCCACTCCACAAGGATCCGCGAGTTTGCACCCCTCTGCACCTGACCCCCAAGGCCCGAGTTCGAGTGGCCCAATACCAAGAGGAGGTCTCCCCAGTGATCCTGACCCGAGATCCGGTGACCCCTGACATGCCTTAAGCCTCCAGCCGACACCTGCAGCCTCCACCCGGAAGGTCCCCCCGACTGCGACCAGGAGCGGGTAAGAAGATCCGAGCCTAAAAGACACCCCTGCACCCGATGTCCCACGGCTTTGGGTGACCCAAACGATGGTGCCTAACCAATCCCCAACATCCCAACTTACCTCTCCAAGTTGTGGTCGCACCCAGAAGACCTTCATCCCCGAGCCTGCAGTGCTTTTGCAAACCGAAAGCTACAGGGTACCCAACGCCAAAACAACACTCTGCACCCAACCGCCCCAGTGCCGCTGAGGGTGAATCTTTTGTGTTGGCCTAAACCCCCATTTGCCCTGAGCTAAAGTCCAGGAGCTTTGCTCCCACAACCCAGTGGCCTGCTCATCAGCAGACACCAACTGGAGGTCCCCTATCCTCCATTGGATAACATTGGGCCTCAGCACTCTGCACTAGCCGCCCTAGTGCCACAGAGGGCTTAACAAGAGTGCATCCTTGACCCTGGGGGACCCCTGAGTCTAACCCCAGAATACCACCTCCCACAACAAAGTACTTACCTTTGAACCAATAACACTATTTTCCTCCATGGAATAACACAGACTATTTTTCTATGAAAAGTTTCGAAGTGTGGAGTTCGAAAATCTATGAAAACCTTTTACAGCAGTACTAAATAACAAAAATGCTTTTACTTACCTGTTTACAGGAAATGTCCCAGTGTAGTATCCAGGTATACTAATGTATATAGTACTGTAAATCAAAACAAAACAAAGTGCATATACAATTACAATCCAAACTATGCTACAACTGTATATTTAGTGCAAAGTATTTATCACTTACCTGTGCCAGGCTTGCTTGGTTCTAGGAAGATAAAATAACTAAAAGAATATTTTTATACAAAAACAATTGGTCTGAAGTTCAGTCTTTGAGTGTGTGAGTTCAGTTGCTGACTGTGTATAACAAATGCTTAACACTGTCCACTGATAAAGCCTAACTGCTCGACCACACTACCTTAAATAGAGTGTGAGGTGCTATCTTCTTTACCACTGCCTACCTTTTGGGTTCCACTGGGCTCTGTGCTCACTATACCTCACTTTGGTATAGTATATATAGAGCCAGCTTCCTACAATCAGTGCTCCCGGTGATCCGAGAACTGTCCATACTGTCATCTGTTAAAAAATAAAAAACAAAAGGGTGAAAAATACGAACTATAAAACAAAATGTACCACTTCGGCCGGCCGCGTCTCTTCTCTGCTTCCCATCCGACGAGTCCCGGAACAGAAATAGCATCGCCTAAGCTAATAACAATGCTGCAATGCAGCGTTGTGAGGGCTTGGTTCAGCGCTCAGACAGGGAAAATTAGCCTGTGCATGTTCCTCACCAGACTGTGCATTACAACCTGGTGAGGAACATGCAAAGACTGTTTTGGCGGCTCAATATAGTCAGCCAAACCGTCATGCACACTTAGGGGCCGATTAGGATGGAGGATTTTCCGCCTCCTCCGGGCCGGCGGAAGCCACCTCCGGCCCGGAGGAGGCGGAAAATCCTCTGCGGAGGCTCCAAAGACCCACCGCCAAATTAGGATGGCTGGTGGGTCTGGAATTCCGTCCGCCGCTTTTCCGCCGCGGTCGGCTTCCGACCGCGGCGGAAAAGCTATAACATGGCAGGCGGTGTCTATGAGACACCGTCCGCCATATTAGGATGGATGTGTAAAACTGCTTTTCCACGGCGGCTTTTCCGCCATGGAAAAGCATACGGACATTCACTTTGGGGGCCCGTTGCGGGCCCCCTGGGTGAATGGGGGGTGGGGGGTGCACATGGGGGGTACCTATGGTACCCCCCTGCATTTGCGTGCACAAAGCAGCAGGCACCGTGCGGTGCCTGCCGCTTTGTGCATGTAAATGTAACACATGCTTTTTTAACATTGCGGCGGGTGCAGCTTGCCGCAATGTTAAATATAGAGGATGTGACCGCCACCCTGGCGGTCACATCCTAATCAGCACGGAGGGAACGCCGCAGCCCCTGCGGACGTTCCCTCCTCCTCAAGGGTGGCGGACGGACGCAAGTCCGTCCGCCATCCTAATCGGCCCCTTAGTGTGTGCTTACTACTCCTCCCCCTGTGACCCCAACCCTGCCCACCCTAACCTAACCCTGTACATAAGAAACAAAATGATAATGACAATGTTAATATCATTTTATTTTTCCTTTTTTCACTCCTCTGAGAGAAGTGCGGTGACGCTCCTCTGCCTTAGTGGAGGAGCCGCCACTGGGCTTTGCGCTCTGCCATCACTGTACTGATTTGTGTTTGGATTTTCCCAATCTCAACTCTAGGTGGTTGTATGCTTATACGGGTGCAGTCCAATATCTTGTGAGATGGTATGTGATGAAATACAAATATGGGTTAAAGGAAATGTTCATTTTCAAATTAGAAACAGCCTGAAGCCTTTTCTAGCCTTGTGTGGAAATCTGGGTTGTGGCTTGATGTAAGAACTGTTCTTGGTGTAAGCTTCAAATGCTTTGAGAAGATCCGTTGTGAAACTGGAGGGCTGGGATAATGTGATCCCAATGTTTAAGGTGCAGGAGAAGTCTGACCACTGAACTTTGGAATCTTTGTAAGTTGTTTGGGAGGAATTCTGATGCTCCTGTGCATAGCCTGTTCATATGATCTAGTCAGAAGTATATAGTGGCAGCTGTGGCTGGTACTCAGATGGAAAACCCTAAGTGCAGTGCATATCTGAGAGTCAAATAAAAGCTTCAGACGTCTGCTAAGAGATACAACACAACCCTAACACAACAACAGAACCTCAAACCATACATTATGTGTTGGGAGAGCCTCAACAGAATTTTCAAGAATCCTCATGGCAGTGTGGGGTGGCTTTGATTCCCTTCACGGGGGTTTTGTGGGGACACAAACACTGGAAAAGTGGATTAGTTCATGTAATCCGACGTTCCACCTTTAGAATGTATTCAACTTCCGCCTCAAATAATGTAATTCTGAGTACCTGGGTACAAAGATATGTACTGATTATACTGTATGATGAATTCTGGCACCTTGCTCTATTGTAAATCATGTATTTTGGCTATTGTTATTCAATAAGTACAAAATCAAAAATATATATATATATTTTTTAAAGAATTTTCAACAAGCCTCCCTTCACTGGTCTCTGGCAACCCTCGTACATTCACCACTTAGGTAATTCAACCTTACAACATCAAGTCAAAGTCTTGAAACAAAGAGACATAACGAAAGAAGGTATTGATAGCGTGTTTGGTTCAAAGAGTGATCCTCTCCCTTCATTCAAGAGCATGCCCTACTTTATCTTAGATGCGTGTCTCTCCAGATATCTCTGAGGCCCAAATCTTGTAGTCAAGCATTAGTTTCCTTAGATTATTCCCCAAGTGACTTACTCTCAGCATAGAATTTTTGGTAGCATTGTTGATAACTTCATGAAGGTCCCCATCCATTATTATATCTCTGTCTAGAGTTTGCAATATCTTTAGAATGGCAGGTGTGAGAAAGTGTTTTTTATATCATTATTGGCTTATTTCGAGGCCATAGTGAAAGTACTATCTCCCTGTGCAACCTAAGCGCCAGGTCCATCAAGGTCTCCCCCAGCGTACCAGTAAATGAAGCTGAGACAACAATAGCAATTCCCCATTTCTTAGTGCGATCAGAGGAATAGTATGGACACAGAAATTATCTGGATCGCAGTCTAGGCCAATCGCACTTCAACAGGTGAATCTCTTGTAGGAAGCAAATATGGGCCTCTAAGTCCCTTAAGTATGATAGAACAGCACTCCTCTACACAGGTGCGTTTAGGCCCCTCGCATAGTCTCAGATTTTAAGCCAGTGGATCAAATCAGTCCTGCCTCATAGTAAAGTTCTATTAGGATGAGTATATGTGAATAATGCAGGGGGATTAAATACTTCTAGAGCGCATATAACTGTTGCCCCATGGTCATATGCATCATAAAGCACGGGTTAGGCATTTCCCAGACTCTCCCAAACTAAGCAACCCTAGCAGCGAACACACATGGCAAAGCATCATCCCTCCCCTTGTGGTACTGGGGCTCAGACAAGTCAACATTTGTCTGTTAAAGACTACCATTCTCTCTTCCGTTGTCCCTCAGTCCCGCCCCAGTCCCTCAGCCAAAGCCTACCCTCACATATGCATGTCATGTTGGGATGGGACCCCTAAGATCTACTGCTAGAAGATACTAGCATTCTCACTCTACTCACAGACAAAATATTAATCAAGTCCCAGAAGCGGGTTGGGTACCTAGAACCCAGTAAATGTGGAAGAACTGCCTTCCTCTCCGAAGCAAAAACCTCAGCAGATGGTTTGGTTCTGTTGTGCTTTCGACAGACAGTCTGCCGTGCACTGTTCCCAGTTCATCCTGAACCCCTGATTCTAGCACTCCCCTGCAAGGAGGCTGTGTCCTCCTCCAGCTGCTCCAGCCTCCAAATCTTCAGGGCCTTTGTTACAGAATGCACTTGGTGCAATCGTCCTTTCCATCGGAAAATAAGTCTGATGGTGTGACCCCACCTGTATTTGACATCTTTGGATTGTAAATGTGATGTGCTCTGTTGGAAGGAGCATAGTTCCCTGTGAGTAATTGCCAACAGATCTTGGTTAATGTTTATTGTATGACCGTTGAAGGTGATCAGGCCCTTCTCCCGAACGGCCACCATGATAGCTTTCTTTTGCGGGTACTGGTGCACACATGTGAGAATATCCAGGGGGTGGTCAGACCCACATGGCTTTGGACCCATTCTATGTGCCCTGTAATAAATAATCTCCATTTCAGTCAGCTCTGAGAGTGTGTGTGTAGAAAATAGAAACCTTCTCAGGGGTCCCACTGATACTTGGTCCTTTTAAACCAACAAAGAAGAAATTGGCACAGAAGCTGAAATATAAAAAGAACATCTTTATCAACCTCAAATGAGGGAGACTACGTCACACAGAAGCCTTAGCAAATGAATGAGGCAGTCTAAGGAGTACAGAAAACTGGGGACTTATATATGCTTAGGGTTACATAGTCTGTATAAGACCAAGGGGCAGTCCTGGCTCATGTAAGCATGCAAAATGACTAATATGGGCATGCAAGATCTGCTTGCTCAACAAAGTGGGAGGAGCTAAAAGTTGCTAATTCTGGTGAACACATCCTGACATTTACAGACTAGAAACAGTTGCAAGGATAGTTGCAAGCTCAACTGAGCATGTGCAAAGGTGGAAGATGCTAAATATAGTTCGTTTCTAGGCAGATTACAAGAGCAGTCAACACTGAGGGAGGACAGAGCACATGGCGAGCACATGGCGAGCACGTGGCAGCACATGGCAAACACGTGCTAACAAATCCATCCAATCTTTAACATGTGCATGAATAGCTTCTCGACCTATAGTTTAACACCTTAGCTGCGGCCTTATTTCGCGGCAGTGCGGCTGTTCTGTGGAGTGTCGGGCCGCATTACCCTTTGGACTTCCGCAGCACCAGCGAGGTAGTGCTTGCCACGACCAACGACCGACGGCAGCAGGAAAGGGGTTAAGATTGTCAGATTCGGCAAGTAGCAGTACTCCCCTGATGTGGATATTTTGTCTTCTGGATCTTTTTTCCAACTCTTCTCAGTGGGTCTCTTGTTCGGTACTTTGATCATGTATCGTGAGTAGTTGTTGATCTGACGGAGTCGCGAGGAGGCAATATCTAGTAGAGGCAGTGTCCTTGGAGTAAGTGTGACTATAGGTACCCTTCCCTCTCATTCTAAGGCTCATGGGGCATTGTCTCCATTGAGAACAAATTACTACGTAGCTTACCTATTGGGTATTGTATACTGTGCATGATAACTTTTCATGCCACTCAAATAGTAGTTCTAGTTGTACATACATCACTTTCTAAACATTTATTTACTTTGAATATTTTTCTCGACATTTGCTGGATATTGTAGTGAGTGCAGAAGGGATCTTGTTTGGTCCTGAAGAAGAAGCCTGGGGGCTTCGAAACATCTTGACAGACACAGGGGGGACTGCTCATTGAGGCAATACACCTCCAACCCACCTTTTAACAGTACCCGCTCCAATGAATATTAAAGTTTTTTACTCCACAAGAGCCAGGTACTTTTTAAACTTACTCCTTCACTCACTCCTGGCCCTTCAACTCAGTTTCCTACACACCAAATAGTTTTCTCAAAATCAGTGCTCCCACGCAGTCGTAGGTCGCAGCACGCCCCGTCCCGCAGCGGGGCGGGAAGACCTCCATGATGAAGCATGACACCAATGGCCCTTTTGGTGTGGTAGGGATATTGAAACAAACACTGTGTGTTTCCAACCACTGTAGGAAACACACACAATCTGTGAGTTCATACATTTACGTTAAGTTGAGGGTGGATCTTTATGTTTCTTATATGATCCGTGGCTTTCACCTCAGTCTCTCTGGCATCCCACTTTCCTCCAGGGTCTCATCTCTATGTCCCAAGGCAGTAACATCCTCTTTAATGTTTTGTAGGTCCTTGAAGATGTCTTCACTACATATCCAGGCCAGCTCAGCTCTGTATAGATGATGTTAAACATACCTTGCAAAGTAGCGTAAGCATAAATGATTTATTCATGCATTACAACCTTTTTAGACTAATTATTCTAAAACGTTCTGCTGCTTGCCTCATTCTGGGTGGTGATGAGGAGAAATGCCATTACTGATGACTTCTTGTATCCTGGAACATTCAAAGTCCTATTTTGTGCATGGACACTTCACCAATCTATTGTTCGAATAAAACAGTAGCATACGAAAATCTTAACATACTATAAATGGTGTGTTATGCTGTGATAGCTGTTAATCATCTCAAGGCTGGGAAAACAGAAGATGCAAGCAGTTGATTTTTTATGGTCCTATTAATGCAAGGAGATTTTGAGAAAATCTTGATAGTTCACCAATAAAGCAATAACTTTGAAAACAAAATAACAAATATGAGTTTTTAAAGCGTAAAAAATAAACGGGAATATTTTAACATAGTTAATGTATGGAGAACAATTGAGATGTTACATTTAGTGGAGAATACATTCAATTATGCTGCTAAAATAATAATTATGCTAAAACAAAGTTAAATATATTTATCAACCCAATAGACAATGTTAATATTACATACAAAATAATAGTGATAGTAGTGGGGAATAGTAAGAAATGCAATAAATTATCTTTAAATGGTGGAGCTTGGGGCAAGGAGAAGGGAGAAAAGCAGGGGTCAGATGTTGTGGGGGGGAGTGTAAAAGGGGAAACGGAGTTAAGACGTTTGCCTCAAAAAGGTCGAAAAACAGAAAAGGGGCGAGAAGTGGAACCTGGACGGAATTGATGGTGGGTGCAGAGGTGTGCCCGCCAAAGCAGGAGAAAAGTTAGACTATAAATGAAGCATTTCTCTGTTGCAAAGGTGTGCTATATTTTGAGCTCAAGAAATTACATATTCACTATTACTTTAAAAATTGTTGTAATTATTTCTGAATTTTGGGGCTTGGTAATGACTTTCAATCAATCAAGCAATCAATCAGGGGGTTTTAAGCGCTCTACTCACCTGTGGGGGTCTCAAGGCGCTGGGTGGGGCGCAGTTCTGTTCGGTCAAAAAGCTATGTCTTGAGGGTCTTCCTGAAGGTGTCCAGGGAGAGGGCGTGCCTGATGTCGACAGGGAGTTTTTTCCAGGTCTTGGCCACGATGTAGGAGAAAGCTTTTCCCCCTGTGCTGGTTCTGCGGATGCGCAGGGTTTCGGCGATGGCTAGGTTGGTGGAGCGGAGGTTTCTTTTGGGTACGTGGAATGCGATTCTCTCGTTGAGGTATTCGGGTCCTGTGTTGTGGGGGCATTTGTAGGTGTGGGTGAGTATTTTGAAAGTCACTTTTTTCTCGAAGGGGAGCCAGTGGAGGTTCCGTAGGTGTTGGCTGATGTGCTCGTTTGAGGGGATGCCGAGGACGAGTCTGGTTGCGGTGTTCTGTATCGTCTGGAGCTTGCGGAGTAGAGACTTGTTGATGCCGGCATAGAGGGCGGTCTGTAGTCCGGTCTGCTGATTATGAGTTCATGGGTGACTGTCCTCCTTGACTCTGGGGTGATCCATTTGAAGGTCTTTCAGAGGATGCCGAGGGTGTTGAAGCAGCTGGAGGCGACTGCTTTAACCTGTTTGTTCATGGAGAGGGAGGAGTTGAGTACGATGCCAAGGTTTCTGGCGTGGTCCGTGGGGGTAGGAGGGCTGTCGAGTGCGGTGGGCCACCAGGTGTTGTTCCATGCTGGTGGGGTGGTTCCAACTATGAGGACTTCTGTTTTCTCTGAGTAGAGCTTCAATTTTAAAGCATTCGCTGTTTTCACATTTCATGAAGATTTGAATTGCCTCTCAGTATCATCCACATCTGATTTGAACGATTATTAATTCTCATAATTAAATTAAATATTCTGATCCTTGTGCATTGTGGTAATAATTAGGGTCCAAAAATCAGCATGGCTTAGTCTCACTTATAGCTAGAAATAACAAGTGATACCATTTCGTTAAAACTTCGCATTTCAGACCTAGGCACACAGAGTTCCTACTGTCAGTGAGAGGTGCTGGGGAAAACAGGATTTAATATGTTCACTGTTGACAAGAAGGGATCTGCTCAATCGGCCGCCCTTTCTGCCAGTGTGTGCAGTGTCAAGGAGGCTGTCAGGATTAGTGGTGTGGAATATTCAGACAAGTGAAGGACAGAAACTCCCATGGGTTGCAAAGAGATGGAGAATTCTGCGCCTGAGCTCTAATAGAGAATGTCAGCCACCCGTGGAAAAGGGAGGGGGTCTGGCTGATGTTCACCTTCATGCTACACACAAGCATTGGCAAAGCCAATAGGTCTTGCCTATGCAATACCTATTGGACTTTGCCAATGTGTTTTAGACATGTTGTACACCCGCGTGGCTGCTGTACAGCATGGCTAAGAGTTAGTGGTGTAGAGGGGAGTGGTGTGGAGTGTTGTAGAGTGGAATGGTGAGGGATTAAAGTGTCATGGAGTTGCAAAGAGTTGGTGTGTATTTGAGTGGCACAGAACGGAGCTGCATAAAGTAGCCTACAGTGTAGTGGCATAGATTGGACTAGTGTAGAGTGCATTGATGTAAAGTATTGCAGAATATAGTGAAGTAGAATGCAGTGGCATAGAGTGCAGCAACATAGAATTTAGCCTTGGAGAATGCAGTGGCATAGACTAGAGTGTTGTATATTACAGTGCAGTGGCGTGGAGTGGTGCAGAATAGAGTGTTGTGGTTCAGAATAAAGTAGAGTGGCATAGAGTGCAGTGGTGTAGAGTGGTGCAGACTAGAGTGGCGTAGAGTATAGTTACATAGAGTGCAGTGACATAGGGTGCAACAGCATAGAAGGAGTGCTACAGAGTGCAGTGGCGTAGAGTGGAGTGATGCAGAGTAGAGTGACGTAGAGCGCAAACGCATAAAGTGCACTGGCATAGAATGCAGTCTGTCAGAGTAGAGCGTCGTAGCGTGCAGTGGTATACGGTGGCGTAGACTGCAGTGCCTTAGAATGAAGTGGTGTAGAGTTGAGTGGCATAGAGCACAGTGGTGCAGAGTACAGTGCAGTGGCATAGAGTGCAGTGCGGTAGAGTAGAGTGGTGCAGAGTAGAGTAGAGTGAAATGGAGTGGCGTAGAATGGTTTGGTGTAAAGTGCATTGGTGTAGAATGTTGCAGAGTGCACTGGGGTAGAGTGCAGTGGCATAGAGTACAGTTGCTTATAATGCAGCATCATATAATGCAGTGATGTAGATCAAAGTGGTGCATAGTAGAATGCAGTGGCATAGAGTACAGTGGTGTATAGTAAAGTGGCACAGAGTGCAGTGCAGAAGAATACAATGGCTTTGAGTGCCTTTGTGTAGAGTGCAGTGGTATAGAGTGGTGCAGACTAGTATGGACTGGCGTAGAGTGGAGTGGTGTAGAGTGCAGTGGAGTGAAGTACTGCAGAGTGCAGTAGCGTAGAGTGCAGCAGTGCAGAGTAGAGTGACGTAGAGTTCAGTGGCAGATAGTGCAGAGTACAATGTCGTAGAGCACAGTGGTGTAGAGTGGCATAGAGTGCAATGTCGTAGAGTGTGGTGGCATAGAGTGCTGTTG
The DNA here is from genome assembly GCF_964261635.1 of Lissotriton helveticus. Taxonomy (NCBI): domain Eukaryota; kingdom Metazoa; phylum Chordata; class Amphibia; order Caudata; family Salamandridae; genus Lissotriton; species Lissotriton helveticus. The sequence goes on from NC_136073.1 coordinate 460,359,957, forward strand.
TGTAGAGTGCATTGGCATAGAGAAGAGTGGCGTACAGTAGAGTGGGTGGTGTAGAGTGGAGTGGTGCAGAGTGGAGTAGAGTGGCATAAAGTGCAGTGGCATAGAGTGCAGTAGCATTGAGTAGATTGTTTCAGAGTAAAGTAGAGTGGAGTGGTGCAGGGTAGAGTACAGTGATGTAGAGTGTCATAGAGTAATGAGGTAAAGGGGTGTAAATTGAAGTGGCATAGAGTCCAGTGGTGCATAGCAGATTGCAGTGGTGTACAGTCGATTGGCATAGAGTGCAGGGGCATAGAGTGGAGTGGTATAATGTAGAGTGCATTGGCATAGAGTACATTGGCATAGACTGCAGTGGCATAGAATGCAGCGGTGTAAAGTGCAGTGTATCAGAGCGGTGTAGAGTGGAGTGGTGCAGAATAGTGAGGCAAAGAGTAGTGGCGCAGCGTGCAGTGGCGTCGTGTAAAGTGGTTTAGTGCAGCGTTGTGGAGTGGTGCAGAGTAGAGTGGAGTGGTGTAGAGTTGAGTAAGCATGGTATGGTAGCACACTGCAATTGGCATTACTAAGTGCATTGATGTGTTTTTGTCATATTAAAGTATTGTTTCCAATTGTGCTTTGCTAATTCTAATATATGCAGAAATACTTGCATAGTGCATGCAAATGTTGTTGTGGGCTAGAAAAAAAACATTTCCTATCTCCAGGTGCCCGCAAATGAGTCACATATATCCTTTCACATTGAAGTCAGAGAAAGAAAAGTTAACACAAATCTCCTCAGGAAGACTGAGCCTGACATTTGACCTCTGTCTTTGAATGCACAGCAAATGTGACAAGATAAGAACAAGATTTACAGGCCTATTTACAGAGTGGAACATTCCTGGAAGAATACAAGGAGAAGTGGTAAGAAAAGGCTTTGCTCCTTGGGAGGGACGATCTGAACAGCCCAAAAAAATTAAGCCAGCAAATGGAATGCCAGAAAATTTGAGTTACAAACCACAAAGCCAATGGTAGGCAACAAGCATAATGCGTTCCCAGGGAAGCTTTCTGAATGTCCCCAAGATGTCTTTAGCAAACCAGACAGCTGCGCTAAAAAGTAGAGGAACTGTTTTTCTTAAATTATAAAAAAAAAGTATGAGCACGTCGTGTCCCTCAGATCCCCCTCACTTCAATCACTGCTTAACATGCATTGGACAAACCGATTTTTCCTGACAAAGCAATATCACCCCCGACAATCTGGACTACAATTGTTAAACATCTTAGTAACACTGGCAAGGGCATCCAATGCCCTAATGCACTACTGTGCCACACAGATGGCGGTGCTTGAAATACTAAGGACAATAGCAGAGGCAGCATTCCACAATTCAAATGCAATTTCTACAACTTGTATTAGGTACTCATACGGTCAATGCAGGTAGATTTGATTAAAACAAGTGGTCCTCCTTAACACGTTGACTCCCAGGAATATCAGACACGGCAAAGAGAGCAAGCAGAGTTAAGAACTTGTTAAGCCGTGGCACTTTCATAAAGGTGTTTCCATCCACACAACATTCTTTCAAAGTGGGGTCCAAGTTAGGCATTGCTGTGGAATACACAAAGCAGTATTGATAAGGTTCTTCCAAAAGCTAAAGAGCAGCTACCTTTGTGCCAGAGTGGACACTGAACACAATCCTGTTTAAAACAGCTCTATCGCAAGAAGAGGGCACAATAATAAATTGTACTAATATTACTCTACCACCAGAGGGGGCATGAACATACAACCAATTAGTCTCATTCTAAAACTATAGAGAGCATCAAATATAATCTGTTAATTTCACTTACGAACAACAGGGAGCGATGAAAGCAAGGAATACTGCCTCTACAACTCTGCCACAAGGCATAGAATTCAAGACATTCCACTCCATGCACCTACAATAACAGAATGAAATATAAACCATAATACTGCCACTCTATTACTAGAGGAGTATTAACAAACCATGGTAATACTTCTGCTCCACAAGATTGGGGCACAGACTAAAATAGCACCAACGAACCTACCATGAGATAATAAATAAAAATACCAGTGTATGTAGCTAATTCACTGCGGCTGGCAAAGTAGGGATATGAAATACAGATCCTTTTAGTACTGTGCCACAAGATGACCATGAAACATAAACCATGTTAATACTATTGTACCACAAGAGGGGCATGAAATACAAACCATGTTAATACTACTGTACCACAAGAGGGGCATGAAATACAAACCATGTTAATACTACTGTACCACAAGCGGGGCATGAAACAGAAACCAAGTTATTACTATCACATCACAAGAGCGGCATGAAACACAAACCATGTTTATACTACTTTATTATTTTATTTATTTTTAGAGTTTTCTATAGCGCGAACCAGACTCAAGGTAGGGTATCAGAGCGCATTACATAGTGAGCAAAATATTAGATATCACATATAGTAAACACGTGGCATACAAAAAGCCATGTCATAAAGGTGGTCAACACAGCATAAACTTAGTTCAGGGAAAAAGCAGAAACGAAAGTAATTCTGAGCGATAAAAGTCAATTCGAGACTGTGCAAGTCTTGCTTCTAAATATCTGTAGACGGCAAGTGTAGTCAAGTTTTAAGGTTGTAAGCTGGTATGGTGATTGTGTAGATTTATTTGAGGAATTTGTTCATCAAGAATACTTTTGTTGAAGAGAGGTATTGGGATGATTTTTCTGATGGTTGGCGGAAGCGAGTTCCAGATTCTTGGTGCCGCTCCCCAAAATGCTCTGTTGGAGGTTCTAGTCTTGTTGAACCGCGAGGGTTTCAGGAGTAGATTGTTTGCACTCCTAGATTGTCTGTTTCCTCCAGATAAGGTAAGTTTCTGGGCTAGGTATTGGGGGGGGGTGTTGTGGAGTAATGCCTTGTGAGTGAAGCAAGCCATCTTCAAGTGAATGCGAGCTTCATAAGGTAGCCAGTTGAGTGCATTTAGGTGTGGCGATATGTGGTCAAATTTTTTTATCCTGTTATAAGTCTTGCTGTGGCGTTGAGGCAGGCTTTTAGAGGGGCGGTTGAGATTTTGGGAAGCCCTGAGAGGGTAGAACAGCCGTATTCCAGCCTTGATATGACTAAGGACTGGACTGCAGTTTTGAGGTCCGGGTTTTCGATGAATGGCTTAATTTTTCTGAGATAGCTGAGGTGAAAGTGAACCTTTAGGAGTTTATCATGATTGACCGTGTCGAAGGCTGAGGAGAGGTCGAGAAGGACTAATAAGCAGGTTTTATTGCTGTCAAGGGCTAAGAGGGCATCGTCTACTATATGCAGGATGGCTGTTTCAGTGCTATGACCAGGTCTGAAACCTGATTGGTGGATGTTCAATAGATTGAAATTTGTGATGTGTTGGTTCAGTTGATGCTGAACACATTTTTCCAAGACCTTAGCTAGCATGGGAATGTCGGTTATTGGTCGGAGGTTGATGGGGTCTGAGGTATTAGCAGTCGGTTTTTTGATGATAGGGGTGACTTGCCCAGTTTTTAGGCTGTCCGGGATGTGCTACTGTACAACAAGAGGAGCATGAAATACAAACCATGTTATTACTATCATATCACAAGAGGGGCATGAAACACAAACCACGTTAATACTACTGTACCACAAGAGGGGTATGAAACACAAACCAAGTTATTACTATCATATCACAAGAAGGGCATGAAACACAAACCATGTTAATATTACTGTACCACAAGAGGGGCATGAAACACAAACCATGTTAATACTACTGTACCACAAGAGGGGCATAAAATATAAACCATATTAAAACTATCATACCACAAGAGGGGCATGAAATTCAGACCATGTTAATACTACTGTACCACAAGAGGGGCATGAAACACAAACCAAGTTATTACTATTGTATCACAAGAGGGGCATGAAACACAAACCATGTTAATTCTACTGTACCGCAAGAGGGGCATGAAACACAAACCAAGTTATTACTATCACATCACAAGAGGGGCATGAAACACAAACCATGTTAATACTACTGTACCACAAGAGGGGCATGAAACACAAACAATGTTTTTACTCAGTTTTTTGTTACTGATAGCAAACACACATGACCCTCACTCTTACACGCAACACTGTCAAACAAACAAAAACGTAATGATAGTGCTGGTAGTAGTGCTGATATTGGTGATAGTAGTAGTGGTGTTGGTGCGGTAGTACTAATGCTGATAATGCTAGCCGTGGTGATAGTAGAAGTGGAGTGTAGCGGGGGTGAAAGTGGTGATGTTGCTTATAGTGGTGAAAGTGATGGTAGTAGCAATAATGGTGGTGAAGCTGTTGGTGACAGTGGTGTTTATTAAGGCTGGGCGTAGTTGGTGTAGCGCCACTACACAGAATTTTGGAAAAAAATGTGTGGAAACGAGTGCACGTCCTGAGGGTCCGTGTGCCCGGTACCGGGGTCCCTCGTGCCTGGGCAGGCTCCCCGATCTCCCCGGCCTGGCTGGGTTGAGAAGCAGGGACCCGCCCGGGGCCTGGGTTTCGGTCAGAACCTGGGGTTTGGGAGCCTCGTCCTGCGGCCTGTCAAGTGTCCATCTGCCCAGGACAAGGGTCCCTGGTGCAGATCCCCGGAGACCTGCAAGGTTCCATGAGTCCCGGGCAGTCCTCCCACGGGCGTCTGGGCCCCAGGAGCGCCTGCGGGCCTCCCCAAGCCTGAGGCCCAGCATGGGGTCTCCGGGACCCCTCCCGAGCCCTGCAGCCCAGTAGCACATTGGCGTTATTTCGGTTCCGGCCATCTGGTCCCATCTCTCCCCTCGGCCAACTGGTCGCACGCAATGCTTTCCAATGGGGCGACCAGATGACCGGGCTGGCCTGGAAGTCCCGATGAGGGCTCATTTGCCTCCGGGATCCCAGCCAGGGCTCCAGGAGGTCAGGCACGTTCGCGCCTATGGTCCCCTGAGCCTCACAGTGCGCACAGGTTCCCAGAAAGAGGGGTAGCCTTCCTCCAGATTACTAGGGGCAGGGTATGCCGGTACACCCCTCCCAGGCTGGCGGTTCTCTGCCGGGGACCAGATGGGCTATGCCCGGACAACACCTCCCTAGGCGTCCAGGGCTCCCTTCTCTGGCCCGCGGCGTGGCAAAGTGCCTGGACGGGCTCCATGGGTCCCGGGCAGTCCTCCCCCAGGCATGCAGGCCCCAAGAGCCCCTGCAGGCCTCCCCGTGCCTGAAGCCCAGCCGGGGTCTCAGAGCCCCCGGGAAGCAGAGCCCTGCTAGGGCAGGCGGGAGCCCTACTGGTAAGGCTCAGCTCGGGCAGGCAGATGGGAGTCCTTTCGGTCCCGGCCATCTGTTCGCACCTCTCCCCTCGGCCATCTGGTTACACAAAATGCTTTCCAATGGGGCGACCAGATGGCCAGGCTGCTCCGGATGTCCCAATGAGGGCTCATTTGCCTCCCCGATCCCAGCCATGGCTCCAGAAGATCGAGTGCATCCCAGCTAGGGTCCCCTGAGTCTCTTGGTGCACATGGGTTCCCAGAAAGAGGGGTGGCTTTCCTCAGGATTAGTAGGGGCAGGGTATGCCAGAAAACCACCCCCTGGGCTGGCGATACTTTGCCGGGGACCAGATGGTCTATGCCCGGACAACACCTCCCCTCCTCTGGCCCACGGCGCGGCAGAGTGCCCGGGACGGGCTCCATGAGTCTCAGGCAGTCCTCCCCCGGGCGTCCGGCCCCAAGTGCTCTGGTGGTCCTCCCCGTGCCTGAGGTCCAGCCAGGGTCCCTGAGGCCTCCTGGACGCGGAGCCCCCGAGCCCTGCGTGGGCAGGCAGGAGCCCTACCGTGAAGGCTCGAGCGGGCAGATGAAAGTCCTTTCAGTCCCGGCCATCTGGTCGCACCTCTCCCCTCGGCCATCTGGTCGCACGCAATGTTTTCCAATGGGGCGACCAGATGGCCGGGCTGCCCTGGAACGTAAACGTAAACGTAAACGTGGTTTCTTATATAGTGCACGTATCACCCCCGCAAAGGGGTCTCACGGCGCTTGCTTAGGGAACCCGTCCTGGTATTCCCCTGTGAGATAACCCCGGCAGGGTATCCACAAGGTGAAAGCCAGGCATCCCGCCGCGAGGGGCCGTAGTGGAGATTAAGCAAGCTATTGCCCAGAGTCGCAGAGTGTGAACCCGTGAGTTGAGTAGGCACCGGGGCGAGAATTATCGAGTCTGTGGAATTTTTAGCCCAAGACCCGCCGAGGCGGGGAATTGAACCCTGGTCCAGGACCGATCTCAGCTTCCGGGTCTGCTGCCTCAAACCCCTGAGCCACACTTCTCCACTCCACTGGAAGTCCCGATGAGGGCTCGTTTGCCTCCCGGATCCCATCCAGGGCTCCAGGAGGTTGAGCACATCCGGGCCTAGGGTCTCCTGAGTCTCTTGGTGCGCACAGGTTCCTAGAAAGAGGGGTAGTCTTCCTCCGGATGACCAGGGACAAGGTACTCTGGGACCCCTCTCGGCCTAGCGGTCCTCAGCAGGCAGCTGGATGGGCCAGGATGTTGCCCAGCCCTGGGTCTATCCCTGGGCCTGCCGCGTGACAGGCTGCCCTGGATGAGGTCCGGGGAGCCTCCCCCTGCTGGCTGGGTCCTGGGGCCCGGGGAGGGTGGCCTCCCCACTCCAGGCTCCGTCCTCGGTCTTGCTACATGGCAGGGTGCCCGTACAAGGTCCCATGGGCCCAGGGAGACTTCTCCTTCGCCTCTGGGCCTGGGAGCCCTAGCTGCTCCCAGGGGACCCGCCGGGCCATGGGTCGGGTGCTCTGGCCCTGGGTCCCATCCCCCGGCCTGCCACTCTGCCAATGGCCTGGGAGGGGGTTCAGTTGTGCCTGGGGAGCCTCCCCTTGCGTGGCTGGGTTCAGGAGCTCCGGCCAGGGCCACTGAGGGCCCCGGGGAGGGTGGCCTCCCCACCCTGGGCTCCGTCCTCGGTCCTGCCACGTGGCAGGGTGCCCAGGATGGTGTCCAGCGGGCCCGAGGAGACTCCCCCTGCGCCTCTGGGCCTGGGAGCCCCGGCTGGGTCCAGGGGACCGACGGGTCCCAGGTCGGGTGCTCCGGCCCTGGGCCCCGTCCCCCAGCCTGCCACACTGCCAAAGGCCCAGGACGGTGTTCCGTTGTACCCGGGGAGCCTCCCCTTGTTTGGCTGGGTTCAGGAGCTCCATCCGGGGCCACTGAGGGCCCTGGGGAGGGCAGTCTCCCTACCCCGGGCTCCGTCCTCGGTCCTGCTGTGTTGCAGGGTGCCCGGGACGGGGTCCGGAGGGCCCGGTGAGGTGTCCCCTGCGCCTCTGGGCTTTTGAGCCCCGGCTGGGTCCAGGGGTCCCGTCCCCCGTCCTGCTGCTCCACCAAGGCAGGCCTCTCCTGCTTGTCAAGGTGTCCGCGAGCCCCGGGTCGGAGGGCCCATCGGGTCCCCCTCGCAGCCTCCATGGCTGGGGCCCAGCTGGGGCCCTGGGCCTCCGGTCCCCCAGGCCCCGGCACCCGCTCTCTCTTTCGTTGGGGCACAGAGTAACCAGATGGCTTTCCTTTTGTGCCCGGCCATCTGTTCGCACCTTCCCCCTTGGCCATCTGGCCGCACCTATCCCCTCGGCCATCTGGTTGCACCTAATGCTTTCCTATGGGGTGACCAGATGGCCGGGCTTCCCTGGAAGTCCCGATGAGGGCTCATTTGCCTCCTCGATCCCAGCGAGGGCTCCAGAAGGTCGGGTGCTTTCACGCCTTGGGTCCCCTCTGTCACCTCATGTGCACGGATTACAAGAAAGGGGGGTAATTTTCCTCCGGATTACTAGGGAGAGGGTCAGTCAGACCTCCGTGAGGTCCGGCGATTCTGAAACAGGGGAAGGCAGAACCCGGGTCTGCCCACCAGTGCCCCCAGGGGCCCAGGTACGCACCTGCCTCTCAGCCCCTTGCCGATGGTTCTTTTTCTCTGAGTTTGCTCAGGCAGACCTCTGTGAGGTCTGACGATGCTGAGATGGGGAAGGCAGCACCTGGGCCGCCCTCCGGGGCCCCCAGAGGACTGGGTACACACCTGTCTCTCAGCCCCTTCCCGATGGTCCGTTTTCTCAGTTAGACCTCTGTGCGGGCCGGCGATTCTGAAACAGGGGAAGGCAGAACCCGGGCCCGCCCATCAGGCCCCCAGGGGCCTGGGTATGCGCCTGCCTCTCGGCCCCTTCCCTATGGTCCTTTTTCTCCGAGTCTGCTCAGTCAGACCTCTGTGAGGTCTGACGATGCTGAGACAGGGGAAGGCAGCACCCGTGCCCATCCGCCGGAGCCCCCAGAGGCCCGGGTATGCACCTGCCTCTCAGCCCCTTCCCGATGGTCCTTTTTCTCCGAGTTTGCTCAGTTAGACTAGATTTAAGTTGTCTAGGTATAAACGGGGCGCACTAACACCTCCACAATACCAAGGCAATCATAGAGAGGCATTGATACTTTAAGACATTACCTATACTTTGGATCTTCTTTGATGCACAGGAGTAGTATTCATCCTGGTACTAGAATACTTTGCAAACCTTGCTTTAGGAGCCTCCAAATGTTTGAAAACGGGTTCTGCTGAACCTCTTTTATGAGCTGCATGGCATCTCTCACTGGAGACGTTGTAGACGTTCAACCAATAAGAATAGCAATTTTGAAGCTTTGAGAGTGGTGAGCCTCCAGTCAAAAGAATGTTCAAACTTATTAGGTAGCATGGGAAACTCTAGAACATACAAAATCCATTTTGCGAAGTTTCAGTTTTCTTCTTTTGGCTTACTAAGTCATCAGGTGTTTTTAAGGATTTAGTCACTCTTCTTTTTGCTGATATCCGTGAAGTTGAAAAGCAGAAAAAGTCTTCAATGATTCACCAAGTGTTCGCTGATCAATGAGTGCAGATGATTTGCCTTTAGAGATTGCAGAGTTTTCTGGAATTGCTGCGCTGGGCAATTTGCAGATTCAAAACAATGGAAAGGAGGAAGAAAAGCCCACAAACATGGTTAACTTAAGGTACATTTAAATTACACACATCATTTAAGGAAGCTTTGTCTGGCTATTTGTTGTAAGTCAATTGGATCCAAACATTTTCTGGTCAAACGATTCCAGGTAACTTTCTGAAACAATACAGGCATTCACTTTAAAGAAAGTAATTCTGATCTGTCCTTAGAATTAATTCTGCTCTTCCTTGCTGAGAATACTCCAAGAAGTGTCTCGGCACCAACTATTTCACAGAAGCCTTCCTGGCTAATTTATACTGTCTGTAAGAGGCTTTCAGCCAGATAAGTAGTACAGCAACGGGTTCTAGGCCCTTTTACCCTTTACAGATTAAACATAACACAGCATGGACTCATAGCATAGGAATATGTACTTCGTGATCCGGAATTGTGCAGCAAGTATTAGTGTCTGGGTCTGGTTCTGATCATCGTCTCTAGACATGCACAGCAAGTAAATGTCCACCCAAGCGACTATTACGCTGCCATCTTGATTGTAGAACTTCCTGTACTCCCACGCCATTTGTGCACACAAATCAGAACCCAGAGTACCATCTCAAAGTCAATACCTTGGCTGCCAATGAATGGTTCTGTCTGTTATATACATTTGTTGATACAGTTACTAACTCCCTGAAACAGTATCTAGCTACCACTATAAAGCATGATTTGCCAGGTCCTCATTTAGGGTATAGTGGCCAGTACGTTGGTCTGCCAGGGAGCGGAGGGATGTGCCTGCTGCCCTGGCGGGGACTGACTGACATACTTGCCCCATTGAAAGAACTGAACCTTACTGAGTGGCCACCATGTATAATTCACCTGCTACGCAAAGTTGTGTTCTTGTTCTTATTGTAAATTCAAAATGAGATATCCCTCACACGCGTGTTTTCTCTCAATATGTTGAGGTCATTTCTTTGGGTTCCCGCTTGGGACTGCCAGGCTTTCCTTGGTGGGCCTGAACAGGAGCGTCGCCCCTAAATAAGGCGATTGGTCTGAGATACTTTGACCAACAGCCCAATATCGGACGGATGGCGACGCACAGACATCCGCCATGTTTAAGACATTGTATCTCATGAGCCAATCTCAAAATGAGTCCATAAGTCTGAGGACAGGCCCACAAAAATATTATCCTGGATTCTGTTCCAATGCCTCAGTCCCTTTAGCTTAACCCTACTATCCCTACATGCTTCATAAAAAAATAGTTGTGCTACTTGGTGGCTGCTTCAAAATGACCCTCTGCACAATTCTAGCTGTGTATTTGATCATTTCGGTGTGGTGGGCCCCCAAACCACATGGTACAAAAGAAGAACCATGACTGCCTGTCCTCCTGCCTGCCCGCCTGCCTGCCTGCCTGACTTCTTACAAGTTCCCTGCCACTCTAGTGGCCATTTATGCCTTAATTGCTTTTCCTGGCAGGAGTACTTTCGGAGAAAATGTGATAGGGGAGCCACTATGTTATTTTCACCCACTCAATGTCATTTTTGTTTTTCAGACACAACCCCCTTAAACGATTTATTTCTATTTAAAAAAATTAAAAAATAAGGAAAAAGAAATGTCCCTGGGGCGCTGGGAGATTTCTGAAATGTTGGTGTTTGCGACTGCCATGGTTTACAGGAAAAGATGTGGGGGTTGCAGTGGCAGACAAACTGCCAGCAGAACCAGCTGAGGCTTTGCTGTCAGACACCTGACTAGGCACTTCCCCACATCCTGTTCATACTCTTTTTAAAATCTCATTGCACATGTGATCATGGTTTTATACATATTCGCATACCTTGTACAGGCAACACAATTCCACTAGCAGGGCATGTTTACTTTGTTTTTCACTCCTGTGTGTTTATGGATTGATTCGCCTCTGGGCAGGTTGATGTTGGTGGCATTCACCTCGTCAGGCACATGCTTTGTGACAGAAAATGAAGGACTGCGTGTGTTTTTCCAAGAAAACACTGGCCTCCTCTTGTGTTTTTGCTCATTTTCGACCCCTATGACGTCATTAGCTTCATTTTCTTTAACAGACCTGTTTACACTTGTCCTCTGCACACCTAACTGTTTATCCTGGGGTGCAAACGTATTTTTATGCTGTTTTATGGTTCCATCTGGGCACAGGTCAAGTTCTCCTCGTCAGGAGGAGGCGATGGTGTCACTATTAATACAAGCTTGTGTCACAAGGTGACCTTTCATCCTATAGTTTCGACATTGCCTTTTGACAATATTGTGTTTTATCTAAAGGGTAATCGGGGAATAGGTCTACAACTTCATACTGTAAAACATCACAATACATATAGGGGCACATTTACAATTATTTCACACAGCGCAGCAGAGCAGAAATGCTACAAATCTACAAAGACATGGACTATTTTTGCTCTCTCCTCGCCTAGGTGCAATTTTGGCTGTGTTGGACTCCTTCTAGCATTACGCAAGTTAAGTTAGCATTTGCGACACCATTTTGTATTCAGCCGCCATTTTGTACCATGATCGAAAATAAGCTCCTGCCTCATGTTTACCTCAGTAGAATAGCAGCTTCCATTGTTTCTCTTTAGTATTATCGAAGGTTAAGTTCCCCTGCCTTAATGAATAGATCGTCTGTCTCTGCGTACCTTTCCTCTCAAGTTAGCCCTGCTCCCACCCTAGAGAGACGAGCACGGGCAAAGTAGCCTTGAAACTAAGATAGCATGTACCCGTTCTCAAGACGGTAGCTGGCCTTTCTGCACTCCCTTTGTTCATTAGTGCCTGGGCTGGAAAATTACAGTCTGGGCGGGGTTTTAGAGGTGTTGGAAATGTATATTCTGTGTTACCGTGTGGACGGGGGCCAGTCCCTCGGCATCTATCTAAGGAAGCTGGTCAGACCAGACTCCCAACGAGCAAATACCATTAAAATAACTTTGGTTTGTATTCTCTACTGTCTGACTGACTCTTCATTTGTATGGAAGGCTGAGAGGTGGTTGTGAGTGACCCGAGTGGCCCTAGTCCCTAGCGCTAAATCAGGCATCCTTGCGCCACAGTGTAAGAGTGTCTGCATTAAAAAAAGAAGTAAGGAGGAGAAATAAAGACATTTCCCTGGTTTTTTGCCGCTATCGGTAATGCACCATTTTGGCGCAATCCCAGTTTTAAAAGTCTTTGTAAATCTGGGTATGCTTCAGTATGCTTCAAAATACATGGATGGATGCATGGGAACTCCCGTGCTCCACCCATGGAACACCTACCCATTGCAAAGTTACGCACGGCAGTGCTATGCGCTGCCTTGAGTTACTTTGTATTTACTAAACCATGCAAAGTGGCTTTGTGTGGCTTACTAAATGCCAAAAAGGATTTTGCACTGGGCTGCACCACATAGTGACACAGCCCTGATGGGAAAACATAGTATCTGAGTGTGCAATTGAGACACTCATTACACTTGCCTATCATTCACTTCAGCATTCCTTTGAGTGGCAAGAATAATCAGGGGAGAATTTTACATTTGACCTCATGCATTTTAAAAATGCTACGTTTACATATAATCATGGGTAGAACAAAACGGAAAAATTAGAACATTGCATTGTTGTTCACTGTCTTCTTCTCTATCTGTCACTTCACAAACCTCGGGCCACCATTTTCTTTACTTGAGATTAGAAGGCATTTTTGCAAAGGAAAAAACAAGAAGAGAATAGAGTGAAAAAAATAAAAGAATTCTGTGTTCCTGAGTTAGGGAAGGAAGACTAGAAGGTGTGCAGTGAAACACACACATTAAACTATACAACATGAGCGAAAATACACCAGAAAGAAGATGCCCTCCAAATTGAATTCAGAGCTTACCCAGATATTGCACTAGTAATATTGCTGCACACCGAAGAGAACTGCCACAATATTATGTACAGGGAGACCTAGTGTTAGCACTTCTGCCATCCAGGATTCTATTTTTGAGAATTAATGGGTCTTCCAGCTCTTGGATGCTACTCTCTTTGCCACAATTTGGCTCATAAGGGGCCGAAATTTTTCTCACCAAGCGCATGCGTCATTAAATGGCGGTACTGATTGGGCATGTGACTACTAATTGAAGCTTTTAAGTTGATCCTCTCAGTTATGTCAATCCACCAAGCTGAAATTTCGTTGTGGTCTATGAAAATATGCACTAGATCTGCATCCAAGACAATTGCCTCCCTAGTAATCCCCGCTAGCGGATAGACCCAGTGTGGTATTTTGCTTTGAGAACCTTGGATTTCCATTCAGTATTGAGTGTACATTGTTGGCATTTTTAGGCTACTTTTTTACAAACTGTTAGTAGATATGCGCTTGCAGTGGCGGACGTTGCTTATTTGAGTCTGTGTACCTATGCCTTGACAGCAATAAGTCAAAATCCACCTGGTTGATGCACATCTGATATCCGAGAGGATAACAGGTGACAGGCCGCACTGACCGACAGTTGCTAAGACAGTGTTGAAGAATGACACGCAAGGTCTTGGAGGCATGATGGGCCTTAATCCTGAGTAATTCGAGTCCAGCTAGTGCTGGTAATCCGGAAAGCCCTGCAGCTGGGCAGCAGCTACCTTCTCGATGATTGTTGACAACAAGTGCAGTCCAGCTTTGGGAGATAATTTGCAGATTGTCTGGATATGGAAACAATTTCTGGATCAGAGGGGCAGTACTGATCACTGTAAACTGTGGGGGATCTCACTAACGCCTATGGAGTGGTTTACCATCCATGTGACACTTGTGAGATGATAGAATCCATTCTATTAGCAACCAGCGTGGCAAAGCATCATACATATGGCAAGAGAGCTTTACTTGTTTTAGAGGGTTTTTAACTACAATCCCCTCTCCTGTCTTGAAGGCCTGAGATAAAGCCCTTCTCATAAACCGCAGTTATTTAAGCTGATTGCTCCCTTGTGCAGTTGCTGGATCAACTGTAACCCTCTCTAGACTTACAGCTTGTTGGATATATGTTGTTTTCTAGACGAAAATATATTGTAAGATTCTACTTTTCTATAGAGGCAACAGGGCCGTGTAGGACTTAGAGTGGATTAAAAAAGGACCATGAAACCATATCAATTTATTTTGGTTTATTGGTTACTTGAAAGATCAACATCCTGTAGAATTGAGTTGTGAAAATTTACTAACCAACCCGCACACTCTTAGCCGCCATCCTTGCACAGAGGTGATTGTAAAGTCATCTTTTTAGTGGTGTTATGAGGCATGGGGAAGATGCTCAACACGTTCCCTGTAACCTAATATTGTCTCCATTTGATTTGCGCTAGCCATAAGACTAAGGGTCGGCCTGACCCATAGAACAAGACATTGATAGAGGTAAATCTGCTATTTGTTGGCAAGATGGCAGCTGGTCTCTCAGCCGAGTGAGCGCTCGTAGCCTGACCTCCCTGATCCCCCCTGATGTGAGACGCCGGATCGGCATGGACTGTGGAAAAAACTACTAGAAAGATGCTAACTGCTACGAGACACTAACTGCTACCGGGAATGCTGTGGGACTCACTTCTGGCAAAATACTTCGTAGAGGGCTGCCCAAGATTGCTGCGCTTCCTTGGCTGCTGAGAAGCTTTCTGGCTGGTGTCTGCCGGACATGGCTGGATTGTTGGCCGGTCTGAATTGCCGCCGAAGAGTGCAAGGAGCGGAAAGACCCGCGGTACAGGAGGAAGCGTCATACTGAGCAAGCCTCCGGAAAACAACTCAAACAAACAACGACGTGGAGTGGCTGAAGATTGCAACAGCAGCTCGTTCAGTAACACGATAGCGGGAAAAGAATGACTCCCGCGATCTTCATGGCAGCCAGGAAAGGCAAAAAGCCACCTTTGGGACAGGACACACCCGAGGAAGCTGCCGCATCAAGAGTCTTTGCCAAGGTGAGCGAGGGAGACAGTGGTACCCCATGATCTACTAAGACTACCACAATGTTAGTGAGAAAGGGGGACTCTTGAAGGACTTGGCTAATTAAGGCCCAGTGGTGCCAGGGAACAACACCTATAACCTTCGTGGGATACCTGTTTCGGCGCACTAAAGACAGAGACACGGGAGACTTCCTTCGGCGTCAAAGATCAGAGTTTATTTCTGCAGGGAGGCAAAAGTCACTAGAAGTACAACAGCGTGTAGGTTCTACGAGTCTGCTTCGAATTGCTTATGTGAGTCGCTCTCTTTTATACAAGATTTTGCCATTGCACAACATGTGAACAAAAGGTTACTACCCAGTTCCCATAATGAACATCAAAAAGGGTCGCTTTCATGCTTTCAGAACCCCGGAACATAATCGAAGTAACATCACCGGTTCCCAACTGTAAAAGCACATCTTCCCACCATTAGGCACATTCCACTTGAGTTGTAAATGAGCAAGAGAAAAGAGACAAGAACAGCTGCTAGGAAGTCAGACACATCTAGAGAAAAGAGTGTGGGGGTAATATTGGAAACATGATCGTAGGATCAAAGAGCTTGATCCCAGCATATGCACGGCTGAAACAATAAGCCGGCACGGCTAGATTACCCTCAAGCTGAGCCATTTGCCTCTGCAGTGTCATTCCTCCGGTCATAAAGACGTGTGAAAGGAATATGCGTCTTCCGTATGGCTTGGGAACTAAAGGGGTCATGAGGCGAACAGTTGCCTGCTCGCTGACTACGTGAGGGCAAGAAACAAAATGGATGCCGTATCTAAAATGGAACCCGAGGGTTCAGGTAAGAAACACGTAATTTAGGCGAACCGTGTCAAGTAGTGCAACGAAAACGCGTGCACTTACCGAACTCGCCATTTTCGGTTCATAGATACCAAACTCGTTCATGTTTGGCAATGCCCAAAACACCGTAACGATTTTCACGGAACCTCAGACGCTCCTTTTGCCCTCATGTAGGCAAGCACTAGTCGAAATCATAATCGATCTCGATATTCATCAGATACGAATAATTGTTTTGACCAGCGAAATGCGGGGTCAGTTAGATCTTCACAATATCATGTGGACGATTACTACGTTGAACATGAGACTGTTGCAAACGATCATTACTAGGACAGCCACCGACAAAGAGAGGGAGTAGTATCTATTGTGAAAGTCCGTCGATCTAGAGCCAGGCACTTAAAAGTCAACTGGATGCATTTGTGTTACCTACGGGTGCGGCTTTGATTCAATACGTTGACGACCTATTAGTGGCAGCTGATACGGAGGCTATTTGCAAAACGGCTACAGTATCACTATTGCGCTATGTACATGACTTACATCACAAGGTGTCACCTTCCAAGCTGCAATATTGTTGCCAAGAAGTAACCTACTTAGGTCACTTATTGTCAAAAGAAGGGAGAAGGTTGACCCCAGAGAGAATTGCAGCGATTTCTCGAATGACTGTGCCAAAAACTCAGAGAGATGTACGTGCCTTTCTAGGTATTACATCATACTGCAGACAGTGGATTCCAAATTTTTCACTATTGGCGAAACCATTGTTAGCTCTCACGTGCAAGGATGTTCCGACTCCTTTGCCATGGACTGAAGAGTGTCAGAAAAGTTTCTCTGAATTACGTGATGCGTTGTGTTCGGCTCCTGTGTTAGGTACTCCTGATTACAGTAAGCCGTTTACACTGTACGGTCACGAGAGGGATGGTTGTGCGTTGAGTGTCTTGACGCAACAATTTGGTGACAAACAGCGCCCATGCGCATATTTTTCTTCGACCTTAGACCCAGTAGCTAGAGCTTTGCCGAGTTGTTTAAGAGCAACAGCGGCAGCTGCGGCGTCCATTCGACAATCCGCAGGTCTGGTCATGGATAATATGCTTACGGTGATGGTTCCTCATGCAGTTGACACTCTCTTGAACCGAACAAAAACTCAACATTTGACAAGCGCAAGGTTGTCTGGGTATGAGTTGACGTTACTGGCTAGTCACATACGCATAAAACGATGTAATGTGTTGAACCCAGCAACATTGTTACCGATCAACATGGAGTCAAGTGGTGAAGCACCACATGACTGTTATGTGAGAACTGAGGAGGAAACAAAGGGTCGTATTGACCTGAAAGATACTCCATTGGTAGATCCCGATGGTACTTTATATGTGGATGGTTCCTGTTTTAAGTTGCCGAATGGTGATGTGACGACCGCGTATGCTGTAGTGACATTGGGTACGGTTGTAGAAACTGCAAGATTGAGTCAGAATTCGGCTCAGGCTGCTGAGCTGATCGCCTTGACGAGAGCGTGTGTGTTGTCCAGAGGAAAACGGGTGAATGTGTTTACCGACAGCCAGTATGCTTTTGGTGTGGCGCACAGTTTTGGGCGATTGTGGAGAGAAAGAGGATTCTTGACGTCGCATGGCACGAAGATTCAGCATGGACAGCTTGTGAACGACCTTCTAGATGCACTTACATTGCCTAAGCAGGTGGCCATAATCAAATGAAGTGCGCATCGGAAAGTGACGGATGATGTTGGTCGTGGTAATGCGTTTGCAGATGAGATTGCTAAGGAGACAGCTAAAGATCTGGCAAATCGAATGTATGTTACGAGTTCAGTGAGATGGCCAACGGAGACTAGTATGTGTGAAGACACAGTTGAGAGTGTGAAAGGAATACAGAATGAGGCCACTAAGACGGAAAAGACAAAGTGGAAAGAGAGCACGGGGAAGTTGGCTGAGAATGGATGTTGGGTTGATTTGTCAGAAAAACAGAGATGGATGTTACCGGATGCATATGTGCTCGCTGTTGTTACAATGGCTCATGGTACAGCACACATAAGCGCAAAAGGCATATGCAAGTTGTTGTCTCCTGTATGGAAGAATGATGGGATTACTAAGTGTGCAGAGAGAGTGGTTAAGAATTGCATGGTGTGTTTGATGTATAATCCCGGTAAGGGCACTCCCACTCCTCCTGGTCATTTCGCCCCTCCTACATGCCCTTTCGAAGTTATCCAGTTGGACTTCATCCACATGGAGAGATGCAACAATTTGAAGTATGCTTTGGTTGTAGTATGTGCGTTCTCCAGATGGATTGAGGCTTATCCCCTTAAGGACAATACTGCCCTATCCACAGCAAAAATTCTGCTCAAAGAGTATTTCCCCAGATACGGCATGCCTCGGATTGTATGGTCGGACAACGGAAGTGAGTTTGTGGGAAGTGTGATGAAGAGTGTGTGTCGTGGCTTAGGGATAGTACAGAAATTTCATAGTGCTAATCATCCTCAGTCAGCGGGCTTGGTGGAAGGATACAATGGCACCCTGAAACTAAAACTTGCTAAAATTCAGGCAACAACTGGTTTATCATGGCCAGATGCTTTGCCTCTAGCTCTCTTATCGACCAGGGCAACTGTGCACTCTCGAGTAGGGCTGAGCCCATATCAGATTGTGTTCGGCCGACCTGCTAATATTTGGGGAGTCCCGAGGCCTAAAGAATTTGATAGAATTGAATATACAATGTTGATTGATTACCTTCATGATCTGACTGCTAAATTGAGTTTGATTCATCAACAGGTCTTTGAGGCTCTGCCATCACAAACAGAGGGTCCTGGTCATCGGCTCCAACCAGGGGACTGGGTCTTGACCCGTAACTTCGGCCGAAAACGAAACCTTGAGCCGAGGTTTGTGGGACCCTTCCAGGTGCTACTGGCAACGAGGACGGCGGTTCGGCTAGAGGGACGGAAGCACTGGGTGCATGCCACCCACACCAAGAAGGTCCCGCTTCCTTTGCCGGCGGATACTTGGATGAGAAGAGGTTTTTCCTCGTCTGAAACCGACGCTCCACATCGTTTTGTCCTGTTCAGCGAAGCTCAGCCCATATCTGACACCCCTGTTGATCCCCCTTTAACAATTTCCTTCCCGTCAACTTCGGAGAAGTCGAGTGCTGAACAATTGCCTGAACGATCGAACACTAATTTGCCATCCAATCCACTGTTTGAAGATCAGACTCGCCCTGGGAGCAGCCGATACTTTTTTCGTCCACGCACAAAAGACTAATAAAATAGATTTTTATTAATTTTTGGAATTCACATTTGCCCTGAACATTGTGGACATTTTATATTGTGTACCTTTTCCTTTTTTTTCGTGCAGCCAAAGAACCTTATAGTAAATTGAATGTTCAATTTATCTAGAACCTATCATCTGGGTTGGCCGTAGGGCCGTGCGGGTACTTTCTTCTGTTTAGCAGCTATCGACACTAGGTCGGTTTCTTTTTGTCAATTTCTGGGAACTCCTGGGAATTGATAATCGCTACTCAGAACAAAGTGCGTCAAGAACGTCGCGGACGGTCGTTAGAGGATGGAATTTTCTAAGCTGTCGAAAGAAGAGAAAATGTCGGCGCAAGGATCTACGTTAAATAAGGTGTTTCGTACAAGATGTTTTTTGCTACAGGTTTTCATGTTGTTCCTGACTGTATCTATGCTGCTAGTGGGTGGAGTATATTTTGGTTTTCAATCACTGTTGCCTTCTACTATACCTACTCCTCCTTCTCATGAGCTAAATTTCGTCTCTACTGTTTCTCCACATTCTTTTCACATACTGCCCCAACATGAGCAAGTCAGATGTGCGGAATTTAGAAACAATTCTTTTGTGCAACTTTTGCATCAGCATCAGTTGGTGGTAAATACTACAAATTGTTGGGTGTGTGGGCTAATGCCACATACCATGGACAGGGGTATCCCGTATTTCGTTCTTCCGTACAGCCCCCAAGGGTCAGCTCGAGCATTTCAAGCTATGTTTCGTAGTGCACTAGATTCCTACCCCCATCGAGAGCCACGCTCAGCCAACTTTGGTCCTGGCCCGTACCACAAGTCTCTGGCAATAGCTATTGCTGATTTAGATAGAGATATTTTTGACGCATCGCTTATCCCAGAGGAGGAGGTGCGAGCCTATAGGGAACTAAGTGAGACTGAGTATAGTGTATCAGTGGGTGATAGGCAGCTTAAAAGCTCATCTCCAATCTGGATTGTACCTCACCTAGGCCACTTTTGTCTGCAAGGTCGTGGCCGAAATCCAAGAGCCCAGCTTGGGAAGAGCGCTTGTGTGGATACTTACGTTCTACCGATGCTCTCTTCCCCTGTCTTCCTAACTGCCAAGGGTACCTATTTTGTATGTTATGATCGAGCATATTCGTGGTTACCTCATGACTTCTCGGGTACCTGCTATATTGCAAATCTCTTGCCTCCGACTTTCACTGTTGCTTCAGATTATCACCGAACTAGAGTTGAGAGAGGTGTTATTAGCAGAGAAGATACTGCCGGTCAAGAGGCAGGAGACTTCTTTAAGGGGTTCCTACCGTTTTGGGGCCCTATGGTCAATAGCAGAAATCTGAGACAGTTAACTCGTGTAGTAGAGTCAACTGCTAACATAACCGCAAGTGCCCTTGGTAATTTGATAGCTGAGCTTCAAGCGGATAGGCTTATGACGTTACAGAACCGTATGGTTCTAGACATTGTTCTAGCAGATAGAGGAGGTGTGTGCAAGGTCATCCATTCGAGCTGCTGCATATTCATACCTGATAACGCTCCAACGGTTTATCAAGCCATCTCCAAGTTGCACAAAATCTCGGAGTCCATACACGTGGACGAGGGAAATTGGACGCTTCTAGGATGGTTTTGGGGCCTGATGTCAACTTGGGGTTGGAAGATTCTGATGATTATAGGGGTTGTTGTGACGTTTCTGTTCACGTGTTGTCTTTGTGTACAGTGTGGTCCTGCCTTATGTGTCCTTTGTGCTACAACGTGTATAAGAAGGCCATCTGTTACCAATGAGGCATTGATGGATAGAATAATGTTTCAGCAACATCAGAATGATCTGATGAATATCGAGATCGATTATAATTTCGACTAGTGCTTGCCTACATGAGGGCAAAAGGAGCGTCTGAGGTTCCGTGAAAATCGTTACGGTGTTTTGGGCATTGCCAAACATGAACGAGTTTGGTATCTATGAACCGAAAATGGCGAGTTCGGTAAGTGCACGCGTTTTCGTTGCACTACTTGACACGGTTCGCCTAAATTTCGTGTTTCTTACCTGAACCCTCGGGTTCCATTTTAGATACGGCATCCATTTTGTTTCTTGCCCTCACGTAGTCAGCGAGCAGGCAACTGTTCGCCTCATGACCCCTTTAGTTCCCAAGCCATACGGAAGACGCATATTCCTTTCACACGTCTTTATGACCGGAGGAATGACACTGCAGAGGCAAATGGCTCAGCTTGAGGGTAATCTAGCCGTGCCGGCCTATTGTTTCAGCCGTGCATATGCTGGGATCAAGCTCTTTGATCCTACGATCATGTTTCCAATATTACCCCCACACTCTTTTCTCTAGATGTGTCTGACTTCCTAGCAGCTGTTCTTGTCTCTTTTCTCTTGCTCATTTACAACTCAAGTGGAATGTGCCTAATGGTGGGAAGATGTGCTTTTACAGTTGGGAACCGGTGATGTTACTTCGATTATGTTCCGGGGTTCTGAAAGCATGAAAGCGACCCTTTTTGATGTTCATTATGGGAACTGGGTAGTAACCTTTTGTTCACATGTTGTGCAATGGCAAAATCTTGTATAAAAGAGAGCGACTCACATAAGCAATTCGAAGCAGACTCGTAGAACCTACACGCTGTTGTACTTCTAGTGACTTTTGCTTCCCTGCAGAAATAAACTCTGATCTTTGACGCCGAAGGAAGTCTCCCGTGTCTCTGTCTTTAGTGCGCCGAAACAGGTATCCCACGAAGGTTATAGGTGTTGTTCCCTGGCACCGCTGGGCCTTAATTAGCCAAGTCCTTCACTCTGAGCTCGGTTCCAGTCCTGCAGTGCAGAGACAGGTTTCACTGCCTGATGCTGGGAGGGGGGGTCTCACCAGCCGAGGAGACTTCAGAAACACCTATAAGCCTAGAAACAGAAGCTCTGTTGTCTTCTGGCAGCAGGGTGTGTGCAAACAAAATGGATAGCTCCAATGACAGTGTAGAAACAGAGCGTGTAAATTTGATGGAGATAGATACAGAGGTGCCCTTTTTTCGCTCTCAGACCACTCCAGTTCCTCTGGTGACGAATCCCAACAGATGTCTGAAGATCCTTTCGGTTTAGCAAGTGGGCGGTGGAGCGAAACCAGTAGTATATGTCAGGAGAAAGAGACCCCCAGAAATGATAACAGGGCATCTAGCTCTGGGACTGTACGCAAGAAAACTGTACCACACACATCACAGTGGATTGATACACAGGTCACTCTAGGTCAAAACTCAAAGGAGAAATTGGGCAATGTACCCAATAATGTGCCTTTACTGGGGGGGGCAAGACCAGCACTGTTCACACGAGTGCCCAGAGGGTATTTCATTGCCAGTCATATACGAGACAATGATGGCACATAGAGAAGAAAGCCGGGCAGAAAACCAGAAAACTCAAGGCGCATGCAGGAAATTGCAGAATTTGATTCGGAGAGTGGCCAAATCCTGTTCAGAAATTGTGGAAAGGATATCCGAAGCTGAGAATCGAATCCCTACTCTTGAGGTAGCACAAAAAATAGCCACTGACGTGCTGACAACACACAGGGATGACCTATCCTGGAAGATTGAGGACATGGAAAATTGCCTACGGCGGAATAATTTAAGAATTCTTGGCGTACCTAAAGGGGTCGAAGGTTCAGACTCCCGGAAATTTGTTGTGAAACTTTTTACAGAGGCTTTCTTGGAACTGGTTCAGTGGGCATGGGACACTGAGATACAAGGTGCACACAGATTTCCTTTTCAAATGAAACAGAATCAAACCAATTTGAGGCCCAGAGCTATAATGATATGTCTGTCTAATTTTCTGTCCAAGCAGGTGTTGTATGATTTAGCCAGGCCAGATAGACAGAGAAAAGCGGTTGGTGTAGAGTTTTTTGTTCGTCTTGATTTTTGTCCTACTACTGTGCAAAAAAGGTGGCAACTACGGCAGTTAATCACGCCGTTCTAAGATAAGGGTGCACAAGCATTCCTTTTAAGTCCAGCTAAGTTGAAAATAATATATAAAGATAAAACAAGATATTTTACACCCGAGCTGAAAGCAAAAGTGTATTTGCAAGAGATTAAGCCTTAGGGTAGATAACACACAAGTAA
The DNA here is from genome assembly GCF_964261635.1 of Lissotriton helveticus. Taxonomy (NCBI): domain Eukaryota; kingdom Metazoa; phylum Chordata; class Amphibia; order Caudata; family Salamandridae; genus Lissotriton; species Lissotriton helveticus. Next base: position 460,382,879 of record NC_136073.1, read on the forward strand.
GGGAAACCCTAGCTAAACGCCGACTGGAATAATGTTTGTAGTCTCTGCAGATTGTTGAAGGTTTATGCTGATTCACATGGTAGTGAATTCCTTGTCTTTTTTGGGGTCTTTTCCCCATACACTGTTTAAACGTTTTTTTTTTTTATTGTTTGATTTATGGTGAAGATAGGGGTAATAGGCACTCGGGGGAACACGGGGGTACAGGGGTGGGTACGAGGCTCTCCATCACTGTAGACCGTTGGGTCTATCAGCCTCTTCGATGGGGTGGGGAGGGCGATGAGGGGAGGAGGGGTGGCGCTGCGGTGCAGGGAGTAGGGTGGCTACCAAGAGGGGCGGGGTGGGAAGGGTAAAAATGATTTAAAAAGCCATTAGTAACTACAAGATTTATGAAGGACAGAGAGATGATGTTAACAGAGACAGGAAACTATGTCTGTTTGTTTAACTCAGGATAAAATGGCATTTTTAACTGTATGTAAATGTGCGGGAGGGGGAAACTGCAAAGAGTGGCACGTGAAATAAGGAATATGTCACCCGATGTAGTCTGTATCCAAGAGACACATGTCCCTTGGAGCAAACACAATATATTGAAGGAGCTAGGTTATGAGCTACAGGTGTGTACTTCTCAAGGGACTACCACTTGAGATGTTGCTATACTTGCGAAGAAAAGGCCTTTTAAAAATCACGGAAAGGGCAGCAGATAAATATGGGTGATGGGCCATGATGGAATGTATCACAGCTTATGAGAAGTGTACAATCTGATCTGTATACGGCTCGAATCATGATGAATCACAAATCATTGAATCCTAAAATATAGAATTGGCCAACTGGGCAACTCCTCTAATACTTACGGGGGATTTTAATATCCCATTAGGATAAGTGACTCATAGGTTGGGGGGAGATAAATACGTTGGCAAGAAACATAAGGTACACAAAACCTTACAGCAGCTTCTTGACAAACATGGCCTAACCGATGTATGGCCCAGGTTAAAACAGCCAGAACCAGGGTACACACATTATTCCTGCCCTCATCAAAAGTTATCTAGGTTAGATTATTTTTTTGTAATGAACACTTGACTAAAAGATGCAAATATACAGGTTTTTCCCCGAATAACCTCGGACCACAACCTAGTACTTTTGAAACTTGTAATGCATGGCTTAATACGACCCAGAAGTACACTCTACTTTCACAGGAAGCTACTACTAAATGAAGAGTTTATTAGTCACGCACAAAAATGGGTAACACAATTTCTAGCCATAAATCGTAACTCCACTAAATACGGTATAGACTGGGATGCAATGAACGCAGGGCTTAGGAGATAGATACTAAGCTATGGACTATATGCGCAGAAACAACTTAGACAGCACCAAATGGTATTATATGAGGAACTACGATGCTCTGAGTGCAATTTGATAGAATCAGTACAGGGAAAGCTAGATATTGCACAGGCACAAACAGAGGTGGCATGGTGCAAAGCTAAGATAAATGAGGAATGGGCCAAAGATATTGCAAAGAATACCAGCTTTTTAAGAGTGAGTGTTATGAGTTTGGGGAGGCAACAGGGAGATGCCTTGCAAAAAAGATCAGATCTAAAGAGGTAGAAAACTCTATTGCGGCAATTCAGGATTCCGCTGGGAGCATAGTAGAAACGGCGGAGGGGATTCTAGAGGTATTTAGAGTTTTTTACGAGGAGCTGTACTCAGCAGACACTGCCACTCAAAGAGGAGGGGAGGATTTATATAGTGATTCTCTTGGGGAAACTATGAAGGAAGAAGATCAGAGAATGCTAGAAGAGCCTATCTCAATGCAAGAGCTAATACACGCTGTTGGTTCATTAGCTACAGGGAAAACTGCTGGCCGCGATAGGCTTCCATTAGAACTATATAAACTTGTATTGCCAGAAATACAATTAGACATGCTAGCTGTTTTTTGGGAGGCACAAGAGGGCGCTGCCCCTACATCTTTGGATGAAGCCAGTATCATTATTTTTCTTAAAAAAGATAAACCTCCCACACTGCCAGGGTCGTTTAGACCGATCTCGCTTATAAATTGGGATGGGAAAATCTAGGCAAAGATATAAGAATCACAGCTTTCTCGTGTGATTACACTCCTAGTTTAGGTACATCAACACGGATTCATACCAGGTAGAGGCACAGTCAATCATATAAGTAGAGTTACGACAATGCTAGATATCGCCAATAAACGTAAAATTGCCATGTGGGGTGATAATATTGGACGCAGAAAAAGCGTTTGAAAGTGTCTCCTGGGAATTTCTTTGGGCAACAATGAGGTGGTATGGGTTTGGTGCTGGGTTCATTCAGGCAATTAAAACAGTGTACAGATTACCAAGGGCGCAAGTGTGTTGCTAGGGTTAGAATCGAAGCCTGTGTCTATATTAAGAGGTACCCGGCAGGGTTGCCCCTGCTGTCCCCTGCTATTCGCGCTATATATTAACCCGTTCTTGAATCTATTGGAACAAAGGCTAAATATATCATTACTAGGCCCTAGGCAAGACCGGGTTAAAATATTTGCATATGCAGATGACATAGTGATAGTCTCACCGGATCCTGCCATCACGCTGGTGGAGACCGAACTCTTTGCATGAATTTTTGGGATGAGCTCCGGGTACAAACTAAACATAGCAAAAACACAGGATACATGCACCGATCAGGCACCTTTTACTGACCCAAGAGTTGTGGAGGAGGCAATATATTTGGGAGAAGGTTTGAACGCATCCCTTGACACGATGGTCATGTCTAATTGGGAGCCTTCGCTCTCTAAGATCAAAAAAGATTTGGACAAGATGGAAGGACTTCATTTATCAATGTTGGGCCGATGTAATGTTCTAAAAATGAACATCTTGCCAAAGGTTCTTTATTTTTTTTAGGGCAGTCCCACTTGAAATTTCAAGAAAACAGATTCAGAGACTACAGTCTATCTGTAGTTGTTTTTTATGGGTACAGGGCAAACCTCGTCGAGCATGGAAATTTATGACCCTTCCGCGTGAACGAGGAGGTTGGGCAGTTCCTAACTTCCTGTTGTATTACTGGGATTGCCTATTGCAGTATGTGGGAATCAGTGGTGGCTGGTGACATTTGAAAGTGGTGAGGCGTAAACTTTCTGTATGAGTGTACTGTGGCGAGCAAGCGCAGCGAGCGAGCCCGAACATTTTAAGGAGGGTTCGGGGGGTTTCCCCCCCCCCCCCGAGAAATTTTGAAAAAAGAGTGGGTAAATTGGGCATTTTCAAGCAAATTTAAGAAGCAGAAAGGTTAAATAAAGCAAATGTGAAAGTGTAGATATGACATCAATTAAGAGATTTCATATGATAATGACATAGGTAGCTTCTTATTCAATATAACCAGATAACTTCACAACCCCCAAATACACAGCACACCGACTCACCTGTAAGCATTGTATTTTTATTTACTCTTGCCTTCTCAATATTTTTGCAAGCATGTACCTCCTTCACACACAGTTCCACAGAATCACAATTGCATCTGTAATAATTGACCATTGCTCAGTATGTTCAGCAAAGATGCCAAGGATTGGATGACCAAGTATTCTGAGCACCTTTTTGACCCACTGAAAGGCACTGGGAGAAATGTGCGCTGCCTTCAGCCTCTAAAGCTCTCAATGGTCTCCCATTAAAAATGCCTGAACGTGACTCCGTTAAAAGTATGAACCGTACAATAGAAATATGCTACACAATAAATGCACAACTACAACATCCTGGAATTGGATGCTCATTTTATAACAATTCAGCAGTCAGTTTCTGTTTTATGTAACTCTTTCAGATCAGGGCTCGGTTTCCTTTGAAAGAGCCTTCGATCCTGTAAAGTGCATTGCTCTGGAGGATATGGCATTTAAAACACAGCTTTATGGTGTGTACATCATGACACACTGAGCCCTGCTTATTGCAGCTCACAGTAGCATAAAATGGTTGGTGCCTTTGGGCAGTTAAAGAGAAAGCTCTTGACTCTAAGCCCCTCTCCTCTATCCTCTGCCTCCTGTGCTTGATTTGTAAAAAGAAAAGTGCCAGGGCCCCCATCAGGAGGCCACTGCAGCCTACACCACCCATTGCTTCTGCTAACGCTACCGGTGACAATACCAAACCAGCTGCTAACCATCTCACTCCTACAAGTGTGACTGTTCAGACTATTCCAGGTCCCCACAGTTTAGCAAGGGTGGCAGGTATTAGTCATTTTTAACTGTATAATAAATTAGTAAGCAAATGTTGTTTTGCTCACTCTAAATCAGGCAAACAGCCCACTATGTGGCGGACTGTCATAAGGGCCCATGCTGCCAATTCAGTGCCGGTGTGGAGCACCAGAAACCACCGGCTCAAATTAAGCACTGTCTGCCCCTAAGCAGCATGCGCATTCAAAGAGTGCAAAGATCACATGTCACTTGTTTCTAGAAACAGTAATTACTGTATCCAGCTGTGAAGTTCTGCCCTCATTTGTCAGTACAGCAGCGGCTTCTGTGATCTTGTACAATTTTATCACCATTATTAGGCAGTTTCACTTAAGTAAACTCTTTGCGTTCTGCCAACCAAACCTTATTTTCAGAAACACATGAAGAACATCAAGGTCAGCCTCAGTTTCTGTTTTATGTAACTCTTTCAGATCAGGGCTCGGTTTCCTTTGAAAGAGCCTTCGATCCTGTAAAGTGCATTGCTCTGGAGGATATGGCATTTAAAACACAGCTTTATGGTGTGTACATCATGACACACTGAGCCCTGCTTATTGCAGCTCACAGTAGCATAAAATGGTTGGTGCCTTTGGGCAGTTAAAGAGAAAGCTCTTGACTCTAAGCCCCTCTCCTCTATCCTCTGCCTCCTGTGCTTGATTTGTAAAAAGAAAAGTGCCAGGGCCCCCATCAGGAGGCCACTGCAGCCTACACCACCCATTGCTTCTGCTAACGCTACCGGTGACAATACCAAACCAGCTGCTAACCATCTCACTCCTACAAGTGTGACTGTTCAGACTATTCCAGGTCCCCACAGTTTAGCAAGGGTGGCAGGTATTAGTCATTTTTAACTGTATAATAAATTAGTAAGCAAATGTTGTTTTGCTCACTCTAAATCAGGCAAACAGCCCACTATGTGGCGGACTGTCATAAGGGCCCATGCTGCCAATTCAGTGCCGGTGTGGAGCACCAGAAACCACCGGCTCAAATTAAGCACTGTCTGCCCCTAAGCAGCATGCGCATTCAAAGAGTGCAAAGATCACATGTCACTTGTTTCTAGAAACAGTAATTACTGTATCCAGCTGTGAAGTTCTGCCCTCATTTGTCAGTACAGCAGCGGCTTCTGTGATCTTGTACAATTTTATCACCATTATTAGGCAGTTTCACTTAAGTAAACTCTTTGCGTTCTGCCAACCAAACCTTATTTTCAGAAACACATGAAGAACATCAAGGTCAGCCTCAGACTGTCTAGAACACAAAATACGCTCCAGTATTGGCACCAAAATAAAAGCAGACCCTAGATAGCTACAAACAGGCCCACGTGATGAAATTTGCAAATAAGGGCAAATTTGAACTTGTGAAGACATGGTGATGGTGTATAGTTCTCTTACAGTACCTTAGACAGCATGCATTTGTGTTTTTGCTGTAGTGAATGTCTGCGGTAATATGATCAGAGAAAGCAACAGTAAACATGAACCTAGGTAGTAGCTAGGTAGTAGCAGCAGCACACAAAACAGGCCAACACACAGCCACAAAAAAACAGGCCCACACACAGTTGTCGGACCAGCCCAACGAGCACTGGCAGATTGCCCTTCATGTTAGTCTAGTCCGGCCCCACAGAAAGAACGCCGAGCAGGCCCGACTTCACCCAGAAATCAAACTCACACACGCACACACTCTAAGACATCTGAGCACTTCGATGTCTGGACAGGCCCAGTCTCACCCAGAAATCAAATTCACACACACACTCTAAGACATGTAAGCACTTCGACGCCTTGTCAGGGGTAATATGTGCTATATAAATAAAACTACAATTACAATCTAAACTGTTGCTGTGCCTCACCTCCGCTCCTTTAAAAGAGTTTGGCGAGCATCTTCTAACATGCCTAGCCATTGAAAAAATATATGTAACCTGGAAACATTTTCTGCGGCAGCAAAGCACTTTAACGTTCACAGAGCCTAACTGGACGAAAGACACCTGTTTTCTTAACATGGCAAAGGTTAATTTTAAAGCAATCTTTTGTTATAACAGCGGAATTGGTCTGCGATATTTGTTCTGGACTCAAACCAACCCTCGGGCACTGCCTGATTGCCCTGTTGAACAGTCCAACCCTGGCGCTGAATATGACTTCCATGTCATCAAGCTGTAGGAAGCTCAGAGGCACGCATCATAGCCGCTATGAGACACCAACTTTTCCCCCACACTCCAACACTCAGGAAAATTCTGCATTCATTTGTATTTCCAAAACTAAACTCAATGAAAATAGCACATGAAAATGAAAACTAACTATTCAACAGACAGATTTTAATTACATCAAAATGCATCCCGTGGGTATAGCCACAACCATATTGTTAGCAGCACCTTGAGCCTATTTTCTTGTCTTGTGGAATTCACTCCAAACATCCATTTCAGTTCAAGTACTGGCATGCATAGATGTAAATTCAGAATAACCACCTCTTCAAATGACATTTCAGACACACAACACTCCTGAAGACTCAACAACCAAATGTACTCAAGGACTGGCTACTTCCCCATAACAAGGCCAAACTAAAATGCTGGACTTTGCAACTGAAAATAAAATATATGAACTGCTATTTGCTTACTTTGGACCTATTTCAGTCTGCACACTATAATAATACACCTATTTTTTTGTTTTAAATAAAACCACCAACGCACAAATGCATCGCAACATGTGAGGTAGGTTTGTGCTTCACAAACATTGTGCACCTTGCAAGTTTGATATTTGTACATATAGGCACATAATATTCAGAAAGGGAAGCGAAGGTGAAAAAGAATTGAAAAACGCCACGTTTCTTTATTAGGCTCTGAGGTGTTCTTTGTCCCAAAAGGATCATATTTGCCTCGACTTTAAGACGCATAGAACGTTTTTTCAACCTGGAGTTCGTAGTGGTACATGCCATTTTAACATTCAATGGATATATAGGATGGGCACACAGGTGTAAAGGGGGCATGCGGTATACACCCGTTACGACGCAACTTTTACTCCGCACTACCATTACAACGCGGGCATTACAACGCATGGCATTACAACGCATTGCGCTGGGGGGCGCTCTAGGATAAGAGGTAAGTTTAATTTACTATCCAACACCTTCCCTAGGGTCCACGGGGACTGGAGTTAGAATAGTAAATTATACTTACCACTATCCAGCACCCCAAAGCGCTATGCGTTGTAACGGTATTCGTTGTAAATACCGCGTTGTAATGGTACGCGGAGTAAAAGTATGCGTTGTAACGTCATACATCCGGGCATGCTTAGATTGCAATATGGGATCCCACTATGCACTACCTTAAAAATATATTTAGGAACCACTGACATCAGGTAACATCAGGTCAATGCCTATGCTAATTACCATCAAGTGGAAGCAGTTGGTAAAGATGGGCACTATTAAAGGGAAGTTCAAACATTCACACTGGCTTCTTTCTGTGTGATGTTAATGCGAAGGCGTGCGCTAGGAGCTACACACAGGAGCAGAACACAGGAGCAGCGCTCTAGGCAGAGTCACCCGGGCCTCACCAACACATAAAACCCTTCACAATTACCAGCACAGACACTGAAGTACCCAACTGCCACCCTAAATAGCATAGGCACACAAACTCTACTGGTCTGGCCCGTACAATTACCAGAAACACAGAACTGAAAACACATGTCCACTACACACCTCACACTCAGATGTACCATCAAACATACCACAGGCCTACATCCAACTCACAAAAACCCCAACATCGCAGAGTGACCATACACCCATCTAAAGACACACTGGCATGCACCAAATCCAAGACCAACACAATCACAATACACACAGAGCCTACATAGACCCTTACACTTTTGAGATCTCAGGCACCAAACATACAAGTACACTCAACATACCAGACATCAAATACTACCCGCCACACATACTCAGCTCTGTTAACATACAAAGATGTGTGTGCGCGCACACACATGCCCAAATTCACTCAATAAACATTATCGAGAACAGACACATAACACACCATAGACACAAATGAAACACCTGCATAGACCCCCTACAGACAGAACCATGGACATGCTCCTTCTCCCTCACACACATGTATAACACAGGAATAAACACTGACATACATCTAAACCCATGCACCTACTCTGTAGACATAAATTATGACACACACCACAGGACCACAGCTAAAAACCTGGCACCCACATACACATTTTATGTCACACACAACACCTCCAACACACAAGCGTTCCCATCATGAATGCACATGTGCACAATAGCTCGACCTCACATGCAAAAACATAGCCAACACCTTCACTGTGCATACACACATAGAACATACAGGACACACATTCGCACACACACTTATGCCACAACCACACTAATGATAAAAATAGTCAGGGCCACTGTAATTATGCAACAGGGAAGAATCGAATTATGCACGTTCCCTGCAAGCACACTGACTGCAAGAACTGACCGTGTATGCGCACGTCTAAGAGCAGCCTCTCAAACACACGCACAGTGTACAGTCCTGGCACACAACCCCTCACCTTGACACTCACATACACAGGCAGCACAATAACACCATAGGCCTGTAAACTCACACATACACACCCGCCCCCACCATTCCTAACCTAACCCCCACCCCTGCCCGAAGGAAGAAGATTAAGACTTGCTTGACCCTTTATTTCAAAGGTTGGAGTTCCTCAGATTCCAGTTTACAAATGGAAAGAAAACACCCTAGACTAGGCTTGGAGGTTTCTGTGCAGGAAAACAGATTTTTCATTGTTGGAAAAAAAATAGAAAGCTCAATTGCACCCAGACACATTTTCTGCGTTTTTAATTGTGAACCGTGCGCAATTTCGCTCTTTCTTATGTGGGAATTCACAAACCTTTGTTGCCACTGTTTCCCAGGGTACTTTATGCAACCATTAAGAATTTGAGATATTCGTCAGTCTGCGACCAGGTTTTGTTTAAATGTTTACTTGTTGTGAGTTGGGCCTCTGCGCCTTTCACTGTGGGTGTGTCTGTATATTCATCAACCTTTCCGTTACCCCGCTCCTGAAAAGGGGGGGCCGCTCGGCCCTTCCGCCCACATGGCGGTGCGGCGCCCGCCCCCTCCTCCGGCCTCTCGGTGGTGGGGGGGTGTCGCGGGTTGATGACACGCGCGGCCCCCACCGATTGGCTGATGCCTCCCCCGTGACCCGGAAGCAGTTGGACAGCTTCCGGGGCAGAGGGGGCGGGTCGACTGGGGGGCGGGCCTGCGGGGCCGGCGACCCCTTGATGTTGTAGCCCCTTAAGAGGCCCGGGGAGCGAGCTGGGCGCCCTCCATGTCCCTGGCTCGCTCCCCGCATACCTCGGGTGCCCCACGCTTGAGCGAGAAACACGTGTGGGACGGGTGGAAGGAATATGACATTTCATTCAGGAAAGCTAAAGAATTCAATCCCTCTTTAACATGGGATATGGTAGATTCCCTGTCATGGTACAGCCAGATAACTGGGGGGTCAGCAGCAATGGGGGCAACTGGTGCACAGAAAATATACCCGTCTACGCCCCAACAGCCCTTTCGGCATACGCAAGGAAGTGAGGTACCATGAAAGGGTAAGGGTTGGGGGGATAAAAAGGGCGTATGTTGGGATTTCAACAAACGGTCCTGCACTAGGGCAGCAGGCACATGTAAGTTTAGACACGCCTGTGCCTTGTGTGGGCACCCCTCACACCCCGAGACTTCCTGCAGATTTAAGGGTGGCAATCAGGTGACCAGGGGGAGAAGGAAACCTGAATAGACAAGAGGGGGGTGTAGTATCACACACTCCCATTGATGTCAAGGCAATGATTCCCTGGCTGAACAGATACCCAGATCACGCACCGGCTAAACTACTTCAGGAGGGATTTTCTCAGGGTTTCAGGATACCTGCAGGAGGGTACACAGGTAAGAGTGAGTGTAGGAACCAACTGTCGGTGAAGCATAACCCAGGTGTTGTGGCTGCAAAAATTGAGAAAGAATTACACCTGGGTAGGATAGTAGGACCCTATGATGAGGTGCCAGTGCTCAACTTTGTTTGTTCCCCACTTGGTGTTGTCCCCAAGAAAGAGAAAGGCGAGTTTAGACTCATTCATAATCTCTCAGCCCCAAGGGGGGCATCCTTGAATGATGCTATAGATGAGAATGTCTGCAGTGTAAAATATGCCTCTTTTGACCAAGCGGTGGAGTTGCTTAGGGGCCTGGGTCCAGGAGCATTGATGGCCAAGTCTGACATAGAGTCGGCATTTCGTCTTCTCCCGGTGCATCAGGGTGATCACCACCTTCTGGGTTTCAAGTTTGATGGGAAGTATTACATGGACAAATGCATGCCTATGGGTTGTTCTATCTCTTGTGCCTATTTTGAGACGTTCAGTTCCTTCTTGGAATGGGTAATGAGGCAGGCAACCGGGCATCAACAGGTCATGCACTACCTGGATGACTTTCTCTTCCTTGGCAAGGCTGGGTCTCAGGAGTGTGCGCGGGCACTGCAGGAATTTTGCGTGCTCATGCGGGCTCTTGGGGTCCCGCTGGTGCCAGGAAAGACAGTGGGGCCAGCTACTTGCTTATAATTTCTGGGCATTGAAATAGACTCTGTGGAGGGTTGTTTCAGGCTCCCAAAGGAGAAGGTGACAAAATTCAAGGCGGCACTAAGCGCGTGCCTGGCCAGAGAGAAGGTCTCTCTACAACAGCTCCAGGAAACAGTGGGCCAATTGAATTTCGCGTTGAGAGTGATACCAATGGCTCGCCCCTTTTCTCGCTCAATTGCGCAGGCGATGAAAGGTCTGCGAGAAAAACACCACCGCACTAGACTGTCACTTGAGGTTCGCCAGGACATGCAAATATGGATGGCATTTCTGGAGGGCTTCAATGGCAGGGTTGTGTGGTCCGGCCCCCCACTACTTCAGCAGAGTTAGGTTTATGGACTGATGCTGCTGGAAGTGTGGGGTTTGGTGCCAAATTTGGAAACAAGTGGGCCACCCACAGGTGGCCGGACGACTGGGTGTACAGTGAGTTGACAACAAACATTGGCTTTCTGGAGCTGTTCCCCATATGGGTTGCATTGATGGTCTGGCCAGAACATCTGCGCAACAAATCAGTGATATTCTGGTCAGACAACATGACGGTGGTGGAGTGTATTAATCAGCAAGCGGCACGGTGTAGGTTCATACTCCGCCTCTTGAAGGAGATTGTGTTGAGAGGCTTGAAATTGAATGTTATATTCAGGGCAAAGCATGTGCCCTGTGTCCTTAATAATGCAGCTGATGCACTCTCTCGCCAAAAATTGCAGGTATTCAGGGAACGTCTTCCAACAGCAGAACCTACACCGACACACTTCCCGTCAACACTCTGGCAGATTGGTGCCCCAAATGACAGGACCTCATGGCTGCTAGCTTAGCCCCCAAGACAAGAACAGCGTATGAAGGGGCGTTTGGTTCATATTGTACTTTCTTAGGGCGAGACTGGGAATCCAAATGGGCTCTGGAGAATAGTTTTGCAGATTATCTGGGTAGATTGCACCAGGAGGGTCGCTCAGTGGCAGCAGCTAACAGGCATAGGGCAGCTGTCTCCTTCTACACACAGGCAAAGGGAGTCAAAGACCCAACTAATAGCTTTGTGGTGCGTAAGGGATTGAGGGGTTGGCGCCGCCTACAGGGCAGCACAGCTGACACTAGGAAACCAATAGGCTTGGGGAGGTTGACGGCATTATTGCCTGCATTGCATGACGTCTGTAGTTCAGACTGGGAGATACAATTGTTCAAAGCAGCCTTCACATTGGCCTTCTATGGAGCTCTGAGACTGAGCGAGTTGGTGGCAGCCTCCAAGGCAGATAGGCAAGGGGGTATTCAGTTCCTGAACACAACAGTACAGGGAGACACATTGTGGGTGATAATTTTGAGATCAAAAACTGATCAGGAGGCGCGGGGGGAGACTGTGGTACTGCACAGGGCAAGAGCCAATACTTGCTGCCCGGTACACCATGTGGAGACTTTCGTCAAGCAGCGAGGTGGATTGTTGGGTGGGCCGCTCTTATTGCACGCCGACGGCACCCCTTTAACTAAATACCAGTTCAGAAGAGTCATGGAGTTGGCTATTACCAGGGTGGGCCTTGACCCGAAGGAATTTGGCACACACTCCTTTAGAATAGGCGCAGCCACTGAGGCAATCACAAGGGGTCGCAGGTGAACAGTGTTAAAAGAATTGGGAGATGGTCATCCAATTGCAACAAACGTTATGTGCAGGTACCCATGTTGTAAAGTACCTAGAGCTTTGCTGACATTAGGTTGTTTTTCTGGTTTTTGCAGTTTCTTCGCTCTGTGACGCAGGCGGAGGACTCGCTTCGGGTCATCATCAAGGTTCAACGGCGACTCATCGCGGCGTGGACAATCAAGAACACAGGACGCAGTCAGGCAGGGTTTGGATTGTTGGTCATTCATATGTGAATCGTGCTAAACATGTCTTTTTTACAGGCAAGGGTAGAAGGGAGCTAGAGCACAAAGGATTGTCCATCTCCTTCTTTGGGAGGGGGGGTCTCTGCCTCAGCCAATTTCGGGATTCTTTCCAGAGATGGTCACCCAACATGCAACACCGCCGGCGGTGGTAATTCTACACCTAGGAGGGTATGACCTTGCTAGACAGGGTAGGAGGGTCCTCCTGGAAGAGATCATCTCAGCAGCGGGTTGGGTGAGGAGGGTTTGCCCTGACTGCACTGTAGTTTTGATCTCAGCTGATACCACGGCTGCAGTGGCGTGGGGGTGATTCCGTCAGGGCATTGAATCACTCGGTAAAGAGGATCAATACCAAGTTAGAAAAACTTTTCCGAACCACGCACTTACAGACCATCCCACATGGGACCATTCGGGGGGATGATTTGTACTTACAAGATGGGGTCCATTTGACTGAGGCAGGGAATGCAATATGGTGCGATAATATCCTAGCTTGGTTGAAGGGCTTTGTGAGGTAGGGATGACCTTCAGGCAGGAGTTGTGGGGGGGGCCAGATCGTTGGGAAACAATGCGGGCCTCTGGCGGTAAGGTCATGATCGGTGAGCAGCAATTTAAGGTCCTAGGGGGGGGCGTCACCATCCACGGAGGGGGCGGCCCAGGGGGAGGGGCCACTGGTCCCTCCTAGAACTTCAGGGGCAGGAATATCCGCTAGCTGCTAAAAAATGCGGGGGAGGGAGCCACGCTTTCCTTAGGCCAGTAGCCACCCCGCACATACATCATGACGTCAGCAAATGACGCAGAGTGTAAGGGCCCTCCTTGTTGGTTAAATGGAGTTCACGATGCCGACGGGGTAGGCGGTCCACTGTCGCGCATGCGCACCTGTAGGTAAGGGCGTGGTTAATAGGACTTGACACCGGTTAGCGACCTTGCCGTCGGGCCAGAAATGTTAGAATGCAAAATTCAGGCAGGATGTTAGATTCGGATAGGAAACACGCTGTATTAGACTTTTGTTAAGGTTAGCCTTTGATATTTGTCTTCAATACTGTAATCTAATGTCATGAATTTTGTTTTTCTAACATATTGATGTAATGTTGGTATTCATACTTTTATTGTTTTGTATAATAAATACGGTCGGGGGTCCCTGACCCCCCGCCTTCCAAAGACAACTTGCTTATGTCAATCCTTCAAGGTGCGGTGTGGGAAGCTGGGAGGGGCGGGTAGCCAGTCACGGACCATGTGCCACCCTCTCCTGACCACTTGAGTCCTTCTGTTTTCTCACACGCTTGGCAAAGAATGAGGGGTAGCTGGGCTTTGGGTGTTTTTTTTGTTTGAAGCTCACAATGCCACGTATGTTATTTTTATATTCATGGAGGCAGAGTGCTCATAAGCGCACACCTTTGACAGCAAAAAATATCCCCTCATCGTGTATACGGCACTACGGTTCACAGGCATATTTTTAGTGGAAGAACTAAGGATTAAGAGGCTAAAGAGGTGCGGGCAGCCTCAATGAAAGCGTACACATCCAGTGTGTGACCAATTTAGAAGAAACACCGGCCGGGCCTTTCACTGGCTGCTGGCTGTCTGTCTGCCGGCAGTCTGTCTGCCTGTGACAGGTCCGGCCTGTGTTCCTTCTCAATTAGTCATGCCCGACGCTTTCACTTTAATTCAAGCTGCAGGCAGCCATCCAGTCAGGTCACTCGGCTGTGTTGGTTCATTAATTAAATTACACAACAACAATACTTACTTCTTATTCAGTCAGTGGCATAGTGCTCGCCTCTACCACCTCAATCCCACACGAGCTCGACATGTTCTCTTACACAGGCCTCCAACTCGTGACTGATTCCCAAACAACAAACTGGAAAATTCTGGATTAACCCCTCCCACTGACCCCAGCACACCAATCACTTCTGAACACCAACTGTTACTGGGTGGCCTCTCAAGTCTTGAAGAAGAGGTAGAGGAGGCCACTACCACACTCCCACTACTTTACCGAAGCTGGGCTGGCCGGACCCGAGCCTTTGGAATGAATGGGGAGCTTCTGACTCCTCCCTGGGCTAAACAAAATTTACCCAAATGAAAAGCTGTATTCTGGCAGTGATACACAGATCCTGCTCTGCTTTTTGACTTCAGGTCGAAGAAATCTTCGCCCAGCCAAAAGCATGCACACACAGCAGAGAGACAAGAGCCAATGCCATCATCCCCCACCCCCTAAAAAAAACTGAGTGGCCAGCACAATTTATTGCTAGCTGCTTGGTGTTCCAGCTCATATTTTTTAAATCCCCCAAGGGTGGCAGGGTGGCACCCATCTCGCCCATTAACACCAGCCTCCACTGGTGGGAATTTTATTGGTTGGGGCAAATGAGGAATATACAGAGGATACTCCTCATATTTTTCAGCTGTTAATAGGCTCTACGGCAGAGAGAACTTTCTTTAAAATCCTCGAACCCATCTACTATAAAAAAAACGTTTTAAGGTGCTTCAGGCCTCCCATAGGGGCCTGGCTCCAGAGCAGGCGAGATATGAAGATTGGTAGGATTAATTACTATACCCCTACGGATGCCATAACGTTATTGCCAGCTATTTTTTCAGATGGCATTATGAGCAGATGGAGAAGCAAAGGAATTCTGACTTTAGGGGACCTACAGCCAGATGCATCAACAGATGGAATTGTGATTCCTAAATAGCGATTTTTAAGGAATCGCTATTTAGGAATCGCAAAAGCCTATGCATGTAGGAATCGCTATCAAAATAGCGATTCCTACACTTTCCTTAATTGCGACTCACAAATTGCAAATCGCAATTAAGGAATACCTCCCTATTCATTCCTTTTTTTTTTTTATTGTTTTTATTTATTGCAAGAGGAAAAATAAACACAATATTGAAATCACATTAGTTGTACATATATATATGGTTATCTATACAGTTTAAGTATTTATATTTAAAGAAAGAGAAGAAGAGGAGACAGGAGATTGCAAAGTAAATATTAACAAGATTCTAAAACGTATCAAAAAGAAAAACTAAAAGAAAGATTGGCATGTCGGTCCCACAATAAAAGCCCTCTGTTTAGTCCATAAATGTTCCCCATATTTTTTCCCTTCCTTTCAATGCTTTTGGGCCTCTTAGTTTTGCCAATGAGAGCTCCATAGTATGTATTTCATGCATTAGATACCACCATTCCATAACACTTGGGGGTTCTGTTGATATCCAGGTCCGCGCAATGGCCAACCTGGCACAAGCAAATATTATTGTTAGTAAGTCGTTAAGATTGTTACCGATATCTTGTATATCTAACAGAACTAAGTGGGCGGAGAGAGCGGGTGATATTATGTGTTTTTTGTTAAGAACATCGGTTATTCCTAGCCAAAAAGTCGAGAGTTTTGGGCAGTGATAGAGCATATGTTCTATGCCAGCCGCTTCCTTATTGCATTTTAAACATTTGAGGCCAGATGTAGGTAATTCTATTTTACCGATTCATAAATACCGAATTTTACCGATTCGGTATTTATGAATCGGTAAAATAGAAGGGGGGAGATGTAGGTGAAATCAGTAATTGAATTACCGATTCTGTAAAAATCGGTATTTACCGAATCGGTAAATACCGATTCGGTAATGCCCATGGATTCCTATGGGCATTGAAGCCCATAGGAATCAATGGGCATTACCGAATCGGTATTTACCGATTCGGTAAATACCGATTCCAGCAAGGATGCAGGGGGTGTCACTTTGACACCCTCTAGCACCCCAAATACTGTCATGCGTGCCATGTGACAGACAGACATGCCTTAAGGGCATGTCTGTCTGTCACATGGCACAGGTGTGCATGCACACATGTGCATGCGCACCTGGATTCGGTATTTTACCACCCAATTGGATTGGGTGGTAAAATACCGAATCTGTAAGGCCATAGGGACTCTGAAGAGTCCCACCTACATCCCGAATTTACCGAATCGGTAAAATTACCGATTCGGTAAATTTACCGATTCGGTAAATTTACCGAATCGGTACATATAGCCCCCTACATACCAAAAACCCATTTACCGGTCGGTAACGGCCGAAATCGGCCGTTACCGGTCGGTAAATGGCCTCCTACATCTGGCCCTTGGTCCGTTCATTAGAAATGTTGCCAGACGTCCAGCTAGAGATTCTTTGCGGTGTGTAGCATATTTGAGTGATTGTCCTATAAAATTGTAGCCTTAGATTTGAAGAATGCACCACCCGATTTAATTGTTTAAGTGAGCTCGCAATCTGGCTAGGGTTAATATTAATACCCAACCTGTTGGTCCATTTGTCCGCCATTTTCCCACAGTCACCCACTTGTCCTTTATTTAAAAGAGTGTAGCCTTTGCTAATGAGAGATTTAGTGTAATTCGAATAAATACATTGAAGAATATCTGATCGCTCAACTGTTTCAATTTTCATTTTATTAATCAAGAAGTCTTGTATCTGCATGTATTTGAAATATGTAGTATCTTTGATTTTAAAGAGTAATTTTAGTGTATGAAAGCTTAGGAAACCTTCCGAACTGTAGAGATCTCCTAGGGTATTAATACCCTGATCTATTCATTGGGCACAAGCACCGTCGGAGAAGATGTTTGGCATCCCTGGGTTCCCCCATATTGGCAATTCGGCATTAAAAAAAGATATTTTATCGATGTCCATAATTTGTTCCCAAATTCTTTTGATTGCTCTAGCGGTCTTGAATTTAACTCTCTTATAGTAATTTGGATTGTGTACCCGGAATAAAAACTGATTGCTTTGTGGCCCTAGCATGAATTGGTGGTAGAATAGAGGAGCTTCTTTGGACAAGACGCTACGTATGCGTAAAATAAAGGTGGCAAAGAAGTAGATTTTAAGGTCTGGAAAATTTAGTCCCCCTTTTTCGATTGGTAATTTAAGTGCTGTCATTGACCTACGGGCTTTTTTGTATCCCCAGATGTAATGGCTACAGATGCTTTCTATTTTCTTGATGTATGATTTATTTAATTGTAGCGGGATGGATCTGAAAAGGTAAAGTATTTTAGGTATTATCTTCATTTTGATTGTGTTAATGCGTCCGATCAGGCTAAGTGGAATTTTATGCCAATTTTTGAGCATATATGCAATATCTTGAAGAAGACGATCATAGTTTATTGGAATAATTTTGTCGATATTTGAGGTAAGTTTTACCCCTAAGTAGGTAGCACTAGAACATAGCCCTATTATTGGATGCAAAGGTTGATAGTTAGCTATTACTTGAGTTTTGTTAACATTTAGCCGATAGCCTGAGAGATCGCCAAAATCGCTGGCTTCCTTAATTATGTTAGGTATAGCTTGTACCAGGTCAGTGGTGTATATGGCGATGTCATCGGCGAAGGCAGTGATTTTTAAGCACTTGCCTCCATGTTCTATTGGGGTAATATGCTCCTGAGCTGTTAGCGCATTTAGGAAGGGTTCTAAGGCTAGAGCGAATAGCAGTGGTGAGAGAGGGCACCCTTGTCTAGTGCCCCTACTTATTAGAAAACTATCCAAGTTATTTCCAAGATAGCTAACTATGGCTGTTGGCGTCTCATATAGAGATTGGATCCATCCCAGATATTGACCCTGTATGCCAGTTGACTTTAATGCTGCCCATAAGTACTCCCACCCCACTCGGTCAAATGCTTTCTCTGCATCTAGCATGACCATTCCGAGTGGGGCGAGAGTGGTAGACACAACATCAAAAGCAGTTACCGCGGTATTAATGTGGGCAGTGGTGTCTCTCCCTACCACGAATCCGTGCTGTTGGCAATTAACCAGGTCGGGCATTATAGGGGCAAGACGGTTGGCAAGAACTTTGGCAAAGATTTTTTGCGTCAGTGTTAATTAATGAAATTGGTCTATATGATCCCTGTTCCATTATTTTAGCAGTGCGCCATGAGATAGGAGCACTGCCTGATTCCCCAATAGAGTCGATCACCTGTTGGAATAGAGGGAGTAATTCTTGTTCACAGATCTTATAGATCTCCATGGGTAAGCAGTCTTCTCCTGCGGCCTTACCTAGGGGAAGTGATTGTATAGCCTTGCTTATTTCCTCGGTAGAGATTTTAGTACAGAGTTGATTAGTTACTTCTTTATCCATTATTTCGGGTTGGTGTGTTTCTAAATATAATTCTATCGATTTTTAAGGAATCGCTATTTAGGAATCGCAAAAGCCTACGCATGTAGGAATCGCTATCAAAATAGCGATTCCTACACTTTCCTTAATTGCGACTCGCAAATTGCAAATCGCAATTAAGGAATACCTCCCCATTCATTCCTATGGGCCTAGAGGCCCATAGGAATGAATGGGAAGACATTCTCAATTTGCAATTAGCAATTAGCGAATCGCAAATTGAGAATGCAATTTCAAGGGTGCAGGGGTGTCCAAAGGACACCCTGTTGCACCCCTGAAATCTGCATATGGGTACATCTTGCACACACACATGCCCTAAGGGCACGTGTGTGTGTAAAATGGAACTTTGAAAAATGCACTTTAGTGCATTTTTCAATGTTTTTGCAAATTCCCATGAAGTTCAACTTCATGGTAATTTGCTACTCCTATTTGTGAAATCGCTATTTTTTTTGTTTCATGCATTGCATTTAAGGAATCTCAATTTGGGATTCCTTAAATGCAATCTCAATTTAAGGAATCTCAATTTAGAGAGTCCTTAATTGCGATTTTTGCATTTGGGATGATGCATCCCAAATGCAACAAGCATTTGCAATGCAATAGGTCTCGCATTTGCGAGAGTTTGAGCTATTGGCATTGTAAATGACAATGCCTTTTATTTATGCGTTTGAAAACCTGCAAGCTGTGCCTAAACAAGCACTTTGTACTTGTAGTCCTTGCTTATGAGTAGCAAGGCTGGTAGTCTCCTTTACTGCAAGCTTTGCTTCTCGTAAGCAAGGACTATACGTAAAAGGTGTGTGCTTATCAAGGTTTTCAAAACAAATGAATAAAAGGCAGTGTCATGTACAATGCCAATAGCTCCAACTCTCGCAAATGCAAGACCTATTGCATTGCAAATGCTTGTTTTATTATACTTTCGGTAACAACCTCTCCTTGCAGCCTTATCGGTGTGTGCAGTGTGAGTGAGGCCTGTGTGCAGTGTGAGTGAGTGCTGTGTGCACTGATTGAGGGCTGCTTGCACTGAGTAATGCCTGTTAGCAGTGTGAGTGATCCCTGTGTGCAGTGCGAGTGAGTGCTGTGTGCAGTGAGTGCGTGCTGTGTGCACTGAGTGAGTGCTGTGTGCACTGTGAGTTAGGGCAGTGTGCACTAAGTGTGTGCAGTATGCAATGAGTGTGTACAGTATGCACTGAGTGCGGACTGCAGTGTGATAGAAGGCTGAGTGCACTGAGTGAGGCCTGTGTGGATTGTGAGTGAGTGCTGTGTGCACTGTGAGTGAGGGCTGTGTGCACTGAGTGAGGGCTGCTTGCACTGAGTAACGCCTGTTTGCAGTGTGAGTGAGGCCTGTGTGCAGGGTGAGTGAGAGCTGTGTGCACTGAGTGAGTGCTGTGTGCACTGTGAGTTATGTCTGTGTGCACTGAGTGTGTGCAGTATGCACTGATTGCGGACTGTATTAAGATGTGTTGGGAGGGGGGAGTGTTAAAAGTACGCATGGCAAAAAGCAAGCGCAGGGAACAATTGTGTGTGACCCACGAAAAGAGAATTGAGAGAATTAGTGGACATTGCCTATGAGCGAGTAGACTGTGTTTGACAAATTGGGGATGCTGCTCTGAAA
Source organism: Lissotriton helveticus (assembly GCF_964261635.1). Taxonomy (NCBI): domain Eukaryota; kingdom Metazoa; phylum Chordata; class Amphibia; order Caudata; family Salamandridae; genus Lissotriton; species Lissotriton helveticus. Next base: position 460,403,264 of record NC_136073.1, read on the forward strand.
CCTAGTAAAAAAAAAATGAACTGAAGCTGTATTTGAAGCACACTCCCTTAAAGCACACTTCCATTTCTGAAATGGCATTGCTCCGTGCACACGTTGCTTACTCAAGCTATGGCACCAGAAAGACGCCACTTTTTATTTTGTCTCTTGACACTTGGTAAAAGAAAACACAAATAAAGCCGTATTTGATGCGCACGCTGTTAAAGCAGACTTTCAAGACTTTGTTAGTAAATGCTTGTTAGTAAAGGGAGCAAGCGAGAAGATGAGCGGCCGGGAAACTAAAAGTACGGCCGGCCAGCCATGAATAATTAGGGGAGGAGAAGCCGCAGAGCGCACGCTGGGAGAAGCCCTTTGATGTGGTGGCGGCCGTGAAAAAATGCAATTAGGAGGAAGGGAGGGAGGCTGATGCGCGTGCTTGTTTGGTCACGTGATTCACGTGAACTCGAAGAAAACCGCACCAAAAAACCCTTGGTTTGACGAGTATTTTGAGCACTAGAATTCTCGCTCCGCTCAATGCGCATGCGCATTGACAGGTCGCGAGACCTAAAAAAAAAATGAACTAAAGCTGTATTTGAAGCACATTCCCTTAAAGCACACTTCCATTTCTGAAATGGCATTGCTCCGTGCACACGTTGCTTACTCAAGCTATGGCACCAGAAAGACGCCACTTTTTATTTTGTCTCTTAACACTTGGTAAAAGAAAACACAAATAAAGCCGTATTTGATGCGCACGTTGTTAAAGCAGACTTTCAAGACTTTTATTTCTTGTCTCTTGACACTTGGTAAAAGAAAACACAAATAAAGCCGTATTTGATGCGCACGCTGTTAAAGCAAACTTTCAAGACTTTGTTAGTAAAAAAACACAAATAAAGCTGTATTTGATGCGCACGCTGTTAAAGCAGACTTTCAAGACTTTGTTAGTAAATGCTTGTTAGTAAAGGGAGCAAGCGAGAAGATGAGTATTTGATGCGCACGCTGTTAAAGCAAACTTTCAAGACTTTGTTAGTAAAAAAAACACAAATAAAGCAGGGTCCCTTCTTAATGGTATTGTTTTTAATTTTGATTTTACATTTGTTAATCAGATTTGCTCACCACCAGTCCCATTCGAGCCAACCTTTAACGGCAGAGGTTGTAATTCGACAATTGATTTTGTTTTAATTACCCCTGCCAACCCAGGGTTTATTACCTCATGGGAAGTTGGAAAGGATTTATCGAGCGACCACTACCCACTGATAATCGGAGTAAAAGTCATAGGGCCCCATGGCAAAAAGGGGACTGTACGTACTTACCCATATAAGATAAATCTAACTAGAACCAACGGATACGTTGTTAAATGGGATAAAATCGTCCCAGAAGTGTTCCTACAGAATCTGCTTACCCAAAGCGCTGCTGATGCGGCTGTTTGTTTGGAGGAACATGGCGCGCCTAAGAAAGTTAGGTCCACCTTTTCAAACATCCAGTGTCACATTAAAAATATGCTGGTCCGAGTGCCTAAAAGAAATATTACAAGGTCCGAAGGGTGGTTCAACGGAAAGTGTACTAAGGCTTTGAAAGATCTAAAAAGAGCCTTGTCCTTAAAACCGAAAAACTTTATACTTACTTTACTTAATATGTGAGACCAGGAGACGATACAAATCAGCTATTAAAGAAAGAAAGCTGATTTTGAAAAAGGAAGCATGGGATTCACTGATGGTGGCCTCTAGGCAGAAGAATAGTTCTCTCTTTTGGAGGGCGGTAAAAACATTATACCTGCCAAGGGACAGTGATAACACCATGGATTTAGCTATATCAGGTGAAAGATGGTTAACTCATTTTAGACAATTGTATAATCATACAATGAATAGGGACAAAAAAACACCAATAGGTGTGTGCCCTTCCTCAACTCATTCATTTCCTATAGATATAGTTTTTACTATTGAGGAAGTTCATGATGCAATAAGGGAAAGTGCACCAGGCAAAGCTGCAGGACCAGATTGTATGCCGGTGGATGTTTACAAAGCAGAGCCGGATTTCTGGGCTCCCCTGCTTACAAATGTTTTAAACAAGGGAAACCAAAGTGGGTTCATCGAAACCTGGACGGATGCCATCGTGGTCCCTATATTTAAAAAGGGTAATAGGGACGACCCCACCTGCTATAGGCCGATATCCCTATTGGATGGTTTAATGAAAGTGGCAGGAAGAATTATTTTAAAGAAAATACAACTATGGGAGGAAGACCACAATGTTGTTTCCCATTTACAGTGTGGGTTCAGAAAGGGAATAGGGACAATTGAACAGTGCCTAAACTTGTCCCTCCTTATTTCTAAGTATACTCATGTCAAGAGCGGAGCACTTTTTATAACTTTTATCGATTTAAGCTCCGCTTTTGACTGCGTTGACCATTCACTGTTGTGGGTAACACTGGGCGAATTGGGCATTGATAACCGCATCATCATTTTTATCAAAGAGCTCTATAAAGATGCAGGGGCAAGAGTGAGGTTTGGTAAACAGGGGGAATGCACAGAGAAATTCCCGATTACTAGAGGGGTGAGACAAGGTTGTATCTTGGCGCCGCGGCTTTTTACATATTATATCAACTCAATTGGACAGCATCTTTCGACCCTATCAAATGACTATCCAACTGTCAAAGGCTTACCAGTGCCTATTTTATTATATGCCGACGATGCGGCCATTATGTCCCAGACCCAAGTTGGTTTACAAAGGGCGGTAACCAATTTTGCATGTTACATGAGAGACAGGGGTCTCAGAGTTAACATCTCGAAAACATTTACTATGCCATGTACCCGAAAGCTTATTAGAGCCCCTTGCACCGTTTTTTTAGACACACAGAAAATTGCAACCACAGACAATTTTTTTTATTTAGGAGTATTGTTTGAAAGACGGTGCCGCTGGCAGGCAGCGATAGCTGCTAGAAAGCTGGCCTATAGCCGCACAATAGGTGCCTTGCGCATTTTTTCAGATAGAACGGGCGGCAAACCAATCAAGGAGCTGATCCGGATTTATCGGGCTGAATGCGTATCAACAGCTACCTATGGTGCGGGCATATGGGGCATCGAGAAAGACCACTCCCTACAGGGTTGTGAAAACCAATTTATTTGTTACCTATTGGGAGTGGCCAAAAGTACCTCCATGTTTATGTCACATATCGAGGTAGGAGTTAAATATCTTAATGATTTCATCAAGATGTCCCCCATTTTGCTCTGGCATAAAGTGTGGGTCACACACGAAGCTAGGTTTAATAGAGACCTTATCGAAGATTGTTTGGCATTAGATGGGGCGGTCAATTTTAGATGGTTATCATATGTGAGATCTATGTTTATTGATTTGGGACACCCAGAGTATTTTGATAACCCCAGAATCCTGGAGGGCATCTCAAGATCAGCTTTAAAAAAAATGATTATCACCCATCTAGAAACTGCTAGATGGACCCATGTAAAATCAAGACAAACGGTATTAAATTACCAGGAAATCACACCTAACGAGGGTTTGCAAACTTACCTGGCTGTGGTACATAGTCCATATCTTCGAATGCTGTTGTCCCGTCTTCGCCTGGGAATTTTCTTTCGTATGGTTACTTTACCTAAAACCAATGACTGGTCCAACAGTAAAATATTTTGCCCGTGTGATGATATCTCGGTGCAATCGAACATACATATTATGTTTTTCTGTAAACTATACACCTATCCCAGACAACATTTCTTGAAGCCTCTTCTTAAACGATGGGGGCTACGAAATTGTAGACCAGCTTACTTAAAAATGTTACAGCTAGAGGGTGATCATGTCATTTATGCCGTCTCATGTTTCTTAAAAACGGTAATAAGGTATAGAAAAACTCTGTGTTAAAAAATGTATTCATCTGTTGGCACATCGCTTTCTGCGGTTATTGTATTGCTCGTAAAAATTTGGTGTTTTTATTTTGTTTCTCTTAATGAACTTTTTCTAAATGATAAAGTAAGCACCTACGTTGTATCAATTATGTATATGATAGTTTTAATTGTTGTATATTTATAAATGTTTTTGTAGTGCTTTTATGATTTTATCTGAAAAATCGAATAAAGCTTACTTACTACTACTACACAAATAAAGCCGTATTTGATGCGCACGCTGTTAAAGCAGACTTTCAAGACTTTGTTAGTAAATGCTTGTTAGTAAAGGGAGCAAGCGAGAAGATGAGCGGCCGGGAAACTAAAAGTACGGCCGGCCAGCCATGAATAATTAGGGGAGGAGAAGCCGCAGAGCGCACGCTGGGAGAAGCCCTTTGATGTGGTGGCGGCCGTGAAAAAATGCAATTAGGAGGAAGGGAGGGAGGCTGATGCGCGTGCTTGTTTGGTCACGTGATTCACGTGAACTCGAAGAAAACCGCACCAAAAAACCCTTGGTTTGACGAGTATTTTGAGCACTAGAATTCTCGCTCTGCTCAATGCGCATGCGCATTGATAGGTCGCGAGACCTAAAAAAAAAATGAGCTAAAGCTGTATTTGAAGCACACTCCCTTAAAGCACACTTCCATTTCTGAAATGGCATTGCTCCGTGCACACGTTGCTTACTCAAGCTATGGCACCAGAAAGACGCCACTTTTTATTTTGTCTCTTGACACTTGGTAAAAGAAAACACAAATAAAGCCGTATTTGATGCGCACGTTGTTAAAGCAGACTTTCAAGACTTTTATTTCTTGTCTCTTGACACTTGGTAAAAGAAAACACAAATAAAGCCGTATTTGATGCGCACGCTGTTAAAGCAAACTTTCAAGACTTTGTTAGTAAAAAACCACAAATAAAGCCGTATTTGATGCGCACGCTGTTAAAGCAGACTTTCAAGACTTGGTTAGTAAATGCTTGTTAGTAAAGGGAGCAAGCGAGAAGATGAGTATTTGATGCGCACGCTGTTAAAGCAAACTTTCAAGAGTTTGTTAGTAAAAAAACACAAATAAAGCCGTATTTGATGCGCACGCTGTTAAAGCAGACTTTCAAGACTTTGTTAGTAAATGCTTGTTAGTAAAGGGAGCAAGCGAGAAGATGAGCGGCCGGGAAACTGAAAGTACGGCCGGCCAGCCGTGAATAATTAGGGGAGGAGAAGCCGCAGAGCGCACGCTGGGAGAAGCCCTTTGATGTGGTGGCGGCCGTGAAAAAATGCAATTAGGAGGAAGGGAGGGAGGCTGATGCGCGTGCTTGTTTGGTCACGTGATTCACGTGAACTTGAAGAAAACCGCACCAAAAAACCCTTGTTTTGACGAGTATTTTGAGCACTTGAATTCTCGCTCAGCTCAATGCGCATGCGCATTGATAGGTCGCGAGACCTAAAAATACCGGTCGCAAAGGGGCAGATTCTGAGAATCTGCCTGTTTGCGACTGGGTTTTAGGTTGATGCATCTGGCTGCATGTTTACAGTAGTGGTACCAGGACATATACTGCATTAAGGGCTAATGATCTTCTCAAAGCAGAATTTTAAGGCTCGCAAAGCAAAAAGCCCTTTTGTATGGGGTTTGAAAATGGACCTGCAAATTCCTCACACTCGTGCGTGTGAGTTTCCATTTGCGGCCTGCTATTGGCCTTTCACTGCTTGCTGTTCTGTAAAATAGACACTAATAGGCCAGAGGCGAGCGCATAGCTTTGGCCCTGGCCTATTGGTGTCTATTACGCGCATTTCCTGACATATGCTTTAAATTATTGGGACCAGACACGGGCCGTGATAAATGAAAGCATATGTGCGCGCGCGCACCATTTGTTTACAATAGCGATCGCGAAAGCGATCGCTTTCAGTGCCTGCCTTTGGGTGATGCTTGTTTCACTTTGTGTTCGGCCAGCTTTCTTCTTCATCTCAACCCCCCATTCTCTCTCGAATGTTTTTTGCTCCACACTTTCATGCTTCTTTCGGGGACCCTACCTTCTTTTCTGCTCGACCCTGTTCCTCTTTTTCCTCCTCGTTCCCGTCTGTCTTTTGTTGATCCCTCTCAGCTTGTCTCTTTTCTACTCACCTCCCCCTCTATCTCTTTCTATCTGAAGCTCTCGAGCAGTCTGCGCCTCTATATGTTTATCTAAGGTAAATAACAAGGACCCCCTGATTCCAAATAAAATACTGTGTGTCAGGGAAATAAGCAAAATGTGCACAAAAAATACAGTTCTAAGGGTAGTTGCAAAAAGGAAATCTAAACAATTTGTGGTTTGTATAAAATTATAACAATTTTAATATATTTCTTATTAAAAAGCAAGACATTGCATAAATGACATTACATAAAAAACCTTACATAAAAAACATAATTCAATAAAGTTACACAATTCAAAAAATTCGTTAAAAAGGAGTGGCAGTTAATACTTTCGACGCGCGTTTCGGCGTTCTGAAAAAACGCCTTCTTCAGGAGCCACAATTTATTTCTGAAAAACATAATAAGGAACTTAAGAATACAATAATAAACAAAAATAACCATTAATTTGTATACATGTTATTAAGTTGGATTTAACATCTATATACAAAAAAAGGCGGGTCTAAAAAAGCTTTCCTATGCAACATTTCATCCCTACTTGTTATAGCCATATATCATTTGCTAGACAAGTCACAAAACTAATTAATTTATATTTGAGCAGTTGTAAAGTACCCAGTTATTAATATAAAGGAGCTTTGGAGAAGATATGCCATCTCACGATTTAAGAATAGGGCACATCGTGATCATAGAACAAACATGTATCATACTTTATGAAACGAATGAAGCCGTCACTTACTAAAATATAAATCAAAACTCTAACAGCTTATATTCTTGTTATTATTGTTGATTCTCGGACTTATGGTTTAATCGATGCCACAGTCTGTTTACTGTTGATAGAGGGAGAGATAACATATGTATTAAACATTCATGTTTGATTCACTGAATCAATAACGATAGTAAGCATAGTATGTAGATGCAGCGTGTAAGTCCTAAAACTGATAACTCTGTTGAACAGGTCAATAAAAAGGACGGAAGTCATCTCTTAATTAAACTGTATTTTTATTCTAGCATGACCTTGATATTGTTAAAGGACAACAGATGGATTATCGGACTAGTTTATGTTAAAGCCATTCTATATGATGGAATCCAGATAGATACACTTCCATTGTGCAACCATGTGCATTAAGATCTATAATCTTTTGATATCCTACTAAAATTATACATATCTACGCTTACCTAAATGTAAAAACGTAGTCCGCTCTGTTGTGGATTTCTGGTAAAGGTCGTTTTCTTTATTGGCTGGATTATCTCATATAAGTATCGTTTGTAGCTACCAAAATAAAAGAAAAACGAAATGGCAAAAGCTATATGTAATAATTATAAACAGTTATTCATAGCGCTGCTATGAGGCTGTTAACTAGCTTTGAATATTCAAAGAGACGACACTTACACTTCAACGTCTTTCCTAGGTAATACTAAAAAGGCAGAGGGGCTGTATTTAGCCTAGGAGACTCTGTTCTGTATTAGTTACATTCAGGTAGAACCTAAGAACGCATCCGTCATACGGAGTCTGTTTCTTTTTGTGGAAGGTCGGCGCTGAAAGAACAGAGACGTGTGTTACACAGTAACAAATACAATGTTATCCAGACAAAAAGCGTTGGTTTACACGAGGTTTAAATCTAACTACAAATACATTAAATGTGAAACGCGAAGGTTCTTACCGAAAAGGAGACGAGCTGGCGAATCTTAAAATAAAATGCTTTCCGTCATATTCCTAAACTTTAAAATACCCGTGCTCCCGTTCTCCACGTTGTACTGAAAAATATAATTATACAAGATCCAACCCGCGTTAGAGGTTTAAAGGAGAGATTCTCTTCTAATATACGGAGAGAAAGGTTATGCTCCTAGATGCGTTATAGGTCCCTCTTACCGTATCGTCAGAGACGCTGCATATGATGGCTGCTGGCGTTTCGGGGCCGTTAGGAAAAGATGTATCAACAGAGTATCTCAGTGCCGTATTTAAATAGAAAAGGGTCACGTGGTGACAACTCACTCACATGGTGAGAACTGACTTATAACGGCCATAGGAACGGCAGAAAGGGAACACGTGATTAATTATCTTTTTAAAATTATCTGCGAGATGGTTTAACACGGTCGGAGCGCAAGGGGGAGGGTATTTTATAAGACTAAGATGCATTCAACAGACGACAATAAACTGAGAGTGCAAAACAGAGTCCGTTATTTATAACTGATATTGGTATAATTCAACTCATGATTAAAAATGTATTTGAGGCATATTATCCATTTTATCCACATTATGGATTTATATTTCCTTAGATGTCAACAACCCGCTTCTACATTTTAATAAAAGGAGAAGGGGGGTAATGTCTTACTATCGTCTAGATATATTTTACCAATGGCCTGTATTTAAAGCACAATACCCATGTTTTTTTCTATGTTAATTAATTTATTTATCCAAGGGCCACTCAATGTATATGCAATATGAACCTTTAGAAAAGAAAGGAAAATCGGTCTTTTCTAATCAATGTATATACAGTGTTGGATGTGAGATAATGCATGTAACATATCTCTACATTCAGAAAATTTAATGAGAATATTTTGCAGATCAAAATCATCTAAGTTACCGCGTTTTCCCATGGGATTTCGCTGTTTAATCCTAGTTTGAAGGTATTAAAAACAAAAATCCAGAAGACTTCCTTTTTCTTCCTGATGGCACAACCACCCTTACTGTCTGGTATCCGTATTTTCTCTAAAATGCGCCAGCGAAAGTCTTCTGGTCCATGATTTTTCTCGAGAAAATGCTTTACTAGCGGTGCTGTCAGTTTGCCTGTCCTAATGGCTGATCTGTGTTCTGTCAGGCGCACTTGGATAGACCTACTGGTTTCGCCTACATAGCCAAGGTTGCAAGTACATTGGATGAAATAAACCACATTGGTGGTTTTACAATTCCACATGTCTTTTGCTCTTGAGAGAAAGCCATTATGGAGAAATTCCTCTCCTTCAATGATGTTGTTGCAGGATTTGCATGAGGAGCATTTGACTGTTCCTCGAATGGGCAAATTATTTAGTATAGATCTTTGTGATAAGTTAGATGAGGTCTCATTAACTCTAAATCTTGAATGGACAATTTTATCCTTTAAATTTTTGTTCCTTTTATGTGCAAATAAAGGCCTCATCAGCACAGTTTTGGAGGTGGGATTACAGTTGAGAATATGCCAATTGGCATTTATAATCTGTCTTACACGTTCATTAAGTGTAGAATGGGTGGTCACACAGACAAGTTGATCTTTTATAGGCACTGCCTTTGGTTTCAATAGGGAATCACGGTCGTAAAAGCGTGCCCTTTTATATGAACTCCTAACGAGTCTATGTGGATATCCACGATCCAAAAACTTTTTACGCATAATTGCTGCCTGTCTGTCATAGTCACAGAGGTTCGTACAATTTCTACGAACCCGCAAATATTGAGAAAAGGGAATGCTCTCACGTTGGCATTTAGGGTGAAAGCTGTTGTAATGCAACAGCGTATTGCGTGCTGTAGGCTTTACAAAAAGGTCAACTTCCAACTTGTTATTATTTTCTTATTTTTTTATTTTTATTTTTTTATTAACAAGTCCAAAAATTTAACTTGATTTATACTATATTGGGCCGTAAATTTAAGATTGACATTGGCCAAATTGATCCATTCGAGGAATTCCATTAAAGAATCGTTCCCATTGGTCCAGATAAAAAAGATATCGTCTATGTATCTGGACCAATGGGAAATAGATTTAAAAAAAGGTGCCACTTCATTGTCAATGTATTTGTCCTCAAATGAAGACATGTAGATATTTGCTATTGACGGGGCGATTGATGCACCCATGCTTACTCCTTTAAGCTGGCGATATAGAAATTCTCCAAATTCGAATGTATTTTCTGTTAAAACAATAAACAGACAGTCAATAAGAAATATCTTAGGACATGTTATGGCATGTTTATCTATAAACCAGTCTGTAGCCTTAATCGCCTCATCTAAAGGTATATTGCTATAAAGCGATTCAATATCCATTGTAACCAATATGTCCCTATTTGGTACAAATTCAAGATTTTCAACTATGTTGATCATGTGTCCCGTGTCTTTGACATATGATTTAATTTTAGGTATGTGAGGTCTCAGGTAATGATCTACAAACTTGGACAGGGACTCAGTGGGAGTACCAATAGTAGACACTATCGGTCGGTAGGGAGGATTTTGCATATTTTTATGTATTTTAGGGAGTCCATAGATACATGCTGTCTTGTTTTTGTTAGTATTTAAAAAATCGTATTCCTTAACATTAATGTCTCCATTGGTCAGAGCCTCATTTGTAAGATATTGTATCTTTTTCTTAATGTCATTTAAAGGATTAGAATTGATCTTCAGATAGGTGGAACGATCATTCAACATTTTGATCATATTGTCCTCGTATATATCGGAGTCAAGTACCACAATACCTCCTCCTTTATCACACCCTTTGATTATTAAGCTATTGTTAGAGGATAGCTCCTTCAGTGCCAAGGATTCCTCCATACTCAGATTATATAAAGGTTTTGGTATAAACCGGAGTGATCTGTCAAGTTTTTTTAGGACCACTAATTCAAAGGCCGCAACCTCTGGGCCCACCTGATCTAAACCTGGACAGAAGGTGGAAGGGAGGGTCAAGTCTCTTTGTTCTAGTTGATCGTTATTAGCCTCATCCATGTTGGAGAAGAACTTTTTAAGCCTGATCTTTCTAAAAAACGAAATGATGTCTTTATATAGTTCGAAGGTGTTCACATATGTGTGAGGTACAAATGAAAGACCCTTGGACAACAAGGTTTTACTAGGGTTGTCCAATTCTTTCGATGATAGATTAAATATAGGGATTATATTCCTTGGCCCCAGTATTGTCTGTTCCTGGTTTCCCTTATGAACTGTGGTTCCTGCTGATGATGTTGTTGCTGTTGGTGTAGTTGCTGCTGATGTTGTTGCTGTATTGTGTGAAAATTCCCTCTGGTCTGACCTTGTCCCTGGAACCTTACTCTCGGGCGTCCCCGGCGAGGCCCTCTGTTGGATAAAAAAGGGCGTCTTTGGGGATGAGAACTTGTGTAGGTACTAAATCCTCCTTCAGGTTCATAGTAGTTGCTATTAGAATTTTCTCCCTCAGAATCTGAGGTATCCGTGAAATTGTTTACTCTTTGTTGGACGTTCCTAGATTCATCTTCATAATGATTATGTTGGTAAAAATCTTTACATAGATAGGGGTATGCTACCTCCTCTGTATAGAATCTCTTATCTCTATTGATTTTATCAGTTTTTCTTTTGTTAAGGTAGTAAGCAAAAGATTCTAAATCTTTATTGTATTCTTCTATTCTTTGTATCGCCTCTTCTACTCCATTAATTTGTTTTAGTTTTTCCTCTAATTCGTCTATTTCAATTTTAATAGCAGCTGCTAGTTCCTTGGATGTTCCTACAATTAAGATCATTAAATCCCGCGAGCATCTGTTCGCTATTAGGCTCCATTTTTCTAAAAAGGGCCTATGATGTACAAAGAGGCCAGGCACATTTCGTACTCTTAACCCCATGGGGATGATACCAGTTTTTAAATAGGACAACATAAACTCACCATGAGCCTCCATACGTATAAGTTTCTTTTTTAATTCCAAAAGTTTTTTACCTTCATCATTGCTTTTGGCATTAGGTAAGGTATTGCTACATGAGGCTGAGGTACCAACTAATATGGCAAAATCCTCATCACTAAACCCAAAGGTTTGCAAATTGGCCATAGATACAGAGGCAAATGGATAGATATTACTGTAATAATCACCCTTAAGTACAACTGCTCAAATATTTGACAATATATTCAAAATTGATATAAAGAACAGCCCTGCACAGACAAGCTGTGGGAAATATAATGTAAATAACAAGGACCCCCTGATTCCAAATAAAATACTGTGTGTCAGGGAAATAAGCAAAATGTGCACAAAAAATACAGTTCTAAGGGTAGTTGCAAAAAGGAAATCTAAACAATTTGTGGTTTGTATAAAATTATAACAATTTTAATATATTTCTTATTAAAAAGCAAGACATTGCCTAAATGACATTACATAAAAAACCTTACATAAAAAACATAATTCAATAAAGGTACACAATTCAAAAAATTTGCTAAAAAGGAGTGGCAGTTAATACTTTCGACGCACGTTTCGGCGTTCTGAAAAAACGCCTTCTTCGGGAGCCACAATTTATTTCTGAAAAACATAATAAGGAACTTAAGAATACAATAATAAACAAAAATTACCATTAATTTGTATACATGTTATTAAGTTGGATTTAACATCTATATACAAAAAAAGGCGGGTCTAAAAAAGCTTTCCTATGCAACATTTCATCCCTACTTGTTATATCCATATATCATTTGCTAGACAAGTCACAAAACTAATTAATTTATATTTGAGCAGTTGTAAAGTATCCAGTTATTAATATAAAGGAGCTTTGGAGAAGATATGCCATCTCACGATTTAAGAATAGGGCACATCGTGATCATGGAACAAACATGTATCATACTTTATGAAACGAATGAAGCCGTCACTTACTAAAATATAAATCAAAACTCTAACAGCTTATATTCTTGTTATTATTTTTGATTCTCGGACTTATGGGTTAATCGATGCCACAGTCTGTTAACTGTTGATAGAGGGAGAGATAACATATGTATTAAACATTCATGTTTGATTCACTGAATCAATAACGATAGTAAGCATAGTGTGTAGATGCAGCGTGTAAGTCCTAAAACTGATAACTCTGTTGAACAGGTCAATAAAAAGGACGGAAGTCATCTCTTAATTAAACTGTATTTTTATTCTAGCATGACCTTAATATTGTTAAAGGACAACAGATGGATTATCTGACTAGTTTATGTTAAAGCCATTCTATATGATGGAATCCAGATAGATACACTTCCATTGTGCAACCATGTGCATTAAGATCTATAATCTTTTGATATCCTACTAGAATTATACATATCTACGCTTACCTAAATGTAAAAACGTAGTCCGCTCTGTTGTGGATTTCTGGTAAAGGTCGTTTTCTTTATTGGCTGGATTATCTCATATAAGTATCGTTTGTAGCTACCACAATAAAAGAAAAACGAAATGGCAAAAGCTATATGTATTAATTATAAACAGTTATTCATAGCGCTGCTATGAGGCTGTTAACTAGCTTTGAATATTAAAAGAGACGACATTTACACTTCAACGTCTTTCCTAGGTAATACTAAAAAGGCAGAGGGGCCGTATTTAGCCTAGGAGACTCTGTTCTGTATTAGTTACATTCAGGTAGAACCTAAGAACGCATCCGTCATACGGAGTCTGTTTCTTTTTGTGGAAGGTCGGCGCTGAAAGAACAGAGCCGTGTGTTACACAGTAACAAATACAATGTTATCCAGACAAAAAGCGTTGGTTTACACGAGGTTTAAATCTAACTACAAATACATTAAATGTGAAACGCGAAGGTTCTTACCGAAAAGGAGACGAGCAGGCGAATCTTAAAATAAAATGCTTTCCGTCATATTCCGACACTTTAAAATACCCGTGCTCCCGTTCTCCACGTTGTACTGAAAAATATAATTATACAAGATCCAACCCGCATTAGAGGTTTAAAGGAGAGATTCTCTTCTAATATACGGAGAGAAAGGTTATGCTCCTAGATGCGTTATAGGTCCCTCTTACCGTATCGTCAGAGACGCTGCATATGATGGCTGCTGGCGTTTCGGGCCGTTAGGAAAAGATGTATCAACAGAGTATCTCAGTGCCGTATTTAAATAGAAAAGGGTCACGTGGTGACAACTCACTCACATGGTGAGAACTGACTTATAACGGCCATAGGAACGGCAGAAAGGGAACACGTGATTAATTATCTTTTTAAAATTATCTGCGAGATGGTTTAACACGGTCGGAGCGCAAGGGGGAGGGTATTTTATAAGACTAAGATGCATTCAACAGACGACAATAAACTGAGAGTGCAAAACAGAGTCCGTTATTTATATCTGATATTGGTATAATTCAACTCATGATTAAAAATGTATTTGAGGCATATTATCCATTTTATCCACATTATGGATTTATATTTCCTTAGATGTCAACAACCCGCTTCTACATTTTAATAAAAGGAGAAGGGGGGTAATGTCTTACTATCGTCTAGATATATTTTACCAATGGCCTGTATTTAAAGCACAATACCCATGTTTTTTTCTATGTTAATTAATTTATTTATCCAAGGGCCACTCAATGTATATGCAATATGAACCTTTAGAAAAGAAAGGAAAATCGGTCTTTTCTAATCAATGTATATACAGTGTTGGATGTGAGATAATGCATGTAACATATCTCTACATTCAGAAAATTTAATGAGAATATTTTGCAGATCAAAATCATCTAAGTTACCGCGTTTTCCCATGGGATTTCGCTGTTTAATCCTAGTTTGAAGGTATTAAAAACAAAAATCCAGAAGACTTCCTTTTTCTTCCTGATGGCACAACCACCCTTACTGTCTGGTATCCGTATTTTCTCTAAAATGCGGCAGCGAAAGTCTTCTGGTCCATGATTTTTCTCGAGAAAATGCTTTACTAGCGGTGCTGTCAGTTTGCCTGTCCTAATGGCTGATCTGTGTTCTGTCAGGCGCACTTGGATAGACCTACTGGTTTCGCCTACATAGCCAAGGTTGCAAGTACATTGGATGAAATAAACCACATTGGTGGTTTTACAATTCCACATGTCTTTTGCTCTTGAGAGAAAGCCATTATGGAGAAATTCCTCTCCTTCAATGATGTTGTTGCAGGATTTGCATGAGGAGCATTTGACTGTTCCTCGAATGGGCAAATTATTTAGTATAGATCTTTGTGATAAGTTAGATGAGGTCTCATTAACTCTAAATCTTGAATGGACAATTTTATCTTTTACATTTTTGTTCCTTTTATGTGCAAATAAAGGCCTCATCAGCACAGTTTTGGAGGTGGGATTACAGTTGAGAATATGCCAATTGGCATTTATAATCTGTCTTACACGTTCATTAAGTGTAGAATGGGTGGTCACACAGACAAGTTGATCTTTTATAGGCACTGCCTTTGGTTTCAATAGGGAATCACGGTCGTAAAAGCGTGCCCTTTTATATGAACTCCTAACGAGTCTATGTGGATATCCACGATCCAAAAACTTTTTACGCATAATTGCTGCCTGTCTGTCATAGTCACAGAGGTTCGTACAATTTCTACGAACCCGCAAAAATTGAGAAAAGGGAATGCTCTCACGTTGGCATTTAGGGTGAAAGCTGTTGTAATGCAACAGCGTATTGCGTGCTGTAGGCTTTACAAAAAGGTCAACTTCCAACTTGTTATTATTTTCTTATTTTTTTATTTTTATTTTTTTATTAACAAGTCCAAAAATTTAACTTGATTTATACTATATTGGGCCGTAAATTTAAGATTGACATTGGCCAAATTGATCCATTCGAGGAATTGCATTAAAGAATCGTTCCCATTGGTCCAGATAAAAAAGATATCGTCTATGTATCTGGACCAATGGGAAATAGATTCAAAAAAAGGTGCCACTTCATTGTCAATGTATTTGTCCTCAAATGAAGACATGTAGATATTTGCTATTGACGGGGCGATTGATGCACCCATGCTTACTCCTTTAAGCTGGCGATATAGAAATTCTCCAAATTCGAATGTATTTTCTGTTAAAACAATAAACAGACAGTCAATAAGAAATATCTTAGGACATGTTATTGCATGTTTATCTATAAACCAGTCTGTAGCCTTAATCGCCTCATCTAAAGGTATATTGCTATAAAGCGATTCAATATCCATTGTAACCAATATGTCCCTATTTGGTACAAATTCAAGATTTTCAACTATGTTGATCATGTGTCCCGTGTCTTTGACATATGATTTAATTTTAGGTATGTGAGGTCTCAGGTAATGATCTACAAGCTTGGACAGGGACTCAGTGGGAGTACCAATAGTAGACACTATCGGTCGGTAGGGAGGATTTTGCATATTTTTATGTATTTTAGGGAGTCCATAGATACATGCTGTCTTGTTTTTGTTAGTATTTAAAAAATCGTATTCCTTAACATTAATGTCTCCATTGGTCAGAGCCTCATTTGTAAGATATTGTATCTTTTTCTTAATGTCATTTAAATGATTAGAATTGATCTTCAGATAGGTGGAACGATCATTCAACATTTTGATCATATTGTCCTCGTATATATCGGAGTCAAGTACCACAATACCTCCTCCTTTATCACACCCTTTGATTATTAAGCTATTGTTAGAGGATAGCTCCTTCAGTGCCAAGGATTCCTCCTTACTCAGATTATATAAAGGTTTTGGTATAAACCGGAGTGATCTGTCAAGTTTTTGTAGGACCACTAATTCAAAGGCCGCAACCTCTGGGCCCACCTGATCTAAACCTGGACAGAAGGTGGAAGGGAGGGTCAAGTCTCTTTGTTCTAGTTGATCGTTATTAGCCTCATCCATGTTGGAGAAGAACTTTTTAAGCCTGATCTTTCTAAAAAACGAAATGATGTCTTTATATAGTTCGAAGGTGTTCACATATGTGTGAGGTACAAATGAAAGACCCTTGGACAACAAGGTTTTACTAGGGTTGTCCAATTCTTTCGATGATAGATTAAATATAGGGATTATATTCCTTGGCCCCAGTATTGTCTGTTCCTGGTTTCCCTTATGAACTGTGGTTCCTGCTGATGATGTTGTTGCTGTTGGTGTAGTTGCTGCTGATGTTGTTGCTGTATTGTGTGAAAATTCCCTCTGGTCTGACCTTGTCCCTGGAACCTTACTCTCGGGCGTCCCCGGCGAGGCCCTCTGTTGGATAAAAAAGGGCGTCTTTGGGGATGAGAACTTGTGTAGGTACTAAATCCTCCTTCAGGTTCATAGTAGTTGCTATTAGAATTTTCTCCCTCAGAATCTGAGGTATCCGTGAAATTGTTTACTCTTTGTTGGACGTTCCTAGATTCATCTTCGTAATGATTATGTTGGTAAAAATCTTTACATAGATAGGGGTATGCTACCTCCTCTGTATAGAATCTCTTATCTCTATTGATTTTATCAGTTTTTCTTTTGTTAAGGTAGTTAGCAAAAGATTCTAAATCTTTATTGTATTCTTCTATTCTTTGTATCGCCTCTTCTACTCCATTAATTTGTTTTAGTTTTTCCTCTAATTCGTCTATTTCAATTTTAATAGCAGCTGCTAGTTCCTTGGATGTTCCTACAATTAAGATCATTAAATCCCGCGAGCATCTGTTCGCTATTAGGCTCCATTTTTCTAAAAAGGGCCTATGATGTACAAAGAGGCCAGGCACATTTCGTACTCTTAACCCCATGGGGATGATACCAGTTTTTAAATAGGACAACATAAACTCACCATGAGCCTCCATACGTATAAGTTTCTTTTTTAATTCCAAAAGTTTTTTACCTTCATCATTGCTTTTGGCATTAGGTATGGTATTGCTACATGAGGCTGAGGTACCAACTAATATGGCAAAATCCTCATCACTAAACCCAAAGGTTTGCAAATTGGCCATAGATACAGAGGCAAATGGATAGATATTACTGTAATAATCACCCTTAAGTACAACTGCTCAAATATTTGACAATATATTCAAAATTGATATAAAGAACAGCCCTGCACAGACAAGCTGTGGGAAATATAATGTAAATAACAAGGACCCCCTGATTCCAAATAAAATACTGTGTGTCAGGGAAATAAGCAAAATGTGCACAAAAAATACAGTTCTAAGGGTAGTTGCAAAAAGGAAATCTAAACAATTTGTGGTTTGTATAAAATTATAACAATTTTAATATATTTCTTATTAAAAAGCAAGACATTGCCTAAATGACATTACATAAAAAACCTTACATAAAAAACATAATTCAATAAAGGTACACAATTCAAAAAATTTGCTAAAAAGGAGTGGCAGTTAATACTTTCGACGCACGTTTCGGCGTTCTGAAAAAACGCCTTCTTCGGGAGCCACAATTAATTTCTGAAAAACATAATAAGGAACTTAAGAATACAATAATAAACAAAAATGACCATTAATTTGTATACATGTTATTAAGTTGGATTTAACATCTATATACAAAAAAAGGCGGGTCTAAAAAAGCTTTCCTATGCAACATTTCATCCCTACTTGTTATAGCCATATATCATTTGCTAGACAAGTCACAAAACGAATTAATTTATATTTGAGCAGTTGTAAAGTATCCAGTTATTAATATAAAGGAGCTTTGGAGAAGATATGCCATCTCACGATTTAAGAATAGGGCACATCGTGATCATAGAACAAACATGTATCATACTTTATGAAACGAATGAAGCCGTCACTTACTAAAATATAAATCAAAACTCTAACAGCTTATATTCTTGTTATTATTTTTGATTCTCGGACTTATGGGTTAATCGATGCTACAGTCTGTTAACTGTTGATAGAGGGAGAGATAACATATGTATTAAACATTCATGTTTGATTCACTGAATCAATAACGATAGTAAGCATAGTGTGTAGATGCAGCGTGTAAGTCCTAAAACTGATAACTCTGTTGAACAGGTCAATAAAAAGGACGGAAGTCATCTCTTAATTAAACTGTATTTTTATTCTAGCATGACCTTAATATTGTTAAAGGACAACAGATGGATTATCTGACTAGTTTATGTTAAAGCCATTCTATATGATGGAATCCAGATAGATACACTTCCATTGTGCAACCATGTGCATTAAGATCTATAATCTTTTGATATCCTACTAGAATTATACATATCTACGCTTACCTAAATGTAAAAACGTAGTCCGCTCTGTTGTGGATTTCTGGTAAAGGTCGTTTTCTTTATTGGCTGGATTATCTCATATAAGTATCGTTTGTAGCTACCACAATAAAAGAAAAACGAAATGGCAAAAGCTATATGTATTAATTATAAACAGTTATTCATAGCGCTGCTATGAGGCTGTTAACTAGCTTTGAATATTAAAAGAGACGACATTTACACTTCAACGTCTTTCCTAGGTAATACTAAAAAGGCAGAGGGGCCGTATTTAGCCTAGGAGACTCTGTTCTGTATTAGTTACATTCAGGTAGAACCTAAGAACGCATCCGTCATACGGAGTCTGTTTCTTTTTGTGGAAGGTCGGCGCTGAAAGAACAGAGCTGTGTGTTACACAGTAACAAATACAATGTTATCCAGACAAAAAGCGTTGGTTTACACGAGGTTTAAATCTAACTACAAATACATTAAATGTGAAACACGAAGGTTCTTACCGAAAAGGAGACGAGCAGGCGAATCTTAAAATAAAATGCTTTCCGTCATATTCCGACACTTTAAAATACCCGTGCTCCCGTTCTCCACGTTGTACTGAAAAATATAATTATACAAGATCCAACCCGCATTAGAGGTTTAAAGGAGAGATTCTCTTCTAATATACGGAGAGAAAGGTGATGCTCCTAGATGCGTTATAGGTCCCTCTTACCGTATCGTCAGAGACGCTGCATATGATGGCTGCTGGCGTTTCGGGCCGTTAGGAAAAGATGTATCAACAGAGTATCTCAGTGCCGTATTTAAATAGAAAAGGGTCACGTGGTGACAACTCACTCACATGGTGAGAACTGACTTATAACGGCCATAGGAACGGCAGAAAGGGAACACGTGATTAATTATCTTTTTAAAATTATCTGCGAGATGGTTTAACACGGTCGGAGCGCAAGGGGGAGGGTATTTTATAAGACTAAGATGCATTCAACAGACGACAATAAACTGAGAGTGCAAAACAGAGTCCGTTATTTATAACTGATATTGGTATAATTCAACTCATGATTAAAAATGTATTTGAGGCATAATATCCATTTTATCCACATTATGGATTTATATTTCCTTAGATGTCAACAACCCGCTTCTACATTTTAATAAAAGGAGAAGGGGGGT
The DNA here is from genome assembly GCF_964261635.1 of Lissotriton helveticus. NCBI lineage: Eukaryota > Metazoa > Chordata > Amphibia > Caudata > Salamandridae > Lissotriton > Lissotriton helveticus. Next base: position 460,423,194 of record NC_136073.1, read on the forward strand.
AATGTCTTACTATCGTCTAGATATATTTTACCAATGGCCTGTATTTAGAGCACAATACCCATGTTTTTTTCTATGTTAATTAATTTATTTATCCAAGGGCCACTCAATGTATATGCAATATGAACCTTTAGAAAAGAAAGGAAAATCGGTCTTTTCTAATCAATGTATATACAGTGTTGGATGTGAGATAATGCATGTAACATATCTCTACATTCAGAAAATTTAATGAGAATATTTTGCAGATCAAAATCGTCTAAGTTATCGCGTTTTCCCATGGGATTTCGCTGTTTAATCCTAGTTTGAAGGTATTAAAAACAAAAATCCAGAAGACTTCCTTTTTCTTCCTGATGGCACAACCACCCTTACTGTCTGGTATCCGTATTTTCTCTAAAATGCGCCAGCGAAAGTCTTCTGGTCCATGATTTTTCTCGAGAAAATGCTTTACTAGCGGTGCTGTCAGTTTGCCTGTCCTAATGGCTGATCTGTGTTCTGTCAGGCGCACTTGGATAGACCTACTGGTTTCGCCTACATAGCCAAGGTTGCAAGTACATTGGATGAAATAAACCACATTGGTGGTTTTACAATTCCACATGTCTTTTGCTCTTGAGAGAAAGCCATTATGGAGAAATTCCTCTCCTTCAATGATGTTGTTGCAGGATTTGCATGAGGAGCATTTGACTGTTCCTCGAATGGGCAAATTATTTAGTATAGATCTTTGTGATAAGTTAGATGAGGTCTCATTAACTCTAAATCTTGAATGGACAATTTTATCCTTTAAATTTTTGTTCCTTTTATGTGCAAATAAAGGCCTCATCAGCACAGTTTTGGAGGTGGGATTACAGTTGAGAATATGCCAATTGGCATTTATAATCTGTTTTACACGTTCATTAAGTGTAGAATGGGTGGTCACACAGACAAGTTGATCTTTTATAGGCACTGCCTTTGGTTTCAATAGGGAATCACGGTCGTAAAAGCGTGTCCTTTTATATGAACTCCTAACGAGTCTATGTGGATATCCACGATCCAAAAACTTTTTACGCATAATTGCTGCCTGTCTGTCATAGTCACAGAGGTTCGTACAATTTCTACGAACCCGCAAAAATTGAGAAAAGGGAATGCTCTCACGTTGGCATTTAGGGTGAAAGCTGTTGTAATGCAACAGCGTATTGCGTGCTGTAGGCTTCACAAAAAGGTCAACTTCCAACTTGTTATTATTTTCTTTTATTAACAAGTCCAAAAATTCAACTTGATTTATACTATATTGGGCTGTAAATTAAGGATTTACATTGGCCAAATTGATCCATTCGAGGAATTCCATTAAAGAATCGTTCCCATTGGACCAGATAAAAAAGATATCGTCTATGTATCTGGACCAATGGGAAATAGATTCAAAAAAAGGTGCCACTTCATTGTCAATGTATTTGTCCTCAAATGAAGACATGTAGATATTTGCTATGGACGGGGCGACTGATGCACCCATGCTTACTCCTTTAAGCTGGCGATATAGAAATTCTCCAAATTCGAATGTATTTTCTGTTAAAACAATAAACAGACAGTCAATAAGAAATTTCTTAGGACATGTTATGGCATGTTTATCTATAAACCAGTCAGTAGCCTTAATCGCCTCATCTAAAGGTATATTGCTATAAAGCGATTCAATATCCATTGTAACCAATATGTCCCTATTTGGTACAAATTCAAGATTTTCAACTATGTTGATCATGTGTCCCGTGTCTTTGACATATGATTTAATTTTAGGTATGTGAGGTCTCAGGTAATGATCTACTATCTTGGACAGGGACTCAGTGGGAGTACCAATAGTAGACACTATCGGTCGGTAGGGAGGATTTTGCATATTTTTATGTATCTTAGGGAGTCCATAGATACATGCTGTCTTGTTTTTGTTAGTATTTAAAAAATCGTATTCCTTAACATTAATGTCTCCATTGGTCAGAGCCTCATTTGTAAGATATTGTATCTTTTTCCTAATGTCATTTAAAGGATTAGAATTGATCTTCAGATAGGTGGAACGATCATTCAAAATTTTGATCATATTGTCCTCGTATATATCGGAGTCAAGTACCACAATACCTCCTCCTTTATCACACCCTTTGATTATTAAGCTATTGTTAGAGGATAGCTCCTTCAGTGCCAAGGATTCCTCCTTACTCAGATTATATAAAGGTTTTGGTATAAACAGGAGTGATCTGTCAAGTTTTTGTAGGACCACTAATTCAAAGGCTGCAACCTCTGGGCCCACCTGATCTAAACCTGGACAGAAGGTGGAAGGGAGGGTCAAGTCTCTTTGTTCTAGTTGATCGTTATTAGCCTCATCCATGTTGGAGAAGAACTTTTTAAGCCTGATCTTTCTAAAAAACGAAATGATGTCTTTATATAGTTCGAAGGTGTTCACATATGTGTGAGGTACAAATGAAAGACCCTTGGACAACAAGGTTTTACTAGGGTTGTCCAATTCTTTCGATGATAGATTAAATATAGGGATTATATTCCTTGGCCCCAGTATTGTCTGTTCCTGGTTTCCCTTATGAACTGTGGTTCCTGCTGATGATGTTGTTGCTGTTGGTGTAGTTGCTGCTGATGTTGTTGCTGTATTGTGTGAAAATTCCCTCTGGTCTGACCTTGTCCCTGGAACCTTACTCTCGGGCGTCCCCGGCGAGGCCCTCTGTTGGATAAAAAAGGGCGTCTTTGGGGACGAGAACTTGTGTAGGTACTAAATCCTCCTTCAGGTTCATAGTAGTTGGTATTAGAATTTTCTCCCTCAGAATCTGAGGTATCCGTGAAATTGTAGTTACATCTAGTTCCTTGGATGTAGGAACATCCAAGGAACTAGCAGCTGCTATTAAAATTGAAATAGACGAATTAGAGGAAAAACTAAAACAAATTAATGGAGTAGAAGAGGCGATAAAAAGAATAGAAGAATACAATAAAGATTTAGAATCTTTTGCTAACTACCTTAACAAAAGAAAAACTGATAAAATCAATAGAGATAAGAGATTCTATACAGAGGAGGTAGCATACCCCTATCTATGTAAAGATTTTTACCAACATAATCATTACGTAGATGAATCTAGGAACGTCCAACAAAGAGTAAACAATTTCACGGATACCTCAGATTCTGAGGGAGAAAATTCTAATAGCAACTACTATGAACCTGAAGGAGGATTTAGTACCTACACAAGTTTCCGTCCCCAAAGACGCCCTTTTTTATCCAACAGAGGGCCTCGCCGGGGACGCCCGAGAGTAAGGCTCCAGGGACAAGGTCAGACCAGAGGGAATTTTCACACAATACAGCAACAACATCAGCAGCAACTACACCAACAGCAACAACATCATCAGCAGGAACCACAGTTCATAAGGGAAACCAGGAACAGACAATACTGGGGCCAAGGAATATAATCCCAATATTTAATCTATCATCGAAAGAATTGGACAACCCTAGTGAAACCTTGTTGTCCAAGGGTCTTTCATTTGTACCTCACACATATGTGAACACCTTCGAACTATATAAAGACATCATTTCGTTTTTTAGAAAGATCAGGCTTAAAAAGTTCTTCTCCAACATGGATGAGGCTAATAAGGATCAACTAGAACAAAGAGACTTGACCCTCCCTTCCACCTTCTGTCCAGGTTTAGATCAGGTGGGCCCAGTGGTTGCGGCCTTTGAATTAGTGGCCCTACAAAAACTTGACAGATCACTCCGGTTTATACCAAAACCTTTATATAATCTGAGTAAGGAGGAATCCTTGGCACTGAAGGAGCTATCCTCTAACAATAGCTTAATAATCAAAGGGTGTGATAAAGGAGGAGGTATTGTGGTACTTGACTCCGATATATACGAGGACAATATGATCAAAATGTTGAATGATCGTTCCACCTATCTGAAGATCAATTCTAATCCTTTAAATGACATTAAGAAAAAGATACAATATCTTACAAATGAGGCTCTGACCAATGGAGACATTAATGTTAAGGAATACGATTTTTTAAATACTAACAAAAACAAGACAGCATGTATCTATGGACTCCCTAAGATACATAAAAATATGCAAAATCCTCCCTACCGACCGATAGTGTCTACTATTGGTACTCCCACTGAGTCCCTGTCCAAGTTTGTAGATCATTACCTGAGACCTCACATACCTAAAATTAAATCATATGTCAAAGACACGGGACACATGATCAACATAGTTGAAAATCTTGAATTTGTACCAAATAGGGACATATTGGTTACAATGGATATTGAATCGCTTTATAGCAATATACCTTTAGATGAGGCGATTAAGGCTACAGACTGGTTTATAGATAAACATGCCATAACATGTCCTAAGAAATTTCTTATTGACTGTCTGTTTATTGTTTTAACAGAAAATACATTCGAATTTGGAGAATTTCTATATCGCCAGCTTAAAGGAGTAAGCATGGGTGCATCAGTCGCCCCGTCAATAGCAAATATCTACATGTCTTCATTTGAGGACAAATACATTGACAATGAAGTGGCACCTTTTTTTGAATCTATTTCCCATTGGTCCAGATACATAGACGATATCTTTTTTATCTGGACCAATGGGAACGATTTTTTTAATGTAATTCCTCGAATGGATCAATTTGGCCAATGTCAATCTTAAATTTACGGCCCAATATAGTATAAATCAAGTTGAATTTTTGGACTTGTTAATAAAAGAAAATAATAACAAGTTGGAAGTTGACCTTTTTGTAAAGCCTACAGCACGCAATACGCTGTAGCATTACAACAGCTTTCACCCTAAATGCCAACGTGAGAGCATTCCCTTTTCTCAATTTTTGCGGGTTCGTAGAAATTGTACGAACCTCTGTGACTATGACAGACAGGCAGTAATTATGCGTAAAAAGTTTTTTGATCGTGGATATCCAAATAGACTCGTTAGGAGTTCATATAAAAGGGTACGCTTCTACGACCGTGATTCCCTATTGAAACCAAAGGCAGTGCCTATAAAAGATCAACTTGTCTGTGTGACCACCCATTCTACACTTAATGAACGTGTAAGACAGATTATAAATGCCAATTGGCATATTCTCAACTGTAATCCCACCTCCAAAACTGTGCTGATGAGGCCTTTATTTGCACATAAAAGGAACAAAAATTTAAAGGATAAAATTGTCCATTCAAGATTTAGAGTTAATGAGACCTCATCTAACTTATCACAAAGATCTATACTAAATAATTTGCCCATTCGAGGAACAGTCAAATGCTCCTCATGCAAATCCTGCAACAACATCATTGAAGGAGAGGAATTTTTCCATAATGGCTTTCTCTCAAGAGCAAAAGACATGTGGAATTGTAAAACCACCAATTTGGTTTATTTCATCCAATGTACTTGCAACCTTGGCTATGTAGGCGAAACCAGTAGGTCTATCCAAGTGCGCCTGACAGAACACAGATCAGCCATTAGGACAGGCAAACTGACAGCACCGCTAGTAAAGCATTTTCTCGAGAAAAATCATGGACCAGAAGACTTTCGCTGGCGCATTTTAGAGAAAATACGGATACCAGACAGTAAGGGTGGTTGTGGCATCAGGAAGAAAAAGGAAGTCTTCTGGATTTTTGTTTTTAATACCTTCAAACTAGGATTAAACAGCGAAATCCCATGGGAAAACGCGATAACTTAGACGATTTTGATCTGCAAAATATTCTCATTAAATTTTCTGAATGTAGAGATATGTTACATGCATTATCTCACATCCAACACTGTATATACATTGATTAGAAAAGACCGATTTTCCTTTCTTTTCTAAAGGTTCATATTGCATATACATTGAGTGGCCCTTGGATAAATAAATTAATTAACATAGAAAAAAACATGGGTATTGTGCTTTAAATACAGGCCATTGGTAAAATATATCTAGATGATAGTAAGACATTACCCCCCTTCTCCTTTTATTAAAATGTAGAAGCGGGTTGTTGACATCTAAGGAAATATAAATCCATAATGTGGATAAAATGGATATTATGCTTCAAATAAATTTTTAATCATGAGTTGAATTATACCAATATCAGTTATAAATAACGGACTCTGTTTTGCACTCTCAGTTGGTTGTCGTCTGTTGAATGCATCTTAGTCTTATGAAATACCCTCCCCCTTGCGCTCCGACCGTGTTAAACCATCTCGCAGATAATTTTAAACAGATAATTAATCACGTGTTCCCTTTCTGCCATTCCTATTGCCGTTATAAGTCAGTTCTCACCATGTGAGTGAGTTGTCACCACGTGACCCTTTTCTATTTAAATACGGCACTGAGATACTCTGTTGATACATCTTTTCCTAACGGCCCCGAAACGCCAGCAGCCATCATATGCAGCGTCTCTGACGATACGGTAAGAGGGACCTATAACGCATCTAGGAGCATAACCTTTCTCTCCGTATATTAGAAGAGAATCTCTCCTTTAAACCTCTAACGCGGGTTGGATCTTGTATAATTATATTTTTCAGTACAACGTGGAGAACGGGAGCACGGGTATTTTAAAGTTTCGGAATATGACGGAAAGCATTTTATTTTAAGATTCGCCTGCTCGTCTCCTTTTCTGTAAGAACCTTCGCGTTTCACATTTAATGTATTTGTTAGATTTAAACCTCGTGTAAACCAACGCTTTTTGTCTGGATAACATTGTATTTGTTACTGTGTAACACACGGCTCTGTTCTTTCAGCGCCGACCTTCCACAAAAAGAAACAGACTCCGTATGACGGATGCGTTCTTAGGTTCTACCTGAATGTAACTAATACAGAAGAGAGTCTCCTAGGCTAAATACGGCCCCTCTGCCTTTTTAGTATTACCTAGGAAAGACGTTGAAGTGTAAGTGTTTTCTCTTTTAATATTCAAAGCTAGTTAACAGCCTCATAGCAGCGCTATGAATAACTGTTTATAATTAATACATATAGCTTTTGCCATTTCGTTTTTCTTTTATTTTGGTAGCTACAAACGATACTTATATGAGATAATCCAGCCAATAAAGAAAACGACCTTTACCAGAAATCCACAACAGAGCGGACTACGTTTTTACATTTAGGTAAGCGTAGATATGTATAATTCTAGTAGGATATCAAAAGATTATAGATCTTAATGCACATGGTTGCACAATGGAAGTGTATCTATCTGGATTCCATCATATAGAATGGCTTTAACATAAACTAGTCAGATAATCCATCTGTTGTCCTTTAACAATATTAAGGTCATGCTAGAATAAAAATACAGTTTAATTAAGAGATGACTTCCGTCCTTTTTATTGACCTGTTCAACAGAGTTATCAGTTTTAGGACTTACACGCTGCATCTACATACTATGCTTACTATCGTTATTGATTCAGTGAATCAAACATGAATGTTTAATACATATGTTATCTCTCCTTCTATCAACAGTTAACAGACTGTGGCATCGATTAAACCATAAGTCAGAGAATCAACAATAATAACAAGAATATAAGCTGTTAGAGTTTTGATTTATATTTTAGTAAGTGACGGCTTCATTTGTTTCATAAAGTATGATACATGTTTGTTCTATGATCACGATGTGCCCTATTCTTAAATCGTGAGATGGCATATCTTCTCCAAAGCTCCTTTATATTAATAACTGGGTACTTCACAACTACTCAAATATAAATTAATTAGTTTTGTGACTTGTCTAGCAAATGATATATGGCTATAACAAGTAGGGATGAAATGTTGCATAGGAAAGCTTTTTTAGACCCGCCTTTTTTTGTATATAGATGTTAAATCCAACTTAATACCATTTATACAAATTAATGGTCATTTTTGTTAATTATTGTATTCTTAAGTTCCTTATTATGTTTTTCAGAAATAAATTGTGGCTCCTGAAGAAGGCGTTTTTTCAGAACGCCGAAAAGCGCGTCTAAAGTATTAACTGCCACTCCTTTTTAACGAATTTTTTGAATTGTGTAACTTTATTGAATTATGTTTTTTATGTAAGGTTTTTTATGTAATGTCATTTATGCAATGTCTTGCTTTTTAATAAGAAATATATTAAAATTGTTATAATTTTATACAAACCACAAACTGTTTAGATTTCCTTTTTGCAACTACCCCTAGAACTGTATTTTTTGTGCACATTTTGCTTATTTCCCTGACACACAGTATTTTATTTGGAATCAGGGGGTCCTTGTTATTTACATTATATTTCCCACAGCTTGTCTGTGCAGGGCTGTTCTTTATATCAATTTTGAATATATTGTCAAATATTTGAGCAGTTGTACTTAAGGGTGATTATTACAGTAATATCTATCCATTTGCCTCTGTATCTATGGCCAATTTGCAAACCTTTGGGTTTAGTGATGAGGATTTTGCCATATTAGTTGGTACCTCAGCCTCATGTGGCAATACCATACCTAATGCCAAAAGCAATGATGAAGGTAAAAAACTTTTGGAATTAAAAAAGAAACTTATACGTATGGAGGCTCATGGTGAGTTTATGTTGTCCTATTTAAAAACTGGTATCATCCCCATGGGGTTAAGAGTACGAAATGTGCCTGGCCTCTTTGTACATCATAGGCCCTTTTTAGAAAAATGGAGCCTAATAGCGAACAGATGCTCGCTGGATTTAATGATCTTAATTGTAGGAACATCCAAGGAACTAGCAGCTGCTATTAAAATTGAAATAGACGAATTAGAGGAAAAACTAAAACAAATTAATGGAGTAGAAGAGACGATAAAAAGAATAGAAGAATACAATAAAGATTTAGAATCTTTTGCTAACTACCTTAACAAAAAAAAACTGATAAAATCAATAGAGATAAGAGATTCTATACAGAGGAGGTAGCATACCCCTATCTATGTAAAGATTTTTACCAACATAATCATTACGTAGATGAATCTAGGAACGTCCAACAAAGAGTAAACAATTTCACGGATACCTCAGATTCTGAGGGAGAAAATTCTAAAAGCAACTACTATGAACCTGAAGGAGGATTTAGTACCTACACAAGTTCTCGTCCCCAAAGACGCCCTTTTTTATCCAACAGAGGGCCTCGCCGGGGACGCCCGAGAGTAAGGTTCCAGGGACAAGGTCAGACCAGAGGGAATTTTCACACAATACAGCAACAACATCAGCAGCAACTACACCAACAGCAACAACATCATCAGCAGGAACCACAGTTCATAAGGGAAACCAGGAACAGACAATACTGGGGCCAAGGAATATAATCCCTATATTTAATCTATCATCGAAAGAATTGGACAACCCTAGTGAAACCTTGTTGTCCAAGGGTCTTTCATTTGTACCTCACACATATGTGAACACCTTCGAACTATATAAAGACATCATTTCGTTTTTTAGAAAGATCAGGCTTAAAAAGTTCTTCTCCAACATGGATGAGGCTAATAACGATCAACTAGAACAAAGAGACTTGACCCTCCCTTCCACCTTCTGTCCAGGTTTAGATCAGGTGGGCCCAGAGGTTGCGGCCTTTGAATTAGTGGTCCTACAAAAACTTGACAGATCACTCCGGTTTATACCAAAACCTTTATATATTCTGAGTAAGGAGGAATCCTTGGCACTGAAGGAGCTATCCTCTAACAATAGCTTAATAATCAAAGGGTGTGATAAAGGAGGAGGTATTGTGGTACTTGACTCCGATATATACGAGGACAATATGATCAAAATGTTGAATGATCGTTCCACCTATCTGAAGATCAATTCTAATCCTTTAAATGACATTAAGAAAAAGATACAATATCTTACAAATGAGGCTCTGACCAATGGAGACATTAATGTTAAGGAATACGATTTTTTAAATACTAACAAAAACAAGACAGCATGTATCTATGGACTCCCTAAGATACATACAAATATGCAAAATCCTCCCTACCGACCGATAGTGTCTACTATTGGTACTCCCACTGAGTCCCTGTCCAAGTTTGTAGATCATTACCTGAGACCTCACATACCTAAAATTAAATCATATGTCAAAGACACGGGACACATGATCAACATAGTTGAAAATCTTGAATTTGTACCAAATAGGGACATATTGGTTACAATGGATATTGAATCGCTTTATAGCAATATACCTTTAGATGAGGCGATTAAGGCTACAGACTGGTTTATAGATAAACCTGCCATAACATGTCCTAAGAAATTTCTCATTGACTGTCAGTTTATTGTTTTAACAGAAAATACATTCGAATTTGGAGAATTTCTATATCGCCAGCTTAAAGGAGTAAGCATGGGTGCATCAGTCGCCCCGTCAATAGCAAATATCTACATGTCTTCATTTGAGGACAAATACATTGACAATGAAGTGGCACCTTTTTTTGAATCTATTTCCCATTGGTCCAGATACATAGACGATATCTTTTTTATCTGGACCAATGGGAACGATTCTTTAATGGAATTCCTCGAATGGATCAATTTGGCCAATGTCAATCTTAAATTTACGGCCCAATATAGTATAAATCAAGTTGAATTTTTGGACTTGTTAATAAAAGAAAATAATAACAAGTTGGAAGTTGACCTTTTTGTAAAGCCTACAGCACGCAATACGCTGTAGCATTACAACAGCTTTCACCCTAAATGCCAACGTGAGAGCATTCCCTTTTCTCAATTTTTGCGGGTTCGTAGAAATTGTACAAACCTCTGTGACTATGACAGACAGGCAGCAATTATGCGTAAAAAGTTTTTGGATCGTGGATATCCACATAGACTCGTTAGGAGTTCATATAAAAGAGCACGCTTTTACGACCGTGATTCCCTATTGAAACCAAAGGCAGTGCCTATAAAACATCAACTTGTCTGTGTGACCACCCATTCTACACTTAATGAACGTGTAAAACAGATTATAAATGCCAATTGGCATATTCTCAACTGTAATCCCACCTCCAAAACTGTGCTGATGAGGCCTTTATTTGCACATAAAAGGAACAAAAATTTAAAGGATAAAATTGTCCATTCAAGATTTAGAGTTAATGAGACCTCATCTAACTTATCACAAAGATCTATACTAAATAATTTGCCCATTCGAGGAACAGTCAAATGCTCCTCATGCAAATCCTGCAACAACATCATTGAAGGAGAGGAATTTCTCCATAATGGCTTTCTCTCAAGAGCAAAAGACATGTGGAATTGTAAAACCACCAATGTGGTTTATTTCATCCAATGTACTTGTAACCTTGGCTATGTAGGCAAAACCAGTAGGTCTATCCAAGTGCGCCTGACAGAACACAGATCAGCCATTAGGACAGGCAAACTGACAGCACCGCTAGTAAAGCATTTTCTCGAGAAAAATCATGGACCAGAAGACTTTCGCTGGCGCATTTTAGAGAAAGTACGGATACCAGACAGTAAGGGTGGTTGTGCCATCAGGAAGAAAAAGGAAGTCTTCTGGATTTTTGTTTTTAATACCTTCAAACTGGGATTAAACAGCGAAATCCCATGGAAAAACGCGATAACTTAGACGATTTTGATCTGCAAAATATTCTCATTAAATTTTCTGAATGTAGAGATATGTTACATGCATTATCTCACATCCAACACTGTATATACATTGATTAGAAAAGACCGATTTTCCTTTCTTTTCTAAAGGTTCATATTGCATATACATTGAGTGGCCCTTGGATAAATAAATTAATTAACATAGAAAAAAACATGGGTATTGTGCTTTAAATACAGGCCATTGCTAAAATATATCTAGACGATAGTAAGACATTACCCCCCTTCTCCTTTTATTAAAATGTAGAAGCGGGTTGTTGACATCTAAGGAAATATAAATCCATAATGTGGATAAATTGGATATTATGCCTCAAATAAATTTTTAATCATGAGTTGAATTATACCAATATCAGTTATAAATAACGGACTCTGTTTTGCACTCTCAGTTTATTGCCGTCTGTTGAATGCATCTTAGTCTTATAAAATACCCTCCCCTTGCGCTCCGACCGTGTTAAACCATCTCGCAGATAATTTAAAAAAGATCATTAATAACGTGTTCCCTTTCTGCCGTTCCTATGGCCGTTATAAGTCAGTTCTCACCATGTGAGTGAGTTGTCACCACGTGACCCTTTTCTATTTAAATACGGCACTGAGATACTCTGTTGATACATCTTTTCCTAACGGCCCCGAAACGCCAGCAGCCATCATATGCAGCGTCTCTGACGATACGGTAAGAGGGACCTATAACGCATCTAGGAGCATAACCTTTCTCTCCGTATATTAGAAGAGAATCTCTCCTTTAAACCTCTAACGCGGGTTGGATCTTGTATAATTATATTTTTCAGTACAACGCGGAGAACGGGAGCACGGGTATTTTAAAGTGTCGGAATATGACGGAAAGCATTTTATTTTAAGATTCGCCTGCTCGTCTCCTTTTCGGTAAGAACCTTCGCGTTTCACATTTAATGTATTTGTAGTTAGATTTAAACCTCGTGTAAACCAACACTTTTTGTCTGGATAACATTGTATTTGTTACTGTGTAACACACGGCTCTGTTCTTTCAGCGCCGACCTTCCACAAAAAGAAACAGACTCCGTATGACGGATGCGTTCTTAGGTTCTACCTGAATGTAACTAATACAGAACAGAGTCTCCTAGGCTAAATACGGCCCCTCTGCCTTTTTAGTATTACCTAGGAAAGACGTTGAAGTGTAAGTGTCGTCTCTTTTAATATTGAAAGCTAGTTAACAGCCTCATAGCAGCGCTATGAATAACTGTTTATAATTAATACATATAGCTTTTGCCATTTCGTTTTTCTTTTATTTTGGTAGCTACAAACGATACTTATATGAGATAATCCAGCCAATAAAGAAAACGACCTTTACCAGAAATCCACAACAGAGCGGACTACATTTTTACATTTAAGTAAGCGTAGATATGTATAATTCTAGTAGGATATCAAAAGATTATAGATCTTAATGCACATGGTTGCACAATGGAAGTGTATCTATCTGGATTCCATCATATAGAATGGCTTTAACATAAACTAGTCAGATAATCCATCTGTTGTCCTTTAACAATATTAAGGTCATGCTAGAATAAAAATACAGTTTAATTAAGAGATGACTTCCGTCCTTTTTATTGACCTGTTCAACAGAGTTATCAGTTTTAGGACTTACACGCTGCATCTACATACTATGCTTACTATCGTTATTGATTCAGTGAATCAAACATGAATGTTTAATACATATGTTATCTCTCCTTCTATCAACAGTTAACAGACTGTGGCATCGATTAAACCATAAGTCCGAGAATCAACAATAATAACAAGAATATAAGCTGTTAGAGTTTTGATTTATATTTTAGTAAGTGACGGCTTCATTCATTTCATAAAGTATGATACATGTTTGTTCTATGATCACGATGTGCCCTATTCTTAAATCGTGAGATGGCATATCTTCTCCAAAGCTCCTTTATATTAATAACTGGGTACTTCACAACTGCTCAAATATAAATTAATTAGTTTTGTGACTTGTCTAGCAAATGATATATGGCTATAACAAGTAGGAATGAAATGTTGCATAGGAAAGCTTTTTTAGACCCGCCTTTTTTTGTATATAGATGTTAAATCCAACTTAATAACATGTATACAAATTAATGGTCATTTTTGTTTATTATTGTATTCTTAAGTTCCTTATTATGTTTTTCAGAAATAAATTGTGGCTCCTGAAGAAGGCGTTTTTTCAGAACGCCGAAAAGCGCGTCTAAAGTATTAACTGCCACTCCTTTTTAACGAATTTTTTGAATTGTGTAACTTTATTGAATTATGTTTTTTATGTAAGGTTTTTTATGTAATGTCATTTATGCAATGTCTTGCTTTTTAATAAGAAATATATTAAAATTGTTATAATTTTATACAAACCACAAATTGTTTAGATTTCCTTTTTGCAACTACCCTTAGAACTGTATTTTTTGTGCACATTTTCCTCTATATGTTTATCTCCTTTTGTAAAGTGTTGTCTTCAGAGCCCTTCCTGCCTCCATACGTGCGGCTTGTGATGAACAGGCGAATGGACTGCTGATACTTTTGTTCACGCTGCTAGGTCGTGGGCAGAGTCAGAGACACCGTCCGTGTGTCGGTGACATTCCGCTGGACAGGCTCAGCCTCCACTCCTATGACAGATATAAACTGCTCCAGCAAACACACCGGCGCGCAGACATCAGAAGAACCGGTCTTAGCGCTGAGTGCCGTTTTGAGATGTTACTCAGTTTATGCGCTACTGGTTTTTCACAAACGGCGAAACAAGTGATATTTATTTGCTATAGATGAACACGCAGGCCCCAGTGAACCTCTTGTAGTCCTAGGGAAATCGCAAGGCAGTTCAGAGGTATAATATTCAAGTAATGACGAGAATGGCAGTGCTAATATAAATGCTGAGAAGGATAATACTATAGCAATAAGAAGTGCTGTTGTTAGTATAGCGCTGATATTGTTATATTATTGTCGCTCCTCCTGTTATGTTATTACCTTTGTAATAGTACATGCTCTTATTAATTATTGTGGTTATTAGCATTGCTATTTTCCTAATAATAATAATAATAATAATATTTATTATTATTATACTAAGAATAATACCCGATGTATTGCTGAATACTAATTAATTGCCTGTGGTGGGCACATCCCTACAAATAAATATTTCCGTTCTAAATTGGATACTGGTACTCAGTCGCGTGATTCGTATTTATCAAAAGTTTAAACGGATATTTTGTGCCTGTACATAAACTGGGCAGGTAGGCGCTGTCGGGTGAGTGGAGAGAGGAAAGACCGTTGTCCTCAGGGCTGTGGTAAATAGTCACAGGTGTGCGTCCGTTGCCTCGGACTTCAAGCCGCGAGCTGGTTCTCGGACAGCCCCTTCCGCCTCTTTCGAAGCTTGGCAAGTGATGCTTGCAATCAATAGTACCAGAAGGAATCACGTTCCACTAAAAGCACATAAAACAATACTAGAACGCTCCCATCCTGCGCAGAAATTGTTTTCCGCAAATTGGTGGCCCCTTCTGAGAGTGACTAATAAACCTAGAATTGGTGTAAAACTCCTACCTTGAAATGATGAATTGATACAAAAAGTTTGCATTTGAAGACTGTAATGCGGCACAAACATGTCTCGTATTTATGTCTGTGTATCTTCGACGCTTGTGTGAGTGCTGTGCCTTGTGCTGTTTGGGGCCCATTGGGGAAAGGGGGGGGGGGGAGAAAGCACCAACCCGAGACTCAAGGTAAGTGTGATAAAGGCCGCTTTATTGGAAGCAGGTGCATCCTACACAATAACGTCCTCGGCCTGCGCCGCACAATCTAAACATAAATATGTAATTTCCTGCCTCACCCCCACCCCCTCCCCTAACTGATTCCCACAACCCACAAACAGTAACAATTAGCATAACGTAAATTTGCCTCTCCACCTGGCTAAATACTTTATTGTGCTTGACCTACCCCCCGATACTCCAAACAGTTCTCCTACTCTTCCCCCATATATTAGGAAGAACCGCCCCCACATACAGAATGCACCCCACACCTGCTCCAGCGACATGCGAAAAACCCCCACCCAATCCAAAACCCCCCATTTACACAGAATACAAAACATTGTAAATAGCCGTGAAAAGCCCTGGCGCAATTCGCCACAGTAGAAACACGTGTCGGCTGTCTACAATTTCAGCTATACAATTAAAGAGCAATAATCCACAAAGCACGAACTCTTCTGTTTCTATTCATACAAAAAAGTATTAAGCCTAAAGACACCAAGGTGTAACGTCCAACAAACTCATCACCCCGTTCAAACCCCGTCTTGCACCAGCCTCCAACAAAACAAGGCCAAAACCCCATGCCCCCAACTCCCCCGCAAAGGAAAATCCCCCGTAAAGTGCAGTGCCTGCCCGTGGGCACCCCCCCCCCTATCATGGCCCAGGGAGGGAGGAGGGGAAAAAATTTTCTTCCCGTCACCACCCCCCGCCCGGCGGCCGAGACACCACACATAAAATGGTGTCTCTGCCGCGTGGCCGGGCGGAAACCACAACCCCGCCCACCAGGAAGCCGAACCCAACCCCGCCTCCCAGCCCAAAAGCTACCAAAACCCAGGCCCCGTCCCCGTGTGGCGCCATCTATGCCCCCCCCTCTCCCCGGCCCCAAATTCCCCCGGGGGGGGCAGCCCTCCCTCCGGTCGGCCCCCCCCCCCAGGACCCCATTGGGGCCCATTGGGGAAAGGGGGGGGGGAAGAAAGCACCAACCCGAGACTCAAGGTAAGTGTGATAAAGGCCGCTTTATTGGAAGCAGGTGCATCCTACACAATAACGTCCTCGGCCTGCGCCGCACAATCTAAACATAAATATGTAATTTCCTGCCTCACCCCCACCCCCTCCCCTAACTGATTCCCACAACCCACAAACAGTCACAATTAGCATAACGTAAATTTGCCTCTCCACCTGGCTAAATACTTTATTGTGCTTGACCTACCCCCCGATACTCCAAACAGTTCTCCTACTCTTCCCCCATATATTAGGAAGAACCGCCACTCGAGGGACGTGTTAACGGGCCTCGACCCCCCCCTAGGTCTCCCCCTCCCTAAACCCGGGACGCGCCACCTGCCCCATTCGGCAGGACCACCCCCTAACTATATGGCCACCGCGGACCCCCTCAAAAACCCCCGTGCTGTCCGGCCCACGCGTTCAAACCGCCGGCAGGTCCTCCCCCCTAACCACCGTGCCATGCCCTCCGTCCCAATGTAGAGGGCCATGCCCTCCGTCACCACGTATAGGGCCATGCCCTCCGTCACCACGTATAGGGCCATGCCCTCCGTCACCATGTATAGGGCCATGCCCTCCGTCACCATGTATAGGGCCATGCCCTCCGTCACCAATGTATAGGGCCATGCCCTCCGTCACCAATGTATAGGGCCATGCCCTCCGTCACCAATGTATAGGGCCATGCCCTCCGTCACCAATGTATAGGGCCATGCCCTCCGTCACCAATGTATAGGGCCATGCCCTCCGTCACCAATGTATAGGGCCATGCCCTCCGTCACCAATGTATAGGGCCATGCCCTCCATCACCAATGTATAGGGCCATGCCCTCTGCCACCAATGTATAGGGCCATGCCCTCCGTCACCAATGTATAGGGCCATGCCCTCCGCCACCAATGTATAGGGCCATGCCCTCCGCCACCAATGTATAGGGCCATGCCCTCCGTCACCAATGTATAGGTCCATGCCCCCCGTCCCCAATGCATAGGGCCATGCCCTCCGTCACCCATGCCTAGGGCCATGCCCTGTCACCCCCAGGGCGTGCTTCCTGGCCGCGGAATCGAGCTCCCTAACAGGTATGCCGCACTAACACGGGGCCGTGCCCCCTCTCTGGCGCCCACAGAGAGAAGCCCTCCGGATGCGTGTCCCATACCTGCGCCCGTCCGCCAGGAAGAAACCCCTGCCGCAGTCCATGCATAGGGCCATGCCCTCCGCCACTAACTGTATAGGGCCATGCCCTCAGTCGACGTCACCCCCGGGGCGTGCTCCCTGGCCGCGGAACCGAGCTCCCTAACAGGTCTGCCGCACTAACCCGGGGCCGTGCCCCCTCTCTGGCGCCCACAGAGAGAAGCCCTCCGGATGCGTGTCCCATACCTGCGCCCGTCCGCCAGGAAGAAACCCCTGCCGCAGTGCCCCCAACCCCCCCGTCACCTACCCTACCCCGCAGCCCCCGACATGGCAGCGGCACCGTTCGGCGTCAGACCCCACTGCGCGTTACTACCCCCCGTCCTCCGGCGGGCGTGCTCCCTGGCCACGGAGTCGAGCTCACCCCGTAGAATGACCACACCGACGTGGGACCGTGTTTCCTCTCTGTCACCCAGAAAGAAGTCCTTCACACAGTGCGCCACCTCCAGAGCCTGTCCGCCAGGAAAAAGCCCACTGCAAGGAACGTACCCCTCATCCCGCACGACTCGAAACGCCCGCGGCCCATTGAAACGTGAATTTCGTGCGCCGGATTCACAAGCGCACCTGCAGATATCTCGTTAGGTTGTTCCCTCCAGGCCTTCAACCAGGAAAATTGTCACTATCATAAACTCTATGCTCTCGCCTCCTTGCCATCTAAAATGAAGAACAATACCCCCGGATTGCCAAGCATATGCTCCCGCTCTGCACTCCACTCACCCAAGCCTTCGCCACTTCAGAAACAAGTGGACCCCACCACTTCGGTAACGTATCTTATATTAGGCCTGTCAGTGCACATGCATCGCTCAGTCAGATGAAAGGATGTAAGGGCAAATGCACCATCCTCCGATCAGATTGAATGAGCGCCCAGGCCCACACCGCAGTTGCCCAACAGAGCCCTATTCCTCGTACCAAGAAGGCGGGAAATCAATATTTCGTGTCCATGACCACAAGATATCCCCACTAATCGAGGAAAGAGGAATCAAACTTTCCCCCTGCATATGCAAGGCATCTCCTCCCTACTTTAGCATAGGAGATGGCCTACTCGTCCAGGTAACTTCTGCATAGATATAACCCGTCAATAAAGGAGCAGCGAGACCAAAGACATTGGCTGCACATGTGGGTTTCACAACCTCCTGACATTGCGAACCTTGCTGACACCTTAAGAGGCGTATAGTTGGAGTAATAAGCTATACAATATTCATTATGAATAAAACGTAATTAGGAATAAAAGTCATTCCTCCCCGAGGGTCGTGATGAGTGCGGAAAGTAGGGCAAATGTTCCTTGCTCCGGAGGCAGGAAAAGACACTAAAGTGCCTGTAGTGGGGATATGAGACTATTGGAACGTTAATCTGACACCTGAGGTCACTGAAGGGGGACATTCCAGAGAAAAGTAGCTGGACCACTACAGCAATCTGATTCGCAGAGAGCCCACCTTAGTTCCATCACGCTAGGACCGCATGTGCCAATGCCACTGGGCAATTCTCATGGAATGTGGACATGAAAGACAATTGGCAAGTCACATGGATGTAGACATGACCTGGACAGGGAATCACATCCCATACAGAAAATCGAAAAGACGCTTGAACCAGTCAGATAGCGGTTTACATGTTTCCAAACTGCATTACAACGCTCTAAGTTAAAGTGCAGCCGTGCCCATTGAACCACCACTCTCAATCAATGACACTTCGAACAAAACAAAACCCTGAATGAAGGATGGCCTAGTTCCTGTTACCAAAAGCAAAATAAAGTAAATTGGCATGACATCACCCTCAGTCGCAGAGTATTATTTACCTATGTGTAGGTCATTTAGATGGCGCTATTGAAATGCGCTGTAGATTGGGGCCCTCTGCCTGTCCTTCTCTGATCCAAGAGACGTTATGGCCCGCTAATCTGACAAATCAGGGCTCGAGAGTCACATCAGGATTTCCAGATCGGAGACAGAAACCCACTTGAAATAAGGAACCTACTACAAATAAAAGTGTATGCTTTCAAATACAGAGTCCCTTCAAAACCGGAACAGCAGTGTAATATACAGAATCCACGGAACAGCAGTTTAAATACAGAATCCGGATATGAAATATGGAATTCTGACCCCAAAAAGTGTATTCCTTTACAGGCCAAAGGGGCTTCACTTTAGCATATTAGCTTGTATCACAGCATTGCGTGGCAGTTAAGAGAATCGTCAGTCGCACCACAAAGTTGTAGGCACATGCACGCCCTTCCTACACAGTCCTATCGCAACAATCCCATTGCACAGGATCACACCCCTCCTACAAGCAGGGGGGGGGCGGCATTGCTCCCCGTTATACAGATTGGACAGTCCAGCCACCCGATAGGCATCTCATCCCTTTATTTCACCTCAAGCGTTCATGTTCTGTCTCCGACCCTCTAAGGGGCTACCCAAAGATTGAATGGGAAAGGAAGATTAAACTACAACATGCTGCATACCTAACTACAAGGCCCGGTGTACCCAATCATCCTCCCCACGGTACTCAAGTCCAGCAAAGAAATATCGTTCTTGATGCAATATTAACAGCCGGCCCACAGTAGGTACATAAAATTCTATAATTTTAAAATGAACAGAACCATAAAACATGTACTTTCCTTTTTAAACAAATAAACATTGGAATGCATCATGGAAGAATTTACACAACCGGACCTGGTGCTGCAATGCTCCAATCCTTTCTAGCACAATGTTGAAAACAAAAGATAATCCATTGACGCAGCTGGATAAGTATTTGAGAAGGAAATGCAAAATTCGAGATCAGTAGCCACTTTAAATTGGTTAGTTATCCAGAGAACTTTACAGTGAAGTGTAACATAGAATGTATGCAGCTAAACTATAGATAGCCCTTGCGCAGAGAGAGCAGAAATCCCCCAAAAAGCACCGCCGTCTATCATCTCCCCTGCCCCAAGTTAAAAACCCCGGCGGCCGCACGGACCCTTCGGGTAGGGGCAGCGGGACTCACCTAGTCCCACGTGGGAGCCTGACCGCCCGCACCAGGCAGAACAGGCCCATCCGCTCGGCCGCGTGGAGCCGCAAGCTGCTCACCCGAGCTCCTCCGGCCTCCAGCGACGTGTCCGGCCCGTCCCTGCACCCACGAAGTGTCCGGCCTGCCGGGAGATCGGTGCCATGAGTTGTAGTCCCCAGTCCGCCTCCATCGCCGCAGACCCCATGGTGCAATTGAGCCCGCCAAACACCGGCGCTCTCTGTGGATAGTCCGTGCACCGTTGCACTCGGCATTTCCTCGCCAACCAAGTCCAAGTAAGAAAAAATTTTCTTCCCGTCACCACCCCCCGCCCGGCGGCCGAGACACCACACATAAAATGGTGTCTCTGCTGCGTGGCCGGGCGGAAACCACAACCCCGCCCACCAGGAAGCCGAACCCAACCCCGCCCCCCAGCCCAAAAGCTACCAAAACCCAGGCCCCGTCCCCGTGTGGCGCCATCTATGCCCCCCCCTCTCCCCGGCCCCAAATTCCCCCGGGGGGGGCAGGCCTCCCTCCGGTCGGCCCCCCCCCCCCCAGGACCCCATTCAGCATTGCGTGTATGTGTATGCATGTATGTGAGGAGCACTCTGGGGCCCTGTGTGTGCGTGGACTACTTGAGGATACGTGCACATGATGTATGTTATATGTTTGTGCTGCATATGTGATGCTTGTGTATCTGATGCGTGCTGTTTGGTCTGTGTCTGCCTGGAAAGAGCGACGTGCTTGTGTTTGTGTGTGCGGGTGTGGTATATGTGGTGTGTGTATGTGCTGCATGATGTGTTTTTATGTCTTATATGCTTAGTGTAATAGTATGATTAGTGACTGACATCTATGCTATGTGGAGTGCTTGCAAATGTGTGTGTTAGTATGTGCGTGGATTTAGTGTGACCTATGTAAAGCGTGCCTTTGTGGAGTGAACTTCATGTGGCCTGCTGTCCTTGTATGTGGCGTGTGTTAAAGTATGTTGCATTGACTCCGTGCATAGTTTGTGAAATCTGCAGAGTGTGGAGTGGTTTTCATGTGAGGTATGTGATGTCGTATTTGCTTTCTGTGCTGTGGGTGTAGTTCGTATGTGGGTAATGTTGGTATGTAGGTGCATGCCACATTTGCTTTCTGTAGACTGCATTTTGTCACGATGTGGGGTAGGCCAGTTTATGTGGGTCACTTTTGATTTGTGTGTATGTGGGCTTTGTGTCTTTGTGTAGGTAGCAGCGGGATGTGCGCCTTTGTGTAGTTGTGCATGGCACCTTTGCTTTCTTTAGGCTATGTTGTGTCTCCCACAATGTAGGGTAGGCCTGTCTCAATGTCATTTTTTCTTTATGTGGTGTACCGTCAGTGGGGTTTGACTCTCTGCGTGGGGTCTGTTGGGGTTCTCTCTCTACACCCCTGTCTCTCTACACCCCTCTCTCTACACCCCCTTTCTCTACACCCCTCTCTCTCCACCCCTCTCTCCCTACACCCCTCTCTCTACACCCCTCTCTCTACACCCCTCTCTCTCCACCCCTCTCTCTCTACACCTCTCTCTCTTCATCCCTCTCTCTACACCCCTATCTCTCTACACCCCTCTCTCTACAACCTTCTCTCTACACCCTCTCTCTACACCCCCTCTCTCTCCATTCCTCTCTCTCTCCACCCCTCTCTCTCTCCACCCCTCTCTCTACACCCCTCTCTACACCTCTCTCTCTACACCCCTCTCTCTACACCCCCTCTCTCTACACCCCTCTCTCTATACACCCCTCTCTCTACACCCCTCTCTCTCCACCCCTCTCTATCCACCCCTCTCTCCCTACACCCCTCTCTTTACACCCCTCTCTCTACACCCCTCTCTCTACACCCCTCTCTCTCTCCACCCCTCTCTCTCTCCACCCCTCTCTCTCCACCCCTCTCTCTACACCCATCTCTCTCTACACCCTTCTCTCCACACCCCTCTCTCTCTCTACACCCCTCTCTCTACAACCCTTTCTCTACACTCCTCTCTCTCTACACCCCTCTCTCTACACCCCTCTCTCTCTACACTCCTCTCAATACACCCCTCTCTCTACACCCCTCTCTCTACACCCATCTCTCCCTACAACCCTCTCTCTACACCCCTCTCTCTACACCCCTCTCTCTCTCCACCCCTCTCTCTCCACCCCTCTCTCTACACCCCTCTCTCTACAGCCCTCTCTCTACACCCCTCTCTCACTACACCCCTCTCTCTCTACACCCCTCCCTCTCTACACCCCTCTCTCTCCACCCCCTCTCCACCCCTCTCTCTCTACACCGCTCTCTCTACACCCCTCTCTCTCTACACCCCTCTCTCTACACCCCCCTCTCTCTAGACCCCTCTCTCTCTCTACACCCCTCTCTCTACACCCCTCTCTCTACACCCCTCTCTCTACACCCCTCTCTCTCTACACCCCTCTCTCTACACCCCCTCTCTACGCCCCTCTCTCGCTACACCCCTCTCTCTACACCCCTCTCTCTACACCCCTCTCTCTACACCCTTCTCTCTCTACTCCCCCCTCGCTCTCTACCCCACTCTCTCTACACCACTCTCTCTCTACACCCCTCTCTCTACACCCCTCTCTCTACACCCCTCTCTCTACACCCCCCTCTCTCTAGACCCCTCTCTCTCTCTACACCCCTCTCTCTACACCCCTCTCTCTACACCCCTCTCTCTACACCCCTCTCTCTACACCCCTCTCTACACCCCTCTCTCTACGCCCCTCTCTCTACACGACACTCTCTACACCCCTCTCGACACCCCTCTCTCTACACCTCTCTCTCCACACCCCTCTCTCCACACCCCTCTCTCTACACCCCTCTCTCTACACCCCTCTCTCTCTACACCCCTCTCTCTACACCCCTCTCTCTACACCCCTTTCTCTCTACTCCCCCCTCGCTCTCTACCCCACTTTCTCTACACCACTCTCTCTCTACACCCCTCTCTCTACACCCCTCTCTCTACACCCCTCTCCCTACACCCCTCTCTCTCTACACCCTTCTCTCTCTACACCCCTCTCTCTACACCCCTCTCTACACCCCTCTCTCTACACCACTCTCTCTCTACACCCCTCTCTCTACACCCCTCTCCCTACACCCCTCTCCCTACACCCCTCTCTCTCTACACCCCTCTCTCTACACCCCTCTCTCTACACCCCTCTCTCTACTCCCCCCTCGCTCTCTACCCCACTCTCTCTACACCACTCTCTCTCTAAACCCCTCTCTACACCCCTCTCTCTACACCCCTCTCCCTACACCCCTCTCTCTCTACACCCTTCTCTCTCTACACCCCTCTCTCTACACCCCTCTCTACACCCCTCTCTCTACACCCCTCTCTCTACACCACACTCTCTACACCCCTCTCTACACCCCTCTCTCTACACCCGTCTCTCCACAAAGCTCTCTCCACACCCCTCTCTCTACACCCCTCTCTCAACACCCCTCTCTCTCTACACCCCTCTCTCTCTACACCCCTCTCTCTACACCCCTCTCTCTACACCCCGCTCCCTACAACCCTCTCTCTCTACACCCTTCTCTCTCTACACCCCTCTCTCTACACCCCTCTCTACACCCCTCTCTCTACAGCCCTCTCTCTACACCCCTCTCTCAACACCCCTCTCTCTCTACACCCCTCTCTCTCTACACCCCTCTCTCTACACCCCTCTCTCTACACGCATGTATTTTTTCTGTGTGTGCGTCTCTATCTCTGTGTGTGCGTCTCTTTATGTGCATTTGTCTCTGTAAGTACGTCTCTTCTCTGTGTATGCATCTTTGTTTCCATGTGTGTCTGTCTGTGTGTGTGTCTCTATACGTGTGTCAGTCTCTATGTGTGCGTGACTGTCTGTGCGTCTCTTTGTGTATGTTTCTATGTGCGTGTCTGTCTCTCTGTGTGCGTTTGTGTGTGTTTGTCTCTATGTTTGTATCGGTGCATATGTCTCTCTGTAAGTTTGTCTCTGTGTATATGTCTACTGTTAGCCTCACTGGCAATGTAAACATGGCATGGGAACGCTATAATACACATACTTACTCCACAGATACATACAAACCTGCCATTCCCTAACACACACAATACACAAACCAGCAAACATATCCAGCTAAATATAAACAATGCCAAATTCTCTAACTAATGCGAGACCTGTTGCATTGCAAATACTTGTTTTTAAATACCTACAGATTAGGGACTATCTGAACAAAAGAGGTGATGCCTCACGCTTAGCACATAAAAATAATCTATTAGAAGTTGTGAAGGGTCGGGTGAAAATTGCTAATATATATCAAGTACTCACGGAAGTACAAAAGGATGATGTGGAGACACAAAATGCTAAATGGAATGCTAGACTGTCTGTAGAGGGTAATATTTTGCAAGAATCTATTACATTAGCTGACAAACTTCTAATATCCTCCAGTTTAAAAACACAGCATTACAAAACTATGTTTAACTTGAAAATGTTTGCCACATGCCCTGATCTAAGATTATTGATTATTAGGATGCAGACTTTTTTAATGGAAGCCACAGGGGTACCGATTGAGATAACCCCAATAGTTATGTTGCTAGGGGTGCTAGAGGAGGATTTTCATACACAGGGAATATACACATTTAGATATTTAATATATATTGCTGTTGCTGTGGCAAGATTATGTATAGCTTCTCTGTGGCGGAAGGAACCCCTTTTGTTTGTGATGTGGAGAGGAACACTATTCGCTATATGCAAACTAGAAACCAACCTATAGGCTATTAAAGGGCTACTGAAGTGTAAAATGGGCGCTAACATTTGGGGGGCTTTAATTGAATTAATGACGCCCGGAATATAAGAGCACAAGTAGACCCCCCCAGGCTCGGAAGGTTCTTAGTCTGCCTGTTGGTAAAAAATTGCATGCCCTCTCGGTTAATGTAGTTATAGGCTAGTTACAAGCCATTAGTTACTTTTCTTTAGCTGATCCTTTTTGATACTTGCCTATCCGCTTTTAGAACTTAATTAATGTATAAGGGGCTGAAACTCCCATGTGGGGGCCTATATATATGTATCTTCCATTACAGATTATACAAATGTTATTTATCTTGTGTATTCTTTTACTTGGCTAATCCCTTGCTGGTGTTTTTGTGACCTATGTTTGTTATATTTTGATGCTTAATAAAAACAAAATCTGGTATTTGTTCAAACTTTAAATACTCGCAGATAGAAGCATCTTTTTCTGGAGGCAATATGGATGGAAATGTGTGATTAAAACTCTTGAATGCAGAAGCAGATTTAACATGACTTAATTGGAAGTATAGCTTTGGAAAGCTAATGTTTATGTACTTTACCCAACACAAAGTGCTGGAATGAGTGGTGAGGCCAGGTTTTGAAGATCAGTCATAAAATGCAACTAACCATTCCTGAAGCGGCATCTGTCTCACTGCCTTTAATTACCTTCCTACCAGAGGGCGAGTAATTAAGGGTATAGAGTCCTTCCCAGCTCTCATCCAACTAGGAGGACATGAAAAAGAAGTGTCATGTATTCTTCTTCGGCCTACCTCAGCGGTACAAAGACCCATCTTGGCTCCTCTGGCTTCTAAGCTGTGTGTATGCATGTGAGGTGGTCCCTGCCTCTTGTCTTCAGGGAGGTGAGAAGAAACTTTGATACACCAGATTTGCTCTCATGGACAGAGATCTCACCAGAAGTTATCTCAGCAGGCTTTGGTCTACATAATGCTTCAGTAAAGGTGAGTGTGAATCAGATTAAGGACAGCTACCCCTTCTCTTTCCATGCTGGGCCCACTTACATGTATACATGCTTCCGGACACACCACATACTCTCCTAATGCAGATGACAGGGAGTTAGTTCCTGACATTTTGCTTGAGTCCCAGCTTAGAAATTGGTACCTTTGTTAGAGAGGTTGTGCTCCTAACTTCACTCTCAGGTCCAGTGCAGTCCGTACTTTGCAGTAGGGACCTGAATGCTGCTGTACCTGAAGCCAGACAGTCTCTACTTAGTATGCATGGGATTCCTGTGGGCCATTTGTGGATGTTTGGAACAGATTCTGAATCTGCTGTAGTGATGGGGATCCACCAGACGCTGTATCCAAGTTGGTAGAGCTGCTTACCCTAATCCAGAAACAAACTATCCAGTGTCCCTGCTGGCACCACTGTAAGGCAGAAACCTTGGTGCTGTTGACACAGAGAAGGGAATCTCAGCTCTGTCATCAGCTCTGGCATCACTGTACCTAGACAGGGAGCCTGGGCTGGTGGCAATATGGGAATGAAAGTCGGTGCTGGGGTCACTGTGCAGAGAAGATAGGGTGAAGTCAGAGTCTGGTGAAGCTGTAACTGCAAGCACTGTTCGGGGCCTGTTCACCAATGTTTCTTCACTCCCTGCTCACTGGGTTGTGGTACCCTGTCAAAAGGAGGTGTCCACTGCCCTTGGTGTCAGTCAGAGTGTGGAATAACAAAACCTTTTTAGGGGTTCACTGATGCACCTGGTCCTTAAACCGACAAGGAAGAGATTGGCACGGAAGCTGTAATATCAAAAGAATACATTTATTAACCTCACATGAGGGAGACTGTGTCAATACGGTACCCTCAGCCCACTGTAGGGGGCAGTCCAAAGAATACAGACACCCTGGGTCTTTTATGCCTAGTTTATAGCTGAGTTAGCATGTAGACTTAAAAAGAGGCGGAACAAGTGTGCACATGAATAGCTATTAGACATATAAGGACTAACAGAAAATACTTAGTCAACAAAGTAGGAGGAGTAACAGATTTGCTGACATCAGTTAGAATAGCCTGACAGTTATACACTAAGAGCAGGTGCATTCTACCAGCTAGGCCTTTCTGAGCATGTGCAGTGCTCTGGCTCAGTACTGAAGGAGTTAACTGTAACTGATGACTTAAGCAGAATACAAGGGCAAGCAATAGTGAAGAGGGAGAAAGCACATGGTGAGCACATGGCTAACTAAAATGGCTGCCAAAAACAAAATGGCTTCAGCTGATGCTAACAGCCATTTCAGCTAGTTTCCACAAGAGAGAGTCAGGAGGGATTGGAGTTCCATACAGAAGTGCCATGCGCTCCTTGCATGTGCGTGCGAACCACACAGCAGGACACAGTTCCTGCATCTTCATCCATTTATTTATTTATTTATTTATTCAAAGTTTTATATAGCGCGAACAAGATCCTTACAGATATCAGAGCGCTTCACAATGATAGGGTAGGGGCAGTAGGAATGAACAGAGGTAATGGGAGCAATGTAGTAGTCACTAACATGAAAGGAAAATAATAACATACATAAAACATATCAATATACAGTACGGTAAACAAGTAATATAAGACGGCACAAGTCATTGGTCCCCCTACAGAGTGGTTCAGGTACACCTTGGGTGTGTGGAAGGCTTATATCAGTGTTTTAGTATAGAGAGAGCACTGAGTGGGGGCATCGGGAGGGTGAATCAGTGACCCAGCGTGTATCATATATTGGTCGGTAGTAAGAAAGTAGAGTAGTAGTGTCTCCATCAAGTAGAGGTATAGTGCCAAAGGACAAGGTGAGCATTGACACAAGGCAATGCAGAGTCTCTGATCCAGCACCTATAAAGTTCAGGAGATCTTGGCCAGAAGGATGGTTTTCACCTCTTTCTTGAAGAGTGCAGTGGAGGAGATACGTCTGGTTTCAGGAGGGAGCGCATTCCAGATCCTGGGTGCCATTCCTGAGAAGGAGCGCTTGTACGTTTTCTGTTTCCGGAATCTACGGGGTTTCAGGAGTAGATTTTTTGAGCTTCTATTGGATCTCGAACCTCCTGATATAGACAACTTTTGAGCGAGGTAGTTGGGTGCATTGTGGTGCACGGCCGCGTGTGTCATGACTGCAATTTTTAGTTGTATTCTGGCTTCAAAAGGCAGCCATTTTAGGGACTTTAAGTCTGGGGAAATATGCGAATGTTTTCTTGAGCCAGTAATGAGTCTTGCGGCAGCGTTCAGGGAGGCTCTTAAGGGTGCTGTTGTGGATAGCGGGAGTCCACATTTGTTCATGTGGGCACTCTACCAACAGTGAGGATGACTGAATCATGCCAGGAGCTATGATGCAGTTAAAGCAATGGTTGCCCAGCAT
Source organism: Lissotriton helveticus (assembly GCF_964261635.1). Taxonomy (NCBI): domain Eukaryota; kingdom Metazoa; phylum Chordata; class Amphibia; order Caudata; family Salamandridae; genus Lissotriton; species Lissotriton helveticus. The sequence goes on from NC_136073.1 coordinate 460,451,659, forward strand.
GCCAGAAAGCAAATGCAGTGGGGGTGCACCACAGCAGGCACACACAAAGAGCAGACACACAGAAAGAGCAGGCGCACACAAAGAACAGGTGCACACAAAGAGTAGACAAACACAAACAGCAGGAATACACAAAGACCAGGCACACATAAAGAGCAGACGCACACAAAGAGAAGACACATAGAAAGAGCAGGCACACACAAAGAGCAGGCACACACAAAGAGTAGACAAACACCAACAGCAGGAACACGCAAAGACCAGGCACACACAAAGAGCAAACACACACAAAGAGAAGACACACACAAACAGCAGGCACATACAAACAGCAGGAACATACAAAGAGCAGGCACACACAAAGAGCAGGCACATACAAAGAGCAGGCACACACAAAGAACAGGCGCACACAAAGAGCAGGCACACACAAAGAGCAGGAACACACAAAGAGCTGGCACACATCATGATGAACAATAAAGAGATGGGGACTCCACTGCAGTCATGCTGATTACGCCAGATCCTTATCTTATTTTATCAGATCTTACCATTTGTAAAGATCTTCAGTCGACTGGACCTTTTTATCTGCTGAAAAGTGTAAAGGGGAGAATACCAATACGATCACCACCATCAATAAAACTTACCAATTCAGATTCGAAAGAACCACCTGACACTGACTTACAAGTTAAGGGTTTTATTACAAAGTCAAAAATAACTAAACATACAAAGCACCTCATAACGAGGTTAAAAAAATACATGGGCACTAATACGAAATTCATTCTACGGGCTAACCTAATTCGGTGCAACGTAAATGGAATAATACATTCTAGGAGAATAAAACAAGCAACAATTGCTGCAATATCCAAATTAATCTACATCAGTTTTACAGAAAGGAAAAAATAATCAGTTAATTCTGTCCCTACTCTAGCACTAAGGTGACATCCCTACATTGCATATTCCAGGCAGAGACGAGAAAAAGGTGTCAGCTCGTGAAGACTTCCTAAGAAGTACACTCACATTGGAAAGGGTCATAAGTCAAGCTAAATCTTCATCCTGAAATTGATCCATTCTCTTACCCTCCTAACGGCCCTCTACTCTCATCTGCCCTATCTGCCTCGTCTGACTCTCCTCCCCCTGGGCACTGTGCCTAATACAAAATGATCAACTCAAAGAACACGCCCGAAACACCTCCTTTTGATGCAAATCTTCGGCAGGCGATTTTCAACAAACTTGTGCTTCGTCCAAGAACGGTTAGGATGTCCTTGGGTCCCAGGATTCTCCTGGGAGCTTCCAATTATCAAATTCCACTGTAACATTGTAACAGGTATCCTCCATACCTAACTCCTAAAACAAAGAGCATCAGTCTAACTAACGAGAAAAATGTCCTTGCACCTGCAACGGAAAGCATGTGAACAAATCAACCGTGCACGTACAAATCTGCTGACGGCATTCAACCGAGAGCCCTTCCAAGGAAAAATACATTTCAGGCCTACTCAATTCTGCTAAAATAAGGCCTAGATGTATCAAGATTCCATTTTGCGATTTTTAAATAGCGATTTTTAAGGAATCGCTATTTAGAAATCGCTAAATTGAATGTCTGTAGAAAATCGCGAATTTTTTGCGATTTCTTAATCTTCCTTATTTGCGAATTCGCATTTTGCGAATTCGCAATTAAGGAATATTTTCCCATGCATTCCTATGGGCCAGGAGGCCCATAGGAATGATTGTGAAATAATTCTCAAATTGCGAATGCGCAATTTGCTAAACGCAAATTGAGAATTATTTCAAGGGTGCAGAGGTGTCTCAAAGACACCCTGCTGCACCCCTGAAATGTACATGTGTGTGCATATGGCGCACATACATGCCCTATGGGCATGTGTGTGTGTCACATGCCACCTTCAAAAATGCGAATTTGTGCATTTTTAAAAGAATTCGCAAATTAACATCAACTACAAGTTGGTTTTAATTTGCGATTTCTTAACCAAAATTGGCAATTTAAAAATGCTACATACATAGCATTTAAGGAATCGCAAAAATTGCGATTCCTTAAATGCTATGGCAAAATAAGGAATCGCAAATTTTTGCGATTCCTTAATTTGCGAAATTTTGATGCATGCCAAAACATGCAAAAAGACCGCTTGCGACTCGCAAAGGCCGAAATTCTGCGAATTTCGGCCTTTGCGATTCGCAAAAGGCTTGATACATCTAGGCCTAAGAAACCACAGACAGGCCTTTAATGACAAAAGGTGAATACTCATTTCAATTCAAGCCTTTATACATCCAACTTACACAAAATTAATAAACATTGCATTTATAAGCATTACATTTCTTCACCTTAAGACACATTTAGTCATCCCTACCCGTGCAGACTTTATAGTACATGTTTAGATCTAATTCAATACATTACACACAAACTGATTCATTAAACACTTGCAATAGACTATTACATTTAAATGTTGTTTACACTTTTCTACTAACACGAATTAAAATCCTAGCATTGTACATACATTATTCATTATTACATCCACATTTTCTAATGATTAATACTTAATTCAACCCAAGATTACATATGGGTGCGGACTACCAGTGATTATGATGCACCCCTACAAATTTCAGAATAACATGACGCTCTATCAATGCCCTTCCCTGTTTCCTCCTCTTACCTCTGCTAGTCTGCAAAGCAACAGCGACAGTTATAGAGCCTGGATTTCAAGTTTCTCCAAAGGCTACAGGCCCTCGGATCATTAGAATCAGCGAAACACATGTCACAAAGTGCTCGGTATCTCCTGTCTCCTGGTTAATTCAGAGCCAGGTGTGCTATGTTTGTGCCATAAAACCCCCAGTGGGAAACTAGGCAAGGGGCTGTATGTGCTCTGGTAGGTTTATATGCTTAGGAATTCTCAGTTTGTAGATTTTCGTTCTAAAAGATTTTGTCGACTTTTCTTTCCATGTTGTAGGGAGTGTAGACGGGCACGGCGCTCAGCAGAATGATTTCTAGGACCAGACATTATTTTTAGCACAAGCCATTAAGCCCTTAGAAAGTGGCAGCTCGTCATGTACCTGCATGCATCTGTCACGATCCGTACTATTGTTTAATCATGAAATGATGAAGAGCTGCACTGAAAGGAGTAGCAGCTCTTGATTAGAGCCCAATATTCTGATTTCAGCAAACAGCTGTTACCATCTCTCAAGCTCCCTTGCACTGCGAGGTTGTTTCTAAACAGGGAACACGACAACAGCCAAAATATGATGTATACACGCTCTTCAAAAAGAACTTTAATGAGTGGGGTCCCATTGGCTGCAGTTCGTGCTGGGGGATTATTCCCTTCCGGGTGGGAACTCCAACCACTGCCGTTCCTCCTGCCAGGGCCGAACTGGGAACACAAAGCAGCCCTGGCAATTCAGCTGGAGAGGGGAGGGCCGGTTGGGGGGGGGTTCTAGTGAGAAGGACTTCTGCAACTTCACCTCTGCTTCCTCTTTTTTTGCAGGGGGGCGATATTGCAGCACTGGTGCAAAACCAACCCCCAGGAACAAAACCGGCTCCCACCCAGGGAGCAGCTATCCTTTTGGCTTTGGCAGTCCCTGCCTTTCCGGGGACCACATTGAAGATGAGAGGGGTGTAGGCGAGATTCTGCCTTTTGCCGCCCCCCCACCAGCTGCAGGTAAGAGCGGTAGGCAGGGCCGGACTGGGAACCACAACCGACCCTGGCAAAGTGCTCGGCAGCCCCCCCTCCCCACTCGGGGGGTTGGAGGTGCCGCCGAGCTCTTTGCCAGGGCGGTTTTCGGACGATAAACGGCCCTGTAACAAACACGGCCCCCAGGGGCCCAAAACCGGCCCCCACCCATGAAGCACACCGGGGGATTGCCCGGTGCCCGCTATGGCCAGTCCAGCCCTGTCGGTAGGAGGCCACCTCTCCCAAAAACTAGTGCCACCCGGGGCGGATCGCCCCCTCTTGCTACACTACTTCTACCACCGCTCGAAAACCGTCCTGCGCACTTCTGGTCCATCGGGAAAATGTAACGGCCAGTCTGACCCTGGTTCCTTCAATTTACAGGAATGAGAGATTAATAAATGTAAAAAGGTCTCAGGCACCAGCCTTAACAGAGCAATGAGAAGCAGAGCCACACCACAGAGGTCTATCAGAAAACATAAAACGACCCCAGCCATTAAACACCATCCACATCAGGGTAAGGTGTTTCCTGGGTACAGTAAATTCATCCTATTTCAAATTTTTCACCTGGAAATGAGGCTTAAAATCTGGAGCCTCTGTTCAAAGCACCAAAGTCCAGAAGTGTTGTCTTTGTTGTGGACTTTGTCCCCTCAATAAATGTCAGCAGATTCCACCAAGCAGAATTTGTCAGAGAAAACGGCAGGGATGCAGTCATTATGGCAAAACTCAGAATTATGTTCCCAGCACAAACTCCTCTTTGCAGTGGCCGTCAGAATGTAACCCCCACATTGTAATCAGGGCCTCACTCTATACCAGCTCCCTAAAAGCTATGGAGGCCACTTACACTCCATATCATCAAGGACACCGTTTCCAGTCCTGGGCTTCTGGTCTACAAGCAATTGCAATCAGTTGCGTTATTATAATCAGTACAGGCAAGCCAAGACTACAACACCCAGAATGCAATATGCTGTCAAATGAGGATCAGAACTGGAAACAGTGACCTGTCTTCATATCGATTGCTAATGGCCTATAACGCTAAAGGCACTTTTATATATATATATATATATATATATATATATATATATATATATATATATATATAATATTTTTCAAGATTTATTTAATATTTTGATTTTTAACCTCTTCTTGAACATTAATTCTGTTTCACATTTTATACTTATGTTTATCCTCAATTAGAAATGATTCTACCCTTTATCATTTCAAATCAAGGCCGTTTATTTTATTTTGTAGTTTGAGTGCAGACCAAACCGGGTAAGTTTCAGAACGCTGGACATAAAATACGTAAACACATTGAAAACATTATGTAGCTAAAAAAAAAGATGTTTCTAACAGGGAGGAACGTGTGCATATACATCCTTAGGCGGGAGTCATGCCTGAGATCAAGACTCACTAAAATGTAATTTAATTTACGCTAAGTGGCCATGACTTTTTTCATGAAATATGTTGGATTGTATATGGCTTTAACCAGTCAGGGCAGTAGGTTTATATGAATATGAAGTCAATTTTAAGGAGGGCAGACTAGGAAAGAAGAAGCAAAAAAATTAAACAAGGAAACACATAACAACCCCTTTAACCTCTTCCATGCTCATGACGAGCTGAGCTCGTCATGAGCTACGGCGCTCCGGTGCTCATGACGAGCTCAGCTCGTCATGAGCCGTGGAACGCTCGCGTGCGGGGATAATTCCCCTGCTGTGCTGAGCGTTCCACGGCAGGTAATGCACCTGTGACGAGCTGAGCTCGTCATGAGCTCAGGAGCGCCGTGCCTCATGCCGAGCTGCTCATCATGAGCATGCGGGCGCTGTGCGCGCCCCCCTCCCCCCAGCACAGCGGGGGATTAACCCCCGCAGCGAAGGGACTAATCACTGTCTGACCTTGATTCTGTGCAGGGGATGATAGTGTGAGGTATTTATCACACCTGGCAAATACTGATACCCAGGGGAGATATATTTCTCGGGGGCAGCACATATCTTCTAATCCAAGTTCCCCAACTCAAATTGAGGAATCACACCAGGATTTAGTATTAATAGCACAAAATTTCACGTTTTACCTTGTCACCGAACCATTTACCCAATACATTCCAGTAGATTTTACCTGATGTAATCTGTCAGGGGAAAACACCAGAGGAGCAACAGTTATCCCACAACTCAGGACTCTGGTTCCAGGAAAAACTCCTGTTTATCCAGATTGAGGCCTCTGTTTGTTTCATGAGAAAAGTGCAGGTGCTCAATGGGCTCATGTATTTTCTGCTGATATCTAGAGATGCTCAATGGGTTCATGTACCTTCTGCTGATATCTAGAGATGCTCAACAGGCACTCGTGCCTCTGCCTATATCTAGAGATGCTCAACAGGCTCATGTACCTTCTGCTGATATCTGGAGATACCAAATAAACTCATGTACCTTCTGCTGATATCTAGAGCTGCTCACTGGGCTCTTGTGCCTCTTGCTGATATCTAGAAATGCTCAATGGGCTCATGTAGCTTCTGCTGATATCTAGAGTTGCTCAATGGGCTCATGTGCCTTCTGCTGATATCTAGAGATACGCAATGAGCTCATGTAATTTCTGCTGATAGCTAGGGATGCTCAATGGGCTCATGCATCTTTTGCTGATATCTAGAAATGCTTAACAGGCTCATGTAACTTTTGCTGATATCTAGAGATGCCTTATGGTTACTACCCCAAAACCCGTCCCAGGATGCTTGTTTATGGTCCAGGGAGGACCTGGCTTGGAAGTTCAGGCTGGACTGCTCCCATGAGGACAGGGTCAAGACTGATTTGCATATCGCTGGGTCTTAACTTGGGTGGCATGTTGAGCAAAAGAACAATGGATTTAACCCAGATCTCTTGACTAGGGTTGAATATATGATTTAGTCAGCATCCGATCCATTATGTGTTTGTGTAGCACGTTTCGCCCTAAGTGTGATGGGTATGCTCAGACGTGGGTCCCTTGCTCACTGTGCCACTGGATTCGAGGTATCCTGGCTGATTTGGGGTAATACCCCGAAACGGGTCTAAGGATGCTCGTTTCTGGTCCAGTGAGGACCTGGATTGGCAGTTCAGGCTGGAATGTTCCCATGAAGAACAGGGTCAAGACTGATTTGCATATGGTTGGGTCTAAACAATGGATTTAACCTAGATCTCTTGACTGGGGTGAATGTATGATTTAGTCAGCATTCCCTCCATCGTTTATTTGCATAGCACATTTTGCCTTAAGTGGATGGATATACTCAGACGTGGGTCTCTTGCTCACAGTCTACTGGATTCAAGCTAGCCTGGCTGACGAGGGGTAATTCCCCAAAACCAGTCCCAAGATGCTTGTTTCTGGTCCAGGAAGGACTTGGCTTGGCAGTTCAGGCTGGACTCTTACCATGAGGATTTGCATATGGCTGAGTCTAAACTGGGGTGGCATGGTGAGCAAAGGATTGATGGATTTAACCCAGATCTCTTGACTGGGGGTGAATGTTTGATTTAGTCAGCATTCCGTCCATCATTTGTTTGCATAGCACTTTTTGCCCTAAGTGGGATGGGTATGCCCAGATGTGGGTCCCTTACTCACTGTGCCACTGGATTCCGACAAGCCTGGCTAACGAGGGGTAATACCGTAAAACCGGTCCCAGGATGCTTGTTTCTGGTCCAGGGAGGACCTAGCTTTGCAGTTTGGGCTCGACTGTTCCCATAAGGGACAGGATCAACTCTTCATGAGGCTGGGTCTAAACTGAGGTGGCATCGTGAGCAAAAGAACAATGGATTTAACCCAGATCTCTTGACTGGGTGTGAATGTATGATTTAGTCAGCATTCTGGCCATCATTTGTTTGCGTAGCACTTTTCACCCTAAGTGGGATGGGTATGCCCAGACGTGTGTCCCTTACTCACTGTGCCACTTGATTCAAGCTAGCCTGGCTGATGAGGGGTAATACCCCGACACAGGTCCCAGGATGCTTGTGTCTGGTCAAGGGAGGACCTGGCCTGGCAGTTTGGGCTGGACTGTTTCCATGAAGAACAGGATCAAGACTGATTTTCATATGGCTGGATCTAAACTGGCGTGGCATGGTGAGCAAAAGAACGATGGATTTAACCCAGATTTCTTGACTGGGTGTGAATGTATGATTTAGTCAGCATTCTGGCCATCATTTGTTGGCGTAGCACTTTTCGCCCTAAGTGGGATGGGTATGTTCAGACGTGGGTTCCTTGCTCACTGTGCCACTGGTTTCAAGCTAGTCTGGCAGATGAGTGGTAATACCCCGAAGGATGCTTGTTTCTGTTCCATGGAGGACCTGGCTTGGCAGTTCAGGCTGGACTGTTTCCATGAAGAACAGGGTCAAGACTGATTTTCATATGGCCATGTCTAAACTTGGGTGGCTTGGTGAGCAAAAGAAAGATGGATTTAACCCAGATCTCGTGACTGGGGGTGAATGTATGATTTAGTCAGCATCCAATCTATCATTTGTTTTGCGTAGCACGATATCTAGATATGCTCATGTACATTCAGCTGATATCGGAGTGTAATCTGAAGGCCCCTAGTTCCAATCCTCGAAATTTGTGTCATCTGTAGGTCACAAATAGCAATCATAATCCAATAAATGATATACTTTTATATGCCAATATCTTACTGTTAGATTTACGAATCCCCCAATAATGCAGCCAAAAATTCCCGTATGTCCACCCGTTCCAGTCAACCACTCAGTTACCTTGACAAAACAAGAACAAACATGCGATGGTTTAAGAAAATGTTCCTATCTGCCAAATCTCCGTGCAGACCACTCTGGAACTGCAACAAAGCCATAAGACCACTATGCAGAACTGATGACACATCGCTCTGTGCCCTTGCTTCCTGTGACTTCCTTAAAGACCTTTTAGTCCCTTCTTTATCTTTTTAGATTATGCTCTTCCCTAGAACAACAGCCAATCAAGTCAATCACTAATCCGGAACAAAACACCAAGCAGTACTTTGTGATGAAAACCCACCATGATCCACGGAGGGTGGAGAACAAGGACTGAGATGGACAAAAAAAAAATTGAATCAGAATAATGACGATTACTGGAAAGTAATCAAGTTGTTAAAACCTTGACCTCGTTCCTCATTACTGCAAGAGGAAACAACAAGCAGGACTTTGAACACTTTCCTGTAGCACCTACGCCTCCCAAAGGAACAGTCTCCATCCAGCACACTGAACCTGGGGCGGAGATGTGTGCTTAAGGCTTCATGGCTGAAGATGGACTTTATTGTGTGATTAATTAAAATCAAACAAAATCAATCCATGCATAAATAAAACCATACAGAACACATGGGGAAGGACTGATATACAGAATATTGCACCACGTTGGTTACGGTGCCGAAACATCCATTACAAATGCTCAAATTAACTAAAATAACACATTATTGTCTTAAGCTCTCTTAGCACCACATTCAGGAATTTGACTAATTTTCCGATTATGACATAGATCCCCCCTCTTAGAAAGTTCCTCACTGCTCCTTTGCAATTCCTAAGCCCTGTGTTTTTCAATTCTTGTTTTTGCAAGAGTCTTCGCAAAGTTGCCAACTCTGGGCAGACAGAATGTGGGCCATGGTCTGTCAATAACCACAAACATGACACCTGCCATTATGTTGTGATTTCATTCACCCCCCTCTGAACTGACCAAGGGGGACTTGCAGAAGTGCAGACATACACATTTGCTGCTATTTGTTCAGCTAAATCACTTGGGATAATTCTTGGCAGTAATCTAATGATGCAGAAGCACATCAGCGCCTCCACTAAAGGAGCCAACTTCCACCTGAAGACCATGCGAAAATTGAAACCCTTTCTACCAGCCTCTGATTTCAAACAAGCTGTTCAAGCCCTAGTAATACCTAGAGTGGAATACGGTGCTGTAACCCTATGCGGCCTCCCAAGATCGTCGACAGCCCCATTAAGAGCCACTATCAACTCTACTGCAAGACTCATTACAGGCTCAAAGAGAAACTCACACATATCGCCTGACTTTAGAGCCCTCAACTGGCTACCATTTGAAGCTAGAATTCATCTTAAAATCACCTGTATGACTCACAAAGCCCTTCACCACAATTCCCCAATTTATCTAGCTCAGAAACTGGAGCTCTCTGCTGGCAGCAGATCCTCCAGGCGTGCAAAGACACTTCTTCTAAAAACACAACGATTTGCCAAGAAAAAAACATACTATCGCTTATTCTCTGGCATGGCTCCTAGGATTTGGAACGCTTTACCCACGGAAACAAGAACGAATCCGTCACCTGCCGCCTTAAAAAAAGAAGTGAAAGCGATCCTCTTGGCTCAATTCACGTGATCCTGTCCGTTCTGCTACCTTTTGTTTTATTGTTCCTATCTATGTACTTATCCTCAACTAGCTGACATTTGCTCTGTCATGATAACTGACTTTACATGCTTAAGCTCTGTACCATGTTTTGCACCAATCCCTTGTTTTTATTACATTGTTTCTTTCTTACACTTGTTTGTAAAGCGCTCTGATACTCGTAAGAGTCTTTTTGGCGCTATGTAAAACCTTCAAATAAATAAATAAACATAGGAACCAATGGCCAGCTCTGTTCAGCCCTTCTCCAAAACCGGGCACTTCTGCCAATTTTGTAACTTAAAAAAAGTAAATATGTTAGATGTGATGTACAAATGTGTAATGGAAGCTTGAAAAAACCCCACATGATATACACAATTTGGATTAATCGACAAACTGAACGAATGATGGATGATATTTTTATAAAGTGTGCTAATGCCCATAGTTGTCTTGGCGCTAAGGAACTGTCATGGACGAACCGTAACCCTGCTGGAAACTATTGGTTAGGGAACGGCCAGGTTTTGAGCAATTTCCTGAAATTAGTCAGGTTGGTCTAAGATTTTATATACAAAGGAAGACTGTTACAGTTTTCCAGTGGAAAAGATGGAACTTCCGCTACTCCTTGATGTCCTTTTAAATGTAGGCACCACCAACTTTTTTGTGAAAGTGGAACTTAGCATTCAATTAGGGGCATTTTACTGGGATCTGAGCTTCATATATTCCGGACCACAAGCATGAAGAGCCTGACTGTAGGTTAATATATACTAAAGACCCAAAGTAAGGGCTGGACTAGAAAGCTAAATCGATCTTGGTAATAATATTCAAACCAACCCTACACTGCAGCTAGAGCAGGGACATCCGTGTATGGTTGGGTCATGGCAGCCCATCCCACTCTGAAAGCAGACCAGGGGCCTAAAGCTAACCAGGAAAATGTCAGAGTTGTAGAATGGTCAGTCCAGCCCTGCCCCAAGCCACCAGAAAGTGACCTTCCTACTAAAAGCTTGGCAAGCTGAATAAACATGGAAAGACATGTCTGCTGCCTTGCCTCCAAGGAGTGCAGAAGTTGTCTCCATTGACTGGATATTTTTTAACCTGTTGTGCTTTGGATCAAGACGTTGATTTTTTTTAAAATCTGTGGTAAGCAGTAGAGGGCCACAGCGCATGTCTGTGAAATGACATGATTTAATTCTGTTTACCACGGATGATCAAGAAGGCGGGCACCAGCACGTAGCCTCATGAAGAACCACTAACGGCAGGTAGACCACGGGTCGCAAGTAGTTTGAGCGGTTCATGCGCTTCTCCCCAGTGGCGGCTCCTCCGTTAAGGCGGATGAGCGTTGCTTCTGCTCTTTCAGCAGTGCACACTGGAGAAATAAAATGATATTAAAACAAGTTTATTATCATTTTATTTTTCTCCGCTGTCACTGAGCTGAGTCTTGGGGGCTGGGCCATCCTGACGGAGAGTCAGCAACAGGGAGGAGGAATGGTGGACACTACGGGCACATGTGGGTTTGGCCAGCTGTCTCAGCCCGGCCAAACCGACGTGCACACTTAGCCTTTCTCCAACCCGAGTTTTGAATTGTAGAGCTAGGTGGAGAAGAGACACAGGCTCCCAGGCCCTGTCTGATCGCTGAACCAGGCCACTCAGACCAATCCTGGCACTGCTCCCATGCTGGTAATTGCAGCCATGGGGTGTCTGGGAGCCTGTGCATTGGCTGCTGGGAGTCGACAGGAGCAGATGAGCAAAAGACCAGCAAAGCAGCGGCCAGCAGGTAAGTAATATTTTCTTTTACTTATTTTACTCCACCGTGCTCCTCCCCCGCACCGCCCCACCCGTTTGCCTTCACAGTAGCAGCCACTGCTTCTCCATGGAATATTTTGCCAGTGAGACCCAGAGAAACTGCACGGCCTGCACGAAATGCCCCAAATCTGACCCTATCTCAGTTCTGAGGTTCACCAGATGAGACGGTTAGGGGTTTCTTAATAGCCAACTGCACCTTTGCAAGAGAACTGAAAAAAGGGCACTTCAACAGATTGTTTGCCCATGACTACTACGGAGACATTCTGGAACAGCAACATCTTCTACTTTTTAATTAGTGTAACCAAGAAAGTCAAATGCATATTATTTTTTTAAAGTGTCCACTTTTCTAACTTGACGGATAAAAATCCACTGAGTAAAGCTTTCCTCGAATTTGATATTAAACATTACCTTTTTCTTTGATGTTCCCAGAAACTCAGACTTTTAACTGTACTAGAATTCCTAATCAAATTAGTGAAAGTAAGGCTATAAAAAGGTAGGCTGCCTGAATGATAAATATCAGTAATTAACATTTGACAGACAAAATGACAGACTCCTCTAATTTATGATATTTTCGGATGTGCATTATGGAAACAACAGAATGAGAGAAAGTGCTCAGTGACAATCACTCTGATCCCTCCGTTCCGTCTGTGGGACGTTGCCAAAAAAGTTTTTTTTATTGTGAAGCAAGTAGTCAGTGGATGGCACACTGTGAGATATATATGTCATGTTATGCTATGTTATGCTATGTTATGTTTTGTTATGTTATATTGATTTGAATAGTGCACTAATCCCCCGAGAGGGTATCCAGACGGCTGGGCAGGTGTATAGGTTTGTGCTCCCTAAGATGCTTATATGAAGAGCCAGGTCTTCAGCTTCTTGTGGAAGTGAAGAAGTAAGGAGGAGGCTCTGATGTGTTGAGGGAGGTCATTCCAAGTCTTGGGTGCGCTGTAGAAGTATGAGCGATGCCATGCCCTAATGGAAGGAAATGATAAGCAATTCACTTTGCCCCACACTTTGGATCTAAGGGGCCCATTACGATGGCGGACAGACAGTGTCCGTCCATCCAACGTAACGGTAAACGGGACCAACCGCAATAGGTGCGGGGGTCCTGCTGTGCCTATTAGGCTACGACCGCCACCATGGCAACTGTAACTGTAACTGTATGCTTTTATCAATCGTGTTTAGTTTGTTGAGTTCATCATTTAAATCTGCAACTGAGGGATGTATGATGTTACAACACATACTTTTACAACGCCTACCTTTACATCGCAAGTTTTACAACGCATACCATTACAACGCAAAATGCTTTTGGGCACTGGATAGTGAATGGTATAATTTACTATTCCAACTCCAGTCCCCGTGGATAGTAGGGAAGGTGTTGGATAGTACATTAAACCTATTCCCTATCCTAGAGCACCCCCAAGCGCTATGCGTTGTAATAGTTTGCGTTGTAAAAGTTTCGTTGTAATGGTAGTTCGTTGTAAAAGTTTTGTTGTAAAGGTTGTAAATATGGTGCACTTCTATTTTTTTTTCTCAATTTGCGCTCTCTCAGGTTGTTCACCGCAACTGAGCCATTCCAAAGGACAAAGATGTTGTCAATGTATCTGAGGAATAATTTGGCATGGGGTTTCCAAACTGGTGTAGCCAGAATGTGTTCTTCCTCAAACCTGTTCATAAAAATATTTGCATATGCTGGGGCAGCACAACTGCCCATCGATGTTCTAGTCTTCTGCAAGAACCATTCATTTTGCCATTTGAAATAGCTGCGCATAAGAATGAATTGTAACAACTGCACCAGGAATACTTTTAAATCTTCCTCATTTTCAATGTGGAATAGGACTTGTACAATGGCTTCCAGCCCCGGTTTATGCGGGGTTCAGGTATATAGAGACTTCACATCTATGGTGCACATTATTAGGTTTTCATCCTCTGCAATCTTTATTTGATTGATCCTATTCAGAAAATCTGTGGTGTCTTTTATGAACGTACCCATCTTCTGTACTGTTAGTTGTAAGTACCGGTCCAATAGTTTTCCTAGAGGTTCATGTAAGCTTCCCTTGGGTGATCGCTTTTGGCCGCCATAAGTGTGGCAGGGTATGCTCAGACGTGAGTCCCTTGCTCACTTTGCCACTGGATTCATGCAAGCTGGGCTGAAGACGGCTGTAAGGCCAGAAACCGGTCCTCGGAAGCTTGTTTCCGGTCCAGGGAAGACATGGCTTGGCAGTTCGGGCTGGACTGTTCCCATGAGGCACAGGGTCAGACTGATTTGCATATAGCCATGTCTGAACTGGGGTGGCAGAGTGGGCTAAAGAACGGTGATGGATTAAACCCAGATCTTTTGACTGGGTGTGAGTGTTTGATTGGTTCAGATGCTCCGTCCATCACCACCCCCTTTTGTACCACCTTCTGGAAGTCAGCATGCCCTTGGAGTCACCGCTCATGGTCAGTATTTAGTTCTATAACCTAAGAAATTAGCTCACATCTTGTTGTAACTGATTAAAAAAAAAATGCAAAGTTAGGGTTGAAACTTTACAGGAAGAGGTGTCTTGACTACTGCGCTACATGTATCAATCTTCCTCGGAAATTCCTACTCCCATTTAGCGCCCACCCCGGTAATCACGAGGCCCCCCTCTATGGGAATAAAGAATTGGTGCACTCCTTCACACTGTGTATCTCGCTCTGTTTTAGAAGCTGCCCACCTGGCAGCTGCCCCTGTAGAACCATTTAAGCGCCGATGTCCCCAACCCCTCACCTCCTGCATTTTTAGGAGATGCTACCTCATCCCCATGCTCTCTTTCTTCTCCCCTGGATTACTGACCCACCACGATCAATAACACTCCGAGCTTCCCTATAGGAAACGCTTTCTTTTCCTCTCGGGAATATCTGTTGCTCCTCTCCACTGTGAATCTGTCCCTCCTTTGCAAAATAGAACAGTGGCAAGATACATGCAAAGGACATGGGACACATGGATTAATGAGTGATTACATGACCTGCCACAGTATGTGTTGCTGTAGAATATGCAATTTGCTGATATCCATGCTTTAACAGCTCTGTTTTTTGCTTTGCTCGTTTATGGCCCTGAGTTGTGCTGTTACAGTGGTATATTTTTTCATAGAACTGGAGTCCTCTGCTCAGTATTCCCAGACTAGAATATGTTCATTGTTGCGAGGCGAGTTTAGGCTTGTCCACTGTCCACAAACAGTGTGTCTTGTGTGCGCATGGCTATAATGGCGTTGGCAGATTTTGAGCCAGTGATGTGCTGCTGATGCATGGTGTGTCCTAACTCTTTTCTCTGCTTGCTGGGATCCTTCTCTGTCTTGCTTTTCTCCTTACCATCTCAGAGTTGCCCCCCTTGCTCAAGTGTTTTTCGCGGGGTGGCGTCTTTGCGCTGTCCTTTCAGTTTTTTTCAGCAGCGGGTTAGCCACTGTGTTTTCTCTCCTAAGGAAAACGATCCACCAACCAGTTTTAGTGTGATCGTGGGTCGTATGTGTGGTTGTTGTCGGTGTAAGTGATGATTCATCCAGGGATGTGCCATTGTTTGCATACGTGCTTGGGTTTATCGATCCAGGTTTAAGTCTCAGTCTATTGTTTTTGGTGCTAGTCCGATCTTCTCGGCGCTTGGTTGGCTGTTCAGTCTCTCCAATATCACATTTATTGCCTGTGACGAGGAAGGTCGGGGAGCTGGGGAAGTATTCGATGCAGTTTTTGAAGGTTGGGGAGGGACGGATTGGGTGATAAGACATTTAAATGATCTGGCTTCCTTCTTCCATGGACTAACCTTCCATGTGACGGTCTGAGGTTTTTCAAACCGCTTTAGATGAGCGAACCTGAACATACATTAGTGTGTGCAGTATTTACGCAGACATGATGTGCTTTACTTGCTGTTTCTATTCAGAATAACTGGGCTCTTTTTCCCTCCTGCAATGGATGTTTATTTAGTTCTGAGGGACAGCGCATTCGATGCCTGGAATATAACACTATAATTTATTTCAATGGAGTTAAAGATATCGTGAAGCGTTAACAGCATCATCGCGGTGTAAGGAAGTGTATCGAGCGCGTGTTCGCTACTATACGTCTCCACTCGAGCACTGCATCTGGCAGCCTCTTCCTGACCGTCCAGCCAGACTGGTTAATTCATATGAAACTTGTAACTGGAAAATCCAAGCCTGCGGCGGTCTAGAGGTTTGCAGCCGGCCCAGGCACTCGATGTAAAAAACAATGGCATTAAAAATGCAATAGGTCTCGCCTTTCATTAAGTTAAAGCCATTTGATTTGCTATACAATACCATTAACAAAGCAAATGGCTTTAACTTAATCAAAGGTGAGACCTATTGCATTTTTAATGGTTGTTATGGTAGGGCGTTGCAGTAGTAGTGGTTGGTCATGTGCAGCGCTGGACTTACTACAAAAGTGTAAATTATGACAAAAGTGTATACTTCTACAAAAGTACAGTTTGTGATTACCGGGAAGTAGTGCACTTAGTAAAAAAATGATAACTTACTCAACAAAGCAGTTTGTGAATAAGGCCCTAAGTGAGTGTGATAGTTTCTTGATATTAGGATGGAGACAGAAACATGAAGCCTTATCATCCGATACCATTCTCTGTACCAGACAAGCTGAATCTACCCCATTTAGAAATGTAAGGGTTTACCCAGGCATTTAAATCTCACAAGTTTATTAGGGTTAAATACCCCTTTTTAGGGTCCAGCCTGCATGCATCACGCTTGAGAGACACTGTTGTTAACAAAAAAGGCTTGAAGCCCGGCCGCTGCTTTCCATTTGTTGGCTTGTGTGGTACTCTTCTTTACAGCTTTGTAATTCGGAAAGGCAGGCCTAACGTATTTTCCATTCTTCAATGTGGAGCAGGGACCAAGCACTGATTGATTCAACTTAAGCAGTGCCCACCCGCTGCTCCCATCAAGATTGAGGTACTATTTTGTTCTGTTTAATTCTAGTGCCCTGCAAACAAAAGGTGTGTTACTGGCAAAAGCATTCCAAGCAGGACAAACAAGACTGCAAAAAGTTATTTTTTATAGTTAACTTCCTTTTATTTTACCATGTCTTCTTTTCTCAGTTTGCACTCATATTTACTTTTGTCTTTGCTCGGGCGCTGTTCTCAAAAGTTGAGGATTATTTTATTGCAAAGTGACATTGTTTCTTTATTATGTGTAATTTCTTTAATGATGCTTTAACACATAATCGTGCAGTACACCCCAATCCACTCTACCCAACTCCAATCCGCCCCACACCAATCAACGCCTAACCACCCCACCTCACCCCACACCAATCCTCCACACTCAATCCAATCCACCCCAGACCAATCTAATCTACCCCTCTCCAATCCAGACCACTCACCCACTCCAATCCACTCAAATCCTCCATACTCCAATCCTCCCAACTCACCCCACTGCAATTCACCCCACTGCAATCCAAAACAATCTGTCCCACTCCAATCTTCTGCACTCCTATCTGCCCCGCTCCAGTGCAAAACAATCTACCCCACTCCAATCCAAAACAATCAGCCCCACTCCAATCTAAAACAATTTGCCCCTCTCTCATCTGCTCCATTCCATACTGCCCCATTCCAATCCAAAACAATCAGCCCACTCCAATCAAAAACAATCCGCCCACTCCAATCCAGAACAATCTGCCCACTCTAATCCGCCCCACTCCAATCTGTCCCACTCAAATCCAAAACAATCTGCCTCACTCCAATCCAGCCCATTTCAATCTGGCCCACTCCAATCCAAAACTATCCGCCCCACTCCAATCTGCCCGCTCCAATCTCCCCCAGTCCAGTCTGCCCCACTCCAGTCTACCCCACTCTAATCCAAAACAGTCTGCCCCACTCTAATCTGCCCTACACCAATCATCCCCACTCCAATCCAAAGCAATCTTCCCATTCCAATCTGCTCCACTCCAATCCAAAACAATCTGCCTCACTCCAATCTGCTCCACTCCCATCTGCCCCTCCAGTCTACCCCAATCCAACCCACCTCACCCGCCAACACCCACTCCTTCCCAATTCACAGCACTCCAATTCACCACAGTCCAATTCATCCACCAGCACCAATCCAATTCACCCGAAACAGTCCAATCCAATATACCCCACTCCAATCCACCTCAAATCAATCCACCCCACACCCTCCCCAATCCACTCCACTCCAATCCAATCTACCCTACTCCAATCCAAAACAGTCTGCCCAACACCAATCTGTCCACTCAATCCAAAACAGTCTGCACCACTCCAATCCAAAACAATCTGCACCATTGCAATCCAAAACAATCCTCCTCACTCCAACCCAAACAGACTGCCCCGCTTGACTCTTCACCACTCCAATCCAAAACAATCTGCCCCACTCCAATCCAAAACAATCTGCCCGGCTTCAATCTGCTCTACTACAGTCCAAATCAATGTGCTCCACCCAAATCAGTCCCACTCCAACCCAAAACAATCTGCCCTACTCCAATTCAAACAACCCACCCCACTTCAATCTGCCCCATTCCAATCCATCCCACTTCAATCTAATTAATCTCACTCCAATCCACCTCATCCCAATCCAATACTCCCCATTCCATTCCAATCCACCCCACCCCAATCCAGCCAAATTCAGTCTTCCCCACTGCAATCCACTCCACCCCACCCCACCCCACCCCAATCAACCTTAATCCAATCCACCCCACCCCACTCCAACCCACCTCACTCCAATCCACCTCAATATAATCCACCCACTTAATCCAATCCACCTCACTCCAATCCAGTCCATCTCACTGCAATCCAGTCTTCTCCACTCTAATCCACCCCATCCCATGCTAATCTTATTCACCCCCCTCCAATTCACCCCGCTCCATTCCACCCCACTCCATTCCACCTCAGTCCATTCCACCCCACTTTTGTCCACCGCACTCCAGTCTAATCCACCCTACTCCAATCCACTCCACTCCAATTCAATTCATCCGACCCCCATCCACTCCACACGATTTTAGTCCATCCCACTCCAATCTAATCCATCCATCCAGTCCAGCCCACTCCACTGCAGTCCATCAACCCTAACCTACTCCAATCCATTCCACTCTACCCCGATCCAATCCACTCCGCCCTAGTTCAGTCCACCCTACTCATTCCAATTCGCCCAGCCCACCCCACTACAATCCACCCCTCTCCAATCCACTGAGCCCCACTCTAGTCCAAACCCCCCCATTGCAATCCAATCCACCCCATTCTAATACAATCCACCCTCATCCAGTCCAGTACAATCCACCTTCCTTCACTCCACTCTAATCTACTCCACCCCACCCCAATCCAATCCACCCAACCCCAATCTACTCCATCCCACTCCAATCCACCCCAGTTCAATTCACCTTACCCCATTTCAATTCACCCTACTAACAATCCAATCTACCCCAACCAGTCCACCCACTCCAATCCACCCAGTCCACTCAATTCAAACCACTTTACCCCAACCCAATCCATCCCAATATACTCCAGTTCAATCCACCTCACTACCTCAATCCACTCCAACTCACTTCACTCTACCGGACTCTACTCTACGACAATGCACTCTATGACACTACACTCTACGACACCCTCTGCCACTAAACCATTGAACTCTACTCAACTCTATGACACTACTCCTCCTACTCCACTCTACAATACTCTACCCCAACAAATCCACTCTACGAAACTGTACTCCCCCACTCCACTCTAGGGCACTCCACACTACTAACGTTAAGCCATGCTGAACAACCGCCACATAGGTGTACAACATGGCAAAAGCACATTGCCAAATCCAATAGCTCTTGTATCGACAAGACTTATTGATTTTCCCAATGCTTGTTTAATTTATTTTACTTCAGTGATTTGTGAGAAAGTGTCCTCTTTCTTGCACGGTATGCCCCCCACTTTTTGATGAATTGCTGATGTTCTTTGACTGAGTGTGCTCTGGGCTCCTGCTAATCAGGTACACAGGGCCTATGTTCCTTCCTTAAAAACTGCATTAAAGCCTAAACCCAATTGGCATCTCTGGCCACATGTCAGCCCCTGGTAAATAGTGCCATAGGTACCCAGGGCACTGAGAGCAGAGAAGGCCTCTAAGGGCTGCAGCACTTATTGTGCCATCCTTGGAGGCCCTGTACCCTGCCACTCACACACTGCCTTTGCAGGCTGTGTGTCTTGGTGCAGGACAAAGTGAAGAGTCGACATGGCACACATCCCTGTCTGCCATGCCCACAAACCACTGCCCTGGCATACATCAGTCACTCCTCTAGCTGGGTGCCCTATGCCAGTGGTGAGGGTACAGGTGCATGAGCCCTGTACCCCTACAGTACCCAGGTCCATCCCTGAGCACTGTAAGTGCAGTGCTGCCATTAAGAGTATATGGTGCTGGGAGTTTGTCATTACGAACTCCACAGCACCATAATGGCTACAGTGAAGACTGGGAAGTTTGGTATCAAACTTCTCAGCACATTAAACCCACACTGATGCCAGTGAGGGATTTAATGAAAAATGCACAATAAGGGGCATCTTAGAGATGCCCCCATGAAACTCAACAAAAACTCTAGTGACCTGACTGAGTGGCTGCCTAGGCTGCCACCACCAGACATGTTTCTGGACCCCTGGGTCGAGAGCTTGCTGCTCTTGGGGGCCTGAAACAATGCACTTCCTGGGACGAGGTGCCAAGCCTCCTCCTCCAGGATGGACAGGGTTCACGAAGGAGAAGCTTCAAAGGCATGCCGCCTTTTTGAGCCTCTACAGACCATTTGCTGCTTTCAGCAACTGGTCCCCACTGGGTCTACCCCCCACTTTGGGCGGGAGAACCGGCGGGAAAAACAAGTGAGGAAGAGAGGTGTGCCCACCTCTGCCAACTCCACCCCTAAGGTGGGGAGGCGAGGTGAAGCACAACCTTGAGTCCCCGCCATCTTGAGGATGGGGACCCAGCCAACCAGGGACAGGCTCCTGCCCCCCTCCCACTGGAGAGTGGCAGAATAGGGGGTGTACCCACCACAGGGTAGGGACACATTGGTCCCTGCCCTTTATCTACCTGCAATGCCCCTAAATTTAGTATTTAGGGGCACCCTGAACCTTCCTTCCTCAGATCCAGCACCAACAAGAAAAGAAGAGAAGAAGAAGGATGAAAAGCCGTGCAGAGCTAACAAGAGGACGGCGCCCACTGACTTGGACCCAGCCCTACAGGCCTGTCTCCCCTCGAACCTGCTCCTGCGAAAACCCCGAAAGAGAAGAACAAGGGAAACCCTACTCACGACGGAACCAGGGTAATGTGTTTATACAAAGAACAATGGTTCCTGTGGCACAATAAATTGTACAATTTATATTTAGTACAAAAGCTAAATAGCGTTTCTAAGTTAACAGAGAGGAGGGGTTTGGCAAAGAAAGAAGCACACTCATAACAAATTATAGAAAATGCTTTTGTATTTCAGATAAGACAGATAATACTGTAATCATATCAGCGACATATATACAAAAAAGTGCGATGTGTCCCCAGTGATATTGTGAGCGAAAAACACAAAACATAAACAGTAAGTGATCTGTACAATTTTCAGCTATGGATATTTACAAAAGGGAAATGACCAAACGCAATAATGAATCAGTTTATAATCAGTGACTATCTACAATCATAGAGCACTGTGTTTGAGGGGTTCATTCCCTATGGCGTCGACGGCGTTTCGACCTATTGGATGAAGGTCTCGTCAGGACTAAACAGTGAGGGACATCTCGTGGTGTCTTTTAATAAAGCAACCCATGCGTGACAAAATATTTGAATCAACTTACAGTGAACCCGGCCGGGCACACTGTCGTGGAATTACGTGGTAGTCCTATCTAGAGGGCTGGCGGTCAGTGCCGTTAAAGCGAGGAATGAACAGGGGTGTGCCTGCTCGCAAGGATAGAACCGCTCGATCGCGTTTTCCCGGTCGTCTGTGTAATAAGAGAATCTAACAAGAGGACGGCGCCCACTGACTTGGACCCAGCCCTACAGGCCTGTCTCCCCTCGAACCTGCTCCTGCGAAAACCCCGGCATGTCCAGCAGCCAGCAACCTCACAAACCCTGTAGGACCTGCCTGCCTTCACTTTCCAAGCTGTTTCTCCTGTGAACACCGGACGTGTTTGAACTGCAGCTTCTGGTACCAGCCAGGAACAGCGTATCCAGCCCATTCTGCACCCGCCGAACCCGGCCCGAGCTCGAGCAGAAAAATACCACAAGGAGGTCCCCCTGGTGATCCTGACCCGAGACCTGGCGACCACTAACCTGCCTCAAGCCTCCTGACGACGCCTGCAGCCTCAATCCAGAGGACCCCCTCTACCGCCACCAGAGCGGGTAAGAAAACCTGTCGTCCAAAGGCACCCCTGCACCCGACGCCCCACGGCCCGTGTTCCCAACCCAGTGGTGTCTAACCATCCCTCAACATCCCAACTTACTCCTCGAAGTGGTGGTCGCTCATGGAAGATCCTCATCTCCGAGCCTGCAGTGTTTCTTTGTCCCGAAGAATCTCCATTGAAATCAACAGGGCACCCGACCTCAAAATAGCACCCTGCACCCGGCCGCCCTAGTGTTGCTGAGGGTGCCCCTTTTGTGCTAACTTAGTCTCCAACTTGCCCTGAGCTAAACCCTAGGAGCTTTGCTCCCACAATCCTGTGGCATGCTTGCCAGCAGCCACCAACCGGAGCACCCCTATCCTCCGTAGGATTACATTGGGCCTCAACACTCTGCACCGGGCCGCCCTAGTGCCACTGAGGGTGCAGCAACAGTGCGTCACTGACCTTGGGAGACCCCTGAGTCTAACCCAAGTACCCTAACTCCAAAGACCGAGTACTTACTTTGAAACCGATAACCTGTTTTTTCTCATAGGATAACATTGACACTTTTTCTCCCAAAAAGTGTCGACTTTTGAAAACTAAGAATATTCCTTAAAAATCGCACAAATAACCTAAACAAATGTTCTCAACTGTTTGCAGGAAAAGTCCCAGTGCTGAATCTAGGTATCCAGCACTGAGTAGGAAAAGTAACTTAAAAGTAACTTACCTGTGAATTGAATTTCCATTCCATAGGATAACATTGGTGGTTCTATGTGAAAAAGTTTCTGTGAACTTTTGAAATACAAGAATATTCTTTAAAAATCTTACAACGAACTAAAACGCATTTACTCAACTCTTTACAGGAAATGTCCCAGTGCTGAATCTAGGATCCAGCATGGTGTTAGAAAAAGTAATCCAAAAAGTAATTAACTGCTTTTTACTTGAAAAGCCTATTGATTCCCATGTACTGCGTCTACTAAGTTTGTACATTGCATTGCAACCCCTGTAAACTCAAAGTGGTACAAAGTCCTACTGTATTTTGAAAGTATTCAACAACAGCATCTTATAGCTGAAAAGTATTTGTATGCTTACCTGTACCAGGCTTACTTAGTTCTAGAAATAAAACAATAGTATATTTTTATACATAAACAATTTGTCTAGAGTTCAGTTCTTGAGTGTGTGAATTCAATTGCTGACTGAGGGTGTACATCAAATGCTTAACACTGTCCTCTGATACTGCCTTACTTCTCGACCAAGCTACCACTTAGAGAGTAAGGTTCTATCTAACTTGAACCTCTGCCAAACCTCTGGAGACCCTTGGATTCTATACACACTGTCTGTACCTCACTTTGGTGCAGCATATATAGAGCCAGTTTCTTACAAGATGTTGCTGATTAATCCTTGCTTGACCAGAGGTGTTTCCTCTATCCCTTATTTATGCAGCAGTTTCTCCTGTTGTGATAATAGCATTTGTTTCAGTGTTGAGACCCCCTGAATTGTTTTCAATACATTTCGACCTAGAATCTTCTCACTATATGTGGACGTAGGGATCTGATGCTGCCCTCCCTCTTCTTTTTTTCATCTGTCTTTTATTGATTTTAACAGTTAAGTAACATTACAATTTAATCACAAACCCCCCCTCCTGCTCACCCTCCAAATGAGAAGAGAGAAGCAAGTCACACCGAGTACATTTCACCAATAGTTCATGCATGGCAGTCGGGTAGTGTAGGCAACATAGCTTGTATTATCATATCGCTTCGCATCAGATTAGCACCATAAACATGTCAGGAAGTTAATCATCTACCGTTTCTTCATTCTGCCCTATCTCAGGATCTCTCATTTCCGGCTGTAATCTGACTTCTACTTAGTCTCATTCCATTTCGCCTCCCTGTCCTACCCCACTGTAGATCAACCTTTGACGAACCCCACATTCAGCCCATACCCATCTCCCAAATTCTCATAGCCATTGTTTCCAGGTGAGCAACCGTTAAGTCATCCATTCCAAGTCTACACATTTCTTGGTCACATTCAATCCTAGTTCTAGTACCTTCTCCACATATTTAGGACCCTATTACGAGTTTGGTGGTCAGTCAGACTCATGGTGGTGCGGCGGTGGTGGATCCAGCCACCGCACCACCAGGGGTCTGACCGTCCGATTACAACTTGGGCAGTCTGGCCACCCTGGGACCGCCTGCTCTGCCAGGAAACCTCTGTTCCCTGTTGGAGGAGTGGCGGTCAGAGGCTGCAATATGCTTGGCGGTACTGCCACGTTCCTGCCAAGCATATTACAAGTTTCCTCTCTGCCAGGCTTTTCATGGCGGTGGAGCCGCCATGAAAAGCCTGGCGGAGAGGAAACAAAGGGGCGCCATCAGGGAATCAGGGAAGGACCATAAGTAGACAAGGTGCCATTACCAGCTCAAATAAAAGTATCCAAAGGTTCACAAATCACCTTGGAAAGACACTGCAGCAAACATGAAGTCCCAGGAGAGCTCAAATAGGAAAGAAAGTCCTGTACAACAGAAGTGTCACTTTACATTGCACTCACGGTGCACTATAGCACTTCTTCTTCATGTAGGCAGAAGTAGACAACATGCCATCAGGTCAGTGCCTCACATGCGTGGGTTCTGTGTAACCAAGATATTCAACACCCAATTTTCCCAGCACAATATGCCAACAATTCGGCTGCTTGACCAGCAGTTCTCTACCCCAGCGAGGGCACCGGCTCGTGATTTGCACCTACTCAAGTACATCTGCTCGTTTGCAACTGACGCTTATCCATAGAATGAGCAGGCTTATGCAAATTAGCCTAGGTCAGTGTAATGTTTTGTTACGACCGCGTATTCTTACCAAAATTCTGCATTTAGCAGTACCCGAATTGTGTGAATGTTTCACCATGAAAGGAGAGTGATCAAGTAAAAATTTCTTGCCAAGAAACATTTTCTCTTCGAACAAGATATTTCCTCTTCAAACTAGTCTCCTATCGGTATATTGCATTACTTTTCTGTGTAAGTCATACCTGTGCAAGTGCAAGTTATACCTATGTAAGTTATGCCTGTGTTATGCATAATAAGTTCAATTCAGCAAAACGTATGCGTATTTTGTAACAAGTGATCAACCTTGGCACACCTTTGTATGTGTCTGAAGGCAGGCATTTAGTCTTGTCATTATTAGGACCCACCAGCCTCCTGTTAAATCTTCAGTAAATGTACTAATCCTTCTCCAAGCTTTTCAGGAAGCACTATGGCTCTTTCCTTTAGGCTCACCTGAAGCAGGCAGCTTCAACTCTATCATTAGCCCATAAGACTCTAATAATTATAGTGAGATCATTTTCTTTCGGGTAAGGAGATGGATTTGGGTAATCAAGCTGCCCTAAGATTTTATTCACTGCATGTTCATTACATTACTGGGTCACCAATGCAGGTTTACTTCCTGGGTCAGATTACTGCAAAAATCACAATGACTGGTCACCTGTCGTCAACTTTCAGCCAAACTTTTCAACAGAGCAGGATCCAGATATTTGGTTTCTAAAAGGGTGATCTTTACTCTGAATTGAAGTTAAGCTAAATAAGCATGTAATGAAACATAAACAAAATAAAAGGTGCACTTTTAATTAAGAATGCATAATTGCAGTAACCAGTATAGATACCAGCATGCAATTTTTCAAAGATAATACCTTATTAGGTGATTTGATATTCTAGTTCAGTACCATTGGCTTTCTTCTACAGGCATCCAGTCTATATTTCTAACATGAAGTGACCTATTTGTTTAAAGTTAGTCGTTTAACTGATTCTTTACCTTCATAAACATTTACGAAAAGCCATTAACTTTGCACGTTGTTCAGGTACCTTATGCAGAACATATCATATTTCAAAGGTATATATTTACACAGTTGCATAAGGAATCGCCTCTATGTATAGTAAATGACTAGAATGGACGGAAACCTAATAGCGCCCACACCACAATTAAGCAGTTCTTTTTATCTCATCAATAACGGAGATATGTTGATTTAGCCAATATATTCCTTTTATCTGTTCAAATTAAAGAGTTGAACATTCAATTAGAAAAATCTGAGCCCATATAAACATAAAAGCTACAACAGTGAACACCAGGGGTAATTGGAAACTTGGAACCTTTTTATCTACCATCTCCAGGTCTTTCTGCCCTACAAGTTTACAATATCCAGGGTTTAGGGGGGTTCTTTATGTCGCAGAACTGTGTGGACAGGAGGAGTTGAACCAGTTCTCAACAACAGAACATACATTTATGAGGGCCCTAATTGCCTTGCTAGAGAGCACCCCCTTTCTGGCCCTTCACATTGATTTGGGTGTAAAATCAGTTGCTCTAAGGGCTAATCCGCCTGCTTCATCAAGCTAAATTGCACTCGCAAAGGGCAAGATTCTCAGAATCTTGCCTTTTGCGAGTGCAATTTTTGCATTTGGGATTCATCATCCCAAATGCAAAATTCGCTATTTAAGAATTCGCACATTGCGAATAATTGAATTTAAGGAATCTCTATTTGAGATTCCTTAAATGCAATTCATGAAGCATTTTAAAATTGCGAAATTGCAATTTTGGGCCGCTATTTACCGAGAGGTCAGACCTCTCGGTAAATAGCAAAAACTTAGGAAAATGCATTTAAATGCATTTTTCTAAGTTGCATGTTACACACATGTCCTTTGGACATGTGTGTGCGCAACACCAATATAGATTACATTTCAGGGGTGCTACAGGGTGTCCTTTGGACACCCCTGCACCCTTGAAATCGCATCCTTATTTGCGATTAGCTAATTGCTAATCGCAAATAAGGAATCACTCCCCATGCATTCCTATGGGCCTGTAGGCCCATAGGAATGCATGGGGAGTTATTCCTTATTAGCGATTAGCAATTAGCTAATCGCAAATAAGGAACATGTAGGAATTGCAATATTTATTGCAATTCCTACATGAATCCCGTTTTGCAAGTCCTTAATAGCGATTCGTTATGAATGCTATTAGGGGCTCGCAAAACGGGAGAATGATGAATCAGGCTGTATATGAGGCCGCCAGGATACTGGGGAGTTGCTTCAATATCGGTTATCATCGCCTTATATATGTATCATAAGATTGCATGGGTTGAGAATGTACGTTTAAAGTTGACCTCTAACTAGGGGAACGCCCCAATAATTTCCAAAGACCTATTAAAGGAAAAAACTGGAAGTACATTTTAAAAAGGGAATTTGGGCATAGATGCATCAAGCTAAACACCGCTCGCAAAGGGGCAGATTCTCAGAATCTGCCCCTTTGCGACCGGTATTTTTGCATTTGGGATGCATCATCCCAAATGCAAAAATTGCAATTAAAGAAATCGCAAAATTGCGATTACTTAAATTGCTATTGCATTTAAGGAATCTCAAATTGAGACTCCTTAAATGCAATGCATTAAAGTTAAAAAATTAGCAAATTCGCTAATAGGGGGAGCAAATTACCATGAAGTTGAACTTCATGGTAATTTGCAAAAACTTTGAAAAATGCACTAAAGTGCATTTTTCAAAGTTCCATTTTACACACAAACATGCCCTTAGGGCATGTGTGTGTGCAAGATGTACCCATATGCAGATTTCAGGGGTGCAACAGGGTGTCCTTTTGACACCCTGGCACCCTTGAAATTGCAATCTCAATTTGCGATTCTCTAATTGAGAATCGCAAATTGAGATTGTCTTCCCATGCATTCCTATGGGCCTCTAGGCCGTAATTGCGAGTCGCAATTTGCGAGTCACAATTAAGGAATTTTAAGAAATCGCAATGTTTTAAGTGAGTTCTTCATGCATAGCATTTTGCTATTCCTTATTAGCAAATCCTTATTTTTCGCTAATAAGGAATTGCAAAATGAATGCTTGATGAATCTATGGGATGGTAATGTAATACATGGTTCGCTTAACATTGATTATTTGGGATTTAAAATCTTCCTTTCCAATTGATTATTTTTTGATTGTATGACATTACCAGCTGCTAAAGAGTTGCACATAAAATTTCAGATGTGGCATGCTTCTAATAAATAGTTTTTGTACAAAATGATCAGATTCTAGAGCTGCAGCTGACAAATGCCCAGCCTGCAAGGAGCTGAAGGAATCTGTGGCTCATTGACTGTTGTTTTGTAAAGCATATGAATCCAACCGCAGAAAATGGATAAATCCGATATGTAGGATGAGAGGGATTAGGCAATATGCAGAAGCGCTAAGAATAGTTAGATCTGATACCAGTGAAGTGATTGCTCGCAGCATGGCCACGTTTTACTTTGCTACGTGGTGTATGTGGTAGAAATACTCAGCAGGGAAGAGCATCAGGGTAGGGAGTATGTATAAAGCCTCTGGATTTTATAATTGTATACAAACATTTCATTATAATATTATCAACTGAGATATGTTCATTATTTTAGTCATTTGCTAATGCATTGGGAATAATGCCCTCCAAAATTAAAAACATGAAGAAAAATATACAGGATATTAAAATCATGAAAACAGCAAAGGAATTTCTAAATTCCTCATAAACTAAAACTGTTGAAACATATCTATATGGAATAACTTTATATCTGTGAAATTCTTGGATGAGTAAAGACAAGGAAGACGTATAAAAGTATATAATACATGGCAGCCAGCAATTCCTATATAAAAACCTCTCTCTAATTTCCTTATTACAATTGTGTTGTGGCATTTCTAGTCAACTGTAATAAGCAAAGAAAGTAGCTGCTTCACTGCAGTAACTTATTACAGTAGAGTTGTGACATCATAATACCTACTGTCAAAACCAGCAGTCAAGGTGAAAGGCAGGTCACGAAGCATCATTACAGCCACAATTTAAACAATGAAAATGAGAACTAGCTTTTCATTCTTCTGATCTGTTTTTCTAAAATGAACAGTAATCAGCAGAAATTCGATATTTTATTTTTTGCATGCTACAAGTCATTAAACAAGTAAACTGATTCTAATTTTTTACAACAAATTGTTTACTGGATTTTGATGTTTTTGATTTTGCACTACAGATTCTGAATTTTTTCTTCATGTCTGCAACCTTAATATTGCTTTCGTATGAAGGAACAAGACAACAATATTTAAGCTTTTTATGAGTTGGATGATGGTGGACCACGTATCATACGGAATAAAATAGCCTTTGTTGTATGTTAAATAGATATTGCAAGCCACCTCGGAGTTTAATAACCTTATAAAGGAACTTAGCATTTGGCCTTGTACCTCTATATGGTCACAAAACTTCTTGGTGGCTTGCAATTTCTTTCTGTCCATCTACTGATAGAAAGACAGAGAGTTATTCTACATTTTCTGAACAGGCTCTGGAAAGTAAAGATTATTCACCTTGGCACATAAGGTCAAGGCAGTTGAAGCAAACCACTTTATCTATTGGATTCTTAATCCAATGATTTTATAGAGCTCTCTTTCCACTAAATTTCCAGTAAAGCACTTTACAGAGAACAATGAGAGATACATATATAAGCATAATAGTGCAACACGTCATATGTTGCTATTCCAGGTGTTGTGAAGCGAAAAGAAAAAATAACATATTGATGACCTTTAGAACGCCTCATGGTTCAAATTATTGATCATGCACAGATCCTATAATAGACTTGGGATGGGCCAGGCCAGAGGTATTTGGGGATCTTAGGGCCTTCACGTAGAGTCTAAGTAGGTGAGTATTTTTGAAAGTCCGGATGTTCCATGTTGTTCTCAGCAGAAGAGGTAGAGAGTTCCAGGAACTAGCAACCGAAACCAAAAAGGATTGTTTCAGGACAAGGAAAGATTTGGATTTTGGCATTTCCAGAACGAGAGAGCTCTTACTCCTTGAGTGCCTTGAACCTCCTGAGATAGTCAAATCAGCTCATAGCTGGGTACCCCATGGTGTATCATTGTGAAGGTTAGACAAACTATTTTGAACCTGATTCTTGCTTCTAGTGGAGCCAATTAAGTTATTTCAATATTGGAGAGATGTGGTCAAACTTGTGACTTCCCATGACAAGGCGCGATGTAAAGAGAAAAACAGCTTTCAATGGGGAGAGTGTGGAAGCCAGAAGGCCAGCTAGTACAGCGGTCTCAATGTCTATTCAAGATACACCTAGACACCTGTAAACTGAAGAAGATGAGATGGGCAATGAGCAGAGTGATGTATTAGTTAACTGCCCTGGGGTCAAAGGTCAGGCTGTCATTTCAGTGACACCGAAAATTATTTTCAATGTTTGATACTCCTCTCAAACCTCAGGAGACCCAGGCATTTCATTCCAGGCAAAAGGGTGTCAACCCCACAATGAAGTTAGTGAGGAAATGGAACTGTGGCCCTCTGACATTTTGCTTCCTCTCCATAGGGTTTCCACCAATGCTAGTGGCAGCTTCATTATCAGTTTCATGTCTTAAAACAGCAGGTGAGAACATAATGCATAACCTGATGCATAATGGATAATTTCTTGCATAAGAAGAATTAATACAGAAAACATTTTTAAAAATCCACAGAAAGCAATATGTTTTTCTGACCACTCCTATGTATTAAAATGGGTGATGAAAATGTATTTGGCTCAGATGTACCTTTGACATCACTCTACTGATGAAATACGAGTGTTAGGCCCATAGGGCGTGTAAGTACCAAAACTGGAATGTTATTTTGATCTATCATGCAATATGACAGGAGCGCCCAGAGTGGAGAGTTACATCTCTTGAATGTAATAAAGAACTTTTAACCTAAAGAAATAACTCTTTGTGCCCCTTCCGCACACAACTCTGAGTGTTTCTGGATCACACAAAGTGTGTGATTACATATATTTCCCTAATATTGTGTACACTAAAATGAGAGGTTGCTCCAGAGAGGGAGGAAGGCAGGTATGTTGTAATGTTGGGAGTAGCTATATGATTTGGTACCGTGTGTTCCACCGTGTGCACTGTGACCTCGTTTTTGGTGAAGTGTGCCCAATGTGCAGTGATCGTGCTAACAGGCTATGGACAAAACAGTGCTAAAAATGTAATGAACACATATGTGTTTGTGCCAAGTACTTGCTATCCTGCTGAACGAAAATGACGAGCAGGCAGTGTGCCACCCAAATAGCCTGCTGCGTGGTACAACTGGGGCATATTTACAAGGGGATATTGCCACCAGAATGTCAAAGTGACGTTCTGTCACCGCTATCCCCTCCTCCTTATTTACAAAGCAGCGTTACGCCACTTAACATGGTTTAATGCCCCATTGTTAAAAAGGCCCCTTTTCACGATTCACTTAGCGTGAAAGGGGCGTGCAATGGGTGTTGCAGTGGGTGTCCACAGCAACACCCATTGCTACTTATGTTGCCCCAGATTTACAGGAACGGGACAGCGTAAAAAACTAAGGCCAGGTAAAACCTGGTCTGAGGATGGTGATACGAGGAGATATTATTAATTGTTCCTTGCATTTTGCTCTTTCTGCATAGAAACAGCAAATTGCCTTTAAAGATTGTTTATGTGCAGGAAGGTGTCTCTTCCTGCACATAAACATTCACCCCTGCAGTGCAGTCACCCTTGCGAGTGCGCATGCTTGAGCACAAGAGCTCGTTCCGTTGTAAAAAATCAATGACACAACTTATAAGACACTTCCTCGAGAAACAACATGGGGAATCTGATTTTGCATGGACGGTTTTGGAGAAGCCCTTTATACCCTCACATGTGAAGAATGTTGCCAAATATCTGTTCCTGAGAGAACAAAGATGGGTCTTTAAACTCTCCGCTGACACCATGGGGCTTAACGACCAGATACCGTGGTACTCTCTGTAGTTCCCCCCTAATATACATGGAGATATACTTGAATTTAGTTCGATGGTCGTAAACGTGGCCTTCAGCTTTATTCTGTAACAGACTGTGTTCCTTGTGTAATTCCTTCTTTCTGATCAGGCTAACATCTTTTGCATTACTGGATCCACACTTGTGACATTGGCAAATGATGCGTTCAATGAGAATGCCAGGCCTTTTGGGACCCTTACAGTATCTGTGATTGGTGCCATGCTCGACCAAGTTCAAGCCTTTTTATTTCCTTTTTATTTCCTTTTTATCTTTTAAATCTCACTGGTGCAATACATCCACTGAATTATCTTACATATGAACAGAACTACTAGAATGGCCGATTCGCGGTCATTCTGTAGTTCTTGTGACCTTCTATTAATACCACCTTGAGCCATGGCAGAGGAACTGTTGCCAAGTAGGGAACACCAAGTGTTGTCCTCCTAGTGCAAGACATTCTATTAATTTAGGGATGTTTTCTAAAGAATGGACTGGTTCGTGTCCGGAGCGCTCGTGCCGCCGGAACTACAGTAATGGAAGTTTTGACGTCATTCTGTAGTTCCGCGGATGGATACGGGTGCCCGGCAGCTGATAAACATTGCGGATGGCCACGCATGTTTAAAACTAAATGCGGCTATCCTTGGGACTTCTCTACCGCGATGGGGTCAGCGCAATGTGCTCGCATTAACAAACATGCAACATTATGGATTTTAAACACCGTTTAAACAGTCGAAAGACCAGCTAGGACACGAAGCAAAAGTAGTTCCCTATGTTGTTACAGTATTTAACACCATACCTTCTCCAGTTCGGTGCCTCACCCAAGTCTCAGGCGAGTTTGGTGGCACCGACGGAGAGGTAAGCTCAGCAGCTGTTGTTTGTTGGGTAGCTAGTATAAGTAGGATCACCATTAAAGACTGTATGATTCTTGGCTACTTCCAGCAATTCAGTAGCTCCAATTCAGATCATTTGTACTGTCTTATAGTGAATTACATATCAGCAGTATGATAGTTAGTTATTTTACATTTGTCCATTGGGTACATGCCGTATTCCTAGGGTGTCACCCCACCATTGAGTTTATAAGTTGACAGATGTGACATATTGAACAGGGTATAAAATTAGACATCTTTAGACTCTATATGATGTACCGAGTTTTGATGCCTTTCCCTGTCCGCATCTATCTGTTCCACAGTGCGGGGCCTCGTATACCTGAGCACGGTCCAGGTGAGGTGAGGTCCAGTCCCCTGTCATGTTGGGTGAGCAAACAATTTGTTAAAAGATTTTTCTGTTGAATTGTTTTCCATAAATATAAGAGAAGATGAAAGCACGAGTGTGATAAATCATGACACTAATATGAGTGTAACACATATGTTTTTCCAGATCGCGTTGAGCATTCACTGACAAGGAGGATGAGTTAATAACTGTAGGTACAGGTTGTATCGTTCCTATTTTTGTATTCATTTTCACTGATTTGTCATATATTTTATTGTTTTCAAATTACACAAGATAGCAACTATCTTAGAGCAGTGGCCCTGATGAAAGCCAAGGGACGTGTTGCCCGGTAGGCAGAAACATGTTGGCCCAAATTGCGACAGTCATTTGTTCCATACTGTCGTTTGCGCTGTTCCTATTTTTTAATTAGGGGATGTGCCTGGTTTCTATTAAAGTATTTGTTTAGACATATCACCCTATTTTAGATTCACCACTTTTTTGTATGTTGCACTGTATTTTCACAACTTTTCACTAACCATCACAATCAGACTTACAATTGGAAATTTCAATTTCACTGTAGACCTTATCCAGTACTCACGACGACTGTGTGGCATGTGGTCTAGATGATCTAAGGACCCGCCAGGTCACAGTGTGGACGACCAAATGATAGGACTGATCATTTGGTTTGTTTGATGGTTATCCACAAATACACGTGTACTGGATCTGGTTTGACCAGTTTTCCAATTGATTTCTAGTTTTCTTCTCCTCTTTCTCTTTATATATTGTTACACGGTGACTGTAGGACCAACTGACACAGAGGTAGAGTTGCCAGTTTTGCCAACCAATCACTTGGCTTATAGACCTCCTAGGTTCTTGTGTGTTATTCAGTCACCCTTCCAAACATGGCGCAACGGTTCCTGCGCTGGCGCCAGGCTGCTTTTGCAGTGCCAGTGCAAGGGGAAGCACAGGGGTGCAAGGTATTTTTGTAAACACAGCGCATCCCTACGTTTAACACCTTAAACGCGGCTGTTATTTTGCGGCAGTGCGGTGGTTCTGCGGAGTGGGTGGAGCCGCGTCGGCCGTTGGACGTTCACAGCACCAGCGAGGTAGTGCTTGCGACGGCCAACGGCCGACGGCAGCAGGGAAGGGGTTCAAAAATGCCAGAGTGCAGCGTTACCAATTTTGGAGTAACACCGCACCACAAACATTTTATTATAAATATCCCCCCTTGTATGGTGCTCTCTCGAGTTGAAGTAGTGTAGATCAACATCTGTACTTATTACATTAAAACACCTGTACTTAGGGGCCGATTATGATGGCGGACGGACCTGAGTCCGTCCGCCACCATAGAGTAGGAGGGACCGTCCGCAGGGGCTGCGGCGGTCCCTCCGTGCAGATTAGGATGTGACCGCCACCCTGGGGGTCACACCCTTAATCTTTAACATTGCGGCGGGTGCAGCTTCAAGCTGCACTCGCCGCAATGTTAAAAATGCATGCACTGCATTTGCGTGCACAAAGCAGCAGGCACCGCGCGGTGCCTGCCGCTTTGTCCATGCAAACGCAGGGGGGTACCATAGGTACCCCCATGTGCACCCCCCACCCCCCTTCAACAAGGGGGCCCGCAACGGGCCCCCGAAGTCAATGTACGTATGCTTTTCCACGGCGGAAAAGCCGCCGTGGAAAAGCATATGATTTCCGCTATCCTAATGCGGCTGGCGGTGTCTTATAGACACCGCCAGCCATGTTAGAAATTTTCCGCCGGTGTCGGAAGGCGACCGCGGCGGAAAAGCTGCGGACGGATTTTGAGACCCACCGCCATCCTAATTTGGCGGTGGGTCTTTTGTGCCTCCACAGCGGTTTTCCCGCATCCTCCGGGCCGGCGGTGGCTTCCGCCGGCCCGGAGGATGCGGGAAAACCGCGATCCTAATCGAGCCCAAAGTACAATAAAAACATGCAGAACCACAGCCTTAGTCTCACATTCAGCAATTGTACAATATCAATGCGCTGTTATAACTGATAATAGAAACATTGCGGATATAAACAAAGGAAGCAAGCCTGCAGAGTTCAACTGGGGACAAAAGTATTTGCAGATTTTTATTGAGGTTGCTTTTTTTATTGCACTTGCTGCACTTCTTGTGCATATCCACAGCTGCTAAGCAGATCCACTGGGGTGCAGAAAGGTTGCAAATCATGTAAGATTATGTGTTGCTCAGTTTCGCACACAATAAAGTGGAGTATAACACCTCCATCTAACACTGCAGATCTGAGACAGAAGAGGGCAATGCTCCTAGCATTTCATATAAAATAAGTGCACTTATGTACCCTGGATGGCATTAAATGTGTTTGATGACAGAAGAGTCTGTGTTACAGTTTTAACTCATGTACCTGGAGCTTATATAATTTATATGACAATTTCTTTTCTCTAAACAGGTAAGTAAGCAATAAATTAGTCCATCATTCGATGGTGCTCAATTCTTAAACATACTTCTATACCAATGGACTAACTGCTATTTCTCTTTCTGTGTGTCACCTACAATAAGACAGGTTACTAAGGTGTAGATATAAACACGCAAAGCTGTGAACTCCACTTTGCAAGGCTGTTAACCCCTTTGCCGCGGCGCTGGGGGGGGGGGAGGGGCCGCCCGGCTCCGACATGCTGGTGACGGAACCACTCAGTCACCAGCCATGGATGGGCTGTGCTAATGCCCGAGTGGTTCCGTCACGGCCCCGCCCACCTAATAGAACGCGCTGCGCAGGCGCAAAATCAACACCGCGAAGGCGCGGCGGCTGGGCAGTGACAGAACCACTCCGTCATTAGCACAGCCCACCCGTGGCTGGTGATGGAGTGGTTCCGTCACCAGCATAGAAGGGGTTAAAGACCTGCTTTTTACAGAAAAGTATTCCATATTGCGGTTCTACTACAGTGTTCTTAAAGGGGGGACTGCAACTGCTTAGAATATATTATAATATTAATAGATTAATAAAGTATACATAAATAAAAAAGGAAAATTGAAAATTTTAAAACATTCTGTAAATGGGGATCTTTTTGAAATTGGAGGCTGAAAATGAAGCTGGTATCCTGACATTGATTTGTGGGAGCAGGTCTAGCGCATCCACCTCCCCTTTACTAATCCCAAATCTCCTTCTACCGCTATGAACTCCCCCAAACACTTTCTAGACCCTTACCTCTTCTATCCCTCTACTCTTCCTTTTCAATCCAAATAACAGACTAACATGACCACTGCACAAATTAATTTCATATTTCCCGATCTTAATGCCCCACTAATCCTGCTTGGGTTCCGGAGTGGTGTGTTACCTGCCGAGAAGCTGTTCAACACCTCATCAGGGGTAGCAAGAGCTATATAAAGGCAAAGCCTTTCCCTATTCTATCCCTCCACCGAAAAACCACTTCAATGCCTTGTCAGGGTAGTTAGCGCTATATAATTGCAATTACAATTACAATCATTATTACGAGTAGTAACTTTATGAGTGTGGAATCACTGCACATAAAAAGATAGGTCTTTCTTGTGCGGAGATTCCGCACTCGTAAAGATACTACCCATAAATTCCTTTGTGAATAGTAAACAATCGTAACCTTACACAAAACTATACGTTTACCTTTGTGAATCAGGGCCATAGTATTTATGCCTGTATACAAGAACCAGATTTGTGTGATTACTGAAACTAATACAAGCATTCAAATTATGCAGGTTAAACTTGATCACTGAAAATGCCTGAAGCAGTATCAAAAATAAACTGGACCAGGTCTGGTGAGCAGCAGACAGACATTTCAGAGGGTGCACTTCAAGTGAGAAATCCCAGCTCCTTGCTGACTTTGAGTGTGATCCTGGACATACTAGAT
Source organism: Lissotriton helveticus (assembly GCF_964261635.1). Lineage (NCBI taxonomy): Eukaryota > Metazoa > Chordata > Amphibia > Caudata > Salamandridae > Lissotriton > Lissotriton helveticus. The sequence goes on from NC_136073.1 coordinate 460,488,604, forward strand.
CAATACTTTGTATAATCAGCCTTGCAGTTGGAGTGCTATGAATGCAGGCCTAGCCATGCTGTAGATCAGTTCAGTGCCAGTCCTGTGTAGCCCTAGCAATAACTCTACAACCTGAGAATAGAACCTATCAATCCCGTGTAGCCTGAGAGATAACTCAGATGGCTGAAGCTAAGGTCTGTGTAACTGTGAGTTATTTTCGATGTGTGGGCTCTGAGCATGCAATTTATGTTCCACTGCACTCCATCAATTCTTTGAAACATCTGTGTAGCCACCTGACCGCCCCCACTGAAGAGGCATGCCTGCAGCTGAACATAATGCATAAAGCCACCAACAAGAAGCAAGGTGTGGGTGGGACCAATAGGCTCTTGGCTGGAGTCCTTACTAAAGGCACTTGCTGAAGAATATGTGGGCACACAAAGAAAGTCTTGGTCGTGGTAGCTGTATGCAGTAAAGCAATAACAACATGTAATGTGCACCACAGTAAAGCAGCTGCTGTTCTGATTACACATCATTATAACAAACCGCGTTGAACCACTGCACTGTATTTAACCCACAATAAAAATTGCTTTCATTATAAAAGGGATAAAGTACCTCCTGTCATACATTATAAGGATAATTGCAAGTCACAGAGGAGTTCTATATCCATATCGAAGCACGAGGCCAAAGGCAGAGTTCCTTTATGAGGTTATGGATCTCCGGGGTGACTTGCAATATCCTTATCATGTCCGGCAGGAGGTACTTTAGCCCTTATAATACATGGCCACACCATCATCATTCCCACAAACCACTTCAAACCTTTGTGCGTAGCATGTTTGCAAACATGAAGAATAGAAATAGAACCTCTCGTGCAAAATTAAACACATCAAAAACCCGTTAGATATTTGTTGGAAGATATTAGAAACAGTTCAGTACAAGTCAGTTAAAAAAAAAAAGCTGCAGTAGTTTGCAATGTGTCGAAACATTCATAAAGATTCTAACTTTTTTGAATAATATTCTAAGGAATGGCAAACATAAACATGTTATTTCTACTAGTCACTGCAAGCTGGAAAAATCGAGCAGAAGAAAGAAAAGCAACGTTTCATTTTCGTAGATTTAAACAGCTGCTCCGTGACCTGTCCTGCCTTTCACCTCGGCTGCTGGCTCTGTCAGAAGGCGTTGTGACATCAGAACTCAACTATAATAACTTATTACAGTTGAGTTCTGACGGCTTTCATTTATAATCGGTGACTGGGTGCAACACAAGTCGCAGATTATAAAGAAATTAGAGACACAGTTTCGTGCAGGGATTGCAGAATCAGATGTATTATATATGGGGTAAAGTGCCCACTGCCATACATGAGAAGGACATTGCAAGTCACCGAGGAGCTCAATGGCTATATAGAGGAACAAGGCTGAACGTCAAGTTCCTTTATAAGGTCATAGAACTAGAGTTATAGGCATGGCCAAGCCAGACAAGATGGCGGACGTGAACTGCTAGAGCTCCGTCTGCCGACCCGCACATCGACAATCATCCTGGCCTGGGGAACACAGTGGCGACCATCAGAAGGACAAGCACACCAGCCTGAGACCCCCCGCTCCTGGCAGCTGCCCCTGTTGGGGATCCGCCGCGGCTCTCACATGCTGTGCAGCCGGGCCTGGTGACGACAGGACTTCATTAGTGACCAGGCCGTGTGGTCCAGTGCAAAGGCTGGGGGCGAGGAGGCTGCTAAACCGGGATATCCCGCTCTTGCACGGGACTTCTGTGGCTGACTAAGGGGGGAATCCATGCTGAAACAACCCCAACGACCACACCACTGGGGCCCATGACACAGATCCACGATGCCAAGTCCATGGGGGGCTTGGAGAGGCTTAAAGACCATCAGTTGAGCTGCAGCAGCTTTGAACGCCGTGCTCCCGCTCCGCACCGCCCCTCTTCTCCTACGTACTACTTCCTGGCCTGACCTGTCCCTGGAAATCTCCATGCTCCCGCATCGGCATCCAGAAGGGGGTGTGCCGGGGGGGGGGGGGGGGGATTCGCCTCCTGCCTGAGACATGGCAGACCCACCAGAACCCTGCCACGGTTAGTGTGTATTGTTTGCGGCCTATTTGACTCTCCCCAGCCTTGAGCAGGTGTCCCCTCCCCCTCTTCCCTTACTGGACTCCAGCTAGCGGGGCCTCCCCCTACCTCCAATCTCGGCGTTCAGGTCGGAACACATGCTGGGGAGGGGGCTCCCAACCTCCAACCTGGGAAGACATATTGTGCACCTCTCCAGTAGCCTGCCTGTAGTGGGGAGGTCCCATCCACATCTGCGCTACTACCAGAATGCATGGTGGGATCCAGAGACCCTTTTAAGCCTGTAGAACTGACTCTTGCCACGAAGTCATGCAACGGAGGGGCCCTAGAGACCCTCTGAAGGGGTACCCACCCACCACCACTGACGAGGGGGAAGTTTCCACCCGCCTCATCCTCACTGTGACAGACTCTGGTGGGCCTTTCTATGGGGCTAATGCAACATAGGGCCCCAATGAGCGTCAAAGACAGCTTGGTGCTCTTAAGCCCAGTGCCTTGATCCTTCCTGGCGTTGATGCTCACTCCCTCACCTCAGTGCTAATATCGGGCTGCACTGTGGGAGTGCTCCCAAACAATCCCCTTGAAGGCCTCATGTACCTGACCATCGACTCTGCGTGCCATTCCCTGACCTGTCTTCTAGGGATCGCTCTCTTGCCTCCATCACCACAGATCGACGCAGTTCCCCCGACTTTGAGGGCTACCTTGGACTCCCAGTTGTCTACATGCCCCTGAGGCAAACCTCCCTGATGCCCCACAGCATGGGCAGGCTCCCATTGGCTGTGTCGGCCCCAACTCAGGCATCTAACCCCTCGCCCAGTATCATCTCTGAGTTTGTCCCAGGCAGCCCCTCTCAACCAGCACCTCCCAACGGCAAGCTAGACCAAGTGCTAGCAGCCATAGAACACCCACAGGTCAGGATGGAAACGCGCTTCAAAGCTTTGACCACTAATCTCAGCTTCCTACGTCACAACCACTGAAAGCTCTCCGACAAGATGTCTGACAGGGAGAAACAACTGGTCACCCTACACCCTGTTGTGACAGACAACTAGCGGATTAGCCATGAACTACAGGACCAGATCCATCAACTACAGGATGTAGAGTCCAAAGTCCTAGATCCGAGATCCAAGAACCTAAAGTCCAAACAAACTGAAGGGCTAGTGCTGTTCTGGTCAAGAGGGATCCCTTTTCCTTGGGTTGTTGAGCTGCAGGTTGCAGGTTGTATGTTGCATGTTGCAGACTCTAATTGAGTTGCCATAGAACCATGATAAAATCAGGTTTGATTAGATTGCCAGGAATTGCCTGGGGTTGTCAGCAATTGACAGGAGTTACCCTGTGTGCACACTGCAGCGATGTTAGAGGTGAATAGATTGAGGAAGTTGAGCTGGGATGGCAGTGCCATGGGGAGCGTATTTAACGGCAGGTGGAGGTTGATTGCATGAGAGCACAGGCCGCACCGGACTAGTGGCGGCCACCTCCGCACCCTCTGGAGGTGAACTGCAGCCTCCTAGGTCCTCGCCTCATCTGCATCCCAAACACGTTTGCCCTGGTTTCCCAGAGGCCAGAGACCAAGGGCAGGGGCCGGAAGGTTACTGGAAGCCTTCAGAAGCAGATGGCCAGTGGCTAAAGAATAAGCAGCAGATGGCGGGCTGGCGGGCAGGTATGCGCAATGTGAGCAAAGCCTGGGAGGCACTCACCTCCTATAAGCTGAAACGGGTGACCAGTTGCACTCTCTCCCACTAGTCAAGTCAAGGCATGGCAAGGAAGGTCAGATGAGGCAAGGTGGGCTTTGGGCCTTACTGCTGGTCTCTCGCTTCTCCCCATGCCACAGCCACTAGCTGCCGGTATGTTGCCGTTGTCCTGCCTCGACCCGCAATCCACAGTCCTCGAGTCTCAGGCCTCAGCTGGGGTTCTCCTCGTGTGAAGAGCTGTAGAGCTACTGGGGCCGCTGCTCTGTGGCGTTCTCGGCACGGCCCTCTCAGAGCGTTTTCTCTCACGTTGCTTTACGTTGAGCGTACTCCAACACTTTAAAGTCAATCAATTTTTATTCCTTATAATACATGGTCACACCATCACACATCCCTCAGACTGCTTACATCCTTGGTGTTGTGCTCTTTCATCTTCATTGCAGACATGTAGGATAAAAGTAGAATCTGTATAGTTAAACTAAACACAGAAGAACAAGTGGGGGAAGCAATAGGAAGATGGCAGGAGGGGTGAATCAAAAAAAACTAAAGGTGGGGTGGCGGAGGGGGAACAATCACACAAGAGAGAAAGAAAGATGAAGTGTGGGGGAGAAGCACATGAGGGGCAGAACAACATAGGGTAAAGGCAGAAGCACACTAGATAGAGCACAACACAGAGTGTGGGGGTGCAGTAGAAGCACATGAGCAACACAGATCATGGGGATGAGGAGAGAAGCACACGAGAGAGACAGCTGGAAAACACATGCACTCTCCTGGTCTGCTTTACTAAAAAGAAAAAAAGTAGTTCATTAAAAAGTTGTCAGGGAAAGGACACAATTCAGATATCAAATTTATACTCAATAGGCTATACTCCAGTGTAGGGCCACCCACAAGAAGGTCAATGAAAGCCATTGAATAAGAAGCAAGAACATGAGAGTCGCAAGCCAACTAATGGTAAATAGTGGGTGAGTGTTAAGTCCCAGTAATTTCTTGATAAACCCACAATACATTTTTTTTGCAGCCAGACAGCTTGTGCCGTCTAGTAGGCAAGAACTCACAAGGCAATTGAAACCCTGCATAGAGGACCACAGATTTTGTGTAGGTAGACTGTGTTAGATGCTGACAACATCACACATGCATACAATGAGATTTGTGCAAACCCAGGTGAGCGTGAATTATTTCAGGTGTGAGAATAAAAGTGTTAGGGGCAGATGTATAGGAGTTCAAATTAGGTCCCTGTGGAGCAAAGGGAGTGCAAATAAGATTAGTCAGGTCTGAAAATGTGGTGCAGAAGGACTTAGCGGGGTTCAAAGAGGCTGAAACGTAGAAGTTGGTAGGATTTATCCCAAATGCTGCCAGCCATGACGTTAATGTGGGTGTCATGTGGTCAAACTAGCCTATGTTCACTGTCTTTAAGTAGTCAATATAACTTCACCAAGTTAAATCGGTCACACTTCAAACTCCCAAAACATGAAGTGGCATTTCAATCTAATGACACACCATGGCACAGGGCTGACAGGCATCTGGCTATTTATGCCTTCATAACCGAAAGTGTCAAGGCTAGTAAAAATGAACATGAGACTGTCTCTTTAGCATTGTTGAGCCAATAACACCAGCAAAACAAGACCTGGCCAGCAGACACAATGGGGCTAATTGATCAAGCTGCAATGATCTTTGGAAATAGTCGGATTGACTACTCACACTGACTATCACACAAGATGCCAGAAGAATTCTCCACATATGTCCACAAATATACATCGTATGCTTATGTGTCCTTTTCTGGCTTATTTCTGCCATCAAATGCCAAGGTGTATGTGACACCATCGACTTGTAACTTGCACACTCCATTGTTGGTATGCTGGGAGCACACACATCCACATCCACACACAGACATAGATATGTTGAATGATTTGTGTAGTGTGCCCGGTTTCATCAGGGAACTCTCTGTTCCACCCCTACCATTAAGGTTGACAGGCCTGAACACACTGACTGACATCTACACTCATAGATACACACTCACGTGCTCACAGAATACGCACCGCAATATACTCACTTGTAGACGTGCTCACCCATGACACACATACATATGTAATCACAGCAATAACTCTCGCGTACATGTACACACTCCCTCGTGCCATGGATGTCAATTGACTGTGAGGCATTCCGAAGCGACCCCTAGTGCTTTGCTTGAGACCCCTGTCTCCGACTGGCTTTTGTCTGGGCACCAGTAAGATTATTGGCCTGATTAATACGATGGACTCTTTGCCATCAATCAACTAATGTGAGATGGCTTCAGACTCAGTGGGCATATTTACAAGGAAATGTCGGAGCGCAGAGCTGCGCCAAATTTGGCAGCGCCGTGCTCCGACATTTTTAAAAAGCACCGTATTTTCCACATTTGTTCTAACTAGCGCTGGTGCTACGATTAGCTGCCTAGCGCCAACGCAGGCCCATTTGCACCATAGTTCAACGGTGCCTGTGTTGTAGGGAATGATTGTTTATGTGCAGGAAGGTATCCCTTCCTGCACATAAACAATCAATAATAGCAATTAGCTACTTCTATGTGTGCTGAATTCTGCAGCACACATAGAAGTAGCAAATCGTCATAATTTAATGATTGTTTATGTGCAGGAAGGGACACTGTAATGGCATTTTACTCTTTCTGCGGCACACATACAAAAAGAAACAAGCATTTGCAATGCAATAGGTCTCGCAGCATTAAAGTTTGAGTTATTGGCATTGTATATGACAATGTGTTGCATTAAATTTTTAGCAAAGTCTGTATTGGTGTATAAAGATGATTTGCAAGATGATAGCTGTTGCAAAAAATTAAGCAATGTTGGCAATAATATTATATTATAATAATATTGTAAGTTACTGTTGTACTTATAAGCATTTTGGTAGCGCATAGTGATGTTGTGGTGCCCCTGAGTGATGCTGTAGTGATAGGATAGATAGCGAGGGCGATAGATAGATAGAGGGAGGCCGAGAGAGAGATAGAGGGAGGGCGAGATAGAGGGAGGGCGAGAGAGAGATAGAGGGTGTGCGAGGGATGGAGTGTGGGCGATGGATGGAGTGTGGGGCGAGGGATGGAGTGTGGGGCGAGGGATGGAGTGTGGGCGATGGATGGAGTGTGGGGCGAGGGATGGAGTGTGGAGCGAGGGATGGCGTGTGATAGAGGGTGTGCGTGTGGGGCGAGGGATGGCATGTGGGGCGAGGGATGGAGTGTGGGCGATGGATGGAGTGTGGGGCGAGGGATGGAGTGTGGAGCGAGGGATGGCGTGTGATAAAGGGTGTGCGTGTGGGGCGAGGGATGGCGTGTGGGGCGAGGGATGGAGTGTGGGGCGAGGGATGGAGTGTGGGGCGAGGGATGGAGTGTGGGGCGAGGGATGGAGTGTGGAGCGAGGGATGGCGTGTGATAGAGGGTGTGCGTGTGGGGCAAGGGATGGCATGTGGGGCGAGGGATGGAGTGTGGGCGATGGATGGAGTGTGGGGCGAGGGATGGAGTGTGGAGCGAGGGATGGCGTGTGATAGAGGGTGTGCGTGTGGGGCGAGGGATGGCATGTGGGGCGAGGGATGGAGTGTGGGCGATGGATGGAGTGTGGGGCGAGGGATGGAGTGTGGAGCGAGGGATGGCGTGTGATAAAGGGTGTGCGTGTGGGGCGAGGGATGGAGTGTGGGGCGAGGGATGGAGTGTGGGGCGAGGGATGGAGTGTGGGGCGAGGGATGGAGTGTGGGGCGAGGGATGGAGTGTGGGCGATGGATGGAGTGTGGGGCGAGGGATGGAGTGTGGGGCGAGGGATGGAGTGTGGGGCGAGACTGTCCCATTGTTTGGGGGCTCGAGGCGAGTTTGGACGATGAAAATGAGCCACAAGCCGCTCAAAGTCACCTACCTACATGTCCATTAGATGGACCGCAAATATGGCAGGAAGCACCACATCTGCTGACACTCGTATAGCCACCATGACCACCATTGCTCTACTCCTAGGACTGACCTATGTGTATTAGTCTTACAAACAAAGGCAAATGTATTAGAACCCAGGTTTATCTCAGTGACTAGACCCTAATGTTTTATTTTGCAGTGACTTGAGTCATGCCTTTAATAGAAGTCAAGCTATTTTCAAATAGCCTGTATGCTTTCATACCTTCCTTGCTCAAAAATAGTTTGTGCCACATATTTTATCCTGCACTAGTTATCTGGAAACCATTTTCGAAATGTAACTCATTGCACCCGTTTAAGGGCAGCTTACATGCTATAGCACATCTCATTAGGGCACGAACAAATATGACTACATTACCCACACCCTGAAGGACCTCCATGGACTCCCCTTGTCAGTCGGCATCACCCACAGCGCCATCACAGCCAGCATCCCTATCTACTCGGATGACAAGCTCTCCAGCACTGGTGGCTCTCAGCACTCTGGTACCTAAAATACCTTCAAATTGGAGATAAAAGTGCAAGAAAAGAAGAAAGCAGAAGGCCTTCTTCTATACACCAAGGTTCAGGAACGATATCCCATATCCATCAAGAAAAACCTCAACCCTCCTCCAATTTTGGGAACAGCTGCATACTCGCCTCTTTAAAGAGCACAATACTGTGATGCAGTGACAGTTCACAAACTTCCTACCCCTCCTATCACACGTTGACTGGCTTTGACCCTATACAGCATCCTGCTGCCTTTCGGCTAGGTTTGCACTGTACAAATAGAGCATACATACACAGCACTGCACTAACTTGTAAACAATTTGTTAACGTTTGCATAAAGACAACAATTTTGGACACATCTGGACCTCGCTTTTCCACATACTGTGACTAACACAATGTATTTCCACTTAACAGAACTTTAAAAGACATGCAGTGATTTTATTAGTGTTATTAATGTCATCGTTTTACTGAAACCTGACCCAAGAAAGTTGCTACTTGCAAGTCACATGAAAGATGCCAGAGGACTAATGGCCAATGGATGATATTTCTGTGATGATGTCACATCATACGCAAATTTAGAGGGACCTTGCACTAACTGCTGTCACCTTTGCGCACTTAAGTAGCACTGCTTCTCTCGTCCTACACGTGCACTTGAGATTCTCATATTTGTATTAGTTGAGTTGCAAATTATCCATTGGCCCTTCGGAAATCAGGTCGGGGTTACCTCCAGGATTCTTGACAAACAGCAAGGCCCGTTTCATTCCACCGTACCTGAAGGAGGGAACGTGGAAAGCTTTGCTAGGCAACTACATAAGTCATTCGGAAACGGTATGCAGATAAAGAAAACAATACATATTTTTTTTAAAGGAAAATTTTGAACAGCACAACGTAAAATTAACATTTCAAACCAAATTCTTCAAAGGCGTGGGAGGGGTGACATGGTAAAGGGTATGACAGCCTGCTTGCGACACATGGTGTGGACAGGACACGAAATAATGCGAAGAAACACTTAAAATGGGAGTGGCAGATCAGTGGACTAAAAGCGGACACTGCAGGGGCCTATGATCAACCTCATGGTCACAGGTTCGAATCCCGGCGGGTCCACTCGGCCTCTCATCCTTTCCTGAGGCCGATAACATGAGTACTATTGAGCTGGGTAACAAGCATCTGTTATTCAGCGCCAAGATTCCCCCTTTGGCGACAAACATACAGGACAATAAACCAAGTTCAAGACACGGCTCACGGGTTTCACAGCAAAAATTATTCATGTTAGATGCCTTTCTTCTGAAACTGCTTATAGTTCAACAGAAGTCATGGGGGGGTTCATGTCACACTTACCTGTTTTAAAATGTTGGCATGTATGCAAACATGACAGAAGTTCTAGCACACAAGGTGTAAACATTTTTTTACATAACACCTTTCAATCCTGAAAATATCCTGGCCTCAGGTGGAAGGAAATGCTAGGAACAATAATATATTCCCCTGTGTAAAGCCAATGATGAACAATAAATGACAGTGACTGCAAAACAGCACACCAGCTGCAGCCTACCTGGCGTGGCTAAGCTTTCGAGACCTCGGAGTCTCTGCCGCGCTATGTGGACCGGCTCTTGCTGCTTCTGCGCCGACAGAACGGACACTTTCCCCCATGGCAGAGAAAAGTGGCGGCAGCAGCACCTCATCCTCGCCTTGCCTGTCAGCCTCAGAGACTCTGAGGGCGGTGTGAAGCCCCAGTCTGTGTCGGACTGCAGCGCAGGGTAATCTGGCTCCGACTTCCGGTTTGGCCGGCAATGCTTCCGGGTCGCCGCAGGCAGCGCGGCGGCCCGCCCTGCACGGGGAAGGGAGGCAGCTTTCGAGGAGGACAGCACCTGGCCGCGAGCGCGTTCTCGTGCGCGTGACCTTCACAAATCGCCGCGCGCAGCCAGTGCTGTCCTCCTGGAAAGCTGACACGCTAGCTATAGGTCTTTGGCGAGAGCGAGCTTCGCTCGCTTCTAGCCGAGACCTAAAAAGAGGAGAAATCTAATTCTTTTGTCTCGTTGCGCCATTTTAACACTCGCTATTGCATGGTATTTGTTTTTGGTGCTGCCTCAGATTTACACATCCATCAGTGTCAAAATGCAACAGGTGTTGTGGTGGAACCCCCACAGCAACACCCATTACAGATCACTTTCACGCAAACTGATGCATGTAAAGGGGCCATATTTACAAGGCGGCGCTAAGCCACTGAAAGTGGCTGTGAGCCGCTTTGTAAATATGGAGAAGGGCATACCGCCACCAGAATGTCACTAAAAGTGATGTTCTGGTGGCGCTACCCCCTTGTAAATATACCCCTGCGTGTGATTCAGTATGGAGACACCTTTGTGTGCACTTGCAGCATATACTTACTTCTGTTCATGTGCCTACACGAGCGTGGTGGCTGTTGAAGAATCTACACTAAGACAGGTGAATAATTTATATTTTGCTACCAGTACGCACAGCGGCTGCAGCGGTCGCCCTGGGCCTTGTATTTAAGATTTAAAGTGCCACTACTACAGCTCAGCCTCTGTAACAACCTTAACATGGCATGGGTGTTCTGGCTCTGCAGGAGTGATGTAGCCACAAAGACCAGATAATATCTGGGGTGAGGGATCCAGAGGCACGGGGTGCTGGGGGACGGCAGCCTCCAACATAAACTATGTATCACAATAAGCTGCTTCTAGTGTAGTGTCGCTAGTGTTAGTGCAGTTTTAAATTTGTGAGTGTAGGCATCTCACAAAAAGTGAAGGACTGGTCTCACACATCACCTGGTGTCATGCTTCATCATAGCCCAGTCCTCACACTCTAAAAACTTGGTTTGATAGAGAACATTTGCATGTTGCAAATCAATGCATTCCATTTTATTTAAAGTCCTATTTAGTATCACGTAAATGCATTTGCAGAATCTTAAAACAAGAAATGGCTGGAATTTTTCTCTTGGAAAGGTGGCAAACCTAGAGGTAGGTCGTGGGACAGTAACAACATATACAACTAAATTCATGTAGAAACTCTATGTCTGAACTACCTAATGAAGTCAAGCTCTTTTTATGTTTTACAATCCTGATACATCTTTCCATGTGACACATGCTCAAATTGCCGTTTATTGTACAATTGGGTTGGTAGTTTCCATTCCCCTGTAATTAAACAAAATGTAAGTATTCTGGTTATGACATTAACAAAGTTATCATGTCCATTTTTTAGGTCTTGGCTAGACGGGGCATGCATTGTCTCTTCCAGACATGTTGTTTTACAATCAGTGGGCTACAGCCAGCCCAACAACGCTCTCACATCTTTCATTCCTCTTTGTCCATTGCATGAATGCATCGTGCCTCTTCTTGTGTTTGGCCCTCCCCTAGAGCATGGACCAATCACTTGTGTCCATTCACTGCTCTTGTTACGTTCTTGTTTAAACGTCTTTGAGCACTCCATATGAGTCCTCGTCTCTTTTTAACTCGTTCCGCACTGTGCGACTTTTCGTGCTGTGCGGGCATTTGATTGAGTGGGCGGAGTTTGGACGGCCCCCAGCCGTCCTCCGCACACACCCACTGTGACGTCGGACGGCCGGGAGCCGTCCGAAGCACACAATGGGTTAAAACGCTGCATCTCCTCCCACCTATCCCTGTTGCTTCTTTCCTTTCACAGATTGTGCTGTAATGTGTCTTTCTTTATCCCCCCCTACTCCCCCTCCACACTTGCTCATGATTCTTTATTCTCCCCAACCACCCTCTCTCCATTTCTGGACAAGAAGCTGAAAGCCTCTTCAAATGAACCAGTTTGTTTCTTGTTTTAATGCTGCCCCTGCAGATGCTCATAATTTAAAAGATATCCCAAAAAAAACATCACTCCAGACAAGCTGCCATGGTCTAGCGGGAGGAATAGAATAACTTTATTTATCTCTCTCTCATGCCGATGTTCATTTCAAAGAAACATGCTGCCAGAGAGGAAAGCTGCAGAAACACCTCTGGCTCGCTGAGTAAATAGACAGGACTGAGCAAGCCATTTTTAATCACCAGAGATACCCTGATGGGGTGATTCGGGTGCTTTATTTATAAATAAATAACATACAATACATGTTCCTTCCCCCTAGCAGAGCCTGCGTTGAAACTTCAGAGCAGTGATAAATCCAACAGCCTAAATGAGAAGTCATCTCGAGACTCGAGCCCTCACAGGGGAGGCAGCAGCACTGCTGGATGGAATTCATGCTGTTTTAGGCAATTTCAGAGGTGAGAGGACTGATAAGAGAAACTGTCAAGAGCCTGCCATCCTGCCACTAGATGTTACTCACAAGGGCCCTTTACGAACCTGACTTTACATCAGTATAGGTCAATAGCCACATCAATAGTTCCAATACTTAATTTTGCTTCACCTTCTAGTCCAGGTTTCCGTTCCATGACCCTGAAGCATTATGGTCCTTGTAGTTGTTCCCAATCTTCAGACCCTTCGTAGATCACGTCCTGGTTGTGGTTTCTTACTCATTAGCTTCGTTCCTGGATCCTATGGTTATTCTGACACCTTTGTATTTGCATTCCAGAACCTTCACTATGATTGCTCCGATCCATACTCCGTTCCAGGTGTTAGAACGCAGATTTGCTTTTCCATTTGAAGGGGTGCATTATAATCATGGGCTGTTCGCACAGGCGTATAATCCTTTACTGTGTTAACATTAGGTCATTGGAATGTGTACTGTAATAACGTGAAGAGTGATGTGATAGGGATAAATTCAAATGTGAGTGTGAGGAAATTAACGTTGCAACTACATGGGGTTAAATGAAAACGTTAACGTGCAGACTTTGTACATGTTGCTAAAACGTATTCATGTATTTGATGTGCTAATGTTATGTGTTAATTTGGTAAATGGGCAAAATATCGATTCCAAAATATCGAGTAACCTAAATATCGAGTTCAAAATATAGAGTGAACAAAATATCGACTGGACAGAATATAGACATCCAAAATATCGTTTTGATGGTAAGTACTGTAATATCGAACTAAAAAATATAGACAGTCAAAATATCGAAGTATATAATATAGGTGATTTAAATTATCGACTTTTTAATAATATTGAATTTTTTTAAGTGTTTTATATGTTAGTTTATGTGTGAAAAGTGTATATTTATTTGTAATTTATTGTAAGTAATTAATTTAATGTTATTTAATTTTTGCGTAATTTAATTCTGTAGCGGGTTGTGGGTTTATAGAGGAATAGGGTGGGAAGTAATTTAATTATAATTAATTAAATATGTTAATTAATTAATTGGTATTTATTTTGAATATTTAGTAAATTAATTTTTAATTGATTGTTAATTGATAATTAATTTTTATTAATTGATTAATTGATAATTATGTGAATAATATCATTTTATTTTTAGTAGCGGGTTGTGGGTTTATAGGGGAATAGGGTGGGAAGTAATTTAATTATAATTAATTAAACATTAATTAATTAATTGGTATTTATTTTTAATAAATTGTCAAATAATTTTTAATTGGTAAATAATTCATTGTTAATTGATCATTAAATTTTTATTAATTGAATAATTGATAATTATGTGAATAATATTATTTTATTTTTAGTAGCGGGTTGTGGGTTTATAGGGGAATAGGGTGGGAAGTAATTTAATTAAACATGTTAATTAATCAATTGGTATATATTTTAATACATTGTCAATTAATTTTTCATTGTTTATTAATTAATTGTTAATTGATAATTAATTTTGAATAATTGATTAATTGATAAATATGTGAATAATATTATTTTATTTTTAGTAGCGGGTTGTGGGTTTATTAGGGAATAGGGTGGGAAGTAATTTAATATAATTAATTAAACATGTTAATTAAGAGTTATTTATTTTGAATAAATTGTTAATTAATTTTTAATTGGTAATTAATTAATTCTTAATTGGAAATTAAAATGTATTAATTGATTAATTTAAAAATGTGATTTATATTAATTTATTTTCACGAGAGTGGGGATATTAAAATGTACCCCTATGCTATCCAACGCTTTCCCTACTGTTGCACTCTCTGGAGTGGGAATAGTAATTTTTACCCCTACGCTATCCAATGCCTTCCCTACTGTTGCACTCTCTGGAGTGGGAATAGTAACTTTTACCCTCACGCTATCCAACGCTTTCCCTACTGTTGCACTTACTGGAGTAGGAATAGTAATTTTTACCCCTATGCTATCCAACGCCTTCCCTACTGTTGCGCTCTTTGGAGTGGGAATAGTAATTTTTACCCGTACGCTTTCTAACTCTTTCCCTACTGTTGCACTCACTGGAGTGGGAATAGTAATTTTTAACACTACGCTATCCAATGCTTTCCGTACTGTTGCACTGACTGGAGTCGGAATAGTAATTTTTAACACTACGCTATCCAACGCCTTCCCTACTGTTGCACTCACTGGAGTTGGAATAGTAATTTTTACCCCTACGCCATCCAACGCTTTCCCTACTGTTGCACTCTCTTGAGTGGGAATAGTAATTTATTCCCCTACGCTATCCAACGCTTTCCCTACTGTTGCACTTACTGGAGTAGGAATAGTAATTTTTACCCCTACGCTATCCAACGCCTTCCCTACTGTTGCACTCTCTGGAGTGGGAATAGTAATTTTTACCCTCACGCTATCCAACGATTTCCCTACTGTTGCACTCACTGGAGTGGGAATAGTAATTTTTACCTCTACGCTATCCAACGCCTTCTCTACTGTTGCACTCTCTGGAGTGGGAATAGTAATTTTTACCTCTACGCTATCCCATGCTTTCCCTACTGTTGCACTCTCTGGAGTGGGAATAGTAATTTATACCCCTACGCTATCCAACGCTTTCCCTACTGTTGCAGTTACTGGAGTAGGAATAGTAATTTTTACCCCTACGCTATCCAACGCCTTCCCTACTGTTGCACTCTCTGGAGTGGGAATAGTAATTTTTACCCTTACCCTATCCAACGCTTTCCCTACTGTTGCACTCACTGGAGTTGGAATAGTAATTTTTACCCCTACGCTATCCAACGCCTTCCCTACTGTAGCACTCTCTGGAGTGGGAATAGTCATTTTAACCCCTACGCTATCCAATGCTTTCCCTACTGTTGCACTCTCTGGAGTGGGAATAGTCATTTTTACCCCTACGCTATCCAACACTTTCCCTACTGTTGCACTTACTGGAGTAGGAATAGTAATTGTTACCCTTACGCTATCCAACGCTTTCCCTACTATTGCACTCACTGGAGTGGGAATAGTAATTTTTACCCCTACGCTATCCAACGCCTTCTCTACTGTTGCACTCTCTGGAGTGGGAACAGTAATTTTTACCCCTACGCTATCCAACGCTTTCCCTACTGTTGCACTCTCTGGAGTGGGAATAGTAATTTTTACCTCTATGCTATCCAACGCTTTCCCTACTGTTGCACTTACTGGAGTAGGAATAGTAATTTTACCCCTATGCTATCCAACGCCTTCCCTACTGTTGCACTCTTTGGAGTTGGAATAGTATTTTTTACCCGTACACTATCCAACGCTTTCCCTACTGTTGCACTCACTGGAGTGGGAATAGTAATTTTTAACACTACGCTATCCAACACTTTCCCTACTGTTGCATTCACTGGAGTCGGAATAGTAATTTTTAACACTACGCTATCCAACGCTTTCCCTACTGTTGCACTCACTGGAGTTGGAATAGTAATTTTTACCCCTACGCCATCCAACGCTTTCCCTACTGTTGCACTTGCTGGAGTGGGAATAGTAATTTTTACCCCTACGCTATCCAACGCTTTCCCTACTGTTGCACTCACTGGAGTTGGAATAGTATTTTTTACCCCTACGCTATCCAACGCTTTCCCTACTGTTGCAGTTGCTGGAATGGGAATAGTAATTGTTACCCCTACGCTATCCAACGCTTTCCCTACTGTTGCACTCTCTGGAGTGGGAATAGTAATTTTTACCTCTACGCTATCCAACGCTTTCTCTACTGTTGCACTCACTGGAGTGGGAATAGTAATTTCTACCCATACGCTATCCAACGCTTTCCCTACTGTTGCACTCTCTGGAGTTGGAATAGTAATTTATGGCCCTACGCTATCCAACGCTTTCCGTACTGTTGCATTTCCAGGAGTGGGAATCGTAAATTTTTACCCCTACGCTATCCTACGGTAATAATATTGTGTATTTTTTATTAATATTATGTTTATATATATATATATATATATATATATGTTTTAACAGATATTAATATATATTTTTTTGTTTATAAGTTAAATTAAATATTTATTAATTTTAAGGTAATTTATGTATTTTTAAGCATATTTTAGCAATTAATTTTTTATAAATTTATTATTTTACATTATTTTTAACAAATTCGATATTTTTACAATGTATATATATATATAAACGATATTTTGGGCTCGATATTTTGGTACTTACCTGTTTGTAGATAGGAGTTCGATATTTTGTCCCTCGATATTTTGGCCTCGACATTTTGGGTAGTCGATATTGTGTCCGTCGATATTTAGTCTGTGATCCGTTAATTTAGATATGCTAATTTAGATATGCTCAGTAATAATGTTCAATTATACATGTACTTTCATGAGACTATGTACCGTTTCTTATGTTGACCGATTTCTGTAGACCTGAATTGTATTTTTCCCCTGGAAGCTCTCGCATTAAATTTACTAGAGAAATTCATGTGCATGTCGAATTTGTTCTTTCTCACGTTTCTGTTTCAGGTGGAGAATTCATCTTTGTTAGCTAGAATAATGTCTTTGTTTTAGAAGTTAGGCTTAGGGAGGAAAGGATATATTGAATGGTGATACTGATAATAATAGGCTGTTGTACTTTCTCATCGGAGTGAGCCTTGGAATCAAGGTCATCTAGCCAAGTCCTGGGAGCATTGTTGCCACATAGAAAGTTGCCTACAAGGAGTTGGCTTGACTGGATGGTGTGATGTCGCAATGCATCTTGGGATTCTACCTGAAAGCTCATGTACTGAAGTTAGGGATATTGCCCGGGGACTTCTGCTTTTACTTTGAGTGAGAGAGCATCTTAGATCGAGCTCTGTAGCTTCATGCTACTTGACCCATTCAACGTGAGTGCACTTCTTAGGAAGCCTTCATGTGCTGACACCTTTATGGATCTTTGAATTGGTTATTCTGTGCATGTTGAATCAATCGCAATGGATCGCACACCGCTAGCCCCTCCTCCGGATCGCCCCTAAGGATTCTGGTACGTGTAGTTCATAAGTGGTTCACCTCAGTAGGTGCAAGTAAGTACTTGTTGTTGTGAAGATCTCTAGACCCGAGACATGGCCTCGTGTGCTATCCATTGCGGTTGATTCTACAAATGGGCTCCCTGGAGCCTTTAAGCTGACGAGCTTCTGGATGACGCACCTGCGTGCCGGTTAGGCATCGAGACCTGTGACGGTTGCTCGGCGGCCTTTTTTCCACCCCAACTACGTTCTCTACTGATGAGGGAAGATATCCCGAAACCCGGGCCATGTCTCGGGTCTAGAGATCTTCACAACAACAAGTACTTACTTGCACCTACTGAGGTGAACCACTTATGAATTATACGTACCAGAATCCTTAGGGGCGATCCGGAGGAGGGGCTAGCGGTGTGCGATCCATTGTGGTTGATTCTACAAATGGGCTCCCTTGAGCCTTTAAGCTGACGAGCTTCTGGATGACGCACCTGCATGCCGGTTAGGCATCGAGGCCTGTGACGGTTGCTTGGTGGCCTTCTTTTCCACCCCAACTACGTTCTCTACTGATGAGGGAAGATATCCCGAAACCCGGGCCATGTCTCGGGTCTAGAGATCTTCACAACAACAAGTACTTACTTGCACCTACTGAGGTGAACCACTTATGAACTATACGTACCAGAATCCTTAGGGGCGATCCGGAGGAGGGGCTAGCGGTGTGCGATCCATTGCGGTTGATTCTACAAATTCGCTCCCTTGAGCCTTTAAGCTGACGAGCTTCTGGATGACGCACCTGCGTGCTGGTTAGGCATCGAGGCCTGTGACGGTTGCTTGGCGGCCTTCTTTTCCACCCCAACTACGTTCTCTACTGATGAGGGAAGATATCCCGAAACCCGGGCCATGTTTCGGGTCTAGAGATCTTCACAACAACAAGTGCTTACTTGCACCTATGGAGGTGAACCACTTATGAACTATACGTACCAGAATCCTTAGGGACGATCCGGAGGAGGGGCTAGCGGTGTGCGATCCATTGTGGTTGATTCTACAAATAGACTCCCTTGAGCCTTTAAGCTGACGAGCTTCTGGATGACGCACCTGCGTGCCGGTTAGGCATCGAGGCCTGTGACGGTTGCTTGGCGGCCTTCTTTTCCACCCCAACTACGTTCTGTACTGATGAGGGAAGATATCCCGAAACCCGGGCCATGTCTCGGGTCTAGAGATCTTCACAACAACAAGTGCTTACTTGCACCTATGGAGGTGAACCACTTATGAACTATACGTACCAGAATCCTTAGGGGCGATCCGGAGGAGGGGCTAGCGGTGTGCGATCCATTGCGGTTGATTCTACAAATGGGCTCCCTTGAGTCTTTAAGCTGATGAGCTCCTGGATGACGCACCTGCGTGCCGGTTAGGCATCGAGGCCTGTGACGGTTGCTTGGCGGCCTTCTTTTCCACCCCAACTACGTTCTGTACTGAGGGAAGATATCCCAAAACCCGGGCCATGTCTCGGGTCTAGAGATCTTCACAACAACAAGTACTTACTTGCACCTACTGAGGGGAACCACTTATGAACTATACGTACCAGAATCCTTAGGGGCGATCCGGAGGAGGGGCTAGCGGTGTGCGATCCATTGTGGTTGATTCTACAAATGGGCTCCCTTGAGCCTTTAAGCTGACGAGCTTCTGCATGCCACACCTGCATGCCGGTTAGGCATCGAGGTCTGTGACGGTTGCTTGGTGGCCTTCTTTTCCACCACAACTACGTTCTCTACTGATGAGGGAAGATATCCCAAAACCCGGGCCATGTCTCGGGTCTAGAGATCTTCAGAACAACAAGTACTTACTTGCACCTATGGAGGTGAACCACTTATGAACTATACGTACCAGAATCCTTAGGGGTGATCCGGAGGAGGGGCTAGCGGTGTGCGATCCATTGCGGTTTATTCTGTGCATGTTGCACCGTCTTAATTTCACCCATAGGTTTGGCTTTGTGTTAGCTCCAATGTATTTCTACACCCTCATTCGGAGGTGCTTGTATGTCCAATTGTTCTTGGCTTTGTAACAAACTAACTAAACTTAATTGGGAGTCTGCGATTCTTCAGAGTCATAGTTAATTTGAACAGTAAAATATTGATTGCCTAATGATTATCCTCCCCTCCATGCTTCCATGCTGTCAAAAAGAGACATCGGCCTGGGGTTCCAGAGTAAATCTAGAACGTGGAACCCGGCTCCTTCACAGGCTTTCCTATTCCCTGTCTTGTGTCGCCTAATTCCGCCGGTATTCCCTTCTCCAGGTCCCAGTTCAGCATCTGGCTTTCTCCCTTCATCTGTGCACCTCCCAGAGCTTACAGCAAAGCCCACCCTGTGAGCGCAGAGTGCAGCGGCTTGCAACTGACTTCTGTTGAGTCTCTTTGTGCTCCGTTGTGTTCCTGCTGCTGTTATTACAGGCTAGTTCTTTTGTTCTGGGTTCCTTAATCCCTGAACACATTTTCCTGTTTTTGGCTATTTGTAGTTTCTGTGTCTGTCCCTTGTTTTTCTGCTCTCTGTTTCTGTGTTAGCCATTGATGATATCCTGCTGTCTGAGCTCTTCTTGATCTGCCCTGTTATATGCAGAATCCTTGCCTTGTGTTTTTGTTTGTCTGCATATTTCTGTCTTGCCCTGTTTAAGTGTAGATTCCATTGATCATATTCTCCTGTCTACACTCTCCTTGATCTACCCTATTATATGCAGACCCCTTGTCTTGTGTTATGTGTTCCTGTTTGTCTACATATATCTTGCCTTGTTTGAATGCAGATCTTTCCTAGCCTTGTTCTCTGAAGTTCGGTCCTGTTCCTGACCCTGATTCCAGTACTGCTTTTTCCTGAGCCCATTTTGTGTTTTGGTGTTTTTTGTTCTGTTCCCTGTTGTTCTGTCTGGTAATGTTATCCTGGTTTTTATTGCTTCCAGGGGTGCCAATTAGATTCCAAGGTGTGTGCCTTTGGCACAGAGAAGCACTCAGCACACATTCTCCATAGGAGCTGCTGGGTGTCTCCCAGAACTTTGTGAGATTAATCTACTCCTTGCTTCCATATAAGATATTTTCTCCTCACAGACAGATCATTTCCGAGGATCAGACAATCACTTATGATAGTTTGTCTATTGCTTCCCTGCTTCAAATCCAGTTATTAGTGCTTGTGTTTTCCTTGACGACTTCAGTTTCCTAATCAAAGCCTGTCTCTGCTTTCTGCAGTCCTCTGCCCCTGTGCCCCCTTCATTTCCAGCCTTCAGGTGCTTACTTGTAAATGTTGTACGCCAGCACTGGAAACCTACTTTTCCTACACAGAGCTCACTCTCCCAGTTACCCAGTCTTGTCCCAGTATCAGCCAGTTCGTCCCCTGACAGATCACCCTGCTAGTTCCCTGCTAGACCCCTGAGAGAAACAACATTGTCTGACCTCCCATGAAGGCGGCTCCCTCAGCACTGCAGTAGATATGCTGCCTGCATTCCAAGTCAACATCAATCTAAGTCCAGTGGAGATCAATGGACAATATAGCCAACCGATACAGACTGCACCTGTGAAGACAACTAGCATTCACCCCCACACTATTCAACACAATGCCACACAATTAAATACCAGACAATTTCACAGCACACAAATTCACACCACAAAATTCCACTACACACAACACATATCAACATCTCATAATTCCATGCCACATAATTCAACTCCACACAATTTCAGTCCACATCATTCCACCCAAAGCCACATAATTGCAATCAAACAAATTCAACTCAACCTATTTCCACTCTGATTCATGCCACATAATTCCACTTCACGTAATAAGACTCCACGTCACATAATATCACTTCACTCCTAGCAACATAATTACACTCCATGCAACATAATTCAACTCCAGATAGTTCCACTACACTTAATTCCACTCCAACCTACATAATTGCACTTCGCTCCACATAATTACACTGCACATGTATCCACTCAACACTAAAACACACAATTACACTCCACAAAATCCAACTCTGCACCATGCCACATAATTACACTTCACATAATTACCCTCCACACCATGCCACATAACTACACTCACTGCCACACAATTCCACACCACACAATTCCAGCCACACAATCCCACACCACGCAACATAATTACACTCCACATAATACCATTGAATACCACATAACTCAACTCCACATAATTACACTCCGCTCCATACCACATAAATACATCCCAGATAAATACACTCTATGTCATTTAGCAAGGCTCCATATGAATACACTCCACACCATGCCACATAATTCCACCTAATATAATTTCACTCAACTGCACACAATTCCACGCCACGGAATTCAGCTCCACACAGTTCCATTCCACACCACACAATTCCCCATCGAACAATGTAATTCCACTCCACGTAATTACACTACACACCACATACATCAAATCCACATGACAGAGTTCCACATCATGCCACATAATTCAACACCACTCCACATAATTCCACTCGACTACATGCCACTCCATGACACACAATACCACTCCACATAATTCCACTCCATGACATAAAATCCCACTACACATAATTCCACAACACTCAATACCACATGATTATAGCCACATAATTCCACTGCACACCATGCCAGATAATTCAACTACACAAAACTCCACTCAATGTCACACAATTTTGCGCCACTCCATTCCACAACAGCTCCACTCCAAACCACATAATTCCACTCCACACCACATGCATCCACTCCACTCCATAACACATGGCCAACATTGACCACTACTGGCAACCCCAGTAGCTCTTGGATTGCCGAGACCGATTGGCTTTGCCAATGCTTGTTAGTGTTGAGTTCAGGTTGGATCAGCATTCACTGCAGCAGGGCCCTCCCTACAACTTTAAGGTGTGGGATCTATGGCATTTGCGAACGTGTTGTGCAATGGAGGAAAGTGTGGTACAATGCACAATTGGGCGGAAGGTGTGAGCAGCTC
This sequence comes from Lissotriton helveticus, assembly GCF_964261635.1. Lineage (NCBI taxonomy): Eukaryota > Metazoa > Chordata > Amphibia > Caudata > Salamandridae > Lissotriton > Lissotriton helveticus. The sequence continues at coordinate 460,510,951 of NC_136073.1, forward strand.
ACACCGAGGTCAGCTGACTGATGTCAAGGCCAGCTCTACAGTCGGACAGCAAGACTTTCGTGTCAGAAAGGAAAATATAAAATTATTTAAGTGCGGCATTACTTAAATTCTGAGTGCGAGGTAGCATTCTGCTTTTAAAAAGAATGTCCGCGCATGCGCACAGAAGTAGCTCCTGTCGCCTTCACGCATGCCTGCCTCTCTCCGAATCATAGATTGTGCGAGGCCTGGGTGTGAAAGTAAGCAACGCGTTTCTCTGTATGACGCCCTTTTATAATGTGCCTAGTTTCTGTTCACAGAGCTGTAAGTGAAGCAACTTTACAATGTGCCCCTACTGGGCCCTATTTTCATATCTTTAACTTTACAGGCAAAAACACAGTTTTTTGTTCAAGTGACTACACAACCCATTAAGAGTTAAAATGTCTGAGATGCAGTCCCTTTTTACACATTTATATTACCTTACATTACCTAAAAGTATTTGCTTTCAGCAGTCGCTATACTTCCGTGTTTTTTTCCATGCAACATATGGCTTTTACACAGAGCATGATTGGAATTTACACCTTCAGGTGTGTGTCTGAACGCGAGCTTTGGAGGCTGAGAGCAGTGCACGTTTCGCACAGTGCATGTCTGTGTGCTATAAAGGTGCTCAGACACACACACGTTCCGTCCTGTGCGCCTCTGCACTGAGATGGACACACATGTGTCAATTAAATGTGGGAAAGTGTGTGCAGGGAGCACAGAGCTGTAGAAATTCAGACAACTGAGAGAGCACTAGTCTGAGAAAAAAATGTATAAGTGCCTCATATTTACAAGCACGTAGTTAGTTAACATATGCCTTGCACCAGAGTGTCTTATATTTAGTAGTGAAATGTATAGAGTGTTCAAGTAGGGTAACAATAATCTAATGTAGAAATGTTGGAATGAATATGAAAACCTCACGTTCTCATGTTAAAGGAATCATGTAAGAGTTAAGTGGAACCTTGCAAACCAGTTCAATTGTGTAGGCCTCATGGCAATTCACAGAAAATCTAAACGTGCTGCTAAAATAATGTGAGGTGGGGTTAACGTGGTTCTTCCAAAATGTATTATCGAATTTAGTTTTGAAATATATGCTTTATAGATGTGTACTTTAAGAAAGGTATGTTAGTTAAGAATGCTGTTTAAATCAAGTTAAATGTTTTCAGAGTGCAGGGACCCGCTTCATGTAAATCAAGTAGGCTCGAACTGATAATGATGTTTCTTTGATCTGAAATGTGCTCGTTAGAGAAGAAGTCGAGAGGCGCCAAGTACTGTGCTTTCCATATGCTTTACGACCTATAGATATGGGGGAGCCTGGAATTTGAGGCCCACTGTAGGATGGCCTGTATGCAGGTGCGAGGGGTCCTAATCAGTCGAAATGAATGGAGCTTTGTTCAGTGGCGCTTGGCGCAGGCCTGTAGGAGTCTTCAGGAATTTCAGGGGGTATCGGCGCACTGGAGAAGAAGCCTGGGAACCAAGGTCAACTTTAACGAGGGTCTTGAAGAGTACCATCATGGAGTTTACCGCGCAAAGATGTACCACGTGAGGGGCGTCCCAAGGGGCGTTCCTATTGGAAATGTGATTTTGTATTAGGGAAAGCGACCCGGGAGGAGAGCAGAGCAGATGATTTTGGGAGCCTAAGGAAGCGGATGGGTAGGCAGATAGGCTGATCAGGAGAGATCCATTATCAGAGAAGAGACAAAGAGAAGTGCGTGATCTTCTTAGGAAGTCACCACGGCTGACACCTTTTGGGGGTAAAGATCTTGCTAAGTAGGGATGTCACTTAGTCTAGTGTAGGGACAGACTAACTTGAATTTTCTTTTCTGTAATGACTCTTAGGTTGCAACTCATATCTATCCTTGCAAACCTAATGATCTTTGAACTTGTACTCATTATTCTGTTTTGTAGACTCAGATTATTCAAAGAATTCATGTTCATTGTGATACCAGTATATCTCTTGAATCTCATCTTGAGAAGTTTGTATCTTCAGTTATCTTTGGTTTTATATTAAATTTTCAAAACTTAATCCTGGTCAGTGGTCATTTAGAGTGGTGTAAGTTCTTAATTGATTGACCTAGTGTTAGATTGCCTTTTACTCAATGACAGGTACCAACGATCCAGTCGACTTGGTTTAGGATCTGGTAAGGTAACTAGTAACCAGTAATCCCGCGTTAACAGTTGGTAGCAGTTAGGATGGTTATCTTCTTGAGGAAGGTAATCTAGAGAGGTTAGTTTACCCCAAGGCCCCTAGACATCGAGAGACGAGCAGCGGAAGAATCGTGCGCCGAAGGTGCAGACGGTGCGAGAAAAGCAGCAGTATCGGAGGAGAGTGAGTATAACAAGGGTCATGCGTGAACAGATTGCGGTGTTTTGTGTTGTATTTGTATCGTAATGTCTTGCGGAGTTGAATGCCTGTAGTGTGAATGAGAGAAGGTTGTGAGCGCGCGCAACCTGGTAAACTGGTTACCTGGTAAACGGGTGAACTGGTGAAATCTTAAGTTCAGGCCAGAGCTTAAGTGGTTTTGGGTGTATCGAACACCCAGAGTAGTTGTCGACCATAGTACGGAGGTCACGAGGTACCATTGACCGCCGTGGGACCGAGATAGGGGGAGTGTAAGAGTGAACGTATGAGTAACGGATGCTGGTCGAAAGTTACTGTGTGTGAGTAACCTATCAGAGAAGGCGATTGTCTGGAAACGGAAAAGACATTTCGTCAAGTTAAGGTGACAACTACAGGAAAGACTGTGGGCGTACAGTCAAGAAAGATGATCGCTTGGACGGAAGTAATCATTTTTCAGAGTATGAGTGAGATGCATGCGTGACCGAGGAGACGAGCTGGAAAAAAGGAGGGGAACTGCTGCAAAGGGGGACGAGTGACGTCAGAAAGAGCCGCGCTGAGATAGGGTGGCGAGTGAAGAGCCGCGACGTGATAGGACTGTTGGTGTGACGTCGGCAAGAGCCGCGACGCGATTGGGCGGCTGGTGCGACGTCAGTGAAAAAGTCGTGCTCGGATAGGCCAGTTAACGGGAACAGAGCTGTGATTGGTAGATTGTCATCAGGAAGTAAACAAACGCGGAGAAAAGAGAAATCATGAAGTGCTTTAAGTGTTTGAAAGGGATTTTTAAAAGAAAAAGAAGTGAACATTATTACGGGGAAGAGGCACCGCCGGAGGGTACACCAGCTCATTATATGGCAACGAATGTGGGGCTGCATACGATATTATGGATTGGGACTTGGAATAAGCTTACAGAAGGGAATGAGGAAATGCAGTTCCCGAAGTATGGGACGTTTAAGTTAGAGGTGTTGCATCGGCTGAAAGCAACCATGTCCTCATTGAAACCCTCGCCTAGACCAACACAGTTTGAGGCCCTTAATGCATGGATTAGGGCAGCGCATGACAGGAATTTGAACAGGCGTCAACAAAGATTGACGCGATCGGTAAGAGCAGTGCGAGATTCCAAATGGGATGAGGAGGCAAAGAGATGGAGGGTACAGGCTATTGAAGTAGAGAAATTGTATCCCATGAGGGAGGTGGGAGGAGGAGGAAACCTCATGGAAGAGGACGAAGAAAGTGAGTCGGAAGACAACCTGATAAACAGGTTGCTGTTAGATAGACCACCTCCGAGAGGTGGGGAGATTGAAAATACTGGGACTGTAATAGAGGGGTATACACCACTCCCCGTATCAGAATGGACACCTATGAAAGGTGGGGAGACACCTCAACCTAGTACAGTACAGAGTGTAGTGGGACGGTTTGTGGTGCAGAAAACGCCAACCACCGAAAGGGTTGAGTCTTTTGGATTGCCAGACGCTCTTCAAGTGCCTGTTACCATAGGACCTATAGTATCGATCTATAACCCTGAGAGAGATAGAGAGGAAGAACAGAGGCAATTGGATAGAGAAAGGATCGAGATGGAAAGGAGGAATAACGTGACAAATGCATGGAAGCAATTGCCAGGTTCGGTAACGCGGAACACCCCATTAGATACAACTGTAGGTCCCAACACAGGACAGGGAGGTCAGAGAGGACCGATGGACCTAAGGGGACCGCGGCCTAAGTCCTATACAGAATTAAGAGCTGATTTGAGGGAATGGGATGGGTCCGCAGTAACCCCGAGTAACAGGTCAAGAACAGAACCAGAATGGGAAAGCAGAGGTAACGGGACTGTATCTCATTGTGGGGCTAGCGAAAGCAGTCAGGGGCGGGAAGGCCAAAGTCAGGAGAATAGAGGAGTTACACGTCCTACGGATGAGAGGGAACAGCAGGAGCAAAATAGTAGGAGTGTAGAGTGTGAGGAGATGTCCCGTCTCTGGGAGAAAGGTGGAGACCAAATGGTACATGCTTTTCAGAATAGGTTTAGGTGCCTTCATCATGTACTCGGAGAAGACGTCCAACATTGGAGAAAGGAGAACAGTGATAGGTCCCGCCATGCCTCGAGTAATCAGGAATCACAGGGAAATAGTGAGGAAAGGGGGAGTAATGGAATGCCTTACTATACATCCAGAGAGAACAGGCAGAACGGGGAAGGTGGGAATGTGAGAAGCAATGGAGTATTTCACCATCCACCCCGAGAGGATAGAAAAGCCTGGGATCTAGAGAGGTGGGAGCATGGGAAGACTCCGCATAACTCACCGGAGCCTAAACGTAGATCTCGGAGCTGGGATGGGAGAGATGCGGATGGAGTAACTAAATTTAGTGTGTTGAAAGCTGAAATTAAGGCAAAGAGACTTGATGTCACCAGTTTAAAATCAGATGTCGATGAGATAATCGATGGTACATTACCTTTAGAAAGGATAGAATTGTATGAACAGGATGAGCTGTTGTTCATGGCAAAGGATATTACTAGGAAAGCTAGAGCGTTTCATGAGAAACTGACCAATTTGGCAGACAGGTATGCCGTAGATTTATCTAGGACAAGGGCATTGCAGAGTAACCACAGATTGCAGTACTCAGACCAAGACCTAGATGAGAAGAGAACTACTGGATTAAAAACACACATAAGAGAGTTGGTATCAGGAATAAGGGTGTGGAGAGAACTGGACAAATGGGAAGAGAGGTGGTCGAAAAAGGGCACTGTTAGACGGAGTACAAGTGTGATGACCCCAGAGGGAAGGGTAATGCAGATGGAGTCATTCCCTTTGCGGGAAATATCAAACGGAAATTATGTACATGTGCCCTGGAGTAGAGGAGACTTAGCTGCGTTTACCAACTCATTTCCGAAGTTAAGGGACAATCCAGTAGAGTGCTATAAGCAGGTAGAAAGGTTTGTAAAGATCTCGAAGGTATTGTGGATTGATTTGAACACGTTGTTTGACATCGTGGTCCCATCTGATCTATGGACATCATGCAAGACTAGTGTTGAATGGCCGAATACTGAACCAGTGAGGGATGCTCGGACTAATGGACCGTCCGAGATTGTCATGCAAAAGTATGAAAGGGTAATAGCTTGGCTGAAAGATAAGGTACCACCACAGGACATAGATTGGGTAAAAATAGACCGAACGAGACAAGAACCAAAGGAGACCGTTCATGAGTTTTATGAGAGGTTGTTGAAAACATTCAAGCAATACAGTGGACTCGATGTAATGGATCCCAAAGATATAGGGCAGTTTGTGTCAAAGTTTGTTTTGGGGTTGAGACCTGATATTTGTTTGATGATTCAGCAACATTTAATATGCTGGCAAAACAAACCACTAGATGAGATCCTGCGATATGCGAGATACTGTAGTGACGAAATAGATTCTAAAGCCAAGAATCTAAAGGAGAAATTGATGGTGGTGCAAATGCAGTCAGCCGGGAAGGGCGGACAGCAGAAACAGGGAACGGGGACAATGGGACGGAAGTCAAGTGGTCAGAACAAGGATAATGAAGAAGGTCAGAGACCTAGGGTAGACTTTGCCACTCTTAAAAAGACGACAAAGTGCCACCAGTGTCACCAGGTGGGACATTGGCGACGCGAGTGTCCCTTTAACCCTGAAAATGGAGAGCTAGAAGTAGAAGAGCAGGTTCAAGAAGTTCCAACTCCGAAGGTGACAGTTCCAGGAAGCAAGGTGGCCAAAGGGGGGACTTCGGCTCCACGGGCCCAGTTCCCACAGCCACCGAAAATAGCGACAGGGGGAAAGGTCTATAAACAAATGCCTCTCTTTATCGAGGAAGAAAAGTGTTATTATATTGATCCATTGACAGGACAACGCGTGAGTGGAGAAGAGGACTGTACCCTTGGGGCAGTCCTAGAGGTGGATCAGAGAGGGCCGTTTGTAGAGGCAGAAGTGGCAGGGTGTCCTACAACGTTCTTAGTGGATACTGGAGCTACTCGATCAACTCTGAGATCAGCGGTGGTTCCAGACTTGCCGATGTCAGGGGAAACAATTCAGGTGGTAGGAGTCGCAAACAAAAGGCTGACTAGTCCATTGACAGAACCCGTGTCTGTGAAGATAGGAAACCATATGAACGAACATCAGTTTGTGGTTTGTGATTCGAGTCCTGTATGTCTGTTAGGAAGGGATTTACTGTGCAAATTGAACTGCACAATATACTGCACCCCGCAAGGAGTGGAGGTACAGACTACAGACGATGATGCTACTTTCAAGGTAGCCAATTCAAAATCCTGTGTAGAACTATATCCTACTCTGACAGTAGAAGATCTTCCCCAAGACTTACGAGATGCAGTAGCGTCAGAGGTATGGGATTTCACAGGAGAAGAAATAGGATTGATTAAAGGGGTAGAACCAGTAAAAATAATGGTAAAGCCAAATGCCGAGTTTCCAAGAACGCCTCAATACAAATTGTCCCAGGAAACGATTGCAGGAATAAAACCTGTGATCGAGTCAATGATTCAACAGGGAATACTGAAAGAAATCGTGGGTAGTCCCTGTAACTCCCCGATTATGGGTTTGCAGAAACCTAGCGGGAAGTTCAGGATAGTTCAGGATTTACGAAAAATTAACAATATAGTTGTTTCATGTTGTCCAGTGGTACCGAATCCATCAGTGATACTGTTCCAAATACCATGTCAAGCAGAATGGTTCACAGTGATAGATCTTTGCCAGGCTTTCTTTTCAATCCCATTGGATGAAGAGAGCAGGTATCTTTTCGCTTTTAAAATGGAAGATCGCGTTTTAACATGGTGTCGAATCCCACAAGGATTCACAGACAGCCCATCCATCTTCAACCAGTTGTTGAAGAAGAATCTCGAAAATCTAGTACTGCCGCAGAATTCGGTTCTGGTCCAGTACATAGATGATCTACTTGTTGCGTCAGAGACCGAGGAAGCTTGTAAAGTAGATTCCATTGCCTTATTGAACCATTTAGCTGAGAATGGACATAAGGTATCTCCGAGCAAGTTGCAGTACTGTCTGACAGAAGTACAGTATTTGGGGCACCGGTTAGAAAAGGGAAAACGCAAGGTGTCCCCAGAGAGGATTGAGGCAATAATGAAGATGAATGCGCCTACGACACAGAGAGAAGTTCGGATGTTTCTAGGAATGGTTGGTTATTGTCGACAGTGGATAGTTAACTTTTCACTGAAAGCAAAACCCTTACAGAAACTGACGCACAAGGAGGTGAGTGATCCGGTACCATGGGATGACGAATGTCTAGTGGCGTTCTTGCAGCTGAGAGACGACTTGTGTCGTGCTCCGGCTCTGGGGATGCCCGACTACGAGAAATCATTTTCACTCTATTGCTGTGAGAGGGAGGGATGTGCTTTGTCAGTCTTGGCACAGACCCACGGAAATGCCCGTAGACCAGTTGCATACTTTTCGGCTACATTAGATCCGGTAGCCGCAGCGTTGCCCGGATGTCTCAAATCCGTTGCTGCAACGGGTGTCAGCATTGAAAGGAGTGAGAGTATTGTGATGGGACATCCGTTAGTGGTGTACGTACCGCATTCTGTAGAATTGTTAATGACCAGGACGAAGACGCAGCATCTGACCAATAGCAGGCTCACGCGCTACGAGCAAGTTATCCTTGCCGCGGAGACCTAACTCGTGCCTGCATAGCAGGAAACGGAAAGAGAGTCACCATATACACTGACAGCCAATATGGTTTCGGTGTGGTTCACGATTTCGGGCAGTTGTGGTCTCAGAGAGGTTACATGACCTCCTCTGGTTCGCCCATCCGAAATGGAGAATTTGTGCGATTGTTGTTAGAAGCACTACAAGGTCCAGTTGCCATAGCAATAGTAAAATGTGTAGCTCATACTAAGAATACAGATTTTGTATCACAAGGCAACAGGTACGCTGATGAGGTCGCACGCTATTGTGCGGAACAAGATTATTCTTTTTCAAAAGTGGAAATTGATGGTGCTGAAGAAAAGACAGAATTAAGCATGATGTTAGAGACTGTAGACACTTGGGAGGATTTAAGAGTGATGCAGGAGAACGCACCTGAAGCAGAGAAAAAGGCATGGGAAATAGCAGGTTGTGTGAGAAGCGAGATGGATTTTTGGATTTCAGCAGATGGGAGGGCTGTGTTACCTGAGGAACTAGCGAATCCCATGGCAAGGCAAATACATGGTCCTGTACACCTAGGAAGAGACGCTATGATGAGAGTATTTAGGCAGACTTGGTATTGCCCTAAATTTAGAATAGCAGCAGAATCAGTATGCAAGCGATGTGTTACCTGCCAACAACTGAACATAGGCAAAAGGACACCAGTCACACTGAGTCACATTGGGAGGTCGGGGGGGCCTTTCAATAGAATGCAGTTAGACTTTATTGAAATGCCAAGAGTTAACCGCCTTAGGTATGTACTGGTGGTTGTATGTATATTTTCCAGATGGGTTGAAGCGTACCCTACACGTAGGTGCGATACACTCACAGTAGCTAAATTGTTGCTCAGGGAGCTGATACCGCGCTTCGGGGTGCCTGCCTCCCTGGAATCGGACAGAGGAAAACATTTTAACAGCGAAATAGTGAAGATGTTGTGCTCCACATTAAAGATCGATCAGAAACTGCATTGTAGTTATCGACCAGAAGCTTCAGGGATTGTGGAACAAGTAAACGGCACTCTGAAGAATAGATTGGCTAAAGTTTGTGCATCCACATCTTTGAGTTGGCCAGATGCTCTTCCTTTAGTGCTCATGAGCATGCGCAGCACACCTGACAGGAGGACAGGTCTCTCTCCACACGAGATTCTGATGGGGAGGGCCATGAGACTTCCTACGGTTCCAACTGCTGCCCTATTGAATATCACAGATGATCTGATCTTGGATTATTGTAAGGGACTGTCTGACGCCATCCATTCTGTGTCCCTTCAGGTGCAGGCGGCTGAAGTTCCAGCATCAAGGAATCTGTGTCATGATCTGAACCCAGGAGATTGGGTGTTGGTCAAGAAGCACGTCCGGAAGAACTGCCTAGATGTACGCTGGCGTGGGCCCTTTCAGGTAATCCTGATCACGAACACCGCGGTGAAGTGCGGAGGGCTGCCAAATTGGATCCATGCATCCCATACTCGAAGAGTTCCAGCATCTCTAGAAGAAACAGCTCCTATCCCAGACGAAAGTTCAGTCGCGGAAGAAGAGTCACAAGAGGGGATTGGATCAGCTGAGGGGGTGTCGGAAGAAGGTGGGAACGCATCGGATCCAGAAGAGGAGAGAAGACAGGACGGCAGTGAGACTGAAGGCGCAACTGAAGGGGAGAGCTGTAGTGAATACGACTCAGACACAGATCAGTACCAGAGCGACCAAGAACCGAGTGTGAGGACGAGAAATAGGAGAACAAGGCTTGGAGCTGCCACTTGGCCGGAAAGAAGAAGGAGGCTAAGTTTAAGGTCGGCTCAGGAAGAAACGCTTGCTCCTATATCCGAAGACTCAGATCCAGAAGAAGATACCCAGGATCAAGCCGAGGAAGGTCTTAGAAGATCAAGAAGGGTGCGAGTGCCTAGCAGAAGGTACTCTACTCCTGATTGGACCTACCTCGTTGCAGATGTCCGAGGGACACAGAACCGGGAGGATCAGGGAAGTGAGCCTGATCAGAACTGATCCGATCATCACAGTGCAAATAAGATTCCTGCTACCAGGAGCGGAGGCCGAAAGGTTGCTGACACTCAACATCGTCTATCCTCCTCTCCTGAGCGGAATAAGAAAATTGATTTTAGAGACAGTTGACTTTCCGGTTTGCTGTTCACGATATCCAGTGTTGGAGGGAACTCTTCTTCGACTGGAAATGCTTGAGCGAGTAGTGGAAGTTCTTGGAACACTCATTGTCTTGGATTAATACCTTGTTGTAAATGTCTTCAAAGGGGCGTAGAACTGGGAAAGTGAAGAAGGTGATCTTGGTCAGAACGGACCCCTTTGTAACTGTGGAAGTAGAACTGATAGTACCAGGAGTGGAGATTGAAAAGACATTAACTCTTCATTTTGTTCGTCCACTTGTCCAGAGTGAAATAAGGAGAATAATCCTAGAGACAGTCGAATTCCCATGTTGCTGCAAGGAATGCCCAATACTTGAGGGAATGTTTCTTCGTATGGACATTTATGAAGACGTAGTGTCACTCTTTGAGACATACATAGATTCTGATTGATAAAAGACTTTTTGAAAAATAATTGTAAATATTGCTGCAAGATAACCTAGCGCCGAGGGGAAGAAGAAAATGATAGGGTCTCCCTTTTAGAGGATGGAGAAGGGCTAGGGTTGTCTATTTCCTACAGGACTTTAAACTGTTTGCGGAGCAAATTGTCAGCTTCTAAGTGTTCAAAAGAGAGACATTGTTTGAAAGAAAGTTGTGTTCGGAGAGAAGGAGAAGTTGATGCTGGAAGAACATCCAAAGCTACACTGTTTGAGATCATGGAGGCTGGCAACCCGAACCGCAGGGCAAAATGTATAGTTGGCACACTTTTAGGGGTGGTGATTTCACTTATAGTTTTAGTGGTTACTGTCTCATACATAGTGGGACATGAGAGAGATGCAACTGCAGTCAAGGAAGTTAAGGGAGTGTCAACACAGAGAGCAATCACTGTTAATAGTAAGGGAAACATCAATGATAAAGACAAAGCGTTGTTAGATGCGGAAATAAAAAGATTACACACAGACGAATCACAGGGAAACTTCAGGTCAAATGCTTATGCCAAATTGCTTTACGAATACATTGATGTCATGGAGGCGAAGAATTGCTACTTTTGTATGCAATTACCAGCTTCAGTGGAGGAGGGTATCAGATACCATCATCTTCCATTGACATATGGAATTACATGTAGTTTATTGTTGAGCATATTCTATGGACGAGAGGGGTTCGAGTATTACTTCTCGAACTTTGATTCGACATTGCCAGAGGTCCCAAATTACAAGCATTTGAACAAATGGGACTATTACAAGAGCGAAGACAGATTACATAAATGGTTCATTCCATGGAAAACGTTAGATACTTCACATGCCCGAAGAAATAATCTGACTTGTCAAGTGTCAGAAATTGAGAAAAAGTTTATAGGGCAGGTAGATACTAGATACAGAAGGCAGAAGATTCTAAAGGCTTCAGGGCAATGGGAAACAGATTGGACCAAGGAAGAAAGGATACACCAGAGAAAGGGTAGCTTTGGTCCAATTGCTTTAGACAAGGAGAAATGGGGGAAACTGTGCATTCACAGGAGTTACTCCTATTATGAGAATCTGTATGTAGGTCAAGTCAGTTGTGAACATGCTTTTCAATTGGAATACTACTCCACAGATTTTTTGAAAGGGATACAAGCAATTCCATATGTATATTTTGTATGTGGAAGTAATGCATATGTGAAGCTACCAGATAATTGGTACGGATCATGCTATCTGGCAATTGTCTTCCCCAAAATATATCATGTTGAGAATTTAGAAACGACAAAGAAAGGAATACCAACTAGAGGGAAGAGAGGGCTAGGTGCAGCAGAAGTAATTGGGGATGTATTCGGTGCTGCATTCCCTATCTTGGGAGTGATACTGAATGACATCAAAATTAGGAGATTGGCTACAGTCGTAGATAGGTTATCTGCCAGTACTGCTAGATCATTAATGCTGGTGGAGGGTGAGATGCAATCGATAAGGGCAATGGTTCTTCAGAACCGACTTGCTTTAGATGTTCTGTTAGCCAAGGAGGGCGGAGTCTGTAAGGCTTTGAAGGTCCAGGAATGCTGCACTTACATTCCGGACAATTCAAAACCTTTAGAAAAGTACATACGAAACATCACTGCCATACACCACGAAATTGAGGATCTGACAAAGATAAACGTGTGGGAAAAAGTAGGTCATGGAATGGGTAAAGTTGGAGGTTGGTTTGCCAACCTAGGAAAGGGTATCGTTTGGTACATACTGAAACCCATCATCATAATTGTGATCTGTGTAATCACTTTGTGGGGATTGGTGCGTTTGTATCAGTGGTATAGAGCAAACAGATTGCAGAGATCTATGAGAGAACAGGAGAAAAGGTTGACAGCGATGCAAGATACACAATATAAGAGTCTGAAGGCATTGGAGACAATGAAAAGAAGTGGCACTGCCACGACTTCACTTTGAAGAGTCCTACATTTTTGTGATGGTGTTTTGATGGTGATGACCCCTGAAGGTCATCAAAGGGGGGACTGAGAGAGCACTAGTCTGAGAAAAAAATGTATAAGTGCCTCATATTTACAAGCACGTAGTTAGTTAACATATGCCTTGCACCAGAGTGTCTTATATTTAGTAGTGAAATGTATAGAGTGTTCAAGTAGGGTAACAATAATCATAACAGTGTGAGACTAATGTAGAAATGTTGGAATGAATATGAAAACCTCACGTTCTCATGTTAAAGGAATCATGTAAGAGTTAAGTGGAACCTTGCAAACCAGTTCAATTGTGTAGGCCTCATGGCAATTCACAGAAAATCTAAACGTGCTGCTAAAATAATGTGAGGTGGGGTTAACGTGGTTCTTCCAAAATGTATTATCGAATTTAGTTTTGAAATATATGCTTTATAGATGTGTACTTTAAGAAACGTATGTTAGTTAAGAATGCTGTTTAAATCAAGTTAAATGTTTTCAGAGTGCAGGGACCCGCTTCATGTAAATCAAGTAGGCTCGAACTGATAATGATGTTCCTTTGATCTGAAATGTGCTCGTTAGAGAAGAAGTCGAGAGGCGCCAAGTACTGTGCTTTCCATATGCTTTACGACCTATAGATATGGGGGAGCCTGGAATTTGAGGCCCACTGTAGGATGGCCTGTATGCAGGTGCGAGGGGTCCTAATCAGTCGAAATGAATGGAGCTTTGTTCAGTGGCGCTTGGCGCAGGCCTGTAGGAGTCTTCAGGAATTTCAGGGGGTATCGGCGCATTGGAGAAGAAGCCTGGGAACCAAGGTCAACTTTAACGAGGGTCTTGAAGAGTACCATCATGGAGTTTACCGCGCAAAGATGTACCACGTGAGGGGCGTCCCAAGGGGCGTTCCTATCGGAAATGTGATTTTGTATTAGGGAAAGCGACCCGGGAGGAGAGCAGAGCAGATGATTTTGGGAGCCTAAGGAAGCGGATGGGTAGGCAGATAGGCTGATCAGGAGAGATCCATTATCAGAGAAGAGACAAAGAGAAGTGCGTGATCTTCTTAGGAAGTCACCACGGCTGACACCTTTTGGGGGTAAAGATCTTGCTAAGTAGGGATGTCACTTAGTCTAGTGTAGGGACAGACTAACTTGAATTTTCTTTTCTGTAATGACTCTTAGGTTGCAACTCATATCTATCCTTGCAAACCTAATGATCTTTGAACTTGTACTCATTATTCTGTTTTGTAGACTCAGATTATTCAAAGAATTCATGTTCATTGTGATACCAGTATATCTCTTGAATCTCATCTTGAGAAGTTTGTATCTTCAGTTATCTTTGGTTTTATATTAAATTTTCAAAACTTAATCCTGGTCAGTGGTCATTTAGAGTGGTGTAAGTTCTTAATTGATTGACCTAGTGTTAGATTGCCTTTTACTCAATGACAGGTACCAACGATCCAGTCGACTTGGTTTAGGATCTGGTAAGGTAACTAGTAACCAGTAATCCCGCGTTAACACAACACCAAAGGAAAAGAAAACCGTGTCAACAGGTGAGTGGGCAGGGTGGCGTGTGTGCATGGGGGTGGTGAAGTGGAGGAGTTGGAAGTAAAGGAGAAGGAGGGAGTACGAAGTTGGTGCTCAAGAGGCAAGAGATGACGGTAGATATGCGGATGAAGGATTTCAAGAAGATGGGGGAAGAAAAAAGTAATTAAATGTCTGACAGACAATGCAGAGGAAAGTGGTGTAACCGTGAGAACTGGACGGATTACACTGCGAAGAACACTGCCTCTTCCACAGACTTTAGTAAGGCTTAATTTACAGCGTCATATTTTCAGAAACAGTGCTTAATTTGTAAGAAGGTAAGTGCCAGGGCCTTTCTCAGGAGACCACCAAAGCTTGCACCTCCCACTGCCACAGCCAACCTACCAATGACGGTACCTACACAACTACTAACCATCACACTGCTACAAGTTTGACAATTCAGACTGTTCAAGGCCCCGCAAAGCTATAGGAATGGCTTGGTGGCAGCTATTAATTGTTTTAAAAGCATATTTAAATAATAATTTACTGTTGTTCTGAGTATGTTCAAATTACACAAACAGCGCCACCATGTGGCAGCTTTCATAAGTGCTGTTGTTGACAACTAAGTGCCTATGCCGAGTATCGGAAACCACCGGCTCAAATTAAGCACTGGAGAAACATGTCTAATTACTCAATCGTTTTTGTTACAAATTTTTTTGATACTGCTAAGGAGTTTTTAGATAATAGGTCTGATTTGTTTATGGCATAGATGGATTATTGTCTTTTATGACAGAAAACTCATAGAGAGATCAGCTGTCATAAGTGCTGGTGTTGACAATTAAGTGCCTAAGCCGAGTATCGGAACCCCAGCTCAAATTAAGCACTGGAATAGAAACATGTCTAATTACACAATCGTTTTTGATACTGCTAAGGAGCTTTGAGATAACAGGTCTGACTTATTTTGGGTATAGGTGGATTATTGTCTTTTATAACAGAAAACCCATTGAGTGGCCCACAAACACCAGCCAGGTTAACCGCAGTGTGAAATGAAGGATGGTGGTACACATATTATTGGCCGTGCCCCTTAGGTCAAGAGCCATGCTTCTTGGAAAGGATGCTTAGTTTGACTTTTTCGGTCACTCCTTTTTTAGAGAACCCTTTCCCACCTTTTTCATCCCACTTAAAGCACTTCCTGCTAGTGTACTCACCTGACGTCCACTTATTGTACGTGTGGGTGCAGCAAAGACGTGCTTTCCTTGGAAGAATTGGATGTTACGTAAACGGTGGTACAAATTACAGTTAAACAGAATGGTTGTTGTCTCCTGGTTGCAACTAAGGAGTGGAGTGGAGGGTCGCTGACAGACCCATGGTCATCCAGTCTGACTATAAACTAGTTACCTGCAATGCTCCCTCGTGCTCACCTGCTTTGCTGGGGTCATGCCGGTTCGGAACAGTGCTCTTGCTGGGTTCTAGTGCTTGCTGGAACTAGGCCGCACCTCACACGCATCAACTACATTCAGCGTTATTGATGTCAACTGGAACTTTATTTCAAATTTAATGAAGTTTGTTTAACCCGTTCCGTGGCCGACGCGAGCACTCCCACCCTGGTGCTGCGCACGAACATTGGCCGACGCAGCCCCGCCCACCCTTCAGAATGCACGTAAACGGGTTAAAAAAAAATCAACTACATTCAGCGTTATTGGTGTCAACTGGAACTTGATTTCAAACTTAATAAAGTTGGTTTAACCCGTTCCGTGGACGACGCGAGCACTCCCTCCCTGGTGCTGCGCACAAACGTTGGCCGACGCAGCCCCGCCCACCCTTCAGAATGCCTGTAAACGGGTTAAAAAAATAATCAACCACATTCAGCGTCCTCTCCAAAGCTTTTGAGATTTTGTGCAGACCAGACTGCAGGGCGCACTGGGCCCCCAAACACACTTTAAAACAATGTGTTTGACCAAGGATGCATCATTTTATTTGAAAAAGAAGTAGCAACATTTTTCCCAGAGCAGGGGCAGCGTCAAGGGGACTGGCGTGCATAGGGGCACTCCTTGTCTCTACCTCTTCCAACTCACCCCACAGACAGCACAGAGTCCTGCAGGAGAGTAGAGTACACGTCCTGCTCTTCTACGTTTGTGAAACGTAGACTGCTGCTGTGAAAGGCCCCACACCAAAATGCAGTTATTTCTCTGTTGCTCGGACCACTAGTGAGTGCTTAAAGACATTCAAAACAATATATTGATTTCCCAGTGTCACCCACCAAGCAGTGCTAGTGTACTCTGGCTTCCTTTTACAACAGGGACCTAGGTGTGCCACAGTACTTTATTCTTTAGATGTACAGGTCCTGAGCTGGGTGATATTATAGCACTCTCTCATCCTCTCATTCCCTCTCCCCTTCCATTCTCAGCTGCTCTGTCCCAAGCTGTCAGCCACTATATGCATTCATCCTTTCTGATACTTGTTTGTCTCTTCCCCTCTCTCTGGTTTGCTTTCTCATAGCTGTGGACTCTGTTCTGTTTCTCGTCTCTTCCTGTTTTCTCTTCTGTCCTTGCTTTTTTCATGTTATGTGTTTCTGTCCCTCCATACTTCATTTCCTTGAACTCGTCACTTCTTGCACTCTTGTCTCCCAGACTCTGTCATTCTTTTACCACCCCTTCCCTGTTGCTCTCCCCTCTCCACTTGTTCTCCTTTATGAAAACTATGTTTCTGCCAGTTGGTTTCCCCCCTTGTCTTTTTCTTTCTCACTCATTACTTTTCCTTAGGCTCACTGCTTCCCGTCACTCTTCATATCTAACTTATTCTCCTCTTCATTATCTTAGCCTATCATTGTCTCGTTCAACCATTCGCTTTCCTTCTCCCTTGTGCAATCCTGCTTTTTTCCCTCTCCATTCTTCCCTTCCTTTCCCTACATTTATCTTCCTTCTATAGCCTCCTGTTCAGCTTCCTTACCTTGACCATTTTCACTGTATCCCACTTGTGACCCTCTAATTTCTTTTTCTTACATTTTATTGTTTTCCTCTTTTCTTTCTTCATTATCAATTCCACGTTGTGGTACTCTTCTTCCTTTCTCACCAGTCCTGTCTCACATTTCTCCATGCGGTCACTTGTTTCCTCCAAATGTTCTCAAACTATATTTGGAGTGGGGGAGGTAATATCATAACTTTAATATACATAATGTAAAAGAAGCAATTAGAACCTTTGAGTATTGTGATGCTCGGGGTGTGGCAACACTTCTATCAAAAACATTTCTAGCTCCACTACACTCATGTAACATTGGTAATTGCAAAGTGGATGTTAGACCTGGAACCTTTTGGCGTGGTTTCCCCTGTCTTTTTGCTTCTGATCTCCTGTTTTTGACTGTGTGCTGAACTTCATTTTTGCTGGTTTTAGAACTCTGGGCACTTTACCATGGCGGACCAGTGCATGTGCTCTGTGTCTAAAAGGTAACAACATTTGGTTTCTCCATGATTGGCATATTTCATTTACTAAAAAGTCTCTAGTACAGTGCACTATCAATCAATCAATCAATCACAGACATTTATATAGCGCACTACTCACCCGGAGGGTCTCAAGGCGCTAGGGGGGGGGGGGGAGAGCTGCTACTGCTCGGACAGCCAGGTCTTGAGCTTCTTCCTGAAGGAGAGGTGGTCTTGGGTCAGGCGCAGGTCGGTCGGAAGGGAGTTCCAGGTCTTGGCGGCCAGGTGGGAGAAGGACCTTCCTCCCGCTGTCGTTCTCCGGATGCGGGGGACGGCGGCGAGGGCGTGGCTGGCTGATCGGAGATGTCGTTTGGGAACGTGGAAGTTGATGCGGTTGTTGAGGTAGCTGGGGCCTTGATCGTGTAGGGCTTTGTGTGCGTGGGTGAGGAGGCGGAAGGTGATTCTTTTGTTGACGGGGAGCCAGTGCAGGTCTCTCAGATGTCCGGAGATGTGGCTGTGTCGTGGGATGTCGAGGATGAGTCTGGCTGAGGCGTTCTGGATCCGCTGGAGTCTCTTCTGGAGCTTGGCGGTGGTTCCGGCGTAGAGGGCGTTGCCGTAGTCCAGTCGGCTGGTGACGAGTGCCTGGGTGACCGTCTTCCTTGTCTCGGTGGGGATCCACCGGAAGATCTTCCGTAGCATGCGCAGGATGTTGAAGCATGACGAGGAGACGGCGTTGACTTGTCTGGTCATGGTGAGGGAGGAGTCCAGGATGAATCCCAGGTTGCGTGCGTGATCTGTCGGTTTGGGTGCGCTGCCCAGGGCGGGGGGCCACCAGGAGTCGTCCCAGGCGGAGGGCGAGGAGCCCAGGATGAGGACTTCCGTCTTGTCTGAGTTCAGTTTCAGGCGGCTGGTCGACATCCACTCGGCTACGTCTTTCATCCCTTCGTGAAGGTTGGCTCTGGCGGCGGCGGGGTCGTTGGTCAGGGAGAGGATCAGCTGGGTGTCGTCGGCGTAGGAGATGATGTTGAGGTTGTGTTGGCGTGCGATGGCTGCGAGGGGGCTCATGTAGACGTTGAAGAGGGTGGGGCTCAGCGATGATCCTTGAGGGACGCCGCAGATGACTTCGGTGGCCTCTGACTTGTACGGTGGTAGGCGGACTCTCTGTGTTCTTCCGTCGAGGAAGGAGATGATCCATTCCAGTGCTCTCTCCTGGATTCTGACGTTGGTGAGGCGCTGCACTAGGGTGCGGTGGCAGACAGTGTCGAAAGCCGCGGAGAGGTCTAGGAGGATGAGGGCCGCTGTTTCTCCGTTGTCCATCAGGGTTCGGATGTCATCGGTGGCAGCGATGAGGGCGGTCTCGGTGCTGTGGTTGGCTCGGAAGCCCGACTGTGAAGGGTCCAGGGATCCGTTCGTCTCGAGGAAGGTGGCCAGCTGCTTGTTGACGGTCTTCTCGATGACTTTGGCTGGGAACGGGAGGAGCGAGATGGGGCGGTAATTCTTGAGTTCGGTGGGGTCCGCCGTAGGTTTCTTTAGTAGAGCGCTGAGTTCGGCGTGCTTCCAGCTCTCCGGGAAGGTGGCGGTGTCGAAGGAGGTGTTGATGATGTCCCGCAGGTGGGGTGCGATGACTGCGTCGGCCTTGTTGAAGATGTGGTGAGGGCAGGGGTCGGTAGGAGATCCGGAGTGGATGGAGTTCATCATTTGGATGGTGTCTTCGGTGCTGATCGGAGTCCAGGTGCGGAGGGTGGTGGTGGGGGGCGGTGGTTCGGTCGTGGCGTGCGTCGGTTGAGTGCTGAAGCTGTTGTGTATGTCCGCGATCTTGTTGTGGAAGTAGGAGGCGAGGGAGTTGCAGAGATCTTGCGATGGGGTGATGTCGTTGTTTCCGGCGTTGGGGTTGGAGAGCTCTTTCACGATGTTGAAGAGTTCCTTGCTGTTGTGTGCGTTGTTGTCCAGTCGATCCTTGAATGCAGTTTTCTTGGTGGCGCGGATGAGTTGGTGGTGCATTCGGGTGGCAAGCTTGAGGGCGGTCATGTTGTCCGGTGTTGGTTCCCTTCTCCAGGCTTTCTCGAGGGCTCGGCAGTTCTTCTTGGAGCTCTTGAGTTCGTCGCTGAACCAAGGGGCCTTCTTGCTGCCGGGTCTGCTAGGCGGGGTCCTCAGTGGGGCGAGTTCGTCCGCGCAGTTGATGATCCACTTCGTGAGGTTGTTGGCGGCCTGGCTGGGGTTCGCTGAGCTGGCGGGGGGGTGCTGGCTCAGGGAAGCGGCGAGCTGGTCGGCTGTGATCTTGTTCCAGCTTCTTCGAGCAACCGGTTGCTGGTGGTGGTGGATCGTCGTTCTTCTGAAGGTGAAGTGGACGCAGCTGTGGTCTGTCCAGTGGAGTCCAGTGGCGTGGCTGAAGGCAATGTCTTCGCTGGATGAGAAGATGGCGTCGAGCGTGTGTCCGGCGAGGTGGGTGGGGGTGGACACCAGCTGCTTGAGTCCGAGGTTGGCGAGGTTGTCGAGCAGGGTGCTGGTGTTGCGGTCGTTGTTTGTTTGAACTATGTGTTCCCATGGCCTGTAAATCAAATACTACTAGTGGGCCTGCAGGACTGATTGTGCCACCGTCTTCAGTAGCCCTTTAAACATGGCTCAGGCTTGCCACTGCAGAGCCTGTGCATGCAGTTTTTTACTGCCATGTGGATCTGGCAAGTTCACCTACTCCCCAGGCCCAAACCTTCCCTTTTATTACATGTAAGCCACTCCTAAGATAGGCCCTATATAGCCCCTGGGCAGAGTACAGCGTATTTCAAAAGTAGGGCATGTGCCTTTGAGTTTTTATTTGTATTGGTAGTGAAAAACTGCTAAATTCGTTTTTCATTACAGCAAGTCCTATCTCTCCCATAGGTTAGCAGTGGGGGTGCCTCGTAACACTGTACACGTGTATCTTCCACTTAGGAGCTGAGAGAACATTGGAGTTTGGTGTCTGTGGACTCCCAATTTAAAAACACATCTTTCAGTGAAGTTTTTTTACATTGCTGGTCCAAAAATGTCACTTTAGAAAGTTGTAATTGTTTTACTTTAACATTTGGTGCCTCCCTACTGTACCTAGTATACATGTCTGAATTGGATGACAGTTTGGCTTTGTGGATTCATTCTAGACAGTTGCATACCTAGGGAGATGAGTTGTGCCAGCTTATCCTGTTGGTCCTTCACTAGACTGATGGGTCTTCCTGAGCTAGAGTGGTGGGAGGAGCTGACACTCGCACCTGAATAGGGTTGTGCATGAAACCACACAAAGAGCTGCCTACTCCCCTGTAGCGTGTCTGGAGCCAGGAAGAGGAAGGGCTGGGTCTTGTGCACTACAAAGACCTTTCTTTGAAGTCCCCCTATATCAAAGGCCAAAATGATTATAAGTACAGGAAATTTGATGCCATATACTCAGAACATTTCTGGACTGAGGACATTCTTCCAGAAAGAAGAGCTGTCGTACTGCCAGGAAGGAATACCACTTTGCTGCTTGCTTTGCTGTGTTGGCCTGCTGTCTGCTGCTTCTTGCCTGGGAGTGAGAGGACTGGACTTTGCTCTCTGTCTCCTGCTTTCTAAAGTTTCTCCATGGGCTAGAGTTGAGCTTGCCTCCTGTTGGAAGTCTCAGGGCCATCAAAGACTTCCACTGCATCTTGCTACCGGCACCTGTGATCCTCTGCTGTGAGGTCTGACCTGCCAAGTGGTACCAAACCCAGTCCTGGACCCTTGAAGGTAATTCTGGTGCAGCAACCAAGAGGTTGATGCATCGACTTCAAGCATCAATTCGGAACCAGACATCCCTATGAAATTGCTGCTGCCTGCACCGAAGCCGGGGTCCCTGCCCACTGAGTACGCTATGCAACAACTGTGACTTACAACGCAAACCCCAACTTTGCCACAGCGCCTTCGAAGTACTGTCGCTGTGGGAGTTCCAAGCACAGCTTCACCGAACTCCGTGACACTTTTTGACACATCCAAAGTACAGTATCGGGGTCAGTGCAACTCCTGTAGATGGCCCGCGCTCCATCGCGGTAGAACTGAACTTGTGGATTTGTCTCGGTCAAGTGCAGCCATCTATCCCCAGTTGGACCTAATGTTTTCTAACCCCTATTACTGCATTTAATAATGAAAACTTCATATCTTGACTTGTGTGTGTTTGATTTTTGTCGTTTTGGTCTTGTTTTACTCAGATAAATATTGGCTATTTTTCTAAACTGGTATGGAGTGTGTGTGTGTGTGTGTGTGTACACACAATGTTTAACACATTGCCTCTTTAGTTTAGCCTGGCTGCTCTGAGCCAAGCTACCAAAGGGTGAGCGCAGGTAAACTTTGTGTGTACTGCACCTACCCTGACTAGACTGTGCATCCCTACTTGGACACGGTGCAAACCACTAGAGACCCCATTTCTAACAGTGGACATCTGCCATTGGTCTGCCCTTGTAACGTTGTGGGCTGCCTAGAGAGAATATTTATTTTCTGCTCTGGGATTATTTGTTAGATTTGGATTGTGGATAGTTGTGTGTCATGTGAGTATCACTATTGTGGGGTAGACAACGTTTACCACAAATCTTTTCCCCCGCAGGGAATCACAACGCTTTTGTTACAACGACCGCGTTGTGATTCCGCATACCATTGCTACACAAGTCTGAACAACGACTTGCGGAGGGGGGGGGGGAAGGTGTTGGATTTAAAATCCAACACCTTCTCTATTGTCCGCTCAGACTGGAGTTGGAATAGTAAATTAAACTATTCCAACATCCAGCGCCCCCCTCTGCAAGTCGTTGTTCCGACTTGCGGAGTAATGGTATGCGGAATCACAACGCGGTTGTTGTAACGACCACGCTGTGATTCCCTGCCGGTAAAAAGACTCCGGGATAACAACATACATTCCTATTGTGGGAGTGCTCACAGGGGACCATTGTGTATGGTGTTTGTCAGAATGCCCTGTTTTGTTTTTTCTGGGTTGGTGTAATTTTTGCCTACATGGAAGGAGATCATGTTGTAGGCCCCTTGGTGTCCCTAAATCCTCACTCAAGGGGCAGGTTTGTGTGGATAAAATGTATATTTTAAAGACCTTAATTTCAGACCCTTTTTAACATCTGTACTGTATGTTTTCGCTCCTCATTGTTCATGAATGTATATATTGAGGGCTTATTCACATGTAAGAACTTTTATTTGTGTTGTAAAGTATTGTAAATGATGTCATTTCCTAAAACCCATCGAGGGAGAACTCTCCTTAAACCCCTTTTTTGTATTTTAACTTGTGAATAATTGTTGTTTTTTTTTAAAAGGTTCATATTTCCTCTTTAAAATTCCTTAAAAAGGTAGGCATGTACACCACAGGAAGATTTGTTTTTGTTAAAAAAACACAACAAAATGTGATTACAAATGCATCTTTTTAAACAAATGCCTTGTCCAAATACAGAAACAACTACGAAGTTCAGTTTCTTTGAACGAAACGCATTGGCTGAGGCTTGTTGCACATATCTGTTGGAATTCCAAATAAAGAACTTGTTGTCAACAATGAAAATGACCAATCTTTGTTACTGAAACAGACTACTGGGGTAGTGCACCACTCCACTTGTTCCTGATTTTGTGCACACTTTAACTATAATCTCAGAAAATATGTTGCATTATTATTTACGGTTTATAAATAAATACTGCACAATGAAAAAGCCCATCTGTGTCCCTGTGTACACTTAAATGTTACCTACTATTTTGCTCCATCCAGCAAAATTTGCTCCTTTATGCCTCTGATATAGGCATACTGATTAACACTGTTATAAACCTAACTGTTTGTGTTTTGTTGGAACTGTATGAACCAATCTTCTCTAAAAATACTAATAACCACCCCATGGTAGAATATTTGGGTTCCCTTGTTTTCTCATTACACGTACATTGATTGTCGGCACCAGATGCTCGGTGTCATAATGGGGTCTGTAGATCAATCAAAAAAGCGCATCTCACACTTTCCTAATGCTAAGGGAAAGTTGGGTGAATCAGCCTTAGGCCAACTAGCCCCATCACCAAACCCTAGGATTGCATTGAAACATGTGCAGTACTTTGCAACCAAACAACACCCAGCCAGATATTTGTTTTGTTGAACAAGAGCCTCCTAACCTCTACATATATCGCTCATTGTTTTCTCCACCCATTTAGAAAATGCCGATGCTCAGATGGGCATTGCCTGGTTGTAGGAAGTATGGTAGGGAAGTGTGTTGCTTTGCATATTACCTTCTCAGTCTGAGGTCCAGGAGAGATGAGTTCACGGTTCATCAGTAAAAGGGCAGCCTTTAGCACATATAACACATTTAAGGAGATTTGCAGCCCTTCCCTATCCTCCCACACAAGCAGTGATCCATTACGGTGGGAAGGAAGCAGCTCAGTTACACTGGCGGTGTCAATACATTAGGACTTTAATGCTGCCTTTGACCATGCACAGTGCTCCGTGACTTTTGGATATGTTTGCGCTATAGAAATACCTTATGCATATATGTGTATAAAAGATTGTCCACGCAACCTCGTTTCACACTTGCAAGGGGGATGCAAGGTGCCACCAAACAGAGGTATTCCACAGTGTCCACAATGCAGGGCTCTGAGTTGTACCCCATAGCAGAGGGCAGCAGGGAGATATAATTCTGGAGATCTGATTTCAGGAAGGTTAAGTAAGTGCAATCCGAAGAGGAGACTAAAGGGATACAACCGAAGAGAAAATTAGTTTGGCCGTCTTCTATTGCACCAATTTACCCTCGGTCGAGCTGCATGTGCATTATTAAGCTCCAAGTTTCAGGATCTTAATGCGAAGGAATTTTATCTCACTTGGCACCGTTAGAACAACAATAGAAAATGCCCTTCAAGTATTTGGAATGCAGATGGCAATGGCCACAGAAATTAGATGCCCAGTGTTTGAAATGCAGATTGCCCTGCAGTGACGTTTTAATGTGTGAGAGGTCATTTAAAACCTATCACTTCCCCCATGATATAGCTATGCGACTCCAATGCAGAGGGGAATGCAGGCCTTTTTAGGTCTGACCTTCATACCACTTTAGCTTCTTGGCAAGAGCTCATGTTATCACACAACATACCCAAAATGCATATACATACAAAAAGGTAAATGTATCCTACTGCTTGTTAAGCAACAGAGTGGCACTCATGTCAGATAACATCTTGCTTTAGCTTTATGATGTCAGAGCACCAGTGGACCAATTGTCCTTGTGGTGGCTGACCACACAGGAGGATGAGATATCAGCAGTCATGCAGTAGGTTACTAGTTGATTCAATGCCCATTAGATTCCCCATGTTAGACTAATGTTCTGATGTGTTACCTTTGCCTCAAATTGTAAAGCGCTCTGATATCCTTCGGGATCAAGTTTGCGCTATATAAAACTTTATAAATGAATAAATAAATAAACAGAGACAGAAAGGGTCTTATGAACAGCAGCATTCAGCCTTTGGATACTGTGCTTCAGCCAGCTTAAAGTATGAGCTTCAGAGGTTGTCCATCAATGGTGGTATCAGCCCAGAGCACTACTTCGAATAGTAGCTCACACACATTCTCATTAAATCCTTTTTGTCTGTTTTATTAAATGTTATGAACTGTAAGGATCCACAACCCTGCTCCCTTTCAACTTGCTTAGACCCCACCCGCCACTCTACCCTGTGCTGGTCCATTGCACCATTGTGCTTGCCTCTCTCCCCTACTCTCCCATGCGTATTCCTGCACCGCTCCCTGAATTATTTCCCTTTTTTCTTGCTTTTTCCTTTCATGGGCCCAGCAGCAGCTAATAGCTATTTTTAGCATTCTAAGACGGCCATCCTTCATGTTGGAATCATACAATAAAAAAAGCCAAAATAGACACAAGTTTGAAAGAGGCATAAGTTGTGAACCTGCACCACAACACACACTTCGCAATGCATGGGCATGCATGCAAGCACAAGGCGGCCATGTTGAAATAAACTATTCCAAAATAACCATCATGCACTCACTTGTGTGTGAATGCACCGCAAGCGCAAGGCAAGTGTTTTGATGGACCAGCAGATATTTTGGTTTTGCATTTTTTTAATTTAGTGTTCCAATATGGCTGACAGCTATTTTAGAATGGTACAATGAAAAGCATTGGCACAGGCAAGACAAATTGGCTTTGGAGATGCTTGTTAATATGTGCCCTGAGACTAAATACTCAGCAAAGAGGCAAGAAGTTAATACCTATGTCAGGATTATGATGATCGATGATCTCAAAGACAGCAAAAAACCATGGCTAGAAATGCTTGTATTAATCTGAACCACTCTCATTACCTTGAACATACTTCATATATTGGTTATAGCTCTTTTATACTAACCCAATAGAAATTAAAGAAGCTCCGGTTTCAATAGGAACAGTTCATCCCAAAGTACCAGGCCATGTCCCTTCCAAACATGAAAAAAAGTCTCATATGACTGGGCTTTTTGGATCTCAGTATTGAGATGCTGTTTGAATCCCTCAAGCAAGCAAGGGGGCCATGTCTGGCAAATCCAGTCTTTGGGACTTACTTGAGAAGCAAAAAAGTCATGGATGTAAATGTTTGAATTAATCTGAACCACTGTTAACTACTCTGGGTACATCCATACTCTCCGTTTTTAGATCTTTGTGCCATTAAAGAGAGGAGCCAACCATATGCAAATCAACCTTGGTCCTGCTCCAATAGTCCAGCACAGACTGCTGGGCTATTTTTTCAATTGCACAGACAAGCAAGAAAACCAGAGGCATGGAGTGCACGCAGAGTAATTACAGTAGTTCATATTAACTCAGCATTTTCATTCATTACATGTGAATGACCCTAAATGGTGTATGCATGCAGGGATGGGGCCTTACTGATTGTGCCACAGGGCTGAAACTACACCTCAGTGAGGAGGCCTGGCAAGACAGCAACTGGTCTGAATCTGCTTGTGTAGTCGTTCATAGGGGCCTTGGCCAATCACTTCAGACTGTGCTTCTCCTGCTGGAGCAGGATCAGAGCTAGCCTGAATGTGCTTGGTCCCTATTTACAGTATTCAAATGCACTAGGATGGCATTGATTACTTACCAGTGCTTCAGATAATTCAGCATTTTCAGCCATCACTTTTGTGTTGCCTAAGATCTTTATTGGCATAAATTAAGTACCAAAAAATAACAGCAAATACAGTGACATACAAGTCCAGCTTAAACCCATATTAAGATACAGATGCTGTTTGCAATACATGTACCAATACCACACAACACTAAATATAAGAAAGAGTGAAAAAGGAGGAGAGGCGTACAAAAATAAGCTATAGATGGAGAAAAGAAAAGAGATTAAAAGAAAAAGAAAAGAAGGGAGAAAGGGAGGAAGAACAGAAGGGAGGGAAGACAGAACTGCAAAGTAGGGAAGAGAGGGCGTGGAGATGGGCCATTCTGGTGAAACCCAAGTAAAGTAATGCTGGGTGGGAGGGTGAGGCGGGGTGTGCATTGACGGTGATGCGGTGGAATCAAGAGCAAAGGCAAATTAATGGGGGGAGGGGGCTCCTGCAAATTTGGGGGCCATGTGAGAAGTAAAATATCGGCTTTGTCCATTCAATTGTACAACTTTTCATAAGATATAGTCTTGTGCATTTCCGCCAGCCACTCCCCATGCGACAGCAGTTGTGGAGAACACCAATGTCACAGAATGCAGATCTTGACAGCTGTAAGGGCAGAAATGAGCAGGCAATGGGCATGGCGGGTCTGCTAAGAAAGGTCCAGTAAGTCTTGGAGGAGAATTAAGGGTCTGGAAGTGGCGAGACTCCACTGTTATCCTAAAGGGGTGAATGACAGGACAATCCAATAGGATATGAACTATATCACAGGGCGCATAATCGCATCGCTAGCAGGCAGAGTGAGGGAGCAGCCCTGCAACCTGAAGCCATGCCTGAATCCAGTGCCATCCGTGAAGAATCTTAAAAAGACTGAACTTCATCCGTGTCTCCCAGACTTCCCGTTCCAAGGCCTCCGAAAAATCTGCCCATCCTCCTCATCATATTCCACTTGTAGGTGAGCCTGCCAGGACATCCTGAGGCTAGCCTAGTGGCTGGGAGTAGAGGTGACCAATCAGGAGGTTGCAGAAAACGGACATCACGTCTTTAAACTAACCCTGCGTGTTTAGGAAAGAGAGCACCGCGGAACAGGGGATGATCCAGGGCTGGGGGCCCAGTTTGCTCAGCAGGCAATGATGCAATTGTGCATACCGCCATTGTTGATTACGCAACAAGCCTAGTTTGACCCCCATGTAAATAACAATATTGTTCCAGAGGGGAGCTTTGTCATGGAGATGCGCATCTACAGAAAAGAGCTTGTGAGCCTGTATCCAGGTGGCATACATGGCTTTTAGCATGAGGTTGGGGGACCCGGCAGCAACGGAGCCAGGAAGATAGAAGGCCTGTAGTCCCAACGGGGCCTCCTGGAGTCTGAGTTCGATTGCGGACCATAACAGTGGATCTTGGCCCTGGAGGTGCATGTACACCTTTTGTGCCAAATGTAAGGTTAGATAGTAATTCTCCACAAAGGGCGGGTCCGGTCTCCCTGCTGATCTATGGGCGATAAGCTTTCGAATCATCAGGCGAGGTCTCGATGAACCCCAGATGAAGGCCTTAATGATCGAGTCTATCTCACGGAGGGTCGAGAGGACTATTAATTGGGGAAGCATTCCCAACATGTACGGCTGGTGTGTTTCAAATGGTTAGTAGTATAAAGGGCCCTTTATACTACTATGGATCCTCCTGATTCAGAATGGAGCATATTGGTTACTGGACAAGAGTTATACAACATATAAAACCAAGCAGGTCCTTACTGGTTAAAGACGACCATCTGACATTAATGGAGACCATTTACCACCAGTTCCAAGATGCAACTGCAGTCAATTCGACTGGTATTTACTGCATCTCATTACAAGACTAATACCGTATTTCCTAACACAAGTGCCCAATAGAAACCATCTGTAACTTATCAAATAGAATTTCCATCATGGAAGCAGGTTTCACAATCTTGCATGAGAAACATATAATGAATTACAATGTAAGAGGGTAACAGGCAGCAGCTTCCACCTTGGGTTAATGTCTGTGAGACCTCAGAGCACTCAAAAGGTGATCTGACAACAGAACACTAAACTGGGAATGTATTCTTAACATATAACTGGCAAATGTATGAATAAGGAGCATTGAAACCTATGAAAAAGGACCTCTGGGCGCCTGCTCATGGTAAAGCGAGCCCATGAGTTCACAGACAACATATAAAGCAAACAATGACAAAAAGGAACAGATAAAACACCCACAGCAACACAGCACACAAACGTTGTTTCTTTAGAAAGGGAGATGAGTTTCCCCTCCTCGGCTGCTGCTCTGCTTTGTAAGAGTGTCCTTTGCTTGGTTTCTATGGAAACAAAAGAATTCACATACGCTGCATCCATTCTCCCAAAGGAGATGCTTCTTGATATTGCATTTTTTATTTGAATATAAATACTCTTAAACCAGGTCAGGTCTTACGCTGTGGAGCCCCTCAATGCGTTTTGTACAATCACTATTACCACGTGACCGGTCTGCGGTTTTCAAGGTCATTGGCTCAAGAGAATACAGTGAATCAAATCTGCTGTAACCTCTCGTCGCTTAAAAAAAATATAGAGATTCATTTTCAAACAAGATCCTATGTAGGCCCGCAAAAGAAATTGAAACACCAGTTAGAATTAGCAAAAATAAACTTTAGCCACTTCATCCGAATACACCTAGGGGCGCGCATGAGGGTTGATTCAATCTTATCTAAAGTTTGACGCTATTTCAAACTCACCAACTGTAGATCTGACATTTAGAGAGTCCATTTTGGTCCCAAAATTTGTGGATGGCTTCGGAGGTCGTGAAAGTGTATCTACTCCTGATTCTTTAGGACTGTTCTTTAAAATGTGAGAATATACCCAAAATTCTGTGTTCGTATTTTAATTCTGAAGTGAAGTGGGATTTTTGACTGGAATTCATTGCAGGGTGTAAAGTTACCAGTTCTACCCAGGTCGTATCAGAAGTATGAGGAAGTTGATCAAACTCTCTCTATGTGAGATTATGATGGAATTTCAGACAGAAACTTTTCAAATAAAAAGGCATACAGCACTTCAGAAAAGAACAGAAAAACACGCTATTGTTCAGGGCTTTCGCAGTAATTTAGTGTACTCCATAGGTGGCGCCCTAAGGCAACACCCCAACATGCATTTGCGGGTCACAGGTAGACCTGTCACTGATTTAAACGTGGTAAAACATATGGATAGAGTAGTGCACTATCACCAGATACGTTATAAAAATGCAATATATTATCTAGCATACTTATACATCCCCACATTGGTAACTGGCAACACCATGCGCATCTTTGACAGTGGTGGACTGCCACAAAGTAGTACGGGGGTGGTATAGAATTGTTTTTCTTCAAAAATGTCTTACCTTGCTCCTGGACCACCACCTTACCTCGCGTCGTCCTCATCTGTTCCTGCTTGAAGCAGGAATCACAAACAGGATCCTACAGCCAATCACAACGCTGCGATGCAGTGTTGTGATTGGCCTGAGCGCTGTGGTTCGGCGCTCAGACAGGCAGTAGGAGTCTGTGCATGTTCCTCTCCAGGCTGTGCATTACAAACAGGTGGGGAACATGCGAAGGGCGCATGACTGTTTGACCGGGCCAAGATGACCGGCCAAGCAGTCATGCCCACTTAGGTGGCCACCACTCCTGTGTCATAGCCAGGCCCGCCCCATAAGTCGGAAAAATTAAATAATAATTACATATTGTTATTATCATTTTCTTTTTCTTTTATCCACTGCTCAAACTGCAGTGGGTGACGCTCCTGTGCCTTAGCAGAGGAGCCACCGCTGATCATTGGTGCAAAATAGTAGTTTGAAATGTATAGTTGCCAAAAAAAAATGGAAAAATTGTGGAGGGCGCTATCCTGGTAACAAGGTTGGCATCAGCATACTGGGAAACACATTTGCTAAAGAACATTTAGAAAGTGATGCTATGACCTTCATGGAAAACCAGTTCATTATCTTTCTTTTAGCCTTCCTGTTACACTTACTATGTACCTTAGAGTACTGGAAACTATCATGCTAGAAATATTGATGGACATAATTTGGAGTTTGGAGGAGCAGGATCCCGAGAGGGATCCTGTTCCCCTAAACATGCTGTCACTCCCGACCTCCATTTCGTGATTGAGGAAGCACCAGGTTTAGAAAGACGGACAGTCAACTGGCTGCACCAGCATAAACTAACCTGGTGGCACGCCTGCCACTGGGATGCTAGGTCATAGCAACATTTCCTAAAAGTAGAGACATATCCATCCTTGCCCATCCATTAGCCCCTGTGCACCTAGGAAACTATTGAAGAAGTAAGGAAGAAACAAGCCTGTAATCTCAAAGGAGTTAAACAGTGCCTAAAGTCCCTTCCATCATGCCTGCCACTTTGGCCTCAAAGACACAACCTAGCCCCCAAGAGAATCTCCTAGAGAAAATTACTATGTATTGATAATAGAGATTCTCTGTCCAAAATCTCCCATTATTGTATACCAAGTGCCCCTTTGTAGCACTTGCTTCTCTCAGGGTAGTAAGGCAGAGCAGTCCAAGGCCTACTCAGGTGATTTCATTTGAGATGGTACCCAGACACGCAATAAACAACATCCAATAAATCATTGTCCAACCAGTGCCTTTACGTATCAAAAGAAAAAGTACTTTATTTTACACAGACTACTCAATACTATGTATTAATTCACAAATATTTACATGATGGCAGGTGAAAATACCCTCTTGACAGTTCACACCCATAACGACCCCTGAACCCTAAAACTACAATCCCCTCACATATACTAGACATCATTTGATGGGAAGTTGTAACCATCCAAGTGTTTACTGTTGGATATTTGCCCAGTTTGGAGGGTCACCCCAGATGTTTTCCTTCTGTAGCTGAACTTACTTTTGCTTGCAGTAGGACTCTGCATACTTTACTTCTGCTAATCAGTGGTGAACTGCTGGCGCTCTCCCTTCCACACCTGGTACAATTGGTATATACCTGATTGGCACACTTAATTTACTTATAAGATCTTAGTAGATTGTACTACCTGTACCCAGGGCCTGTAAGTTAAATGCAATCTGTGGCCTACGCCGACGACACCCAGCTGATCCTCTCCCTCACCAACGACCCCACCACCGCCAGAGCCAACCTGCACGAAGGGATGACAGACGTAGCCAAATGGATGTCGAACAGCCGCCTGAAACTGAACTCGGACAAGACGGAAGTCCTCATCCTGGGATCCTCACCCTCCGCCTGGGACGACTCCTGGTGGCCCCCCGCCCTGGGCAGCGCACCCAAACCAACAGACCACGCACGCAACCTGGGCTTCATCCTGGACACCTTCCTCTCCATGACCAGACAAGTCAACGCCGTCTCCTCGTCGTGCTTCAACATCCTGCGCATGCTACGTAAGATCTTCCGATGGATTCCCACCGAGACCAGGAAGACGGTCACCCAGGCCCTCGTCACCAGCCGTCTGGACTACGGCAACTCCCTCTACGCCGGAACCACCGCCAAACTCCAGAAGAGACTCCAGCGGATCCAGAACACCTCAGCACGACTCATCCTGGACATCCCCCGCCGCAGCCACATCTCCGGACACCTGAGAGACCTGCACTGGCTCCCGGTCAACAAGAGAATCACCTTCCGGCTCCTCACCCATGCACACAAAGCCCTACACAACCAAGGCCCAGGATACCTCAACAGCCGCCTCAACTTCTACGCTCCCAAACGCCAGCTTCGATCAACCAGCCACGCCCTCGCCGCTGTCCCCCGCATCCGAAGAGCCACCACAGGAGGAAGGTCCTTCTCCTACCTGGCCGCCAAGACTTGGAACTCCCTTCCGACCCACCTCCGCCTGACCCAAGACCACCTCGCCTTCAGGAAGCAGCTCAAGACCTGGCTGTTCGAGCAGTAGCGGACCCCCTCCCCCCAGCGCCTTGAGACCCTCCGGGTGAGTAGTGCGCTATATAAATGTTCTGATTGATTGATTGATTGGCCTGCAGCACTCATTGTGCCACTTACCATTTAAGTTCGCTAAAGCATGACCCGGACCTGCTATTACAGCCTGCCGTACAGTTTTGAACTGCCATTTTGGCCTGCCAAAACAAACCTTTTGCTAAGTCTAAACATTCCTTTTTAATACGAATAAGTGACCCATTCGGTAGGCCCTAAATGCTCAAAGAGCAGGGTGCATGGAATTTAAAAAGGAGAACATGTACCTTTTATGTTTTACATGTCCTGGCAGAGAAAAACCTCCAAAGTCTTTTTTAAGTGTGTCAAAGCTAGCCTACCATAGACTAATACGGGTTTACCTTGTTCCAATTAATAAGTTATTCATTTTGTTTGGGGGCAGCTAGAGTAAAACTTCTTACACTCATATTAATTGTAATTTTAAATCCTCCTTAATGGTAAGTTGGATTCTAAATTATTAATTTGGAAATTACATTTTAAGAAAGGTGTAATTTCCTTGCCAAATGTTTCTGCAGCCTTTCTGTGAGTGGTCAGCTGCCCCAAGGCTGTTAATGCCCCCCCCATACCCCACCGGGAAATGTGTGTTGGAGACAGAGAGTCCCCAAAGGGCCTTGGTGCAGAGCGTAGGGGGTCTTCCTGGCAGGTTGGCTGGGAAGAAGTTGTGCCATGCCTCGATTACACTTCTAGTGGATCTGCCACAGTGCACAAAACAGAACATGACACCCAGACTGTCCCACCTTTTGTTTCTCTAGCCAGGCTCGAGTCTCCAATACCTCTTATCGGATTTGTATCATACTTGTCATTTTGGTGTCATTTTGTTTAGTAAATTATGATCTATTTCTCGAATATGTTTTGAAATGTTATTGTTTGAAATGTTAACTTTATTACTGTTGTAGTACTGCAAAAATATTTACCATCATTGCTTCTAAAGTTAAGCCTGACTGCTTTGTGCCAAGCTACCAGAGGGTTATGTACCGGTTTATTTAGCAACTTTTGTGGTTCACCCTGACAAGCACTGTGATTATTATACTAGGTGGGTTCTTACACTCCTCAAGGAATACCCGGATTTCTCACAAAAAGATGTCACTTGAACCAATGCAGTACCATTAACACCACTAAGAAGGTGTCTCTATCCCTGTTGAAATACTTTTTTATAGGATAAGATGAGTTTTGCTTCTGATGGCATATTCCCATCACCAAGAGTGTTTATTTCAGACCTCCTGGCCTCTAAATTGTTATACATTTTGAGTAGCTAGATTTCTGCCGCTCACTCTCTGATGAAGAGAGCTCAGGACTTGTCTTTTTGCTCCTTACACAGGACCATCTCCTGTCTGGGCACCTGGCACTTCTCCTGGGCCTGGGCTCTTCCTCAACATTAACCCAAGACTGCAAGGCAGAGTGTCCTCCCTGTCTGCACCTTCCAGGTAGCTCAGACTCCTATTTGCTTTTATC
This sequence comes from Lissotriton helveticus, assembly GCF_964261635.1. Classification (NCBI taxonomy): domain Eukaryota; kingdom Metazoa; phylum Chordata; class Amphibia; order Caudata; family Salamandridae; genus Lissotriton; species Lissotriton helveticus. The sequence continues at coordinate 460,544,868 of NC_136073.1, forward strand.
AGGGCTCGTGGGTTAGCAAAAATGAGTGGCCTCTACTTCTGAGGGACACAGCCCTCCAGGACCAGTTCACAGAAGATCCAGGGGAACCTTCTAGGGTAACCCTATCAAGTTCTTCTCACTACTGTCCCCCAGACAGTGAGTGGAAGGCAGCGCCATTAGACCTAAAGAAACAATTCCCAGTCTCTGAGTGCTAGCTGAAGTCCAAAAGTCCAGGAGTCCATCTCTGTAAGAGTCAAGAGTCTTATCTCTTCCAGCTGGGTATTCCTCCCACGTCACTTTCCCCAGTCGAGACTGTTCTCAAAAGTCTCTCCTTTGTGCAGAGGTTTTTAGGTTGGGGTGAGGGTGAAAAGTTGCAGAAGCTAGGCACGTCTGTCAAGAACTAGGGTGTCCCAAATCTCCTGCACATCATTTTGGGAATTTGCAAGATGGCACCATCAAGTGGTCCATTGAAAGACCTTTGCTGAGAGCCTAATCTCCACCCCTAATTGCCACAGCTGCCTGGTCCCTTCCCTCCGAAACTTCAAAGGGCAGTGTTAGACCTTGCATAATTGGCGTGCATTTCCCCTGTATCTTTGCCTTGGTCTCCTGTGTTTTTGCTGTGTGTTGGACTCCGTTTTGCTGGTCTAGATGCTTTGGGCACTTTGCTACTGCTGTTCAGTGCCAACGTGCAAGTGCTCCCTTTGTAAAATGTTGTTATGTATTGGTGTTTCCATGATTGGCTGATTTTGTTTACTAGTCAGTCCCTAGTACAGTGCACTGTGTGTGCCCAGGGCCTGTAAATCTAATGCTGCTAGAGGGCTGCAGCACTGATTGTGCCCCACATAAGCAGCCTGTAAATGTAACTCTGGCCTGCCATTGCAGAGCCTGTGTGCAGTCTGGTACTGCCATGTCGATCTGGCAAGTGTACCCACTTGCCAGGCCGTAACCTTCCCTTCTCTTACATGTCAGTCACCCCTAAGGTAGGCCCAAGGTACCCCTGGGGCAGGGTGCAGTGTATGTGAAAGGTAGGATATGCCCTGGTATGTGTGGCATGTCTTGATAATGAATTGCTGCTAATTTTGTTTTTCACTATTGCAAGTCTACCCATAGGATAGAATGATGAGTTTGTTTATAACATCTTATAAACCGAACTACCCCTGGGAACAAAGTACGAAAATAAAGTTTAGTAGGCCTGAACTCAGAATGTTAAAATGCATCTTTCAGAGAGGGTGGTTTTTAGGTCTCGCCTTTTCCATTCCGCAGGAATGGATTGGAGAGAATTCTAGTGGTCAAAATACTCGTCAAATTATGGCTTTTTCGGTGCGGTTTTCTTCGAGTTCACATGGCCACAGGCACGCGCTTTTGGGCCATAAACTTTTTTTTCACGAGCTTTTGTTGTTTTTCATTGGCTCTTCACTTTGTCCATGCCTCATTGAAGCTGCTCCCTCCGCCCACCTTCTCTCTGTCCTGCGCGTGCCTCTTGCTTATCTCACCGTAGCACGACAACATTCAGACGTGCACTCTTTCCAAGCATACCCCCCCCTGCCTTTAACTCGCGGAAACACGCACACTAAACACAAACAGCCCACAGACTCTCTCCCATTCATGCACGGCAACACGCACACATCGACAACATTCAGACGTGCACTCTTTCCAAGCATACCCCCCTGCCTTTAATTCGCGGAAACACACACACTAAACACAAACAGCCCACAGACTCTCTCCCATTCACGCACGGCAACACGCACACGTCGACAACATTCAGACGTGCACTCTTTCCAAGCATACCCCCCCTGCTTTTCACTTGCGGAAACACGCACACCAAACACAAACAGCCTACAGACTCTCTCCCATGCACGCACGGCAACACGCACACCAAACAAAAACAGAAATAACAAGGAACAGCAATCCATGCAGTTATTCAAGGACAGAAGTCTGAGGATAACTAGCACCAAGACAGGTAATAGACTGTGACCGACACAACTGCAAAAATTATTCACGCACGGCAACACGCACACGTCGACAACATTCAGACGTGCACTCTTTCCAAGCATACCCCCCCGCCTTTAACTCGTGGAAACACGCACACTAAACACAAACAGCCCACAGACTCTCTCCCATTCACGCACGGCAACACGCACACGTCGACAACATTCAGATGTGCACTCTTTCCAAGCATACCCCCCCTGCTTTTCACTCACAGAAACACGCACACCAAACACAAACAGCCTACAGACTCTCTCTCATTCACGCACGGCAACACGCACACCAAACACAAACAGCCCACAGGGAGCATAAGACCAGCACACGTGGTAGTAATGAAAACTATACAGAGTCCAGCCGCTGCGCATCAAATTCGATCTTTTGGGACTCACATGTAGCTTACGTTACGAGCAAGATGGCTACCGGCGTTCATCCAGCCTATCAGTGCCACGCATCGAAAGCCCCCGTGTCCCTATTACCCAGAAGCCCAGCACCATACAGAGACACAGGACAGCTGGCACTCTCCTAGATGTCCATGCTCTACAAATCGGGACACTAACGATTAATGTATTTTTGGTCAGAGGAGTTAAAACACCCTTTTGTGTCTGCAAATAAATCATCATTTTGGGACAGAAATAACAAGGAACACCAATCCATGCAGTTATTCAAGGACAGAGGTCTGAGGATAACTAGCACCAAGACAGGTAATTGACTGTGACCGGCACAACTGCAAAAATTATTCACGCACGGCAACACGCACACGTCGACAACATTCAGACGTGCACTCTTTCCAAGCATACCCCCTGCCTTTAAATCGTGGAAACACGCACACTAAACACAAACAGCCCACAGACTCTCTCCCATTCACGCACGGCAACACGCACACGTCGCCAACATTCAGACGTGCACTCTTTCCAAGCATACCCCCCTGCTTTTCACTCGCCGAAACACGCACATCAAACACAAACAGCCTACAGACTCTCTCCCATTCACGCACGGCAACACGCACACCAAACACAAACAACCCACAGGGAGAATAAGACCAGCACATGTGGTAGTAATGAAAACTATACAGAGTCCAGCCACTGCGCACCAAATTCGATCTTTTGGGACTCACATGTAGCTTACGTTACGAGCAAGATGGCTACCGGCGTTCATCCAGCCTATCAGTGCCACGCATCGAAAGCCCCTGTGTCCCTATTACCCAGAAGCCCAGCACCATGCAGAGACACAGGAAAGCTGGCACTCTCCTAGATGTCCATGCTCTATCCGCACCACCACAGCATCAAGCCATGCAAAAATTCAACAACAACTATTTATAAAATCTTCGCTCAATGTTTCAAACTTTATTACAAATGCCACAAAAAAAATTAAGATTTCACTTCTAATCTTAGGTATTCTCCAAACAAAACAAGCATTGGCATTGCCAATAGGTCTCGCTTGTGGGACCTTATAAGTATTTAGTTTTGCAGCACAATATGATGAGTGGCGTTGCGTGTGTGAGTGGCGTTGCGTGTGTGAGTGGCGTTGCGTGTGTGAGTGGGGTTGCGTCGATGAGTGGGGTTGCGTCGATGAGTGGGGTTGCGTGGATGAGTTGCATTGCGTGTGTGAGTGGCGTTGCGTGTGTGAGTGGCGTTGCGTGTGTGAGTGGTGTTGCGTGTGTGAGTGGTGTTGCGTGTGTGAGTGGCATTGCGTGTGTGAGTGGCGTTGTATGTGTGAGTGGCGTTGCATGTGTGAGTGGCGTTGCATGTGTGAGTGGCGTTGCATGTGTGAGTGGCGTTGCGTGTGTGAGTGGCGTTGCGTGGATGAGTTGCGTTGCGTGTGTGAGTGGCGTTGCGTGTGTGAGTGGCGTTGCGTGTGTGAGTGGCGTTGCGTGTGTGAGTGGCGTTGTGTGTGTGAGTGGCGTTGCGTGTGTGAGTGGCATTGCATGTGTGAGTGGCGTTGCGTGTGTGAGTGGTGTTGCGTGTGTGAGTGGCGTTGCGTGTGTGAGTGGCGTTGCGTGTGTGAGTGGCGTTGCATGTGTGAGTGGCGTTGCGTGTGTGAGAGGCGTGTGTGAGTGGCGTGTGTGAGTGGCATTGCGTGTGTGAGTGGCGTTGCGTGTGTGAGTGGCGTTGCATGTGTGAGTGGCGTTGCGTGTGTGAGTGGCGTTGCGTTTGTGAGTGGCGTTGCGTGTGTGAGTGGCGTTGCGTGTGTGAGTGGCGTTGCGTGTGTGAGTGCCATTGCGTCGATGAGTTGCGTTGCGTGTGTGAGTGGTGTTGCGTGTGTGAGTAGCGTTGCATGTGTGAGTGGCGTTGCGTGTGTGAGTGGCGTTGCGTGTGTGAGTGGCGTTGCGTGTGTGAGTGGCGTTGCGTGTGTGAGTGGCGTTGCATGTGTGAGTGGCGTTGCGTCGATGAGTGGCGTTGCATGTGTGAGTGGCGTTGCGTGTGTGAGTGGCGTTGCGTGTGTGAGTGGCGTTGCGTGTGTGAGTGGCGTTGCGTGTGTGAGTGGCGTTGAGTCGATGAGTGGCGTTGCATCGATGAGTGGGGTTGCGTCGATGAGTGGGGTTGCGTCGATGAGTGGGGTTGCGTGTGTGAGTGGCGTTGCGTGTGGGAGTGGCGTTGCGTGTGTAAGTGGCGTTGCGTGTGTGAGTGGCCTTGCGTGTGTGAGTGGCGTTGCGTGCGTGAGTGGCGTTGCGTGTGTGAGTGGCGTTGCGTGTGTGAGTGGTGTTGCGTGTGTGAGTGGCGTTGCGTGTGTGAGTGGCGTTGCGTGTGTGAGTGGCGTTGCGTGTGTGAGTGGCGTTGCGTGTGTGAGTGGCGTTGCGTGTGTGAGTGGCGTTGCGTCGATGAGTTGCGTTGCGTGTGTGAGTGGCGTTGCGTGTGTAAGTAGCGTTGCGTGTGTGAGTGGCGTTGCATGTGTGAGTGGCGTTGCGTGTGTGAGTGGCGTTGCATGTGTGAGTGGCGTTGCGTGTGTGAGTGGCGTTGCGTGTGTGAGTGGCGTTGCGTGTGTGAGTGGCGTTGCGTGTGTGAGTGGCATTGCGTCGATGAGTGGCGTTGCATGTGTGAGTGGCGTTGCGTGTGTGAGTGGCGTTGCGTGTGTGAGTGGCGTTGCGTTGATGAGTGGGGTTGCGTGGATGAGTTGCGTTGCGTGTGTGAGTGGCGTTGCGTGTGTGAGTGGCGTTGCGTGTGCGAATGGCGTTGCGTGTGTGAGTGGTGTTGCGTCGATGAGTGGGGTTGCGTGGATGAGTTGCGTTGCGTGTGTGAGTGGCGTTGCATGTGTGTGAGTGGCGTTGCGTGTGTGAGTGGCGTTGCGTGTTTGAGTGGCGTTGCGTGTGTGAGTGGCGTTGCGTGTGTGAGTGGCCTTGCGTGTGTGAGTGGCGTTGTGTGTGTGAGTGGCGTGTGTGAGTGGCGTGTGTGAGTGGCGTTGCGTGTGTGAGTGGCGTTGCATCGGTGAGTGGGGTTGCGTGGATGAGTGGCGTTGCGTGTGTGAGTGGCATTGCGTGTATGAGTGGCATTGCGTGTGTGAGTGGCGTTGCGTGTGTGAGTGGCGTTGCGTGTGTGAGTGGCGTTGCGTGTGTGAGTGGCGTTGCGTGTGTCAGTGGCGTTGCGTGTGTGAGTGGCGTTGCGTGTGTGAGTGGCGTTGCGTCGATGAGTGGGGTTGCGTGGATGAGTGGCGTTGCGTGTGTGAGTGGCATTGCGTGTATGAGTGGCATTGCGTGTGTGAGTGGCGTTGCGTGTGTGAGTGGCGTTGCGTGTGTGAGTGGCATTGCGTGTGTGAGTGGCGTTGCGTGTGTCAGTGGCATTGCGTGTGTGAGTGGCGTTGTGTGTGTGAGTGGCGTTGCGTGTGTGAGTCGCGTTGCGTCGATGAGTGGCGTTGCGTCGATGAGTGGGGTTGCGTCGATGAGTGGGGTTGCGTCGATGAGTGGGGTTGCGTCGATGAGTGGGGTTGCGTGGGTGAGTGGCGTTGCATGTGTGAGTGGCATTGCGTGTGTGAGTGGCGTTGCATGTGTGAGTGGCGTTGCGTGTGTGAGTGGCGTTGCGTGTGTGAGTGGCGTTGCGTGTGTGAGTGGCGTTGCATGTGTGAGTGGCGTTGCATGTGTGAGTGGCGTTGCGTGTGTGAGTGGCGTTGCGTGTGTGAGTGGCGTTGCGTGTGTGAGTGGCGTTGCGTGTGTGAGTCGTGTTGCGTGGATGAGTGGGGTTGCGTGGATGAGTGGCGTTGCGTGTGTGAGTGGCGTTGCGTGTGTGAGTGGCGTTGCGTGTGTGAGTGGCGTTGCGTGTGTGAGTGGCGTTGCGTGTGTGAGTGGCGTTGCGTGTGTGAGTGGCGTTGCGTGTGTGAGTGGCGTTGAATAGAGTGAATTGTCCATTCAACGCCACTCACACATTCTTGAACAGGGCGTGGGGTGCACCAGGCGCAAAGCAAGCTGTAGAAGTTGCTGCATCACTGGCGCACAGCCTTTCAGACCTTAAAAAGAAACCGTGGGGGGTTGGGGTGGGAAATCATAGGCATAATGACGAGTACCGCCTAAGAAGGCACTCTTCCATCAGAGACGAGCACGCATCAAATCAAGAAGACCCGGGGCACATGATGCGTGCCAAGTCACAAAGCATCATCTAATATTTCGACCAGGAATGGAAGCTGCTTAGGTAAGAAAAACATGCATCATCGTAGAGAAATGTGAAACGTCCTCCAGCCCCGTCCCTTCCTAATAATGTAGCATGTAATGGGGCCTAAACACAGTATGAACAAAGAGTGCAGGCACTGATAATACAAGAGAAATAATCTTGGAATATATGCTGTACTTACGTAAAAAATGTTTTTCTAGTAAGGCAATTTCCAAGTGGCCTTTGATCTCATTTAACCGGTCGGAGTCCATCCTATTAAAGTCAGCTAATGCAGAAGAAGCCATGAGGAGGAAGCTGGCTGGGGAGGGGGAGGAGAAATCCATGGAAGGCGGGGTGCGGGGAGAGAGGGGAGGACGAGGCGGATCCGCCTGGATGTCTGCTGCGCCTCCGTGTAAAAGGCGAGAGAATAATTAGGGGAGGAGAAGCCGAGAAGCCGCAGAGCGCACGCTGGGCGAAGCCCTTTGATGTGCTCTGCGGCAAGATGCAATTAGGAGGGAGGGAGGCTGATGCGCGTTCGTGTTGATCACGTGGTTCACGTGAACTTCGTGAAAACGCCAGCAAAAAAGCTGGTGGTTTCACGAGCAGTTTGCAGACTTGAATTCTCGCTCCGCTCGATGCGCTTGCGCGCATTGATAGGTGCGAGACCTAAAAAACACTGAACATAATATTCACAAAAGGTATTTAGGAAAGTTTACAATATTGCCATTATACATTTATTAATAACTTTTATTTCAATATTTATTAATTAACAAAAAAAGACATTTATATTAGTAAGATATATACATCTAAGTCACGTAAATACAAAACATGTGGCATTACAAATGCTATAAGTGTCACATTTGCTAAAGTTAAAAGTATTGGCATTGTAAATCACAAAACATAAATATAAAATGTAATTTACAAAACCAATAGCTCCAACTTTCCCACTGCGAGGTCTATTGGCAACGCCAGTGCTTGTTACATTCTGAGTTTAAAAATACCACTTTTAGAAAGTAGGTATTTTCTTGCTTAGCCAACCAGTATGCCGCTGCCTGGTTTGTGTATTGCATGTCTGGATTTTGGATGACAAGGCCTGGGGAGGAGCAGTGGCTCCAGAGAGCCTGATGAGTCAGGGCTAGGATGAATAGACCTGGGCTGCATTTAGAGCAGGGGGAGGAGATTTCCTTTCACCTGAATGGGCCTGGTCTGCCTTCAACAATGCTATCTCCATCTTCTACCAGGAAGCTGCACCAGTGAGGACAAAACTGGTTTTGGCTGGATACAGACACTCTCTCCCTTCAGAGAACAAAGGATTTTTGTGTATAAAAAAAGGGGCCCAGACTTTTATATCACTTCTGGAAATCAAGAGGAACCTTTGCCAAGGAGAAGAGCCAGAGAAACCAAGGAAAGGTTGAGGAAAAGATATCTAAGGACTTGAAACTGAGTTTGCCTCCTGTTCGAAGTCTCAGTGACACAAAGACTTCACCACCAGCTCCCCTGAACTGCCTTGCTGGGAGTTCTGACCTGCAAAGAGGTGCCTGCTGTTGTTTTGGGCCTCTATAGAACTGTTTGCTGCTGGGAGCTGGAAAAGTAATACAACTTTGAAGAAGAGAGACTCATCTGCACCTGTTTCCGACCCATCGCCAAAGAAATCGTTGCAGCACCTGCCGCGGCTTGAGAAATCGCTGCACGCCGCATCGAGTGCACCAATCTCCGAAGTCTTAGATCACCTGACCAATTTTGACGCAAGGACTGCTGTGCGGCTGCAAGAATTCACGGATCATCCTGGATCGTCGCTTCGCATCTAGGCACCAAGTTTGTTGCATCGTCGGAGGATGCAGTAAGAAACCGACGCATCACCTCCCCACACAGTAAGAAACAGACGCATCACATCCTCTTTGTTAAGGAACCGACGCATCAAGTCATATTTTTATTACTGTATTGTGGATTTTTGTTGTTTTGGTCTTGTTTGGTTTAGATAACGATTACTTATTTTTCTAAACTGGTGTGGTGTCCACTTGTAGTGTTTTCACTGTGTTACTGTATGTGTTCACAAATGCTTTACATGCTACCTCTGAGATTAGCCTGTCTGCTCCTGCCAAGCTACCTAGGGGTGAGCAGGGGTTATTTTAGAAGTGTATCCTCTTTACCCTGACTAGAAGCAAGGGTCCCTTTTTGGAAAAAGGTACCTACCTCTGCCAACTAGAGACCCCCATTCTAACAGGCAGGCTCTTCTGTGACTGGCTCCAGATATCTGTTTACCTTTCTTTGTTTCTGTGGGATTGACCCTTCCCAGGCAATTTGCAATGGGAAAAGTAATTACCACATGCTGATTCTTTTCCACTCTCACAGAAGAAGGTCTTATTACTGACAAATGGCCCTATTGGGTGGAGAGGCCTTTGATCTTCTAGCTGGCCAACAGAGTAATTACCTTGACCTAGCAGGGTGATTCAAAGGTGAGAATCTAATTAGAAACTGACTGACGGCAAAATAGATAAATCGTGAATTGTTACAAGGAGTGCAGATAAGTGGAAATTAATGGCAGACCTGCATTTGGGATAGGAGTTTACCATAATATTGGTGCAATAACTGAGTCACTGAGCCTAACTATAGCAAATCTGTAGCTTGGTACAGATTTTACCGATAGAGTACAATAAAGTTAAGCTCGCCCACTTTTCGGTAACCACAACAGGGGATCAAATGGGGCAGAGACCATTTCTCACAGACCTTATAAGAAAAATATTCTGGTCTGACCTAAATGATAAATTAAGACTACAAATGGGTCTTATAGGGCATTTATGAAAAATTTTCCATCCAGCAGGAAATACTTTTCTATATTGATGTATCACACAACATTACCTGCTCTTGTTTTTATTGGAACCTCACAAAACTGTATTATATTGTGTGGCAATGCACTGTAGCCTTTCAAAAGTGCTTCCTTTTCTGCCCCTAGTGGAGGACCCAAAGTGCTTTCTAATTGGTATAGCAAGTAGCTAATCTGTTTGTACAGCATAGTTGGAGAAGGGTGTAAGTTGAGATGTCACATAGGAGTGGTGCATTTCCAAAATAGATGCTCTGGTGAAAATTCTTGTCTTTCAGTTACCAGTGGTTTCAATTTGGTACCGTTGCATGAATGAGTTTGGACTACAAGTACACTGGGATGGAGTTGTATCTCAAAAATGGTTCATTTCCTTTGGTATGTTTATGTAACAGAATTTCACTTGTAAAAAAAACGATAGCATGTATAGCTCAATGTACACAAACTCTCAGGAACCAAGTGATCAAATCTCAGCAGATTGACCTAGCTTTTCACTCTTGTGAGTTTGAAAAAAAATGTAACATTGAGTTGGAGGAAAAAAAATTAGATACACCTTTTTTTAAAGTTTTTGATACAGATGAAAATACTGCCATGCACTACTTACCTTTGATAGAATAAGGCCTGTTTTTAGTTGTTTCAAAAACCTCAATCAAATGTTATTTAGGAAGGTTAATTTCAACCATATATGTGTACATTAATGTATAATATTTCATAAAACTGTAGACAGGCGAAGAATGCCAACTTGAATCTAGCAATAGTTTTGTTTTGTGTTGTCAGGTTGCTTCCGCGTGTCTCGCTTAGAAAGATTTGCCAATTGAATTAAAAAAGAATAACATTTTTTATGCACAGTGCTAACACAGCAGGAGCTCTGACTGCCCCAAAGGCTTCATCTTGGGTCCCCTTGGAAGGTGGGGGCCCTGAACTATTTCCCACTTTACCCATGCCTTATAACGTCACTGGGCGGGTATGCCCAGGTGTGGACCCAATGCTCGCTGCGCAGGGGAACTCAAGCTATTCTTCACTGATGAGTCCTTATTAGGCTGAAACCAACCTGGGGTTGCTTGTGTCCTCATGGGGGATGCCTGGCTTGGCAGGTTAGGTTGGACTCTACTGAATGTAACAGGATCAAGAGTTATTAGTACGTACCTGCATCTGGTGTGGACAGTGGCCGAAAGTAGATGAACCAAAATGCGCATCATTTTGAGGCACGGGAGCGGTGACAGTTATCCCGGTGTACGAAACTGCAACCGGGGTACTGACCCAGTTGTCTGCAATGGTAGGCACGGTCAGATGATAGCTGACCCAACACCCTCATCACAATAGCAAACAAGGTACATTCTCAATGATGCTAGCCTCAAACATTACAAAAACTTTACTCTAGAAAGACCAAAGAAATTCCCCAAGAAAAACTAAACGTTTGCCATTGCCCTCACCACAAAAACCTATGAAATTCCCTAAAAAACAATGTTGGGAGGGAGTAAAGTTTGACTAATACGCTGACAACAACTATGCCATAATCCTTAAAAAATCAAGAAATTAAATTGCTAACGTATACCCAAACTATCTTGTTTCACACCAAGACAAACACTTAACCGTATCTCCTACCGCTAACCATCGTACCCCAAAATACACCTATTCAGAGTTATCCTCTCTAAGGAGGATCATCTTCATGCATTCATTAAGCCATGAAAATGTACGGATATATAGATACAAGAATAATGTTTTCTTTACTTCTTTGAAGTCATGTATATTATTATATTAATATGTATTTTAGGATTTATGAATGTAGGTTTTTGGACTGCATAAAGATGATGTTATTTCGAGAGGATGCTTTGGATTAGATGTGTTTTAGTGTAATAGGGGCATGCATGGGTGGGAGACAGGAGTAAGTGAGGATCCTGGTGGTGAAGTCATGGTGTATCGTAACTTTTGAACTTTTTGTCATTTTGGTTGTTACGGCGTTCCTATTTTACCACATTACAAAAATGTGAGTCCGACAAATATCGCCTTTTGGGGTAATTGTTTTTATAGCCGTGAAAATGCGGTCCATATTGATATGCTTTGCAAGATTGTATTCATTACCTCATTTATCACCTTGTGCCAGTTAATGGGGGTCGAGAGGCAGCACTTCCTAATCTTGAGGTTTTCTCGTGTATTTAAGGCACTCGGTGAAAAAATGCACGAGGATATAAACTCATAAAAAAAAGAAAAGACATTGATCTATGAAAATAATTAATTAAAACTGAATGTAACATTAGAAATGGTGTAATTTAAAAACATTTCATTTGTGTTGAGGCTTACCTGGATCAGATGGGGAACCCTTGGCCACCCCAGACCACACCCACAGCAAAGATTTCCTGTAGGGTGTATCCCCTCATCCCATATGCAATCCCTTGGGATAGAGACAGGCCAAGCTCAGTCCAGACGTCCTTAACCACAGAGAGAAATGTCATAGGAGGAGGAAGGCCCTGATGCAACTAGGTAACGAACAACATCATACCTTGAAATGGTTTTGAAGGGAGATTCCCCCTTGTTCCAAGTTAGTTGTACTTTCATGGCACAAGTGGGTTCATCAGAAAGAAAAACAGACCAGCAAAGTTAACACATATATGGGCTAGATGTAGGTAATCACAATTTACCGATTCTTAAATACAGAATTTTACCGATTCGCTATTTAAGAATCGGTAAATATGATGTAGGTAATAAATCGGTAAAATTTACAGATTTGGTAATAATACTTATTTAAACCGATTCGGTAATGAGGAATACCTTCCCATTCATTCCTATGGGCCTGGAGGCAGCTGCCACGCCCTCTGGCACAACGTCCTTGTCTGTTTGACCCATGAGAATAGTAAACACCTCCCTTGAATCTCTGCCTGATCCACTTCGCCCTCAGCAGTCCTTGGAGCTACGTTCAGTAACCAAAGTGTACCCCCTTGTATTGCCTCAATTATATCGAACAAGGCTGGCCTAAGCTGTTTTCATGGCTTATGTCCTCCATTGCCTCGGCTGTCACATAATGCAATTGCTTTGCAGTGTACCTTGAAAACCCGACCATGAACCCATGAGTGTCCTGTCCAAATGCATTAATTTACTTTTTTGCCAGATTTTGTTTATAAATACTTTTGTTCAGGAACTGAAAATACTTAATTTTGTTCCTCTTTTTAGGGCAGGCTTGGCAGCACAGTAGTCTGTCGACCTATTGTTACCAATTCTTTATAATGCACATAAAGTGTGCTTTGGCTCCTCCTAGGGGAGTATTACCCTATATTCTCATGATAGTGGTTGTTTAGTGTATCATTTTACCTCCTATAGAGTGCAGCTGGTGCAATGCCCAAGGGACTACAGCTCAAAACCGTATTTCTTTCAGTGACACAGATACACAGAGGTGCTTTGGATCAACCCTCTTCTGCTATTGGTCTGCTTATATCCATTGTCCGGCATTGAGTTAGCCCACTTCAGCTATTACTCTATGAGCAACAACATTTGTCTATCATATGTGTACTTCCACCTGAAAATCGGTGTGTTTCTGTGCCATGTTCAATGGGCTAGTACTTTAGCTCCCCTGTAGGTCCCAGTTCACTTATTTCCTTCTCCTTTTTTTATTTTTCATTTTTACAGTAAACTAAATGTCTCTGAACTGTGCTAATGGACTGCATACTGGCGGCTCATTTAATCTTCAGTGCATCTCATTCGGCATGGATACTGCCTCTAAATCAGGCTATTATTATGGGATTGTACGGTCCATAGAGACTCTTTTTTTACCATTCCAATATGGCCAAGAAGTTGGTGCTAAAGGCGGAGGCCATCCTGGAACTTTAAAACAACGATACACAATGTACAATACTATTGTTAAACACCCACCCACGTCTGGGCATACCTGGCGCACTTAGGGCAAGTAAGCAAAAGACACACAATTGATGGACGGAATGCAGAACAAATCAAAACATTCACCCCCAGTCAAGACATCTGGGTTAAATCCATCATTATTTTGCTCTCCATGCCACCCCAGTTTAGACCTGGCCATATGCAACTCAGTCTTGACCCTGTGCCTCATGGGAACAGTCCAGCCCGAACTGCCAAGCCAGGTCCTCCCTGGACCGGAAATAAGCATACTAGGACAGGTTTCGGGGTTTCACCCCTCTTCAGCCAGGATAGCTTGATTCCAGTGGCACAGTGAGTGCAGGACCCACGTCTGGGCGAGAAACCAAAAGACACACAATTGATGGACGGAATGCAGAACAAATCAAAACATTCACCCCCAGTCAAGAGATATGGGTTAAATCCATCATTCTTTTGCTCACCATGCCACCCCAGTTTAGACCTGGCCATATGCAAATCAGTCTTGACCCTGTGCCTCATGGGAACAGTCCAGCCCGAAAAGCCAAGCCAGGTCCTCCCTGGACTGGAAACAAACATACTAGGACTGGTTTCGGGGTTTCACCCCTCTTCAGTCAGGATAGCTTGATTCCAGTGGCACAGTGAGCCCAGGACCCACGTCTGGGCATACCTGGCACACTTGGGGCGAGAAACCAAAAGACACACAATTGATGGACGGAATGCAGAACAAATCAAAACATTCACCCCCAGTCAAGAGATCTGGGTTAAATCCATCATTCTTTTGCTCACCATGCCAACCCAGTTTAGACCTGGCCATATGCAAATCAGTCTTGACCCTGTGCTTCATGGGAACAGTCCAGCCCGAACTGCCAAGCCAGGCCCTCCCTGGACCAGAAACAAGCATACTAGGATCGGTTTCGGGGTTTCACCCTCTTCAGGGGGCAGCATGTTTTCTTTTCTCTACTTTTGTTCTTTGAATTGATCTTGAATGTGTTTGGACCATGTTTGTGTGTGTGTGTTTTATTGTCGTTATGTAGGTAGATGAATGCAAGAATAAGTCAGTTGAATGTATGCATGATCCATTGCTACTGCCTCGTGATGGCCAGTGCATCAGGAGTCCCTTGGAGCACAAAGCCCAGAGGAGGTCAGGATGCTCTTTAGCTGAAATAGAGTATGAAGGATAAAGGTGCATTAAGGGGAGTTTAGATTTAGATACTCACAATTATCACAAGTGCTGGCAAGCCATGCTAGGCTCATATTCCTGTCTCCCCACACATTACCTCCCACGTCAAGGACAATGGAGTGCAGACATCAAGAGAGGTCCTTGTGCCTCTTCACAAGCAACAGACTACCCCTAAAGGCAAGGCCAATTAAGTGTCGCACACTGTGAGCCCGTGGGCGTTTCTGCATGTACCCAAGCACCCTCAGAGGTGAGGACAACTCAATTTTCTCCTCCAACAAACTGAATGAAACCATATAGGTGAATTGGGGCCATTTTGCCCATACAAAGATAAATCCCTGTAAACTGCAGAATATACATGGCTTCCTGATGAAGGTGCATCGCCGAAACGCGCGTAGGACACAGATTTTCAAGAGCCATGCAACATATGACTGTCCTTTAATGAAATAAATTAATTTGTCTTGTATAAATCCATGTTTCCTCTCTCAGAAAAATATATAAATCTTGTTTGATACTCTTAGATACTGTGTACTAAAGGGTATTTTGTAAATGTATTAGCATGCCTGAATATTTACTTTAGGTAACATGGACTCTCAATGTAGTTGAATGTATTAAAACCATCTTTATTGTGCCCATTGTATAATTGCATTTAAGGAGACAATGTTTTTATCTATTTTCTTCTTTTTTCTACTCAAAATAAGATAAAAGGATCTATATAAATAATAAAAAGATATATTTTTGATAGCTCAAACATGGGTGGTTATATACTGTTTATGTAAATATTAAGGTCTACTTTTGAAATTAATTTCCTAAATGTTTTGTTTTCACTCAACTGCAGAATGTGGACCACGTGTTTCAAAAGAAGAGCTCTCGAGCCCCCCAATGCCAAAGAAATAGGACAAACCGAGCCCAGAGTACATATCTGCCGGAAGAACTGAGAAAGATCTCAGACACTGCGGACACTTTTGCATCTCATTATCAAAACACTGTAAATTGGCTACTATCTTACTGTAATGCTACATGAGACAGATTCAGAACGCACATAGGGCCAGATGTAGGTAGGCTTTTACCGGTCGGTGACGGCCGAAATGGGCCGTTACCGACCGGTAAAAGCCTTTTCCTATGTAGGAGGCTATTTTACAGATTCGGCAAATAACGAATCGGTATTTACCGATTCGGTAAATAACGAATCGGTATTTACCGAATCATCATTTACCGATTCGGTATTTACCGAATCGGTAAATGAGATGTAGGAAGCACTGTAAACAGTGCTTCTGGGCTTTAAGAATTCATTTTTTACCACCAAATATTAGTTGGTGGAAAATAAGGAATTCCTATGTAAATGCATAAATGTGCATTTACACCTGTGCCATGTGACAGACATACATGCCCTTAGGGCATGTATGTATACCACATGTGCACACCAGCACTAATCAGGGGTGCAACAGGGTGTCAAAGTGACACCCTGCCACCCTTGAATTTTTCCAGGCCCATAGGAATGAATGGCAAATACCGATTCGGTAATTGACATTCATTCCTATGGGCCTCCAGGCCCAAAGGAATGAATGGCAAATACCGAATTAGGTTACCGATTCGGTAAATACCGAATCTTAACGATTCGGTATTTTTTACCGATTAATTACCTACATAGGATTTACCGAGTCTGAAATACCGAATCGGTAAAATTCTGTATTTTAGAATCGGTAAAACCTATTTACCTACATCTAGCCCATAGTTTCATGAGCAAAGAAGGCAATCCAAAGTGTTTGGAGACCGCTATACAAAATCTTACATATTTTTTTCTTTTAATTCAAATCGTTTTTATTTGAAAAAAGAAATAGAAGGAAAACAAGACAATAAAATACAATAAGGCGGAAAGAAAATAAAGCATGTGACTACAATGAATCATGTAATGAATTGCAATGAAGTACATACGTATTTGAACAAAATTACAGACATACTTAATTCTAACGAAATCATACGAAATACAAATCAATAGACGCTGCACAGCATATACATATACAGTTGCATATGCAATGTATGTATCTGTCTAGGGTCTTGTATCCATAGTTTCTATAGACGTTTCACAATTCAGGTTATCTTTGGGAATAATGTCTTGAGATTGGTGTTCCACGGCAATCATGATGTGTGATATGGATTCTGCACAACCACACTTCGGAGGGAAGCGTATCGATTTACCTACAGTACCTATGGCGGGTAAAATGAAAAGGAGGAAGCATCAAGCGATTTCCATAACTTTTTATGAGAAGCGCGCCCTGGAGATGAGTGTAAGGCCGGGTTATCAGCCCCTCTTAAAAAGGACAACCATTCTTGCCACATTTTAAACGACACTTCGGAGGCATTCTTCCACTTACATAACACAACTTTGCATGCTAGAGTGAGGTCAAGTAACTGGCGGTCAGTATCATTGGTCATTTTCGGGTCTAGTACTCCTAGTAGGACATAAACAAATTCCCTTGCAGGCTTAATGTTAAATATATGCTCAATGCATTCAAAGATTCTTTCCCAATATTTCCCCAAGGAGGGACAATTAAAAAGCATATGGGACAGGTCCCCTACTCCTGATTCTCAATTCCAACACTTAGGGCTGGCTCTTAGGTGAAGTCTAAAAAGCTTCTCTGGTATCCAGTATGTTCTGTTGATTATCATGTATTTAGTTTGTGACAGTATAGGGGAGACCTTGTTCCTGAAGGCAGTGGTGTGCATTGTATTCCACTCAAAAGTCAGACCCGTTGCGTTGGGCTCTGTTTCCCATCTTATCTCATTTCGTCTGTGTGCTTACTGGGGTAGGGGAAGGAGGAGTTTATAAACCTTCGAGACAAAATGCCCCGCCGTTCTGATACAAGCAATGTTGCTCCAGAGCCATGGTACAGAGGGTGTCATGGAGCGAGCAGACAGGAGCGCTTTTAATTTCAGAAAATCGTAAAAGTCTATTGGTGCGAGACCGTGTGTGGCTTGAATTGAAGAGAACGGTAGTGGGTTGCTTCCCTCATAAAGATCACTCACCAGGTTGATACCTTTTTTAGACCAGTGTTCCTATTGGAGCGGTTCTCCATTGATTTTTAGCACAGGGTTATGCCATAAGGCAATGTATGTAGATTTTTTTAGCTTTAAGCCCGTGTGATGTGATTGGTCGAGTTTCAGAAGGGCCCGTCTTGTGTTCAGCAAGATGTATTTTGAGTGGGGCATATGTGCGAGGTCCATGGTGAGTAGGGCAGAGAGGGGAATATTGCCAATGATGGCTCTTTCGACATCCATCCACAGTGGGGTGTAGGCTGAGTCGTCGCTAAACCATTGTACACCCTGCTTACATCTTACATATTTTTTTTAAAGGCAATCAACTAAGACCAAAATTAGTCTACGGAATCAGGTTGTGTAAACTCAGAAGAGTGTTACACCCTGTCCTCTTGCAATAAGTACCAAACGTGACTCATCTCTGGTGGGCAAAATACTCATTTCACCTCCACAGTGAGAGACTGAAGAATGACAAAGAAGAAGTCACTTGGTTGTCCATTGTTCTAGATGGGAGACGAGAATGGGGTGGTTGAACAGTGTCACAGTATGGCTAGTTCCACCCCTTGTTCTTTTTTGGGCGAAATCAAAACAGGCAATGGAGAGTTATAGCATCAAAAAAGACATCTACTGTAAATCAAAATTCTTTATTCATCTTTAATTGCAGCCAAGATTAGGATTGCCAAATTATATCTTGTCAACTGGGCACCATGTTTTTGTCCTCTGCCTGAATCTGAAAACCTAATAGAGTTTGGGATTTTGGATGCTCAATTTGTTTCACTTTATCCAATATGACCAAGACAATGGCTTGAACAGAAATGCCCAAAGTTTTTTTGGGGGGGGGCAACAGGAAACCATTTATTAGGTTGAGCTCAAAGTAATTTCTTTGAGCAGCAGTAATGCGCATCGGTCAGCAACCTAGAACATTCTAGCAAATCTGGACATCAATGTTCTGGACAGCAATGTTCATGTGTCCAGTCAGTGTAAGGATATTCATGCAAACTCCTGTTGTGATACACAATGCTTCCAGAGCGGCTAAGTCCTTTTCAAATTCCATGGATTCATGCAGTTCAATCACAAATTTAATACAGCTTCCAAATCCTTGGTCTAAAGGTAAATAAGTTTTTTTGTTGTTGTATTTTTATATCACAGGATCCAACGCTGAGACCTGGACCTGGTTCCCCCGTTCCAAAGTAGGCAACTCTGACCTTTACGCCACATCCTCACTCCATGTTTTAAATGTTGAGCCTGCATGTTAATTTAGTGGTATTCATGGCACATTAATGTCATGTGTTATAAGGATCACAGCCTGCTAAAGACTTCATCTTAACACCATTATGTGAAGTCGAAACGCATCATCTTTAATTTACTGAGAAGTGAAAGCTTTCCAATTCATATTACTACTGTGTGGGTCATTATGATAAACCAACCTAAGGACTTGCATGAGAATCAGCATACATGTCCCCCACACTCACTCCTAGTAATTTTCATGTGTGATCACTG
The DNA here is from genome assembly GCF_964261635.1 of Lissotriton helveticus. Classification (NCBI taxonomy): domain Eukaryota; kingdom Metazoa; phylum Chordata; class Amphibia; order Caudata; family Salamandridae; genus Lissotriton; species Lissotriton helveticus. Next base: position 460,563,781 of record NC_136073.1, read on the forward strand.
AGCTACGCCAATAATTATGAATCTTTAAAAGTTTATAAAAATATATTTCTGTACGTATCTGCTTTCAGTTTTGGGAAAAATTCCAAGAGCATCGTCATCTTTGCTGTGAGATAAACGATAATGGGGATTGAAAGCGCTTCACGGAAAAAAAAACCTTAGGGATACATAACTTTTTAATTATCCATCATTATTAACTTTCATTGAAGCAAATAAGAATATCACAATTTTATCGTGCTGATCCACTAACGGTATTCAAATTGGAAATGAACATGAAATACTGCCCAAGGAATAATAAAATGGTTAAAACAATTGGGTCATAGAATATTGCAAATCCAGGAACTGACTCCGGTGCATCATATTTTTAAAATGATTCAATTTCTCAGCGGTTGATAACACATTGGGAGCCTTTCCCTTGTCCATTCTCGAACATTGCCGTGTCCAGCACACTAGGGGGCGCTTTCCACAGACTCCCGCGCTCTAGCTCTCTGGTGATTCCGTTGGCTCACAGGTGTTAACTGTTTTGCGTTTAGTTCATCTCCCTTGATCTCTGCGTTATGTTTGATGTCAGCTAAATCATTTCCGATTACTCAAGAAACAGCTGCCGTGGACCGGGGTCACGTTAGGGTCAGTGTTTCACCTACCTCCGGGAATAACCGTTTTCTGAAATGATGCCGTGCAGTAAGTAGTAAAGGCTAGGGGGCCCAGGGCTGATGTGCTGTGTCATTTTAGACAACTCGCAGTAACAGGTGCTGCAGTAGAACAAGGGGAAAAAACAAATATAAATATTTTTAGGGACAAGGAAAGGAATGAATCATCCTATTGCCAGCAGGTCTGTGTGGTGAGGATGTGAATGGGGTGGTGGTCGGGGGGGAGGGGTTTGGGAGTTGGGGTTTTGGAGGAGGGAGGGGGGCTGATTGGGTGAAGAGAAAGTTGAACAGGGCGTAGCTGCAGGGAGAGTGTTTGGGGAGTTAAACTCCCAATGTGGTGGTCGGCTTCAGGATATCCTAGCGTGGTAGGTGTTGAGGGCCACCCGGTCTCTACTATACCTTGTTGCCACTTTGCAAACTGGGGGGCGGGCCCGGCCTGAGGATATAAATAAGGGGCTCAAGGTCGCTCTTGGCCTTAGCTGACACTATAGCTCATGAAGCGTGTTGCAATCTATTCCGGCCCCATTTTAGGCCATGTCTATTACCCCAGGCTACATGCCTACATTGACGACGAAGAGCAGTACGACCCTGTGTGAGCGTACAACCCCGCTTGCCCAGTGCCACGGGTTGTCAAGATCACTGGGCAGTGGTGCCAGCTTCCTCAGCGGCCTGCCCACAAGCTGCTGGGTCCCGCGGTGCTGGTGACTATTCTCCCACTAGACCCACAATGCCGTTCTCACCTGTGCCCCTCTGCCGGTGGTGTGCTGCAGCTGACTCAGCCTCCTGACACCCCACATTGGCCTGTAAGGAGCTGGTGGACACTCTCTCCCCGTGGTCACGTGCTTCACTGCAGGGCCCTGTTCCTGTGTGGTGGCCCTCCTTGAAGTGTGGCACACAAGGCCCTGGGCTGCCGCTCCCTGGCGAGGCCTGCTTCTGAGTCCACCCACCCTGCAGAAGGCTTCTGACGTCGGCCCGCAATCCCTAGAAGAGACTGCCGTTGAGCTGTTGTACAAAGGGAGGGGGGGGCTTGGAGTAAACTGACGCCCATGAGGCTGTGCACTTGTGTGGCATACACCCTTGGCAGCCTGAATTCACTGAGGATGCAAGAAAACCACAAAGCCCCAACCCCTTTTTTTTGCCAGTCATGCGCAGGAGCTGTGGATTGCCTCAGTGCGTTTGTGCTGCCTTCCTGCAGTCAGACAAGCGCCAGAATAGTCATTACAAAGATAGCTACACTACCCACAGTGCATCCAAGTATCAAAAATGAGTGAATAGTAGCAGCCACATGCACACCTCCTTCTGGCACCCTATGCTCATGCCTCAGTAGCACTACTACCACCGTTTAGCCAACTGTCGCATCCTACCACACAGCGGCCCCTAGGAGGAGGTCGTGGATTGGGCGGCAACAACACCACTTCCATGCCATGAGAGAGACCGATGTCACGGCGAAAAGGCCGCTGTTGATGCACTTCAGGAGTGATGAACTGTACAAGCTATCCAAGACTCTACCGGACACAGGGGATGATGCAGACTACAAAGCAGCAGTCGCAGCCTTGAACTAGCACTTCGACCCACAGCTCAGTCCAGATTACGTACACATCAAGCTGCGCCAAGCTAAGCAGTCGGATGCCGAGTTGGTCGACATGTTCTATGCCAACCTCCGAAAATTAGCCTGCACGGGGATCAACCAGCATGAGGAGATACATGTGCAGATAATACAAGGCTGCAAGTCGGTGATGCTTCGGCGACTTATACACAGACAACCAGGCATCTCGCACAAGATTTTGATCCTAGCATGCTCACACAAGCTATCTAACAGTTTAGCTGAAGGGATAGAGGCAGCCCCTGGAAAGTCAGCATCCTCCACAGCTGCACTGAAGTGCCCAGTGTGAAGGAAGAACACATCAATGTGATACAAAAGCGTCCAGGGCCTATGCGGCCGAAAGGGAGCACAAGGTCACCAGGCTGAAGCTGTGGAAACTGTGGCTTAGAGCACAAGATCCCAGGTGTGTGCCCAGTGAAAAGGAAAGTATGCTTGAAGTGCAGGAAAGCCAACCACTTCCTGAAGGTGTGCAGAGGAGGGAGGCCACAACCTGGTAGTGAGCACTTCAAAAGAAATACTGCTGCTCTGCGCCAGCTCACATTAGAAGACACCATGGACACTGAGGTTTCTCCCCACCAGGGAGCAGGCACTCAACAGGATGATGAAGAGGATAATGTCTTCGTGTTTTCCTTTGTGGAGTGACCTGGCCATAAGAGACGAACCCCCCCAATGTGCACTGGTCAGGTGAGAGACATTCCAGTGGTGGGCCTCAGAAACCGGTGCGTCTGTGAATGTAATGGGCTCAGAACAGTTTGAGAAGTTCATGCCCCACCCTCTGCTAACTCCCAGCCGGGCCAAGATCTAGACAAACAGTGGAACCAGACCCCTACCCCTGCACAGAACAATTGAGGTGGATGTTCAGTGTGACGACAGATCCACCAGAGCGAAGTTTCATGTAACAGAGGGCAGGAAAGGCATGTTACTCGGATGCCACACTGCAGAAGATCTTGAGTTGCAAAACAGATACACAAGTCCCATACAGATGTGCTGTTGGAAGAGTTTCCACAACTGCTCCAGGGTGAGTTGAAGGGGCAACAAGTGACGGCTGCACATTGATGACTTGTGGTGTAAAAGAAGTCTGGTGAACTTTGTTTATGTGTGGATTTAACATCTCTTAACAAGGCCATTTGGGTGGAGAATTTTCCCTTACCCTGCATTGATGATTTAATTACAGCTGTGAGTCAGTCCAGATGGTTTTCTAAGTTAGATTTGCGGTCAGTTTACCATCAGGTTGTTTCAGATAAACAATCTCGTCTTTTAACAGATTTTGTAACACCTGATGGTACATTTCAATTTGTTGAATGCCATTTAGACTGGCTTCTGCTGCTTCTGTGTTTCAGAAAGTTATGACCAAGATGTTTCAAAATGTATCAAATGTTGTAGTCTTTCAAGATAATATTCTGGTCCACACTGATACGGAAAATGAATATAACCAAGTACTAGAGCTAGTTTTACAAACGATCCAAAACAATGGTGTAACGTTGAGGGAAGACAAATTTATTTACGCTGTAAATTAAATGGAATATTTAGGGCATGTTCTCACCAAGGATGGTGTAAAACCCAAACTCAGCATTGTAGAAGGCATTGTTAATGCACCACAACCTGTGGATAAATATCAGTTACAATCTTTCCTTGGATTGAGTGAATTTTACGCAAAATTCATGAACAATTTCTCTGCACATACTGAATGTTTCAGGAATTTACTGAAAAAGGGATCCGATTTCCTTTGGACGGCCACTTGTCAAGAACATTTTGGTCTCATCAAGGAGTGCATTTTATCTGCTCCAGCTCTTCAGGCGTATGTTGAGGGCAGGGATACTTTAATTACAGTAGATTACAGTTCCTATGGCATGGGTGCTGTTTTATCTCAAATGGTTGGGAACAAGGAAGTGACTATAGTTTTTGCCTCAAGGAAAATTAAAGATGTGGAATGAGGTATTCCGTTATTGAAAAGGAAATTCTGGCTTGCGTATGGGGTGTTGATAAATTTAAATCATATGTGTGGGGAACAAAATTTTGCTTGAGAACTGACCATAAACCTTTGGTTGACATTCTCTCTGCTATTAAAATAAAGAAGTCTACAGCTAGACTTGCTAGGTTGGCCACTCAATTGTTAGAATGTAACTTTTCTGTGCATCATATTGCTGGTGGCAAAAATGTTAAAGCTGATTTTCTATCCAGACTTCCTGTTGAAAATGTTGAGTTGAATGCTGAAGGTCTAGAGGATATTGAAGAATGTATCATTGCCAATGTAAATGACATTGTGATATGTCCCAACATGGAGATTTGGCAAGATGTCTTATCCAACGATTCTATCCTGAAACGAGTTATGGTTTATGTAGTCAAAGGTTGGCCCAAAGAAAAGTCTTTGATGGCTGATTTACAACCTTATTGGAAAGTGGCTGATGAACTTTCAATTAAAGATAACTTACTAGTGCAGGGAGATAAACTTATTCCTCCCAACATCTTCAAGGTTAGAATTATGGAAACAGCTCATTCTGGTCATTTGGGCATGACTGCCACTGAACATAGAATTAGGAATGATTTTTGGTGGCCCACTATGGATCTTGATGTTCAGTACATGGTAAGAGATTGTGTGCAATGCTCTTATAGTGATATGCATTTGATGACATCTACCCCTGTTCCCAAACATACTCTTTGTCCTGACAGAGTGTGGCAAAGAGTTGCTTTTGATTTTCTTGGTCCTTTGAAATTCTACCCAATTGTATGAAATATTTTATTGTACTAATTGATCACTTATCCAGATGGGTGGAAGTGCAAGCCATTCCCGAGCCCAACACCAAATCTGTCATTCGTTTTTTGCAAGATGTGTTTAGCAGAGAAGGGTACTGGAGGAATTGCTGACTGATAATGGTGTACAGTTTACTTCGTCGTGTATGCAAGAATTTTTAACAGATTAGGGGTGAAACATCTACGTACTCCCCTTTATCATCCACAATCCAATGGCAAAGTTGAAAGGTTCAACAGAGTACTGGTTGAATACATACAAAGTATTGTCAAAGTGAGAGGAGGCTGTGAAACAGCTGTGAGAGATGTGGTTTGGGCATATAGAACCACTCCCCATTCAGTTTCAGGTGCAGTTCCTTTTGAGTTAATGAGAGGAAGAGAGGCTTCTTCTTCTCCTCTCAATCCATTTTGGAAAATATAAGCACTTGGTGGCGATTGTGATGTTTCTTCCCAATCTAGAAAGGCTAAATATACTAGTGATCTTGTCAATTGTGAGAAATATTAAAAGAAAAGTTCTTTAAAGAAAAGAACAGAGACAAAATTAATGGTGGGGGAGTATGTTTGAGTAAAAGATCCTCTGCTTTTACAAAAAGGCAAGTCTAAATTCAGAGAACCTAGTTGCATTGTTGATATTAAAGGCCACGCTGTCAAACTTGGCAATGGACAGTTTTGGAATGTGTCTTGTTTGGCTAAAATTATTCATTGCATCGATAAGTCAAAGGTAGAGTTTACTAATTCTGATGTTGAAAATGTACGGAGGAGTTGCAGAATAAGAATAATTCCCAAGAAACGTTGTGACTAGTTTGTTATATATTTTTTAAAATGTATTATGTATTTTTTTTAAAGGGGGAGGACATATGTGGTGTTCTTTTTCTTCGAATTTCTATCCTCTGCTTATTATCTGTGGCTTCTCTATTAATCTATTCATGGTTTAGAATGTATGCACCCTGTTGGAGCTTCTATTATATGTAATTCTGTATTAGAATGTTTGGGACAGGGGATTAGAACTCTGATGTGCAGTTTGTACTGATCCTCTCGGCCTGTTGGAGCGGTATGCTTTTCCTGTAATAAACTACAAGAGGAAACTTCTTTGATTGTCTGCCTCTCACCTTTACATGACTCCATCAAACCCACTGCCCTAAGGCGTTGCCATCAGAGGCTCTTCATGAAACATCAGCCACCCCGGGCCGACCAGGTCTTGAACGGCAGTCAGACGAGAGTGGGGCAGCGGTGGCCTCCAGAGGTCAACAGTGCTGCCTTCGCCCAAATCCTGCCCCGTGCCTGAGACTAAAAGACTATATGTGCACCTGATAGACTGCTGTGTATATGTTTGTGTTTCTTTACTAAAATATGGGAGGGATGTAGAGAGCCACCCGGTCTCTACCATACTTTGTTGCCACTTTGCAAACCGAGGGCCAGGCGCAGCCTGGGGATATAAACAGAGGGACTTAAGGGCACTCGTGGCCTTAGCTGACACTATAGTGTAGTGTGCGTGTTGCAGCCTGTTCCTGCCCCATTTTATGCAATACCTATCACCCCAGGTCACGGGCCTACAGTAGGGATGTCGCTGTCGAATTTCACTGGAGACACTGAAGCTAGGTCCTTTGAATCTTTAAAGTGTTCACTTAAACCAAACCCTCCTCTGCCTGCTCCTTCAATGCACAAACAGCAGAGCACCAGAGTCCAAAAGGAATAATTAAAGCTGATAGTGATGATATATTTAGTTATTGGGGCTTTCATCCTGCCCTCTTCATTCTTTGGCCTATTAATGTGTCATTCACATTTTCCTTCCGCCCACTGCAGCGTACAGCATGAGGCAATAGTCCAGCCCATTTCAGCCACTAGCTAACTTCACTATGAGTGACGGTATTTTGCTCTTTCATAAGGAAGACATCCAAAAACAAAATAGTTCCCTCCACTGCTAGGGACTACAATGGAAATGTGTGCGTTTGAGACCAAAAGATATATAAGCTTTCAGCCAATGTTATTTTAATATTGGCTAGGACCCAGCAGTTCCTCCAACAATAATGTTTTATAAGACCGTGACAAGTCAAAACCAGCCTTAGCGAAGCCAAAAGGTTGACAGCCAACGCAGACCTATTGGCTTTGCTATTGTTTTTGTTTTTTTTATGTATCGTGGTTTCAACTGGTCTCAATCACACAATACTGCTGTGTGTGCAGCACCTTAAGCGTGAGATGCTCTGGAAACTCTTTTCTATATAGTCCTGTCCTGCTCCTTGCACTTCAGTTCACTCAATGTCAGGCACACTTACTTTAGCAACAAGTGCAGTAACCCTCCAGAGCATCTTACCATCATTGTAATCTGTGACCTGCAGACTACTCACATTTCCAGACACTCATCTTCCTGAACTAGTTCACTGGAACTGGAACCTACAACGGTCAAAAGATTTAATTTAGAACCGAGCAGAGGATACACCTGTTCCCAAACATTAACCTTGCCCCCACCCCACTATTACCTGTCCAATGTTATTGGCAATTACATAGGTGATGAGAAAATGTCAGGCCATTGGGTGACATCAGCATGGGGACAAGAGCTCATCCATGCTAATAGCTCTCTTTCTCTGGTAGTATTGCAAGAGAATCTGGAAAAAACAGCACTTGGCAGAGACCCCCAGGAACTAGTGAATCTCCTGGATGACTCTTCCAACACTTCAGGGCTGGAGCCAAGCAGTCTCAAGACAGTATGGCAGTCCTAATGATTACTTTTCCTGGGGTACCCAAGCACCATCTGCCTCTGCCAAAAGTGTGCACCTCACAGGCATGCATATCACAAAATGATTCACTTCATAGCTAGAAGACAGGAAAAAGGAAAAATTCTCTAACTTTGTATAAAACACCTTCGAGCTCAGACAGGGAGTATCCTAAGGATCTATCCTATCACCAAACACGTTTCAGTTCTCAATAGCTCAGAAATGTCATGCCATTTCAAGGTTGACGATACTCAGCCCTGTATCAGAGTCTGATCATAGAGCGACATCACATCCCAAGCACAAACACTCAAACAAATTCAGTCATGGATGTTGCATCAGCACATGAAAACTAGTCCCCCAAAACCGAGTTTCTACTGAACTTCCCCCGGGCAGTACAATTCATACTCAACAATGGAGCAACACTTTTTCCATGCTAAACCACAATCTGAAAATTGTAGTGCAGGCAAAATCACTTGGCTTCTTGAAGGACCAAAACCTCAGCCTATGATCAAAATAAATGTGCTAGCTAAGGAAGCACAATTCCAAATGAGATTGCTGAAAGGTATCCAACACCTAATCCCAGAGGAAGACTTAATATACGTGACCCAATCACTTGTACCAATAATACTGGATTATAGCAACATCATTATCTGTGATATTCCTAAAATTGACCTGGTTTCTCTCAAGCCAACTCTTCATTAAACAGGCAGACACGCGCCTGTGATGAGGAAATGTGTTCAAATAGTGTCAGGACTCAGGAGTAAGCGTGATGTGAGGAGCTCTAGACATGCATTTAGGACAAGACAAAAGAGACAATGGCAGACCAGGCTATGGCTACTGGGCTGCCGCAACTGCTAGGCTGGGAAGGTCTAGAGATGGGACTTCTAGCAGAACAAACTCCAGGTTAGTGGGCGTACTGACATCGGACTCTGCTGCACAACACCTTCCAAGCCTCACAGAAAGCTTCTCTAATGGTCACACTACAGTGACTGCCTATAGATAATAGCAACTAGTTCAAATTAGCCTGAATTGCCTACAGTGCTCCCCACAATGGACCCCAAATATTTTGCCCATATAAGAAACCCCAGTCTTAAAAGAAGGAAATAACTATGAAACAATCATTCTCAGGAAGTGCACACAAGGTCTGAAACTCACTAGCACCTTGAATCAGATCTCTGCTCTCTTACAAAACTTGTAAGAACTAACTAAAGAGCCCACTTTTCCAATGGCACTTCCTTGGATAGTGTGCCTTTAAGACCAGGCACTTCAGAATGACTCAAATTTAAACCTACTAGTGTAATTGTTTTATTTCTGGCTCACCCCCATAAAATTCCTCCTCATGAACATATACTTTGTCATTGGTACTGTTTTTGCTGCTATGTTATAGCGCCCACCATCTATCTTATTTTTGTTCCATAACCAAGTGACCAGTAGCGGCTGCTACCGGATGGGGTGGTGGTGCAGGGATTTACAGTGATTCTCATTTCTCTATGGTAGTTTGTGCTACAGCCAGTTTCTGAGATCGGTCAGCTCCGAAACCGCAGGGATGTCGGGCGGAGGCAACTCCGACTGACATCCAAATTAGGCCCAATGTGTTGATTTTATGTTTTAAAAAGGGCGGAACCAGAAACTTTCCCCTGTATCCAGGGCAGCGAATACCATTTACCTTCTTCTACACATGTCCCAAATACTGAGCCCCATGCATTACTTTCCTTTGTGCTGGCAGGATTTCTGGCAACAAAAAATGGGATGTGCAGCAGTTCAGACCTGCCAACTAACATGGTGACACCATGTTCCACACAATTTCCGCTCCCTTCACACATCATCACCTCTACACAGGAACTCTGCGACTCCCTGGCTGACTTCTTCCACGTCAAGATCTCCAGCATCTACAGAAATATCGAAGCCAAACCCACAGACCTCCTCAGTCTTTTGCGACCCTGCAAATGGTAACATGACCACCCAATGTAGGAAGCTGACTCTTTATATGGTATACCAAAAAGAGGTATGCTGTGTAAATAGACCACGGAAATTATTCGAGATACTGAAACAGCAATCCAATAAATTAACTAAAACAGAGCAAGAAACCACAACAACGCAAATAAGCTGTGAAGAATTCGCAACTTTCTTCACAGATAAGGCCAACAAACTAGAAAGAGAGCTCGGGAAAGAGGCTGATAACAGTGGCAATATGGACAGACAAAACCTCAACAGCACCAGGGAAAACGCCCACGATAGGACAAAAAACAAGGCTCATTGGGTTAACTTCAAACCACTGGATCAAAGTACCATAGCCAAAACACTATCAGACATCAAACCCAACAACCACTATAGTGATTCTCTACCCGCTAAATGCGTCAGAGTCATAAACCATATCGTGATTCCCATTTGGACGAAAATAATAAACGCCTCCCTATCACAAGGGATCCTTCCAGACTGCCTAAAAACAGGTCAAGTCGTCCCCATCATCAAAAAACCAACGGCGGACCCAGCTGATCCAAATAACTTTCGCCCGGTGACCAACATCCCTATACTTGCCAAACTAATAGAGAAATGCGTACAAAATCAACTAAGTCACCACATCGCGAAATTCGCACTACTTGACGACTGCCAATCAGGATTCAGGACAGGACATAGCACAGAAACAGCGATCCTACATATTATCGATGATGCACTACAAGCACTAGACAGTAATCAAACATGTCTACTTATCCTCCTGGACCTATCATCAGCATTCGACACGGTAAATCATGAAAAATTACTAAGCAGGCTTCATGATAGGATGGGAATAACTGGAAACGTGCTAAAATGGTTCGAATCTTTCCTGCAGAATAGAACGCAAAGATTCCTGGTCAATCAAACACTTTCACCAGCATGCCCTAACTCAATTGGAGTCCCCCAAGGCTCTACTTTATCTCCATCACTGTTCAACCTTTACATCGAACCTCTCACTGAAATCCTTCGAAAATCAAATATCTCCTACCACATGTATGCGGACGATACCCAGATTTACCTCAAGATCACATCCAGGGAAGACATCATGAGAATGAATGAGACCTTAAAACTGACTTTACAATGGCTATCGATCAACCATCTGAAACTAAACGCACAGAAAACGGAATTCTTGCTAATATCTCCACCAAAGAAACACACAGAAGTGAAGGAATGGTCCAATATGATAACAGCATTAAATTGCACCCCTACTCTAGTTGGATCAGCGAAATCTCTAGGAATCACTCTAGATGAGAAACTAAACATGAAAGCCCATATCAACGCAATGGCAAAAAGCACCCGCTACCATCTGAACTACATCAGAAAAGTGAAACCATTCATATCCAAAGCAGACCTCAAACTGGCAGTTCAGTCGCTAGTTATCGCAAGGATTGAATATGGATGCACTACGCTAACGGGTCTTCCAAAAATTTCAACAGCTCCCCTGAAAGCATGTCTAAATGCAGCCACACGACTGATCACTGGTTCAAGGAAATTTGACCATATATCGCCACACTTGAAGGCATTAAACTGGCTACCATTCGAAGCAAGAATCCAGCTAAAAATGGCATGTATAACACATAAGGCGCTCCACCACAATACTCCCAAATACCTAGCTCAGAAAATTAAGCTATCGGGAGGTAACAGACCAACCAGGAGCATTAATGAGCTAATGCTGAGACCTGCCATCTTCCGGAAGAAGAAAACTTACGACAGGGCTTTTTCAGGAGCAGCCCCTAGAATCTGGAATTCTCTTCCTTCAAACATCAGAAAGATTGAAGATACAGCAACCTTCAAGAGGGAAACGAAGATCTTCCTAATGAGTAAATTCCTTCCATAGACAAGACACGGGAAGTCAGAACTCTTGCGTAAGGACTGGAGCTGAAATATGCATAGGAAATTGTCCATTAGGAACGATCGACTCTTTTCACATTATAAGCTATTATTTACTAAAATCTTATGTCATACTATATGCTATTATTATCTTAGAAATGGTCTGATATTATCGTCTTTTGTTTCATTCATGTCCTACCTCATAATACTATATGCTGCTATTATCTTAGAAATGTTATTGATATTATCGCCTTTTGTTTCATCCATGTCCTACCTCATAATACTGTGAAAATTATAACATTGCGAGACTAGAACTAACTCATGGATTGTGAAGCGCTCTGATACCCAAGGGTCTTGTTCGCGCTATACAAAACTCTTAATAAATAAATAAATAAATAAATAAAGAGTTCAGGTATCCCTTAAAAGTGGACAGGGGCTTGCTTTAACAATTCCAAGGTGTTCTATTTTTGGTAGTGTGGTCAAGTAGCCTTAGGCTAATCAGAGGGTAGCGTTAGGCATTTGTTGCATACACAGAGTGAATAAATGATACACACACTGAAGAAGATCACACCAATTTACAAAAATAATATGTCTTTTTATATTAATTTCAAAACCAAGAAATTTGTAATTGGGTAAGTATTTTTCAAGTTATCACTTTTACAGTTTTTAGCAATGTTAGCAAACAGTGCATTTTTACAAGGTAATGCTTTCCTATGGATAGAAGAACATTCACTGCATACGCGTGTTTGCAATAGGATTTCAAGGGTCCTCTTTAGGTTGTGGGGTATTCGAGGGCCAAGGTCCCACGCTCCACCAGCAGTTCGGTTCGGTGCTGAATGGGTTGGTAGCCTGGCTTTCTACATAGCGGCGGCAAAGGGGGGGGGGGGCACCTAGAAATAGGCTGCAAAGGGGAACTTGGGGACAAGTCCAGGAACTCCCTATGGAGGACGCAGTTCATAAGGGTCCTGGGGACAAGGGGGAACAGCCACTGTTTGTGAACCCTGGCTGGGAAGCTTAGGTAGGGAGGGTTTTGATCGACTTGCCCTCGTGCATCGTAGGCGATACCGGTTCTCAGTCTGGACCTGCACAGGTGGACAAAACAGGACAATTGGACCACTCTTGGTGCTAGTCTTTGCGGAGCTGACATTCCTCATTGGCTGGTTGGTCTTCGGAATGTTGGAGGTCGGATTGGACTCTAAACAAACATGGTCACGGCAAGGGGTCTGGCACCCCTGATATTGGTGCAGGGAGGCTCCTGGTGTCTCTCTAAACTTGGCAAGGAGATGAATCTGACCTCTTTAAGTGCCATGACCTCCTCCTGGGTGGCTACTGTGACAGTGGACCCAGTAGTCATAAGCTTCTTGTAACTGGATGTCGTGGTCAGTGCCTGCAGGATGCAGGGGAGTGGCTTCTCCACTCCAAGGGAGATGCTGGCCTGCTTTCAAAGTACTGGCAACCCTCTGAGGCCTTTGGGGGATGCACAGCTGCAGGAAAAGTCAGGTCTTTGCAATTGTTGAGTGTGGAGCGGGCGAGCAGGGTTTGGCGCCAACAGCCCACAGCAGTTTTCAGTTCACTCGGTGATTGGTTCTTCAATGTCCGCTTCATCTTTAGTCAGGTGAATCTAAAATTCTGGTGTCAAGGGGCCACTTAAATACTCAATGGAGGTGCGGTAGGGCAGTGTAGGGTAGTAACCAATGGACTACTTACCCTTGGGGTCCCTATGCCACCATATGACCACTTCCTGTGGGGAGTGGCCATAACTGTCCCAGCATTCCTAATTCTGCCATCACCAAGATGATGGAATTTTCCTACAGTGGGGCACATCAGGCAGCTCATCTTATGTGTGTGACTGACCTGGGTGTGCTCCACGCCTCCTCGCATAATTAATGTACTGCATGTTCTTGTGCCAAATGGCCCTCAGGGCAGTGGGTGGCATCTCCCAGGTCTGGGTGATGTCTGGGTCGCATATCAAAGGTGTCAGAGGCTTTGAAGCCCCTGGCCATGGTATGCTGATTTACTAGCCATCTTGCTGGAGTAGGTGTAAACACCTCCTGCCAGAGCAGGCATTGTTCCTGACCTTTGAGAGCAGGTCTCTCTCCTCCTAGGGGGTCAGAAGCATGTCTGTGGAGGCAGGCTCGACTGTACCAGTCAGCAAGCACACTAGAGGACTAGTAAGTGCCCTGTGCTCAGTACATATACTTATGATGTCTTCCCTGTTCACTTGCAATGTCTAAGGATCAACTTCATTATCACAGGGGCATATCTGCCCCCCGCAAATATGTCCACACGTAATATAATGCACCCTGCCTTAGGACTGTAAAGCCTGCTGTAGGGGTGACTTACATATATTGCATGCAGTGTCTGCAGGCAGGGCACAAAGGATGTGTGCAATATTGTGTTTTCACTTTTGTCTGCACCATTTCACGCAGTATTGAATGGTAGTCTGCATGAGTGTAATGAGGGGTCCCTTAGGGTGGTACAATACATGATGCAGTCCTTAGGGGCCCTCTTTAGTTCCCATGCCCTAGGTACCAAGGGTACCATTTGCTAGGGACCTACGGGGGTGTGAAAGGTCTTGCCAGTTGGTGAACAGTTGTACAGTTTTGGGGAAAGAGCTCTGGCACTGGGGATCTGGATAGCAGGAACCCAGTGCACTTATGTCAAAATTGCATCAGATACCAGGTAAAAGGTGGGGGTGACCATGCCAAAAAGGGCACTGTCCTACACCTGCTCACCACCTGGGACCATTATCATCAGTGCAGGAATGCTTTTCCTGACAGCATTACGCATTCCTCTGTGTGCACGTCGATGCCGGGACTGTTCAAAGGTTATAAATCCTTCCCAGTCTTTTACTTGTGAGTCATTTACGTGGAGTAACGTGTACAAGCTCGGAGCTGCACCTCTGTAAGGGTTTTCTTAAAATAACTAAAGCTTCTTGGAGGCACAGCATGATTCCATGCTCTTAAGGCTGAGCTTCGGATTCCCAATTAGCTGGGTCTTTCAGACTTCAGCAACATGCACGCTGGTGATTATCACGTACTGGGTGTAAAAACCACTAAACGCGGCACTTTGTGGATCAATAAATGGCATGGGTTCACAGATAATAATTAAGAGGCCTACTTGCACTAAGTTCCATTCAGTGAATTTGATACATTCTTTACATGCACGCTGGTGATTTGGGGGCTCTAAGGATGAAATTAGACATGTGTTGGCACGATGTGTAGATTAGTGATTAGACATGTGCAGGTACGGCAGGAGAATAGTTTTTTGCGCTTATATTATAGAAACTACTGGAAGCATACTTTGTTCACTAATAGTACTACAATAAAGGATTTGTGGATGATTCATACCCCTCTCCATCCCAAGGAGAGCCTTTTGTAAACAAGATGGTTTCGCTACCGTATTTGTTCTCCCACTGCACCTACAACAGCGACCTTACTGCCATCCTCAACGTTTCCATCACCATGGCCACATTCCCTGAAAAATGGAAGCATGCAGAAGTCAAGACCCTCTTCAAGAAACCATCCGCCGACCCCAACGAACTCAAGAACTACCACCCCATCTCTCTGCTCCTCTCTCCTGCCAAAATGCTTGAGATGGGCATCAACCACCAACTCACAGAACACCTGGAGAACAACAATCTTCTCTACACTTCCCAATCGGGATTCCGCACAACACCATACCTGCCTTAATTACAGCCCCAGACAGCATCAGATCCCTCCTCGACCAAGCAAGAATAGCGGCCCTGATTCTCCTTGGCCTCTCAGCAGTGTTTGACACAGTATCACACCACACCCTGATCCAAAGCCTTCATAACATTTGATTCCAAGGAGATACCAGTAAGTGGATTGCTTTCTTCCTCAACGGTAGACCCTAGAGAATCCGCCTTCTGCCTTTCACCTCGGAACCCAAGAACACCACCTGCAGGATCCCTCAACCCTACCATGTTCAACATTTACATGACTCTATTGGTCAAATCGTATGGACTGAACATCATAACCTTCACCGACGATACCCAGCTCAGCCTCTCACTATCAGAAGATCCCTTCGCAATGATTACTAATTCCCGCAGGTGCATGACAACAATTGTCGACTGGATGAGAGACAACTCCCTACAACACAACACAGACAAGACAGAAGTGCTGATATTTGGGAACAACACCTCCCCATGGAACAATGCCCGGGGGCCCCCTGAACTTGGACCCTCACCCATTCAGACCGACTATGCCCGCAATCTTGGCATCGTCCTGGACAGTAAGCTTACCATGAAAAGCCAGATTAACGCAGTCTCATCCACCTGCTTCCTCACCCTTCGCATGGTCAGCAGGATTTTCAAATGGTTTCTCATCGACGCCAGACATACCGTCATGCAAGCCCTGATCACCAGCCAACAGGACTACGGCACTGTATTCTATGTAGAAATCACCTCGCACCTCCTCAAGGGACTGCAAGCAATTCAGATCACAGCAGCCGGACTCCTCCTAGACCTTCCAAAATGGACCCACATCACCCCACCTCAAAAAACTCCACTGGCTTCTCATTCAGAACACCTCTAAAAACCTCCACAACCAGGGACCAGCATACAAAAACCACAAACTGAACTTCCTCCTTCCCTCCTTCCCTCCAGACCCCTGCTGCCGTGTCTCTCTGCCTCGCCTAAACCCCTGCATCCACAGCAACAACAGTGGAGGACGCTTCTTCTCATACCTCACTGAAAAGTCCTGGACTGAACTCCGACTTCACCTACAGACCTTATCATCTCTGCTGGAATTCAGAAAAGGACTCAAGACCTGGATGTTCAACTGAGCTCCCAGCAGCAGTACTCTCACTGCCTGGATACCCTCATGGGTAATAAGCTACAGTATACAAATCCAGATAGTTTGATTGATTGACTCTGAGTTTCTCCATAGGAACAAATCCCGTTCAGTGGCCCTCAGTGAAACAGTATCTGCCTCATGGAACCCTTCATCTGAGACAACCTGCTGTCTTGCTCCGCTGAAGGATTCCAAGCTCTCAAGTGGGCGATGGTGTCAAAAGTTTCTAGCCAGCGAGAGGACTTCCCTGGATATGAATTTCCAATTTTTCCTCTCTGAGCTTTCCCTGCCAAAACCAAGCACTTCAGCGGGACTTCGACCAATGCCTGTCTGACTCCATTAAGAGTTGCTGTTTTGAATTTATTACTGTTTTTGTACTGAATAAATACTTTAGAAAAAGGCATAAAAGAGAATGACTTGAAAATGTACTTAAAAATAGGGAGGTTTTATAACAGTGTGCTGCCCTTGTAAAGGGGCAAAGTCTGAAACAGACAAAGGCACATGGCAGGCAACAATATGATTAAGTATTCCCTGACGTGATTGACTCTGACCCAGGCTTATCTACATTTCAGAGACAGTTTTACCATTAACTATCAATGGGTAGGTTGCCACCTTGCCATATTTTACCGGTCTAGGATGGAATTTCATGTTTGGGCTGGAAAAGCACATGAGAAAATAAAAACAGGCTGAAAGTTTTCCATTTTAGGACCTAAAGTTAAAACAGCAGACACATGAAAAAATCACTTCAAAAGTAAAACAAAGATAGATGGAGAAAGAGGTGAGCAAATGGGGGAAGATGTGACTAGGAAGAAGAGGAAGAGAGCACGACATATAGACAAAAGGACATGATAAAAATAAGAGAAGTTCCAAGTGATGTATGGGAGGGGCAAAGAAACTGTAATTGGGAAATAATAAGCAGTAAACACTCTCAGACTCGCATACTAGGGCTGACAAACATGGCAAAACCTCTCAAAATGCGTTTTCTTCACTTTTAATGCGCTGTAGGAGATCCTATTGGAGTCGTCCTAGCCTAGCTTGCAATTGGTGAGCAGGTAGGCTGACTTTGTCAAGTGTAGAGCCCAATCCCACCCAGGGCCGGCTTTAGCACTGGTGGCGCCTGGTGCACAATAATGTTTAGCGCCCACACACCCCATGACCGCCTTCTCGGATTCTCTCACTACCACCGGGAAAAACTGCCCCTCATCTCTCCAATCATAAGCTGTTGTAAAACACAGCCCTGACCGAAGTCAGCTACCCCCTCCACATGTCAGCGCCCAGTGCCGCCGCAGCGGTCGCACTGCCCTAAAGCCGGCCCTGATCCCACCTCTCTCACCCCTAGGTTACGCCACTCACTCTTAGGTTCCAATCAGGCTGCTCAGTGCGTGTGGGGCTGCCCCAACCCATCTCCTGGAAGGGCAGAAAGAAACTGCAGGCAATGAGGGCTTACCCCGCCTCGGCCCAGCCTGAGTAGTGCTACCGACACTATTGCATTGCAGCTGAGAAATAAAACAAAGGAGGCAGAGCAGGCATCTGCGCCACCATTGCAAGCACATTGAGAAAGTACACGCTACTCAACATAATTGCATGACATTCTCGGGTGATTGTGGTGATGTGATGAATTTGCCAAAATGTGTTAGAGTAACGCATGCGTGGCACTTGGCAGGGCAGACAATGTATAATCTTCGGCTTGTGAATGGGCCTTGGTAGGTCCAGTGGGCTCTCAGTGGAAACCAGGCCTGTCACACAGTCTCCAGTGAGGAGCCAAAATCACACAGCAGGGAAGACAAGCTGGAAACCCCTGCACAAAGTGTCTTTCCAGCTCATCTTTTGAGGCTGTAAACAGTCAATGTCAATTGAGAGGTCTGAAAACAACCAAGGACATCAGCGACAGTCTCAACGACCAGTTATTTTTGGGAGGGGGTGGGGGGTTTGGTGAGGGGCAGAGTGCCTCTTAGGTGGCTTCCAGTAGGAGACCACGCCCCCTGCAAGACTCTGTCCCTTCCTCACACAGTGAAAATCTTTTGTAAGTTGGTAGTGTTAGTCATCTGTTTCACTGCTACTACTCAGGACTAAAGGCACCCCTGAGAGAGAAAAGTGAAAAATTATTCTCTGCAGCCAGTACTGCAATCCATCTTTTTGGCTGCAGAGAACAGGGGTGAATGAAGCAAAACGTCTCCAATGGTGAAGTTGGGAAACTTTAACCTGGAGCCATATTATCAAGAGAGGGCGATACATTATCGCCGCTTTTATCGGTAGGAAACTGCCGATAAAGCGGCGATAATGGACTTGATAAATATGCCCTTGTGAATTCCCATAGAACCCCAGGTTAACACCAGAACCTGGGCTTCTATGGGAATTCACAAGGGCTTATTATCAAGCCCATTATCGCCGCTTTAGTTTGCAAAGGGCAAAGTTTCCTTACGGGAAACATTAATGCTTCACAGACTCCTATTTATAAACTGTACATCCCTCATGACGAATGGTGGAATTTCACCTAAATGTCAGAAACCGGTCCTCGGTAGCTTGTTTCCGGTCCAGGGAAGGCATGGCTTGGCGGTTCAGGCTGGACTGTTCCCATGAGGCACATAGTCAGACTAATTTGCATATGGCCATGTCTGAACTGGGGTGGCAGAGTGGGCCAAAGAACGGTGATGGATTAAACCCAGATCAGTTGACTGGGGGTGAGTGCTTGTATTGTCAACGCTCCGTCCATCATTTCCTTTGGTTTTTCTTTGTTCGCCATAAGTTGGCAGGGTATGCTCAGACATGAGTCCCTTGCTCACTTTGCCACTGGATTCAAGCAAGCCGGGCTGAAGACGGCTGAAATGCCAGAAACCGGTCCTCGGTAGCTTGTTTCCGGTCCAGGGAAGGCATGGCTTGGCGGTTCGGGCTGGACTGTTCCCATGAGGCACAGGGTCAGACTGATTTGCATATAGCCATGTCTGAACTGGGGTGGCAGAGTGGGCTAAAGAACGGTGATGGATTAAACCCAGATCAGTTGACTGGGGGTGAGTGCTTGTATTGTCAACGCTCCATCCATCATTTCCTTTGGAATTTCACCTAAAGCCATAACTGTGGGTGAAATGCCACCACCCGCAATGCCATGTTTTTGTGGCCCCTGGGCTATTGGTCCTGCCAACTTTGGACTTCATATTTGCAGAACCGGAGACACTGGGCCTGTTATTACATGTCAGGGGCTTAGGGTAGCATCACAGTCCTGCCACCGACAAAAAACAGCAGCAGTATAGCAGGCGCAGATAATACAACCCCTGGGCAGACACTAGCTCACCAGAATCCCTTCCCCTCACCACGTCACTCCACCAACACACTCTAGCCCTATTTCCCACCTACAGTGCAGGTGAAACATGTCTGAGGTTTTCTTGCTGGCCTGTAGAAAACCACATGGAAAAGAGCCCAACGTCTCCAGGTCTGTGCGGTTATTCCCCATTCTCTGAAGAAATCTTCTATTTGCCAGAATTTGGCGTGGGTTCGCTGACCGAATCCAAGATTCCAGACCCCCGGTATCGCTGCATGAAATTCTGGCAATCTCGAATGAGGGCCTAAAATTTATGTTTACCAATGACCTTCCTGATTAACACTTTGCATTCTAATAAATTTCAACCTTCATATGCAAGCCTTGCAAGCACTCACAACCCTATGTGGAGCCTCACTGAGATGTGTCACCCAAGAGACTTCTGGGACCAGCCCTCCCAGCCCAGACATCTTGAATTGATGGAAGGGATAATACAGAACTAAGCAGCCGGGTCTTCGAGGACTGCACTGCCAGGACTAGTCACAAAAGTACAATAGTATATTGCCCACCTCAAGTAGCCTGCTGCTTATAGACCACAAAATAAGAATCAAAAACAAATTGGAGAGGTAACATATAGATTCATCATCTGCATACTATGCACAGCTGAAAATAAAAGACGAATAAGAGCATTTGAATAGGTTGTCTCATTGAGTGCATATACGTTGTTCTATTTTTTTATGTTGCCTCTCATCCAATTTGTTTTTGGGTATTGATGGAAGTGCGTCTAAATGCCACTCTTGGCGTCAGCACATCTTCTGTCCCTGTCCTTGTTTGCTCTCATTGCTCGTGAGGAAGGAAGACTTTGTGTCCTTGTGGGCTCTCCTAAGAGTACAGGTTGTTCCTCGGCTCCTCTTTCCTGAACTATCCCTTCCTGTTCCTGTCTAGATGACAGCTAATATTCCTGCCAGACCCTTGCCCTCTGCCACTTACAGTGTAAATATGCTGTGGGATCATCCATCTTATGGGTGTTCATAAAAGACGTTTATTAATGTCTTTCAGTACAGTCCAAGGATATCATTCTCGTAATTCAATTATGCAGAATTGGCAAGTATTTGCACTCCCCGAAATTAGATTTCCCTGTCAGTGGCTGACCCTCATCAGAATATATTATCTTCTGGCTTTGAGCCAGGTGAGTGTTCAGTCTCTTGATATGTGTCTGCACTGCACAAGGTGTACATGCAGATATTGTACTCGGGGGATCAGGAGAGAGATGGCAGCAGGACTCCAATGTCATCGCTTTCCCCATACGGAAAGTCCTACATGGGCCTGAATGGGTTCTGTGAATTTGCTTAAAAACAGGCTGTATGCCCCACTAGCGTAACAGAACTTGAGGGGGTCTCCCTGCAAACTACAAGGAGGCCCCCCCCGCTCCGGACTCAGTCAGGAGCTATCACGCCAGGGTTCTGTGCTGAGGGGGTTGCATGGAGCTTTGGGGCCCCCCACACCGCGGGAGGCTGCGGGGACGTTTGTTACGCCACTAGTATGACCAGGGTCTATGTCGATGTGCTTCTGAGCACTGTTGATCACCATGAGGCTGGTAATTGCTGTTACCGGCCCCACCACAATTATAAATCCAATGGGAACACTGCACCCACAGATTTTGGCCTGGTGAAATGTCTGGAAGAAAGACTGGGGAAAGAGGAGAAATTCTTAGGGGCATATTAACAAAGAACAGGGAAAATTAACGCTAAGGGCACTTAGCGTTAATTTTTTTTATGCCCGCGATCGCTGGATTTTATCGCCTGCTTATCACATTATTAACAACGCTAACCGTCTAGGAGATAAAAAATCCAGCGACAGCGGCATTTTGGGAGGTTATCGCTGGTAATGCAGCGATAAAACTATAAGGATAGGGATATCCTTGTTGATAGCCCATGGTGGAATTAGGCATGTAATCCACCTCCCATTGGATTACATGGCTAAGTCTGAAAATTAGCAGATGTAAAAAAGCAGCATTAACCATGGTTAGTGCTGCTTTTTTTGTCTCTAACAGGGTTAGCTTGAAGCTTGATAATAGGAGAAATGTCGCTAAGCGACATTTCTCCTATTATTTTGCTCTGGAACGCCCCCTTTGCATCTCATTAGAGATGCAAAGGGAAGCATAGTGAAAAAGGGTGCTAACATGCGAATTTGCATGTTAGCACCCCTGTTGTTGATAGGGCGATATTTTTATCTCCCCTTCTTTGGCTTTTAAAGCCAAAAAAACGGAGATAAAGCCCTTGTTAATATGCCCTTTAGTTTCTAAGGGGGCCACCAGGGTCCAACCAGTGATCCAACAGTATTTTATCCCCCTGAATTACCCTTGCCAGTTGTTGGACCTGGCCCTCTTGGCAGGGTCATCCCTAAACTTTTTGCCTTCCTCCAATACTCTCTCTGACCTGTTTTTGTTGGTTTAATGACTCTGGGCACTTTACCACTGCTGACCAGTGCTAAAGTGCATATGCTCTCCCTGTACAAAATGTATATGTGATTGATATACCTGATTGGTTCATTGGATTTACTGTTAGTCCCCAGTAAAGTGCACCAGGAGTGCTAGGGTTTGTAAATGCCAATACTGCTAGTGGGCCTGCAGCGCTGGTTGCGCCACCCACAGAAGCAGCCTTTTAAAATGTGTCTAGGGTCTGCCATTGCAGAACCTGCGTGCAGTCTGGTACTGTCATGCTGGCTGGGCAAGTGCACACACTTGCCAGCCTCTAAACCTTCCCTTAACTTCATATTAGTCACCCCTATGGTAGGCCCCAGGGCAGGGTGCATTGTAAGTGTAAGGTAGGACATGCTCTGATGTGTGTGGCATGTCCTAATAGTGAATTACTGCCAAATTCGTTTTTCACTATTGTGAGGCTACCTGTTCCCTTTAGGCCAGATGGGCTGCTGGAATTATTACACTCTATAATCCCAGCAGGCTCAGGGAACATGGTAGAAATTAATGTTTAGTATGCCTGAACTCAGAATAATAAAATACTTCTTTTAGTAAAGTTTATTTTAATATCCTGTGTTTGCAAATGCTACTTTTAGAAAGCTAGCATTTGCTTGCCTAACCATTTCAGCCCGCCTCTGCTTGGATGTGGATCTGACTGTCTGGTGTGTGTGAGTGACAGGGCTGGGAGGTGACAGGTGGTGAATGGCAGGATGACACCTTAGTAGGAGGTGGGAGTTTCCCTGAACTATGCATCAGGCTGTGCTCTGCCACCACAATGCTGGCTCCGCCCCCCTGGGGAGCGACTGATGACTCAGCCTGCACCTGGCCCAGGAAGGACCGAAGCGTGTCAACAAAGTGCTCCTGGCAGCCCCTGTCCCCACAATGCTGGCTCCGCCCCCCTGGGGAGCGGCTGATGTGCCTGCCCTCACACTGAATGAAGAAGCCAGAAGTACCCACCAAAGTGCTCAGGGGCTGGGAGCAGTTATGCAAAGCCCCCCCTGGCCTGTAAGAACAAAAGAAACTGGGTATAAAAGTAGGAGCACTGCTCCTTGTAAATTAGATCCTGTTTGTGCTACAGAAGAAACTCTGCCCGAAGAGAAGGACCTGGAAGAAGACTACAAGGAGGAGTGCTGTCTCTGGCCTGTGTCTGGTGCCTTGCTGCAGAAGGAGAGGAGAGAAAAGACTACAAGAGACTTTTGCTTTTATTGAACTTTGTGCCAAACTCTGCTAAAGATCTCCAAGGGCTTGCTGTGGAACTTGCCCCCTGACCAGCGCCCCAGGAACAGTGGGCGCTACCCCCTGATAGAGGAACCGCTGTGAAACGCTGCTTTCCCCCTATCCAGGAAAAGCAGAGCGCGCAGTGACCATCGCGCTCTTCAGCAAGCTCTGGGTGTTGCCATCCCTCTGAACACCGTGACTGCCGCCTGCCAGGCCCAGAAGCATCGCAAAGACCAGCCCCGCTGGCCCGAGCACCGTGACTGGCCCCGAGCCGCAGCTCGCAACGTGAAGAAAGGTCGTGCCCGGTGCCTGCTTGCACCCCTTCGTGTCTTGTGCCCCTGAAACGCGCCTGTCGCTCTCCGAGCGTGTGGTGCAAGAACGCCGCCTGGATTGCCTGTGGCGTACTCTGTGGATCGCCGCCCACTGCGTGTGCCCCCTCTGTGAGGAAACCCCGAGGCGCTCTGTCCCTGTGACCCGGCCCGCGCCGCAACGCCAACCTCCGAGCCAGAGCCGAGCCGCCGCTCGCTCCAACCCCGGGAGGAAGACACCGCGACGCGGATCACCGAGCCAACCTGCGCCCTGACTGCCTCAGCAAGAAAAGGTACTGTTGATTGCCCCGCGGTGCGAGCATTTGACCTGCCTCGCTCGCACCGCCCTCTGACCAGCGCAGCCCTCGGAGCCGCGTGTTGAGCGCTCCCAGGGCCCCCGCTCTCTCCCCCGCCAGCCGCGCACAGCCGTGCGGCTTGCACTAAGAGGCGGACTCGAGCTGACCTGCCGCCGCTCCCGCCAGAAGCGTGAGCCCGGGCCGGTCGGGCCCATTTGATTACCGGAGGTGCACCGAGGCTTCAGCAGGCACCCCGCCTTCTTGAGAACGTCGAACAAGACAGCCCCAGATAATATCGTATTGGGGGAATAAGAGACATAAGCTGATTTAAACACTGTGCCTTTGCTTAGAGTAACTGGAACCTCACATTTTTAAGTAACAAAGCTGTATTTACAAGCCTGCTGCTAAGAATATATAAAGAGAATATATTTTACTACAATACAGTTTGGTGTCATTGTGTGGTGGGTTGGTGGTGAGGGGTGTGATGCTGCAAATGTTTAACCATATGTGCCCCAGAGATTAGACTAGACTGCTTGCGCCACACTACCTAGAGGGTGAGCAGGGGTTATTCTTGAAGGTAATCCTTTGCCCTGACTTGGAAGAGAGGGTCCCTGCTTGTCGCCAGTGCTGCACTGCGCCAACCAGAGACCCCCAACACCACCAACCCACCACACAATGACACCAAACTGTATTGTAGTAAAATATATTCTCTTTATATATTCTTAGCAGCAGGCTTGTAAATACAGCGTTGTTACTTAAAAATGTGAGGTTCCAGTTACTCTTAGCAAAGTCACAGTGTTTAAATCAGCTTATGTCTCTTGGGGGTCTCTGGTTGGTGGTTCCTCTGTCAGGGGGTAGCGCCCACTGTTCCTGGGGCGCTGGTCAGGGGGCAAGTTCCACAGCAAGCCCTTGGAGATCTTTAGCAGAGTTTGGCACAAAGTTCAATAAAAGCAAAAGTCTCTTGTAGTCTTTTCTCTCCTCTCCTTCTGCAGCAAGGCACCAGACACAGGCCAGAGACAGCACTCCTCCTTGTAGTCTTCTTCCAGGTCCTTCTCTTCGGGCAGAGTTTCTTCTGTAGCACAAACAGGATCTAATTTACAAGGAGCAGTGCTCCTACTTTTATACCCAGTTTCTTTTGTTCTTACAGGCCAGGGGGGCCTTTGCATAACTGCTCCCAGCCCCTGAGCACTTGTGGTGGGTACTTCTGGCTTCTTCATTCAGTGTGAGGGCAGGCACATCAGCCGCTCCCCAGGGGGGCGGAGCCAGCATTGTGGGGACAGGGGCTGCCAGGAGCACTTTGTTGACAAGCTTCGGTCCTTCCTGGGCCAGGTGCAGGCTGAGTCATCAGTCGCTCCCCAGGGGGGCGGAGCCAGCATTGTGGTGGCAGAGCACAGCCTGATGCATAGTTCAGGGAAACTCCCACCTCCCACTAAGGTGTCATCCTGCCATTCACCACCTGTCACCTCCCAG
The DNA here is from genome assembly GCF_964261635.1 of Lissotriton helveticus. NCBI lineage: Eukaryota > Metazoa > Chordata > Amphibia > Caudata > Salamandridae > Lissotriton > Lissotriton helveticus. The sequence continues at coordinate 460,589,153 of NC_136073.1, forward strand.
CCCTGTCACTCACACACACCAGACAGTCAGATCCACATCCAAGCAGAGGCGGGCTGAAATGGTTAGGCAAGCAAATGCTAGCTTTCTCCCGTCTTTGCGAATGCGGACTAAAAAGAGTTTCTTAATGTTTTCAGGCTGTAAGCTAGACACCAGTCTGAAGACAAACCCAAATTGATGTAAACGAAGGATCACAGAAACGATCCTGTCAGGTAGGCAATTTAATGCATCTGCCCTTGTTCTGTAAAATAAGTGAGACAAAAGAGGTCATGAAACCTATATTTTATTTGTAGATACCGAAATCTGAAACTCAGTCAGGATCAACATTCCTCCCTCGAACTGGCGCTGGCTGGTTGAACAGGTAATAAGAGGAATATAATCCAAGTGTAGTTGGAAGCTATGTCATACACCAACAATGTAGCTAAAACCAGCTTTGCTTTATGCACTTGCAGATACGTCGTAAAAAGGCAGAGCCCTGATGAGAATCCGTTGAGTTGACATACCGGATTCGAAATGCGTTGGCATATAAAGACTAGACATTTATTTGTTAATAGACTGAATGAATTAATTTTGAGTCTATTTTCGTTTCAATTCTCCCTTTTTTTGAGTCCTACATCAAGTTGTAGTTGATTGTGATCAATTGTCTATTCTAAATTATGAGTTTGATCCATGCCTTCACGGAATTGCGAATGACTCTTGTCTTTACGTAATAAGTAATAATTGATTGTGTATATATCAAAGCGAATAATTTTGTATATATGTTTAGTTATGTGTACGTGTTTATGTTGTAAATAATTATGAATTGTAAATAAGTGTGTTCTGATCAAAATAGAAAACGATAAGGTGTCTTTTTCATACATCAAACAAAAAAAGATAAAATAAATAATAAAAGGGGTATAGTGATAAACCCGGATCGACCAGGAAGTGTTTACTTGGTCTTTTCTCCTCAAAAACAGAGGATTTGAGAAAGTGTTTGGCTGGCATCTAGTATTTTTGATAGCTTTCTAAAAGTAGCATTTGCAAACACAGGATATTAAAATAAACTTCACTAAAAGAAGTATTTTATTATTCTGAGTTCAGGCATACTAAACATTAATTTCTACCATGTTCCCTGAGCCTGCTGGGATTATAGAGTGTAATAATTCCAGCAGCCCATCTGGCCTAAAGGGAACAGGTAGCCTCACAATAGTGAAAAACGAATTTGGCAGTAATTCACTATTAGGACATGCCACACACATCAGAGCATGTCCTACCTTACACTTACAATGCACCCTGCCCTGGGGCCTACCATAGGGGTGACTAATATGAAGTTAAGGGAAGGTTTAGAGGCTGGCAAGTGTGTGCACTTGCCCAGCCAGCATGACAGTACCAGACTGCACGCAGGTTCTGCAATGGCAGACCCTAGACACATTTTAAAAGGCTGCTTCTGTGGGTGGCGCAACCAGCGCTGCAGGCCCACTAGCAGTATTGGCATTTACAAGCCCTGGCACTCCTGGTGCACTTTACTGGGGACTAACAGTAAATCCAATGAACCAATCAGGTATATCAATCACATATACATTTTGTACAGGGAGAGCATATGCACTTTAGCACTGGTCAGCAGTGGTAAAGTGCCCAGAGTCATTAAACCAACAAAAACAGGTCAGAGAGAGTATTGGAGGAAGGCAAAAAGTTTAGGGATGACCCTGCCAAGAGGGCCAGGTTCAACACAACCCCCTTCCAGCCAAAACGCAGGGTAGACCAATCACTACCTTGATGGTCTTCACTGCTTTGGGCGATAGAACAAGGACCTGGCCCGCAACTGCAGGGGCAGACTCCAGTTCTACGCCAAACTGAACCTTTTTCAATTCCTCTGGGTATGCTCTCAGGGTCCACAAAGCCAATCCATGGGAAACCCTTCTCTACACCTGTGGACACCACCTGTGCAGCCTTGAACCTTAATTCGCTCACAGGTGTGTCCCAACAGGCAGACAGAAAAATGTCACAGTGGCCACTGACAGTAGTCAGGAATGAGACCCAAGCCTTACGCCTCTCAGGGCCCTCAAACCTCTGTGGCCTTAAAGAGTGGGGGGCAGTAACCCCAGGTGCTTGGCACCCTTTGTCCATTCTCCCTCCTGTCAGGTCAGGTATGACATCCTGGCCCTGACCCACCAGCCCCAGGCCTGTACCTGACGGCTGTACCAAAGACTGGGGTGGCCGCTCCCACACCCGGTCCTCCTCCTTGGGGCTCTGTACCCTCCCACCTGGAGTGGTACCCCCTTCCAGAATTGTCAGGGCACCTGGGGCAGGTGACCTGCACAATTCGCCCACCAGTTCAGGGGTGCTATCCTGCAACTGGGGCACCAGGTCAGGGGGGACACCCTGCACCTGGCCCTTAAACCTAGGGTCTAAACCCTCAAGTTGACCCGGGGTCAGAGGCGAGGACTCCCTCCCTCTGCACCCCCTTCCAGAGTACTGCCCACTCCCAACTGGAGTGGTACCCCTAGAAGCGACATGGGCCAGGACACTGATTACAGTGGTCCTGCCCTCCAGGTCAGACAACACCTGAACCTGGCTTCTCCAACTCAGGGACCCAACCCTGCAGTTGAACAATTGCCTGGCGCACCAGGACTTCCTGGGGAGCACGCCTGCCCCCCCTGCGGGTGGCACATAACTCATGTGTCGTGCGACAGTCTGCCTGGCGCAGATCTCCCAACCCCTGTCCCTCTGGCAGTGCGGGAAGATCCCCCAGGACAGAAGTGGTGTCCCCCTGCTCATTCACTGGGGACGCAGCCCTGCCGGCTGGCCCCTGACCCACTGGTTCTTCCACTGGGGACTCTTTCCCCCTCTTGCCCCTCCTTCTGGACTTCTGCACCCTCCCAACTGGAGTGGTACTGCCAGTCACCAGAACTACTGGAGCCCTGTTTACAGAGCCTCCACATTCTCTAGCCACTGGGGGATCCCCCTCAAAGGGTGACTCATCCGAACAGCCTAGGCTCCCCACCTGGTGTTCCCTTAAAGAACCATCCAGGCTCTGAGACTGAGGTTGGGCACTACCGGGACAACACCCCTTCTCACTCCTTCCCCTTAAGGACAGGACGTGAGGCCCTACACCCCTCTCACTACTACAGGACCTAGCCGGGCTACTCTGCGCCACTTCCACCTCTCTGGGCTGGAAGATACCTGAGCCACTCCCCACAGGATCACACCCCAATGCCTCTCCAGACCCTCTGGAATCCACCACAAGGTCTGCCTCCAATGTGAGCTCCCTGGGGTCAGAGAACTCACTCTCAAACAGGTGTTGGCATAGCTCTGGAAAACTGGGACTTAAAGTATGCTCTCCCACAATTGGATTACACAGCCCCCTAGCAGGGTTAACCAAATTATCCTTCACCTTACCATCCAGCGCCTCACACACATACTCCACACCATCCTTCTGAGACTGGCCAGACAGTAGAGGACTGTCTCTGTCACACAACCCACACTCTTCTGGGCGGTCCTTACACTCACCCACCAGGACCTCAACCATGGGGGAACCCCTCCCACCACTAGGACCATGAACTCCTACGCCAGCTACCCTATTCCCTTCAGGGACGCTGCGCACTACTGGAGCTACCTCATGCCCTTGAACCTCCTGGTGTATGTTAACCCCCTCCAAGTCAGGTGCCATACCTCTAGGTGCGCGCGCTATGCTGTCAGCACTAGATACCTGAATGTTGCTGCCACCATCTGAGCTGGACTCCACCTCTAACTCAGCAAAGCTCAATCTGTGAGCTACACACATTTCTTGTTGCGGGGCTGACGCCCTCCTGGCCTCAAGCCCCTCGAGCTCCATGTCAAGTTTCCTCATTCTTAAGTCACGGGCAAGCTGTATTTTTATTTCTTCCAGGGCCAACTTCTTGGTTTCTAGCTCCAGTTGCCCATTTATTTCCAGCTCTGCCAACTTCAATTCATGATCTCGGGTTGCCTGTCTGTCCGCCAGCTCCTCTGGCGACAGACCTCGGCCAGAAACACTGCTACCCAATGGGGAGGTTGCACCCCTCCACTCTGGAGTCAGGGGTCCCTCCAGCTGCTGTTCTGCATCCTCAAATTCAAAATCCTTTCCAGGGGCATTCCTTGCCTTGACCCAGGCCCTCAGCGCCTTTTGGAACTGCTCCCTTCTGGAGAGTCCGGTCATGGAAATGTTCAAATTTTTGCAGAAGCTCTTGAGCTGTTTCCTGGTGTAGTTTTCTAGTTTCTCCCAATCACAGTCAATAGAAGAAATGGATGCTGCCTTTTCCATTTTCACTGACATAGGCATGACTTCAAAAACACATGGAGATCTCTTCTCGCAAATCATAAATCAAAAAATAGTCTGTGGCTTAAGTTACTGGACTGTCATCACTGTGCAATGGTCAATAGTTAAGGTAAAGACACTGCAAATGTAAATTCGCTATCCTCACCGCTGCGTCCAATGTTGGAAATGGGGGTCTCTGGTTGGCGCAGTGCTGCACTGCGCCAACCAGAGACCCCCATTTCCAACACCAGTGATTCAGTAGCAAGTTGGGGAAGGGCGGAGGCGGTGTGGGGGGCATGAAGGTCTAAGGGAGGGGAGAATACTGGGCTGTTTTATTGGCCAACTTAAAATTGTTGTGTTTGATCTAATACCCCAAAGAGAAAAGCGCAATTCATGGGCTACAGACGGCTTGGATCTTCAGGACTGGTTTTGAGATGTAGCGCCGCGACCACAATGGCTTTGGGAGCATTAATCAGTTAGTTGCATTCCTGATGGTGTTCCATTGTACTGCCTACCGACACACCTTCCATGATGAAGTACAGAAGACTGTTCTCTCTTTTTTACCTCACCGACCACCAGGGGTGTAGCTTAGTCAGTAAGATTGGGGGGGAGAGGGTTGGTGCATGAGAGGGACTTAAGAGGCAGTGGAAAGGGAAAGTAATACGGATTAATAGGAGTACTAATTGAGAGAAACACAGTATTTTGTAAAATACATTTTTTAGGTCTTTCAAAATAGATGAGAGAGAGTGTGTGTGCGTTTTTGTCACTGAGTGTATGCAAAAATCACAGGTGAAATTCGACAGACATCTCACCATATCCAACTGAAAGATCTTGTACCCAACTAATCATCTGAAAATACATTTATTGGGGGGGGTAATACGCCAAACAGCGCGCTGAAGCTACACCTCTGCCGACCCCCCTTTCCACGAACACCCAAAGACGTATGTCAAATATCCGTGCAGTGCTTAATTTGTAAAACAAAATAAGTGCCAGGGCTCTCGTCAGGAGGCCACAAAGCTTGCACCACACATTGCCTCTGCCTTCGCTGCTAATGATAGTAACAACTCAACTACTAACCATCACACTCATACAGGTGTGACAATTTGGACTAAGTCAGGCCCCCCAAGCTATAAAAATGGCTTGGCAGCAGTCAGTAGTAATTTTTCATGTATTTTGAACTAATAATTAAGTGTTGTGGTCATCTCTAAATTAGCCAGAGAGCGCCAACTTGTGGCAGACTGTCATAAGCACCGTTGTTGACAATTAAGTGCTGGTGCTGTGCCCTGGAAACTACAGGCTCAAATTAAGCACTCCGTGTTAGTAAATTCTGTGAATGAGATCTGGATACCGACAGAGTGCTAGGCTGACTTTTGAACTTTATTCACTCTATGCATTTGTTTCTTATGTTCCACTAAAATAAAAAAAATCAATAAAACAGTCTTAGAAAAAATGCTCCTGACATAAAATACACAAAGGTTCCAGGCACTTTCACTCCTTCCAGTCATCCAATGTCTTGAGAAAAGTGCAAGAATTACCCTATTTATGACATCCTAGGCTTGAGGTATATAAATTAATTGTCTGTAAAATTGATATCCATTCCACGGGAAACATCTATTACAACACAGTGATTGCAATGACCTACCTTTACAACGCAACTGCCTTTACATCGCACGCCATTACAATGCATGTCATTACAACGCATGTCACTACAACGCATGCCATTACAACGCATACCATTACAGTGCATTATAAGGTAAGTAATGGAGTTTGTTTAGTATTAGGGTGGGAATGGGTTTTAGGGTACATCGGAATAGAAATTTTTACCCCTACACTATCCAACACTTTCCGTACTGTTGCACTTACTGGAGTGTGAATAGTAATTTTTACCTCTACACCATCCAACACTTAGTCATTTTTATCCCTACACTATCCAAAACTTAACCTACTGTTGCCCTAAAAGTATTATGCGTTGTAATGGTATGCGTTGTAAAGGAATGCGTTTTAATGGTAGTTTTAAAAAATGCGTTGGAATGGCATGTGTTGTAAAATCATGCAATGTACTGATAGTTGCGATGTAAACACTGCATTGTAAAAGCATGCATTGTAATTGAATGCGTTGTAACGTCATATATTTCCATTCCACAGAAGAGTTTCCAGTCTTGTCAAACTGGCGGGTGTGGCCACCTCAGCAAGACACTGTCTGAATCAATCCGGGAGCCAGGTCCTTCAAGCACATCCCCATATGATTTAAATCTGAGATCTAGGTTACCTTCACGTCTGCTGCATACACCGACGAAGCCAAGGCATCAAAATCACTGTAGCTAACAAAACTGTAAGTGCCAAGTGTCATAAAGTCCCTCGCCAACTGAAATATGAGGCCCTTAAATAACAGTACTATGGTGCCTATAGACAGTCATGCTCACTGCTAACACCATCCTAAGAACTGGCACTTCCAACCCTATTAACAGTAATGATGACCCCCTGCGAACAGCAATCTGAAAAAAGGCAACTTTAAGACTGATGTAAACAACCACTGTTGGATATTGAGCTGTGGGGTGACTGGGATGTGAGCCCTGGTCACGCAAACACCACAATCCTAATCAGGGTAAGGCACAAGCAAATCCCAAATTAACCCGTGCTCACCCCTGGTAGCTTGGCACAGAGCAGTCAGGCTTAATCTGTGTCGTAGATGTGCATAGCCTTCGGTAATGCGTTGGTTCAGAAGGGATGCGAAGGCGATGTGAACCTTCTGCACTGAGCCCAATACACACAACAGCAGCGATGCTTCAGTTCTGTTTGAGGATGCGCCATTCAGCCAAGGAGATGCGTCGGTTAGGCTCAAGGATGCGCGTCTCAGCAGAGGAGATGCACAGGTGCAGAAGTGTACTAAAGTGGTGGTGTTTGAGGTCCACTAGACGGCCAACCAGACATGCACATTTTAAACCTCTCTTCCCCTGCTGTCTAAGACAGCTGGGTTAGAGACAGCATAGGGCTCCATTGTCTTCGGGAACAGCAAAGGAAGCCGCTCCCTCCAATCCTGGCGCTTCTTTCAGGCTGCATGAAAGAAGCACCAGGATTGGTTACTGCAGTTTTCTGGGTCCCGCGTTGGAGACTGCCTGCCTGGAAAAGATGGTGAATGGCAGGATGACACCTTAGTAGGAGGTGGGAGTTTCCCTGAACTATGCATCAGGCTGTGCTCTGCCACCACAATGCTGGCTCCGCCCCCCTGGGGAGCGACTGATGACTCAGCCTGCACCTGGCCCAGGAAGGACCGAAGCGTGTCAACAAAGTGCTCCTGGCAGCCCCTGTCCCCACAATGCTGGCTCCGCCCCCCTGGGGAGCGGCTGATGTGCCTGCCCTCACACTGAATGAAGAAGCCAGAAGTACCCACCAAAGTGCTCAGGGGCTGGGAGCAGTTATGCAAAGCCCCCCCTGGCCTGTAAGAACAAAAGAAACTGGGTATAAAAGTAGGAGCACTGCTCCTTGTAAATTAGATCCTGTTTGTGCTACAGAAGAAACTCTGCCCGAAGAGAAGGACCTGGAAGAAGACTACAAGGAGGAGTGCTGTCTCTGGCCTGTGTCTGGTGCCTTGCTGCAGAAGGAGAGGAGAGAAAAGACTACAAGAGACTTTTGCTTTTATTGAACTTTGTGCCAAACTCTGCTAAAGATCTCCAAGGGCTTGCTGTGGAACTTGCCCCCTGACCAGCGCCCCAGGAACAGTGGGCGCTACCCCCTGATAGAGGAACCGCTGTGAAACGCTGCTTTCCCCCTATCCAGGAAAAGCAGAGCGCGCAGTGACCATCGCGCTCTTCAGCAAGCTCTGGGTGTTGCCATCCCTCTGAACACCGTGACTGCCGCCTGCCAGGCCCAGAAGCATCGCAAAGACCAGCCCCGCTGGCCCGAGCACCGTGACTGGCCCCGAGCCGCAGCTCGCAACGTGAAGAAAGGTCGTGCCCGGTGCCTGCTTGCACCCCTTCGTGTCTTGTGCCCCTGAAACGCGCCTGTCGCTCTCCGAGCGTGTGGTGCAAGAACGCCGCCTGGATTGCCTGTGGCGTACTCTGTGGATCGCCGCCCACTGCGTGTGCCCCCTCTGTGAGGAAACCCCGAGGCGCTCTGTCCCTGTGACCCGGCCCGCGCCGCAACGCCAACCTCCGAGCCAGAGCCGAGCCGCCGCTCGCTCCAACCCCGGGAGGAAGACACCGCGACGCGGATCACCGAGCCAACCTGCGCCCTGACTGCCTCAGCAAGAAAAGGTACTGTTGATTGCCCCGCGGTGCGAGCATTTGACCTGCCTCGCTCGCACCGCCCTCTGACCAGCGCAGCCCTCGGAGCCGCGTGTTGAGCGCTCCCAGGGCCCCCGCTCTCTCCCCCGCCAGCCGCGCACAGCCGTGCGGCTTGCACTAAGAGGCGGACTCGAGCTGACCTGCCGCCGCTCCCGCAAGAAGCGTGAGCCCGGGCCGGTCGGGCCCATTTGATTACCGGAGGTGCACCGAGGCTTCAGCAGGCACCCCGCCTTCTTGAGAACGTCGAACAAGACAGCCCCAGATAATATCGTATTGGGGGAATAAGAGACATAAGCTGATTTAAACACTGTGCCTTTGCTTAGAGTAACTGGAACCTCACATTTTTAAGTAACAAAGCTGTATTTACAAGCCTGCTGCTAAGAATATATAAAGAGAATATATTTTACTACAATACAGTTTGGTGTCATTGTGTGGTGGGTTGGTGGTGAGGGGTGTGATGCTGCAAATGTTTAACCATATGTGCCCCAGAGATTAGCCTAGACTGCTTGCGCCACACTACCTAGAGGGTGAGCAGGGGTTATTCTTGAAGGTAATCCTTTGCCCTGACTTGGAAGAGAGGGTCCCTGCTTGTCGCCAGTGCTGCACTGCGCCAACCAGAGACCCCCAACACCACCAACCCACCACACAATGACACCAAACTGTATTGTAGTAAAATATATTCTCTTTATATATTCTTAGCAGCAGGCTTGTAAATACAGCTTTGTTACTTAAAAATGTGAGGTTCCAGTTACTCTTAGCAAAGTCACAGTGTTTAAATCAGCTTATGTCTCTTGGGGGTCTCTGGTTGGTGGTTCCTCTGTCAGGGGGTAGCGCCCACTGTTCCTGGGGCGCTGGTCAGGGGGCAAGTTCCACAGCAAGCCCTTGGAGATCTTTAGCAGAGTTTGGCACAAAGTTCAATAAAAGCAAAAGTCTCTTGTAGTCTTTTCTCTCCTCTCCTTCTGCAGCAAGGCACCAGACACAGGCCAGAGACAGCACTCCTCCTTGTAGTCTTCTTCCAGGTCCTTCTCTTCGGGCAGAGTTTCTTCTGTAGCACAAACAGGATCTAATTTACAAGGAGCAGTGCTCCTACTTTTATACCCAGTTTCTTTTGTTCTTACAGGCCAGGGGGGCCTTTGCATAACTGCTCCCAGCCCCTGAGCACTTGTGGTGGGTACTTCTGGCTTCTTCATTCAGTGTGAGGGCAGGCACATCAGCCGCTCCCCAGGGGGGCGGAGCCAGCATTGTGGGGACAGGGGCTGCCAGGAGCACTTTGTTGACAAGCTTCGGTCCTTCCTGGGCCAGGTGCAGGCTGAGTCATCAGTCGCTCCCCAGGGGGGCGGAGCCAGCATTGTGGTGGCAGAGCACAGCCTGATGCATAGTTCAGGGAAACTCCCACCTCCCACTAAGGTGTCATCCTGCCATTCACCACCTGTCACCTCCCAGCCCTGTCACTCACACACACCAGACAGTCAGATCCACATCCAAGCAGAGGCGGGCTGAAATGGTTAGGCAAGCAAATGCTAGCTTTCTCCCGTCTTTGCGAATGCGGACTAAAAAGAGTTTCTTAATGTTTTCAGGCTGTAAGCTAGACACCAGTCTGAAGACAAACCCAAATTGATGTAAACGAAGGATCACAGAAACGATCCTGTCAGGTAGGCAATTTAATGCATCTGCCCTTGTTCTGTAAAATAAGTGAGACAAAAGAGGTCATGAAACCTATATTTTATTTGTAGATACCGAAATCTGAAACTCAGTCAGGATCAACATTCCTCCCTCGAACTGGCGCTGGCTGGTTGAACAGGTAATAAGAGGAATATAATCCAAGTGTAGTTGGAAGCTATGTCATACACCAACAATGTAGCTAAAACCAGCTTTGCTTTATGCACTTGCAGATACGTCGTAAAAAGGCAGAGCCCTGATGAGAATCCGTTGAGTTGACATACCGGATTCGAAATGCGTTGGCATATAAAGACTAGACATTTATTTGTTAATAGACTGAATGAATTAATTTTGAGTCTATTTTCGTTTCAATTCTCCCTTTTTTTGAGTCCTACATCAAGTTGTAGTTGATTGTGATCAATTGTCTATTCTAAATTATGAGTTTGATCCATGCCTTCACGGAATTGCGAATGACTCTTGTCTTTACGTAATAAGTAATAATTGATTGTGTATATATCAAAGCGAATAATTTTGTATATATGTTTAGTTATGTGTACGTGTTTATGTTGTAAATAATTATGAATTGTAAATAAGTGTGTTCTGATCAAAATAGAAAACGATAAGGTGTCTTTTTCATACATCAAACAAAAAAAGATAAAATAAATAATAAAAGGGGTATAGTGATAAACCCGGATCGACCAGGAAGTGTTTACTTGGTCTTTTCTCCTCAAAAACAGAGGATTTGAGAAAGTGTTTGGCTGGCATCTAGTATTTTTGATAGCTTTCTAAAAGTAGCATTTGCAAACACAGGATATTAAAATAAACTTCACTAAAAGAAGTATTTTATTATTCTGAGTTCAGGCATACTAAACATTAATTTCTACCATGTTCCCTGAGCCTGCTGGGATTATAGAGTGTAATAATTCCAGCAGCCCATCTGGCCTAAAGGGAACAGGTAGCCTCACAATAGTGAAAAACGAATTTGGCAGTAATTCACTATTAGGACATGCCACACACATCAGAGCATGTCCTACCTTACACTTACAATGCACCCTGCCCTGGGGCCTACCATAGGGGTGACTAATATGAAGTTAAGGGAAGGTTTAGAGGCTGGCAAGTGTGTGCACTTGCCCAGCCAGCATGACAGTACCAGACTGCACGCAGGTTCTGCAATGGCAGACCCTAGACACATTTTAAAAGGCTGCTTCTGTGGGTGGCGCAACCAGCGCTGCAGGCCCACTAGCAGTATTGGCATTTACAAGCCCTGGCACTCCTGGTGCACTTTACTGGGGACTAACAGTAAATCCAATGAACCAATCAGGTATATCAATCACATATACATTTTGTACAGGGAGAGCATATGCACTTTAGCACTGGTCAGCAGTGGTAAAGTGCCCAGAGTCATTAAACCAACAAAAACAGGTCAGAGAGAGTATTGGAGGAAGGCAAAAAGTTTAGGGATGACCCTGCCAAGAGGGCCAGGTTCAACACAACCCCCTTCCAGCCAAAACGCAGGGTAGACCAATCACTACCTTGATGGTCTTCACTGCTTTGGGCGATAGAACAAGGACCTGGCCCGCAACTGCAGGGGCAGACTCCAGTTCTACGCCAAACTGAACCTTTTTCAATTCCTCTGGGTATGCTCTCAGGGTCCACAAAGCCAATCCATGGGAAACCCTTCTCTACACCTGTGGACACCACCTGTGCAGCCTTGAACCTTAATTCGCTCACAGGTGTGTCCCAACAGGCAGACAGAAAAATGTCACAGTGGCCACTGACAGTAGTCAGGAATGAGACCCAAGCCTTACGCCTCTCAGGGCCCTCAAACCTCTGTGGCCTTAAAGAGTGGGGGGCAGTAACCCCAGGTGCTTGGCACCCTTTGTCCATTCTCCCTCCTGTCAGGTCAGGTATGACATCCTGGCCCTGACCCACCAGCCCCAGGCCTGTACCTGACGGCTGTACCAAAGACTGGGGTGGCCGCTCCCACACCCGGTCCTCCTCCTTGGGGCTCTGTACCCTCCCACCTGGAGTGGTACCCCCTTCCAGAATTGTCAGGGCACCTGGGGCAGGTGACCTGCACAATTCGCCCACCAGTTCAGGGGTGCTATCCTGCAACTGGGGCACCAGGTCAGGGGGGACACCCTGCACCTGGCCCTTAAACCTAGGGTCTAAACCCTCAAGTTGACCCGGGGTCAGAGGCGAGGACTCCCTCCCTCTGCACCCCCTTCCAGAGTACTGCCCACTCCCAACCGGAGTGGTACCCCTAGAAGCGACATGGGCCAGGACACTGATTACAGTGGTCCTGCCCTCCAGGTCAGACAACACCTGAACCTGGCTTCTCCAACTCAGGGACCCAACCCTGCAGTTGAACAATTGCCTGGCGCACCAGGACTTCCTGGGGAGCACGCCTGCCCCCCCTGCGGGTGGCACATAACTCATGTGTCGTGCGACAGTCTGCCTGGCGCAGATCTCCCAACCCCTGTCCCTCTGGCAGTGCGGGAAGATCCCCCAGGACAGAAGTGGTGTCCCCCTGCTCATTCACTGGGGACGCAGCCCTGCCGGCTGGCCCCTGACCCACTGGTTCTTCCACTGGGGACTCTTTCCCCCTCTCGCCCCTCCTTCTGGACTTCTGCACCCTCCCAACTGGAGTGGTACTGCCAGTCACCAGAACTACTGGAGCCCTGTTTACAGAGCCTCCACATTCTCTAGCCACTGGGGGATCCCCCTCAAAGGGTGACTCATCCGAACAGCCTAGGCTCCCCACCTGGTGTTCCCTTAAAGAACCATCCAGGCTCTGAGACTGAGGTTGGGCACTACCGGGACAACACCCCTTCTCACTCCTTCCCCTTAAGGACAGGACGTGAGGCCCTACACCCCTCTCACTACTACAGGACCTAGCCGGGCTACTCTGCGCCACTTCCACCTCTCTGGGCTGGAAGATACCTGAGCCACTCCCCACAGGATCACACCCCAATGCCTCTCCAGACCCTCTGGAATCCACCACAAGGTCTGCCTCCAATGTGAGCTCCCTGGGGTCAGAGAACTCACTCTCAAACAGGTGTTGGCATAGCTCTGGAAAACTGGGACTTAAAGTATGCTCTCCCACAATTGGATTACACAGCCCCCTAGCAGGGTTAACCAAATTATCCTTCACCTTACCATCCAGCGCCTCACACACATACTCCACACCATCCTTCTGAGACTGGCCAGACAGTAGAGGACTGTCTCTGTCACACAACCCACACTCTTCTGGGCGGTCCTTACACTCACCCACCAGGACCTCAACCATGGGGGAACCCCTCCCACCACTAGGACCATGAACTCCTACGCCAGCTACCCTATTCCCTTCAGGGACGCTGCGCACTACTGGAGCTACCTCATGCCCTTGAACCTCCTGGTGTATGTTAACCCCCTCCAAGTCAGGTGCCATACCTCTAGGTGCGCGCGCTATGCTGTCAGCACTAGATACCTGAATGTTGCTGCCACCATCTGAGCTGGACTCCACCTCTAACTCAGCAAAGCTCAATCTGTGAGCTACACACATTTCTTGTTGCGGGGCTGACGCCCTCCTGGCCTCAAGCCCCTCGAGCTCCATGTCAAGTTTCCTCATTCTTAAGTCACGGGCAAGCTGTATTTTTATTTCTTCCAGGGCCAACTTCTTGGTTTCTAGCTCCAGTTGCCCATTTATTTCCAGCTCTGCCAACTTCAATTCATGATCTCGGGTTGCCTGTCTGTCCGCCAGCTCCTCTGGCGACAGACCTCGGCCAGAAACACTGCTACCCAATGGGGAGGTTGCACCCCTCCACTCTGGAGTCAGGGGTCCCTCCAGCTGCTGTTCTGCATCCTCAAATTCAAAATCCTTTCCAGGGGCATTCCTTGCCTTGACCCAGGCCCTCAGCGCCTTTTGGAACTGCTCCCTTCTGGAGAGTCCGGTCATGGAAATGTTCAAATTTTTGCAGAAGCTCTTGAGCTGTTTCCTGGTGTAGTTTTCTAGTTTCTCCCAATCACAGTCAATAGAAGAAATGGATGCTGCCTTTTCCATTTTCACTGACATAGGCATGACTTCAAAAACACATGGAGATCTCTTCTCGCAAATCATAAATCAAAAAATAGTCTGTGGCTTAAGTTACTGGACTGTCATCACTGTGCAATGGTCAATAGTTAAGGTAAAGACACTGCAAATGTAAATTCGCTATCCTCACCGCTGCGTCCAATGTTGGAAATGGGGGTCTCTGGTTGGCGCAGTGCTGCACTGCGCCAACCAGAGACCCCCATTTCCAACACCAGTGATTCAGTAGCAAGTTGGGGAAGGGCGGAGGCGGTGTGGGGGGCATGAAGGTCTAAGGGAGGGGAGAATACTGGGCTGTTTTATTGGCCAACTTAAAATTGTTGTGTTTGATCTAATACCCCAAAGAGAAAAGCGCAATTCATGGGCTACAGACGGCTTGGATCTTCAGGACTGGTTTTGAGATGTAGCGCCGCGACCACAATGGCTTTGGGAGCATTAATCAGTTAGTTGCATTCCTGATGGTGTTCCATTGTACTGCCTACCGACACACCTTCCATGATGAAGTACAGAAGACTGTTCTCTCTTTTTTACCTCACCGACCACCAGGGGTGTAGCTTAGTCAGTAAGATTGGGGGGGAGAGGGTTGGTGCATGAGAGGGACTTAAGAGGCAGTGGAAAGGGAAAGTAATACGGATTAATAGGAGTACTAATTGAGAGAAACACAGTATTTTGTAAAATACATTTTTTAGGTCTTTCAAAATAGATGAGAGAGAGTGTGTGTGCGTTTTTGTCACTGAGTGTATGCAAAAATCACAGGTGAAATTCGACAGACATCTCACCATATCCAACTGAAAGATCTTGTACCCAACTAATCATCTGAAAATACATTTATTGGGGGGGGTAATACGCCAAACAGCGCGCTGAAGCTACACCTCTGCCGACCCCCCTTTCCACGAACACCCAAAGACGTATGTCAAATATCCGTGCAGTGCTTAATTTGTAAAACAAAATAAGTGCCAGGGCTCTCGTCAGGAGGCCACAAAGCTTGCACCACACATTGCCTCTGCCTTCGCTGCTAATGATAGTAACAACTCAACTACTAACCATCACACTCATACAGGTGTGACAATTTGGACTAAGTCAGGCCCCCCAAGCTATAAAAATGGCTTGGCAGCAGTCAGTAGTAATTTTTCATGTATTTTGAACTAATAATTAAGTGTTGTGGTCATCTCTAAATTAGCCAGAGAGCGCCAACTTGTGGCAGACTGTCATAAGCACCGTTGTTGACAATTAAGTGCTGGTGCTGTGCCCTGGAAACTACAGGCTCAAATGAAGCACTCCGTGTTAGTAAATTCTGTGAATGAGATCTGGATACCGACAGAGTGCTAGGCTGACTTTTGAACTTTATTCACTCTATGCATTTGTTTCTTATGTTCCACTAAAATAAAAAAAATCAATAAAACAGTCTTAGAAAAAATGCTCCTGACATAAAATACACAAAGGTTCCAGGCACTTTCACTCCTTCCAGTCATCCAATGTCTTGAGAAAAGTGCAAGAATTACCCTATTTATGACATCCTAGGCTTGAGGTATATAAATTAATTGTCTGTAAAATTGATATCCATTCCACGGGAAACATCTATTACAACACAGTGATTGCAATGACCTACCTTTACAACGCAACTGCCTTTACATCGCACGCCATTACAATGCATGTCATTACAACGCATGTCACTACAACGCATGCCATTACAACGCATACCATTACAGTGCATTATAAGGTAAGTAATGGAGTTTGTTTAGTATTAGGGTGGGAATGGGTTTTAGGGTACATCGGAATAGAAATTTTTACCCCTACACTATCCAACACTTTCCGTACTGTTGCACTTACTGGAGTGTGAATAGTAATTTTTACCTCTACACCATCCAACACTTAGTCATTTTTATCCCTACACTATCCAAAACTTAACCTACTGTTGCCCTAAAAGTATTATGCGTTGTAATGGTATGCGTTGTAAAGGAATGCGTTTTAATGGTAGTTTTAAAAAATGCGTTGGAATGGCATGTGTTGTAAAATCATGCAATGTACTGATAGTTGCGATGTAAACACTGCATTGTAAAAGCATGCATTGTAATTGAATGCGTTGTAACGTCATATATTTCCATTCCACAGAAGAGTTTCCAGTCTTGTCAAACTGGCGGGTGTGGCCACCTCAGCAAGACACTGTCTGAATCAATCCGGGAGCCAGGTCCTTCAAGCACATCCCCATATGATTTAAATCTGAGATCTAGGTTACCTTCACGTCTGCTGCATACACCGACGAAGCCAAGGCATCAAAATCACTGTAGCTAACAAAACTGTAAGTGCCAAGTGTCATAAAGTCCCTCGCCAACTGAAATATGAGGCCCTTAAATAACAGTACTATGGTGCCTATAGACAGTCATGCTCACTGCTAACACCATCCTAAGAACTGGCACTTCCAACCCTATTAACAGTAATGATGACCCCCTGCGAACAGCAATCTGAAAAAAGGCAACTTTAAGACTGATGTAAACAACCACTGTTGGATATTGAGCTGTGGGGTGACTGGGATGTGAGCCCTGGTCACGCAAACACCACAATCCTAATCAGGGTAAGGCACAAGCAAATCCCAAATTAACCCGTGCTCACCCCTGGTAGCTTGGCACAGAGCAGTCAGGCTTAATCTGTGTCGTAGATGTGCATAGCCTTCGGTAATGCGTTGGTTCAGAAGGGATGCGAAGGCGATGTGAACCTTCTGCACTGAGCCCAATACACACAACAGCAGCGATGCTTCAGTTCTGTTTGAGGATGCGCCATTCAGCCAAGGAGATGCGTCGGTTAGGCTCAAGGATGCGCGTCTCAGCAGAGGAGATGCACAGGTGCAGAAGTGTACTAAAGTGGTGGTGTTTGAGGTCCACTAGACGGCCAACCAGACATGCACATTTTAAACCTCTCTTCCCCTGCTGTCTAAGACAGCTGGGTTAGAGACAGCATAGGGCTCCATTGTCTTCGGGAACAGCAAAGGAAGCCGCTCCCTCCAATCCTGGCGCTTCTTTCAGGCTGCATGAAAGAAGCACCAGGATTGGTTACTGCAGTTTTCTGGGTCCCGCGTTGGAGACTGCCTGCCTGGAAAAGACACAATCGAGGAGGTCAGCATACATAACTCAAAATATGCAGTTTGCAGACAAACACTCACGCAACTCTGTAAAGAATTCCCTGCACTCTTCACCCCATTAAACCTGAACTGGTTCCTTTGAATCCCATATGGAATTCACACATGCTGACCCCTGTCAGTAAATGTTAAACAATGCAAGGGTGGATGGACAAGGGCTTATATGAGGTCCACCACACGTGTCCCTATAGCTATGAGAACAAGGAGTGTGCAGTTCCTATGTGGGGATATAGGTCTCCTGATATGGTGAATCAAGGGGAGTGCTCCTTTTAGGAGCAAGGGCCCTCCACACACCCCAAGGTGTTTCATGCTTCATCATCGGGTAGCTCCTAGTTGGCCCGGCGCTGTAATGCCCAACAGGCCCCTTGCGGGGGCTCTTTGCAGGAGTACTTTTCTTCTTTGCTCATGTGGGGTGTGAGGTTGAATGACTAGATGTGAGTAGAATCCAAAAGCTATTTAATTATTGGGTCCCTCTGTCATGGTTAAAAACATGGATTGAGCATATAAAAGATGTAATAGTCTAGTTTTGCTACAATAAGTGTAAGTCAAAGGTCAACATGTTTCATGCCTGTTACTGTCCAGGAGGATGATGGCATTTTGTCAGGGCTACAAAACACTTTTTCTACTCAAACAGGGATGGACAGGAAAATATGTGCAAGCCATGCCCTGTATATATTACATAGATATGCCGTATATCTCGTGGGGACAGACCCAAAGATTGTAAAACATGGGGCCACAATCGGACCGGTCAGGCGAACACTTTTGTGAATGCCGATACTAATCCAATATAAAGGTGAAATATGATTCAAGAATAAGAAGGTGCTTTGCAGAAGATGCATTGGATTGGTTAAGATAAGATCAGCAAAATGATCATCAAATAACAGGACTATATATTACATATCCAAAGTTCATAAAGACCAACAAAACCCACTGGTGCCCTTTTCTGTCCTCCATCTGTCCATTATTAGAGAATACCTCACAGATTGTTGATATATTCTTATTCCTTATGTTAGAAATATTGTATGCAGGTTTTCATCAACAAAATACATGGGATCCTGAATATATGCCAATGACAACAGACACAACATCGCCATACACCTCCATAGAGCATCAAGTAGCCCTAAAGCATAAGACTACTTCCTTCAAACTATGCCTCCACTGTTTAAACAAAGGAAAAAAGCAGGTTCCATCCTGGGGGACATTTAGTGCATTTAGTGCCCTGAAACACATCTGAATATCAGTTAAAATTACCCCACAATTTCACCAGTTTTTTTTAAGTGCTTCTTCACCTGTTGTTCAGTTGAATTGATCACACACTCGCTTGGCTCCTCAAAGTTTTTCAACAGCCATGCTGATTCTTGCCATTGTTCAGAGTAGGAATTTGGACACAAATAACCTTTCTTTTATCATTCTTCTTTTACACCTAACAACCAACTAATCTCTCATTATCTGATCGGTGAAATGTTCAAATTCAGATGGACTGCCAACACCCTCACTTCTGCTACATACAAATATGATTAAATACACACCAAACTATTTTCTGTAGTAAAAAAACACTATAGTGCTGCGTTCCATATCAAAAGATTCCCGGTCTATTCATGCTTTATGACCTTCATCCATATCCACACATGTCTTAAAAGCAGGTAGAAGAGCAAGCATTGTCCCAAATAAATGCAATGCATCTGCCTCACGCTGGAAAATGATGCAGTGAAGATCTTGTGATCAAAAGCGCCGCAGCGTGGGTCACTGGAAGGCCAGAGAGATGCCAAGACGAACAGTGACAAAAGCAACAGCAACACCCTGGAGTCAACATGGTCAACATTTCAAGACCTATCCCTTTTAGGACCCAAGACAGCAAATTTAAGCCTGGATATTTCCCTCTCAAAGCCCAACCTCATCACAGAAAACCCAGCCTTAGATTTCAAGAGAGAGTCATGTAAAAGAGAGAGATAACATTGGTAACTGGACAAAGCTGGAATGGGACTAGGATAACTGCCTTATATCAATGAAAGCCATCAATGGCAAAGGGGTTTAGGGAGCGTAGCACAGAGCACTTGCCTAATGGCCTTCTTGAATGAATGAATAACCGCATTGCTGAGAGTTAGATTTAGGAAACATTGACACTGCAATGTATTAGGGGATGGAATGAGATCACAGTTGATGAATAAGGAAAATGAGACTCATATGACGTCAGAAATCTTTTAAGGTTCAAAGTGAGATTACAAATTCTTTGGTGCAGATTTGAAAGGTTCACATATAACGTAGGAGTGCAGAATTATTTCTGATTATTGGCAGGATACAGCAAGTAACCAATGTAGATGGACAGGCTGTATAACCTTGATGGAAATTCCACTGTTTCAGTTATGAATGGTTTCTACTGCTTTTGAATTGTGTCAATTGGATTTTGGACACTGAATTTAAATGCCCAGTTATACAAAGGGAAATTCTCCTCAGTTGCATCCTCCTCAACACCCGACCGCCCGCAAACACGCAGTTGAACTCTGGGACCTTCTCGACTCAACCTCCCCAGACATAGCCTTCCTGACGGAGACCTGGCTGAACCCCGCCTCAGCTCCCGGCATCGCCATAGCCATCCTGGAAGGCTACAAGATCACCCGCAGGGATCACACCAACGGATTAGGCGGAGGAATCGCCATTGTCCACAAGAACACCGACGATACCCTCAGCACCGCCGAACACTGGCACTTCCAGATCCACACCAACACCACCCTCAGAGGATCCCTCGTCTACAAACCCCCCAGACCCTGGCCACAGTTCAGCGACTCCATTGCCAACTTCATCAGCACACACGCCCTCACCTCCACGGACTACATCCTCTTCGGAGACCTGAACTTCCACCTCGAGAACAACAACAACACCAACTCCATCACCCTAATCGCCAACCTCGCCAACGTCAGACAGCTCGTGAATACACCCACCCATGACACCGGTCACACACTTGACCCCATCTTCTCTGCAAGCCCCCACGTCTCTTTCAACCACACCACCGAACTCCACTGGACCGACCATCACTGCATCCACTTCACCTTCAGGAAGCCCACCACGCATCACGGCACCCAACAGATGCCTCGTCGCTGCTGGAGCAAAGTCACCAAAGACCAGCTAACCACCACCCTTGCCCAGAGCCCACCCAC
This sequence comes from Lissotriton helveticus, assembly GCF_964261635.1. Taxonomy (NCBI): domain Eukaryota; kingdom Metazoa; phylum Chordata; class Amphibia; order Caudata; family Salamandridae; genus Lissotriton; species Lissotriton helveticus. Next base: position 460,609,704 of record NC_136073.1, read on the forward strand.
CGACCCCACCAACCCTGACACCGCCAATCGCAACTTCAGACAGTGGATCAGCGACTGCGCCAACACCCTCGCCCCACCCAAGAAACCATCCAACAGCCACATCAGCAAGAAAGCCACCTGGTTCACCGAAGACCACCAGGCCTCCAAACGAATATGCCGAAAACTGGAGAAGTACTGGATCCGCGAACGAACACTGGACAGCTACGCAGCCCACAAGAACACCACCCGCAAACACCATCACCTCATTAGATCCGCCAAAAGGGCCTCATTCAAAGACCGCCTAGATAACAATGCACACAACAGCAAAGAGCTCTTCAACATCGTGAAGGATCTCTCCAACCCCAGCTCCAACACCAACGACATTCCACCTTCGCAAGACCTTTGCGACTCGCTGGCCACCTTCTTCCACCGCAAGATCGCCAACATCCACAACAGCTTCAACGCCACGACCGCCCCGACAACCACTGAGACTTCTACTCCCACGACCACCACCCGCACCAACCGCCTGCTCTCCTGGACCAACATCAACGATGAGGACACCAGCAAAATCATGAACACCATCCACTCCGGATCACCGCTACACCCTTGCCCACACCACATCTTCAACAAAGCCAGCACAGCCATTGCACCCATCTCCTGAAAGTAATCAACATCTCCTTTGAGACTGCAAAATTCCCAGAAAGCTGGAAGCAATCCGAGATCAACGCCTTACTCAAGAAACCCTAGGCGGATCCCAAGGACCTCAAGAACTTCCGGTCCATCTCCCTGCTCCCGCTCCTGGCGAAGGTCATAGAGAAAACCGTCAACAAACAACTAACCCGCTACCTCGAGGAGAACAGCGTCCCAGTCCGGGTTCCGCAGCAACCACAGCACCAAAACCGCCCTCATCGTCGCCACCGATGACATCGTGACCCTGCTAGACAACGGAGATACAACGACCCTCATCCTCCTGGACCTGTCAGCCGCCTTTGACGCGGTCTGCCACCGCACACTACGAACACGCCTACACGATGCCGGAATCCAAGAGAAGGTCCTGGACTGGACCACATCCTTTACATAGGGCAGAACTCAGAGCGTCCGCCTCCCCCCCTTCTGCTCCAATGCCACCGAGATCATCTGCAGCGTACCCCAGGGCTCATCCCTCAGCCCAACGCTGTTCAACATCTACATGGCACCTCTCGCCCACGTCGCCCGACAGCATGACCTCAACACCATCTCCTATGCCAATGACACCCAGCTGATCCTCTCCTTCACCAAAGACCCTCACACCGCCAAAACCATCCTCCATGAAGGAATGAAGGCCGTCACTGAATGAATGAGGAACAGCCGACTGAAGCTAAACTCGGACAAAATGGAGATCCTCATCCTCTGATCCACCCTTTCGGCCTGGGATGACTCCTGGCGGCCGACCACACTGGGAACAGCTCCAACACCCACCAACCACGCACGCAACCTAGGGATCATCCTCGACTCCACCCTCTCCATGACCAAGCAGGTCAACGCCGTCTCCTCCTCCTGCTTCAACACCCTCTGCATGCTCCGCAGGATCTACAAGTGGATCACCCCCGAAACGAGAAGAACAATCACCCAGGCCCTCGTCAGCAGCAGACTGGACTACGGAAATGCCCTGCACGCAGGAACTTCAGCAAACTCCTGAGACGGCGGCAACGCATCCAGAACGCCTCTGCACGTCTGATTCTTGACATCCCCCGCCGCAGTCACATCACACCCCACCTGAGAGACCTGCACTGGATTCCCATAAACGAGAGGATAACCATCAAGCTCCTCACCCACGCACACAAAGCACTCCACAACACCGAACTAGCATACCTCAACAGACGACTCAGCTTCTACACCCCCACCCGCCAGCTCCGCTCCACCGGCCTCGTCCTCGCCGCAGTCCCCCGCATCCAAAGAACGACTGCCGGCTGCAGATCTTTCTCCTACTTCGCCGCCAAGACTTGGAATACCCTCCTCACCCACCTACGGCAGACCCAAGACCTGCTGACCTTCAGAAGACTCCTCAAGGCCTGGCTCTTCGAGCAGTAGCAGCACCCCCCGCCCCCAGCGCCTTGAGACCCTCACGGGTATGTAGTCAGCTTTACAAGTGATATGATTGATTGATACTGTTAAGCAAAATCCAAACCAATAAATGTCATTAGACACAAATAACCAGTTCGTAGATCCAACTGGAATCAAAGGAAAATGTATCCATAGTTGTTCAATAGATGTCCAAAACAGATATGTTGCAATTGTATCTGGCAAAAACCAAATGCAATTGCTAAACAGTTTTATTCCACCTGTAAAGGAAATATGGCATATTAAAGGATCTTGTTGGATTCAAGGGGTGAACAGTTACACCCCGTGCTCAGTGAGAGGAAAAGTCAAAACAGATTGAGGTCTTTCGCAAGATGACAAGTCAGTAGAAAGTTTTGAAAAAACAAAAAATTATCAACTCTAGTAAACTTTATTAAAATAACTTCTGTTCCTCTAAATGAAACTAATCAAATGTATTATTTAATTCACTAACAAATTATCTCCCTGTTGATATTGCTACTAAAGTATTTAACAGTTTTCGTTCAATAAAGCAAGGCTCATTCTAAAGAAGCAAGCAATGTATGCAATGAGCTAGCTCTGTCTCATTAACTTCCACAGAACAGTCTTTCATTCAAACAAAGCATTAGAACACCACACACAGATCCAACACTGACTGCGTCAATATTCAGTATCGCTGGATAGGACCATGCTCACAACACCACTAACCATTAAGAAGTAACACACACAAAACACCCAATAGAACACAGAGAAAAAAACCACGCACATTACTAACTCAGCAGTGATATGTCATATAGCCAGGCATCATCTTGCGCACACAGACAAGAGCAGTAGCCTAGATCGCTACCAATAGATGTGGTAAGCCTTTAGGCCACACCCATCAAATGCCATAACTCTCAAATGAACACTGATGAAGACACACTATCTAGAAACACCAACCAGATCCCAACCACATCCCTGACTGTACAACCTAGATCAGAAGTTAACAGGGCTCTGTTAGTGCTGCAAGGTCTTACTAGTAGCAGCATATACACTGATATCTTACATCTGTAGGCAGGATATGTAAGTTGCACCACCTGCCAGGAGCACCAAGCAACTTTCGCAGGTGCGGCTGGTACAGATAGGTGCGGTGCGGCGGTAGGGCGGGGTGGGCGGGAGTCGACAGATGATGGGATAGGGGAAAAAAATAACTAAACCCACTTACCTTGCGCTTGCCACATCGCAGAGTCTGCGATGCTCCGAGCGCAAGGTAAGTGGTTTTATTTTTTTTAAATTTTATTTTCCCCATCTCGTCATCTGTCGACTTCCCTCGCCCGCCTCACCGCTCTAACCTGTATCCAGCCGAGCCTGAGCTTTCTTTTAGGAATTAACTCTTACAAGTGGCCCATCCCTATCCCCTATCAAATTATATACGCCTCTAGGACTGACCTGTCCTTGTCAAGTTCTTTTCAGCTCTAAGACTTGCTGTTTCCTATCCGGTGCTGACTGTGCTAATATTGTTACTACCACCTATCAGGTGGTTTCCGGTCTACCTGCGGATGAAGGATGTCTTGTAAATATACCAGTGCATCCCAACTTCTACAGCCTGCTGCTGCTTTTTGGCTAAAGTTCGCCTACAATCCAGTCCGCTGAAGTTCTGCACCAGTCCTGCTTCTGGCATGTACTACAAGTTCCAGTACCGTTTTTTTTTAAACTACAATATTTGGTAAGGAGAGTCTTGCAATTGCCACTCTGCCCCTTTGACTTTTTTGGGGCTCTGGACTTTTTCCATCTGCTGATGTCTACCCTGCTTTCCAGAGAATCCTCTCTGTAAGCCGTGGTATACTCAACCCAAACAGCATGGCGTCCTTTCTAAGAGTGAGTTGAAGGACCCCGTTAGACCCAGCCTCCGACCGGTGGACTTGTCATTATTCGGTGTATATTCTCAGGGCTCGTCAATAACAGCCTTATTGTGCAGGCCTATATGTACAGATGCAGAGGTTCAGCAACTACAGCTTGAGTCTCGCCTGGCAAGATTGGGAAGACTGAAAAGCTTTGCAGAGAGGCTAACGGCAAATTGAAAACACATTTGTAACATTAAAGGCCTTAGTAGTCGAACAATTCCAGCCTAGATCCATTTAATGGCCATTCAACACTGCACAATGTCTCTCCAGCCTAGACGGAGTGCACTTGACAGAGGAAACCAACCCTCAAATCTTAGGCTCAGATCATCAGTTCTCCTCTGACCTCTGAGTTAGTAAAACAATAATCCTAGCAGGCACTTAAAGGCAAGTGGAGGGAAAAACACTGAATCTCATTCTGAGAGGCTGGATGTCCAGCTGGCCAAATCCAAACGCCACCCCCACCCCCTTCCTGGAGATATCGATACCACGAGTACTATAACTCCAGGGACTGAGTTAATCGGAGACTGCATGGGTGATCTTGAGAGTCCCCTTAGAAATTAAGAATGACTAGAAATGTGTTTTTCTCTCCTGACAGAGTCAAGGGGAAGGCTGAATTGGCTTGGGAAAAAGGTCTTGCAGAATGTTGGCCTACTCCATTTTGGTATAAATTATGGTTTAAGATTCATAAAACGTCAAGAGCAGCGAATACGTCTCAGACTCTTTATTTTATTTATAAACGTCTTCTTCTAACCCCTTCAAAGTAAGCCTCTTTTTCCACAGACCACTCTTCGTCCTGCTGGTCATGCGGGGCGTCCTCAGCGGATTTAAAACATATGCTATTCGAAAGTCCTTCCCTTTCCCATTTTTGGTTTTTAGTCTGGTCCCAAATTAATAAAATTTTCAAAGCCCAAATCTCTTTTTCCTTATCTAACGTCTTTTTAGGCTTCTTATCCCCTTCCTGGCCACACCCATCTCCCAGTCCCTCATTAATTGACTTGTTGCTGGCAATCGCCCTGCATTTAATAACTTCCAACTGGAAACAAGCTGACAAAGTTAATTTCAGAGCTTGGTGGAATGCTGTTTGTTTTCATCATAGATTGAATACAAATAGTGTGTCTCCCATATCATTATCCAGTAAAAGAGATATTTTATGGCTTCCTTTATCCACTTATTTAACTGATGTAGCTTCAAAGTCCACCACAATGGTTAACACTCCAGATGAAGTCAGACAACCACCATAAACTTGTTGTTGTCTTTTCTTTTAACTTAGTTCTAGTTGTATATTTGCTGTTACTCCTTTTTCCAATCAATATTGTATTTTGTATAAACTTATGATTATAGTCTTATTATTATCGTTCTTGTTTCATGAAATAGAGCTTCAGATTCTCCTTATGCTTATTCTTATTGTTGTTTCAAAATTATAATGTTGTATTGGTACTCCTGCTTTTCCTCCCCCCTCTCCCCTCTTTCCCTTTCTTTCCCTCTCCCTCTATTGCTATTAAGTTTCCTTTTGTTTATCTCAAGTTTAAATGTATAATATTTTTTATATCGTGATCACTCTGATATGATGTTATTTCCTTTGTATGCAATCTTTTCTTCTTTTGATAAACATTTGAACTTAAAAAAAAAAAAGAAATTAAGAATGACATATAAAGTAGATACTTTTGGGTAGGATTTCTCCAGCGTTTTACCCAGCAGCTGCAGTGCTTTAAATGGGCTGGTACTGCCCAGTACTGATTACCGGCCCTTTTGGTTTTTTTAGAGGGAGTGTACCAACACTTTTTAAGAGTGACGTACTACAGCTGAAATCTACAGCTGAAATCCTCGGCTGAACCAACACAGGTCACGTTCTGGAGCACACAAGGGAAACCCTGGCATCCAAGGAGACCTCCTGATAATGGTTAACACTGTTGTTACCTTAGGGTCCATTGCTCTTTAGAAAAAGCCCACAGAGATCAGTACTTTTCCCGTTGATTTAGCAATTTTTCTGGGGCCGCTAACTACTTTTACTAGCCTCATTCAATCAAATGAACAAATATGTCGTAATCGAAGCCACTGAATGGTAGAGCCCTTTCCCATCAGGCAATGCAACAGCAGCTTCAATTAAAAAAAATTAGTACATGCAGGTTTGTGTCGTGTGCATGAAGTGTGGCTGTCACGAGTGTGACACTCCGTCACAGCTCTTGACTGCTTGCTCTGATCAGTGTTGTAATTCTTCAAGTGTTATGGAAGGTTGGGAGGTGGGATATTTTACAGTTGCGATTCATTCTACTGGTAACTTACGGATGGATCAGATGTTCTTCTCCTAAATAAACCTTCTAGAAGTATCCATCTTTTCCGGCTTCTTCATTATTCTTACGGATACACTTCCTTACACTGGTGACGAGCGGGCACGGATCCATTGCTCATATTTCATCTATATTTATTTATTTTAAATAAAAATAATTTCTCTGTTCACAAGGAATTTTAAATATTTTGAATTTGGATGACATTTGCCAGAGAAGAGGATTAATACTGACATGTTGCGGTACAAGGTTGCTGATGCTGTACAAGAGTGGCGATTACTGAGAAGTATTGAGTTTTCTCTGGACACAATGTCTGTTATTGTCAGCGGTTGCTGATATGGCCATGGACTGCCGGAGGACCCCCCACCCTTCAGTTAACCAACATAACATTATTAACAGGACATGAGAGGTCTTTCTTTGGAAGGCGGGGGATCTTTCGACCCCCCGGCCGTATTTATTAAAATATACAAAATAAATCAAAATTGAAATAAACAGTATTACAATTACGCAGAAAATGTTACAATTGATATATACAGGTATTGAGATGGCTAACCTTAACATATTTCTAGTACAAGGTATTTCCTATCCGAAACTAACATATCAATTCACATTATTCATTTGTTACTTTTCTGCGTACCTATTTGGGCCTACCGCAAGGTCAATAACTGGTGTCAGATCCTTATCACTAAGCCACGCCCTCCTGAAGGAGTGCGCATGCGCAGGAGGGCCCGTTTACCGTGGGGGCATGTCCCCTCGCTGGTTACCCCCGTACACCCTATGTGACCACGCCCTCCCGTAGAGGTGCGCGTGTGCAGGAGGGCCCGTTTACCGTGGGGGCACATGCCCTCCCCGGTTACCCCCGTAAGCCCAATTTAACCACGCCCTCCCGTAGAGGTGCGCGTGCGCAGGAGGGCCCGTTTACCGTGGGGGCACATCCCCTCCCCGGTTGCCCCCGTACGTCCAATTTAACCACACCCTCCCATAGAGGTGCGCGTGCGCAGAGGGCCCGCTTACCGTGAGGGTACTTTGGTCCCCCGGTTACCCCGTACGCTCCATTAACTCCATTAAAGGGGGCCCTTGCATCTCTGCGCCATTTACTGGCGTTATTGTGCACGTGCGGGTGGCCAAAGAGCCTAGAGAAAGCGTGACTGTCTCCCCCGCACCCATGTACCCAACAGGCTGTACCTGCCCCTGGAGTTCTGTTTCCTATCCGGTGCTGACTGTGCTAATATTGTTACTACCACCTATCAGGTGGTTTCCGGTCTACCTGCGGATGAAGGATGTCTTGTAAATATACCAGTGCATCCCAACTTCTACAGCCTGCTGCTGCTTTTTGGCTAAAGTTCGCCTACAATCCAGTCCGCTGAAGTTCTGCACCAGTCCTGCTTCTGGCATGTACTACAAGTTCCAGTACCGTTTTTTTTTAAACTACAATATTTGGTAAGGAGAGTATTGCAATTGCCACTCTGCCCCTTTGACTTTTTTGGGGCTCTGGACTTTTTCCATCTGCTGATGTCTACCCTGCTTTCCAGAGAATCCTCTCTGTAAGCCGTGGTATACTCAACCCAAACAGCATGGCGTCCTTTCTAAGAGTGAGTTGAAGGACCCCGTTAGACCCAGCCTCCGACCGGTGGACTTGTCATTATTCGGTGTATATTCTCAGGGCTCGTCAATAACAGCCTTATTGTGCAGGCCTATATGTACAGATGCAGAGGTTCAGCAACTACAGCTTGAGTCTCGCCTGGCAAGATTGGGAAGACTGAAAAGCTTTGCAGAGAGGCTAACGGCAAATTGAAAACACATTTGTAACATTAAAGGCCTTAGTAGTCGAACAATTCCAGCCTAGATCCATTTAATGGCCATTCAACACTGCACAATGTCTCTCCAGCCTAGACGGAGTGCACTTGACAGAGGAAACCAACCCTCAAATCTTAGGCTCAGATCATCAGTTCTCCTCTGACCTCTGAGTTAGTAAAACAATAATCCTAGCAGGCACTTAAAGGCAAGTGGAGGGAAAAACACTGAATCTCATTCTGAGAGGCTGGATGTCCAGCTGGCCAAATCCAAACGCCACCCCCACCCCCTTCCTGGAGATATCGATACCACGAGTACTATAACTCCAGGGACTGAGTTAATCGGAGACTGCATGGGTGATCTTGAGAGTCCCCTTAGAAATTAAGAATGACTAGAAATGTGTTTTTCTCTCCTGACAGAGTCAAGGGGAAGGCTGAATTGGCTTGGGAAAAAGGTCTTGCAGAATGTTGGCCTACTCCATTTTGGTATAAATTATGGTTTAAGATTCATAAAACGTCAAGAGCAGCGAATACGTCTCAGACTCTTTATTTTATTTATAAACGTCTTCTTCTAACCCCTTCAAAGTAAGCCTCTTTTTCCACAGACCACTCTTCGTCCTGCTGGTCATGCGGGGCGTCCTCAGCGGATTTAAAACATATGCTATTCGAAAGTCCTTCCCTTTCCCATTTTTGGTTTTTAGTCTGGTCCCAAATTAATAAAATTTTCAAAGCCCAAATCTCTTTTTCCTTATCTAACGTCTTTTTAGGCTTCTTATCCCCTTCCTGGCCACACCCATCTCCCAGTCCCTCATTAATTGACTTGTTGCTGGCAATCGCCCTGCATTTAATAACTTCCAACTGGAAACAAGCTGACAAAGTTAATTTCAGAGCTTGGTGGAATGCTGTTTGTTTTCATCATAGATTGAATACAAATAGTGTGTCTCCCATATCATTATCCAGTAAAAGAGATATTTTATGGCTTCCTTTATCCACTTATTTAACTGATGTAGCTTCAAAGTCCACCACAATGGTTAACACTCCAGATGAAGTCAGACAACCACCATAAACTTGTTGTTGTCTTTTCTTTTAACTTAGTTCTAGTTGTATATTTGCTGTTACTCCTTTTTCCAATCAATATTGTATTTTGTATAAACTTATGATTATAGTCTTATTATTATCGTTCTTGTTTCATGAAATAGAGCTTCAGATTCTCCTTATGCTTATTCTTATTGTTGTTTCAAAATTATAATGTTGTATTGGTACTCCTGCTTTTCCTCCCCCCTCTCCCCTCTTTCCCTTTCTTTCCCTCTCCCTCTATTGCTATTAAGTTTCCTTTTGTTTATCTCAAGTTTAAATGTATAATATTTTTTATATCGTGATCACTCTGATATGATGTTATTTCCTTTGTATGCAATCTTTTCTTCTTTTGATAAACATTTGAACTTAAAAAAAAAAAAGAAATTAAGAATGACATATAAAGTAGATACTTTTGGGTAGGATTTCTCCAGCGTTTTACCCAGCAGCTGCAGTGCTTTAAATGGGCTGGTACTGCCCAGTACTGATTACCGGCCCTTTTGGTTTTTTTAGAGGGAGTGTACCAACACTTTTTAAGAGTGACGTACTACAGCTGAAATCTACAGCTGAAATCCTCGGCTGAACCAACACAGGTCACGTTCTGGAGCACACAAGGGAAACCCTGGCATCCAAGGAGACCTCCTGATAATGGTTAACACTGTTGTTACCTTAGGGTCCATTGCTCTTTAGAAAAAGCCCACAGAGATCAGTACTTTTCCCGTTGATTTAGCAATTTTTCTGGGGCCGCTAACTACTTTTACTAGCCTCATTCAATCAAATGAACAAATATGTCGTAATCGAAGCCACTGAATGGTAGAGCCCTTTCCCATCAGGCAATGCAACAGCAGCTTCAATTAAAAAAAATTAGTACATGCAGGTTTGTGTCGTGTGCATGAAGTGTGGCTGTCACGAGTGTGACACTCCGTCACAGCTCTTGACTGCTTGCTCTGATCAGTGTTGTAATTCTTCAAGTGTTATGGAAGGTTGGGAGGTGGGATATTTTACAGTTGCGATTCATTCTACTGGTAACTTACGGATGGATCAGATGTTCTTCTCCTAAATAAACCTTCTAGAAGTATCCATCTTTTCCGGCTTCTTCATTATTCTTACGGATACACTTCCTTACACTGGTGACGAGCGGGCACGGATCCATTGCTCATATTTCATCTATATTTATTTATTTTAAATAAAAATAATTTCTCTGTTCACAAGGAATTTTAAATATTTTGAATTTGGATGACATTTGCCAGAGAAGAGGATTAATACTGACATGTTGCGGTACAAGGTTGCTGATGCTGTACAAGAGTGGCGATTACTGAGAAGTATTGAGTTTTCTCTGGACACAATGTCTGTTATTGTCAGCGGTTGCTGATATGGCCATGGACTGCCGGAGGACCCCCCACCCTTCAGTTAACCAACATAACATTATTAACAGGACATGAGAGGTCTTTCTTTGGAAGGCGGGGGATCTTTCGACCCCCCGGCCGTATTTATTAAAATATACAAAATAAATCAAAATTGAAATAAACAGTATTACAATTACGCAGAAAATGTTACAATTGATATATACAGGTATTGAGATGGCTAACCTTAACATATTTCTAGTACAAGGTATTTCCTATCCGAAACTAACATATCAATTCACATTATTCATTTGTTACTTTTCTGCGTACCTATTTGGGCCTACCGCAAGGTCAATAACTGGTGTCAGATCCTTATCACTAAGCCACGCCCTCCTGAAGGAGTGCGCATGCGCAGGAGGGCCCGTTTACCGTGGGGGCATGTCCCCTCGCTGGTTACCCCCGTACACCCTATGTGACCACGCCCTCCCGTAGAGGTGCGCGTGTGCAGGAGGGCCCGTTTACCGTGGGGGCACATGCCCTCCCCGGTTACCCCCGTAAGCCCAATTTAACCACGCCCTCCCGTAGAGGTGCGCGTGCGCAGGAGGGCCCGTTTACCGTGGGGGCACATCCCCTCCCCGGTTGCCCCCGTACGTCCAATTTAACCACACCCTCCCATAGAGGTGCGCGTGCGCAGAGGGCCCGCTTACCGTGAGGGTACTTTGGTCCCCCGGTTACCCCGTACGCTCCATTAACTCCATTAAAGGGGGCCCTTGCATCTCTGCGCCATTTACTGGCGTTATTGTGCACGTGCGGGTGGCCAAAGAGCCTAGAGAAAGCGTGACTGTCTCCCCCGCACCCATGTACCCAACAGGCTGTACCTGCCCCTGGAGTTCTGTTTCCTATCCGGTGCTGACTGTGCTAATATTGTTACTACCACCTATCAGGTGGTTTCCGGTCTACCTGCGGATGAAGGATGTCTTGTAAATATACCAGTGCATCCCAACTTCTACAGCCTGCTGCTGCTTTTTGGCTAAAGTTCGCCTACAATCCAGTCCGCTGAAGTTCTGCACCAGTCCTGCTTCTGGCATGTACTACAAGTTCCAGTACCGTTTTTTTTTAAACTACAATATTTGGTAAGGAGAGTATTGCAATTGCCACTCTGCCCCTTTGACTTTTTTGGGGCTCTGGACTTTTTCCATCTGCTGATGTCTACCCTGCTTTCCAGAGAATCCTCTCTGTAAGCCGTGGTATACTCAACCCAAACAGCATGGCGTCCTTTCTAAGAGTGAGTTGAAGGACCCCGTTAGACCCAGCCTCCGACCGGTGGACTTGTCATTATTCGGTGTATATTCTCAGGGCTCGTCAATAACAGCCTTATTGTGCAGGCCTATATGTACAGATGCAGAGGTTCAGCAACTACAGCTTGAGTCTCGCCTGGCAAGATTGGGAAGACTGAAAAGCTTTGCAGAGAGGCTAACGGCAAATTGAAAACACATTTGTAACATTAAAGGCCTTAGTAGTCGAACAATTCCAGCCTAGATCCATTTAATGGCCATTCAACACTGCACAATGTCTCTCCAGCCTAGACGGAGTGCACTTGACAGAGGAAACCAACCCTCAAATCTTAGGCTCAGATCATCAGTTCTCCTCTGACCTCTGAGTTAGTAAAACAATAATCCTAGCAGGCACTTAAAGGCAAGTGGAGGGAAAAACACTGAATCTCATTCTGAGAGGCTGGATGTCCAGCTGGCCAAATCCAAACGCCACCCCCACCCCCTTCCTGGAGATATCGATACCACGAGTACTATAACTCCAGGGACTGAGTTAATCGGAGACTGCATGGGTGATCTTGAGAGTCCCCTTAGAAATTAAGAATGACTAGAAATATGTTTTTCTCTCCTGACAGAGTCAAGGGGAAGGCTGAATTGGCTTGGGAAAAAGGTCTTGCAGAATGTTGGCCTACTCCATTTTGGTATAAATTATGGTTTAAGATTCATAAAACGTCAAGAGCAGCGAATACGTCTCAGACTCTTTATTTTATTTATAAACGTCTTCTTCTAACCCCTTCAAAGTAAGCCTCTTTTTCCACAGACCACTCTTCGTCCTGCTGGTCATGCGGGGCGTCCTCAGCGGATTTAAAACATATGCTATTCGAAAGTCCTTCCCTTTCCCATTTTTGGTTTTTAGTCTGGTCCCAAATTAATAAAATTTTCAAAGCCCAAATCTCTTTTTCCTTATCTAACGTCTTTTTAGGCTTCTTATCCCCTTCCTGGCCACACCCATCTCCCAGTCCCTCATTAATTGACTTGTTGCTGGCAATCGCCCTGCATTTAATAACTTCCAACTGGAAACAAGCTGACAAAGTTAATTTCAGAGCTTGGTGGAATGCTGTTTGTTTTCATCATAGATTGAATACAAATAGTGTGTCTCCCATATCATTATCCAGTAAAAGAGATATTTTATGGCTTCCTTTATCCACTTATTTAACTGATGTAGCTTCAAAGTCCACCACAATGGTTAACACTCCAGATGAAGTCAGACAACCACCATAAACTTGTTGTTGTCTTTTCTTTTAACTTAGTTCTAGTTGTATATTTGCTGTTACTCCTTTTTCCAATCAATATTGTATTTTGTATAAACTTATGATTATAGTCTTATTATTATCGTTCTTGTTTCATGAAATAGAGCTTCAGATTCTCCTTATGCTTATTCTTATTGTTGTTTCAAAATTATAATGTTGTATTGGTACTCCTGCTTTTCCTCCCCCCTCTCCCCTCTTTCCCTTTCTTTCCCTCTCCCTCTATTGCTATTAAGTTTCCTTTTGTTTATCTCAAGTTTAAATGTATAATATTTTTTATATCGTGATCACTCTGATATGATGTTATTTCCTTTGTATGCAATCTTTTCTTCTTTTGATAAACATTTGAACTTAAAAAAAAAAAAGAAATTAAGAATGACATATAAAGTAGATACTTTTGGGTAGGATTTCTCCAGCGTTTTACCCAGCAGCTGCAGTGCTTTAAATGGGCTGGTACTGCCCAGTACTGATTACCGGCCCTTTTGGTTTTTTTAGAGGGAGTGTACCAACACTTTTTAAGAGTGACGTACTACAGCTGAAATCTACAGCTGAAATCCTCGGCTGAACCAACACAGGTCACGTTCTGGAGCACACAAGGGAAACCCTGGCATCCAAGGAGACCTCCTGATAATGGTTAACACTGTTGTTACCTTAGGGTCCATTGCTCTTTAGAAAAAGCCCACAGAGATCAGTACTTTTCCCGTTGATTTAGCAATTTTTCTGGGGCCGCTAACTACTTTTACTAGCCTCATTCAATCAAATGAACAAATATGTCGTAATCGAAGCCACTGAATGGTAGAGCCCTTTCCCATCAGGCAATGCAACAGCAGCTTCAATTAAAAAAAATTAGTACATGCAGGTTTGTGTCGTGTGCATGAAGTGTGGCTGTCACGAGTGTGACACTCCGTCACAGCTCTTGACTGCTTGCTCTGATCAGTGTTGTAATTCTTCAAGTGTTATGGAAGGTTGGGAGGTGGGATATTTTACAGTTGCGATTCATTCTACTGGTAACTTACGGATGGATCAGATGTTCTTCTCCTAAATAAACCTTCTAGAAGTATCCATCTTTTCCGGCTTCTTCATTATTCTTACGGATACACTTCCTTACACTGGTGACGAGCGGGCACGGATCCATTGCTCATATTTCATCTATATTTATTTATTTTAAATAAAAATAATTTCTCTGTTCACAAGGAATTTTAAATATTTTGAATTTGGATGACATTTGCCAGAGAAGAGGATTAATACTGACATGTTGCGGTACAAGGTTGCTGATGCTGTACAAGAGTGGCGATTACTGAGAAGTATTGAGTTTTCTCTGGACACAATGTCTGTTATTGTCAGCGGTTGCTGATATGGCCATGGACTGCCGGAGGACCCCCCACCCTTCAGTTAACCAACATAACATTATTAACAGGACATGAGAGGTCTTTCTTTGGAAGGCGGGGGATCTTTCGACCCCCCGGCCGTATTTATTAAAATATACAAAATAAATCAAAATTGAAATAAACAGTATTACAATTACGCAGAAAATGTTACAATTGATATATACAGGTATTGAGATGGCTAACCTTAACATATTTCTAGTACAAGGTATTTCCTATCCGAAACTAACATATCAATTCACATTATTCATTTGTTACTTTTCTGCGTACCTATTTGGGCCTACCGCAAGGTCAATAACTGGTGTCAGATCCTTATCACTAAGCCACGCCCTCCTGAAGGAGTGCGCATGCGCAGGAGGGCCCGTTTACCGTGGGGGCATGTCCCCTCGCTGGTTACCCCCGTACACCCTATGTGACCACGCCCTCCCGTAGAGGTGCGCGTGTGCAGGAGGGCCCGTTTACCGTGGGGGCACATGCCCTCCCCGGTTACCCCCGTAAGCCCAATTTAACCACGCCCTCCCGTAGAGGTGCGCGTGCGCAGGAGGGCCCGTTTACCGTGGGGGCACATCCCCTCCCCGGTTGCCCCCGTACGTCCAATTTAACCACACCCTCCCATAGAGGTGCGCGTGCGCAGAGGGCCCGCTTACCGTGAGGGTACTTTGGTCCCCCGGTTACCCCGTACGCTCCATTAACTCCATTAAAGGGGGCCCTTGCATCTCTGCGCCATTTACTGGCGTTATTGTGCACGTGCGGGTGGCCAAAGAGCCTAGAGAAAGCGTGACTGTCTCCCCCGCACCCATGTACCCAACAGGCTGTACCTGCCCCTGGAGTTCTATGAGAGACCACTTGTCCTTTGGGCGACCCCATTCGAGAATGGCGCCGCCCCCCTAAGGACCTTAAATTAACTGCTCCCAATCATGACCTTACCGCCACAGTCCAGCGTAGTTGACCGACTATCTGGCCCCGCCACTACCCTCCTACACTAAAACGTCATGCCCTAACCCTCAATCCTCACACCTAGCCATTCTATATTTAGAACGACTATCGGGGCCCTACAAACTCCTTGCAAGGTCAAACCTTGTCCCTCTACTCCCTTTCGTAGGCGAGAAGAATTCTCTGCAAATGTTTGAAACCTAGATGTGGACAAACGGACACCGTTTTACAAGAAGCATGACTCCCCCCAGATGCACCCCTGGGCTATGGGCTGCAATAAGCAAGCCTCACTATTGTTGTTACTAGGTATTTGCTTCCATGAGCACGATGGCCTCACAGACACGCTTCCCAACTTTGGGGGATCTGGAATGTCTGCACCAGGGTGTACCCCGAGTACGGACATGTCGACCACCCTTCTACCCAGGCGTCCCGGTGTACCTGTTCTGTCAAGCCCCCCCAACAAAATGAGTGCTAATTAATCTAGGGTGTCTGATCCAGGGAAATTAGACCTGGTGCCAATAGGGCCACCAGATGGGCTTAATTGATGGCATTACGCTGCGCCCGATAAGACACGGCTCTCATGACGCTGACATCCACTGTTAGTGTGTGTCTACTAGACATATCTTGTCCCTATACTCTCTTTCGTAAGCAATACAAATTCTCTGCAATGGTTTCAACCCCAGACGTGTACAAACGGACGCCGTCTTTCAAGAAGCACGACTCCCCCCAGACGCACCCCTGGGCTATGGTCTGCAATTAGCAAGCCTCACTACTGCTGTTACTAGTTATTTGCTTCCATGGGCACAATATGGCCTCACAGACTCGCTTCCCCACTTCGAGAGATCTGAAATGTCTGTGCCAAGGTGTACCCCGAGCACGGACATGTCGATCCCCTTCTACCCAGGCGTCCTGGTGTACCTGTTCATTCAGCCCCCCCCCTCCCAAAATGCGTGCTAACTATGCTAAGGCTGACTGATCCAGGGAAATTAAACGTGCCACCATAGGCCACCAGATGGGCTTAATTGACTGGCATTTCGCTGCGCCCGATAATACACGGCGCTCCTGACGCTGCCACCCACTGTCAGTGCAACTGAAAAGGCTACCCGTCAGTGTATGTCTACCTCCTTACTATGGAAGTCTCCAAATGCGCTGTGTCTACTAAAATTGGCAACTGGGCGCTCGGGCCCCCGTAAAGGCAGAGTCCAGCTTTCCGACAAGGGGTGCTGAGGTGTTGCATAGGCCTATTACTCCTGGGTTTGGCCAGGCTGGCCAGGCACACCCCTGTGCACTGCCACCTCACTACCGTGGACCCTAACAATTGGTAACCTATGAATATACTATGCCGACCACGGTGGCCCTGCGAGCACAGGCACCGTTACTGTAGAAATACAGTTTCATGATAAGGAACATACTGCTATCTTATGTGAAGCAATATCCCGCTACATTACTGCGGCCAGCCAAACATAGGGTTAATATACCAATAAACAGTCAACCGAGTGTTGGCACCTCCTGAGTCCTTGATTGATTGCCCATCATCCTTGACGTCTTTGCTTGCCATTCCTGTACCTGACGTACACGTCCCTTTGGCTGTCCACCTGTTGCAGTTGTTGCGGAGTGAAGCACTTCCCAGATATCCGCCATGGACCCGGCCATACATAAATGGAAAAGACCAACACAAACGATTAGTGTTTCTGGCTTCCTGGCGATCACTGCAGTACATGTGCCTGTATTACATTGCCATCACATGCTACTTCTCATCTTCGATTAGCGCCATATGCATTCCCATTAACACTTCCAACTGTAATTGTTTAGCAGAGCATCAGCACTTATGGCCCCTACAAACTTCCACTGTACCATCAGTTCTGCCCTGCAATTGCATGGGATACAGATAGGGGTTTTTCAGTGGCATAGCCCCACTTGCCTACCCCTAACCTCACTTACCATGTCTGTTTTACTATCAAAGTCTTTGTCAGATCAGAAGCAAAGTCATTAATCATAGGAGTAGCACATTGCTATCCGTGCCAAGCTGTAAAATGGCCCAAAGCCCTTTACCAATCCAGGCACAACATTACCGCGTCAGCTTTTGGTAAACTACCATCCAAACCAACCTGACATGATCCAGCAACCCCTGACATGTGTGTCACTCTCGTTCGCGCCCTCAGAGAGGTATAGCTCAGTCCCTACCCAAGGGAGCACCCAGTTTAAGTCTAAATAAAGTGCTGCCTAAGACTATGAAATAGAGAAGCAGAGGACTCTGAGTACTTCTCAATTTTAGGTGGAAAGCCGCTTCCTTTTAACGCACTCTCAACATCGGTGGTACTCTACATTTTTGCTCACCTCAGGTGCCTTGATGAGCTTAGCGATTAGGTCTCCCCATAATAATAAATGAGATAAGAGTCTTTTACACACTACTGGTTTTTCAAGCCCATAATAAATAACAAAACTTTTACTGTTATGTGTGTTATTCCCATTGATTGAATACCCTGGTGAAGACAATTTAGGTACAGGGAAACAGTCTGGAACTGCAAATTCCACTTCGCACCATCTCTCCACCCTGAACGTAGATACACGTTACTCAAAAAAGCATTCATAGCCCCCGTGAACTACCACTGTACCATCTATTCTGCCCCTCAACAAGAAGTTCAGAAGAGCCAGGAATATGACATATGCATATACTGCCTCTAAGGCCCTGCTGCATATACTGCCTCTAAGGCCCTGAGTACTGACTCGCCTGCATAACGCTCATTTGTTCCCCCTTGCTCTGAAACTTTTACCAAGTGATGCGACCCTTTCTTCTCCAGACCTGCCTTAGTACAGTACAGGACCAAAACTGTGGTCTAGCCTAATGTGCCACCCACTTGTAGTTTTCCTGTCATTACCCCAAGTTATATATTACAAGTATCATACCTGTAAGTCTGGAATATTGGCTTTGTCAGTGCCTGTTTGCTGCCTAAGATAAGTACTTAGCAACCATGGTTTGTCTAAAAGTTTGAAAAGCTTACATTTGAAGCCCTGGGGACACCATGACAAGTAAAGGACCAAGACTGGGGTCTAGCCTAATGTGCCGCCCACTTGTAGTTTTTCTGTCATCACCCCAAGTTATATATTACAAGTAGCAAACCTGTAAGTCTGGACTATTGGCTTTGTCAGTGGCTGTTTGCTGCCTAAGATAGTAATTAGCAACTATGATTTGTATATAACATTTTGAAAAAGTCTGCCCATCGTTTCCTTATCCGACTTCAGTCAACTTGCTAACTACACTTGTTTTACAATTTGCTGTAAAGTATCCCATTTTGCACTGTTCAAGTGCATTTTTAATTAAGCAAAAGAATCATATTAATTAAAGCAAAAGAGGAGTGAATATTTAACTAGTGGCAATATTTTGTTCGGGGCAGAGATGAAGAGCAATTTTACCGCACAGCAATTGAGGCAGAGCGAAAACATGCCGCCACGCTTTTCTCACAGACTTGCTTTCATATATCCCACAGCACCTGCTAACCACGCTGTTTTCATTTCTGCCCAACCATTATCTTACGAGGCAGGCCGTGGTGCGCAGGAGCCCAAAGAGGCCGACTCCCGCGCTGCCCGGCCTTTTAACCCCTCGCCGGCCAGGCCAGATCTAAGCGGCCTGGCCTTTGTTCCCTTTGTGACCCGGAAGTGACTCAATCACTTCCGGGTCACCAGCGAACCCGGGGGCGAGTGGGGGCCGGTGCGCCCTGCCATAAGTGCGGCGGGGCCGATGTCGGGCCCCGCCTTTCCAGGAGAAGCATATTGTGTATATTTGAAATACACATACCTTGAGACGCGTCATGACGAAGATCAACTGCTGCCTGGAATCTTACCAGAGATCTGGAATTTGAATACGAAGCCTGGATTCTGGATTTCACTGCATTTCATCTATGATTCAGATCTCTATGTGCAGTCGTCAAATAGTTGTCACTGTACGAGGAGTGACATCACGTCTTAACACGCAATTGCATGCAACATAACGTAACGTGCAGCCATTTTGGATCCTTCAGTGTAAACAAAATCACTTGGCAACCTGTACCAGCACATTCCAGTTTTGCTTATACTGCGGTGATAAGCACAGCAAATCAGTGCTTTATTTTTTCTTTTAGAAAATACTCTTGTACATCGGTGACAAATACACCATTGGACATTTGGTACTTGTTATTTTATTATACTTTATGGCAACTTTCTGACGTTAGTCAGTACTTTCATTCATTTATCATTTTGCATTTTGAACAAACTACAAGAGCATTTCTACTGTGTGTCTTTCAGTGATAAACACACCACGTACTCCTCAAGGTACATTTACACTAGTTACAACATGCTTAAAAGATTTCTTTGGTGATACGCACACCGCGTATCCTCAAAGGTACACTCTTGTGTTTCAGTGACATGCATATTTCTTTTCAATTCCATGTTTTCCAGCTTCATGTTATCTTCTCAGTGTTAGTATTGAATAATTAGCCATTTTATTCATCGCACTAATTTATTTTTCTTCTAGGAGTCATTATTGTACTATTGATTGCTGTTGTTTATTTCATTCACATAGCCATGTCAGGAATTCTTCCTCCTCTCTCCTTTCTTACTTCTGCAGGTGAACCTCCCATGACGTGTGAAGTGTGGGAACCTTTTTTTTAGCTTATTTGGAAGTATTAGAGGGAGAAGACTGTGAACCTCAAAGGAAACTTGCATTATTAAAACATTGTTTAGGGGGAATTGGGCTGAAAGAATTTAACACATTACCTGGGTTACCGGATCACTGACAAAATATCGAAGGTCAAAAAATCGACCTACAAAAATATCGGAGCAAGAATATCGATATCCTATCTACAACACGGTAAGTACAAAAATATTTGTAAAAAATATCGAGATGAAAAATATCGTTAGTAAAAATATAGGTTTTTTTTATTTAAAAAAATATGTAAAATAAACGAAATAATATTTATCAATAAAATGAACATAGTAGTAATAAGTAATATATATAATTTAATAAAACATGAATTAAACATATACATATAATATATAATATATATACTTACTTAATAATCATTTTTAATAATTATTTGAATAACTTATAAATTATTACAGAATATAAATTACAAATACATCTAGACACATGAAACAAGAACATAAATTTAATAATTATGCATAACAAATTAATACATTTAATTTACTTTTAATATTTTTAAAATTAATTATATATTACATTAACTAAAATAATACAAAACATATTAAATAGCAGAGGGAATAAAACTATTATTCCAACTCCAAAAAAATACAACAGTAAGGAAAATGGTGGATAGCGTCGGACTTAAAATTACTATTCCCACCCCAGATAGTGCAACAGTAGAGAAGCTGTTGGATAGAGTAGGGGTATAAATTACTATTCCCACTCCTGAGAGTGCAACAGTAGGGAAAGTGTTGGATAGCGTAGGGGTAAAACTTACTATTCCCACTCCAGGGAGTGCAACAGTAGGGAAAGTGTTGGATAGCGTAGGGGTAAAAATTACTATTTCCACTCCAGGGAGTGCAACAGTAGGGTAAGCGTTGGATAGAATAGGAGGAAAAATTACTATTCCTACTACAGAGAGTGCAACAGTAGGGAAAGCATTGGATAGCATAGGAGTAAAAGTTTCTACTCCAACTCCAGAGAGTGGAACAGTAGGGAAAGCGTTGGATAGAGTAGGGGTGAAAATTACTATTCCCACTCCAGAGACTGGAACAGTAGGGAAAGCATTGGTTAGCGTAGGGGTAAAAATGACTATTCCCACTCCAGTGAGTGCAACAGTAGGGAAAGTGTTGGGTAGCGTAGGGGTAAAAATGACTATTCCCACTCCAGTGAGTGCAACAGTAGGGAAAGTGTTGGATAGCGAAGGGTTAAAACTACTATTCCAACTCCAGAGAGTGTAATAGTAGGGAAAGTGTTGGATAGCGTAGAAGTAAAAAAAAACATACTTATAAATAAATAAAAATGTTAAAATAATTAATGAATTAATTATTAAATAACTCTAAACTATTTACAAATACAAATACATAATTATTAAAAACCTAAGTACCAATGAATAATTAATTAACAATAAATTAATAATAAATACAAATAAATATTAATTAATAAATATTAATTACCAAATAACAAATATTGGACAATAAAATATTTTAATACCTAAAAATATATTAATTATTAAAACTCAATTACCAATTAACAAATATTGAACAATTAAATGATTTTTATACCCAAAAGAATAATTATTAAACATTAATTATCAATTAATAAGTTTGTATTAATATATTAATTACATTTATCAATAAAGAATATTTAATACTATTTAATTACCAATTAATGATAAAACAGCAATGCATTAATTTTCATAACCCAAAAAGTATAATTTAAAATAATTACCAATAATTAATGCCCAATAACTTAATTATCAATACCCAACAATAAGGGTCTGATTCTGATTCGATAAACCAATCGTACGACCGAATCGAATCCGTAGCCCTTTCCGTACGACTCGTACAATTCCGTCCGAATCGGGTAGTACGATTCATTTGAAAAATATACGATCGAATCGTTGTGAACCGTACGAAAAGCAAGGGAAAATCCATAAGACACGGACCCTCACAGTGAACCGTACAAATCGTAAACATGCTGTACGACCCGACCAGTACGATCCGGACCGGGGAATGAGAACACGTTTCGTACGGAAAACGTCACTTATGAGCGATTCGTACAGAGAGCCACACAATCACATACGCACC
The DNA here is from genome assembly GCF_964261635.1 of Lissotriton helveticus. NCBI lineage: Eukaryota > Metazoa > Chordata > Amphibia > Caudata > Salamandridae > Lissotriton > Lissotriton helveticus. The sequence continues at coordinate 460,631,801 of NC_136073.1, forward strand.
CTACGCCTGCAATCATGAGATGTACGCACCGTACCCTGCAATCATGGGGTGTATGCAACGTACCCTGCAATCATGTGGTGAACGCACCGTACCCCTACGCACTGTACCTCTACGCACCGTACGCCTGCAATCATGGGATGTACGCACTGTACCCCTACGCACTGTACCCCTATGCACCATATCCCTGCAATCATGGGGTGTATGCACCGTACCCCTACGCACCGTACCCCTACGCACCGTACCCCTACAATCATGGCGTGTATGCACCGTACCCCTGCAATCATGGGGTGTGCGCACCGTACCCCTACGCACCGTAACCCTGCACACCGTACCCCTGCAATCATGGGGTGTAGGAACCATACCCCTACGCACTGTACCTCTGCAATCATGGGGTGTACGCACCGTACAGGGGGGTCCGTTTCATACGCGGTTCGAGTAGAAATCTGCTTTTCCGGATGTTTTGAGCTCCCGTAGACAAAGAGTCGTACAGAGTGTTGACGAGACGAATCATACTTGCTGGGTCAGAAAATGCTGCTTCGATCCGTACGGACGTAGCGTACTGCGTGTTCCGAATGCGATTCGTACGGATTTTTAAGTCGCATGGTCTTTCGTACGATTCGTACAGAGATCTGCTTTGGGTCCGAATCGTACTTCATTGTACGTACGGGGACGTTTACGGGTACGATTCGTACGGGAAATATGCTCCGGATGGCTATTTGTAAGGGATTTTACCGAATCGGAATCGGCCCCTAAATGTAATAGTTACTTAATTAGACTTCAATTACTTCCAACACTATTCCCCTATAAACGCACAACATACTCCAATAATAAAATACACTTAATATAATTATCAATTAATACAAATGAATTTCCAATTATTAAAAATTAATTACTAATTAATAGTTAATTAACAATAATATAATTATCAATACCAATTAATTAACCCTATTCCCCTATAAACCCACAACCCGCTACGGTACTAAAAAACAAAAACAACTTAAAAAAAATTATTAACATATAACAATTGTATACATATGTTTTTAAAAAGTAGAACACTTAACAAAACATAATAAATACATAAGAAAATACATAACAATAATATATATATCGATATTAGTAACAACGATATATTTAATATCGATATTACTAACTTCGATTTTACTTACATTGATATAAACAAATCGATATTACTTACCTTAGGGTCAATATTCTGTCCATCAATGTTCTGTCCCTTCGATATTGTCACCTTGATATTAGTGTAGGTGGAGATGTAATTTTCGATATTTTGACTGCTCACCCTGTGTTACCCAATCCTGGTAGAATCAAAGTTTTATCAGTATGCATCTTCACAACTCAATTTGCAGTTTGGTAAAAAGAAAAATGTTGTAATGGAAAGATTTATTTTTTATTCACATGAACAACAATCCGATGAGTCAATTGAGGATTTCGTATCTGCACTTAGATCTCTGGCTGTTTCCTGTGATTTTGAGCATATATCGTATGAACAAGTTCTCAGAGACCAAATTTTAATGAGAACAAATAACAAAATAATTCAAGAGAGGCTATGGACTACCTCTGATTTGTCTTTGAGTGCTGCAATTGACATCGCTAAATCCATAGAACATTCTGAAAAGTTTGTTAAAGATATTAGAGGTAACGATAAAGGCGATGTGTTCAATATTGTTAAGGAAGCACAGGAGATAGATAAACAAAAGAAATCATTTCCCCATAGAAATGATAATTCCACAAAATTCGACAATAAATTTAGAAACATAAAATATGAAAGAAGAAATTTGCAATTACTTTGCTACAGATGTGGGAGTAATGGACATTTGGCTAATTCTAAAATGTGCCCTGCAATTGATTACAATTGTTACAAATGTAATAAGAAAGGTCATTTTTGGAAATCAGTTCCAAAAAGAGTGAATTACATTCAACATTTGGATGATTGTGATAATTCCTATGACAGCTTTGAAAATGAAATTAACACTGTTATCAATGTATGTGAAAATGAAGGTTTCACCAAATTTCCTTCTTGTTTTATCTCTGTAGATGATGTTAAACTAAGATTTCTTGTAGATTCTTGTGCATGGTACACCATTATATCCTCAGATATTTTTTATGACAAGTGACCTAACAGAGCTCTTCTTTCGCCTGATGTGTCACCTGGTGGCTACACAGTACATACAATTGATTTAGTTGTTTTTATTTGGCTCATTTCGTTTTTTTCAGAACATCACACATTTAGTAAAATGTATGTTGCTAAATCAGGACAGTCACTTTTAGGATGGCCACATCAAGAACATATGGGCATTAGACTTGATCCCAGAGCTGACCCTCCTGTTTATGCTATTGATTCCCATAAAACTACTCACCGAGTAAACTCAAGCTGCATTGATGAAATAATTGAACAATTTCCCAGTGTTTTAGCGGAAAATTAGGGAAATACCAAGGTTTCGAGTATGTTATTAAGTTACATGACAACGTTGTACCTGTCTGTCACAAAGTAAGAAATGTACCTCTTTCCTACAGGAATGAGTTAAAGGACATGCTTAAAGACTTGTGTGAATAAAGCATAATTGAACCCATCGAGTCATCCCCATGGTTTCTCCCATTGTTATTTCGTTTAAACCTTCAGGCAAACTTAGACTATGTGTGGACTTACGCAGCTTAAATAATGAATGCCATCTGGGTCGATCCTCACCCCCTGCCAAATTTGCATGAGATGGTATCAACCTTGTCTGGTGCTCAAGTATTTTCGTGCATTGATTTAGCCAGTGCGTACCACCAGGTTGTTCTTGCTGAAGAATCAAAGAACTTAACAGCTTTTATCACCCCAGAAGGTATTGCTCTATGCCTTTTGGACTTGCCAGTGCTGCTTCTGTTTTCCAGAGACTAATGAAAGACACCTTGGAAGGTTTAACAGGTGCTATTGCGTTCCAGGATGATATTCTGGTGTATGGCAAGAACAATGAGGAACATGGTTACAATTTACGAAAAGTCATAGCAGCCTTGTCTGGGAAAGGTCTTACTCTCCGTCTTGATAAATGTAAAATCAAAGCAATGGAAGTAGAATATCTTGGACATACCATCAGTGGAATGGGCATCAAACCCAAACAAAAACACGTTGAAAGCATTAATAATGCCCCTGTTCCCTCTTCAAGATAACAGTTAGTAGCTTTTCTTGCTTTAACTGAATTTGATGCAAAATTCTTACCTAATTATTCATCCAAAGTAGATCCTTTCAGATGCCTTCTCAAGAAAAATGCTAAATTTTCTTGGTCTAATGACATGTCTCATGCTTTTGGAAATTTGAAGAACTTCATTGTCAATGCTCCATGTTTAAAACCATTTGTGTGTGGGAAAAGTTGCATCATCATGGTAGATGCCAGCAACACCGGTTTGGGTGGTGTACTATTTTTTTTTTGTTTTAAAAAATGTAAAGTCCTCATATAGCAATAGTTTGGAATTGGTGGTGTCGGGTGCCGAGTTTTCTTAGTGGTACCGGCCTTTTGGAGATTCTCCTGGGTACTCAGAGCATGTGTGTGGAGAATTTCCACTTCCCCTTATACTCTTGAGCTCCTTTTTGTCCTTTCCATTTCAGTTTCGATTCTGGGATGAGCTAGTCACTTTGACTACTCGTTCAAGTTTCCACTTGATGTAATCTATTGCATTGCTTTAAATCATTGGACAGTTGCAATGTTAACGGTGTTGTTGCCTATTGATCATATAATTTTCCCAGATTGTCCAAAATTTGTTTGCTCTTGCCCTATTCCCGCTTCTGTCTATTTTGTTTTTCTTTGAACAGAAGCCACCCACTCATTAACAGTTGGAGGTGTATTTTTTACCCAGTTAATACAAATCTCCCTTCTCGCTAGCAATATTAATATAAACAAGATTTTTTCTTGGTTTTACTTAGTTTAAATTCCCAGGCCAATTTCCAACTTCTCCCAAAAATAATCAAATTCACACTCACGTCCACCTGCATTCCCAATGTCTTGGACAAGATTTTACCTATTTCTCTCCAAAATTCTTTCAGGTGGGGGCATTGGCCAAACATGTGTAGATTATCTGCGCCCCATTCCCCACATTTGGGACTACTCCTCTCGCTTTGGCCTTTAAACTTTGACAGCCTCTTAGGGGTCCAGTATGCTCTATGCATTGTGAATATGTGATTCTTTTTCAATGGGGTAGATTGTACTGTTTCCCAACTGTTTAATGATATATTTTTAACAGAGGGAACATTGCCAGCCTCTTGGAACGAGGCAACAATCACACTCAAGGCAGGGAAAGACCCAACGAGAACGGAATCCTATAGGCCAATATCACTTTTAAATACCGATTACAAAGTCTATACACAAATTCTAGATAAAAAGCTCGGGGAGATCGCAGACTCAGTGGCCCACTTAAATCAAAAAGGTTTTATTAAAGGACGGCACATACAAGAACTAGCACATGAGCTCATTACAGCAATAGATATCACAGCCCATTTTGATACACCATTGTCCCTTTTAACCCTAGATGCTGCTAAAGCATTTGACAGGGTAAGTTGGCCCTTTTTAATCACCACTTTAGCGAAGTTCAACCTAAGCGAGACATTCCAAAATGCGATTAAAGAAATATACAAAAACCCGACAGCAAAGGTACTAGTAAACGGAGTATTAACCAATAGTATAACAATAAGAAGAGGAGCAAGGCAGGGCTGCCCCTTATCACCCTTGCTATTAGATTTATATATCGAACCACTGGCAGAAAAGATAAGGAAGGAGGCAGGAATTACCCCATTTAAATACCAGGGATAGGAGAAGAAAGTTGCACTTGTTGCCGGCAACCTTATGATATTTACGAGTAATCATGAAGCTTCTCTACCCAAAATAGAAGGCATACTAGATGAATATGGGGCAGTATCAGAATAAAGGAAGAAATAAAATACTTGGGCATCAACACTTTAGTAGATCTCAAGGAAATACCAAACCAAAACTTTGAGAGAATACACAAACAAGTAAAGAAGTTGTTAAAAGTATGGGAAGGCCTTCCGTTATCGTTGGGGGCGCTAGAGGGCGCACAAGCTGAATGGCCGCACTTCAGTGAGGCTCCAGCGACCTGGCATCCCTATCCTACATTGATCCTTCATTTCTGCTCCCACCCGCCTGAAACTTCCCACAGAGGAGCGACAGGTGACACTGCACACTCGGTGCAAGTTTGGGACTTCTACCGCCTGTGGTCGCGGAGATAGCGCCGGTTAACTGACAAGCCGGGGTGCGTGCTGACAGAGTGAAGCCAGGCGGCGGCTACAGAAACCACGCAAGCCCGGGGATCACCACGAGACGCGCAGGCCGGCAGGGCACAAGCGGGCAGCGCTACTCCTCTCGGTGGCGGAGACGGACACTGGCTGGCATAGGCGGGAGTACCGGTAAGAGGCGTTAGGCGAGTGTGGATGGCGACGCCTGAGGGGGGCTCCTGAACCCCGTTGAAGCTGCTTTACCCCGGTGGCCTCTGCACTGTATTTTCGACAGGCGCGAGCGCATAGCGCTGCATTCGGCCTGCTGCTGCTGCCCCCCCTGAGGGAATTCCCCCGGCCTGCCTGTGCTCCTTATCTGTGCAGACAAACCTGAGATCCCTACTCCTGCCTTCCCTCCGGGCTCGCGCTGCGGAGGCAGGCGCACCCCGCGGTGCCAATAATCCTGTGAACGGCCTTGAGGCGCTATTTTCTTTTTTTTTTTTTTTTTGCCGGTTCTGGGGACCTAGTGGCGACACGTTTGGCTCGAGTGCCTGGAGCCCTCTAAACAATATCTGCCCTGCTCCTTGCTTCACTGCCCTTGGACCCCCACAGTGGCCGTCTGCCGAATCTGCGCTGATATCATTGAGACCTGAGGGGAGTATTGAACCTAAGGGATAACGCCACATCCACGGTGCACGGGCCTCTTCACCTTACATTCCGCCGGCCACGGTGTGCGTAGCGCTGGAAAGCGCCCCTTCTCCTTGCCACCATGGGGAAACCGGATAACAGACAACCCAGGCTGCAGTTTGAACCTGCGACGCAAAAGAAAACGACTAGACACACGGGCGACGGTAGGCAGCCTCAGAGCCCGGCGGCGGAGGTTTCCACCTCGGCCCACGCAGCCCCCGACATCGCCACAATGCTGCAGGAGATGCGCCAGGGCTTTGCCACAGTAGTAGACAAAGTGGATAGATTGTCCGCTAGAATGGATGGCATAGCCCAGAAAATGGATGTCCACGAGGAGCGTATTACGGAGGTGGAGCGCCGAATATCAGAAAATGATGACACCACGGCGGCGCATAATACGCGACTCTCAAGAATGGATAATGTACTGCGGGTGATTGCCGCCAAAAATGAGGAGTTGGAAGCGAGAAGCCGACGGAACAACATACGCGTCACAGGCATTCCAGAATCGACCAACACCGGGAAGATGGAGCTATACATTGAAAGGCTACTTACAGCAGCAGTAGGAGAGGAAGCTCTCTCGAACCAATTTATTGTGGAACGCGCCCACCGCTCGCTTGGTCCCCAGCCCAAGCCTGGTGCCCCACCGCGGCCCATTATTGCGCGCTTGCTCAACTATCGGGATAGAGATGCGGCGTTGCGAGCGGCCAGGGCGAACCAGAACCTTTCATATGATGGAGTACCATTCTCTATATATCCTGATTTCACCCCGGTAGTTCAGGAGCAGCGGCGGAAGTTCCTTACTGTTAAGAGAAAACTTCGTTACCTGAGCATTGATTATGCACTTTTGTACCCGGCCAAACTGCGAGTGACCCATCAAGGCACGCAACATTTCTTTCTCAATCCCCAACAGGCTGAAGAGTATATTAAAACTTTACCTAAAAGAGATAGGCGACCTGCGGCAGCTGAAGGGCTACATGATTCTGGTTCTGAATGACTGATCAACGGTCCTGTATTGTTTTGAGTTTCTGCTCTGCTGAATTATCAATGCTGTCTTGCTACATGGCGAAGGATATCACTGTGTGCGGTGGTTACGACTGGCTCCTGGGGTCCTGAAGGCGGGTGCTGGACTGCAGGTGGTAATGTATGCCAGGCCCCCACCCTCCCTTCTCCTTCTCCCTTCCGGACAAAGACGCTAAGTGAGGACTTCCAGGGAGCGGGAGGAATGGGGGTGGTAGAAAGTGCACCTCTGATGGCCCCTATTGGGTATACCCCACAGACCCTGACTTTTGCTCTTTTGCTGTTTAACTGTTTGGGTTACTGTATGGGTGGGGGGCGGTCGTGGGATGCTGGCGAGTTGGGGACGCTTCAGTGGGAGGGGGTGGGGGGGAAAGCATGTGGTATGGATGAGTATAGCAACACTGAAAAGGGTGAAGATATGGTATGTTGGCATGCTGGCTGGTTGGGAGCGGGGGGGGTGGAGGGGTGGGAGGCGGAAGGAAACTGCTATGGTTGGTTACTACAGTCAATGGTTGCACAGGTCTTTGCATGCCCGAAGGCACTATTATTACGAGATGGCTGGAGGGTTGAGGAGGCGGGTGGATATGTGTTACTCTATAATTGATGCATACGCTTATGGCTGATAAATGTAAAAATTCATTGTCGATTCTGTCGTGGAATGTGAGGGGCATTAATGATGCTAGGAAGGGCAGAAATGTACTTGCCTATCTGGATAGGCATAATGTGAATATAGCACTGTTGCAGGAGACGCACTTTAGGCCACGGGTTGATCCCACTTTTGCTAGCAGGTGGGCTGTGGTTAGGAAATTCTCTTCCTATTCTTCGTACTCAAGGGGCACTGCTGTGCTGATTAAGAATTCTGTAGCTTTCCACTCGCTGGGGGAGATACTAGATCCAAATGGTCGTTTTGTAATAGTGTGGGGGAGATTGGGCACGGATACCGTGGCGATTGTGAGTTGTTATGCTCCTAATGTGGACACTCCAGACTTCTTCACGACGTTATGGGGACATGTATTGGGGGTGGGAGCCACTCACGTTATCTGGGGAGGGGATTTTAATGTAACACTATACCCTGGAATGGATAGGTCAGATGGCTGCGTATAATATTACAAACTCGCACGAGATATGTTGGTAGGCATCATAGAAGAGGCTGGGTTAATAGATAGCTGGAGACACACGCACCCCACACGTAGGGAAGGCACACACTTTACTTCGCACACCAATACCTGGGCTAGGTTGGATTACTGTTTTGTAACGCGGGGACTATATGAAGGGTTGGGAACGGTAACACACTTGTCAAGGACTTACTCTGACCACTGACCGGTACTGCTTTCCCTTGCTGTGCCAGGTCATAACAGGTTGAGACCACCTTGGAGGATGCTCCCTTCAATGCTACTGGACACAGTTTTTAGGACGGAATTGGGAGTTGAAATTGAGGAATTTTTTCCTCGGAATAGGGACTCGGTGGCTAGTGTGGAAATGGTGTGGGAGGCGTTCAAAGTCACGATCAGGGGGATTTGCATATCTAAGGGTGGAGGGGTGCTGAGGGATATACAAAGGACACTGGGCAGATTAGAACGGGAACTGAAAGCACTAGAACTAGGAACGGCAACAAGCTCGAACGCAGGTATACATAAGACATTTCGAGATAAATTGACTGAGTATGAGGCAGAAGCGGTGAGAGAGGTCAACTTTAAGGGGAAGTATTGGACAGCGCGACGGTATTGCGAGGGGGAACGACCGGGCAAAGTGCTGGCAGAAGTGACGAGGAAGCCGCGATTCAGCTCCAATGTGTTGGAAATTATAGCGCAGGACGGTACACGATGTATTAACACTGGGGACATTCAGCAGGAGTTTTTGTCACATTATAGTCACCTTTACGCTTCACAGCAAACTGATGCAGTTGACATGGGCAGCTTCTTGGATGATATTGCACTATGTTGGATCAGTGATGTCCACAGGGCGTTCCTTAGTGCGCCGCTAGAAATAGATGAGATACGCGACGCGATAATGTCACTGTCTAATAGTAAGGCGACGGGATCAGACGGACTCCCTGCAGAATTCTATAAATGTTACATAGATATCATGGCACCGGTCCTCCGTGAAGTATATGTGGAATCTTTAGACGTAGGCATGCTGCCGGGGTCGATGCGAGAAGTGGTTATCACCTCTCTGTTAAAGCCCGGGAAAAACCCGACAGATACGGACTCCTATCGTCCGCTGTCACTCATAAATTGTGACGCTAAAATTCTCTCTAAAGTCCTCGCGACGCGCCTTTCTCTTATAATGACTCAACTGGTTTTACCTGATCAAGCTGGGTTTGTGCCAGGTCGTGCAACGTCGCATAATCTTAGGACGCTATTCTCGTTGATTCAGACGATCGCCCCTGATATCCCTGTCGCCGCCGTGTTCCTTGATGCCACGAAAGCATTCGACTCGGTTGAATGGAAGTACCTCATTGATATTTTACACAGGATGGGGTTCCCGAAGATGTTTGTTAATTGGGTAGAACTGCTGTATACCGCTCCGACGGCCAAGGTGGTTACTAACGTGCTACTGTCTTCCCCGATACCTATAACTAGAGGCACTAGACAGGGGTGCCCTCCCTCCCCACTGCTTTTCGCCATAGCGATAGAGCCGCTGGCATGTCCCATCAGACAACTGCATAGAGACAGCGCGTTTCGTTGCTACCAACGCCAAATTGGCGTATCCTTGTATGCGGACGACATCACGGTTTACGTGAAAGACCCGCAAACTACTCTTAATCCTATATTAAGAGAGTTCCTGGTTTTCGGACGAATATCGGGAGTCCAGATCAACTGGAAAAAATCTCAATTTTACCCTCTCACTGGTGCGGTTCACAAATTTCAGTTGGACTATCCATTGGAGTGGTGCGATACCGATCTTAAATATCTGGGAATACAGATATCATTGAGCAGGGAGGAGACACTGAGGATGAACTACGGGGTTGCTGTATCGAAATTGGCGGATAACGTCACACGGTGGAAGGCACTGCCATTATCAATGGCAGGGAGGGCGTCATTAATAAAGATGGTGATACTCCCGCAGTTCTTATACCTATTTCAGAACGTTCCTTATTTCCCTGGTGCCTTTTTTTTCAAACAACTGAGGTCGGAACTTCTTCGTCTTTTCTGGGGGGGCAAACAGCCGCGGGTGCGTTGGGACATTATCACCCAACCCTATGAGAAGGGAGGTTTTGATGTCCCTGACTTCAAAATCTATTATGTAGCTGCACAGGCACAGTATGCCTATCACTGGATTAACCCCAAGCCCTTTATGCCACAAGTCGCTGCAGAAGACTGGATCGCACGACCTTTGCCGCTAAGTGGCTTAATACTCGGTTCGGTGCGGGACATAGACACGCCATTCACTACGGTGACGTGCACCATAGATGCGTGGACTCGCATTGCGAGGACTCTCAATACCACGCAGCTATATTCACCTGCTATGCCCCTCACGTATCATCCTGGTATGCCGCTTCTGCAGGAGGCGGGATTTCAGCTGATGTGTAAGCGCCTAAAGATTGCCAAGTGGGGAGACATGTTCATCGGAGGGCAGTTTCGTACAAGGGAACAGTTATTTCAGGGTGTTGAGCCCACTCCTCTAGAGGTTTTCTATTATGTTAGGCTTCGGCAGGGGCTTAGAACGCTCCTGTCTGACTTCCCGAAGGAACCCGAAGTGGTGTTGCCACTACACGCAATGCTGGTGTCCGACGGCCGCCATCTTGTATCCAGATTGTACAACAATATTAGATTACAACGTCAGGGACCTGAGAGTTCCGCGCGTAGACAGTGGAGCGAGGACTTGGGTAGGCCTATCTCTGACGATCAATGGCAATATTGTAGTGCCATCACAGCTAGAATCTCGTCTAGTAGCAGGCTGAAGATTATTCACTTCAAATTTTTACAGCGCTTTTATTATACACCTGTTAAAAAGCTGCGGTTTCGATTGGCGGACAACGATAAGTGTGAACGCTGCAAGGCGGAGGGGGCGGGATTTATCCACTTAGCATGGGAATGTCCTTGTGTATATGAATATTGGATGGAAATACAAGATGCGTTGCAGACCATGACTGGAGGGATGATCGTTAGTGATCCGTTAATAATGCTATTAGGATACACACGGGATATACCTAAGACAGTTCGCAGGTTTGTAGAGATTGCGCTACTCTTAGCCAAAAGACGTGTGGCTTGCAGATGGGGCAGAGGGAGGGCCCCAAAGTTTAAGGAGTGGATGGCAGATATGGTTTATTGCCAGGACCAGAACAATGTGTATGCAGAATTGCTACCAGTGCGCAGTAGGCCATGTGATATCTGGGGTCCATTACAGAGCTACCTGCTGAAAGAGGCGGAGGCATCAGTTGACTCAGACAATGACAGTCAAGAGTGAAGGCTGCAGTGGGTACCCTGCCCTACTACTGATGATACCCCTTAGACTCCTGTATGGGATATTATGTACAGCTGCCCCTGCACACGAGATCACCCCATCCTAACTGATGACTGCTATGGGTGACGATTGTGACACCATACGAAATAGGGAGGGTGGTTTAGAAAGACAAATATGCAGAATTGTAGATAGGCACTGTCTCCCTGATATTTGCTGATACGCACATATATCGTTTGATGCCCCTCAAAGGAGGACCACACTGATGTCATGTATCACTATTGTTTACCCGATGGGACATATGATGAAGAACAACTTTCGACTTGTTATATGCATGTATCTGACCTGCTCAGGCCCTCTGGCCGCCATATTTTGCTTTTATGTATGTGTAAATTTGGGACTGCGATGTAGCCATGTGTAACCTAATTGACTGATGTTTTATCTTGCTGTTTGTCAAGAAAACTTTCTAAATAAAGATTTTTTTTAAAAAAAGGCCTTCCGTTATCGTTTATTGGAAGATCTAACATAATAAAGATGGCCATACTCCCCAAATTCACCTACGTATTTAGTACCATCCCACTTGATTTCAATCACAACCAAATAAAAAAGTTACAAGAGGAACTGGGCAGCTAAAGGGGCCAGGAGAGCATTCCAATTTAAAAATGTCAGGATATTACTAGGACATTATGATCTGTACCCTGACCACTTAAAAGCTTTGCTTAACAGGGAAGGAAGCCATTTTCTATATAGGTACGGTCAACCCAAGTATTTAAAAAAAAATAAGACTAAAAAGCTTAAAGGTGGCGATATCACTCTGGTATCAAAGGAGAAAGATACTAAAAATACCCTACTATAGCAGATATGCACCCATATGGGACTCCCCAGGAACACCCGAATGTCTAAAAGATAAATTAGCAAACGTCTTGAAAGAAAATAACATCAATAAATGGGGTGAGTTAATAATTCAGAACTCTGTAGTAGACTGGGAAACACTGAGTGAAAGAACTAATGGAACAATTCCAAGATTTAAATATTATCAAATAAATAGTTGGATTAAGAATCTTAAAGACATGGAAGAGGGCTACGGGACAACAGAGGAAACACTGCAGGAAAAAAGACCATAAAAAAAAGAAATAGCCTGCTGGAATTGGGCACTGATTGAAGAAGGAGAATAATATTATGATACCCCCAACAATATCTGGGGAGGATCATTTCCAGAGTTCGACATAGCAAACAAATGGCAAAGCTCTATGAACACTTGTTGGGTGGTACTATTACAGAGGGACAATGGGAAAGAGTGGATAGTAGCATATGCTTCCAGAGTGTTAAAAAATTTGGAAAAGCACTATTCTGTCATAGAAAGAGAACTACTTGCTTGTGTTTGGGGGGCTGAACACTTCAGAACTTTTTAATGGGGAACCAAATTTACTATTAAGATTGATCATAAACCTCTTGTTTTCCTGATGGATCCAGGTGGAGGATGCTCTATGTCTGCATGTCTTGGAAGGCAAATATACACGCAGATTGCATGTCCAGATTACCTGTAGCAGGTGAAGTAGAGAGTTATGAGGAGAATTGTGAAGTGGCGTTCACCACATATGACGTTAATTTTTTGTATGGTGAACAAACCAATCTTCGTGAAGGTGTTGGGCTTCTAGAAATGGAGAAAGATGTGGAATTAAACAAGATCAAAAATACATTGTACAAGGATGGCCAGAAAGAAAGGAAAGTATCAGGAGCTATGATGAGTTACTTTAAGATTCAAGATGAATTGGCAGTTGAGAACGGTTTGATTATGAGAGGTGACAAAGTTATTCCTCCTTTTTCCCTGAGAAATACTATTGTGGAAATTGCCCATGCAGGACATTTAGGCATTTCTTTCACCAGGAGACATATTAGAGAAACGTTTTGGGGGCCTGGCATTGATCTTTGTGTTGAGCATTTTGCGCGTAAATGTGTCAAATGTTCGAACAGTGACAAATCAGCTGTTGTATTGCGTCCTGAGCCTCATCCTGTGGACTTTCCTTCTGTTCCGTGGCGAAAATTGGGTATGGACATTAGTGGGCCATTTCATGTTCTACCCAAACATGAAATTTTGGTATTGTTTTGAGTGATTAATATTTGAAATGGCCGGAAATCAAGATGGTTAAGGAGGTCACCTCACAGAGCGTTATAGAATTTCTTGATGATGTTTTTTGTAGAGAAGGTATTCCCCACAGTCACAGACAACGGACCCCAATTTGTTAGTAAAGAAATGGAAAGTTTTTTTGAGAAGTGTGGAATTATCCATATGAAAATAGCTGTTTTCCATCCTGAGGCCAATGGCCAAGTTGAGCGCTTTAACCATGTTATTGGCTTACAGCACTTCTCCAAATTCTGTTACTTTATTCAGTCTCTTTGAACTGTTGAGAGGACGTAAACAGAGTATGAAACTAGCTCCTTGGTGGTTAAAAAAAATATAGATGAATACCAAATTTCACTCCAGTGGATTATGAATTAGTTCGAAACAGAGTTGAAGTTTACAAAAAGAAAATGAAACAAGTCATGGAAAGAAAACTAGGCACTGTGAGTAAACAAAGAATTGTGATTGGTGATTTAATTCGCATTAATAAAAAGAGGGAGTTGCTAAGGGTTTTCCTGTTTGGTCAGTTCCTAAAAGAGTCATTGAAGTTTTCAGAAATGCTGTCATAGTCGAGGGTGGCAGTGTCTGGAATCTCAATAGAATCTCTTTGTTTAAAGGTGTAGTGATCCCACAAGAAGATTCCAACAGCAATGTATTTTATAGATGTTGGGCCCAGTAATGATCCGGTAAACCATGAGTTTCCTCTTATTAACCACGAGAATTTCCCGACCAGAAATGTGCGAGAATATCATCTTCCTGCGATGTTCAAGGATTTGTGATGAAATAACTTGTTTTTTTATTATTTTGTTTTAAAGGGGAGGAGGTGTGTCGTGTGCATGGAGCGTGGCTGTCACGAGTGTGACACTCCGTCACAGCTCGTGACTGTCTTGCTCTGATCAGTGTTGTAATTCTTCAAATGTTATGGAAGGTTGGGAGGTGGGATGTTTTACAGTTGCGATTCATTCTACTCGTTACTTACGGATGGATCAGATGTTCTTCTCCTGAATAAACCTTCTTGAAGTATCCATCTTTTCCTGCTTCTTCATTATTCATACGGATACATTTCCTTACAGTATGTCATTGTTATTCTTCACACAGCGCCTCGCAGCATTTTAGATTTGAGGGACACACTTAATAAAATGCAGAGATCCATTTGGTAAGCGTTTGCAAAGCTACTCTTTTGGCTTCTGTGCAGTGTGCGTATCTTATCAAGCACCCTTAGAACAGGAAGCAGGCACAGGACAGGTTGCAAGAGCAGTGCACTCCTGTCATACATGCAGAGAATAGGTGCAGCAACAATGTATGCATCCCTAGCACAGGGAGCAGGCACAGCACATGTGGCACAGCAGAAGTACAAGCATCCCTAGCACAGGGAGCAGGTACAGCACAGGTGGCACAGCAGCAGTACCAGCATCCCTAGCACAGGGAGCCGGTACAGCACAGGTGGCACAGCAGCAGTACCAGCATCCCTAGCACAGGGAGCAGGTACAGCACAGGTGGCACAGCAGCAGTACAAGCATCCCTAGCACAGGGAGCAGGCACAGGACAGGTTGCAAGAGCAGTGCACTCCTGTCATACATGCAGAGAATAGGTGCAGCAACAATGTATGCATCCCTAGCACAGGGAGCAGGCACAGCACATGTGGCACAGCAGCAGTACAAACATCCCTAGCACATGGAGCAGGCACAGCACAGGTGGCAAGAGCTGTGTGATCCTCTCACACCTGTAGAGAATAAGTGCAGCACATGCACAGCAGTGCAAGCATCCCTAGCACAGGGAGAAGGCACAGCACAATTGTCAATAGCAGTGCAGTCCTCTCACACATGCAGAGAACTGATTCAGCATGGACAGCAGCAGTACAAGCATCCCCAGCACAGGCAGCAGGCATTGGACAAATGGTAAGAGCAGTGCAGTCCTCTCACACCTGCAGAGATTAGGTGCAGTGCCTGCAGCAGCAGTGCAAGCATCCCTAACACAGGGAGCAAGAACAGCAGAGGTTGCAAGAGCAGTGTGATCCTATTACACATGCAGAGAATAGGTGCAGCGCGTGCAGCAACAATACATGCACCCTAACAGAGGGAGCAGGCACAGCACAGGTGGCAAGAACAGTGCAGTCCTCTCACATGTTCAGAGAACAGGTTCAGCATGGACAGCAGCAGTACAAGCATCCCTAAGACAGCGAGGAGGCACAGCACAGGTGGAAGAGCAGCAGTACGAGCATCCCTCACAGACGGAGCAGGCACAGTACAGGCGGCAAGAGCAGTGCAGTCCTCTCCCACATAGAGAGAACAGGTGCAGTGTGTGCAGCAGCAGTAGAAACATCCCTAATAGAGGGAGCAGGCACAGCACAGGCAGCAAGAGCAGTGTGAGCCTCTCACACCTGCAGAGAATAGGTGCAGTGCGTACACAGCAGTACAAGCATCCCTAACACAGGGAGCAGGCACAGTCCAGGTAGCACAGCAGCAGTAGAAACATCCCTAACAGAGGGAGCAGGCACAGCACAGGCAGCAAGAGCAGTGTGAGCCTCTCACACCTGCAGAGAATAGGTGCAGTGCGTGCACAGCAGTACAAGCATCCCTAACACAGGGAGCAGGCACAGCACAGGTGGCAAAAGCAGTGCAGTCCTCTCACACCTGCAGAGAATAGGTGCAGGGCGTGCAGCAACAACGCTTGCATCCCTAGCACAGGGAGCAGGCACAGGACAGGTGGCAAGAGCAATACAGTCCTCTCATACATGCAGAGAATAGGTGCAGCACTTGCAGCAGAAGTACAAGCATTCCTAGCACAGGGAGCAGGCACAGCACAGGTGGCACAGCAGCAGTAAAAGCATCCCTAACGTGGGAAACAGGCACAGGACAGGTGGCAAGAGCAATACAGTCCTCTCATTCATGCAGAGAATAGGTGCAGTGCGTACACAGCAGTACAAGCATCTCTAGCACAGTGAGCAGGCACAGCACAGTTGGCAATAGCAGTGCAGTCTTCTCACACATAGAGAGAACAGGTGCAGTGTGTGCAGCAGCAGTAGAAACATCCCTAACAGATGGAGCAGGCACAGCACAGGCGGCAAGAATAGTGCAGTCCTCTCACACATGCAGAGAATAGGTGTAGCGCATGCAGCGACAATACATGCATCCCTAACACAGGGAGCAGGCACATCACAGTGACAGGTGGCAAGAGCAGTGCAGTACTCTCACACATGCAGAGAATAGGTGTAGCGCATGCAGCGACAATACATGCATCCCTAACACAGGGAGCAGGCACATCACAGTGACAGGTGGCAAGAGCAGTGCAGTCCTCTCACACATGCAGAGAATAGGTGCAGCACTTGCAGCAGTAGTGCAAGCATTCCTAGCACAGGGAGCAGGCACATCACAGGTGGCACAGCAGCAGTACAAGCATCCCTAGCACAGGGAGCAGGCACAGCAGCAGTACAAGCATCCCTCACAGAGGGAGCAGGCACAAGACAGAGGACAAGAGCAGTGCAGTCTTCTCACACACAGAGAGAACAGGTGCAGTGCTTGCAGCAGCAGTAGAAGCATCACTAACAAAGGGAGTAGGCACAGGCAGCAAGAGCAGTGCAGTCCTCTCCACACATGCAGAGAATAGGTGCAGCACATGAAGCAGAAGTACAAGCATTCCTAGCACATGGAACAGGCACAGCACAGGTGGCACAGCAGCAGTACAAGCATCCCTAACATGGGAAACAGGCACAGGACAGGTGGCAAGAGCAATACAGTCCTCTCATTCATGCAGAGAATAGGTGCAGTGCATGCAGCTGCAGTGCACTCTTGCCCTCACACCCAAAGGTTCAAATGTTAAAGTAGGTGCAGCAGTGTAAGGTTCACTCACATACAAAGAATTATTAGTGTCATGGTAGCAGCAGTGGGGACTTACCTTTCTGCCAACAGGCACAGCACATGCAGCAGCAGTGTACATTTCCCTTATCCTTGAGCATCTTTGAGTTAGCACATTGGATACCCTCAAATAAAGAACATGGCATGCTATTGGAATAGTGAAACAAATACCGGGGCAGAGGAAGAGGTAGTATCCCAGCAGAAAAGGGAGCCTGAGTTACAGCTATAGAGATTGCACACAGCGGGTAATGCCTTTGGAATCGATTGTCCAGTTCTAAAGAAGTGTTACCTGGAATATAGTGTGCATCTTTCAATGGCTCACCTAGAGCACTGCTGCTACTATTAGAGGCCATGTGTGGAGTACTGTGTCCTTTTCTGGAGGCCAGACCCAGGGGGGAAACAACCTTTACAACGCAACTTTTACAACGCACTACCATTACAACAAAACTTTTACAACGCAACATCCATTACATCGCATGCCATTACAACGCATGACACTACAACGCATACCATTTCAACCCATGTCATTACAACGCAGTCATTACAACGCATACCATTACAACGCATACCATTACCATCCAACACTTACCCTACTGTTACACCACCTGGAGTTAGAATAGTAATTTTTACCCCTACACTATCCAAAACTTACCCTACTGTTGCACCCACTGGAGTTAGAAAAGTGATTTTTACCCCTACACTATCCAACACTTACCCTACTGTTGCACCCCCTGGAGTTAGAATAGTAATTTTTACCCCTACACTATCCAATACTTACCATACATGCAATGTAATGTTATGCGATGTAATGGTATGCGTTGTAAAGGTAGTATGCGTTGTAATGGAATGCGTTGTAAAGGTAGTTTTTCAAAATTCGTTTTAATGGCATGCGTTGTAATGGAATGCATTGTAATGGATGTTGCGTTGTAAAAATGCGTTGTAAAGGTATGCGTTGTAAAAGTATGCGTTGTAATGTCATACATCCGACCCAGGGTATTGTGTCCATCTTTGGATGGCTCCTCTGGGTATCACCCTGAACATGAGGACCCATCTAAGGTACTGAACCCAGATCTCAGTGCCTCAACTGGAGCACTGCCACTTGTTTAAGATGCCAACTTGGCCATATTGTGAACCGATTGGGAGATCACATCTGGTGCATTTGGTTGTACTGTGGCCACATCTAGAGAGCTGTGTCTAGTCCTCGAGACTACCTCTAGACCCATATGTTACTTCCGGGGAGTGTTTAGTCTGCAGGACAATTCTGGTGTATGGTATCCAGTTCAGTAGGACTTATCTAGTGTGTGTACATTTGGTTTTGAAAGCCCTATTTCGCAATGAGTAAAAGAAACACAAAAAAGAATCGACCAATCGAGGCTTGTCTCAAAACTCTCTCTTTAAGCTCCACCGACTCCACAGCCAATCACTTTAAAGCAAACCCTAACTTCCTTCTCACTGTGTCACTTTCCTCACACAACTAACTATACCATCTCTTCATATCTCTCTCTCTCTCTCTCTAAACTCTACCTACTCCGCAGTCAATCACTTTAAAGCGAATCCTAACATCCATCTCACCTTGGAACTTTAACTCCCCCACTGTACTGGTCTCTTCATCTCTTTCTCTCCCCTACTCCACAGCCAATCACATTAAAGCCAACATCAATGCACAACAGTTTCTGCACTGGACACAGCCGCGCATGCGTAGAAGTATGCACTCTTCACCCTTCACTACTACTGGAGAATTCTCCTCAGGGGACACCTTCCTTTCAAATAAGAGTCCCTGCATCATCCGCCCTGGGGATGTGCTCCACAAAAGACACTTAGAAGCTGGAAATCACGTCAAACCCATCTTGATTATGTACTGAAAATGCATGAGCATGTTATGCAAAACCAAATCATTTCAATCTGTCTCAGGCAATTTTTGCATTTCATAATTTTAAGCCCCACTTGTCATCGGTCTATTTTTAAACCAACTTGGAAAGCTGTGTTTTTAAACAGGTTTTCAATGGCACACTGAACTTTGAGGCATTTCTAGGTCTGGTGTAACAACACAACTGCCTTCTTAAATGATATTAAAATGTACACGGAGCAGGTCTGATTCCACCCAGAGGAATATGACCCTGTCACCTTCCAGGCTCAATTTTTTCTCTCACATTTAGTTCTTTATCCCCTATAAGCATTCTAGACATAAAACAATCCTTTTTTATTGTTTTGCCGAGATTGGGAAAAGCTAATAGGGCGGGTTTTAATGTGATGAATAGCAGTTGTGAATGTAACGCACGTAAACGACCTTTGTGAATGCCCGTGTTTACATGCAATGGCACATTAAAGGCTTTGCCAATGCTTGATCTTTCAAGTAATCCAGTAATTGTTCAGACCAGCAAAGTGATCTATCTGCCTGTCTAATATGCAACACCCGCCTTCTCTTTCTTACTCAGAGCTTGCACACAAGCATGGGGAATGAATGCTGTGTGGTGTGCTGTATCTTAACATTATGTGATGGGCAACATCACACGTGAGGTGGCACCTCCCACATGCAAGTTTACTCCCCACAACACTGTAGTAAACACAGCTTTGTGCCTTCGTGTGTCTCCATAAACACCCTCAGCAGATAAAAAATGGCAGCAATCCTCTTTACCCATCAATGGGATTGGAAACGTGGTAATCTTCTAACTGGGCACGACGGACGAGTCGATAAACGTCACTCCGTTTTATTACGCAATGAGGTCAGCGGAGAGAGCGTAATCCTGGCCCAACTGTTCCAGGAAATGGCAGGCCGGGCAAGTCTCACCGATTAGACTGATGGAACAAGCTCAAATCTGAGCATTACTGGCTGCAGTGGCAGCGCAACACTCTGGAATATGGCAGTCACCTGCCACTGCACAACGGGGATGAGTGGGTGTCAAACCAGGCAGCAGGTACAATGACATGCAGGGATTGAAGCTACCATTGGTGCAGAAGGTGCAGTGGCACCAGGGTCCAGAGCCCTGAGGGGCACACAGTGCTTCATTTGTAATAATACAAAAAAAAAACAGAAGGGCTGGGGCCCTCGTCAGGATGCCACTGTGGCGTTCGCCATCTGTTGCCCTGCCAGCGCTCCAATCACCTACCAACATGTCTTCTAACCATCACAGTCCTACAAATATCACAATTCTGACTATACCAGACGTCTAAAGCTATAGAAATGGCTTGGTTGGCTAGTATTAGTTAAATTAATGTATATAGAACTAATAAATAACTGAGGTTTTGCTCATCTCTAAATTATGGAAAACGTGCCACCATGTGTCAGATTGTCATAAGCACTGGTGTTGACAATTAATTGATGGTGCCAGGCACCGAAAACCACAGGCTCAAATTAAGCGCTGGGGGCACATTGAGGCACATGCATCAAAGCTTTTTGCGATCGCAAACGGTGCGATTCACAAAAAACGTATGTTTGCAATCGCAAATTGGCCTTTGGAGATACATGAAAGTGTTTCCTATGCGCAATTTAGGAATTCGCAATTATTTGCGAATTCCTAAATTGCGATTGCATTTAAGGAATCGCAATTTGCGATTCCTTAAATGCAATGCTAGAAGCACTTTCAAATACCGATTTCGATATTTGGGACCGCAAATTACAGACAAACCAAACTTGTCTGTAATTTGCAAAAACTTTGAAAAATGAACTAAAATGCATTTTTTAAAGTTTTAGGTTACACACACACACATGCCCTTGGGGCATGTGTGCGCGCAACATGGGTGTACAGTTCAATTTCAGGGGTGCAACAGGGTGTCTTTTGACACCCTTGCACCCTTAAAATTGCATGCACAATTTGCGAGTACCTATTGGTACTCGCAAATTGTGTTAATGCCTATGGGCCTGTGGGCCCATAGGAAAGAATAGGAAGGCATTCCTTAATTGCGACTCGCAATTTGCGAGTCGCAATTAAGGAATGTTTAGGAATCGCTATTTTTATTGCGATTCCTACATGCATAGGCTTTTGCGATTCCTTAATTGTGATTCCTTAATAATCGCAATTAAGGAATCGCAAAAGCCTACCTTGATGCATGTGCCAGATTGAACCCTGATATTAGCTGTATTTACTTACATAGTCACAAGGGTCATTTTCCTTGCTTGCACCAGGGCCCATTGCATCCTTGCTAAGCTACTGATCACATGCGAGGTTACCTGGGACAAATCATGGCAGGCAGTAGGCACTGGAGGGTGGGGAAAGAAGGGAGGCACATGCATGGAAACAAAGAATCTGAACTACAATTTTGGTAGGAGTAAGACAAAAGCGATCTGGGTACAGATCTATCATGGATGTGGCTCAATGTTCCACTCTGCGTCGCAGCTCACACTTAAGTCAGTACACTAAGAGCAAATTGGGCCATCCTTTCGTATCGCAATAAATGCAGGATTCTCAGTGCAGGTACGAACCAGTGCAGTGCATTACTGAAAGATGGACTGGTGGTTTGCAGTGTCGTAGCTAGAGCTTTTGCCGCCCGGGGCGATCCCTGAGTTTGCAGCCCAGTGACGGCCAGAGCAGGTAAGAGAGGGGGAGTGGAGGCGACAGACGATGATGAGAGGGGGGGAGGCGACAGACGACAACAAGGGAGAATACAATTTAAAAATAAAAAAAATTACCAAGCTCTTGCCGCCGCCTCCAAAAAAGTGCTGTCCCCTCCACCCCCTAGCTACGCCACTGGTGGATTGAAACAGCGAGTCTGCAGTTTTCTGTGCAGGCAGCAACTGGTCATACTTTAATAGAGGGACCAAGTTCTCCCTGCAGATGGGTACAGTGGGTGATTGAACCTGCCACTCCAGCCATATAATTTCTTAATCTTGTGACTGTATTAAAGAAACAAGTTCAAAGAGCGCTAAAGCTCTGCAAGAATGTAGTGACTTGTATGGTCGAAAGTCCCTGTCACATTAACCATGTGTCACCCCGCTCTTTTCATCATTCAGATAGATCCAGCATGGTTTCCTGGACAAGTGACCCGCGTCATCATTCCACTAGTAGGTGACCCACTCAGCCTTTGTGTTACCCCCCAGTAAAGGCCTAGAGTGATGGATCATAAAGCTTCACGCAAAGGGGAACTTTTTTTTACCAACATTGACCATCACCCCCACGACCGTGCAATGATTCACTCAACAGTTGACAGTAGCATACGGATAGCCGTGAGCTACAGGCCTTTTTACCAACACCTGAAACAGTGGCCTACTGGCTCTCCCTGGTGAATTTACAGTGTGCAGTGACTGTCCACCTCATTACCCTTGAATGTGAGGTTTGTATGTGAAGAGTGCCGTGCCAGCATTAGTAGGCCTTCAACAGCACCACAACTGTGAGTGCTGTTGCAAGATTTGCGGCCTCATACTGAGGAGCTGCCCCAGATCATGGAATCACTATCACGGCCAAGCTTGAAAACGGAGAACACATTGTCGCATGGAACTAGAAGCTCTTAGTGGATGACTGTGACGTCTTGGCAGGTCTGTACACATCGTTCTTCTTCCATCAGACCCACCTCCTCCGTGCATCACCGTGCCAGTGTATTTTTTGGTACCTTTGCCTACTCACATTGATTTCCAATCCAGTGGCCTACCAGATATTGAACAAGACAAATCACTTCAAGAATGAGCCACACACACGATGGTGACAGAGAAATCAGTATACGTTCACCGCGGCTGTCCCAAAAAATGGATGCGGATATGGGGAAAATGGAATCTTTTTTGGGGCGACGTCTGTGAATCCCCCCTAGCAGAGCAGGTATCAGACGATAGCGGCTCATCAAGGAAGAATGGCGAGACAAGACATATACCATAACACATTTCACATAATTGCCACCAGGGGCGGCCTTAGGCATGATCAAGCTGTGCACCTGCACAGGGCCGCCAAACCCCAGGGGCCGCCACGCCAATATATATCCTTAATATAATAATCCTCTGAGGATGGATACATATTTGCGTGGCGGCCCCTGGCAGGGATTTGGCGGCCTCCGACTCTGATCCACTTCCAAACACCCGACCCCCCCTCTTCACTGGCGTCCGTGCCTGCGTTCCTCCGGGGGCCCCTACCTACGCTCCCTGCCCAGGGCCGCTGTGAGCCTAGAGCCGCCCCTGAGGGATATATGACGCTTATATTTTGATACACAAGAGGTGCCACTGTTGAAGGAGTATGGATTATAGTTGATGTACACTAATGCATACTTCACCGCAGTATTGTTCGATTGTTGATGCATAACTTAAATTGACAATAAAACTTTTTCAGAAAAAAAAAAGAATGAGCCACACTTAGTAAGATCACTATGTACTGTTCAATGCCAGCGTGACCCTGCCTTGAACGATGACTGTGCCATTGACCTTAATGCATCCTCATCGTACCAGGACTGCTTGACTCTACCACAGATGCTTGACTCCTCTTCCCTCTGCCCCTTCTCTGGTGTGTTACTGCATCCAACGAATGGTCCACTTGCGAGTGCAGGATCTTGCTCAGACCAGAACTTCTTGTTGAAGAGATGCAAGGACAAGTAAGCATAAGGCAATGCTTGCAAACTACTGAACTTCCTGTGCCATCACCCATGAGCATGAAGGTGTTTATATATAATACAGTTGCTACAGTTATAGAAAGTTGGTACCGTAGGATAAGGTGGGATTATAGATTCACAGTAACATTATTGCTTTTACTTTGCTATCCAACTTCTGAAGGATAAAAGTTCTATACCTTAAAAAATTAATAGCATTTCCTGGACAATCCAATTACTGTGTGTTATTTGAATGCACTATATCTGCTGGGGTTCTTCTCCACAGCGACTTTCACAGTTACATTTTGACTGTTTGACACCCTCTAAACTCATGAATTGATTTTGCAACAGTATTTGGGTCCTATGGGACCAGGTACAATTGAAAATACTTAGCACAAGAGTTGCCCAGATGCCCTCAGGTACCATAGTTTTAGGAGAAATGGTCCAGTAGGCCTATGCATGAGGGGTCCAGAATGTCCAGAAATTTAAATCTTAGCCAGCACCCCTGGTTCAGGGACAATGTTTCTTGTAGTCCAGCAGTTACTATGTAATGCTCCCTGGGCAAGGAATACCCTGTTTCAAGATCACAGCATGCACATTATTTGAGTGCAACTCATGTTTTTACTTTTCGTTATCATTGTTTATCATCTTAAAGTTTGTGCCTCCTATTATGTTTTGGAAACCTCGATGAAGCCTATTTTTGTGGTGGCAATATGTAGAGCTGAAAAGCCATGGAACAGTTATTGTGGTCCACCCTGGTGCTGAGTTCGCAATTTCTGATTGAATCAGTGTGTTTCATGCTCAGAAGACTTGAATCCTGGGACCCTGGCAAGGTACTGCACTCATATGTGACACCACTTCACAGCCTCAGAGTGGTTGACTCTTCTAGGGGGGGGACCAAAAATGAACCTCCTATCAACATGGAGGAATACTATCCCCATTTCCGGGCCATGTTGTGGCTGAATGCTGATGACAGGGCTTTTTGACCTGCTCCTCCATGGTGTCTATAGTGGTTTACCAAGGGAGAAACTTGTGTTGGGTAGAAAAAGACAGCCATAACTGGGTTGTAGAAGACCGCATATCGCTATATGCGGACAACATTCTGTTATACATGGCATCACCCTTGACCTCACTGAATAGAGCTCTGCATATCTTTAACAACTTTGGGAAGTACTCGGGATACAGAATAAATTGGTCTAAATCGGTCATCTTTGTCCTCAGTGGCAAGCTCCCCTCCCTACCCAGAGGGACGATTATCAATGAAGCATCAGAGGGATACAAATACTTGGAAATCTACGTTACTAGGGACCCAACCAAGTTCTACGAACAAAATCTTTTACCCCCGCTACAAAGACTCAGAAGTGATGTTCATTACTGAAAATCACTCCCGCTGTCCATGCTGGGAAGAGCAGCGCTTTTTAAAATGATGTCCTGCCGCGATATTGTATGCCTTGCAGAACTCCCCAAACCCAGTAAAAGCGGAATCTTTTAAAGCCATAGAAGCCAAACAGAGAGAGCTTTTGTGGGGAGGGAAGCGGGCCAGGGTATCAAATTTGATGCTCACAAGGGGGTAGTATGACAGTGGAAATGGCCTCCCAGACATTAAACAATATTATTGGGCGACGCAGCTTGCAGCGATTAATCAAAGTCAATACAGACCTCCAGGTGACCCAGGACACCAAATGGATAGGTGGTTACTACCGGGGGGAGATTCTACAAGAGTACTCTACTCCAAATCCACCAAATTGAAACTGACAGGCCCCACACTGCATGCGGTCCAAACATGGCAGACAGTCATGAAGAGCCTGGGCTGGGAGGGAAGGGTTACGCAAGTGACCTCACTATGGGACGCAGATTTGCTGGGTAACCTAAGGAAAACTACGGGGTACGACTGGTGGGATCTGTTTGACATCGCTACGGCAGGAGATTTATAGAAAGCGGGAGCTATGACAACTTTCCCTCAATTGAAAACTGAATACGATCTCACAAATACAGAACACGTTAGGTACTTACAGGTCAAACATGCACTGCAAGCGGCTATTACAAAAGGGGAAACACTCCCGGAGTCCTCCCCACTGGAGGATAGGATTTCGGATGGTTACATGAAGGAAAGTTCCATCTTGTTGGTCTATCGGAAGCTAATCAACAATATGTCTGACCCTCTTAGCCAGCTTCGAGCTAGATGGGAGCAATATGTAGCAGAGATGGAGGAGGAAGAATGGCTAGAGGCAACTGCCTCACCCAGAGAGATCGCTTGCTCCTCCAGGCTGAGGTTTGTGCAGCTTAAGGTACTAAATAGGATGCATCTTGCGGGTCCGGCGTTGGTAAGGATGGGTTACAGAAATTATTCAGGGTGCTGGAGACGCTGCGGGCAGGAGGGCACTTTTATGCATCTAATTTGGAACTGTCCACGTATACAAAGTTACTGGGCTGGTCTGCTGCGGCGCATGGAGGAAGTGGTGGGGAACAAAATAGAAAATAGTATAAAGCTGTGCCTTCTAAATATATGGGGTCCAACTGACTTAAGAAGTAAGGAAAGACTGCGGGTGGCAATGGGATTGCTCATAGCCAAACGGAAGATTGCAAAACTGTGGGGGCGCAGGAAACACCGCTCATACAAGAATGGGAAAAAGACATGGACTGGTGCATGGTGACGGAAAAGACAGTATATGAATCCAGAGGATGTCCCAAGAAGTGGTTACAAATTTGGGAGAAAATTAATGATTATAGAGGAGGAATCTGTGAGCCCCTGCAGATGGGACTGGAGATAGACCCGGGGTAATGTACGATTAAGTGGGCCAAACATGGAATCGACAAAGAATGTGAACGATGTGGGGCTTGTGTTACAGCCTGGCGATCAGACTGTATCCCTGAAAGTTAATGTCGGTATAGTGATTGAAATGTATAAACGTGTAATCAATAAAAAGGTTTATTAAAAAAAAGAAATTGGGTTGTAGAGTGCACTTTTTATCTAGGGCCCTAGGTGCACCTGCCACGCGTTGCCACTGTATGTTTTTGGCCCTTCCAGTAATTTATCGTGACTGGGACAGAGAGGGAAATTGTGTTTGTGCGCCAGCACTGGTGCAAACATTTTTGAAAGGAGGTGTTCACCCCAGCAGTTTGAGCAAAGTTGAGCAGGAGACTGCCTATGGCCCCTAAGAAGATTTACAAATGTATAGTAAGCTAAGCTTTCAAGTGTGTGACAAATTATCTCTCCTATAACAAAGGGACATGCTCCGTGCCCACCCCCAGTATCTTGTGTCCATTACAAAAATGTGAACTGCAGCCTCAGGAACACTCTCGGATTGGCTGAGGCCTGACTAGACCGAATATACACCCCAGTGGGTATTATTAAATGTTCACAATCAATAATGTGCATATTTTGATGGTGCCTGTTTATACAGGGACTGCATTGTACAAAAAGATGGATACACTTTAATTTGGTTGGTTTCTTGAAAATTCAGGTGTTGGACATGATTGAGCACCTGGTTACCCTGGCACCAACTTCCAATGACGTTGGCGTTGAGCACCTGGCCAAGTGAGATGGAATGTCAATTGACCTTTTATGCTTTCAGCACCAATAGAAAGGAAAGGGCTGGCCTGTTACTACCTTCTTCCAAGACTCAGGGACAGATGGTAGGACTGGGTAAGAAAGGCTGATATTGCTTGGTGTTAAGAACAAAAGGGAGGCTGGTATGCATGCTGAGAGCATGAACTGCAAAGACTCAGCTGATGTACGCCACACTGCCCTTATTCTCTGTTTTTGAGGTTCTCACTTTTCCTTCTGAGCAACAGCGCCTTGACACCCTAGGGTAGTAGAGCACTTTACAAATTTCAATTTAATTTCAAAAGGACCTGCTGCCTGTAAAAAAGAGCTATCCCCTGACTAGAGCTATCTGTCGCCTGACCCAAGAGGCAGTGGAACACGAAAGAGAACACCATTTCCTGTTTCTCTTAACATTTCCTGTCAGAATCAGGGTCATGATGATGAAAGAGCTCAAGTGCCCGCATGGTGAACTGCCAGCTTTCGCCTGGTTGGCCGAGTCACTGCTCCATCATAGCAGCTTGTCCTGAGGACATAGGGTTCGCGAGCCTTCCTTCTCTTTCCTCGTTTCGCGACTGATGCCATCAGTTCAATCACAAAGGTGAAACTGCAACCTCCCTGGAGAGGACCCAATGACCTATCACTGCAGACTGTGCCTAAACATCCCCTGACGCCATGGGCCTCTTTGGCTTTGATGGCACTGTTATGGACATATATGCATAATTCCATCACTTCTCCTTGACCAGCACTTTGAACATGAATACCCAGCACTCGGTGTGGTGACCACAGAGTCTTACCAGATCACCGGTACTGCTAAACAGCCAACCTAGAACACTAGATTGCGTGTCATATTGGCAGAATGCTCCGAGCTGATCACAATTACCGTACCTGCATCACATTTACAATAGCCAGCACACCGGTGAATAATGTGCACACTGAGTGTGGGCTCACTGCATATTCACAAGCCAGATTGAGCCTCAAATCAGTGGAAAGGTATTTAGCTGTGAAGTTATCACAAATTATTAACCTACTGAAGGAAATAGTGAACCGATGATGACGTCATCAATTATATAATTTCAGCTGTCATTGGTGATATTATCAATGATGTCATAGAACATGTCATGAGTGTTGTTATATGTAAGGTCATAAGCAGTGTATGGCAAGGGTGCAAGTTATTGTTACATGAATTAACTATAACTGCTGAATTTAAGTAGTTTATTGAGTTTAAAATGGTACATTGTACTTGAGTTTTGCACCTAACTTTAATGCCGCTTTAAACATTAGTTTTTTCAGTGAATTTCTGCTGTGTTTTTACGGGTAAGTAAGATATTATTTCCATACCTATAACGTCACTTTGAGCTTTGTTTTTTTCAGTGAATTTCTGGGGGTTTTCATAACGTAAAGTAAGATGTTATTACCATACCAAACTTTGCATGGCGCAGGGTTAGCCCAAGGGGCTGGCCTGCATTCAGGCCATGCACCCAACTCCCAACCCCCTGCGACAGGCCAATCCCAAAAAACATTTTTAAAAAAAATCCCGCTGGAATCTTGCAGGTGCCAGGGGGACGAGGTGGGTCTGGTGGACCTGTGCTGGCTCCCGATAGGATTCCTGAGGTATCACAGGGCACCCAAATATAACTTTTTTTTGTTTGATTTGACTTGAAAGGTTTACAATGGTAGTTCACTGTGCACGGACAATTTACCATGTGCAGATGAAACATCTCATTAACAGAAATTAGGGGTGAATGACAGCTATGTGTTTTTCAAAGGTACCTTAGAGTCACAGTTTAGGGATAGGGCCAATTTGAACAACTCTGGATTCTGTATTACCCATCATGCTAGGTGATTCTGAATACATGTTTTCAAGTGTTTTTTATTAACACTGACTTACAGTAGGAAGCCAACAACATAGAGAAATTTAGTAGATAGATGCAAACATCTACCATTCTACATGCCCGCATTTCTTTCAAATAAAACAGCACTCCACAAGTGTGGGAGAGCCTAATGCATGAGACTGAAAAGGCCCAAGAAAGCAGTCATGGAAAGTGAAAGAATGTAAAATGCTATTAGGTTGTGTTTTGTGGGACTTAGGCAGCTGTGGTAATTGGGCCAGGGGATGGCTGCCATCTAGGGAAACAAACCATCCCAAGACATTTCTTGAAACCTTGGCAACCAGGGGAGTTCTTGCATGGATGCCGTCATTCTTTCTGACACTGTATGCCCTGCAAATAACAAACATTGGTTAAAACAAATCTTTATGTTTGTGTGACAGCAAAAGTCTGAACACATAGTATTTCCTCTTGGTGTTTGTGGGAAGTTAATATAGTGTCAATGTGGTCTTCAGGTGGTCAAAATATTGGCATATTACTGTCCCGGGCAAATGGCCACACACACACACGTGTGATTATTGTATATATAGTATATATTTAGTGCATTATTGGGAGAAATATGAGAACATTGGATGAAGCAACTTTTGCTATTTGGTAGAACTTCTGTAGTTATCTGTCACAGAAAAAGGAAGATGTTTTGACATTTGCACAGTATTCTGGGTAGTCAAACAAGTTGGGATTTATGCAAGCACACCATCATCGATTCCCGGGGCTTTGGTTTTCAAAAATGTGCAGGGTTGCTAGATGGTCGACCCAGGGCCCAAATACCAACAACCTTTGATCAGAAAACATTTCCTCACGACTTGTGTGTTGATCTATGGTCAAACCATTGAAAATTCACACATGGCGAATACCTTGACTCTCAGAGGACACAGGAGAACACAGATGTGGGTCACACCTTTTCAGAAATATGATCTTGTTTTGCGAGGATATATAGCTTTTATACGTTCCATGTGGTGATGATTTTGATATCTACCTTCAACTTACTCTGATACTATTTAGTGATCTGCGCTTATATTACATAATAGTGCAGACTACATTCCCTATGAAAAACAACATTTATTTGGTTTTGCCAGGCTCTATGCATTCAGGGTAACATTTCCTTGGTTGGTGTGCGGGGATTAGGTTTCTCCATTGGAGAAGTTCAACAACGTATTGAGCAAAGTTGTTAAAAAAAAAGATAGTATATCCAACATTTTCATTATATGTTTCGGCTGCAATTAAATATTGATGTGGGGCTTGCACCAGTCTACAGTCCTAAATGTGCCACAAAATGTATACATTTTGTAAGTGCACAAAGAGACTTATTAGTTTGAATAAGCTAACACAGTTTAAAAAATGCTCTGGCTCGGAGGTGTGCAACCACTCCTGCAGTAAAAAGTTTAAATGCAAAAAACGAACAAAATGATAGTTACTATGCCCTAGAAAACTGTTCTCACACACACTGACATTTAAATGTACATACATTAAGAAATTAAAATTGAAATAAGAGAATAATTAGGAGATGCATCTTAAAACTGTCACCTCTGCCCCACACAAGAACGCACCTTCAGCCAAACAATTCCATTGCGATGCTAAGATGTAGATTCACACTTGCAAATACATAAAATGTGCCTGTTTATGAAAGTAGGCAGTTTCAGCTGACAAAGCACAGCTGTACTTGCTTTCAATAGTTTTAGGTCAGGGTCAGCTTCCCACACCAGTTTTCTTTTGGTTACCTAAGTACGTTGAAGTCACAATGACAGTCATTCTCCGCATTCCATATAAATCAGTGGCGGCTCCTACGCTACGGCGGAGAAGAGTCGTCCCACTGCTTTTAAGCAGTGTGAAGAGGAAACATAAAATGACAAATAATTTTAAGTTATTATCATTTTATGCTCTGTGTCCTGCTGCTTTGAGTGCAGGCGGATGGGCGGGCTGCTCTGTCTTGGAGCAGGGAAGGAGTGGTTTGCCCACTCCTAAGTGTGGAGTGACTGTTTGGTTGGCCCTCTCAAGTCACCCAAACCAGACATGCACAATTTTCCCTTCTCCATGCAGGCTGTATTACAGCCTACATGGAGAACATGCCCACCCCTCCATCCCCTAGCTGAGCGCTGTGTCACGGCGCTCAGACCAATCACAATGCTGCATTGCAGTGTTGTAATTGGCTTAGGGGAAGGAGCCTGGCTGCCTGCTTTCTGTTCCTTGAGTCAGAGACAGGAGAGCAGGAGCAGAGACACGGGACCGGCCTAAAGGTACGTTTCTTTCTTTCTTTTTTATTCTACCCCCCCTCCACTGGCGACACCCCCACTCAGCCCCCCCCCGTTAACCTCCCACGGCTCCCCCTTCAGGACCCTTGCACCCGCCCCCTTACCCACGAACCATGCCTGCCAACACTTATTTATATATATATACACATTGGCCCGCTCTGCTGTGAATTAGTATACACTGGGTTGCTTTTTCCTTTTTACTGTTCTTCTTTTTGCCCAGATACCCGAGGTTGGACCCTTCAAGATCCATTGTCTTTTCGTATACAATCTGTGCAAAACTGCACATCAGATTCACAAACAGCCTCTTTGCACGTGCATGATCTGTGGAGTATGTCCCTCATAAATATTCATGAGGAGTTCATTAACTGAGGTAACTGTGTGTTGTCTGGCAATTGGACATATTTCTTTTTTTTTTTAAACTCTTTTATTAATATTGCTCATTCCAGTTGACATGTCAATCAATCAATCAATCACCAAATTTGTAAAGCGCGCTACTCACCCGTAAGGGTCTCAAGGCACTGGGGGGGGGGGGGGGTTGCTACTGCTCGAACAGCCAGGTCTTGAGTTGTTTCCTGAAGGAGAGGTGGTCCAGGGTCAGCCGTAGGTGTGTGGGGAGGGAGTTCCATGTCTTGGCTGCCAGGTAGGAGAAGGAGCGTCCTCCGACGGTGGATTTTTGGACTTGTGGGACGGAGGTGAGGGCGAGGCTGGCGGATCGGAGCTGGCGGGTCGGCGTGTAGAATGTGAGGCGTCTGTTGAGGTACTTCGGTCCTGTGTCGTGG
Source organism: Lissotriton helveticus (assembly GCF_964261635.1). Classification (NCBI taxonomy): domain Eukaryota; kingdom Metazoa; phylum Chordata; class Amphibia; order Caudata; family Salamandridae; genus Lissotriton; species Lissotriton helveticus. The sequence continues at coordinate 460,664,068 of NC_136073.1, forward strand.
AGAGCCTTGTGTGCGTGGGTGAGGAGTCTGAACGTGATCCTCTTGTTGATGGGGAGCCAGTGCAGGTCTTTCAGGTGGGCAGAGATGTGGCTGCGGCAAGGTATGTCCAGGATGAGTCGTGCTGAGGCGTTCTGAATGCGCTGGAGTCTTTTCTGGAGTTTGGCTGTGGTTCCAGTGTAGAGGGTGTTCCCGTAGTCCAGCCGGCTGGTGACGAGGGCCTGGGTGACCGTCTTCCTGGTTTCGGTGGGGATCCACCGGAAGATCTTTCGGAGCATGCGCATGGTGTTGAAGCAGGATGACGAGACGGCGTTCACTTGCTTGGTCATCAAGAGGGAGGAGTCCAGGATGAAGCCCGGGTTACGTGCGTGGTCCGTTGGTTTGGGTGCGAGGCTCAGGGCAGGGGGCCACCAGGAGTCGTCCCAGGCAGAGGGAGATGGTCCGAGGATGAGGACTTCCGTCTTGTCTGAGTTCAGTTTCAGACGGTTGATCTTCATCCATTCTGCGACTTCTTTCATTCCTTCCTGGCTTTGGCGGTGGCGAGGTCGTTGGTGAGGGAGAGGATCAGCTGGGTGTCGTCGGCGTAGGAGATGATGTTGAGGTTGTGTTGGCGAGCAGTAGTTGCGAGAGGGCTCATGTAGAGGTTGAAGAGGGTGGGGCTGAGTGAGGATCCCTGCGGGACGCCGCAGATGACTTCGGTGGCCGCGGAGTGGAACGGGGGGAGGCGGACGTTCTGGGTCCTTCCGGTGAGGAACATTGCATCAGACAAACAGGCAGTGTACAGTGTAAAGAATAGTGAGTGTTAACCATTAACTGGACATACAAAGCAATACCCTCTATCCCAGGCCACTCCCCATTCCCCTGTATCTTCTCCAAGGCCCCCAGATCTTCTTCCATTTTTTGGGGCACCCTCTACTTTTGTAAATGGTCTCCTCCGCCCTCTGACACCAATCGAGGTCCTGCTCCCACTGATCCCACTGTGGAGGAGCCGCCGCACCCCAGGTTCTGGCAATATTCCTTTTTGCCACTCCGGCTGCCATGGCCAACCAAAGTTCCCCATATCTGGTCCAATCAGTGGGCTCCTTGATCATTAAGAGCAGCCATCTGGGCTCTTGTGGGACCGAGGAGCCCACCACCTCCGCCATCGTGTCTGCGACCATGGTCCAGAAGGGTACTATCTCCGGACACTCCCACAGTATGTGGTAGAAGGAGCCTTCCTCCCCACACCCACACGCGCACAGGGCAGACTGGCACCCACCCCAAGTGTACAGTAGAGTCCGGGGGTAGTATACCCGGTGCAGAATTTTTAGCTGCACCAGCCGGAACCGGACACGAATCGCGATTTCCCGAGGACTCTGCAGGGCGTCCTGCCAGTCATCGTCCTCCAAGGGGCACAAATCCTGCTCCCAAGTCCCCCTCAGTGACACTAAAGGATCAGGCATGTTAGTTATTAGCTTACGGTACATCGTGGATGTGGGCTTTTCAAGGATGGGATCGAGGAGTAAACGATCCTCCATGGGGGAATATTCCGGGACGGAGGCGCCCCTTCGAATATGTGAGCTTATAGCATGTATGAGGCGTAAGTAGTGATAGCGCTGCGAGTCCATTAGGTCATATTCTTTTTGCAAGTATTCAAATGAGCGAGGGGCATCCCCCTTCCACACATCTCCCAAGTATTCAATGCCTATAAGTTGCCACCCCTTGAAGCCCTCCAAGCGAGCTACCTCTCTCAGCTGCTCCCCAATCCATAAGGGGGTCCTTCCCGTCAGGGATCCCGTCCACCCCAGGAATCTATTCGCCTCCCTCCAGCATTAAACCACCATTCCGGTATGTGGGGGCCAATCTGCACGTGTCCTGTGGGCATATAACAATGATTCGCAGTTCCCGCCCGGCATCACAAACCGATCCACTTTATAGGCCGGTTCTGACCTATCTGCATACACCCAACTGTTCACCACCTGCAGCTGGGACACCCAGTAGTATAGCTGCATGTGCGGCAGGGCCAGCCCACCGTCGTACACCCCCCTCGTTAGTTTGCTCAATGCTATCCGAGGATTTCCACCATCCCAAAGACGCGTCCGCACCGCCTGTGCTATTTGTTTGAAAATCCCTGACGGGATCGGATACGGTGTGTTCTGCAAAATATACAAGAGGCGGGGTAACGCCAACATCTTAAACACTGCGGCACGTCCCATCAGGGACAGAGGCAACGTATGCCAGTAACCTACATCAGTGAGAAGGCGCACCAACTGGGGCTCAAGGTTCCTAGCAAAAACTCTGTTATGTCTCTGGTAATGAACACCCCCAGGTACCTGAAGCCATTCCTCGCTAACACCGCAGGGCACCTGGACGGTATCCGCGGAGGAGGGCCAGAGAGGGGAAAGATAACCGATTTTGCCCAATTGATTCGATATCCCGAGTAGCTCCTGAAGAACTCGAAGAGGTGAAGTGCCTGCGCCATCGACTGTTAGGGCCTAGCCATATACAGCACGATGTCATCAGCGTAAAGGCTGATGCGCTACTGTCAGTCGTCGTTCAGTGCCAGACCCCAGAATGAACTGTCCCTCCTGATCCAATGAGCCAAGGCGAACAAGAGGGGGCACAGGGGGCATCCCTGCCTCTTACCCCGCCGGAGCTAAAAGGCTCTGGACATTGATCCGTTAACCCGTACGAGCGCTAATGGCTGCTCATACAGGAGGTGCACCCAACTGCAGAAAATCGGGCCGAAACCAAGTCCATGGAGACCATGAAGAGGTATGGCCAGTCAATGCTGTCAAACGCCATTGAGGCTTCCAGCGCCATCAATGCTGTCTGTGTGTCCCCCACACTCTCTGTCATATACAGCATGCCGTATAAGCGATGCAAGTTATGTCTAGTACATCTGCGCGGCATGAACCCTGACTGATTTACATGTTATCAGATTTGGCAGTACCGGAAGAAATCTGTCTGCCAGGACCTTCGCCTCTGCATTTATAAGTGAGATCTGCCGATAGGAGGAACAACAATCAGCCGGTTTCCATCCTTGTGGATAACCACGATCGTGGCCTCTCTGGTCGGGTATTGTCCCCACCTGACGCGCCTCTAAGTGCATCCGTAGGAGAGGGCCTGTGATGATGTTCAACTGTCTCTTGAAGATCTCAATCGGGAGCCCATTGAGACCCTGTGCCTTCCCGAACTGTAGGGAGTTGAGCGCCGCCCCGATCTCATCACCAGACAAGGCAGTCTCCAGAGCATCACTTTGTGACTTAGACAGAGTGGGAAGCGCAAAGTCGCTGAGGAATTCCTCACAGTCCTGCTCCGTCCTAGTACATACAGGGGTGTATACCTCTTCGCAGTACATCGCGAACGCCTCCGCAATATCCGTACTGGTACACACTAGAGAACCCAACTTATCCCGCACCGCCGCCACCCAGGAGCACTCCCTATCCCTGCATTCCAGCCATGCCAGGAGATTCAGGGCTTTATCTCCAACATCATATATACGGAGTTGCATGGTCAGGGAATAGGCCCTCGCCTCACCCTCCACTAGGGCCCTGAGCTGTTTCTGTTAAAGTCCAGAGCATGACGACTGTCTAGCGAGGACGCAACGTCCATCCTATGTTCAAGATCAGTAATCTCACCTTCAAGCCTCCTAATCTGTATGGATTCCTCCTTTTTGGCTCCGATCAAGGCCTGTGCTTGCCCTCTCAAGACGGACTTGTACGCCTCCCGAAGTGTAATATGTGATGCTACTGATCCCTGATTTTCTTCAAAATATAGCTGGGTACCCTCCCTAAGTTTGTCACCTATTTTATCATCCCGTAGATGCCACAGATCTATCCGGTGGAACACCGCCCTGTTGACAACTGCCCCCCTCAAAAAAGCACCCACCGGGGAGTGATCAGAGAGACCCCTGGCCATAATATGGGGATCCGAAATGTCCCCCAGTTGATCAGTGCGTGTCAGCAGGTGATCCAATCTAGAGAAGGACCCATGCCTGGCCGAATAGAACGTGTATTGTCTCGAGGAGGGATGGTGTGCCCGCCATAAGTCGCTCAGGCCAAAAGACTCCAGGAATCAGTCCCTGCTCACCCCGGAATCCCTGTACCCCACCCGATTTATCGAGGTCAGCGTAAATAACCGCGCTCACGTCTCCACCCACCAGGAGAATCCCCAAGGGAAGGCCTATCAAAAAGGAGCCCAATCGTGAGAAGGTTGTGGAATGGAAGCCCGGTGGGACATAGTAGGAACAGAATACCACCGTCCGCCCCTCCCATCCACTGCCACCAGCATCCCGTGCCATGTGTCCACACCCCGGTGATCACTATGGGAAAGGTCTTACGCATTAAAATGCCCACTCCCCTGGACCCAGATATGAAGCCCAAGTGAGCCGCCATTTTGTACCCAAAGCGATCTAATGCCTGGCATCTGTTGCCCCGCAAGTGCGTCTCCTGCAGGAGAACCACATCAGGAGAGTGTCGCTTCAGATGCTGCAGCACTAAGGTCCTTTTAATCTTGTTGCCCAAGCCATTAACGTTCCACGTCCAGACCTTAACCTGCGTCTGGGAGCCCATCCTGAATTAGTACTCACCAATACAACAAATGAACGCTGCTACCCTGTAGTGAACCTCCATCAACCACAACTCCGCAACTCGCTGGGAAACGTCGGAGTCCCCCGACGGCAGGCGTCACTCGCTGCAGAGCACCTCTCTGTGCTTACTCGCCATCCAGGCCCCCACAGAGGCCCACTCCAATGGGGACAGTTCACCTGTCCGAGAGGCCGGACGCGCCTCTCGATGGCAGGAGAGCTGCCATTCAGCACACACGAGCAGCCACCATTTTAGAGCGATCTCGGACGATCTCCTCCAGTCCACAAATTTCATCGTGGGACACTCGAGGCTGCTGTCGGTCACCATCGCCGACTGCCTGCAAACTCCCACAGCCGCGGGTGCCCTCTGTGGTCGCCGCGGTGTACGGATAATGACGGCTTTCAGTGAAATAGTTAGGTCGCTAGCGCAGCTCCAGTACTACGCCGTCATCTTCCCTGGCTGCTGGCCCTGCCCCCCTCGCAATTGGACATAATTCTGAGCTGTTGCACCGATTTGTAAAATTTTATTTTTATACTACATCCGGCGTTTAGATATTGTGTTCAACAACGTGAACACTGGTATATTTTCCATCTTTTTATGAGTTTCTTGCACACAAGTAGATGCAGAAGGCACAGAGGCTACATAACAGGCTGAACTGTTTCAAGGCTTGACACTAATGTACGCAATAGACTTTCTACTTAAGTAGGTCATCCCAGGAGTCTGATTAACCGCACAATGATTTGTGATTTTACAATGAAAAGCTTTGTTTTTAAAGCTTAACTAAATTAAGATTATAAATCTCATTGAAAAGCTATCCTGGGACAGTGTTCCAGGCTCTAGCTCATGTCACTGCCAGGGTGAAGGCCCAGCACAGTGGATCATGTGTGACTCACCAAATTTGATTCGAAGGTTGAGGTCATTTCTGTATTGTTTTAATATTTTTATGGATCCATCTACCTGCCTTCTTCAGATATGATTGAATTTTGGGAAAGATGGATAAGATGTTTTAAAGATACATTTCTCTAACGTAGCATACAGTCCACTTTTCAGTAGTCTGAGCAAAACGTTAGTTACTCATATGTTATCTGTGTTCTCCCAAATTGTCAGAAAAGATTAGTATATCACCAAGATAGATTGCAATGCAGGTGCCTAGCTTGTCTCTAAGCTATTGTTAATAAACTGCTGGAAAGTAGTAGAGGTGTAGCAGAAACCGAAAGGCAAGTGAGGTACTCAAAGGGCCATATTGTGACATAAAAAGCTGTTTTTTATTCGTCTCCTCCTTTAATACAAATCAGATTATATGCCCCTCGTAAATCAACTTTCGGAAAGATTTTCTCAGTTTTTATTTGATCCAAAAACACAGAGGTAAGTGGAAAGTGGTCATGCGACCCTGACACTCATAGAACTGAGCTCGCTATGTAGTCTATGCAAGGACAATAGTCCCAATTTGTTTTTTGGATTAAAAGTATTGGTGCTCCAGCAGGGGACCCTGCATGATGTTTGTATCCCTTCCTTAAATTGACATCTAAAACTGCAGCTTCTTTAGAAGTCCATGCATAGAGTCTGGAACTTTTGCTAAAAGAATTAGATTATTAGTACAATCACACAGTATTTGTGGGAATAATTTTTTGGGTAATTTTTTACTAAAACACCACTAAACTCTCTGTAGGCGGCAGGACGAAAACATTTTTCTGATACTGCTTTAGACGCTAAACAAGTGGCTGGCTATGCTGTAATCCGCTTCTTGGACATCTTTCGATGAAGCAAATATAACCACATTGCTGACACGCATTAAAAATAATAATTATTTGCGAAGAATAGTGTCCTTTTTCCTTGCTACAGAAAAAACCATGAACCCTGACTGCATCAGTATAAAACAATGGAAATAAATCAAAGAGCACCTAAAATTTGAATTTGGTGCGATTTAAAATATATGTTCAACTTACTATTTCATTGTATTACTTACCATATTACTCTGAGGAGAGATTGGCATATGGATGAAGGACTTAACTGCATTACACTTATGGGTAGCACATGAGTGATGAGCAGTTCAATGTAATTTTGAAAGATATTTTATTATTTTATTTTAATTGTTTTCAATGAAAGAGTGATATTTGTAAATTTAATAAATCACATAGAGCAACTGACTCCTGGGTATGAAGGCATGCATGTGTATGGATATTACCAATATACATAGTTTGTTGCTATAATTTAGCTCTCAGGGACAACTACTGTTGTGTTTTTATCATAATAGCTTATGCAATGTTTATCTTTCTTTAGGAGCACTTTACAGATAATGTTTACTCCTCTGCTCATGTGGAGTAAAAAGAGATACCCTGTTTCATTAAATAAGAGGGGGAGAAGACCATGATACCAGAGGGAGCTGCTGCTCAGAGAGGCTGATAAGGCACCAGGTTCGGTGGGCATAGCCCTGAAAAAACTGCAAACTGCAAGGTGCAAAATTGCCATGTACAACTGTGTGTTTAATACTGTTTGCGATTCCCAAAATTTCGAGGCTCATTAATATTAATGAGCCTCTCACAATTTGCGAGCCCATTGGGAATGACAGGCCATCCCAGATATGGTGGCCTGCTGGGCTCAGCAGTCCATCATGTCTGGGACTGCATTTAAATAAAGCAGTTTTTTTAATGTAGCCCATTTTCACTTAAGGAAAACGGGAGGCATTTTTTGAAAAAAATGAAACGTTTTTGTTTAATTTTTTTAAGGGCAGGTAGTGGTCCCTGGGGCCACTGCCTGCCCTTAAAAAATATTTTTGGAGACACTCACAAAGTAGAAGGAGTCGCATGAGGACTCCTTCCAAATTGCGACTGCATTACCACCCTCTTGAAGAGGGTGGTAATTTGCGAGTGTTTTGCGACCGCAATTGCGGTCACAAAACATTCCTACATTGATTAGCGGACGCAATTAGGAAGCGAACGCTTCTTCCTAATTGCGAATCGTAATTCCTAAATAGCAAGTCGCAAATAAATTGCGACTCGCTATTCAGGAATTGCACATGGCCCTGGGCCTTTTTTGTATGCGCAAACGGGTCGCAAACCCGTTTGCACATGCAATTTAGGGTCGTACATCTGGCCCTTACTCATTACCATTTTGAACATCTTACCCATTTTTCGCTATTGTGTGACTTCTTGCATTTTCTTGTTTGATTCAAGATTGAATCAAGCATTAACCAGGCTACCTCTGTGAGTTAGGTTTTCTGGGCTTGTAGAGGCTCAGTCACATCACACCTGTGGCTCCTTTCTTCCACAGTGTACCATTATGATTCTATACAAAGGGCATATGGGGGGAAGATCCATAATGTCAGAGATGGACAGATGTGAGGACACTCTGAAATACACTGACAAACTTAATTTAAAGAAGTCGTGAACTTGCAGACTGATTGAAACTGATTCTCCCCTACAGCTGTTCATTTTGCACCCGTTTTTGTCCCAAATCGCCCACTCCTCACCAAATCCCAATTGTGCCCTCTCACATATGCCCCAGATTCAGCACATGCATTTCATGGGAACCCATTGAATTATGGTTCCAGAAGTTATTCTTGGATTTTGGTTACAGATTCCAGAAGATTTTCTTGCAGCTTTCTGAAGTAATGACAAAATCTAGTGACAGCAACATAAATATAAAGTTAATCAGTAAAGCATCTGTAGTGTAGTTCCTGTATTCCCAATAGGCTCTGCGCATTGGAATAACATAAACGATAGTTTAGACATAGGACTTAGGTCGACTAGGTCACTATTGAATATGTTAGACTTAATTATGAATGCCAGCTAGCTCAGAGGTCACTAGAAACTTTCTTGAGTACACAAGAAGGCATTAGTTTCTGACAACCGCATAAACATGACAACTTTGCTCCCTCCAGAATAAGGAGTATACCTCCAGAGTCGCGGAAACAATAGATAACTATTTTACTCAGTCAATCGTGCATGCTTAGTTTCACCAGAAGCGCAGAGAAATAGAGAGACGGGCGTTTTCAATAAAAGAGGTTATTTATTGAACAGTCTTCTTTCTCATGCAAGAGAAGTGAGTTGCCACAATTGCAATACTTGTTATAAAGTAAAGTGCGTACAGTAAAAGGAGTATTATGAAATAATACTGTAAAAGCATGGTATGGTTTCTAAGCCATACGGTGTTTCAAATGGATAAAATATATGCATAGATAAAATCATGACTAAACGTACTCAACTGGTGCTTCTAAGATACGCCTACCCCGGTGTACCTAACCTAAGCCTAGTATGTGAGAGGAGTAAGTGAGCTGCAGTTTAAGTTTAAGATAGTTTCTGCCAAGAATCTGAATCAAGAATTCTCTAAGGGTCTAATCAGCTCTGTACCTTGTTTATAGAATGAAGGAGGTCTTGTATCTCTCTCTCAGGACTCGATCTCCCAGCAACCCGCAAGGGTGACAGGGAAACACTGGAGCTGGATTTCTCGGCAGGAGAAAAGACAGCGTCTCTCTCAGTGCGTCAATGGGAGGGTCGGCTTCCTTCGGCACTCGCTATAGCAGGGCGTCGGGCAAGTAGATAGCTGATCTGCTCCAAACCACCGTGTGTTTTGCTAGGGCAGATGCTGGTATATTTATACCTGGAAGGTGCCGAGTTTGACGTAAGGTTGGACAAAAGATGTCACTAAGAACTCGCAGTTCTTTCAGGACTCCAGGAGTTCTAGGACAAATCAATACAGAAGCAGGGGGAATTCCCAGGCTGCTGGAGGCTTGGTTTGTTTAAGAACGCGTTGTGCTTTCTAGGAGTCTATGGGAGTAGCCTAGCCGTATTTGGATTGCATTGGCTATGACTTAATATGGGTATGATTCTTATGCCTTTATAAGGATATGATTTGTTATAACCACATAAGGGCATAAATCGGGAATATTTAAATAGGGTCCTAGATACGTTTACAACACATCGAGCCACACTAAAATGCCTTATTTAATGTTAAGTGAAATAGCAAAATACAATGGAGCTTGTAAAACGTGTTCTGTTTGTGAGCAATAAAGTAGGCCAAAGCAAAGCCCTTTTACCACAGCTTTTATTCTTGTTCTAAATTGGTTTTGAATTGAGTTTGTAAAAGTAATGCATATATACTGGCAGACCGTAGGAGGGCTGTCATCGACCCCACCCCTAAAGAATCTGTGCATTTTAAAAGTATTGTTTCTATTTCCAGCATAAAAGAAACTGTCACCCCTAACTGGCAATAGAGATAGAAAAAACATTATGCACTTAGGTGGTTTATATTCCTTACCATCCTTTCTTTCTGATCTGTGCTGATGAACTACAAAAAATAGCGAGGCTGACGACTACCACAACTCTCCTCTAGGTTCTTGAATGTTGCAGACAACAACACCAGACACCCAAATCCGAATAATGCTTAAAGTCATCATACTAGCTAGCCCACGTGACAGACAACATTGCTGTTGATTACGCATCTGTTCGCACGTCACACAAGCCCCACACAAATGCCAGTAACACACAACATATCCCTTAGTTAATTTACATCTCAGTTCAGAATTTTGATGCGTCTTAGTTATGTATTTTCTCATCCCCTTTAACCAGAAGCTATTCCTGAGCTGACCGCTTGGTGGCTCACTTCCCCATTTAACAGGAGAGTAGATTCTTTTCCTTGTTGTCAGCGCTAACGCTTCTTGCAGAACGGGATGGGTTCCAGATGAAAAACGATGAAAATCGAGTACTCTATTTGTTTCCCGATGTGATTACAAGTTGCAGCTTGCAGCAATAAACAGCACGCCACGGGGCTTGTCTTAACAAATTGGAACAAATTATTGCTGTCCCGAAGCAGCTTAATTCCTCTATTGCGTTATCACTATGACCAAAAATAGATTTTTTTCTCTGCCTTTCCATGTGAACAGCAGAATTCCATTGGCAACAACTGGGTGGGAGATTTCGGTAAGCGATGGCACATGTAACTTTAAATTCCTTAGACAATGATAGTTAATGTTCATGAAACTTAAAATGGGAGATGCCGACGTGCCTAGCAAAAAGAAAGCGCGAGACATTATCTTGATTATGTGCAATTTTGCTCAATTTATGTGGCGCAATACACATCTTAGGATGAGACCTATTTTGTTGTTCATCCATAATTCAGTTAGATATGACATCGTGCTGTTCAGGAAAAAACATAATTTTCGTGTGGGTTAATTCTCATTTCTCAAAGAGAATTTATGCATGTACACAATGGAATGCAGGTACTTACACTGGCTCATGCACACACGCCCCCGTGTATTTTGTGCTCATGAATTCTATGGCAGGACGGAGGCTCGATTATGCTTTCTCTATTTCTTTACTGGCAAAAAACAGCAGCCAATCAGTACACAGTAAAGAAGAAAAACTACAATACCCATGAGTACACCAACAACATAAATAGGGTCACAGAGGTCATAACTTCCTCTATCTTTGCTGCTTCGCAGCCAGTTAAGTGCATTTCTTCTTACTCCTTATTGCCTTTGTGCTAATGTTATAGTCTGGTTTACGCTTTGTGCTCTACTTTATTTGCATAATTGCCTGTTATACCTTGTATCTCGCGCTTGCTGTTTATCGGCTGTGTTCCGCTTCTGCGGTTCTTCGTGTGTTGTCGGCGTTCCCACCGCGGTGTTTGAGAGCGTGTGTCAGCTCTCGAGATAGACGCGCTGTGTCGGCGTCTTCTTCTTTTTCTGTGGAGCGGGAGATTTAGGGGCTGGAAGGACGCGCGTATCTCGCGCGTCCTTTTTCCTATCGGCAAGTCGCAGTTCGCGCGTGAGCGATGGCGTTTGTTTACTTTTGTGACGACGCGCATTTCAGTAGAGCGCCCGTCACACACGGAGTTATTCCAGGAATTTGAATTGCTGTGCCCTGTCAATACTTGCAGTTGAGCCACATTTACGCCCTTTTTTCAAGGAAATTTAAAGGGTTGTACAAATAATTGCATAGGCTCTGCCTAGAGTGGCAAAACTTTGTTTTTTCAGCAAGCCCTCCCTCCACCTTATTTTTCTGGTCTGTCAGGTTGCTCCTGTCTATTGGCTTGCTTTAGGGGTACCACTCCCCCAAATTTTGGCTTTGACCATTTGTAAATTGTGGAAATCTTTGGATTTTCTTTACGTTTCTTCCAGTGGGCACTGTTGTTCGATTTGTCATCATGTCTGAGTATTATGATGATAAGGAATATGGTTATTATAATGAGGATGAGCCCTCTGCTTCCATGGATGACTTCATGGGTCAAGCCTTGTTTTAGGCGATTGCGCCTTTGAAACGGCATTTATCTGACTATGCTGCGCAACAGGGTTGGTTGCCTCCTTCCTCGGGCCGCAGCAAGAAGTCGCCCAAAAACCCTCATCCTGCCGACTTTGTCAAGTTGGTAAAGAATTTATCTACGCCTACGGCTAAGAAGCGTCCTGCTCCTGTTCATGACTCGCCATCTTCTGACTCTGACAATGGTTCTTCTTCATCTTCTTCGTCCTCAGAGCCTGCGAGGCCGCCTCCTTCCAAGAAGGCTAGGAAGGAACATTTTGTGGATGCTCCTTCCACACCACAAGTTTTGACCTTTGACCCAACGGACATCATACATCCTAACTCATCCTCATGGTTGCCCTCTCCGGAGGTGGCGACTTACATCCAGGACCACATTCGCACCCCTTTCGAAAAAGATGTGCGGGCGCGGTTGCGCTCTGAGTGTCCTCGTCCTGATCTTGCCAATAAATTGGCTGTCACTCCGGAGGTAGATCCAACGATAATTACCTACATGAAGAAGTATTCAAAGGATCCAACTAAGGGTTTGGATCGTTCTTGGCGGCTGTGTCAGGATAAACTTTTGGATTTGTTGGGGCCTTTTACGAAGATTCTCGATTTGGCATACAGAGCCAAGGAGTCTGGAGCTCTGATTGACCCCGATGAGCTGGTGGGGTGGTCCCAACGTGCTGTGTGCATGCTTGGAAATGCGAACTGCGCTTTATCCTCTGAACGCCGTCGATCCATTTTAATGAAGTTGGATTCCAGACTGACTGATTTGGCGTCTTCAGAGTCCGGACCCCAAGCTCAAGGCCTACTTTTTGGAGCTCCTTTTCTAAAGGAATTGACTAAGTTTGTCTCCACCTTCAGTGGGTTGGATAAGGCCCAGGCCAATCTACGCAGAGCTTTCTGCCCACTTTTTGGCAGGGCCGGACGAAGGGGACGTCACAGATCAGGCACAGATCAGGCCTCGCAGTGGGGCAACAAGTCCCAGAGAGGTAACCAGAATTTCTCCAATACAAAGTCTAATTTCTACCCCTCCAAGAAGGGCAGAGGAACCTATGGCATAGGTGGTTACACCGGTAATCAAGGAGGTCGACAGGATTCCGCCTCAGGTGAGCTTAGTTCTCGCTTCCAATGTGGTGTTGGGGGGCAGAGTGCAATTTTTTCTCCACAATTGGTGTTTGATCTCAAACGATGCCTGGGTGCTGGAGACGGTACAGGGGTACAAGATAGAGTTTTACACTCGCCCGCACCAGCATCTTCGACCCCAGCCTCTTGTTTTTTCCCTACAAGATCAAAGGGTTATCTCCGCAGAGATCGCATCCCTTCTTGCCAAAGGAGCCATCGTCTCCACGAATCCTCATCCCCACGGCTTCGTCAGCAATGTTTTTCTTGTCGAGAAAAAAGGGGGAGGGTCTCGTTTGGTCTTAAATTTGAGGGACTTCAATGGCGGGGTGGTATACCGCCATTTCAAGATGGAGGGCATCCATCTTCTTCGAGATCTTCTTCAAGAGGGCGACTGGATGGTTCGGCTAGATCTCAAGGACGCTTATCTCTCGGTGCCAATTTATGCCCCTCATCGCCGTTATCTTCAGTTTCAATGGCTCGGGAGTTGGTACGAGTACAAAGTCCTTCCTTTCAGCCTCTCTTCAGCTCCGTGGTGTTTCACGAAGCTTCTCTGTCCTGTGATGGAGTCTCTGAGGTCTCGCGGAGTTCGTCTGATTGTTTATTTAGACAATGTCCTTCTTTTGGCGCAGTGCCCTCTCCTTCTTCGTACTCATTTGCAATGGTCCATAGATCTCTTGCAGTCTTTGGGATTCTTAGTGAATCCCCAGAAATCCGACTTTTCTCCATCTCAGTCGATGGATTTCCTGGGCTTTCGCATAGACTCTGTCTCCTGCCAATTGCTTCTTCCCGGACAGAAGATCAGGTCCATCAAGAGGGACTTGCGGCTGCTTCTGGCCAAACAAACTGTTTCCTTGCGCTCGGTGGCTCGCATTGTGGGCCTTCTGTCCTCTTCGGAGGATGCCCGAATGGAGATGCTGTGGTGGCTGGACCACATGGAGGCATGGATGGCCGGGCGCTATTCGGGAGGACTCCCGATGTGGTGATCGAGTCCGATGCCAGCCTTTGGGGTAGGGGGGCCCGTTGTGGTTCGCTGACGACGGGGGGTCGTTGGTCCCCAGAGGAACTGTCCTTACACATCAATTGCCTGGAACTTCTGGCAGGTTCTTTCGCAAATCGGTGTCTTTCCCCTCATCAAACGAATTGTTGCATTCTTCTCAGGATGGACAACATTTCGGCAGTTCGTTATGTGAACAAACTGGGGGGCACAAAATCCAGACTTCTGTCAGAGATTGCAAAGGATTTTTGGCATCTATTTCTGCAACGCAAGATCACGGTTATTGCAGAATATCTGCCGGGTTCTTGCAATCAGATTGAGGACTGGAACTCTCGCCATCTACGATTGGAGGCTTCACCCTCGGGTGTTTCGGAGGTTGACTCACGTTTGGGGATCTTGTTATCTCGACCTGTTTGCCTCCCGTCTCAATTTCCAACTTCCCCAATTCTTCATTTGGCGCCCGGATCCGGCACCCCTGGCTACTGACGCATTTCTCCAGCCTTGGCCTCCTCGCCTTGGTTATTCGTTTCCTCCCTTCATAATGATCCCCCGAGTTCTGGCTCGGGCACGCCAGTTCTCTTCGGAACTAATTCTGATCACTCCTCTTTGGAGGGCTCAAGCGTGGTTTCCAGCTCTTCTGGAGATGAGCTGCTCGACGCCGATCCTTCTTCCGCACATGTGGAACCTTCTTTTGGATCCCCTTCACGAGCTTCATCCTCTGGTGTTGGCGGGTCAGCTCCTGTTAGTGGCTTGGAGGATTTCGGGGGACGCTGGCAGGTCCCTGGGTTATCGGGAGACGCTACCCGATTTATCAATGAAGCTTGGGCCCCCAACACATGCAAGCGTTATGCGTCAAGTTGGAAACGTTGGTGTGATTGGTGCTCACAACGGTCGGTGGATACCATTTCAGCAGATCTCGCTTTGATTAGCAACTTTTTGGCCCCTATAGCTTCATCTGGGCTTGCCTTCAGAACAGTGAATAACTACCGTTCTGCCATTTCGGCAGGTCATCTTCCAATTGACGGCAAACCCGCGGGAAAACATCCCTTGATCTCTAAATTGCTGAAAGGCATTCGGATGGTAAAACCTCCTTGCCCCAAGTATGTTGCCTTGTGGGATGTGTCTGTTTTTTTGAAATATATTTTTATTGCAGAATTAGAAACAAAATCACTCAATAGGCCAACCAGTACACTTGTGGCATCCCAACAGTTAACATGACAGAAGTACAGTACACAGCCAGTTAGCCCACATCCCGGAGGCTGGGCGGCGCTTCAAATTTCCATTCTCCGGTAGATGCCCCAGTGTGTGCCCTGTCCGGGCGTCAGGTCAGTTATGTCGTGTAGTATCTGCTTTTACCCCACAACACCCGTTCCCCCTCCTGCACCGTCGAGCCCCAGGCTGCACCCTCGGCTCCCAGAAATTCCTGTCCATCTCCTCCCTGGGCCATCTGGGTCTAATAAACTGCTTCACGCTGCTGAACCACCTACCCCACGAACACCCCCCCCTCCCTCCTCCCCCCACAACTGCTGCTAATGCGGGCACCCACAATCCTTCCTAGCGCTGAGGTACGCCACCCACCAGGATCCTCACACAAACATTCGATCCACATGGAATGCCATCCTAACACTACTCTCCCTCTGCATCGTCCGTCATGTAGTCCCGTAATGCCTGTACCACTAACTCCCAGGCCCTCGCCAGCTCCAGACATTTCTCATTGCCAGTCCTAGTTGCCTGGCGCATCCTGAGCACACTCTCGCAGCCCGCCCACTTCAACAGCTCATTCCTCCATCTCCTCACTGACGGGCCTTCCTTGGACTTCCAATGCCAGGTTATTTCACGTTGTGCCAGCATGATCCCCAAATCAATAAATTTGCTCGTTACTTTAGTCTTCCTAGTGTGCGGGAACCAGAGGAGCAGGCACGCTGCCATATCAAAGTCTATCTCCCTGTCCGTGACAGCATTCAGGAGTTCCCCCACTTCCGGCCAGTATTCCCCCAACTTCGGGCACCCCCACAGCAGGTGATCTAGATCTACCTCTGGCGCCAAGCATCTCGGGCACATGGCGTCAAGCACCTGGAAGTGCCGTCTCAACCTCTCCGGGGTCAAGTACGCCCTATGAACAATGAAAAAATGCACCTGCTGAAATCGCGCGTTCCTCGTTCCCTTCCAGATCCGATGCAACACTTGGCTCCAGATGGTGTCTGGTATGGGTTAACCTATGCTGACCTCCCATCGCGACTTTAGCGCCAACAAGGGCGCCAGTCCCTCATTCAACATTCTGGTATGGAGGCAAGTCACAGCTTTGACGGTGCCCGCGGCCATTACCACATATTGGCATGCCCTGGTCACCTCCGGCTCTGTCAGCCCCCCCCCAATATCGCTGCATCGCTGCCACCACTGCCGCGTGCAGTAGGAAGGTTCCGTCTGGTAAGCCAAATTGCTCCTGTAACGTCTGGTACGGGACTAGCGTCCCATCCATATAGAGGTCTCCCACCATCTGCAGGCCCAGCTCCTCCCACGTCAACAATTGGGACCAATCGCCCCCGTGTGGTAGCGCGGTCAACATTCCCAGCGGTATCTCCGGTGCGTATGGCCGGTTGTTCCTTGCCCTCTTCAGGCTCCTATTCCAACACAGTTTAAGCGTCCTTTTCTCCATCGTAAGATTCTTCACATCCAGTTTCTGTTGCATTATGATATAAGACAAGACATGTCTCTGGATGCCAATCCCCCGGTCGTGATCAGGACCCCTGAATTCCCTGGCTACATTCTGTGTTAAAACCTGGAGTTGCGCTGCCAGATAATAGAACTCAAAGTCGGGGACGGCCATCCCCCCCTCGATCTTGGGCCTTGTCAGAGTAGTCAGCGCTACCCTGCGCCGTCCGTGGCCCCAAAGGAAGCCGGTCACCAATGTCTTCAACTCTCTAAAGATCTTCTGCGGGACCCATACCGGTAGTGTTCGAAAATAATAGAGTAGCCGCAGGAGTGCCACCATCTTCAACAGTGCCACCCGACCCAACACGGATAGAGGGAGGGAGGCCCAGAAGTCCATGCAACCCTTCAGCGCACTAATACAGCGCTCCACGTTCCCCTCCAAGAGGTCCGCTGCCTCATGGTAGATGCGCGCCCCCAAGTAGGTGAAACAGGAGGGTTCCCACACCACCTTTCTTGTAAGCTGTGGGCAGAGCGTAGTCTTCCGTAATGGGAATATACAGGTCTTGGTCCAGTTCACCCTGAGGTCTGACAGCCTCCCGAATCTACTCAGCATGTCCACCGCACCTTCTAGAGCTCGCCCAGGATCTGCCAGGTACAACAACAGATCATCGGCGTATAGTGATATGTAGTGCGACTCAGGTCCCTGCGCTATCCCGTCATACACGGCGCCCGATCTTGCCTGAGCTGCCAGCGGCTCCATCGCCAAAGCAAATAGCAGAGGAGACAGCGAACATCCCTGCCGCGTTCCCCTACAAACCGGATAAGCCGGAGATACTATAGGCGCCAGCCGTACTCGCGCCTTCGCTGACGAATAAAGCACCTTCGTCCAACTCCGAAACCCCTCCCCAACTCCAAACTTCAACAGCACTCCATCCAGGTAGTCCCATTCGAGGCTATCGAACGCCTTTTCGATATCAACTGCCAACACCACAGGATCCCGGGCTGATGCAGCGGCACCATCAATGACTCGGACCAGACGACGAATATTCATCGAGGTGCTCCTGGTCGGGATGAATCCCGCTTGATCCCTATGCACCAGGGAGGTCATCTGCGGCAGGAGCCTGGTAGCCAGGATGTGACTCAAGATCTTGTAGTCCACCGTTAGCATGGACAACGGGCGGTAAGATGTCACGTCTAACGCGTCCCTGCCCGGCTTCAACAGCGGCACCACCAGTGCCTCCCTCATGGACTCAGGTAACCTCCCCACCTGTTTCGCCTCCGCGTATACCGTCAACAGTCTGGGTGCCAATATATCCACGAATTTGGCGTAGAATTCAATCGGTAACCCATCCACCCCTGGTGTTTTGTTCCGTGCCATGTGTTTAATTGCCCCCCTTATCTCTGCTAAAGTGATGGGGCCCCCTTTAACCAGAAGCTATTCCTGAGCTGACCGCTTGGTGGCTCACTTCCCCATTTAACAGGAGAGTAGATTCTTTTCCTTGTTGTCAGCGCTAACGCTTCTTGCAGAACGGGATGGGTTCCAGATGAAAAACGATGAAAATCGAGTACTCTATTTGTTTCCCGATGTGATTACAAGTTGCAGCTTGCAGCAATAAACAGCAGGCCACGGGGCTTGTCTTAACAAATTGGAACAAATTATTGCTGTCCCGAAGCAGCTTAATTCCTCTATTGCGTTATCACTATGACCAAAAATAGATTTTTTTTCTCTGCCTTTCCATGTGAACAGCAGAATTCCATTGGCAACAACTGGGTGGGAGATTTCGGTAAGCGATGGCACATGTAACTTTAAATTCCTTAGACAATGATAGTTAATGTTCATGAAACTTAAAATGGGAGATGCCGACGTGCCTAGCAAAAAGAAAGCGCGAGACATTATCTTGATTATGTGCAATTTTGCTCAATTTATGTGGCGCAATACACATCTTAGGATGAGACCTATTTTGTTGTTCATCCATAATTCAGTTAGATATGACATCGTGCTGTTCAGGAAAAAACATAATTTTCGTGTGGGTTAATTCTCATTTCTCAAAGAGAATTTATGCATGTACACAATGGAATGCAGGTACTTACACTGGCTCATGCACACACGCCCCCGTGTATTTTGTGCTCATGAATTCTATGGCAGGACGGAGGCTCGATTATGCTTTCTCTATTTCTTTACTGGCAAAAAACAGCAGCCAATCAGTACACAGTAAAGAAGAAAAACTACAATACCCATGAGTACACCAACAACATAAATAGGGTCACAGAGGTCATAACTTCCTCTTTCTTTGCTGCTTCGCAGCCATTTAAGTGCATTTCTTCTTACTCCTTATTGCCTTTGTGCTAATGTTATAGTCTGGTTTACGCTTTGTGCGCTACTTTATTTGCATAATTGCCTGTTATACCTTGTATCTCGCGCTTGCTGTTTATCGGCTGTGTTCCGCTTCTGCGGTTCTTCGTGTGTTGTCGGCGTTCCCACCGCGGTGTTTGAGAGCGTGTGTCACCTCTCGAGATAGACGCGCTGTGTCGGCGTCTTCTTCTTTTTCTGTGGAGCGGGAGATTTAGGGGCTGGAAGGACGCGCGTATCTCGCGCGTCCTTTTTCCTATCGGCAAGTCGCAGTTCGCGCATGCGCGATGGCGTTTGTTTACTTTTGTGACGACGCGCATTTCAGTAGAGCGCCCGTCACACACGGAGTTATTCCAGGAATTTGAATTGCTGTGCCCTGTCAATACTTGCAGTTGAGCCCAATTAACGCCCTTTTTTCAAGGAAATTTAAAGGGTTGTACAAATAATTGCATAGGCTCTGCCTAGAGTGGCAAAACTTTGTTTTTTCAGCAAGCCCTCCCTCCACCTTATTTTTCTGGTCTGTCAGGTTGCTCCTGTCCATTGGCTTGCTTTAGGGGCTTGCTGTCCGTGACAGCATTCAGGAGTTCCCCCACTTCCGGCCAGTACTCCCCCAACTTCGGGCACCCCCACAGCAGGTGATCTAGATCTACCTCTGGCGCCAAGCATCTCGGGCACATGGCGTCAAGCACCTGGAAGTGCCGTCTCAACCTCTCCGGGGTCAAGTACGCCCTATGAACAATGAAAAAATGCACCTGCTGAAATCGCGCGTTCCTCGTTCCCTTCCAGATCCGATGCAACACTTGGCTCCAGATGGTGTCTGGTATGGGTTTACCTATGCTGACCTCCCATCGCGACTTTAGCGCCAACAAGAGCGCCAGTCCCTCATTCAACATTCTGGTATGGAGGCAAGTCACAGCTTTGACGGTGCCCGCGGCCATTACCACATATTGGCATGCCCTGGTCACCTCCGGCTCTGTCAGCCCCCCTCCAATATCGCTGCATCGCTGCCACCACTGCCGCGTGCAGTAGGAAGGTTCCGTCTGGTAAGCCAAATTGCTCCTGTAACGTCTGGTACGGGACTAGCGTCCCATCCATATAGAGGTCTCCCACCATCTGCAGGCCCAGCTCCTCCCACGTCAACAATTGGGACCAATCGCCCCCGTGTGGTAGCGCGGTCAACATTCCCAGCGGTATCTCCGGTGCGTATGGCCGGTTGTTCCTTGCCCTCTTCAGGCTCCTATTCCAACACAGTTTAAGCGTCCTTTCCTCCATCGTAAGATTCTTCACATCCAGTTTCTGTTGCATTATGATATAAGACAAGACATGTCTCTGGATACCAATCCCCCGGTCGTGATCAGGACCCCTGAATTCCCTGGCTACATTCTGTGTTAAAACCTGGAGTTGCGCTGCCAGATAATAGAACTCAAAGTCGGGGACGGCCATCCCCCCCTCGATCTTGGGCCTTGTCAGAGTAGTCAGCGCTACCCTGCGCCGTCCGTGGCCCCAAAGGAAGCCGGTCACCAATGTCTTCAACTCTCTAAAGATCTTCTGCGGGACCCATACCGGTAGTGTTCGAAAATAATAGAGTAGCCGCAGGAGTGCCACCATCTTCAACAGTGCCACCCGACCCAACACGGATAGAGGGAGGGAGGCCCAGAAGTCCATGCAACCCTTCAGCGCACTAATACAGCGCTCCACATTCCCCTCCAAGAGGTCCGCTGCCTCATGGTAGATGCGCGCCCCCAAGTAGGTGAAACAGGAGGGTTCCCACACCACCTTTCTTGTAAGCTGTGGGCAGAGCGTAGTCTTCCGTAATGGGAATATACAGGTCTTGGTCCAGTTCACCCTGAGGTCTGACAGCCTCCCGAATCTACTCAGCATGTCCACCGCACCTTCTAGAGCTCGCCCAGGATCTGCCAGGTACAACAACAGATCATCGGCGTATAGTGATATGTAGTGCGACTCAGGTCCCTGCGCTATCCCGTCATACACGGCGCCCGATCTTGCCTGAGCTGCCAGCGGCTCCATCGCCAAAGCAAATAGCAGAGGAGACAGCGAACATCCCTGCCGCGTTCCCCTACAAACCGGATAAGCCGGAGATACTATAGGCGCCAGCCGTACTCGCGCCTTCGCTGACGAATAAAGCACCTTCGTCCAACTCCGAAACCCCTCCCCAACTCCAAACTTCAACAGCACTCCATCCAGGTAGTCCCATTCGAGGCTATCGAACGCCTTTTCGATATCAACTGCCAACACCACAGGATCCCGGGCTGATGCAGCGGCACCATCAATGACTCGGACCAGACGACGAATATTCATCGAGGTGCTCCTGGTCGGGATGAATCCCGCTTGATCCCTATGCACCAGGGAGGTCATCTGTGGCAGGAGCCTGGTAGCCAGGATGTGACTCAAGATCTTGTAGTCCACCGTTAGCATGGACAACGGGCGGTAAGATGTCACGTCTAACGCGTCCCTGCCCGGCTTCAACAGCGGCACCACCAGTGCCTCCCTAATGGACTCAGGTAACCTCCCCACCTGTTTCGCCTCCGCGTATACCGTCAACAGTCTGGGTGCCAATATATCCACGAATTTGGCGTAGAATTCAATCGGTAACCCATCCACCCCTGGTGTTTTGTTCAGTGCCATGTGTTTAATTGCCCCCCTTATCTCTGCTAAAGTGATGGGGCCCCCCAGTTCCCTCGCCTCCTCATTATCCATCATCGGTACGGGGATCGGATCTAGGTAGTCACCTATCTCCGAGGCCTCTGCCTCCAGGTGGCATTCGTAGAGGCCCGCGTAGTAGGACTCGAAGCGCTCCAATACCGCTGATTGAGAGTAAACTACTTCTCCATCCTCGCGTCTTATACTCATGATCGGGCACCCCCTAGTTTCCGGATCAGCCAGCTTGGCAAGGAGCGTGCCCACTTTATCCCGCTCCTCATGCACCTTAACAGCGTACAACTTGTAATCATAGCACCGCAGTCTTTCCGTCTCAGTCGCCACCACCTCTTTAGCCTGCATCAGTCGCTCCTGTAACTCCGGCCGCTCGGGCCTTCGCTGTTCCAACCCTCTCAACGCCTCTTCCGCCTTCGCAGGGTCACTCAAAACAGTCCTTCTCACATTCGAAAACCTACCCATGCACACCCCTCACACCACTACTTTCATCGCGTCCCATTCAATCGATCTTGTTGCGGCTGAGCCTCCATTGTCTGCAAAATAGCAGTCAATGCCCTGACGAATCGTGTCACTAAACACCAGGTCTTCCAGTGTATCCGGACGCAGTCGCCATGATGGAACTGCCGATCTCACCTGCTGCCACTGCATTGAGATCAACAGGGGATTATGATCTGAAATGGTCCTAGACAGATACTCAGAATGAGTCACCACATTCACCAAGGAGCCACCACACAGCACCGAGTCTAGTCTAACATGTAGGTCATGCAGCGTGGAAAAATAAGAATAATCCCTGATCTCAGGATGCTGTGCCCTCCACACATCCACCAAACCCCACCTTTCCTGCCATTCCCTCCTGTGGGTCGCCAATCGGCGTACCGGGGAGTCGACCAGTGGTGGGTGTGACCTATCTAACAGCACATCAGTGATGGAATTAAAATCCCCCGCCAGTAAAATAGGGCCCGCTAAAAAATAAGCCAGCGAGCGCGATAAACCCTCAAAAAAATGAGCTTGATCGGAGTTGGGGGCATATATGTTACACAGCACCACCTCCCTACCACAGAGACGTCCCTCAACCGCTACATATCTACCCTCGGGATCCACCCGCTGACTCGTAACTTGAAATGGCGTACCCGCCCGTATCTATATTAACACCCCTCTGGCGAATGCCGAGTATGTTGTGCCAAATACCTGACCCCGCCACCTCTTCTGTAAAGCCCCGCACTCTTTCTTAGTCAGATGAGTTTCCTGAAGCATCGCAATCTGAACGCCCCTCCTCACCAAGTATGCATGCACCTTATGACGTTTCACCATCGTGCGAATACCACGGACATTCCATGTAACACATTTCAAGTTAGGTAACGTCCCCATGAAGTACTGTTCTACACAGTGGCACTAGCCAACAAATGACCCCCGCATTGCAGCAATTGTACATCCCCTTCAAAACATTTCCCACAACTCCCCTAACCCCCCTCCCCAGGGCAGGACCTAATAACCCAGCTTCAGCCCCGTTCCAAACCTTAAACACCCCACACATCACACTAACCTGTGGTCGTCACCACAGAAGACCTTAAGGGCCCGAAGAGGTCGATGGAGCACCGAACCAGGTCGGCAGAGCTACCACCCCGCGCCCGCTGTCCCAAACTGCTTATGCAGCCCCATACCTGGCAGTCCAATAAAGGTCTGGAGAGTCCGTGCCGACAGGGACCCCGGAATTGTTCATTAGGCTTGAGCCTCATCGTTAAACATGCCATCCGAAGTCTGCGGGGTGACCGCCGGCCCACTCGCACCCCCCACATCCGAGTCATCCTCTCCGGTCTTCTCCCCCTCCTCCTCCGACTCCGATCCGCCAGACGTTTTCTCCTGCTGCGATCCTGTGATGGTCGCTGTAGCCGCCAACGCATCCCTCCTTTCGGCCAGTAGTTGTGCGTCTCACTCGGCCCTTTGGAGCTTATTCCGGGAGCGGATGCGCTGTGATTTTCTGAGCTTGGCTGGCTTCTGCCGATCCCTGCCGCCTTTGTGTGCACGATCCGTCCCCGCACGATACAGTTCAAGCCACGACCATGCCTCGTCGGGGGTTTGAAAAAAGTGGGTCCTGTCATCAAGGATCACTCTCAGCTTGGCAGGAAAAAGCAAGGAGTATTGGATCCCCTCCTCTCTCAGCTCCCTCCAGGGGCGGCTTGGCAGGCACTCTGTGCGCTCTTTCCAGGGAGAAGAAGGGGGACAGACCCTCCGGCGCCACAACCGTTCGGAACCAGGTCTCCATATAGGACACCGCATCACCTTTCTCAATTTTCTCCGGAAGCCCCACCACCCTCACGTTGTTCCTCCGGTTACGACTTTCCGCGTCCTCTGCCCGTCGCTCCAGGAGCGCCAGACGGCCGATGATATCTGTCAATTTATGTTCTGCGGTGACCACCGCCGGTTTCAGTTCCTGAAGCAGTTGTTCGTTCGATTTCACTCTATCAGAGAGCTTGGCGTGGTCTGCCCTTAGTAGGCCCAGCCCCGTCGCCACCTGTGCTATGTCCTGATGCAGCGTTTCCTTTGTAGCAGCGATCGCCTCCAGTATAGCGTCAAGGCGTTGGTTCAGCCTCTGTTCTTGCGGCGAGGCCTCCACTGGGGGTTGAGCACCGCCATCTTGGGCCAAGACAATCCCGCCCTCCTGCCCCCGTGGCGTGGCGCAGCGAAGCCAGCATCCAGCGCCGCCATCTTGATTGCGAAAGACGCGCCACTCGGGCCGCCTCCACCGATCACCGTTCACCGTGGGGACCCCGCTGACCGCTCTGTTCCAGGCACCTCCCAGCACTGCCCGATGGCAGACGACAATAGCATCAGCACGCACTGCCCCAGATCCAGCCTGTCCGCAGGACACTCATAGGCCCCCTTCTGCGCACAGCCGCCTACCTCTGAGCCACGGCCGTGTACTGCTTAGTGCCACCAACACGCTCACAGCGCCTCCAGGATCCGCAAGGGCCAGGGCAGCAAGCCCAGTGCGCACCTCCAAAAAGGGCAGGCAGGTGTAGTCCAGGGTAAATCGAGCTCACTGCTCAAACCAGCACCATACAGCGTATTTTGCAGCTTGCACCGCTCTCTGTCCTCCGCTCCACCAGCCCCATGCCTCACGGTCCGCAGCTGGGCCGACCCCGCCTCCGGCCATCAGGCACACCGAGCAATTCCAACTCCGGCTGCTCCCCGGGGCATACAGGATCCGCGGGAGGTCGGACCCGGGCCCAATGCCGCAGCCAGCTCGCCGTCCGCTGCTACCCCTCAGCGGTCTTCAGCCGGGTGTTCGAGCCCCCTTGGCACTGCCGACCCCGTCAGCCCAGTCTCAGCAGCCCTGCCGGCGAGCAGTCCCCGCAGGCAATCAGCGCTGCCGCCCGAACAGTCAGACTCCAGGCCCTCTCGCCAGGGATCGGAGAGCAGGAGGGGGAGGGGCACTGCTCTCACCGGATCCCAGCCGCGGACAGCCACTGCCGCTCCGGATCAATCCCAACGGTCCTCCCCTCGGATCCCTGCTCCGTTCGCTCTGCCCAGCAGCCTCCAGCACGCCTGCTTCGTCCTGGTGCTCAGCCTCTAGCGCTCCCGATCCGCCAGCGCCGCCATCTTGCCTTTGTCCGCCGACCGGGTCCTTCCAGGCTCCGAGGTCCGGCAACGTGCGTCTCCCGGGGTCCCGACGGGGTCCAGACTCTCCCCTCTGGGTCAGCGACCCCTCACGCCACCGATTCACGCCGCCAGGGGCACCGAGGGCAAGTCTTTCAGGATATTAGCGGGACGCGGCGCGGAGCAACTCGCTCACACAGCCATCCCGGTCGGCGCCTAAGCCACGCCCCCTGTGGGATGTGTCTGTTGTTCTCCGTTTTCTTGTTCTTGGCCTTCCAATGCTCTGCTGACCCGAAAACAACTTTCAGCCAAGCTGACGATGCTTTTGTGTTTGATTTCATGCAAACGGGTTTCGGATGTGCGCGCCTTAGATCTCGCTGGTCGCGCATTCTCCCCTGACGGTGTCACTTTTGTTATTTCTAAACGGACGAAATGCAATACTTCCTCCGTTTCTTATCCGTCTTTTCCTCACAATCCTCAATTGTGTGTGGTTCAGTGTATCACGGATTACGAGGTAAGCACTGCATCTTTACGACATGATTTACAAGGTCAACTTCTTATTGCTTTGCAAAAGCCTTTCAAGCCTGTTACTCCTGCTACTCTGGCGCGTTGGTTACGTTGGCTCATGCAGGAAGCGGGCATTGATATTTCTCTGTTTGGTGCTCACTCCGCTAGAGGAGCAATGGCTTCAAAAGCTTTTTCCATGGGTACTAGTCTTCATGATATCATGAAGGCTGCGGATTGGTCATCTGAATCTGTGTTCAAGACGTTCTATTTTAAACCAATTATTGATGTTGCCTCTGTAGTGGTGGATAAGCTTTAAACAAGCATAATCGGAGCCTCCGTCCTGCCATAGAATTAAAAATGTGCTAACATTCGTGCCAAGAATTTTCAATTCTATTAAGGACAGGAGGTGAGGATTATCCCACCCTTGTTATTCTGTAATGATTGCATTGTTCTGTACAGTTATTTATAACTTGTTGTTTCTGATTTACTGATCAATGTTTATGCAATGTATCCCACCCTGTCATGATTATTTTCTTCATAGTGTTGTGGGTGTAGATATTACGGCTATGTTTGCTAATTCAGGTTCCGACCTCAAATGATCGTTGGATTCGACGTCTTCGGTTGCTGCTTTGGTTCGTCCCTCTGGTCCTTGGATTTGCCTTGCTACTTGGTTTCTGGATGACCTGCAGCCAGATGTTCTTCATGGATCCTTGGTTTTTTCTTCTACGTTTCTGACTTTTCATGATTAACTGTTACTAACAAAGAAAGAGGAAGTTATGACCTCTGTGACCCTATTTATATTGTTGCTGTACTCATGGGTATTGTAGTTTTTCTTCTTTACTGTGTACTGATTGGCTGCTGTTTTTTGCCAGTAAAGAAATAGAGAAAGTATAATCCTCACCTCCTGTCCTTAATAGAATTGAAAATTCTAGGCATGAATGTTAGCAAATTTTTAATTGTTAGGTGGTGGGGACGTGGCCAAGATGGCGACCGGAGCGGACGCGGAGTAGCAAAGCTTCTCATTCCGAGCCAGCCTGACACCATCCTCACGGCTCCTGCACTCTAAAGTGAGCACCAGAGAGTGGCCAGGCTTCTCCCGAGACGACCGGACTTGCCGCGACGATGCTGAGTGCACCCCTACATCGTCAGAATCTTGAACCTTTTGAATTCACAAACGCGGAACCCAAAAAATCCCTTCACTTTCGGCCGCGCAGCAACTGTTGTTAAGGACAAGATTCACACTCGTATCAGAAACTCATACGGCCCCTGAGGAAGGGCTAAGCTCGAAATGCATTGGGCCATTGGGCCATTCGCCTGAAACATTTTGAAAATAATAATGTGAAGAAATTACAACAAAACTTACAAATAAAAGAAAGATATCTACCCACAAAGAAAATTTCTCTATGCAAAGTTTTTTGAATGAATAAATCAAGGAACATTTTTACGAGTGCTCTGGAGGGACACTGATCTCGAGGGATATAGTGCAATTCATGCACCCCTACCGCGAAACGACCGCCTGAGAGCCACGGCTTGTCTAGGCCTGAAGCTGTGGTCTCACCTGCTCACGCCTCACAGACTGAGTGGAACTGGCGCAGGTGCTGTACACCACTGGCCACACTTTGGCGGTGCACTTGGCCCATGACTGGGCCCTCAGAGGAGAGCCTCCCAGATCGAGGGAACGGGGGATGCATTCTGGGTGGAGTTGTCTCGCGGGCCACCCTGCAGCCGGAACGCGTATCCGAGGGCAACCATGAGTGCAGTCTACTCTCCATGCGTCAGAGCGCTGTCAGCCCAGCGCCGACTCTAATCCTCCATGCCGCGGACAGTTAACAAGGCAGGAGGAGCGCTTAAGAGGTCACTCAGCCAGCAGGAGCTTCTTCTTGCTAGTTGAGTAGAAGCTATGTCAGTTGGGCTTGATGTACTCTCTAATGTTTCCGGCCAAGCTGCAGGTTGTGGACGACACCACCATGTTTTTTCAGGTCACCTGCAGACACTTGGGGTGTTTGGAGTTGAAGAGGGTGTCCTTTACTCCCAGAGTACAGAACTAGAGAGAGACAAAGGCCATCCTCACATGGGCAGATGTTTGCGCAGGCTGCCTAGGGACAAACCCATGACTGAACAGGCAGCGCACAAGCAGACTGAGGCAGTGGCAGAGCTGGAGACACTGTGCAGCCTATAGCCATCATCAACAAGAGTTGTATCCCTCCTTGCCATGTGGGAGGGAGGTCACATATCGCACCAGTAAATGGGCTTGGACTCCATGCACTGCTATTTTGTAGGTCGAGCTTGGGCAGTGCATGCGCTGCTCTGCAAGGCATGCTGTATTCGAGTATGGACTTGAAGCCCCGCCCACTCTCACCAATATTTGTCATTGGCTTGTGTCGTTGTCCTTCGTAGATGCTGGGTACTGATTCTTTAATAGGCTTGTTAGTATCTCCTTAGTACCACCGTGTCTTCATTTGTAACCTTCCATGAGGACTGGCCCTTTTACTTCTGTTTGTACATGCTATGTGTTATTTAATCTGTAAGCACTATTTTTTCAATGAGTTTCTGCTACTGCAGGCAGGGTATGTGTTCCTGCAACATTCAGCACGCCAAGCACGCTTTCACTTTCCGAGCAGCCCGGGACAATAGCGGACGATTCTTGGAAATTAAAAAGGTCTTGTATTTACAAGAGTTTGAGCCATTGGTATTGTAAATGACAATGCCTTTTATTTATGTTTAATTATCAAAACAGATAAATAAAAGGCATTGTCATTTACAATGCTAATAGGTTAAACTCTTGCAAATGTGAGATCGATTGCATTGCAAATGCTTGTTTCCTTTCTGTTGCTGAGGCTCCCCCTGAATCCAGTAGGAACACACTATTTGAACCCTAGTTATGGTTCGTAATTGGTTGCAGATTAGTTGTGGCCCTGACCAAGGAGTGGGAGTTAAGGACTTTGTGTTGAGGCTAGCCTCCGTGGAGAAGCAGCATCGAGTTCTACATTTAATCTGGGGGGAGAAGCTGGATGGGACCAGGGATGGTTGACATATGAGGGTGGTAAAGCATGGCTAGGAGACACATTACCTTGGCAACACACCTGCGTACACAACTGTCTATATTTAACGTTATTACTTGGAATGTCCGGGGGGTGGTTACCACTGAAGCGCAGACAAGCCCAGTTGGCACCACCTATTCAGGATATGCTAGAGGGGTCCGAATTTGGGTGGCTCCGGGGGTACCACTGAAGATGGACCTCGCGATGGTGGATTCCGAGGGTAGATATATGTTGGTGGAGAGGGCATTGGATAGAGCGTCCCTCACACTACTAGCTCACACATGGACAAATGCATGCCATTCGGTGACCATGCACCTAGACATGAGGGAATGCTCGTTTTTCTCCCCACTCCACCAACTACACACCAGAATAGATCTCTTTCTCTGTAACTCCCACATGGCACCACGGGTGATGACCTCTGAGTACCTGGGGCGTACACTCTCCGACCAGAGTCCCCTCAAAATGACACCACAATGGGGCAGACGGACGAAACCGGTACCACCTGGAATCTGCACACCCTGACACTGCAGAACAGAATGTTTGGAGACACTGTGAAAAAGCACATCACTAACTACTTCACTGAAAATGAGAGGAACCGCCACCGATGTGGGTATCAAATGGGATGAATGCCTTTAAGGTGGTCACACAAGGCTAATGTATTAAGATTTCATATGGGTTAAAACACACACTGCGACTTGAATCGTTGAGCTTGAACATGCTACACGGGCAGCAGAGGTACAGGCGGGGACTGACGTGGGGAATGGATCGAAGTGACGCCTCCTTCACAGGGAACATGGGAAGCGGTTGCTAGACTGGTGAAACTAGACTACGCAGAATATGTGGCACAGCAACATGCAGAGGGAGACAAGGTACTGGCATGGCTCCTAAGGTTGGAGAAACCTGGGGCCCACAAGATTCCAATGGAGTGGGTGCTGAATACACAGGCTGACATTAATAGAGTCTTTTTCGATCATTACACCTCACTGTACAGAGTGGAGCAGGATCAGATAGGCCCACCCACCAGGAGCTCCTGGACGTCCTGTCTGTCCTGTGCCTGAACCCCCTTCAGTGCCACACTTTAGATGAGGCGCTGTCTGTGGACGAGATCCAGCTCGCGATTGGTCAGTTAGTATGTAATAAGACCCCTGGGATCTTTTCTTCCCAGTAGAATTCTATTCAGCATATAGCGCTACCCTAGCGCAGAAATTACACAAGATGTTTCTAAGGGCGAGAAAAGAGGGGACACTCCCAGCATCCCTGTGAGAAGCACTGATAGTGGTCCTACCCAAACTGGGCAAAGACCACTGGAGGCTTTCGTACAGACTGCTTTCCTTCCTCAACTTGGACTACAAGGCACTGGGGAAGGTTATTGCAATATGAGTACTACCCTACCTCTCCACATTAGTCCACCAAGACCAGAATGGTTTCATCCCTGGGAGAAGCACATTCTTAAATCTACGCCTCCTCTTCTGATTGATGGAAGAAAATCTGCAGGTAACCCCACCAGCTCTTTCTCTAGACATCTAGAAGGCATTTGACACCATGAGGTGCCCTACTTGATGGACGTACTGAG
Organism: Lissotriton helveticus; assembly: GCF_964261635.1. Classification (NCBI taxonomy): domain Eukaryota; kingdom Metazoa; phylum Chordata; class Amphibia; order Caudata; family Salamandridae; genus Lissotriton; species Lissotriton helveticus. Next base: position 460,694,386 of record NC_136073.1, read on the forward strand.
GAGAATTGAGGTTCCGTGACAATTTTAAGTGATGTTTTCGACTCGCACGAATATGGTCGAGTCTGGTATCTAAGAACCGTAAATGACGAGTTTAGTAAGTGTACGCAGTTTCGCTGTGCTAACTTAAACCGTTCATTTGATATGTGGGTTTTTCATCTCTACCCACGGGTTCCATCTTAGATACAGCATCCATTTTGTCTCTTGCCCTCAAGTAGCCAGCGAACGGACACTGTCCGCTTCGTCACCCTGGGACTCTCAGGATATTTGTGGAAGACACATGTACTTTGTAAATATCTTTTACGATGAGGGGGATGATACTGTAAGGCAGATGGCCCCGCTCGAGGCTCATCTTGCCGTCCGGTTTATTGTCTCAGCCGTGCATCTCATTAGGCACGTCCCTTTGATGCCTGTATCTCGTGTTTCCCGATACCTCCCCTTTTACACTCTTTTCAATCCCCCACTGTTTCCATCTTCCTCTGCACCTGTCTTTGTCCCTATTTTCGATCTGTTTTACTGCCGATTGGAATTCACTAATGTTGGGAAGATGGGTTTTTACAGTTGGGAACCGCCAAATGTTTCCGCACTTATGTTCCGGACCTTATGTGTACCAAAGTGACCAAAGCGACCCCTCTGGGGGATAATTATGGGAACCAGGTTGTAAACTTTTGTGTACCATGTTGTCCTATGAGTTAATTTTGTATAAAAGGAGCGATCCACAGAACCAATTTGAAGCAGTCTCCCCAAGTTGCACGTGTTGTACTTGTCGTGACTTCTGTGTTCCCTGCAGTAATAAATTCTCTTGAATCTTTGACGCCGAAGGAAGTGTCCCGTGTCTCTGTAGTTTGTGCGCCGAAACAGGTATCCCATGAAGGTTATAGGTGTTGTTCCCTGGCACCGCTGGTACTGTTAAAAAGTCCAGTCCTTCAGTTGGCGCCCAACGTGGGGCGACTTCAGCGGTACCGGTCCGGTCCAAAGCCTGATGATCGTGAGGAACTTCGTGTGAAATCTCCGAGGGAAGGTGCACCCCGCTTCATCGATCCTGTTATCGAAATAAGTGGCCCGAAGTTTTTCCCTGCGAAGATTCCCGCCTCCTGACGGCTGCGACGGACCGATGCCCTGACTGTCGACCTGTCTTCGACGCCCGGCGTAGACCTTATGTACAAGCGAGACGATAGACGGGCCTTCCTGGTGACGCCATTGAAGTTCTGAGTTAAGTATTTGTGGGTCGCTCCCAGTCCTTAGTGGTTGTTCTAGCTTTTTGAAAGCTTTGTGGTTAGTCTTTAAGGCTTTGTGGTAATAGCTCTCCGAGCTTTGTAATAGCCTTAAGGCTTTGTTGTATTGCATGGTTCCATTGCATTTGTGGTTCTTAGTATTGGTTCTTAGTATTATTTGACAGTTGCAATTGCCAAAAACCGAGGGTTTTGACTTACACGAGGTTTTTATTGCTTCGGTAATCCTTGAAGTTTGATACTAGGTTAGTGTGCACGATGCCTAGCCATAGTGATTTGTTTCGTATTTTCAAATGTTGCGCAATGGATTCCCGGTTGGAGGACTCGTGTCCGATACCTCCAGTTGGAACTCCGATACATGATCTATATAGTCGACATGGGGTGGGTCCTATAATTTATAATGATTACTGGATCCGCTATACAAAGAAAGACGGTGACCTTAGATGGCCACCACACGGAACTTTTGAACTTTCGATTTTAGATAATCTTGAGGCTAAATTATTTTTAAAGAAAGCTAGGCCAGCTATGTTTGATTCCTTTCGGATATGGCGTAAAGAGGCCAAACAGAAAGAAATCAAACAACTTAAAAAGGATAAAAAGCAAGAATTTGTTCCGATAATGCAAGCTATAAAAGAATGTAGACAAGACAAAGAAGAAAAAGATATGGAAATCGCTACTAGATTACATCACATGAAAATAGATAAATGTTACCCAGTTTTACCGAATAAATCAGAAAAGAAAGAAGAAGATTTGAAGGAGGATTCCTTGCTATCATACTTGATGGAATCACCACCTCCTTATGTACAGGGTGCTACTGCTCCTGTAGCTCCTCCTATAGCTCCTCCTGTTGTTCCTCTTGTTGCTCCAGCGGCTGCGGGCCAGCCCGCTGTTAACCCTACGTTTGTTCCACCACCTGTCCTCGTTCCTACTGCTCCTGTACCTGTACCTTTGCAGACTGTTGTTTCTGCTACTCCGACTATCTTGTCTGTTCCTACTATGCCTTCCTTCACCTCTAGTGTTGTTGCTCCTGTTTTTCTTTCTCCTTCTGTTCGTAAGCGTGTTCCTAACTCTGTTGCTACCCTTTATTCACCTCTTTCTGGTCCGTTATTTTCATCTGATTCATCTGAAACTCCTCAGAGACGGAGTCAGATCCCTAGTGGTAGGGAGAAAGAGACGTTAGTAACAATGGCACATAGGTGGATAAGACATCCTGCTAATTACACTCCGCGTGTAGTCTTTGATACGTTTTCTCAGTTTAATGAGCCTACGCAGAGATTCGTATTTGAGGAGATGTGTAATTTTTTGAGAGAAGAATGGTACAATAATGATGTAGATGATGTACCATCCGACATAATTGAACTCCAGAGTCACTTTTCGAACGGTATGATTATAGGAGACGATGTACGACGTGCCGTGGAACGCTTATTAGCATTCAGACCCACAGCACATTCTTGGGTGTCATCAGATGATACCATTGAGAATTGGAAAGCGGTTCCTGGTCAGTATCCTATGAGAGAGGTTCCGCCGCTATGGGTACCTGGTGACCCCGGTGCAAACCCTCCGGTTTTACCACATTTTCGAAGGGTGTGGATACATCTTCCATGGAAACGATCGGAAGTTTTGCAAGTGAAGCAATCCTTACCCGATCCGCGTAAAAATCCGGCTGGTTATTATAAGGAGTTATCACAACTGATAGAAGCTTCTATTATGAATATTGCCGACATCGACATGTTGTTTGGCAATGTTGTACCGCAACCAGTTTGGGCTAAAATTCGTCAAGCCAATCACGCAGCTGAATTAGGGGGTGATTGGGCTGCACTGCTAGCAGCTGATGCATTACAAGTCGGTGGGGCTAAACCTGAACAGTTGATCTTGGATTTGCCTCAGAGAATCATTACGCTCATGAAAACTCTCATGCCAGCGATGAAGGTGAACTGGGATAAGTTATCAGCTTGTAAACAAAAGAAAGACGAGAGTGTCTCAGATTTCTTTACAAGGTTTGAGGAAGCGTTTGTCGACCACAGCGGCCAGGACATGGGCGCTGAGGGAGGTCAGCGGTTATTCGTTGATAAATTCGTGTCAAATTTGCTGCCTGAGCTATGTAACAAATTAAAGAATTCAGAAAGTGCGTGGGCAGTTTCAACCCCTGCGCAAATATTAGCAACGGCTCAGTATTATGAGAATAGGGAAAAGGAAGAAAGTGATCGTATAGAAAAGAAAACGAAAGAACTCAAAACGAAGGTTTTGTTGCAGCAAGCATACCCTCCACGATCAAATCAAAATGATGCACAACAGCAGTATCGACCACGAGCACAGCTCGATAGAACACAGCCGCGCTCTGACAACTTTGATTACAGATCTTCACTTGGGTATAATCAGTGCGCATATTGTAGGAAAGAGGGACATCTAAAATATGATTGTCTTGCTTTACGGGACCGTCTGAATGGTGTGTCGACACGAGGAAATCGTGGCAGTGGTCCTCAGCAGGCACCACGTGGTAGAGGTCGTGGTTCATCCCACAATCAGATTGATCGTCATCAAAATCAATCGGATGCAAATAATTATTTTGACCAGCGAAATGCGGGGTCAGTTCGATCTGCACAGTATAATGTTGATGACTATTATATAGACCACGAGACTGTTATAAATGACCACTACTAGGACAGCCAACGACAAAGAGAGGGAGTAGTGTCAGTTCCGGTCGATCAGAGTGGGCCTTACGTTGCAGTGACTACATCGGGTGTAGTTGAGCCTTTTCTGTTAGACACTGGTGCGACGAAAAGTTCCATCATGCATTCAAAACTCCCTGGCGCACCTTTGTCTGGCTTAACGAACGTTTCCGTCGGATTCTCTGGCGCCCCTGTTAGTAACCCAGTCTCTAACCCTTTGCCTCTTATGATTGGACCTCGTGAGCTAACGGCTCCACTGATTCTATCTACAGGTTGTGGTGAAAATCTTTTGGGCCTGGATTTGTTGAAACGATTATATGCAACATTGTATTGTTCCCCTGAAGGAGTGGAGCTTACATTGGGAAGGAGAGTGATCTCTCCCATGTATTTATCGGTTGATAAATTCCCACCGGAATTGAATTCCCTCCCTGCGTCCTTATGGGCCACAGGTCCCAATGATGTGGGCCTGTTAGACATTCCACCCTATGTGATTCAATTGAAACCAAATGCGCGATTACCGCGTTTACCTCAATATCGTATTTCTCTTGAAGGCGAACGAGCACTGTTAGCAATCGTTCATGATCTCATTGGAAAAGGTGTTGTTGAAGAAACTCGTGGAAACGTGTGTAATAGCCCTGTATTGCCAATTCTGAAACGAACTGACCCAACTAAACCTCCTGTGTATCGTTTTGTTATAGATTTGAGAGAGGTAAACAAAATAGTGGTTCCGCAATTTCCTGTGGTCCCTGACATTACGGCTTTATTAACAATGATTCCGGCATCTGCCTCCTGGTTCACAGTGATCGATCTAAAGAATGCTTTCTTTAGCATCCCGATTGCAGAGGAAAGCAGAGACCTGTTCGGATTCTCATTAGGAGGTCGCAGTTTTAGGCTAAAACGCGCTCCACAGGGCTACTGTGAGAGTCCATCAATCTACAGCCAAGCACTTAAAGGTCAGCTTGATGCCTTCGTATTACCTAAAGGTGCAGCTTTGATTCAATACGTTGACGATCTTTTAGTGGCAGCTGATACAGAAGCTATTTGCAAGACGGCTACAGTATCATTATTGCACTATCTACATGACTTGCACCACAAGGTATCACCTTCAAAGCTACAGTATTGTTGCCAAGAAGTTACCTATTTAGGTCACTTATTGTCAAGAGAAGGGAGAAGGTTGACCCCAGAGAGAATTGCAGCGATTTCCCGAATGACTGTGCCAAAAACCCAGAGAGATGTTCGTGCCTTTTTAGGTATTACGTCCTACTGCAGACAATGGATTCCAAATTTTTCATTGTTGGCGAAACCATTGATAGCCCTTACGTGCAAGGATGTTTCATCCCCAGTACCTTGGTCTGAAGAATGTCAGAAAAGTTTTTCTGAATTGCGTGATGCGCTGTGTTCGGCTCCTGTGTTGGGTACCCCTGACTACAGTAAGCCGTTTACACTATACGTTCACGAGAGGGATGGTTGCGCGTTGAGTGTTTTGACACAATCTTTTGGTGGTAAGCAACGCCCATGTGCCTACTTTTCTTCGACTTTAGACCCAGTAGCAAGGGCTTTGCCAAGTTGCTTAAGAGCAACAGCGGCAGCTGCGGCGTCCATTCGACAGTCTGCAGGTCTAGTCATGGATAATATACTCACGGTAATGGTTCCGCATGCAGTCGACACTCTATTGAACCGAACGAAAACTCAACATCTGACAAGTGCAAGATTGTCCGGATATGAGTTGACGTTGCTGGCCAGTCATATACGGATAAAACGATGTAATGTGTTGAATCCAGCAACATTGCTGCCGATCAACACAGAATCAAGTGATGAAGCAGTACATGACTGCTATCTCAAAACTGAAGAGGAAACCAAGGGTCGTATTGACCTAAAAGATACTCCATTGACAAATCCCGATGGTACTTTGTATGTGGATGGTTCTTGTTTCAAGTTGCCAAATGGTGATGTGACGACTGCGTATGCTGTAGTTACATTGAGAACGATTGTGGAAAGTGCAAGATTAAATCAAAATTCGGCTCAGGCTGCTGAGCTAATTGCTTTGACGAGAGCGTGTGTATTGTCTAAAGATAAACGGGTGAATGTGTTTACAGATAGCCAGTATGCATTTGGTGTGGCACATAGTTTTGGACGACTGTGGAGAGAGAGAGGATTCCTTACGTCACATGGTACGAAGATTCAACATGGACAGCTTGTAAATGATCTTTTAGATGCACTCACATTGCCTAAACAGGTGGCCATAATCAAATGTAGCGCACACCAGAAAGTAACGGATGACGTTGGTCGTGGAAATGCGTTTGCGGATGAGACTGCTAAGGAGACTGCCCGGAACATTAGCACTCGAATGTATGTGACGAGTTCGGTTAGGTGGCCTGCAGAATCAAGTATGTGTGAAAACACTATCGAGAGTGTGAAAGCAATTCAGAATGAGGCCACCGAGACTGAAAAGACGAAGTGGAAAGAAAGTACGGGAAAGTTGGATGCGAATGGTTGTTGGACTGACTTATCGGAACAGAAAAGATGGATGTTGCCTGATGCGTATGTGCTGGCTATTGTGACTATGGCACACGGGTTAGCACATATTAGCGCGAAAGGTATCTGTAAATTGCTGTTTCCTGTGTGGAAGAATGATGGTATTACGAAATGTGCTGAACGCTTGGTTAAGAATTGTATGGTGTGTTTGATGCACAATCCTGGTAAGGGCACTCCCACTCCACCTGGTCATTTTGCCCCTCCTGCGTACCCTTTCGAAGTTATCCAGTTGGACTTTATCCACATGGAGAGATGTAATAATTTGAAGTATGTACTGGTTGTGGTGTGTGCATTTTCTAGGTGGATTGAGGCCTACCCCCTTAAGGATAATACGGCTTTATCCACGGCAAAAATTTTACTCAAAGAGTATTTTTCCCGCTACGGAATGCCTCGGGTTGTGTGGTCAGACAACGGAAGTGAGTTTGTTGGGAGCGTGATGAAGAGTGTGTGTCGCGGGTTAGGGATCGTACAGAAATTTCATAGTGCCAATCATCCTCAGTCAGCCGGTTTGGTTGAAGGGTACAATGGCACCCTTAAACTAAAACTAGCAAAGATTCAGGCTACGACAGGTCTTTCGTGGCCTGACGCTTTACCCTTAGCATTGCTATCAACAAGGGCAACTGTACACTCCCGAGTAGGGCTCAGTCCCTATGAAATAGTATTCGGTCGTCCTGCCAATGTTTGGGGGGTCCCTAGACCGGGTGCCTTTTGTGAACTTGAGTATCCAATGTTAATCGATTATCTTCATGACTTGACTGCTAAACTGAGGTTAATTCACCAACAGGTTCACGAAGCATTGCCGACACAGACGGAGGGTCCAGGCCACCAGCTCCAGCCCGGAGATTGGGTGGTAACGCGCAATTTTTCGCGCAAGAACAACTTGGATCCCAGGTTCACTGGACCCTATCAGGTGCTCCTTGCCACGAGAACTGCAGTTCGTCTGGAGGGGCGGAAAAATTGGGTGCATGCCACCCATACCAAGAAAGTCCCCATTCCTTTGCCAGCAGACTCGTGGGTAAGGAAAGGCATTGCATCAACTGAAACCGAAGGATTGCCGGCGTTTGTACCTTTCAGCGACGCACAACCTGTCGGAGAATCCTCAGTGCAGCAAAAAGGCATTATTGAACACTTGCCATCAGAAAACTCAAGACCAGAACATTCAGCTGATCAACAGGGCGTTGTCCCTTCAACGGATCTTTTGTTTAACGAACAGACACGTCCTGGGAAAACCCGATATTTTTTAAGATCCAGCACTAAAGACTAATAAAAAACCCCGTTCTGTCCCTTGACAAGTGCATTATCCCGTTTTCCATGATCAGTTTGAACACTCATACTATTGTAATTATTTTGTATATATTCATTGAGCTTCGTTCCTTACACTTTTTGTTTCCACAGCTGAGAGACATTTGTTTTTGATATATATATATATATGTTTGTGAAATAAAGGCCGTAGGGCCGCGCGTGTACTTCCTCCTGGTTAGTAGGTCTTGACGCTAGGTTAAAGACCGTTGATTCCTGGGAACTCCTAGGAATTGACTATTGCTACACAGAACGAAGTGCGTCAAGAAACGTTGCGGACGGTCATAGGGAATGGCATTTTTGAAGCTGATGGACTTGGAAAAAGCTCAAGCACAAAGATTCAAGCTGCAGCAACTCAGTCGTACCAAATGTTTTGTGTTCCAAATATTTGTACTGTTTGTGACTGGTTCTGCGTTATTAGCGGGTGGAGTGTATTACACAATGTCTTACTTCTTGCCTTCTACTATACCTACTCCTACCCCTAATCTTAAACTCATCTCCACTGACTCTCCTCATTCTTTTCACATCTTACCTGAACACGAGCAGGCTAGACGTGCAGAATTCCGCAACAATTCCTTTATTCAACTCCTTCATCAGCATCAGTTAGTGGTTAACACTACTAATTGTTGGGTGTGTGGGTTGATGCCACATACTACGGATAAGGGAATTCCATATCTGGTGTTACCGTATAGCTCCCAAGGGTCTGCTCGAGCATTTCAAACAATGTTTCGAAGCGCACTGGGTTTCCACCCCATTCGAGAACCACGTTCCCCTTACTCTGGTCCTACCTCGTACCAAAAATCTTTGTCTATAGCAATAGAGGATTTAGATAGCGATATCTATGATCCCTCGCTTATCCCTGAAGAAGAGGTACAAGCCTATAGGGTCCTAAGTAGAGGCGAATATAGTGTGTTCACTGGTGAAAAACAGCTTAAAAGCTCGCCTCCGATATGGGTCGTACCCCACATTGGTAATTTTTGTTTAATAGGTCGCGGCCGTAGATCGAAAGCCCGACTTGGAGAGAGTGCTTGCACTGAAAATTATATATTGCCAATGGTCTCGTCCCCTGTGTTTTTGGCTGCCAAGGGTACATACTTTATTTGTCATGATCGTGCGTATGCATGGTTGCCCTCTGACTTCATGGGCTCATGTTTTATCGCAAACTTGTTGCCTCCGACGTTTACTGTAGATGCAGATTATCACAAAACTAGAGTTGTGAGAGGCGTAATTAGCGAAGAGGATACTGCCGGTCAAGAGGCAGGAGACTTTTTCAAGGGTTTCCTCCCATTTTGGGGACCTATGGTTAATAGTAGGAACCTAAGACAGTTGACTCGAGTGGTAGAATCAACAGCTAATATTACTGCCAGTGCCCTTGGTAATATCACCACAGAACTTCAGGCGGATAGACTTATGACGTTACAAAACCGTATGGTTTTAGATGTGATCTTAGCAGATCGAGGTGGGGTATGTAAGGTGATCCATTCGAGCTGCTGTATTTTCATTCCTGATAACGCTCCGACTGTCTATCAAGCCATCTCGAAGTTGCATAAGATCTCCGAATCCATACACGTGGATGTAGGGGATTGGACGCTACTTGGATGGTTTTGGGGCCTGATGTCGACTTGGGGTTGGAAAATTCTGACGATCATTGGAGTCGTTGTAGTGTTCCTGTTCACGTGTTGCCTTTGCGTGCAGTGCGGTCCTGCCTTATGTGGCCTCTGTGCTACAACGTGTATGAGACAGCCACCTGTTACCAAAGGGTCTCGGTTGGACAGAGCTATGCTACAACAACATCTCGAGGGTCTGATGAATATCGAATATGATTCCGACTAGTGCTTGCCTACATGAGGGCAAAAGGAGCGTCTGAGGTTCCGTGACAATTTTAAGTGATGTTTTCGACTCGCACGAATATGGTCGAGTCTGGTATCTAAGAACCGTAAATGACGAGTTTAGTAAGTGTACGCAGTTTCGCTGTGCTAACTTAAACAGTTCATTTGATATGTGGGTTTTTCATCTCTACCCACGGGTTCCATCTTAGATACGGCATCCATTTTGTCTCTTGCCCTCAAGTAGCCAGCGAACGGACACTGTCCGCTTCGTCACCCTGGGACTCTCAGGATATTTGTGGAAGACACATGTACTTTGTAAATATCTTTTACGATGAGGGGGATGATACTGTAAGGCAGATGGCCCCGCTCGAGGCTCATCTTGCCGTCCGGTTTATTGTCTCAGCCGTGCATCTCATTAGGCACGTCCCTTTGATGCCTGTATCTCGTGTTTCCCGATACCTCCCCTTTTACACTCTTTTCAATCCCCCACTGTTTCCATCTTCCTCTGCACCTGTCTTTGTCCCTATTTTCGATCTGTTTTACTGCCGATTGGAATTCACTAATGTTGGGAAGATGGGTTTTTACAGTTGGGAACCGCCAAATGTTTCCGCACTTATGTTCCGGACCTTATGTGTACCAAAGTGACCAAAGCGACCCCTCTGGGGGATAATTATGGGAACCAGGTTGTAAACTTTTGTGTACCATGTTGTCCTATGAGTTAATTTTGTATAAAAGGAGCGATCCACAGAACCAATTTGAAGCAGTCTCCCCAAGTTGCACGTGTTGTACTTGTCGTGACTTCTGTGTTCCCTGCAGTAATAAATTCTGTTGAATCTTTGACGCCGAAGGAAGTGTCCCGTGTCTCTGTAGTTTGTGCGCCGAAACAGGTATCCCATGAAGGTTATAGGTGTTGTTCCCTGGCACCGCTGGTACTGTTAAAAAGTCCAGTCCTTCAGAATGGGATTGGACCCAGAGATAGTGCTATGGATAACAAAACTATACACTCTCCCAGCGACCTGGATGAAGATGGACCGAGAGATCTCTTCTGCATTCAGAATCCACAGGGGTACAAGACAGGGTTGCTCGTTGTTGCCGATCATCTTTGCACTGGCCATGGAGCCCCTTGCGTGCCTTTTTCCTCTCTTGGGCCCACAGTGTGGGATTCCGAGTGGCAACTCCTAGGCGATCATCTCATTGTATGCGGATGATGCATCAGTGTACCACAGGGATGTGGGTAGGGACCTTCCATGAGTGGTGAAGATGCTAGACAACTTCGGATGGGCCTTTGGCCTACTGCTGAACTGGGCAAAATCTGGCCAATTCCCCATGCAGTGTCTCACTCAGAGGGAGTGGGAAACACTGCCTACCTTAGCAATGGCCTAGGAACCTGAATCTTTCCACTAACTGGGCGTGAACATATACCATTCCAATAGCAATCTTGTACAAGGGAACTTGGGGGTATTTGTAGTGAGTATGCGAAGGCCTTCTGGAACTCCCTGCCACTTTCACCATTGAGCAGGATGGCGATAGCTAAGATGCTGGTGCTGCCTAGATTATTGTATTATTTCACAGCTCTCCCAACTTTTCCCCCGGTTTCTCTTTCCAATTTGGCTTGGCAGTATAGCCGCAAGAGAGTGATGTTGCATAAAATATATGCCCCCATGGAACATAGTGGGCTAAGAGGACCACATTACGAGCTTTACTGAGCAGCAGCCCAGTTACAGTGGCCAATGTACTGATTTTCAGACACTCATAGCCCAGAGCACGTAGTCACAAAGAGGGACCTAGGGGACCGTACGATAACAAGCTGGTTAATGGATCCCCGGGTGGATGCATTGCGCTCTATCTGGTTATCACAACCGCCATGCTCTGCTGGCACAGATATGTCCAGCTTGAGGGCTTCCAGCTGTCCTAAAATGCCCTTCAAAAAAACATGAAGGCTGGTGACTTTTCTGCATGTCAAGATTTAGAATCCTAGAACTATAACATTATAGACATCGCTGGGACCAAAGAGAGTCAAACATATGTGGATGCAATAGTGACCAGCAGAGAAACTTTCCCACAGCCTCTTCTTTTGCAAGTGGTACAAGAACTTGCGGAAAAGATTATTAGGAAGGTCCATGATAACTTGAGCATCCGAAGCTTCAAAGATGTGACATTGTACCTGCTAGGGAACATATCAACTAAAACATCAGCCCCAATGGGGCACTATATAAACCTTACGGTGAAAGAGAGACAACAAAACATGACTGCCATCAAGGGCTAAGACCACCCCAAGGGTGAAGCATGAAGGCATGGAGGGCAGTAATAAGCAATCATTTATAGAGAGCACTGGTACCAGACATAAGGCCGACCCTGATGGAATACCTAAAGGACCAAGAATGACCCCATCCTGAAGCCTTGGATGGACACCGAACCCTCACCACACTTTGATTTCTATCATTGTCAAGCACACATCTTTGTTTCTGACACATTCTAAGTAGTTGCTCTGCTTTCACCTCTTCCCTACTTGTGTTTCTCCTTTTATGCTTTCACCAACGAACTGAATATTCTTTTATATCTGTAAAGGTTTTTATTTTTTTCATGCAATGATCCTTCGGTGGCTGAATGCAATAAACAAAATGAGGAATCATTTCTATAAAAAATGCATATATTAGATAAATAATTGAGTGGGATAAACAGTGTGACCGCTGAGTGTACTTTTCAGGTGTAACATTTCCTTCACGCATTTTAATGGCAGCACTTTCTAGAAGGCTGGAAGGAACGCCAAAGAGACAAAGCATGAGGTGAAGAGAAATACTTATCAATGAGAAGTTAAAATCCACTCTAGATATATTTGAACGAATGGGTAACAATGGGCGTTTGCAACCTGTGCTGGCAAGCAGTGCTTAATTTCTACAAAAATAAGTGCCAAGGCCCAAGGTACCATTTAAGATGCCACTGCAGCTTACACCTCTCCCTCTCCCCCTTCCCCCCCACCCCCCCCCCCCCCCCCACTGCCACAACCAATACTGCAAAACGGCAGTATTAATGGCCTTGGCACACTGCTATTATTATTATTTAGCTTATATTGAATTGCTAAACTGATGTGTTCTGCTGAAAATAGCCAGACAGCCCTCCACGGACTGTCATCAAAAAGTGCTGGTGTTAGGAATTAAGTGCCGAGTACCCGAAAACACAGGCACAAATTTAGCACTGGTGTCAAGCCAAAGTTAAAGGGTTAGAAAGTTACCTTTTAAATGACTGGTTCACGTTTCTACTTTTTTTGGTCCTTCTTGTTGATGTGTTATGTTCTTAGTAAATGTCCCAGACAATCTGCATTGGGTTCGAATCAATGTATTTTTACCTAAGACCGCCTCCAATCAACTTAACCACTAATCAAAAAGTACCTTTAGTCTAGCTTGCCTCTCAATTAAAGGCTTTCGATCAAAAGATGGAATAAGTTTTAACTGGGTTAGTATTTTTGGCCCATATGTCTGAACGAAACTGGATAGATTTTAGACATGGAGCTGCTGTTAAATATTTGTAAAGAGTGAATACAAAATACAGATCGATTTTAACGACTGATGTGAGTTTTCTCTAAAGAAATTTTGTATAAATGTGATAACTTTTCTTCAACAAAGAAATCTTGAAAGAGCTTTTTCCCTGAACCTGCTGCTCCCGTTTTATTTATCCGCACCTGTAATATTTGAATATCCTCTGTACATGAGTGTACCATGCATCGTTGAATACTTGTGTCAATTATTTGCCCCTTGGTGCCTATGCAAATCAAACATCCCTCAGTGCATAACCCTACCAAATATCACGAGGTGGTTTTACAGGGGTGAACCCTATTTACACCTTTTTAAATGCCCAGACTAATTTCCAGAAGTTGCAATGGACTTCATTAAGCACTTTTTGTGTTGACTAGTTTAATATGTGCAGGCAGAAAGAAATGACAGCCCCTCTTTACTGTTCATTTATAGATCTCAAGATTGCTTTAGTCTTCATTGATTGGCTTCTCCCTTTCGATTTAAAGCACATATTGAGTCTGCCACTTGACATACAACTGCTCCATGTGAGCACACTGGCAGTGATGTAAACTGCCAAGGACTTAGGCTACACAGACAAAATTACTATAACTGGAAATCTTTAAAAATGAGTGCCTGGTGTGCCCATTTTTTTCAACTAGTGAATTAGTGATGTGCATACTAAATCCCTGTCCACAGATGGAATTCCACCCACAGTTGACATCACACACATGTCGATACTTAACAGTACACCCATTGGGCTGCAATGACAACTAAACTGTTTAGAGTATTACGTAATTAATCAGCTAAATCTTTAAAAAGTATGTTTATGGCCTTTGGGGAAAACAGAAAACAATCTGATCTATCTGGGTTTACCACTCAAAATAGTAAACGTGTCAGGTGCCTTGACTTACAGCTTATGAGCCCTTTGCTGGTGACACATATATATTCACCATATAACCATGTCTTGTGATTGAGCAATAATGTATCAATTACATCACATATTATAATACTTAGAATGACATTTATTAGATCTGGAAAATATGCAAGATTGTTCAAACTTTACACACAAATCACAAGGCTCATTTGTCTCACAATAATGTTGAGAAATAGTATATAAGGCCCAAGCGGGGGCCTTACAAGGAGAGGGAAGGTTAGGGCATCATTCTAAGCTGAGCATCTTTTGTGTGAGGAAGGGTCTTCTGTGTCAAGGCCGCACACTGGACACACTTACACTTGCTGGCTCTAGCTACATGCTACTCAGATGAATATCTACAGTACGTAAACAAAGACTGCCCTTTTTTCTTCTGAGCAGGCTGCAGACAGAAAAAATATTGAATTACGAGTCGGTATATGTACGGCGGACCTCTTTAGAAATGATTGGCAAGATTTTGATGCTAATGTAACTATAAGCTAGGGCGAGGAAGAAGGCTTTCTATCCTATATTCATCCAAAGATTGCATTGCCACCTGTTTGGAAAAATTGTTGCCAATTGTTCTCATTTTAATTGTTATTGGTTTTTTTAAGTTCAAGAAAAATCTTTATTGAATATGCAGAGGAAAGACAAGGTGTCAGTATAAAATACAAAAAGAGTATAAAATGCTGAGAACATTAGTAGGCAATGATAATAATATAATTATAAACAATAATTGAAAGAAAGAAAATCTGGGCAAAAGAGCTAAAGAAAGAAGAAAACATTGTTTGTACTTGTATGAATGCGCAAAGAAGGAGCATGAAGATGGTAAAACAAAGAAAAGAAGGAATGAAAGGAGCAATTTTAAGGAGGTTTGGAGACTTCTTGTTGCGAGGGCAACAGGTGAAACAAACTTTTAGCACAGCCATCAAGATAAAGCGTGACAGGAAGCCATAAGTCCATTCTTTTGCCGGCCATGTGAGCTGGAAAAACAAAAGCTGTGTCTAGTCTGTGATTGTGGCAGACGTTATACCACCAAGCTTTAAAGGAGATGTTAGAAAAGTTCTTCCAGTTGGCCGTAATCTGTTGAAATGCAACAGCTAGCAGTAAATCAATAATCTGAAGGTCCAATTCAACATCTTCCCTACAAGGGGAGAGACTACCTAGGAAAATGTTAGTGTAAGAAAAAGGAATACAAGTATGAAAAATTACATTGATTTGAGCCCAAACCTGCAACCAAAAGTCATGTACAGATTTACATAGGAACAGCATATGAAACAGAGTCGCTTGTGGGAAGAGCAAGACCAGCATATGTGGGGAGTGTCTGGAAAACGCTTGTGAAGGTCAGAGGGAGTAAAGAGAAGCCTATTGTAAATGAAGAACAAGGACTGTGTCAAGGTCGCCGCTCTCGAGGATTTGCGGATCTTAGTCCAAATCTTGTTCCATGGTGAAACTGACCAAGATGTGGTGAGATCCTGTTCCCAACACTCCTCCACTTTCGATTTGGGTCTAATGGAGTCACTAGTATGGAGATGCTTGTAAATGGAGGAAGCTTTGGGAGTAGTACGTAAAAAGGAATGGAGTAATGAGGTAGGGGTGGGGGAAGTAAGAGAGGAGTGTGTCTGAGAGAAGCGAGTGTAAGCAGCCAGTACTGCTTCCCTGAGCAAGAGATAGTTACAGGTAAAAGAAGTGGGTAAATCATAGAGGCAGCGAAGAGTTGTGAAAGGTATGAAAGAGGAGTGTGAGAATAGTTGAGAAATCCATATCAGCCCTCTTCGGCGCCAAGCCTTCCAATAAATGGGCTTGTTACGAATGAGTAGAGAGGTATTGTGCCAAGTAGTAGAAGATAAGAAATCAGCAACAGTCATGGGGGAGGCGGGAGAGGAAGATAAGAGCAATTTAGTAGTAAATTTATGAATGGGGGTAGGGGTAGAAGAGGGTTTGCGAGAGAAAGAAAGATACTCAGCAAAAGAAAAGGGAGAGAGAAGAAGGTGTTCAAATTTAGCCCATAAAGGGCAAGGAGAGATGGGATCTTGTAACCAAAAGGAAGCTTGTCGTAGAAGAAATGCTTTATGGTAAACTGGGAAATCTGGGAAATTGACCCCGCCTTCTGATTTAGGGCGAATCAGTCGAGCAAGGGACATTCTAGATTTTTTGTTATTCCAAAGAAAAGACAACAGAGTTGAATTAACCTTTTTGAAAAATTTGAAAGGAATGGACACTTGAATGTTAGAAATAGTGTAGAGGACTATGGGAGACAGCATCATTTTAATAGTGTCGAGACGGCCCCACCAAGATAAATAAAGAGGGTGCCATCTGGACGTTAAGTCCAACAATTTTTGAGTACATTTAGTTAAACAGAGGGAAACCGTGTCAGAGATAGAAGGGGTAACATGCAAACCAAGATATTTGATATGTGAGGGACTCCAGGTGAAATTAGAGGCACTGAAATTTGTAACCAGATATTCGAGAATAATCACTCACTTCAGCAAGATAAGCAGGAATAGATTTAGTGGGATTGGAGATGAAAAGTAGGATATCGTCCGCATAAGCGGCCAGCTTAACTAGGGAGTCTGATATTTGAAAGCCATGAATGTCAGGATTTTGACGAAGTTTAGATAAAAAGGGTTCTAATGCTAAATTAAAAAGAAAAGGGGATAAGGGACAGCCTTGGCGAACTCCTCTCCCTAAATTAAAAAAGGAGGAAATGTGGCCATTAACACAAACTGCTGCACCGGGATTAGAATATAATAAAGAAATCAGAGAAATGAATTTGGAGCCAAAACCGAACCATTTGAGGGTGTGAAAAAGATAGGTCCATTCAACCCTATCAAATGCTTTCTCAGCATCTAGGGCAATCGCTGCAAGGGAATGGGGTGAGTTGTGAGATTTGGTTAAAACATTAAATAAAAGTCTGGTGTTGTCAGTGATAAATCTACCCTTGACGAAACCTGATTGTTCTTCACCCAGGAGGTCTGGGAGGAGAAGGTCAAGACGGGCTGCAAGAGATTTAGCAAATATTTTATAATCAATATTAACCAAAGAAATTGGTCTGTAATTTTTTCAATATTGAGCATCTTTCCCTTCCTTAGGTATCAGACAAATGTGTGCATCAGAGAAAGAGCCTGAAGAGGCACCTAAAGAGAGAAATGTATCAATGAGGGAGTGAAGTTTTGGAATGAGAATCTTTGAAAAGTGAAGGAAAAATTCAACCGTAAAACCATCCGGCCCAGGGGCTTTATCTTTTTTGAGATGTTGAAGTGCTGTGAGTAATTCTTGTTGAGAGATATCGAGCTCTAAGTGGGAAAGGTCAAGAGGGAAGTGGGCAGGTTTGTGTATGTTGGAGAAAAAACAATCTAGAGACTGGGAAGAAGGTTGGGTTTCGGAGGAATACAAGGATTTATAAAAAACAGAGAATATCCGCATCTGTATGTTTAAGAACCAAGTTTGTGTCATAAATGGATTCAATATTCAATTTGTTATGTTTGACTTTCAAGTAATTAGCTAAAACTTTCCCAGCCTTATTTTTACCACCGTAAAACTTAGCACTTGATTTCAATAAATACAAGGAAGCATCTTCTGTAGATTTTTTGTTAAATTTCATTTTGGCAGTAACGAGGGCTGTTAAACTGTCTTGCGAGTGAGAGGTAAAATAAGAGTGCTCCAATTTCTTAATATCATGGAGAAGATCAGCAGTGCATTTACGAGCAGTTTTCTGTTTTTTTGCCACATACCCAATTATGAAGTCCCTCGTCGCAGCTTTGAAAGCATCCCAAATGGTATACTTGGGGATAGAAGGAGTGTCATTGAACAAAAAATACTAATCCGAACATTCAATAAAGGAGGTAACAAACTTGGGATCCAAGAGAAGGGTATTATTGAAGCACCATCGCTTGGGTCCAACGGGTTTAGGAAGGATATCTAGTTGAACTAAAGTAGCGGCGTGATCCGAGAGTAAAATAGGGCCAATTTCGGCATGAGTAAGAGTCTGGGCTATATTATGAGTGACACAAATATAATCAATCCGGGACTGGGAGTGATGACAAGGAGAATAAAAAGTAAATTCTCGTGCCTCTGGATTGCATAAGCGCCAGGCATCGATGAGTTTATTTTGGGAGATGGCTTGGGCAAATATTTATGGGATTTGTTTGGGACATAGTGGGCTTTAGAATTTCGGTCAAGGAAGGGATTAAGGGGCTGGTTGCAATCCCCCGCTAGGATGAAATTATCTTCAACAAATCTGGTGATATGTTGGGAGAGCGTATGCCAGAAAACGGGGTCACCACCAGTGGGAGCGTATACATTAAGAAAGGAAATTGGAACACCCTTGAGAGACAGTTTAACATGCGTCCAACGACCCTCAACATCTGTTTCCTGAGTGAGCAGAGAATGTGATAAAGTTTTGCGACATAAAATAGCCACTCCTTTTCGCTTACCATCTCCTTGGGAATAATAAACTTCACCCACCCAGCCTCTCTTGAGTTTAGCAGATTCTGTATCAGACAAATGAGTTTCTTGCAAAAACGCGACATCAACATTTAAACGAGCAATGTGAGACAAAATTCTCTGTCTTTTGATTGGAGAATTAATGCCCTTAACATTCCATGTAACTATTTTCAATGACATAATATAAAAGATAAAATAACAGTAGCAAAAAAAGGAAAATTAAAGAGAGAGCCCAGAAGAAAAGACAAACGAAAGAAAGAGAAACGGTCCAGAAAAAGGAGGAAACTGAAAATGATAAAAGAGAAAAGAATAGAGAAGAGGATTTGCGAGTCAAATGACGGGAGAACAATAGAAGTAAGAAAAAAGATAAAAGAGAAGAGATCTGAAAGAGAAACGATCAAAGTCCAGAACAAGCATGAACCAATGAACAGAAGATCATAGAAAAAAAGGGAAAGGAAAAAGGAGGAAAAGGAAGTGAGTAGAGAAGAGAAATATAGGTCAAAGGAACGGTAAAGACAGTCATCCAAATAGGTAGACAAAAAAAACCAATGCAAATGATAGGTAAGGAGTTAAAAAGAAAAAAAGAAAAGAAAAATTGATGAAAGTAATGAAGAAGTGACACCTGTGAATAGCATTGAAATTGGGAAAGAAACAGGAATAGGGAAAAAAAGGAGAAGGTAAACATTGAAGGAAGGAAAGAAAATGTACTTACAAGGGATGGAACCAAGGGAGGATAATGAAGAAGGAGAATGAACGAGAGACTGGGAGGGGTAGAACCAACTGGAGGAGGCAAGACATCCAACGTGAGCGGACCGTCAAGCCGGGGGAAACATCGTGTAACGGAAAGAAGATTCTGTAAAAACATGAGGAAAGAAAAACATCAGGAGACGGTACAACAAAAGAGAAAAATGGTACCAAATAGGGATAAAATACGAATGATCGGTGTTAGAACCCGGGGTCTCTGGTTGGCAGAGGTAAGTACCTTAGACCAAGTAGGGACCCTTGCTTCCAGTCAGGGCGACGGAATAACCCTCTGAGATAACCCCTGCTCACCCTCTAGGTAGCATGGCGCGAGCAGTCTAGGCTAAACAGAGGCAATGTGGATAACATTTGCACTTAACACAACAATAATCCCCGATCCACCACAAACTGAGACCACACAGGTAAGTATATTTTATAAAAAATATATAGCTTTATCTAGTTTCAGCATGTAAATGAAGCAGTTGCATGATAATCACTTCTTTAGAAAACGTAGCATTTTATCTTAAAGGTTGCACTTAATTCTTAATGGTTCTTGTAAATAGGCAGTTCTCAGAATCAAAACAAAACAGTCTCAAGTCTCTCCAATCAGAGGTCTTAAAAATATTGCCCCCGATTTCTATTCACTTGGCTCTAAAAACGAGCAGTCAAAGCAGTGCCAATCCTAAGTTATCCCCAACTCCGCCTTCTGAAGCAACGAAGCCCAGGTGCGGCAAGCACGCCTCACCGGATAGTCCTGGGACTCCTTTGTTGCCGATCTCACTCAGCCTTGCATCCCCGAGGGACTCAGGCGCACCGCACCCAACGGAGCACACTCGCTCCTCGCCCCAGCCGTTCCCCGCAGCCCTCTGCCCGCTCTCGGTTCCTCTGGGAGCGGGGGGGGGGCGCAAGCTCGGCGTTCCGAGCAGGGACAGACAGGCCAGGGGCAGGGGTACTCACGGCGCTCCCCCGGCGAGGCCCTCAGTCTTCCCCGGTCCCGGCGGTGATTACTCGGCAGCTGCGGCGGTCCCGATGACGGGGACCAATCCTGTCGCGGCGTTTGGTCGAGCCTCCAGCAGCACCCGGGAGTCAGCCAATGGCAGTGCGGCTCCTGGGAGAGGCCTTCAATGACGCTCGGCTCCTCCACCAATCACAGCTCGGCAACGACGTTGACGCTGCGCCGCACGGGCCAATCCCGTCGCGGCGTTAGTGAGTGGGCTCGGTCCCCTCGACCAATGGGAGCGCGGCGGCTTCGATCTCCGGCCCCGCAGCTCCTGGACACCGAAGCAAGTTGCAGGGGGTGTTGCTGGCCCCGGGCCGCGATGGTGATTTGGCGGCAAAGGGTTTTCGAGGGCGCTGGTCACGAAGAGACCCCCCTCTCGACCTCCCCACCACTTTGGAGCGGATTTCACGAGGGGAGGCACCACAAGCCTCCGACCCTCGCTGGTAATGTGCCGATGAGCACACCGATCCTTTCCTCACGCTCCGCAGTCGAGTACCACACGTCCCAGGGCACCACAGCACGATTCGGCAGCTGTTTTCTGGCAAAGCTTTAGGAACCTTTAACCCTGGGTTCCCAACAGGAGGCCAGCTCTTCTCAGGCCCTTGGAGATTCAGTTGTAGACACAGCACACAGCAAAGTCTTAGCAGTTTCAAGCAGGCAGGGTCACAGCACACAGCAAAGTCCCTTTCTCCTCCTCAGCTTCCAGTCAGACAGTAGAACAGGTCAGCCCTTAGAGCACACAGCAAGGCAATCTTCCTTTGGTTCTCTAGCCGTCCTCCTTCCAGCCGAGGTTCCTTCTTGGTTGCAGAATTTCAGAATCTAAACTTCTGTAGTCAGGGGTCCTTTCCTTATACCCCTCAATGTCTTTGAAGTCCTTTGAAGTCTTTGTGCATGGAGGCCCTGGGTCCAGTCTAAACCAGTTCTGGGGATTGCGGAGCACTGAGGTGTCTCTGGTTTTCTTCTTCCTGTCAGCTTCAGGGCCAGAGGTGTCAGTTGACCACCAGGAGGGAGCTAGCATGGGGGAGGTGGCCGGCACAGCCCAGTACTTATCAGGCATTCCTTCCTCCCACCTCCCAGGCAGGCAGATGTGCCCTTTCATCCCCGGGCTGGCTCCGACCCTCTCCTCCGGGGCTCTGCAGCCCCCCCTGTCACATCCAGACCAGGCAGGCATTCCACAAACCCAGGCACACAGAAAGGTTTAGACAAGAGAACAGCCACTTTCTAAAAGTGCTATTCTCCAACACAGGATTTAAAAACACCCTTCACTAAAAGATGTGTCATTAAATTCTGAGTTCAGGGATATCTTTCACTTATGTCCCATCTTGTTCCTATGGGAAGATAGGCTGGCATCACATGGGGCCAGTCTCCTCCATGTTACTCTATGGAGCAAGAGAGCCTTACAGCAGTGAGCACATAAAATGGCTGCTGCCCACTACCAGAGCATGTGACCTGCACTAGTACATGCTCTACCTTAGCTATACACTGCACCCTGCCCAGGGGGGTACCTTGAGCCTTCCATAGGGGTGGCTGATGTGCTCAGACAGGGAAGGGTTAGGCCCAGCCAGTGGAGACACTGGCCAGGGGGACAGGGCAGTCCACTGACTGCACACAGGCCCTGCGCTGGCAGGCCTGAGTCACTATTTTAAAGCTACTCATGTGGGTGGCGCAATCTGCGCTGCAGGCCCACTAGTAGCATCTGTCATCACCAGCCCTGGCACACACAGTGCACTTTACTAAGGACCCCATGGTGATACAAATATGCCAATCAGGTATATTCAATTAATATGGCAATTTACAGAGGGAGCACTTACACTCTGGCACTGATCAGCAGTGGCAGAGTGTCCAAAGCATCTAAATCAGCAAAAACGAAATCCAGCACAGCATCAAAACACATGAGTCAGAGGCAAAAAGATGGGGGAAGAACCACGCCAAAAGGTGTCAGGTCTAACACGTGTCCCCTCCAGCTGAAAGTGGGGAGAACTACCCAACCTCTTGGGAGTCCTCATCACTAAGGCGGAAGAATCTGGACAGACCATCAGCATTGGCGTGTTCTGTACCAGGGCGGTGCTCCACCGTAAAGTCCATCCCCTGTAGGGAAATGGACCACCTCAACAATTTTGGATTCTCACCCCTCATCTGCATTAACCATCGGAGGGGTCTGTGGTCGGTCTGAACACGGAAGTGAGTCCCAAACAGGTAGGGCCTCAGCTTCTTCAGAGCCCAGACCACGGCGAAAGCTTCTCTTTCAATGGCACTCCATTTCTGTTCTCTGGGGATTAGCCTCCGGCTAATGAAAGCCACTGGTTGATCTCCTCCCTCCTCATTGATCTGTGAGAGCACGGCTCCCACGCCTTGCTCTGAAGCGTCAGTTTGCACAATGAACTCACTGGAAAAGTCAGGTGCCTTAAGCACCGGTGCTGTGCACATGGCAGTTTTGAGGGTGTCAAAAGCAGTTTGACAGGCCTCCGTCCAATTCACTTTCCTGGGCTGATTTCTAGATGTCAGCTCTGTCAAAGGGGCCACGATGGTGCCATAGCCTTTGACAAACCGTCTGTAATACCCGGTGAGACCTAAAAAGGCTCTCACCTCAGTCTGGGTCTTGGGGGGTTCCCAAGCCAGAATGGTATCAATTTTTGCCGCCTGGAGGGGCGCCACCTTGCCGCTCCCCACCTGGTGTCCCAAGTACACCACAGATCCCTGCCCTATCTGGCATTTACTGGCCTTGATAGTGAGGCCTGCCTTCTGCAGAGCCTTCAACACTTCGGTGAGGTGTTGCAGGTGTTCCTCCCAATTGGAGCTGAACACAGCAATGTCATCCAGGTAGGCTGCGCTGAATTGCTCCAGCCCCGCCAGTACCTGGTTGACCAATCTCTGAAATGTGGCGGGGGCATTTTTCAACCCGAAGGGCATGACACGGAACTGGAAGTGCCCCTCTGGTGTTGAAAATGCTGACCTCTCCTTTGCCCCGTCAGTTAAGGCAATCTGCCAGTACCCTGAAGTCAGATCAAAAGTACTCAGGTACTGGGCAGCTCCCAACCGATCCACCAGCTCATCATCTCTGGGGATGGGGTGCGCGTCAGTCTTGGTGACCGCATTGAGCCCACGGTAGTCCACGCAGAACCGAAGTTCTGGGGTGCCACCGGGGGTAGCAGCTTTCTTAGGCACTAAGACCACTGGGCTAGCCCAGGGGCTGCTGGAGAGTTCAATAACCCCTAGCGTCAACATCTTGGAAACTTCCTCCTTAATGCTGGCTCTGACCTTGTCAGCCACTCTGTAAAATTTCTGTTTCACAGGCAGACTGTCTCCAGTGTCCACGTCGTGGACGCACCACTTGGTGACACCTGGGGTCAGGGAGAACAGGGGGCGAACTGACCCAAGACTTGGCGACAGTCCTCCTGCTGCTCTGGAGTCAGGGTGGGGGAGAGGACCACACCATCCACTGACCCATCTTGCTCCTTGACTGCCAGGAGGTCAGGGAGAGGATCACTATCCTCCTCCCCTCCAACATCTGTAGCCATGAGCATAGTTACTTCAGTCCTCTCAAAGTGGGGTTTGAGGCGGTTCACATGTAGCACTCTCAGGGGCTGCCTGGGAGTCTTCAGGTTAACCAAATAGGTAACCTCGCTCTTGCGCTCCACCACCTCATATGGCCCAGACCACTTGTCACGGAGCGCACAAGGCTCCACTGGCGCCATCACCCACACTTTCTGACCAGGTTGGAACTCAACTAGAGAAGTGTTCTGGTCATACCACCTCTTCATTTCCTCCTGGCTAGCCTCCAGGTTCTCTTGAGCGAGCTTCCTGAAGCGCTTGGTCTGGTTGCGAATGGCCAGCACATAGCTGAACACATCCTGAGGGGTTTTCCCACGGGATTTCTCCCACCCCTCTTTCACCAGAGTAAGAGGCCCTCTGACAGGGTGGCCATACAGCAACTCAATGGGACTGAACCCTAAGGATTTCTGAGGCACCTCCCTGTAGGCAAACAACAGGCATGGCAACAAGACATCCAATTTCCGCCTCATGGGCTCTTCCAGGCCCATAATCATGCCCTTCAATGTGCGGTTGAATCTCTCAACCAAACCATTTCCTTGAGGGTGGTAAGGAGTGGTGAATTTGTATGTCACCCCACACTCACTCCACAGGGACTTCATATACTTAGAAATGAAGTTTGTCCCGCGGTCTGAGACGACCTCCCTGGGAAATCCCACCCGAGAAAAGATCCCCATCAGGGCACGGCCCACCACTGGGGCGGTGACTGTCCTGAGCGGGAGGGCTTCCGGGTACCGAGTGGCATGGTCCACCAAGACCAGGATAAACCTGTTGCCTAGGGCTGTCTTGGGATCCAGGGGCCCCACGATGTCAATGCCCACCCGCTCAAAAGGGGTGCTCACCACGGGAAAGGGTTGGAGGGGGGCCACGCGCTTCCCTCCACTCTTGCCACTGGCCTGACAAGTCTGGCAAGATTTACAAAAGGCAGAGACGTGTGTCTTCATCTGGGGCCAGTAGAAATGGGTGACAAGCCTGTGATAGGTCTTGTCTTGCCCCAGATGTCCTGCGAGAGGCACGTCATGAGCCAGACCCAGTAGGAAGTTCCTGAAGCGCTCCGGTACCACCAGCACACCGGCTGCACCGGGCTCAGTGAACTTAGGCTCACTATAAAGTAAGTCATCCTCCCAGTAGATCAAATGCTCCTTGGACCCCAGGCCTGCGGCCTGGTCGGCAGCCTGCTGCCGCACACCAATGAGAGAAGGGCACTCCTTCTGAGCCTGGCAGAATTCTTCCCTGGAGGGACCACCCTCTTGCTGCCACTGGGACAGCTCAGGCAATTCCCCTAGTTCGGCCACCTGCTCCCCTGTAGGTTCCAGGGCATCCCCTTCCGGGTCTGCTTCCTCCTGGACCGTGGGAACAGTGGGGGCCGGTTTCCCGCGCCCTCTACCCCTTCCTCTCTTGGCAGGTCCCTGGGCCATTGTTCCAGGCTCCAGTTCTGCTAGACCGCCCTCTCTGGCTGTCATTGCACGGGTGCACACACAGATCCACGCAGGCAAACCCAACATCTCCAAGTGAGTCCTGTGCTCCACCTCTTTCCATGGGGAGCTCTCCAGGTCATTACCTAATAGACAATCTACAGGCAAGGCATCACTTACAACAATTTCCAAAATACCAGAGACTCCCCCCCATTCAAATGGAACTTTTGCCAACTTGCAGTAGCGCACTGAACTGTCAGCTGCCACCACAGGCCGGAGTACCTGGGGAACAATTTTCTCTTCAGACACCGACCGACACCTAACAGATGTCACGCTGGCCCCTGTGTCTCTCAGAGCCTCCACCACCTGTCCATTGATGGTCACCCTCTTCCCGTATTTCTTAGTATTTTGGGGCAGCAAGGTTTCCTGGGCCATCTCTTGGTCTCCTACAGAGACAAGGGTCATCAATGCTAACCCCTCCTCCCCACTAGAAATCAAATCCCCTCCCAAAGCTACACTGGCCAACGCCGGAGCTGGAGCTGGAGCACCAGTGGGTGCTGATTTCTTCTTTGGACAGTTTGGAGCAATGTGCCCCACCTCCCTGCATGAATAGCAAGTAAGGGTCTTTTTGTCCTGCGGGCCCTTATGGGGCCAGGACTTCTTAGGCTTGGGGGGTTGAGACACCTTCTCCTGGGAACTACTTTGGGGCCCTTTAGAAGACTCCTTTTGATTACCCGTGTCCCCCCCACTCTTCTGCTGGGGACCCTGTCCACCTTTGGCTGGGGTACTTACCACCCCCTTGTGGACCCTGGTGCTCGTCCACCGGTCCGCCTCTTTAGCAAGCTCACTGGGATCAGTTAACTTGCTATCCAAAAGATGCTGGCGCAGCTCTGGGACACATAAACTACTTAAGTGCTCCCTACTAATCAAGTGACACAACCCCACATAATCAGTAACTTTGCTGCCCTTCATCCAACCTTCCAGTGCACGCGTGTACATACTCACACACTCCACCCAAGTACTTGAATCAAGCTTCTTGAAGTTCCTAAACTTCTGGCGGTACTGTTCAGCAGTGAGCCCATACCTGAGGCACAAAGCCTCCTTCATGGCGGAGTAGGACAAAGCATCCTTTGCTTCTAAGGGTGCCAAAACATCCCTCCCAGAGGCCTCAAAATGCTTCCACAATCCTGCTCCCCAATTCTTCTCAGGCACCTCATTCATCTTTAAGGCAAGTTCATACGCTCTGAACCACGCATAAATATCCTCACCCCTCTGATAATTCTGTACCAGATCCTTTGGTATGTATACCTTACCCGCCTGTACTGGTTGTGTGCTGCCACCATTAGAACTGGACACCCTCTCTTTATATTTGAAGTCCAACTCCTTCATGCTCCTCTCATGAGCCAATTGGAGCTTCTTTTCCTCCAAAGCGAGAGTATGTCTTCTCTCCTGCGCCGCTCTCTCCTGCGCCTCTTTCTCAACTTCCAGGCGCAGTCTCTTCTCATCGGCTTCCGCTCTGAGCTTCAAAAGCTCAATCTCATGGGCCCTAACTCGCTGATTCTCCTCTATTTCCTCTGGAGACATAACCCTACTGGAGTGGTCGCTGCCGGTCCTAGACCCTGGCTTCCTCACTGGCAATTCACTGGGCAAAAACCCATTCTCCTGTGTGTCTCCCTCTCCAGTAGCAACCTCTGGGTCACCATGTTTGGCCTCCCACCAGGCCCTCAGAGCTGTCCGTAGCTCTTCCTTATTTGCGCCGCCCCTTACTGGGCATTCAAGCTGTCTGCAGACTTTTCTCAGTTGCTCCTTGTTATAGTTTAACAACTCCTGGATTTCAAATTCCACTTCCGCTTCTCCATTCACGCTTGGCGCTTTCCGAGACATGATGCTTCCTAACCTTTTCAACTAAAAAGGTTTCACCAAAAAGAAAAAAATCTTGTGCAACCTGTGCCGCTAAACTAGACTAGTGATGTACAAGAGATCACTGCCGGTCAAGTGCAATTATTAGTTCAAAAATCCGCACCGCGAGCCACCAATGTTAGAACCCGGGGTCTCTGGTTGGCAGAGGTAAGTACCTTAGACCAAGTAGGGACCCTTGCTTCCAGTCAGGGCGACGTAATAACCCTCTGAGATAACCCCTGCTGACCCTCTAGGTAGCATGGCGCGAGCAGTCTAGGCTAAACAGAGGCAATGTGGATAACATTTGCACTTAACACAACAATAATCCCCGATCCACCACAAACTGAGACCACACAGGTAAGTATATTTTATAAAAATATATAGCTTTATCTAGTTTCAGCATGTAAATGAAGCAGTTGCATGATAATCACTTCTTTAGAAAACGTAGCATTTTATCTTAAAGGTTGCACTTAATTCTTAATGGTTCTTGTAAATAGGCAGTTCTCAGAATCAAAACAAAACAGTCTCAAGTCTCTCCCATCAGAGGTCTTAAAAATATTGCCCCCGATTTCTATTCACTTGGCTCTAAAAACGAGCAGTCAAAGCAGTGCCAATCCTAAGTTATCCCCAACTCTGCCTTCTGAAGCAACGAAGCCCAGGTGCGGCAAGCACGCCTCACTGGATAGTCCTGGGACTCCTTTGTTGCCGATCTCACTCAGCCTCGCATCCCCGAGGGACTCAGGCGCACCGCACCCAACGGAGCACACTCGCTCCTCGCCCCAGCCGGTCCCCGCAGCCCTCTGCCCGCTCTCGGTTCCTCTGGGAGCGGGGGGGGGCGCAAGCTCGGTGTTCCGAGCAGGGACAGACAGGCCAGGGGCAGGGGTACTCACGGCGCTCCCCCGGCGAGGCCCTCAGTCTTCCCCGGTCCCGGCGGTGATTACTCGGCAGCTGCGGCGGTCCCGATGACGGGGACCAATCCTGTCGCGGCGTTTGGTCGAGCCTCCAGCAGCACCCGGGAGTCAGCCAATGGCTCCACCAATCACAGCTCGGCAACGACGTTGACGCTGCGCCGCACGGGCCAATCCCGTCGCGGCGTTAGTGAGGGGGCTTGGTCCCCTCGACCAATGGGAGCGCGGCGGCTTCGATCTCCGGCCCCGCAGCTCCTGGACACCGAAGCAAGTTGCAGGGGGTGTTGCTGGCCCCGGGCCGCGATGGTGATTTGGCGGCAAAGGGTTTTCGAGGGCGCTGGTCACAAAGAGACCCCCCCTCTCGACCTCCCCACCACTTTGGAGCGGATTTCACGAGGGGAGGCGCCACAAGCCTCCGACCCTCACTGGTAATGTGCCGATGAGCACACCGATCCTTTCCTCACGCTCCGCAGTCGAGTACCACACGTCCCAGGGCACCACAGCACGATTCGGCAGCTGTTTTCTAGCAAAGCTTTAGGAACCTTTAACCCTGGGTTCCCAACAGGAGGCCAGCTCTTCTCAGGCCCTTGGAGATTCAGTTGTAGACACAGCACACAGCAAAGTCTTAGCAGTTTCAAGCAGGCAGGGTCACAGCACACAGCAAAGTCCCTTTCTCCTCCTCAGCTTCCAGTCAGACAGTAGAACAGGTCAGCCCTTAGAGCACACAGCAAGGCAATCTTCCTTTGGTTCTCTAGCCGTCCTCCTTCCAGCCGAGGTTCCTTCTTGGTTGCAGAATTTCAGAATCTAAACTTCTGTAGTCAGGGGTCCTTTCCTTATACCCCTCAATGTCTTTGAAGTCCTTTGAAGTCTTTGTGCATGGAGGCCCTGGGTCCAGTCTAAACCAGTTCTGGGGGTTGCGGAGCACTGAGGTGTCTCTGGTTTTCTTCTTCCTGTCAGCTTCAGGGCCAGAGGTGTCAGTTGACCACCAGGAGGGAGCTAGCATGGGGGAGGTGGCCGGCACAGCCCAGTACTTATCAGGCATTCCTTCCTCCCACCTCCCAGGCAGGCAGATGTGCCCTTTCATCCCCAGGCTGGCTCTCACCCTCTCCTCCGGGGCTCTGCAGCCCCCCCTGTCACATCCAGACCAGGCAGGCATTCCACAAACCCAGGCACACAGAAAGGTTTAGACAAGAGAACAGCCACTTTCTAAAAGTGCTATTCTCCAACACAGGATTTAAAAACACCCTTCACTAAAAGATGTGTCATTAAATTCTGAGTTCAGGGATATCTTTCACTTATGTCCCATCTTGTTCCTATGGGAAGATAGGCTGGCATCACATGGGGCTAGTCTCCTCCATGTTACTCTATGGAGCAAGAGAGCCTTACAGCAGTGAGCACATAAAATGGCTGCTGCCCACTACCAGAGCATGTGACCTGCACTAGTACATGCTCTACCTTAGCTATACACTGCACCCTGCCCAGGGGGGTACCTTGAGCCTTCCATAGGGGTGGCTGATGTGCACAGACAGGGAAGGGTTAGGCCCAGCCAGTGGAGACACTGGCCAGGGGGACAGGGCAGTCCACTGACTGCACACAGGCCCTGCGCTGGCAGGCCTGGGTCACTATTTTAAAGCTACTCATGTGGGTGGCGCAATCTGCGCTGCAGGCCCACTAGTAGCATCTGTCATCACCAGCCCTGGCACACACAGTGCACTTTACTAAGGACCCCATGGTGATACAAATATGCCAATCAGGTATATTCAATTAATATGGCAATTTACAGAGGGAGCACTTACACTCTGGTACTGATCAGCAGTGGCAGAGTGTCCAAAGCATCTAAATCAGCAAAAACGAAATCCAGCACAGCATCAAAACACATGAGTCAGAGGCAAAAAGATGGGGGAAGAACCACGCCAAAAGGTGTCAGGTCTAACAATCGGGTTATGTAAGTATTAGGAAACAATAAACAAGGGAATTTTATAGAAGGGTAAACTAGTATAATGAGCATGACAAAATCAACATGAACTGAGTAAGCTACACAGAAACCAGGAGCAGCTCAAGAAAGTCATCGAGGAAAAGCAGAAGAAGAGCTGGAGGATTCCATTTCCGCTGTTTGACAAGAGTTGAGAAAACTCCGAAGGCGAACAGGCTCATCGTAGGTCGTTGTCTTGTTGTTATGAGTAACTCTAAAAAGGCAAGGATGAAAGAGGCCATATCTAGCGCCAATGGAACGGAGTGCTGGTCTCATGTCCAAAAAAGCTTTGCGGCGATTAGCTGTAGCTCTAGCATAATCCTGCGCGAATAACAAGGTAGATCCTGACCATGTGAGGCGAGGAGAGGCCCTGGCTGCTGAAAGGACTTTAAGAAGGTCAGTATATTCCAGAAAATACATGATGACACCTCTAGGTCTGGAAGAAGGGGAGGCAGTTGAAGAGATGTGACCAAGCCTATGAGCCCGCTGGATGTTAAGCTCAGTACCTTCTGGTAAATGGAGGAGCTTAGGGAGGAAGGATTTGAAGAAGGCAATAGGGTCGCTCCCCTCACAATTCTCCGCCAGGCCGTAAATACGCAGGTTATTGCGCAGATTGCGATTTTCAAGCTCCTCAACCTGCTTCTGGAGAGAGGAGATCTGCGACTGCATATGCGTAACCTTGGAGGAGGATTCCTGAAGAGAGGAAACACTACGCTCCACCGTCGTGACTCTGGCATCCATCTGGGACAAATTATCCATTAAAACCTGTAATTTGGCATTGGTTTCTTCCATAAAAGGCCGGGGTGCCCGTATCTCCTCCAACAACAGCTCCATGGATACAGCAGAGGAGGAGCCCAACGGTGATGGAGGATCCTTTTTGAGTCGCTTCGTTGTGACCTTCCCTGAGGGTTGAACAAGATGCTCCGCACTGGACTGTGACATTTGGTCAACAGACGTCTGAGTGGCTTCCAAATGAGCCAATGCAGAAAAAACTTTTGAGTTTTTAATGAAGACGCCGCGTGGAGTCTTAGGGGCACGACCAGTTGCGCCCCTATCCATAAGATAAGTACACCCTCCAAAGAAAAAGGCTGGCCCTGGAGCACTATATCCGTGAAAACACCACCAAGTAGGGGGAAGGGCAGCAGAGTGTTCAAGAGCGCAGGAGGAAAATATTAGAAGAAAAAAACCGAGAAGATGCACCTTTAAATGACAGAGGTGAGCCTTACGTTGACAAAATAATGGAGGGTGAGAATCATGAAAGTATTTTCCATATGCAGACGTAGAAATAAGTCCAACTGGGCAGACTGTAAATGCTTCACGAAGTAATGTACAGTACAAAATGGCCACTGAGATGAGGAGCATCAAAGGAACACAAAGCAGAAGCAAAAAGATCCATTGGAGCAGTAATCACGGTGGCATAGTCAGTAAAAATAGTATATGAAGAATATCTGGCCAACCTTAGTTAAACGAAGAGAAGAACATGTCGAATCACTCACTGTCCAAGGGAGAGGAGCGCTGCTCGGTAAGCGCGCCTCAGAAATACAAAATGGCGGCCGCGGCCATCATGACGCCATGAACAGAAGAAAAATGCACTAAAAGTGCAGAAGACGTTCACCTAGGGCGTACAGACGTTCTCCGGAGCATTCCTGGTCCCTTCCGAGATGGTATTCCGGTGTCCCGAGGAAAAGCGAGTCCGTTACCGGCAGGTTCGCCCCGGCATCCGCAGAGCGCTCACATGAACGCTTCCGTCCTCGCCGGGCGCTAAGCCACGCCCCCATGTATTGTTATTGTTGTACTGACCATAATGTTCATATCTGCAGTTACCGGTATTCACCTGCTCTGCACTAAAACGGGCCTTTTTGCATACTTTTGCATAAAGTAGTTTAAAGTAATAGTGCATATTTCTTGTGTGTTGCAGTAGCCACAGCGAAGTGGCTGCATTCCAGCAGTCCTTGGCAGGCTGATAATTAGCCAATATTTATTTTCTCCAAATATGTGAAGCGAGATGCATGGCCACAGCCTGTCTTTCTTTCCTGCGCAAATGGATTCAAACGTGCCTGCCTAAGGGTCTATTAATGTCTGCTGGGTCACATTTACAGTCAGGACTGTAACAGCGTATCAAAGGATTACAACTATTCTGGTCCAATAATTAATGATCTGCTAAATTAAAAAACCCTTATATTAGCTTGATAGTCCATCGCCAAATCAATCATTTGAGGATATTGAAGTTTAATAGAGTCATGGACAATCTCTCTTCTACACCTTGAGTATGATGCATTTTAACTCAGGAATACAATATTTTGGAGTCTTAACAAATGAGTAGGGCTTGCAGCTGGCCGATAGTGTCAGATAAGCATTTCCCACCCAAGCCATAAGACTTGAACTTTCCCAAGTATCATCCAAGTTTAGGCGGTTCCAGGGTATGACATGGCTTCTACACAATATTAAATCATCCAACTCTGATGTCCTGCTCAATATCTTTTACAACAACCCGGCAACACATCCCCCAGTTGCAATGGATGACATGCAAGCTCTTTTTATTGGATCTGTGGATAATCTTTAACTCAACAGAGATCAGTTCACGCAAGTACTCAAGAAAGAATTGGAGCATTGGTCCTTTTATGCAGTTGTTGCCTATTTAAAAGTAAGAGCTAAATATTTCCAGTGTTTTCAACTGTGCCAACGTAATCGAATACCATATTATAGTATTATGTCTATGACATTGGAGCCAGCTCCCTTTCTTGCCAATGAAAAATAAGGCGGAACGTTGAATGTTCTGATCATTGTTGGTGGAAGATATCAAACATCAGTGGCAGGTGGTAATTGGAGCAAATGGAGTTCACGGGCACAGAGTCGCACATATGTACACACACACTCATATCCATTCACATCACACACTTACATACACACATACATTCATACATACACGCACACATGCATGCACCAAATATTAAATAAAAACATTACACTTATCTTCTGCAGCATCTCTGGAGGGAAGCCCCGGAGGCTCCAGGCGGGGTGGTACTGCCACCTCCTCTCATTGACTGACCTTAAGTCAGCCAATGAGAGGAGGAGGAGGCAGTCCCATACTCGTCACAGAGAGACTGTGAGACTTTTTACCCTAGCTCACTCTGTGATGAGGTGTCACTGATAGACACTCAGCCTTGGGCACTTCAGGGCTTAAAACTGAAGTGCCGAGGTCTGAGGCTATCACTGACAATCACCCTGGTCATGAGGGCAGGACCTCAAGGCACTTTGCTGAACTGAGTAGCTCATGCCCACCAGGCTGACATATTTAGCCCGACAAAGTTCAGCTCAGGCAGCCAGGTACCTGCGCATCTAGAGCATGTCTCCCTCCTGGCTCCCTAACCTGAAAATAAAGAGTGTCTGTCAGGTTGACTTTTGGCCTTTGACTTTTTACCCATCTATAATTTTATGTTATGTATGGACCCCCCCCCCCCCCCCCAAATCATCTACCTCTGCTTTCAACTCTACCCGGGAGCAGAGGAGTAAAGGGGAAGCCATGCATAACATGGCCTTTCCACCTTGTAAGTATTGAAAAATAACTGGCCTCTGGCCATCCACTCCCACCACTCTCTTTGCCTTCCCTTCCTTCTACTACAGAAGCTGTACTTCCTGCTTTCCAGCACAGAACCGACAGGCTCTGTGAGAGCCCTGCTAGTGCAGCCTGGACTTCCTTTATGACATAGCATCGGTGTATGGCAGCTCTTCTTAACAACTGTTGCTGCGTCATAGCAGTGATTTTCCAGATATAGAATTAGACGGTCATGCTAGTGGCTCAGAGTGAGAACTATATATAACCTATAGATTTATAGATGGGTATTAGTGAAGAATGGGGATGTTTTACACCAAGGGGTTCCTAGTGACATCAAATAGGCAATGAAAGCAAAGCTTGAGTTTTCTTTATTGTCACTCAGAACCCTGAGGTAAAAATGCATCCTCGTTATTCACTTTTTACCCATCTTTAAGTTCATATTATGCATGACCCACCCAAAACATATATCTGTGCTTTCAAGTGTTACACAGTAAGGGAGGGGCATACATATTATGTCCTCTCCTCCCTGTCTCCCCAAAAATATATCTACCAGGGCCGGACTGGGAACCAAAACTGGCCCTGGGAAAGTGCTCGCCCCATACCACCCCCCCACCCCACCCCCCTCCCCCACAGTGGGGTTGTGTGTGACGCCGAGCTCTTTGCCAGGGCCGGTTTTCGGCTGATTTTGTTACAGGGCCGATTTTGCAGAAACAGTACTGTAACAAAAACGGCCCCCAGGGGCCCCAAACCGACCCCCCACCCATGCGGCACACCAAGGGATTGCCTGGTGCCCGCAACGGCCAGTCCGGCCCTGGCCACATGCCATCCTCCATCACCACCCTTTGCGTGCCTTCCCACACTCTCCCCTCACAAAGCTGTGCTAGAGCCAGGGCTGACCTGACTCTCGGCGAGATCTGTCAGAGCAGCCTGGATTCCCGTTGTGATGTAGCAACAAAAGTTGTTCCCTCTGTTGCTCCGTCATTGCAGTGATAAACCATGTTTAGATTCTGATAGTCATGATAGAGGCTTCCAGATGCAGCCATACATAACAGTATATTTACTTTATAAAAGTAAAACGCTCCAGCTGGACGTTGATTTATTTGTTGAGTTCCGAGTTTCTAACCCTCACCACATCCCAGAGTAAGATCCTTGAGGCCAGTTACTAAAGGGGTGTACCTGGTTCCCAGTTTGGGTACAACTGTAAGAGGGCTGCAAGGGGACCAGAGGTCAAGGACTGTCATTGTCACAACTGGAGCCCACTAGCCAATGGTTGATCTAGGATGCACCATCCCTAACCAGATCCCAGATGCCACCATGAACTGCAATGGCGGTGGACAGGAGGCAGGAACTGTGAGGATAAGAAACCCCGCACATTAGAGCACAGAACGAGAACTGCCTCCGCAGAAGATTCCTGAAGGTTAAGTAGATAACATCCTGGGCTCATCTGCCTGGAAGCAGCATTAAATGGAAGGTGTACTCCAGTGATGATTAAAGCCTAGAACATGAATCCATTCAGACCCGCGGACAGTTATCTGGCACAAGCTGGAATAAAAATGTGCATGCAGGAAAAGGGGCTTGAATACGAATAGCAATGAAATGAGAACGAGCCAAGCAGCGGACACGCACTGGTATTAACAAGATGTAAATAATACAACAAGAGAGTCTCCAGAGTAAGAGAACTAAAATAACCAGTCACTTGGCAGCATTGTCCCCATCACCAACATTGAAATGCAAAAGGAAAAGGATGTAAACCAGGGTACTCTCCACCGCTTCAGGGGAACCCCAACCATTCAAGGGAGAAGCCACTCAGCCAAAGTCCAATGAATATCTGTAGCATATGGGACACTCAGGGATCCCTCATTACATTCTGCATGGGGGCCCTATTATTTTTGTGTTACACCTCTGTGTTTCCAGCTTAAATGCAAATAAAAGACACATAGTGGTACACTACACTGGAATTGAAGAACTGTGCTAACAAGGGCTTCAAAACAAGTTTCATGATGGAAAATGACAATCAGTTAAAGACCAGTAAAAATGAAAGCTGTCTTAACCCCTTCCCTGCGCATGACGGAACCACGCCGGCATGAGCCACGGGCGGCGTGTGCTCATGATGGCGTGGTTCCGTCATGCTGCAGCCGCTCCGCCCACGCGGCACTGATTACCCGCCTGTGCAGGCGAATTAGTGAGTGGGCGGGGTCGTGACGGAACCACGCCGTCTTGAGCACAGCTCGCCCGTGACTCATGATGGCGTGGTTCCGTCACGAGCATGGCGGTGCCGTGCTCACCCCCCACTCCCCCCCAGCGCCGCGGCAGAATTAGCACCGCGGCCAAGGGGTTAAAGCAGGTGGAGCAAAAATACAATTGTAATTGTATTTATGTAGTGCTTACTACTCCTGAAGAGGCGCTGAAGTACTTTTGGGCGAGTAGCACACTACTCTGTATCACAAAGGGTTAGTAGTGGGTTAGTATAGGGAAAGGTAAGTTGTTAATTCTAGTGGTGGACATGGGAGGCTGTTAGTATGATTGAATAGGATTAAGGAGGGACAGAGGAGGAAAGAGTCTAGATAGTATTATTTGGGAGTTTTCAATAGTCAGATGAGGTTTGGGATGAATCAAAGGAGTGCTGGAGGAGGGAGGAGTCTAGAAACTGTTATTTTGGAGATCATAGTAGTAAAGTGAGACTTGGGGTGAGACAAGGAGGGCTAGAGGAGGGAGGAGGCAAGAAAAGATCTTAGGGAGATCATACTAGTAGAATGAGGTTTGGATAAATGAGTCATCTGAAGGAGAAGAGTTTCATTGAAACTGTGGAACATAAGAGAGAGAAACAGCCATTATTAGAAAATAACATGAAAGGAAAAGGTGCGCACAAACACTAGGTGCTAGGATTCAGGAGGTATTAGAGTTTACAGGAAGTGGTGTGGGAGGCCAAACTACAAATGAGCAAAGGAATACTGCAAGAGAGGACTTTGTGCCATTTATTTTAAGCAAATGGAAATTTCACCGACTGCACTGCAGTACCAAATTAAACATACTGCAGTTAGTTGTGGCAAAATACCCATGGCCCGGGATGGGAGCAAGGGTAAGGGGCACATCCCAGTAAAAAAAAAAGTTAAAAAAGGCAATCTCCATACACCACACACCAGCGTCAAGAGCGTGTTGGTGCCCCACCCCTCCCCCAAGTGAAACGTCAATAAATCAAGCCAAAAGGCCAAAAATTGGATGGAAGAAACAGAACAAAAAAGCGACCTACAGAACAAAATACAGCACAGCATAACCCTCTGACCCATTTGCTGCATCAGCCAGAACAAATCGAGGACAGAAATGAAGATGTAGAAAAAGGGAATGAGAAGGAACTATATGAGGATTGCTTCTGTAAAAAAGATAAAAGAAAATAGAATACCAAGCAGTACTTGGCTTTCCAGATAAAGCTAGACTGCATATGGCCAGAGCACATAGAACTTGATTTAACCACAAAAAAGATAAAACCAGCCAAGAGCAATACTACTCTGATTTAAACTTCATGTTGAAACACGCTGTTTTCAATGATACTCGTTCACTGGGACCGAGGTTGCAGTACAAACGCGAACAATATACAACGAAAAATAGTCCATTGTAGCGAGATCATACAAAAATTGAAGTACAACAAGCATTGGCAAAGCCAACAGTTCTGGCCTTGGCAAGCTGGTGTGATAGTTATTTTGTTGAACTTCTTTTTTGTGAGTATACGTCTCTATGAACAAACGAACAAAAGAAAAGGAATATGCTGCTGCCTAAATGTTTGCAATAACATTTTTAAATGAAAAAGATATAAAAGAGAGTGGAAGGGAAAGCCAAAGTAGCTTTTGGCACACAGCATACAAGTGGGTAAAACACAGGTAAATAAAACCATACGAAAGATTAACTCAAATGTTGAAAATTGCAATGCAGTGTCAGGGTGTAATATGAAATTTGGGAAAATGTAAAGAACATGACTGGACGTTTCAGAGAGGAAACACAATTTAACAAATGACAACTTTAACATTTCACATAAATTATAGATAAACCGTAAAATAGAAAAAGAAATAGGGCACATTGGCTGCCATTCTTTAGTGGGGTTCAGAAACAAACCTATAATGAGCCAGTAATTCCTTTGCCTTGGAGTTACCTATACCAGAGTATTAGGAACTTCCGGGGTGTACAAAAAACGCCACATTTCCCAAATACCGCCACATTTCCCGGAACACTTGTAATGAGGGTGCTTATGACTTTGACAAACACATCGGGTGTTGTTTTTCTCAATTCATGCAGTAGTGAGCAGTGGTGGCTCCTCCGCTAAGGCGGAGGAGTGTCGCCTCACAGCTTTTCAGCAGTGTGAATAAAGGAAAAATAGAATGACAATAACCTGTTCTTATTATAATTGTATTTTTCCCTGCTGTGGCAGCTTTGCGGTGGGGGACGGAGGTGCTCTGCTCTCAGAGCAGGGGGAGGAGTGTGAGGCACTATGTAAGTGTGCATGAATGTTTGGTTGGCCGTCTTGGGATGGCCAAAGTCATGTGCACTTTGCATGTTCCCCACCTAGGCTGCATTACAGTTTTTTCTTTGAATTGTAGGACTTGTTGTCCTGTTTTATAATGTGATGAACAAGACTGCAATTTGCAGAATTCAAATAAACAAAACCTGGACCTGATCAGGTAGTGAGGCCTGGGCCTAGGACACTTAGCAGGGCTGAATGGTAGGCACGTTTTGCAAGTATTTCTATCAGCAAGCGTGACAACCTCTAGCCCAGCCCGGAGAAATTGAAAATGGAAAGTTCTGATGAGGGGTTGCAGTCAACGGTGTTGCACCCAAAGGAGAACACACTGGCAAACATTGTGGTGATGCCTTAAGACAGAAGCTTATTGACGGGGAGCAACAAAAAACCGAATACAAATATGGCCAAAAAACCTGCCGCACGGCACTGAAATACAAAGCACCATCAAAAACCATAGCTGCCAAGTACCCCCATGGTTAGGGTCACCAGACAGCTCCATGTCATCAGGACAACACATTCCCTTTCCTGGACTTTGCTTTTACATATCATTATCAGGTGTGTTGGTCCAATGGATCAAATAAAATGAATCAAAACTACAACTCCCAGAGTGCACTGCTACATAAAAGTAAGTCCAGGAATGGCAATGTAGTGCCCTAAACAAAGAGCCACCTGGTATCCCTGCACATACATTTTAGTTTCGATTTCAAGCTGGGGATTCAATATAAAAATTACATCTATATGGCTACTGTACAAAGCATCAGCAAATTAATACCAAATAAATATGTCAATTGCAACTGATATTTTATTTAATTTAAATTCGTATCTAGATAATATTTTGAATGACTGATTCCCTCCCATCACTGTTTACTTTTGTAACTCCTCCATGCCTTTCGGTGCAAAGAGCCCAAACGCTACCGTGCTGTCCTGCACGTATTAGACAAAAACAATAAATACATTTGGATAATTGACTGCATCAACACTCAAAGTTCAGTACATCGCATAAATAATACATTAACAGTAAAACATGAAAACTTTCAGGGACAGACGAAAAGAAAACAGAAGCTTTCAAAACGTCTCTGTTATCCCGTATTTTTCATCCTGGGCATTCAGTTGACACAGCAATGAAACGCATTCCACTATTTGTACCAGAATGCACAGGGGCGGGTCCACCATGTGGGCGGAGGATTGCGCCGCACTGCTTTCTCACAGTGCGAGTAGCAGAAACATAAAATGGTATTGTAAATACCATTTTATGTTTCTGCTTCTCGCACTACGAGAAAGCAGAAGGGTTTGGTTGGGGGCGGGTGGGTGGGCATTCCTGCTCTAGGGCAGGGGAGGAGTGGCTTGCCCATGGTTGTGGGCGCTGACAGTTTGGTAGGCCCTCTGGAGCTGAACAAAACAGTCATGCGCACTCTGCCTTTTCTCCATGTAGGCTGCATGCAGCCTACATGGAGCAAATGGCCTCCCCATAGAAGCCTGGCTGGTCAGCATCCCGGCCAATCACAACACTGTCATTGCAGCATTGTGACTGGCTTAGGGAGAGGATGGCGGTTTCTTACTTCCTGCTTCCAGGAGAGGAGCAGACAAGACACAGGACTGGGCCGGTAAAGGTAAGTTAACTTTTATTTTATTAAAATTGTTATTTTAATTTAAACCTCCCCCTCCTCACACGACCCCACCCGAGAGTCATGCCGGCCGCGACTGAGAATGCATGTGTTTTTAATTGAAATGTCAGAGGTCAGGGGTGGTCCAGAAATGTGATATGGTGACGTGATGCCACATGGCCACCCATCCCATAAACTATATGAAGGCCCCAGTTTCACATTGGGACTTCTTAGCAGCCCGAAATCCAGATAAATAACTCGAAAACATTTTATACAGGGGCAATGTTGATACAAGGTAGATCTGAAATTATACACATATCTATTTTACTTGCCACCCAAATATATAAATGCACAGAAAAATAACATAAACAGCATCTCGACTGAATACAAGCTCAAAATATTAGCCTAAAATTGTGATTGAGTCACTACCTTTGCTGTATATATATATTTTAAAATATTAAGAACAGTACAATTGTTTGCCTCAATCACTGTGATCTTCTAGAAATTTAAATTGTTGGGATGGAAAAGACCCTTGCATGGTGATGGACGTGCACCACTGCCCTGAGTGCACCATTAGCCATGATGTCTGGATCCCTGGTGAGGATTTTTGTTGTCATTCGGACCTTGAGGGCGTTTTCAAAGCGCTACCCTCCTAGTGGTGAAAGGCTACTGCCATTACCAGGAGTTAAACTGCACAAATGCGGTGGTGACAGCATACAGTGTAGTGATCAGTAGGAGTGAACAGGCCTTTTTACCTGTCACTCAAATGAGGACTACAGGCTCAATTATTTAAAGTTCTGCTACTGTATGCTTAACTCACCTTTGGCCTACATCAGATTGGTATGTACTGCTGCGCAGTGTGTGTGTTATATATGTGCTGGGTCTTTGTGCGCTTGTGAATGGTTCAATGCATGAAAGATGCAGTGTTTGGCAGTGCATGTGTGTTATATGCACGTGTTGGGTGTATGTCTGCCCGTGAATAGTACAATACACTACAGTAGTGTGGCTCACTGGTTAGAGGCGGCAGACCCGGGAGCAGAAGTCGGCCCGGGACCAGGGTTCAATTGCCGACACGGCAGGGTCTTGGACTTGGGTCAGCCGACTCGATAATTCTCGCTTCGGTGCTTACTCTAATCAGGGGTTCCACTCGGCAACTCTGGGCATTAGCTTGCCTAATCTCCACAACGGCCCCATCAATTCCGGGGATGCCTAGCTCCACCTTGGGGACTCCCAGCAGGGACCATCCGACAGGGAAAGCCAGGACGGGTTCCCCAGAGTTATACAACGCCAGGAAACCTAC
This sequence comes from Lissotriton helveticus, assembly GCF_964261635.1. Lineage (NCBI taxonomy): Eukaryota > Metazoa > Chordata > Amphibia > Caudata > Salamandridae > Lissotriton > Lissotriton helveticus. The sequence goes on from NC_136073.1 coordinate 460,735,269, forward strand.
GGACCGGTAGCAGTGCGCTTTACAAGCTCAAATACATTTACATTTACATGGAAGAATCTGGGTTCCATTTTTGGAGACCCAGGGTTAACTGGAGGAGCATGAGGAGGTAGAGGAACCTCTCCAAGAATTTCTATTTTAATTGCTTCATTCCTATGAGCTGGGTGGTACACATTGTAGGAATGGAGAGCCAGGCTTTTTAGGATACTTCAATGGGTGGTTTTTGATTCAGAGAGAGCTCAGTGGGAAGAGGCCTGCGCACATCTCAGGAAGCGGATTGGGCTTATAGGAGAATCAAAAAGAGTTGGGCTGATGCCCTTGGGTAACATATCATACTCATATCACTCTGGTTGAGATCCAGATGTAAATGTCTCATCACTCCTGTGGCCTGTGCTGTGGGACCACCAATATAAACTTCAAAGACTAAGACTGTAAATCACATTTGCTGTCTGGAAATAGGCTATTAGAAGGGGGGATCGAAGGTCCCAAAATTGAAGACTGTCAAGCAGCCAGATGGGCTGTGCGAGAAGGGGAAGCTGTGCAAGACTTCTGCCTGTGACCAGAACTAGGGGACAAGGCCTGCTAGTCTCCCTGCTGGGTGAGGGGACATCACCCAGGGAAACCAAGACCACCTGCCCTGGAGTCTGGAGCACCAGTGCCTGCCTGCTCTTCAAGGCCTAGTGAGACCTAGTGAGGAAGAGGGGAGCGTAGGAGGGAGCAAGGTCCAGTAGCGAGCCCTACTGTGAAGACTCCCTGTTCAAGCTATACACTGATGGGTCCATAGCCCATATGCAAGACTGTTTTCGGTGACCTTCGTATGCCAGGAAAGGACTGGCAGTTTTTGAGCCAAGAATCAGGCGCTCTGCATAGGGGATCGAGGCAACATGGCCTTGTTGCGGTGACCCGGTAAGCCAGAGGGGGCCACCGATTAAGTAGTTGCGTGACCAGCATACCAGGAATTGTGAACACCTGAGCAGTGTCCCCGTATGCCAAGAGAGACCATTGTGGTGTGGACGATTGCACCTCAGGAGTCCATATTTCATCCAGAAGGTATCACAGCAAACCAGTGTGCCAGGAGGGGCTGCCGGTAACAAATCATCTAAAGCTTCAGGCCATTGCCCAGGACTGGAGTGAGGCTCTGAACCCCAACATAAAACTTCAAAGACCCGAACCCTAAATCACATTAGTTTTCTGGACAAAGACTGTAAGAAGGGTAGGTAGAGACCCCAAAACGTTGTCATCTGCCAAGCAGTCAGACGGGCTGTGCAAGAATTCTGCCTGTGACCAGCTTTGTGAGGTGATATCACCCAGGGATTCCAAGACCACCTGCAACTGGAGCCTGCAGCACCTGAGTCTGCCCAGAGCCTTGTCCTGCCTAAAGACCAGCATCAGGAGTGTCAAAGCCCCCCCCACCTGTGGGGAGGATGCAAGGTAACTTACAAGCATTGGAGCAGCATCGAGGACACTTGACCTCTGCCCCTGCAGGACCACGTGTGAGAGACTTGAGGACACCCGACTGCTACCTCTGAGGAATTCACTGGAGACAGCCTCTTCAGCTTCAGCAACTATGAAGGGAATGCGCTTGGAGTATGATTTATGGACTGGGATGCCCCGAGAGGAACTTGCCTGTCATATAGCGCATTGAGAATGGAGCACTTGTGACTTTAATAAGAGTCAGAGTGGGACTCCTGAGACTCTGACTACTAGTAGGGCTTAACCTAAATGTTGCCTTAAGTGAATGAGAATAACTACTACCACAAGCGAGAGGGGAGTGGGACTTAGAAACCCACCTGTTAAAACACTAAAGCCCGACCTCGGAAGACTGTACATATTGTTTGTGAATGCTGTATTCTACTATCCATTGGTATATAAATAATACTTTTTGCATAACAGCAAGAATTTCATTATCATTTATTGCTGCTCATGAGTGTATTTTGAGTTGTTCGGCTCTGTTCTTCCCCTGTGTCTTCCCTCCCCCTCCCAAGAAAGAGGCCAAGACTGTCGGCCTGTGCTACCACTGAGAGTTAAGTGCTGAAGGGTTACTTGGTCCATTTGCTCAGGATACATAGTAGATCGGACCCCTGGACATCGTGAGTTAAAGGCCTCAATGACCCCCCACCTCCCCGATTAAGGCCAGTAGCTTCTGCTGGCCTGTGGTCTTCTGAACTGTGTTATGACACAAAGGGCCCTATCAGGATGGCGGACGGATCGCCCCCGCCGAGCCGGCGGTAGCTAAGCCGGCCCGGCGGAGGCGATCCACCTGCCATCCTTCGAGCAAAGACCCCCCGCCATATTACTATGGCTGGGGGGTCCGCGGCGGACGGAAAGACCGTCTGCCGCTTTTCTGCCCGGTCGACAAGCCGAAAAGGGTTCAATATGGTGGCGGTGTCTGTTAGACACCGCCAGCCATATTAGTATGTGTGCTGGGACATGCCTTTCCGTGGCAGCATTGCCGCCACGGAAAGGCATGCGGAGTCTGCCTGCGGGGGACCCATTGCGGGCCCCCAGAGACTCCGGGGGGATGGGGTGTGCACATGGGGGGGTACCTATGGTACCCCCTGCAGGTCCATGCACAACATGGCAGGCACCGCGCGGTGCCTGCCATGTTGTGCATGGAAGTGCACGACACGCCTTCCTGGCATTGTGGCGGGCGGTGCTGAGTGCACCGCCTGCCACAATGTCAAGAATGCAGGATGCGCCGCCACTGTGCCGGGCGCATCCTAATGGCCCCCACGGGACCCCCGCCCTTATGGCGGGCAGTCCCATTTCACAATAGGATGGCGGGGGGACTTTAAGTGTCAATGAATGTGTGATCCACAATCTCCCATACCTATCCCCTGAGGAATTTCACTTCTCTAGGTATATGTGCAAAATTGCCGTTTTTGGAAAGTAGATGACATTGCAAGCCAGTTAGGCAATGCACCACCAATCAAACACCTTCCGTGGACCTGCCTTATGTCCAAACTGTTGTCTTTTTAGACGGAAGACAGTCTTTCGAAATGCATCACATCTGCAGGATCAGAATCAGCTCTTGCTTTTGGCATCATGGTTGTCTTGACAACAGGACAGGTCTCAGGTCCTCACAGAAAGATCGGATAAAACCAGGCTTTCACATTATTACAGATGCCCGCCATCTGTGCACAGAGCTGAGGGGCACAAAAGCCCCATGCCACAGCATGCGTGGCAGAAAAGTGTACGCAGCTGAGAGTGTCATAATTCCCCCCCTCCCAGCCCTACAAAAAAAAATAAGCAACAGATCATCATGCAATTTCATTTCTGCGTGAGCTCAAAATCCTCTTCGTTTCTGATTTCCTAGCTCCAATCAGGTCTTTCCAAGCTACACCCTCCCTGACTATCCCCACCACCCATCCCCCCCTGCCGCCATGCACACACCTTCCAAAAATAAGTGGGTTTTAGTGAGAGAGCCTAGGTCTGGTGTTGCAAGCTGATTCGATTATCACTCTCACCCTCGCCAAGGTTCAATATCATTGTATTAATACAGAATAGCAAATTTATTGGCATATGCCATGTGTGCTTGCATTAAACTGATATAAATGCACACATTTTCAGGCATCCACTTAATACAGACCACGTTGATTGTATAGTGCACTTCTGGAACAAATATTCCAATAAACAATCTGTACGTTGGATACTATTGTTATTTTAACTAGAGAACAGTATGAGGAAGTTCTGCCCAATATCTTTTACTAGACCGAGATCATTTAGAACATTCTACCCTTAGTGAGTGGAATGTTCTAATAACCTTAAATCCCTTCTTCCTCTGGCTATAACTGTTGTTAAAGGCCCTCAGCCTCGTTAGAGGCCCTCACCTTCAGCTCGGACCTATAACTCGGGTTCAGGGCCTTTAACAACTGGCATAGCTCTCTGCAGCTTGGCTATGAGGCTACATGAACATGGCTGCTGCTTCATAATATTCATCAGGTGTTTATATTTTTTCCTTGAGTCTACAGTCAGCAAACTGTGAACTGCTTGTTTTCTATTGACTGGTGGTTCTCGAAGAACTCTGTAGGAAGCCTTTAGATACATTGTAGTCCATTCACTTATGAATCTTTCCACTGTTTTGGTATCCATATTTGTTCTGATGACGTTAGAAAAGAAGGGGCATAATTATTATTGATTTAGGGGCTAGTGCTAGGAATGTGGGATTATATGGTGTTTTATAAGGTTGAGTTTTGATTTGTTATCATAATACTACATTAGCTCACATGATGCTGTCTGTACGTTTTCTATTGCTTTCTTTGGTGAAAATTACTATAAAAGACCCTCAATTTGGGGATTGAGCCAAATCTTTTCGGGTCTCCGCTAGGGATGCAGCCCGATTCTCTAGTCATTTGCTGCACTTTTTGGAATTAGTGTATTTATCAGATTTTACCAAATGCTGCATCTGATTTAAATACTAGCAGTCACATGCATCAAGCTAAATAGCGCTCACTAAAGGTGTGAATCGCAAATAAAGCCATTTTGCAAGCACAATTTAGCTAATCCCAATGCATGAACACAAATCTGAGATAAACCTAAAATCGCAAAAATAAGGAATCGCAAATTTTGCGGATACATAACTTGCGGTTCCTTATTTGTGAAATCCCTAATTGCGAATCCCAAATAGCGATTCGCTATTAGGGAATTGCAAACAAATGCATGAAAAATCGCTGATTGCGAGATTCATGAAATTCGCAATTTAGCAAGTGTAATTTAAGGAGGATCACAATCAGGTGGTAACCATGAGTGAAAATACCATACAGGTGCAAATCAACCAAAACCTACTTAAACACACCCAGGAGGCCCCTGCCCTTTCACAATGGCAGCGCTCTGCCTGATGGTGAAGAGGATGAGGCTCCAGGCTGCAGCACAGCGAAAAAGGTGAATACAGGAACTCATCTTCAGAGTGCGCATCACATTGTTAGGTCAAATAGATGAAGAAATATATGACAAGTACAGGCTGAATGGTGACATGATCCTTGACCTGATAGCAGAATTGGAACCCCTAATGCAGCGCAAGACTCGTAAGACCCATGCCATCCCCACTCATGTGCAGGTCCTATGTTGCCTACACCTACTTGCGTCCGGCAGTTTCCAGGTGGTAGTAGCTGTTGCTGGAGGGGTGTCACAAAGTTCCCTTTCACGTATCTTTAATTCTTTCCTGAACGCCATGATGACAACGATCCATAACCACATCAGCTTCCCCACAACCCCACAGGAAGTGAATAATACCAAATAGGACTTCTACCAGGTAGCCCGGTTCCCACACGTAATAGAATGCATAGATGGAATGCATGTTGCCATTTGTCCCCCAGTGGTGAATGAATACATTTTTAGGAACCGTAAATCCTATCACTCAATCAACATACAAGTACTTTGCAAAGCCAACCATATCATCACAGACATTGTGGCTCAATACCCTGAGAGCACCCATGACTGCTATATATTCAGACACAGTGGCATACACACCCGTCTGCTCAGGGGTGATTTTGGCAAAGGACATCTGCTTGGTAAACTCATATAATGATTCCTCACACACAATGGTCAAATGGCAATGCATAACTATTACTAACCCTTTGCTCACTACCCTGTAGATGACAGTGCATATGCTGTGCAAAACTACATATTGACGCCTTACCTCAACCCAGCCACCCCATAGGTACAATGCAGCGCACATCGTCACACGAAATGTCATCAAATGCACCTTTGGGCTGATGAAAAGTCACTTCCGCTGCATCCACAAGACTGGCTGTGCGTTGCAGTACCGGCCCGACACCTGCTTCAGAATTGTGGCTGCATGTGCCATGTTGCACAATATTGCCACCAGGAGGGGCATACCCATTGAACTCACTGACAGTGAACCAGAGGAGGACAACCAGCAGGGGGGCACAACTAAGACCAGCACATGGGGCAAGCTCAGCAGAAGGGAAAAGGAGATGTGCAGAAATCACACACCTTTTTTTTCTCAGGTGAGTAATGATGAGACAAAACACAGCATTTCCAAACTGTACTATATTTGTCATAATGAAATCATAAAGAAGTGTTAAAGCATATGTATCACGTGCCAAGTAGCACAGGGATTGCATTTTAGAAAACATATACAATGACATAATCATAGGACTTGAAATTCAGTCACTAGTAATGTCAGTGGCAATGGTTACTTCACCCTGGTTGTTTGGCTCAGGACATGCATGTCTATATTTTCCTTCCATGCACCCCCAGAAGCCTTTCGCCTGCTTCATCTACATCCCTCATGGAGCCTGAGGAGGGTGTTGTGCTTCGCGTGGCGTGCATCCCGCAAGTGGTGATTGGCACTGACAGGCTACTGAGGCTTGAGGTCTCCTCACTCCCCTCTTCCCCATCACATTGCTAGCCCCAACTGTGGCAGACTGCATTAGTTCCACGGCATTGGTTACCTGGCCCAGTGCCTTGGCCACATCCCCACAACAATGTGTCATCTCGATCTGCATGGAGACGGACCTACGGGACAGCAGTGCAGTGTTGGCGCTCAGGCAATTGTTGGATTGGATATAGCCTTGTAAGCGCTGCATCATCTAGTGATGCTGTCTCCTCTGTGTCACCTGGCCCTCCTGCATCATCCTGGTCAGCTCGTGCATGGCCGCTTTTGACTGTCTGTTGCCCTCCACCACAGCTGTAGTGTGTTCCCTCAGGCTATCACTCATGACAGCGATGTTTCTTGTCATCATGCTAATTTGGTCCTCCACTAATCTCATGTTTTTGGCCTGCAGGCGCTGCACCAGGAGCATCTGTGCCTCAAGCCCCCCCCCCAGACATTTGTAGCTTGGTCCTACGGCGGTGTGATGTGTGACCTTGCTCTGCGCCTCCGGCTTTGGACTGTGGTGTGCCGGACAGGTGCTTGAGGTGGTGCTGTGGGCGTACCTTGAGGCTGGCTTGTCTCTGGTGTTGTTACGGGCTCCTCCTCAGTTTCCATGGGCTGCAGTGGTGGAACTGTGGCCCTGCATGTAGTGGGGGCACGGACTGTTGTTTGTGGGACCACAGGTGTTTCAATGTCAGCCACAGTCGAAGTATCCTGGGTGACCCCGCAGTCACTGTCCTCAGCCTCCTCTTCTGCTTCATCTGTGATGTTACACAATGCAATGTTTAATTTTTTGGGAAGGGTTATGTCGTGTCACATTATGCATACTTTGGCTCTCAATAAATTAATGTCTGTCACACATTGTTCTCGTGTTCTAACTTCTTATTGTCTGTTTGCCTACGAACCTGCCTAACCTGCCTGTGTCTCCCATAATGCATTTGAGTGTGTGTGGAAACTGGAGTTGCTTTCTGTACACTTGTGCTAAACTGAGGTGATATGCACATTTTGATATGTCTCTTGTATTGGTCACATGCATGCATCTTACCTTGAGATGTGCTGCCCGCTCCGGATGTGTCCAGCTGGGTCACTCCCCCTCACAGCTTCAGGCTGGAGTGTGGACTCCACCAGGTCCTCCATGGGTGTGTTCCCCGGCTGTTTTGCTGGTCCCCCTCTGGTCTTCTTGGCCTCCTTCAGCCTCTCAGCAATCCTCTCTTTGGCACGGCTGCGCAGGTCGTACCAACGCTTTTTAGGTCGTCACTTGAACGTTAGGTGAACCCCCCACTGCATTAACTTTATTCTGGATCCTGAGCCAGATTTTGCGCTTCTGTGCCTCTGAGACCTTCAGTGAGTGTTTGCCAAATAGCCTGTCATGGCTGATGAATACCTCCTCAAAGTGGTGTTCATTTTCCCTCTCACTAAACTTCAGCTTGCGTTTCCTTCCTGCCTGGTGTACTCTCCCCTGATGCTGAAGTATCCATTTTTAGCAAGGGACAGGTCTGCAAGCACAGTTGTTGGATGTCTTGTTCTGCTCCTGCACCCAGCCTCCTCCTCTCACTCTCACTGAGCACTGAATGAAGCATAGGTTGGATGACTTTCTGGTTGTGATATCATCACCATGCATCAGAAGCGAGCTGGGTGTAAGGTTTTTCGGAAATAGCGCGTCTCTGCAGCTGTACGCAATTTGCAATTGCGAATTTTACGGATTCGGTAATTACTTGCTAATATGGTCATGCATTGGAAATAGCAATTCCTAAATAGAGATTCCTTAATTTTCGCTATTTAGGAATTGCTATTTCTTAGTTTGATGTATGTGTACCTAGGAGACTTCATGGCAATTGATTTCTATGTCTTACGACTGATTATTTGAACCTGACCACATTTTTGCCTTTCTGTATTTGCACTTTATATTTCAATAAACCTTCCTGGTTTTACCATTAATTTATTGATCTCAAACTCCCTTTCTGAGTCAGTTCAGTTCAAAAGCTTTATTCGAAATGTTAAAAACAATTCATAAAAGCATACATACAATCAGGAAAACAGAAAAAATCCATGTATATGCTAAAATTGAAACGACATGTGGGAATTATAAGTTCAGTAATAAATAGAGCATAACCTCGAGCGGAACCGTTGTATCATCATTATCCAGGGATCGCAATTTATTATATGATTCTCTCGATTTTCTTATGCCCCACTTTAATAAAAGGGGCCGTAATATTTGTCGCCTTGGAAGTGCGTATAAAGTGCAATATAAAGTGCAGTGAATAATGGATTGGACTAGATAAGACCCAACTAAAAATAGTTTGGCATGTAAGCAGTTAAAGAAATAAAAACCCCAATACACAGAATCCCCCCTTTTCACCCGCTGTTATTGTGATTCGGTGCTCGAGGGCCAGGATAAAAGTCATGGAGGTCCCAGATACGAATGGAGCCATCACCAAGTTTTGGCTGGATAGAACGCAAATAGGGGGCAGTATTCCTGTCCTTAAACCTAACCAGAATCAGGTCCCCCGGAACATTTTTGGGCAGATGACCAAGCCACCCCACCCTTCTGACGCTCTGTATCCCACCGTCTAGCAGTGAAGGTAGTGGTCTATTGTTTTGGAGCCAGTATATGGCTTTGTTCAAAAGGTCCCGATGCAGTTCACGTTTTCCTGGTCGGAGAGCAGGGACCCCAGAGAGAATGGTGACATATGGGGCAGCTACGGGGGGTAAATCGATGCAGTGTCTTCTATCTAGTGCGATCACAGGTGCTCTTTGAGGGACATGCTCGTGAATACGGGTGATATTGTGATCACTTTGAGTCGGTGGTGTAACAGGGGAATCACATGTTTGTAAAATCCTGGGAGCATTGTCTGTAGGCCTTTTGTGGGTATTAGTGGGGGGAGAGCGTATGGGAGTAACAGTGATTCTAGTCGGTGGGTATGACTGAGATACCGTTTGTTCGATCCTGCACAGTCTATCTCCCAAATCATGTATTTTAGCAACCAGTGGAGAAAGAGCAGTAACAAGCAGTCGCTCGATTTGGGCCAGAAGAGACGATTGTAGGGGGGATCGAGACTCAGTCTTGTCCACAGGTGATGAGGCTGTACTGGGTCCGGGTACTGTGAGGCTGCAATTGGTAAGTGGGGGGAGGGTGGTAGCGGGGGAAGCCTGGGGGGAGCAGGTAGTTTGAGCAGTGTCTCGAGACACTATGGGGGGGGATAGAGCATCCGGGATGTAATGTGTGCCACAGAGGGCATTCAGTTCTTCCCAGATGGACATTGAAGTTGAGTGACTGTGTACAGTTATCCTGATGATAGCTATCGGCAGTTCAAGGCAATAGGGATGGAAGTAGAGGAGCTTGACTGTACCTTATCCAAAGCAGGAGCCAGAGGGGATGGCCCGTCCCGTCCTCCTCGTGCCTCTGAGGGCCACAGAGGGCCCGCCCTTTGCCCGGGCTTAGCCCGGCGCAGACCCGCGCGCGTCCCGCGACGTGGAGGGAGTGTCCAGTACAAGTAGCGCCTCCGGGCGCGCTGTGGCCGGAAACCGGAAGTCGGAAGTGGGCGAAAAGCACCCTGGGAGCTGTAGTCTCCAGCCGCAAGGTGGAAAGCGGCGGCGGCGAGACTACAGCGTCAGGAGCCCAGGAGCCCAGGAGCAAGAGAACCAGCGTCTGCCCACTGGTAGGTGTCCCTCCAAATGCTGATACAGCCCCCGCTCCACCGAGGGAGCGTCCAGTACAAGTAGCGCCTCCGGGCGCGCTGTGGCCGGAAACCGGAAGTCGGAAGTGGGCGAAAAGCACCCTGGGAGCTGTAGTCTCCAGCCGCAAGGTGGAAAGCGGCGGCGGCGAGACTACAGCGTCAGGAGCCCAGGAGCCCAGGAGCAAGAGAACCAGCGTCTGCCCACTGGTAGGTGTCCCTCCAAATGCTGATACAGCCCCCGCTCCACCGAGGGAGCGTCCAGTACAAGTAGCGCCTCCGGGCGCGCTGTGGCCGGAAACCGGAAGTCGGAAGTGGGCGAAAAGCACCCTGGGAGCTGTAGTCTCCAGCCGCAAGGTGGAAAGCGGCGGCGGCGAGACTACAGCGTCAGGAGCCCAGGAGCCCAGGAGCAAGAGAACCAGCGTCTGCCCACTGGTAGGTGTCCCTCCAAATGCTGATACAGCCCCCGCTCCACCGAGGGAGCGTCCAGTACAAGTAGCGCCTCCGGGCGCGCTGTGGCCGGAAACCGGAAGTCGGAAGTGGGCGAAAAGCACCCTGGGAGCTGTAGTCTCCAGCCGCAAGGTGGAAAGCGGCGGCGGCGAGACTACAGCGTCAGGAGCCCAGGAGCCCAGGAGCAAGAGAACCAGCGTCTGCCCACTGGTAGGTGTCCCTCCAAATGCTGATACAGCCCCCTTTCTGAGTCAATTTTTAATTAACTGTATTTTGAAATTTTGTTTTGAATCCTATCATAGACACATTGCCTTATCTATTCTTGAGGACAACACTTTCCCGACTCCATGACGGGCACTATGACTATCATCCACAGAGATAGCCCCCACAGTTTCGAACATCTGATGAAATTCTCCACACAAAGTGGGCACACACTCAACTCCTTCTTCTCCCTCTCATTGAAAACCTCAAGGATCACCAAGCTAAGAGTAGAACCCAGTTATGGTCTCTTAACAGCCTGCCTGATCATCCTTACTTAGGCTTTCCTCATTAAACAACCCTCAGCTGCACCCCTTAGACAACTAAAGGGAATCTGGGGAAAGCTGGGTAACTGGGTTCGAGTCTTGGCAGGGACGCTCAACATTCTGTGATTCTGGGCAAATCACTTAATCTCCCTCTGCCTAACAAAATGAATGTGTCCGTCTGTATCGCAATTGGTGCTAATGTAATGGACTCCGATGCCTTTGTGTCGAGTTCGTGCTATATAAACTCTGAAGAAAAGCAAAACAAGCATTTGCAATGCAATAGGTCTCGCATTATAAAAGTTTGAGCTATTGGTCTTGTAAATGACAATTTTCTTATTTATGTGTTGGTTTTGAAAATAGCTAAATTAATAGCTTTGTCATTTACAATGCCAATAGTTATAACTTTCGCAAATGTGACACCTATAGCATTTGTAATGCAACATGTTTTGTATTTACGTGACTTAGATGTATTGATATTCCAAATAACAATGGCTTTTAATTTTTTTAAATAATTAATACTTAAATAAAAGTGATTGTAATTTATAATGGCAATAGCTTAAACTTTTGTAAATACCTTTTGTGAAGATTATGTTCAGTGTATTTTATTGTGATGAAAATCCAAGAACAGAAGTGAAATATTAACATCTTTTTGTGACATTTGTAATAAAGCTTGAAACATTGAGAGAACATATTTGAACCAGTTGTTGTTAAATGGTTGCACAGATTGATGCTGTGATGGCGCGGAGTGGTGCTGTGGTGGTGCTGTGGTGGTGCTGTGGTGGTGCTGAGTGGTGCTGTGGTGGTGCTGAGTGGTGCTGTGGTGGTGCTGAGTGGTGCTGTGGTGGTGCTGTGGTGGTGCTGAGTGGTGCTGTGGTGGTGCTGTGGTGGTGCTGAGTGATGCTGTGGTGGTGCTGAGTGGTGCTGCTGAGTGATGCTGTGGTGGTGCTGAGTGGCGCTGTTGTGGTGCTGAGTGGTGCTGTGGTGGTGCTGTGGTGGTGCTGAGTGATGCTGTGGTGGTGCTGAGTGGTGGTGCTGAGCGATGCTGTGGTGGTGCTGAGTGGCGCTGTTGTGGTGCGGTGGTGGTGCTGAGTGGTGCGGTGGTGGTGCTGAGTGATGCTGTGGTGGTGCTGAGTGGTGTTGTTGTGGTGCTGAGTGGTGCTGTGGTGGTGCTGAGTGGTGCTGTGGTGGTGCTGATTGGTGCTGTGGTGGTGCTGAGTGGTGCTGTGGTGGTGCTGAGTGGTGTTGATTGGTGCTGTGGTGGTGCTGTGATGGTGCTGCGTGGTGCTGTGGTGGTGCTGTGGTGGTGCTGTGGCCGTGCTGCGTGGTGCTGTGGTGGTGCTGAGTGGTGCTGTTGTGGTGCTGAGTGATGCTGTGGTGGTGCTGAGTGGTGCTGTTGTGGTGCTGTGGTGGTGCTGTGGTGGTGCTGAGTGGTGCTGAGTGGTGCTGTGGTGGTGCTGAGTGATGCTGTGGTGGTGCTGAGTGATGCTGCGGTGGTGCTGAGTGATGCTGTGTTGGTGCTGAGTGATGCTGTTGTGGCGTTGAGTGATCATTTGGTGGTGCTGAGTGATAATGTGGTGGTGCTGAGTGATAATGTGTCTAGCCTCCAGCATTGGGACTTTTTGTCTTAGCTTTATGGAACTCATTACTACAATTAGAGACAAAGTACAGGTAATAATGCACTTCCACAACAAGTGAAAGTAGAAAATGCCTGTGCAAAATATTACTTTGCAAGAGTTAGTGGTACATATCTTTGTGATTTTGCCTCATTCATTTACCAACGTTTAAATTCCAATCAGTCAGCTACAACTTATCTGCCTAAGGTAAAAGGTAAAGTGCTGTTCACGTTTTATATCAGCGGAGAGCATAATTTAGGCAGGTCTAACAAACTCTAAACACAAACATTAAGCAGAAGCTAGTTTAAACTACCAACTTGACATGGGAACTAAACATGTGAATTGACATTAAAGGTAAAAATAAACAACTTATTAAAGCAATGATCAGAGTGTTCTCTGGGTACCAATGCCACCAGTATTAAGGAACTGTAGCAGCTAATAAAACAAAAAAAGAAAACTACCACTTGCTATCCACAAAGAGTGTTAATGTTACAACATCTTTGCGATGTCGACATTTTAAAAAAAAGCAGATGAAACCTGCATAACTATATAAGGTGTTACAAATTTAAGATGTCAAAGCAAGGTAGACAAATGTATCCAATGTTGAAGAAAATAAAAATGTATAAATATTCTTGATATAGCAGTGGCGGGTCTAAGGAAAGAGAACAACAAAGGTACACAAACTAGAATTATAGTGGCATGGCAGGGTGAGTCTACCCCAGGATTATCATGGTCCTAAATCAGGATTCGTTTAAAGGATCACTACAGAATATGAAAGCACAGTTATATGTTTTGCCAATGCCATGAGCAGTTGCAGATCGGGAAGGATTTGGCACTCATTTTGGGGAGGCCATGACATTTGTTTGTAAAACTCTAGCCCAGAGCAAAAGAAATAAAGGCAGAAACAAAAGAAGGAGGAAGAGAAAGATAGGAAAACATGGACAAGGGGAAACAACATGGATGAAAAAGAACTTACTAGAGTGAGATGAGAGACAGAAGAAGTGTAGAGTTGTGAAAGAAAGAGGCAAGAGGGGAAATCAATACCACGCAGTAATCGTCACACCTGGCATTTGGCAGTGATGGAGGCGGGCTCCCAAGAAATACTTTGGGCTTCTGTACTTTTTTTTTCTTTTTTACAAATTAAGCACTGGAACATAGAAGCATCAGCTCAAGTATTACACTCAAATGTTGGCATATTAACTGTCTCCATCTGCCCACCTCACACTTTTTATTCAGAGCAGGATGAGTAAGCACTCGCTGGAGACTTATGGGGACATATGCAACATACGGGCTAGAAGGTGTTCCTTCCGTGTTTGGTAAATTGTGTTCCGTTAAATTAGATTACCTGTTAATTAAAGCACTCTGAAGCAGCAGACAAGCAATATGAAGCGCTATACACATGACAAGTTATTCTTAACGCATCACTAATGTAGAACCCTCCCCTTTCGCCCATACTTAAAGTTACTCCCATCTTGCAGCTCGCCATAAATTTGCACGACTGTGAAACCTACACCTCCCTACAGCGATCCGAGATTTTACAATAGCAATTTAGTAGCTCAAGAACTAACCTGGATTGTTTACTCAAAGGAACAGGCGAATTTACCATTGGCCCAGGTAGGTAAAAACCCACTGAGCCGACACTCGGGCCCACACCTCGTGCCCCTCCATGGCATCTCCCGCGCAGCTGCAGGTCACAGGTCACTGCTCATTGCGCAGAGATCTTTACAGGCTCAAAAGTCAAAACCAAGAGCAACGTGAGGATCTTTTGCAGAGCTCTACTCTTGACCATGATGTCTGCAACGCCCATGAGCAATCGGAGAGAGAAAAAGAAGTTCTGTACTGTTAATTACAAATTCAGGAAATTGCTGAAAACATCTTTGTTTTAATTGTATTCACTTTTGCTTGTGTCTGATGGCAGCGCCGAGATGCCCTATGGGGTAAATCGTGCGCTATAGAAAACCAGGAAACACCTAGGCCGTGCCCGTGCACGCGCCCTGGGCGTACTGACGTCAGCGCCGTAGTAGATCAGAAGACGAAACAAGCGTGAGGGAAGCCCCGCGTATGGTGATGCACCGAAGAAAACACCAGAGGAGTGCGGAGCCTGGAGAGCACAGCGAGGCGACGTGACAAAAGAGCACGGTGAGTGGAGGGGGATATGTGTGTGTGTCTGTGTGCGTTTGTATGTGTGCGCGAGAGCCCGTGAGTGGAGGGGGAGGGGGGGTGTACGCGCATGTCTGTGTGTGTTCGAGTGTGTCTGTGCGTGTGTCTGTCTGTGTGCGCGGGGGTCTGTTTAAGGGGGGTGCGTGTGTGTATGCAGTGTGTGTGTGCCTGTGTATGCGTGTGGCTGTGTATGTGCGCATGCGTGAGTGTGGCTGTGTGAGTGTCTTTGCGCATGGGAATGCTCTGGGTGTTCGATCGGCCTTGGGAGGGGGGCATGGGGATGATGGGGGCTCAGATACACGCATAACAGTACACAGACTCTCAGTGAGCATCGATAGTGCAAAAGGAAGTCTTAGCGTAAATGCCTGCAAGCTGAGGGAAGGCTGTGCACGTAAGCCCAGGAGGCCATAGTGCCCCCGTTTCCATGTAACTTAACGTCTACTTTTGTAATCTGTTTTCGTGTCGGGAGTACGCAGCTGAAATCCCGTTATGCCTAAATAAATAAGTACATAAGAAAAGCAAGAGAAAACAAAGCTGGTATCCTGTTGTTTGGTTGCAGGCTGGGGGAAGGCTGTGTAACAAAAGCGCGTGCACGCAGCCAAATCCAGCCAAAGACGCTCATAACACCCTCTTGTCCCTAATTCCCCCGAGACGGGCGGCTATAGGTATCCTAGCTTGACGCATCCTTCGGATGCTAACTCCAGCGAGACCTAAGAACCAGTGAGACAAAAGAGATGCAGATGCGCTCCTGGGAACGTTCCACAGCAACTTTTCCAACTCGCACAACATAGTTGTCAGCTTCAAAATGAAAAGAAGAAAGCAAGGAGATAAGCAACAAACTAATGGTACAACTTAGAAAAAAAGATATGCCAAACTATGGTGCACCAGATGACCAAGGATGAAGAATAGATTGGAGAGGTTACTAAAGTCGAGAAGGCTTGAAAAAAAGAGTATTAGGGTCCATTGAATCAGCAAAGATCCCCAATTATTCTGAAAATGTTCAAGGTTTTCCATACATTTTATAACCCGGAAGCCCTAAAATAACCGGAAGAATGACTTTTTATATAAAATATGAATATACATAATTAACATTGTTGGGATAGACTACTAAAATAAAAATCTCTGATACAGATAGCAATCAGTAGTGGCTGCTACCGGATTCAGGTGGTGAGGCGGGGAGGACTGGGGGAGACAAGGGGGAGGTGGGAACGAGGGACGATGACCGTGACAAAATTGAATAAAAACACTTACCGCAAACGGCCGGCCGCCACCTCTCCTTCGTTTTTCGTCCTCCTCATCTTCCTGCAGTCCAGGCCGGTAGCAGGAAGCACCCACCCAGGCGCTGTGCATCGGTGCTCAGACAGGGTCTTGCAGGCTTTGTATGTTCCTCACCAGGCTGCATAATGCAGTCTGATGGAGAAGATGCAAAGTGCGCATGACTGTTTGACTGGCCCAAGAGGTCATGCACACTTAAGGAGTGCAAAGCACTCCTCTCCCACGCTGTGCCCAGCCCCGTCCCGAGAGCCACTGCTTGCAAAGGAAAACGAAAGCGATAATAATAATAGTTATTATCATTTTAGTTTTCCTTTTTTTCAGTGAGCCGACACTCTTCCGCAATAGTGGAGGAGCCGCCATTGATAGCAGTACTGGCAATGAGGAACCACAGGTCACAAAAGTCTCACTTAAGGGATTTTGCCACGTCTTTCCATTCTGTATGGGGCTCCATTGTATAAAATGGTTGACCTTCCCCCTTTTATTTATTTTGCAGAATACTCCATTTTAAGTACCGCTAAGCTAGTTCCGCAGATTGGAGGAGGTGGAGCAGGTACTACCATGGGACGTCGTATGGCATAGCTTTCTCACCATACTTTGAATATGGGGACTTATGATGATGGCAATGGGCTCCCAGACACATGCAAATGTTATTAGGCATTGCAGTTAGTGGGATTCAATAAGTATTTGCCCAACTGCAGGAAGCGCCCTTGATGATGGACAGACATGCCATAGGTTTGAGAGGTTACCCCAAGGTTATACATGGATAAATAATCCTAACTCACTTAGCGACACCAGGGTTATATATAGTCTTAGCTCACTTAGGGAAGCACACCATGGTTGTGATTCAAGCCTGGAAAGCAGCCACCTGTAGCACAGGAAGGAGAGACATAGACGTGTGACTCCACTTTGGGACATTTTACTTCTGCATGACCTACAAAATTCCAGAAACTGGATGTGATAATGATAGCTTGATGGGAGAGAGGAGGAGAGTTTACAAATGTGCAGTACTGGCTAAAACAGTTTCTATATCTGACTCCCTACAGTATCTGCAGGTGAGATATGCACTCTTGAAATATAATGGTCTCCTCCTTGTGGCACAAGAGGACTTCCTCCAGGAGTGCACAGTAGTAGCTGGTCTCGCAGCAAGGTGGCGGGTGTGAAGGAGGGTTATGGGGCATGGGGGGACAGATGGACGACAAAAGAATCAAAAAAAGAAAATAACTTACCTGCTCCTCACCGATCTCTGCTCTGCCACTCTTCTCCTTCCTGCTGTGTACGTGCTGAGGCAGCCAGACTCCCCAGGGCCAATCCCAGCGCTTCTCTCATGCTGATGAGCGAAGCGCTGGGAATGGCCTGAGCGGGCTTGTTTTCTGCTCCAAAAGTGACTGGGAGCCTATGCCTGCTTTTTCCTCCACTCAGGAAGGCAGCCCGGGTTGGGGAGATGTCAATGTGCATGATGGTTTGTGCATCCTAAGAAGGCCAACCAAACCGTCATGCGCAGTGACAGCAGTGCTGCCCACCTCTTCCCTTCAGTGCCTGTCATGGCATGGCTCCGCCCTCAAAGACTCGGCTCCAGCAGGAGGAAAAATAAAACGATAATAATACTGTTTTATTATCATTTTATTTTTCCTTTACCTCAGCTAGCCATTGTGGAGGAGCCGCCACCGGGAGTAGAAAGTGCTCTCTGGACTTTTGTGATGTCATGCTTCCTCCATGATATACTACGTTTTGGTGAACAATCTACCTAACACGTTGCAGACCCTGAAACTGACATAGGAAAAATATGGGCTGTATAGACGCGACAGACTAGAGGAGGCCCGCAGGTATCCTGGAGAGGTAGCTATCTCAGCTGGGTTCAGACTGGTGCAACAAAAAAAAGGATTCTTGTTGTGGTGTTATGTGGATTTGTAGAGCACATAACTTACCCAGGATTGTATCCTGAAACTGTGGAGTGGGGGCTGCCCTGGCAGTGTTTGGGCCATGTCTAGGTGAAAAGCCAGCTCTTTAGATACCGAGAAGGTGGCTCTATTGTGTAGGGCAGGGCGTTCCAGGCTTTTGAGAGCGATATAGGAGAAGGCACGCCCGCCGGCTCTGGTTCTGTATTTTCTTTTTTTAAACTGGAATGCAGCTTTGGCAGTTCCTCGTGCTGCAATCTAGTGTTGGCTCCTCACACTGACCTAATGTGTGAATGAAACCTGGTCTGTAAACTGATAGTGTAGTTTACACTCCAGGACCAGTCAAACCTTGTCTTCTCCTCAGAGGTGTACCCCAGTGCACAGATTCTGATTTTATTTTTAAGGGAAAGCTTTTCCTACTTCTCTTATGACTCTTGCCCTCTGCTTCCTGTAACATTATCCTTCTCACTGCCAGCATTTTCAGCCCTATGGTCTCTCCTGCTTGGCCCATATCTACCTACAACATTATGCTCCTTCCCACCCCTCTCCTGCTGACGCTTTTGCCGTTTCATTTTATTTCACTCTCTTCTGTGCATGTTTTCTCGACCTCTGACTGTATCTTTTTCATTCTTACCCTTTTCCTTCCTCTTCTGTATTTCTCCCTCTCGATGTGGCTCCCAAATATCTAGTCCAGGATATCATGGTACACTAATATCAAGGACAAAATATCGAGGGACACAATATGGAAAGCAGGGTATGCATAGATTTTCTCTACACCAAATTCCACTAATATATTCCTTGGTAAGATTTATATCTTCAAGGAGGACTTAGGAAAGGTACATCTCTACTCTCCTCTGTGCACTTACCGTTCCATACTTTGTCCACTATATTAGCGTACCACAATAGTCTTGTACTTGTTTAAAAGTACAATCCTCCTTTGTTTTTCCTATGCTTCATCTCTAATAGTCTATATCTTTCTCCCGCTATCTTAAATTCTTCTCCTGGTGGAGCTACATGTTCTGATCCTGTCTTTGCCCAATGATCCATGTTCC
Organism: Lissotriton helveticus; assembly: GCF_964261635.1. Classification (NCBI taxonomy): domain Eukaryota; kingdom Metazoa; phylum Chordata; class Amphibia; order Caudata; family Salamandridae; genus Lissotriton; species Lissotriton helveticus. The sequence goes on from NC_136073.1 coordinate 460,754,246, forward strand.
TATGATGGAGAGTCTCTTTAGAGGGGTTAGCGTGGCTCTTGATTCATAGCTTTCAAGTGACCATGACATCCCCTCATTCATAGATCCCAAGTGGCCTTCAGACTAGGGACAATTGAGCTAAAATCATCCCTTCTTATTTAGATGAGTACTGGTAAAGCCAATAGGTCTCACCTTTGATACCTATTGACTTTGCCATTGTTTTTCAGCCATGCTGTACAGCATCCCTGATGCTATGCAGCATGGGCGAAAGAATACAAACTATAAAAAAATGTGTACAACACTATTTTGTAGGCACACACATTAGTGTGCCTACAAATGATGCAAGCATTTTTTTTTATTTGCCAAGTTAGCTCGGGAAATAAAAAATGAAGAAATATGGCATAAGCATTTTTTGTGGATAGGGGAACAACTGGGAGGGTGTTGGTGGGAGAAGCAGCACAGAGAGTGCTGGTGAAGGGAAGCAGCGTGGAGGGGTAGAAGCAGCCTGGAAGGCAGGGATGGGGAGAAGAAGCAATTGGTGAGTAAGAAGGGAAGGTGTAGAGGGAAGCAGTACAGAGGGAAGGGCTGGGAGGAGAAGTAACAGGCGACAGCGGAACGTGGAGCTGGGAGGGGAGAAGAACATGAGTGAGAAAGCTAATGGGAGAAGTAAAAGAGGCACACGCAACATGGAGGCGGGCGGGGAAAGCACATGGGCGACAGAGAGCAAAACAGAGTGTGGGGAGAGAAGCACACAAAGGGGACAGCTGGAAAACACGGGCACTCCCATGGAGTGCTTAACCCAAAAGGCAAAAGTAGTGAAAGCATAGAAGCCTACAACCAAAAGAGATGGTAAAGAGGCTAGTGGGGTCATTAGGATGGGGGGGCGGACTTTGTACGTCCGCCATCCTCTCGGGGAATGGGATCGCCCACCATTGGTGCAGGAGTCCCGTTGGTGGTTTTAGGATGCGCCCGCCACAGTGGTGGGCGCATCCTGCGTACTTGACATTGCGGCGGGCGGTGCACTCAGCACCGCCTGCCACAATGCCAAGAAGGCATGTTGTGCACTTTCATGCACAACGTGGCAGGCACAGCGCGGTGCCTGCCATGTTGTGCATGGGAGTGTGCAGCCCCCACCCCCTAGAATCCCTGGGGGCCCGCTACGGGCCCCCAATGGCAAAAACCGCCTGCCTTTCCGTGGCGGCAACGGCATGTCCCCGCCATAATGTTAATATGGATGGAGGTGTCTCCCAGACACCGCCACCATGTCAGCAACGTTTCCGCCCAGTCGACTCCTCGACCGGGCGTAAAACCAGCAGACGGTCTTTCCGTCCGCCGTGCTCCCCCTGCCAGGGTAATGTGGCGCGGGGAGAATTCAGAGCAGGCAGAATTTTTTTGCGGGCGGATCGCCACCGCAATACGTGCTATGGCGATTAGCCCACAATCATAATGGACCCCTAAACTTCCAGGGAGGGGCGTACACAAGATTAACTATTAAGGACATGATATGAAGCAAGCAAATGAGAGTGACAGGAAAGCCAACAAATGGTAAGCAATGGGCGTGCGTCAATGCCATTTATGTTCTTTGCAAGCCCACAATATGTCTTGCAACAGAAAGCACATGTGCTGTCTAGTAGACACAAGCCAAAAATTGCAACTTTCTTGCTAAATGCACATCCAGCCTAGCTAATAGATTTTATTGGAAAGTTAAGGCTGAATCATAATTTCCCTTTAAGAGACTCTCACAATTTTGAGAGGTTAAGAGCTGTCATGTAGTTCCTATAAACCTATATAGGACCTGCTCGTTTAAACAACATACACTGTAGGATTGGTGTCCGGACTGATTCTAGACACCGCAACTGGGTATGTTAGCCTGTGTATCAGCTAGCTCATAGTGCCACTAGAACCCCCTTTTACCAAGGAGAGAATAGTTCTTTGCAACTATCGAACATGTAAACCCTGATCTCTCTGGATCGTGGAAACAGTGCGACACTTTTCACTCAGTCACTCGCGTTCACTTTGTCTCAGAGAGATGCGCAGAATAAATGGTGGGGGTGTTTTCAAAAAAGCATTTATTGAACCAGCGTCATTGTAGTGTAAAATAGGTGTTCTGAAACACTCATTAGACAGAAACAGATGTAAATGATGAGAAGCACTAACAGAGTAAAAGGATGGTAGATTTCTTCCATTGTGCTAAAACAATGACTACAGGCAAGTATATAAAATACATGACGGTAAAATGCGTCGTCCTACGATGCAACCCTAACTAGATTTACCTAAGTGTACCTAGTATGTATGCAGGTGTAAAAGCCAAGAATCCCTCTAGGGAAGCCGGCGACCGCAATGGCTGCCTAGTCCCTCGGCTCCGATCACCATCTCCTCCCGAGACCACATCCTGCATGAACTATCGCAGCATGACAGAGCACACGGGGACATGAATGCGTCCGATGACCGAGGGTGAAGTCCCGAGGTTCGTGCCTGCTTGTTGAGGCGAGATATGGTCGGCGACGTTCGCGGCCCGCAGCGGCCCTGAGACCGGGGACTCGAACATACTGTGAAGCTGGTCCCTGAGTGAACAACAGCGGCCGCCGGTGGCCTGGAGGGACCGGTAAACTCCGAGGTGGCGTGTGGCGGCGGTTCTTCTGGCGGGCCCATATTGGCAGACTGTGGGCGCGTGGGAGAGCCGGGACCATCACTCTGCCTCCGTGTAGGTAGATGGTGCGACACGATTTTCACTTGTTCTCCGCCGAGAAGTGTTTTTCTACTCGTCCCGCTTCTGGCGGGAGGCTCCCGAATTTCCTGCGAGCCGCCGCTCAGCTGAACTGACTCCAGCGGTGCTTTTTACTTGATCTCGGTGGCCCTGTCGGCGGAGTTACACTGCTCGCTGCCTTGCTGCCTGTGCCACGGCCCCGCTCCGGACCTGCTTTGCCCCGTGCTGCTATGGAGAAGGGGAACATGGTACACGGGGGGCACGGAACTGATTTGCACCTTGGCGATCTGATGGCCTCCCTAGCTGCCCTCCGTGACACCTTGGTACAGGGCGCCCGACTACTGGGGGGCAAGTTGGATAAGGTAACCCTCACGGTGGAGCGAATGAGATCGGCTGACCCGTTAATGCATGGTGGGACGCCGTCTTCAGCGCCCAGATGCTTCAAGATGGCGCCCATTACTTCAGCTGGAGGGTCCGCAACACTGTACCTCGCGACATTCCATGATTGTACTATTGGATGCACTGGACAGTCTGGAGGCGCTAGACTAGATCTGACTGATGGACTCTTTTCCTACGAACTGCTGCCGGCGATCCTGGTGCTGCTCCTGCCGTGTTTGGACATTGAAATGTTGTTCTCCTGTGTTACCTCGTTGCATGAAGTGTGGAAGGTCTGTTCCCATGCCAGGTCTTGCCCGTCGCACTTGCTGGAGTTTGGTGATGTTGCTGGATCTGGTGATATACGTAAGACTGGACAAGGATAAATGACTCTCCTTCGGGTCCTCGTCTTTTGTGCTGGGGGCTGTGGGGGTTGCGCGACACGTCGCCTTATATAATGCTGCGCTGGGTTGATTTTGTCCCTTGCGACTTGTTTAATTTGGTCTGACTCTTGCTGCTTTAGTTCCCATCCTGTGCAGATACAACGATTATGTGAGGTAGAGGCCGAGGGACTGCTGTAGATTTGCTCTCCATTTTTGTTTATGGCTTATGTTGCAAGGGGTGCTGCTTTCATAACGTTGTTACCACAGTGGGTATTGCTGCTTTGGGGAGCGGAATATACTGTTTTTTAGTCTATCCTGTTTCATGCTTACTACTGTTTACGCTCCGCTCGCAATAGTCCCGACTGTTCATACCTTGCTCGATGATGACCCCTTGTACTTATAGGATTTGATTGCCGGGGGGGCACCGGGTGCCCGGGAGCGGGTCTGTTTCTCTCCTCCTCCACTCTTTATACTTTTCCCTACTTTGGGGCAGTTCCGGGGCGACAGGCACGCTGTTAGTGGGTTAGACCGTAGCCATTACAGGGGTGCAGGGTGGAGGGTGCGGGGGGGTTTGTTATTTTGGTTGGTTTTGTTCTATGGTCCCTATCGCTCTTTTCCTGCTTTGGGAGGGTTCTTTCCTCTTTAATAGGGTTGGCTGTCTCTGGGTCTCACACCTTTTTTTTTTTCTTCTTTCTTTCCTGCGTCTCAACTAGCCTTTGTTTCCTGTTTTTGGGGGTGGGCTCTCTGGGATCATATTTGGAATTGTTGCTTTCTGAAATGCTGCTTATTGTCCAGTCTTATCGCTGCGGCTGCTTATTGTATAGTTGCTGTATTCATAGCCTATCTCCGATTGTAAATGGGGTGCGTCCCCCTTGTTTCTTTTGTATCCCTTTATGTAAGGTGTGCAGTCCTGGTTGTTGCAGCCTCCTCTCTTCTTCTAAATTTAAAAATGAAAACCTCATATCCTGTGTTGCGCACCCCGCAGTCACGTCTGGTGTACTTTGTAATATCCTGATTATAGATTGGCCCACGGTTCTTCTGTTTCTATTGACTGTCTTTGCGGCCGGCCATGATGGTTGTGGGCTTGCGCATGTATCTCCTATTTTTTCTCAATAAAGGTTTTCAAAAAAAATGAATCCCTCTAGGATAAAGTCAACCCCATTACCTGAAGTGAGAGACTGTGAGACCCCGTCTTGATTTCAAGATGGACACCCCGCAAGGGATGTCAGACCACTGCGAACTGGAGTGTCTGCTTGCAGGAGTCTCAGCGTCTCGCGTCAGAGTGTCAGCAAGGACGTCCTTCTCTCCTCTGACTATCTCAGCAAGAAATGGTGTTTATATATCCAAAGTGTACCCTCACGGGTTCTACCTTGCTGTGTAATGTTGGACTTAGGATGACGGAAGGAATGACCCTTATACATAGTTATTATGCAGGAGATGGTAGTCCTGCTGAGTTTCCAAGAATCCTCATGCATAATGGATGAGGCTAGTTTTCAGGGAAACCCCTACGTCCTGTAAGCAGTATTGTAACTAGGGAAAAGGTCAGTCCTAAGAACTGTTATGTAGTGTAATGGTAGGGGAGAAGATAGGTAAAAGTTAGGTGACTACCAGAGCCTATATTGGGGTACCTATATGAAACATAACAGTGCCAGTGCCTCCAGTAATCGTGGTTCCTGGTGTAAAGGGCCTAGGGGTGTAAACGGAGGCTTTGTCAGTAGAACACCAATAAATATCAACTATACCCAGGGCAGATAAACGCAACACAGCAATCTGCACTGCATTGCGTTACTCCAGATTTCTAGAGCCATTCTAAGCCACCCAAAGTGGTTTTGAGTGGCTTCAAAAATATGACTTACGGTTTGTGTCACTCTAGCACCACGTTGTGTGGTGTAAGAGCAGCGCAAACTGGTTAAAAAATATGGTCCTGTGTGTGTGTGTGTGTAAGGCCAGTTCAAAATATATACCATACATATTTTTCCTTTTCTGTCAAGGGAACGTAAACATTCCCAACATAGCACTGCTGTTCGACTCAACAGAAAATGAATGCCAACACTATTTTTCTTATGGCCATAATTGGTAACACAGATGTAGTTCCTTTCTTTAGCAAAACTCTACACGTTAAAAAAGAAAGTCAGCAAAAAGTACATGGAAACTAAATATTGTACATGCTTTGCCAAAATATACTATATTTAAAGACCTACGTGCTGAAGGTACTAACTAGTTTGTGGAATATGTTTTGATTATTTGCAAACCTTCATAACAAACAGCAGCTGGAAAAGGTTATTTACATCTTCCTGTGACCTTTTTGTTTTTAATCATGTGCTAAGCTTCTCCAGTCAAGCTACTGCTCCATTAAAACTCAAACTGTGCTTAAGTTGGTTGCAGTACGGGAGCAGCGCACTCGTTTGTGGGGTCTGCACTTAATTTTCAGACTGTCACTCAGACCAAAGGAGAGAAAAATATAAAAGGGGTGTAAAAAAATAGAGAGAGAAGGATAGAAATACAGTAACAAAATGAGAAAGCAGCGATGAAAAAGAACCTGCAAGAGAGCGATAAAGAGTGAGCAGTGTCTGGTGGTGGATTAACCCCTTGGCCGCGGCGGTAATTCTGCTGCGGCGCTGGGGGGAGGGGGGTCACATCGCGCCGCCATGCTTGTGACGAAACCACTCCGTCACGAGCCATGGGTGTGCTGTGCTCATGACGGAGTGGTTCCGTCACGGCCCCGTCCGCTCATTAATTCAGCCGCGAAAGCGCAGAATTGATGCAGCGTCGGCGGAGCGGCTGCAGGGTGTCACAAGCACGGAACAGGTTAGAGAGGTATGAGGGGGAAAGAAGTCTACAAAGCATGTGTATTGGACACTCACAATTTTCATAGCACAAGCCACTGGCTTCGGTGGACAACTTTGGGCCAGCATTTATTGTTTTACAAATTAAGCCCTACCAAAGTATAATATAGGTACTCGATTCCATCCCTGGTAAATAATGAGCCTATTTCAAATAGCAATTTGCACATGTAATTCCCAATTGCACGCGCAAATACCTCAATTTACAAATACAAAATATTTACAAAGATCACCCCTTACTTGTAAACGGGAGTGTAGCCACCAGTGGTGCAGCAGGTGGAAAGCACCAGGGCCCAGAGGTGGGATGTGGCCCATCTCCAGCAGCCTCTTGATCCCTGAGAGGGAACCTAAATAAACATGGTGGAATTCTAAAGGTGAAGGAGCATTAAAGAGGACTTTAAATGTTGTTTTTATCCTGTCACTTTTGCTGTGCCTACAGTCTAGTCTTCTGACAGATTGCAGTTTATTCTTTGAAAGTGGAAACTGATGTTTAATTTTCCTTCTGCTTACTGCAAAGTGTGAGGACTTTGTAGAGGGAACTATGTGAACATTTTGCTGATGTGAAAGGGAAGACTGTAAGACGTTGCCTTCTTCTAAACAACAACAACATTTAAATACCTATATATGAACTATACAAATATTTTTTTTAAAACAGTTACGAAAGCACAAATGAAACACCTTTTTTATAATTCTAAAGTGTGGTGGAAACAAAGATTTTATTAGGATCAAAACAAAACAAGACACTTTACTTGGTGATTCACAAATGACAAAAATTCGTTAATAGGCAATTTCCTCACATTATCATTTGTGCACTTTATATTTTTATCAGTAAAAGTGTATGTCGGTACACATTTGGTGGTCATTATAATGGAAAATGTACTGCCTGTAAATGACAGTGGCACCATGCTTTAGTAGTATATTTGTGACACTGTGCTCCTAAATGCAACACTGGCTACATACCACACCTTTACCACTCTCCTGCTGAATGGGTGCAGCTCATTTGCGACACTTGTTTTTTGTGTGATGCTTAGATTTTTCAGAATTCCTGAGGTCAGTGATGTGACATTGATGGCAATACCACTAGTCTGAAAATTGTTCCAGCATCACTGCCTATTAGGGGGACAGGAGATCTTAAAGCACTGAGGGGCAGATTATCAAGACAGGCGATAAAATTATCGCCGCATTAGCAGGAGAAAACTGCTGCTAAACCGGCGATAATGGGCTTGATAATATGCTCTATGGAATTCCAATTGAAGCCCATGTTAGATGTCCTTCACATTTAACATGGGCTTCAATTGGAATTCCATAGAGCATATTATCAAGCCCAGTAACGCCGTTTTAGCGATAGTTTTCTGCCGCTAAAGCGGCGATAATTTTATCGTCTGTCTTGATAATATGCCCCCTAGATCTTGCATTTAGCTCCATTAGTTTCCCTCCACTGCAGGAGTCAGACATCTGAGGAGCAGAATTTACTGAAGCACCTGAAAGGGCACTTCAAAGACCTCATTGTGTGCACACTGAATGGCTGTGCATTGTACATACTCACTTTTGTAAATGCAGAGTGCACCATTCAGCGCTGACTGATGCCAGTAGAGGTCAAAGAAGAAGTTATGCCCATGGTGGTGGGTGGCTCCTGAAGACAAGACAGTCACAGTAATCACTGCGTTCAGCCTGATGAGTGAAGGGCAGATGATGGCAGGTAGTTATATCAGTGCTAGAATTGGGAAAATGAATGATTTGTGTGTTGTTTGTTTCAATTTATGCTAATAAACGCACAGGTAGGATCACTGATAGAATATCGATGGTAAAAACATCAATGGTAACAATGTCGAGAGAAAAATATATATAGTAAAAATATGGATTCCCTATATTTAAACAGGTAACTACAAAAATATTGAATCAAAAATATCAAAGTTAAAAATATAGATGTAAGAAATATCGATTTTAAAACATAAATAAAATAATATATACTAAATATGTAAAATATTAACATTATCTTTAGCAAAATTAATTAAATGTAATATACATTTTAACTAAATATAAAAATGTAACTTATTTAAAAAATATAAACACGCAAACATAATAATTTATACTTATAAATATATTTACTTAAAAATAATTTATTAACTATTATCTTTATTTAATTTTGAAACTTTTAAATTATATAAAAATAAAATATACTTAAAAAACTATTCAATAATTAATTTAAACATAAACTATTAAAAACAAAATTAAAACGTACATTTCGCGATACAATAAATACAACAGTAGGAACTAAGTTGGATAGCAAAATAATTACATTTACTATTCCATCTGCAATGAGTGCAACAGTAGGGAAAGTGTTGGATAGCGGAGGGGTAAAAATTACTATTCCCACTCCAAAGACTGCAACAGTAGGGAAAGTATTGCATAGCGGAGGGGTAAAAATTACTATTCCCACTCCTGTGAGTGCAACAGTAGGCAAAATGCTGGATAGCGGAGGGGTAAAATTTACTATTCCCACTCCAGTGAGTGCAACTAAAGGGAAAGTGCTGGATAGCGGAGGGGTAAAAATTACTATTCCCACTCCAGTGAGTTCAACATCAGGGAAAGTGCTGAATAGCGGAGGGGTAAAAATTACTATTCCAACTCCAGTGAGTGCAAAAGTAGAGAAAGTATTGGATAGCGGAGGGGTAATGATTACTATTCCCAATCCAATGAATGCAACACTAGGGAAACTATTGGATAGCAGAGAAACAAAAATTACTATTAACATTTAAACAATACAAAAAATATTAAAAATAAGTAAACAATATTTAAAAAATATACAATTATATATATTAAACATATAAAAAGACCACATATTATAATAGTAAATACATATAACAAAAAAGTACAAATATTAATAAAAGAAAATTATGAAATACACATAAACAATATGTAATTTAAATAACAAATAATTAATAATTCATCAATAAAAATAAATTACTTCCCACCCTTCACACACAGTTAATTACACAATTACCATAATTAATTACTAATTAATTAATTTAAATTAACAACTAATTATTAAACAATTATTACTAAATTAATTTACAAATTTAACATTAACATCACAATTAAACAAATGATAATAATTACAATTATCCAATCAATTTTATATAATTAAAGTACTTCTCACCCTATTCCCCTATAAACCCACAACCCGCGACAGAACAAAAAACGAAAATTTCAAATAACAAAAAATAACAACTACTATAAATAATCAATAACTTTTTATATAATTAAAACACTTCTCACCCTATTCCCCTATAAACCCACAACCCGCTACAGAACTAAAAACTCAAAATTCAATAAAAATTGTATAACTACTAATATTTCAACACATATAATAAAAAAAAACAATTCTTATACAAAAAACCAACATCACACACATATAAAATATATACTAAAACACATAACATTAATAAAAAAAACAATATTTTTTAACAGCTATATTTTTACAAACGCTTCAATATTTTTCACATCAATATTACTTACCTAAAATCGATATTCTTGACCATGATATTTTGTCTGACAATATTTCTGACCCACAATATTTTTACCTCGATATTTGTGCAATTTGATATTTTTACATCAATATTTTTACTCTGCACCACACAGGTAACTTTAAAACAGCTTCTTTGGGAAGCTAGTGCACAATTTTTTCCTATTAAAACCAGAAATAGAAATAAGTATCTTTCTGAGACCTGTGGAAACCATCCAGAATCTAAGAAAACTATTAGCTGCTCCAGAAAGTTGGATACTGATCGAGGGGAACTTGGGTAACTGTTATACACAGGACTGTGGTAGATGTAGGTGAGCCAACAAATTAAAGGAGAGTGCAGAGTAAGAGCCTGTCTTGGCTCTACGAGTGAAGGCATGAGTTAAGCGTGTTAACGTTTGTCAAAGATATAGGGGTCGATTCCGATCCGGTAAAATCCCCGTCCGTACGAATCGTATCCGGAGCCGTTTCCGTACGACTCGTACGGACGCCGTACGACCGGACGATTCCGATCCCGATCGGCCGACCTGGACGCGATTCGTACGGTACACGTCGATTCGTACGGAGAAGCGCACGATCACCTACACACCGTATGGCGCGTACCCCCCATGATCGCAGGGGTACGCGCCGTACCCCTGTGATCATGCGGGGTACGTGCCGTACACCCAGCGTACATGGGGTACGTGCCGTACACCCACCGTACATGGGGTACGGTGCGTACCCCATGTACGCTGGGTGTACGGCACGTACCCCGCATGATCACAGGGGTATGGCGCGTACCCCTGCGATCATGGGGGGTACGTGCCGTACTCGGGGGGGGGGCGTTCCGTACCTGTTTCGGCACGAACTGTGCGTTTACGACTGTTTTCAGCTCCCGTAGGAAAAGGGTCGTACGGTGCGTACCCGATACGAATCGTACTTGCTGGGTCGTAAAAACCAGCCGCGAACCGTAGTGATGTCGCGTACAGCCGGTTCCGAGTGCGATTCGTACGGAGATTTGAGTCGTACGGAGTCCTGTACGACTCGTACGGAGTTCGGCACCTAGTACGGATCGTACTTCATCGTACGTACGGGACGTCTACGGGTACGATTCGTACGGGGAAAAAACGCGCCGTACGACGATTCGGAGCGCATTTTACCGGATCGGAATCGACCCCATAGTGTACAAATATTCTAAAAAAAATATGATAAAGTGTCTTCCAAATTTTAAACAGTATATTTCTTTGGCAAGTGATTCGCTTTAGTACACCAGCTTGTATCACTGCACTGAGAGTTGCTCATTAAAAGTGATTGTTTTTAAACATGAACTTCGAAACATTCATGCCCCCATGCCCCACTCTGTCAATTATACCATAAATGACCTAAGTGGCAAGTCGGTTGTCATGTGCACTCTATATGTGAGCTATATTATTTTACACTGAGCAACATTATAGCCCATTAAGTCAAACACAAGATAGATTTTAGTACAGCACACATCCCCACATATTTCAATGTTTTCTCAAATAGGAGGCACGTTAAAATAAAATTATTGTCTAGGATCACGCATTGTGGTCAAGTAGACCAGCCAGGATTGATCCCAGGTTTTTCTGTTCACATTGTGTAAATTAGCCAATAGATTGGTATCCCTTTCTCGCTACTGTATGAAATCAACGTTTAATATTTTGTCTTTGATTCTTGGTGCTTGAGGTTAGGGCGTGGGTTGCAAAGAGAAGCCACAAGAAAGTTCATCTTATTTGGGTTTAAGTGCTCAAGAGCACCTCAGGAGCCTAGCATCTGGGTCAAGATTTCAGTGGCTCACCTACCTCTATACTATACTCTGTGCCTGAAATAAGCTTAGATGCTGCTGCCAGTGTGATACCTGGCTTGTATGAGAGGATATCATAGCTTGCACTGCTGATGACCATCTTGTACCTGAGCTGCATGAAAGGGGAATTTACACTGCTGCCTAATGCTGCACATTGTGTGTTTGTGATCACACACAGGCTTAGACTGCTGTTGCAGATGCTGTCCATGTTCTGTGCAGGCGAGGGAAGTTTACATTGTTTCTGACCAAATTGGTATGTGTCCTACAGGTGTGAGGGGAACATGTACTTGTGTCTGATGCAGTACTTGTTTTGTGTGTAGAAATCTTGCTATGCCTGTGAGTCAAGCTTACAGTCACACACCCCACTGATGTTCCTTACATTTGTACCAAATCTGAAATGCTGCTTGTTTTTTGTATCTACGAAAGGTGTTACCCAGAGCCACACTTGTTGCATGTCTTTGAAGGAGGTTGCATTGGTTGGCCCAGAAGTACCCCAGTTGTTCCATGTCTTGAAGCAAGCTTCCGCTGACCCTAGGTACCACACATATACCATGTCTTTGAAGGAAGCTTGCACTGGCCCTGTAGTACCACACGTGTTTGTTCCATGTCCTTGAATCAAGCTTCCATTGGCCCAGATGTACCACATTTTTTTCCGTGTCTTTGATGGAAGTTTTCCCTGAGTGGCCTTGCGGTAGCACACTTGTTCCATTACTATGAAGGAAGCTTGTACTGGTCAGCAGTGCAGTACCATGTGTTCCATGTCTTTGAAGGAAATTTGCACTGGTCCTGCAGGGCCACACGTGTTCCATGTCTTTGGAGGACATTTACACTAGTCCTGCAGTACCACACATGTTCCATGTCGTTGAAGGAAATTTGCTCTGGTCCTGCAGTACCACAGTTGTTCCAAGTCTTTCAGTGAACTTTGTGATGCTCTTGGCCAGTGTTGTATGCTTTATGCACAAGAGCCAAGGACGGCCAGGGCTCCTGCTGCCTGTGCTCTATCTGTTTCTGTGTGTTAAAGATCCGACCAAAAAACGGTTTTAGCTGTCTCACCAACTGCACGTTTTGTCAAAAATAATTCATAGTCTTGCTTCATTTATTCTACAAGTGACAGGATGCCTGTTTTAAGGTAGCAATTTTGCGCTTTACAAGGATTGTTTATAATAATAATAATTCATCAGTATCACCAAGTATCATTAACATATTAGTTCAACTCTTCAGAATAGCATATATGCAATTGAGCAGTAAATCAGCCTTCTTCATCCATTGGCACTGTTTCCAATGCTTGGCTTATCTGGTACACCACGGCTGGTTTTTAGGATGTCAGGTAGTCTGAGCAGAAGTATTTTGCCTGTTTACTCTATGATACTCTGCATTCATAGGCATCCAACCTCCAAAGTAATTTCCTTTAGTTCCTCCCCCCGCAGCTCACCTGCAAATGCAGACAAGTCCTAATTAAGTGATGAGAGTACAGCAACTCCACTGCCATTGCTACTGGACCGCAACTTTGTTATGCAGTGCACCAGGATTCACTGCTACTACAAGCTGCAGAACTATGCAACCATCTTAAAACAGCTTTCTGCAAACGCTATCCTCTTTTACTCTTCCAAGATGACAGATCAGCGCGAATCTTTACTTTTCAAGTACAAATTTCAGATTCACATAGTCTGCAATGCTGGTCCAAGTGTGGCTGATGGGGGATTAGATACCCTAGGTACATATTCAGGCTTAAGTGTAGCTTATTTGAAGAGCTTTGCATTACACTGTGGATCGATGCACCAGATATTCAACCTGTGCCTCCTATGCCCCTGTCTGTCCATATTCTGTTCCCTGGTGATCATTGTACCGGTGTACGAGCCGTGTGCTTGTGTGAGTGCAGGATAGCCACCATGTTTTATTAGTGCATTTCTAGGGGTGTGTCTGTATGAATGCAGGATTAACATTGTCTTTTGTGAGCACAGGGTAAGTTGTCTACAGGTTGAAAGTGGTGACTGCGCAAGGGCAGCATGAGGATGTGTCTATGTGAGGGCAGAAGTGTGGGTGTGGGGTCCCTGCATGCTCTGTCTTGGTGTGAATGCACTTTAGTAGGGCCAAACCTGTAAGCTTTGGTAATGTTTTTAAGGTCATGTTTTTGACTTGCAGAAATGCAGAAATGCAGTGCAGGGATTGTAAATACAATAGAGTGTGTATGACATTGGTAGTGAGTTTTGTTACAGCAAATGTAGACTCTGTTGAAGGAGGTTGAGGACTGTTGAGGGTAGCATATAGGCTGAGATGTCATCCTGGAGAGGGGTCCAGTTACTTTCCTTGCACTGGGGACCATGCCAACCTAGCTACACCACTGCGTGTAAATCCCTTTTACGAATGCACAATATTTCCCTTCGATGCTGTAATATCGTGTATGAAAACACACATTTAGTGGGTGGGGAATAGGAGTTCCAGGGCAGGTGTGCCCTTAAACGCTTGGGAATACACCAAAACTTTGCGGGTCTCTCAAAACGTTTCTCTGGTCCATTTCCACTCTGGAATGTTGTGTTTGGATGAGAACATTCCCAGATTGGTGCAGGTAAGGGTGAAGAGGTTTCTCAATGGCACATGTCTTTAAGGAACAAAAAAATACCATTTAACAATTGTGGTGCATTTTCCCATGCACAGATGTGCACTACATGCAATTCTGTCTTCACATAGTTGGAATTGCTAATTCACAAAGGTGCTCCAGGAGTAGGACTTGAAACCTGCTACTGTCTCAGGGTTCCAGATGCCACCTATGACATTTTTTGTGAAATACCAAAATGTTCAAATGTACATCCAGGTAAGCTGGTAAACCTCAGATTGTGGATTCACTCCGTTTTTAAAAATAGGTCCTAGATGTCCATAGTGGTTCCTTGAAAAAGATAATAACCAATCATAAGGTGTTTCTTACTGTGCTTCCTGCCCAGGGTTGTGGCAAGAGACACGACTTGTGCACAATTTATTATCAAGATGTCATTGCATTCACAAATATCTTTCTATTCTTTCACTACAGAAATAGTGTAAACTTGGGCAGTAAAAGCTCAGTGGCAGAATGTGCTCTCCAATGTGGATTAGTTTAGTTCCCCAACCAGTACATTCTTACAAACTAAACCACAAAAAGAAAGCACTAGATTTATATAAATGAGAAATATTATATAAGTCTGAGAATGCGGGTTACTTCTTTTAGAATTCATTTGAATGAGAATTCTAACAGTCATCATGGAGACGTTTTAAACAAGATTCATCCATTATTACATCCATGAATACAAAATTTCACAATCAATGAAGGTAAACAGCCAATGTTTCCAGCACATAGCCAATGTCTCAAAAATCCCCAAAACTGTCAGAATTTGTCATCATATCCTTATTGTTCTGGAGACATTATGTACTGAAATTGCAAACTAGACCCTAATCCTAAATCCCACTTAACCAGTCTCAATTGGTCATCTGGTCGGTCAGTGGGAGCCCATAGATAAAAATTCTGACTGTTACTACACGTTTTTGGGTACACGGGGCCTTAATGTCCGAAAGCACACCAAACTCCATCGAAAAGTATTGATCACAGTAGACCAAATAGGAGCTTCAACTGATGCCACTCTAGAATGTGCCTAATGCCCCACCCCGCCAACTAATGAATTTCCAGTAGCCATAATAACTGGAAAACAAGGAATTTTGGATAGGTCTTGGTACCCTGAAATTGTCACCATTGACTTGGGAGGGATCCCTGTTCATTTCTGCGTGGTGTATTTTTTTTTTTTTTTTACTTTTAAGGGCTGAATTGCTAATTTTCAGCCACCTGGACTCAAATTTACACATTTGTCTTGCCATGGCAGCTATAAAAACCTGGACAATAGCCAACCGAGAAGAAAACTGTGAAAACGTTCTTTCACAAAGTAGGGTAGGTAGTTCCTGGATGAGGACAATTGATGCCCAGGAGTTGGTGATTTATGAGACAACGGCAAATGAGTGTTTTGGAGTTAAATCCAGATTTCTGCATGTGATGCTATGAATGTTCTAGTTAATGACGTCATGCATGAGTTCATTACAAGGCAGGGGGCTCATTTTATTCAGTCTCTTTTCTTACTGTTTATTCACACACTGAAACACCATTACAATTCTCACAATCCTGTCCACCAAGACAAGAGGTGTAAACATAAAATAAATACAGCATCACAATATAAATAGGGCAGTTCCACGAGTCATTTCCTCTTTCTGAGTGTTGCTCTATGTGTTATATCTTGGCTTTGAATAGAGCTTCTTTGTTTAGGGAGTGCTACTTTGGAGCTGTTTCTTAATTGCTGGTTGGTGGCTGTTGGAGTCTTGCACATGGTCTGAAAGCATCATTGTTGCTGTAAGGGGGTTTATTCCTTACCATAAGATTGTTATATTCTAATAACTTTACATGATTTGCATTTCGCTGTTTGTTGAGGCGAGTAATGAAAACAATGTTAAAATGCTGCTACTGTCACTGAGAGTGAGTAATACATCTAAAGAAAAGTTATTAGTAATACAACAATACTGAAAAGATTGCCACTGTCACTGAAAATGAAGAAGAAATTTAAAAAATTGAGAAGATCCATGAGTCTTTCTTGACGCTTGAGTGTTCGATTCTATGGGAAGGCATGGCTTGGCAGTTCGGGCTGGACTGTTCCCATGAGGCACAGGGTCAAAATGATTTGCATATGGCCATGTCTGAACTGGGGTGGCAGAGTGGGCTAAAGAACGGTGATGGATTCAACTCAGATCTGTTGACTGGGTGTGAGTGTTTGATTGGTTCAGATGCTCCGTCCATCACCACCCCCTTTTGTACCGCTTTGGCCGCCATAAGTGTGGCAGGGTATGCTCAGACGTGAGTCGCTTGCTCACTTTGCCACTGGATTCAAGCAAGCCGGGCTGTAGACGGCTGAAATGCCAGAAACCAGTCCTCGGAAGCTTGTTTCTGGTCCAGGGAAGGCATGGCTTGGCAGTTCGGGCTGGACTGTGCCATGAGGCACAGGGTCAGACTGATTTGCATATGCCCATGTCTGAACTGGGGTGGCAGAGTGGGCTAAAGAACGGTGATGGATTCAACCCAGATCTGTTGACTGGGTGTGAGTGTTTGATTGGTTCGGATGCTCCATCCACCACCACCCCCTTTTGTACCAATTCTATAAGAAAAGCAGTAATTTCCTCTTTAAAAATGTAGGAACGGATACTGGAAACGTAGTGGCTAAAGCAATAAAAAGCTCCTTGAGACCATTAGAGTGCAATTAATTATTGAAAAATAAGGACGTGGGTGTGCAGAATGATGACTTGGCACATGATACGTTTGGTGGCAGTTCAAGTACACATATGTATTTATATACCACTTGGTGCGAATTGGATTCGAACATGACTGGTGATCATAAGAGACATTTCAGTGACATTTGTGATATATATTTGGATGATTTATTCAATGATGATAATTGATATGATCAGAATGATAGTCTTAATAAGGTAAAAAAAATTGAAAGCAGAGAAACCGCAAACTAATATTTTGGATGCAGAGGGCAATCCTATGTTCAAACCCCGGTTTCTACAGCACCCCAATTCAGCAGAGTGGGTTCAACCTCCATTCCTGGATGACTATGTGAAAACCATGGACATAGCAATCAGGGCTAGGATAAAGGATGAGTGCTCTAGGCCCTCTATTTCAGATAAGGAGCCCGTTACCCATGCTATTGATCTTAAAATGGTAATCATTTTGGGCAAGGGATGCAAGTATCCCAATTCCAGGAAGGGAGCTGAATGGGCCTAGGCATTCTTTCAAGAGAAGATTTTGAACTCTGAAGGTCCAAAACTGAGATATTGTGCTTGGTTGAACAAGCTATGAATTCTGGTGAAACTTTGAATCCGGAGGTGGCTTCCAAGTAGGCCCAGAGGGCAATTTCCTTTCTGGGCAATAGAAATTCAGCGTTGTATTACAAGAGGAACAAGCATTAGGAATGCATTAGGGCTCGGTTTGTTTGAGTTTGAGATAATGGCATTGTATATGGTAATGTGCACTGACAGCTGCTAATGATTTTGCCAATTGAAAGAGTGGCTGGTGTACTGTCAACTGTTGGTGTGTGTGTGTGTGTGTTTAGTGAAAGTTGCACTGACATTGTTTGTTGTGTGCGTGGGTGTTTAGCGGCACGGATGCATGGTGGAGTTCTTTTTGGTGAAAGCGTACATTGGTGGTTGTTGGTGTTTGTGCATGGTGAAAGCATTCATTGACGGCTGGGCGTGTGGTGTTGTGTGTGTTGTTTTCTGTGTACTGGTGAGTCTGTGGGGGTGAGTCTGTGGGGGTGAGCCTGGGGAGAAAGTGTGGTGGTGAGTGTGTTGTGGTGAGTGGTGACGAGTGTGTGGTGTTGAGAGAGTGAGGTGTGTGGTTTGTGTGTGTGCTATGTGTGTGTGGTGTATGTGTGTGTGGTGTGTGTATGGTATGTGTGTGTGGTGTATGTGTGTGTAGTGTTTTCTGCACACTCACACACTGCCCCTACACATTCACACACTGCTCACCCAGACACTCCCAATATCACCCTGCATAGTCACACACTGTTTATACTGCACACTCGTTCTGCACACTCACACAATGTGCACCCTGCACCCTTACACACGGTCTCTGCAGTCACTCCGCACTCACTGTCACTGTACACGCACTCTGCACACATTCACTCTGAATCTGCACCCTGCACTCTGAATTCTGCACTCACTGCACTCTGAATCTGCACTCTGAATCTGCACTCTGAATCTGCACTCTGAATCTGCACTCTGAAACTGCACTCTGAAACTGCACTCTGCATTCTCAATCTGCACTCTGCATTCTCAATCTGCACTCTGCACTCTCAATCTGCATTCTGCACTCTCAATCTGCATTCTGCACTCTGAATCTGCACTCTGAATCTGCACACTGAATCTGCACTCTGAATCTGCACTCTGAAACTGCACTCTGAATCTGCACTCTGAATCTGCACTCTGAATCTGCACTCTGAATCTGCACCCTGAATCTGCACTCTGAATCTGCACTCTGAAACTGCACTCTGCATTCTCAATCTGCACTCTGCATTCTCAATCTGCACTCTGCACTCTCAATCTGCATTCTGCACTCTCAATCCGCATTCTGCACTCTGAATCTGCACTCTGAATCTGCACTCTGAATCTGCACTCTGAATCTGCACTCTGAAACTGAACTCTGCACTCAGATTCTGCACTCTGCACTCTGAATCTGCACTCTGAATCTGCATTCTCAATCTGCACTCTGCATTCTCAATCTGCACTCTGCATTCCCAATCTGCATTCTGCACTCTGATTCTGCATCCTGCACTCTGAATCTGCACTCTGAATCTGCACTCTGAATCTGCACTCTGAAACTGCACTCTGAAACTGCACTCTGAAACTGCACTCTGATTCTGCACTCTGATTCTGCACTCTGAAACTGCACTCTGAATCTGCACTCTGAAACTGCACTCTGAATCTGCACTCTGAATCTGCACTCTGCATTCTCAATCTGCACTCTGCATTCTCAATCTGCACTCAGCATTCTCAAACTGCACTCTGAATCTGCACTCTGAATCTGCACTCTGCATTCTCAATCTGCACTCTGCACTCGCACTCTGTACTCTGAATCTGCACTCTGCATTCTCAATCTGCACTCTGCACTCTGAATCTCCACTCTGAATCTGCACTCTGAATCTGCACTCTGCATTCTCAATCTGCACTCTGCATTCTCAATCTGCATTCTGCACTCACAATCTGTACACTGAATCTGCAGTCTGCATTCTCAATCTGCACTCTGCATTCTCAATCTGCACTCTGCACTCACAATCTGCACTCTGAATCTGCACTCTGAATCTGCACTCTGATTCTGCACTCTGAATCTGCACTCTGAATCTGCACTCTGAATCTGCACTCTGAACCTGCACTCCGCATTCTCAATCTGCACTCTGCACTCTGAATCTGCACTCTGCATTCTCAATCTGCACTCTGCACTCTTAATCTGCACTCTGCACTCGCACTCTGCACTCTGAATCTGCACTCTGAATCTGCACTCTCCACTCTGCACTCTGCATCTGCACTCACAATCTGCACTCTGCACTCACAATCTGCACTCTGAATCTGCACTCTGCACTCTGCACTCTGCACTCTGAATCTGCACTCTGAATCTGCACTCTGCATTATCAATCTGCACTCTGCACTCTCAATCTGCACTCTGCACTCTCAATCTGCACTCTGCACTCTCAATCTGCACTCTGCACTCGCACTCTGTACTCTGAATCTGCACTCTGCATTCTCAATCTGCACTCTGCACTCTGAATCTCCACTCTGAATCTGCACTCTGAATCTGCACTCTGCATTCTCAATCTGCATTCTGCACTCACAATCTGTACACTGAATCTGCAGTCTGCATTCTCAATCTGCACTCTGCATTCTCAATCTGCACTCTGCACTCACAATCTGCACTCTGAATCTGCACTCTGAATCTGCACTCTGATTCTGCAGTCTGAATCTGCACTCTGAATCTGCACTCTGAATCTGCACTCTTAACCTGCACTCTGCATTCTCAATCTGCACTCTGCACTCTGAATCTGCACTCTGCATTCTCAATCTGCACTCTGCACTCTTAATCTGCACTCTGCACTCGCACTCTGCACTCTGAATCTGCACTCTCCACTCTGCACTCTGCATCTGCACTCACAATCTGCACTCTGCACTCACAATCTGCACTCTGAATCTGCACTCTGCACTCTGCACTCTGCACTCTGCACTCTGAATCTGCACTCTCCACTCTGCACTCTGAAACTGCACTCACAATCTGCACTCTGCACTCACAAACTGCACTCTGGATCTGCACTCTGAATCTGCACTCTGCATTCTCAATCTGCACTCTCAATCTGCACTCTGCACTCGCACTCTGCACTCTGATACTGCACTCTGAATCTGCACTCTCCACTCTGAATCTGCACTCACAATCTGCACTCTGCACTCACAATCTGCACTCTGAATCTGCGCTCTGCACTCACAATCTGCACTCTGAATCTGCACTCTGCACTCTGCACTCTAAATCTGCACTCTCCACTCTGCACTCTGAATCTGTACTCTGAATCTGCACTCTGCATTCTCAATCTGCACTCTGCACTTTCAATCTGCACTCTGCACTCGCACTCTGCACTCTGAAACTGCACTCTGAATCTGCACTCTCCACTCTGAATCTGCACTCACAATCTGCACTCTGCACTCACAATCTGCATTCTGAATCTGCAGTCTGCATTCTCAATCTGCACTCTGCATTCTCAATCTGCACTCTGCACTCTCAATCTGCATTCTACACTCTGAATCTGCATTCTGCACTCTGAATCTGCACTCTGAATCTGCACACTGAATCTGCACTCTGAATCTGCACTCTGAAACTGCACTCTGAATCTGCACTCTGAATCTGCACTCTGAATCTGCACTCTGAAACTGCACTCTGAAACTGCACTCTGCATTCTCAATATGCACTCTGCATTCTCAATCTGCACTCTGCATTCTCAATCTGCACTCTGCACTCTCAATCTGCATTCTGCACTCTCAATCCGCATTCTGCACTCTGAATCTGCACTCTGAATCTGCACTCTGAAACTGAACTCTGCACTCAGATTCTGCACTCTGCACTCTGAATCTGCACTCTGAATCTGCATTCTCAATCTGCACTCTGCATTCTCAATCTGCACTCTGCATTCCCAATCTGCATTCTGCTCTCTGATTCTGCATCCTGCACTCTGAATCTGCACTCTGAATCTGCACTCTGAATCTGCACTCTGAAACTGCACTCTGAAACTGCACTCTGATTCTGCACTCTGATTCTGCACTCTGATTCTGCACTCTGAAACTGCACTCTGAATCTGCACTCTGAAACTGCACTCTGAATCTGCACTCTGAATCTGCACTCTGCATTCTCAATCTGCACTCTGCATTCTCAATCTGCACTCAGCATTCTCAAACTGCACTCTGAATCTGCACTCTGAATCTGCACTCTGCATTCTCAATCTGCACTCTGCACTCTCAATCTGCACTCTGCACTCTCAATCTGCACTCTGCACTCGCACTCTGTACTCTGAATCTGCACTCTGCATTCTCAATCTGCACTCTGCACTCTGAATCTCCACTCTGAATCTGCACTCTGAATCTGCACTCTGCATTCTCAATCTGCACTCTGCATTCTCAATCTGCATTCTGCACTCACAATCTGTACACTGAATCTGCAGTCTGCATTCTCAATCTGCACTCTGCATTCTCAATCTGCACTCTGCACTCACAATCTGCACTCTGAATCTGCACTCTGAATCTGCACTCTGATTCTGCACTCTGAATCTGCACTCTGAATCTGCACTCTGAACCTGCACTCTGCATTCTCAATCTGCACTCTGCACTCTGAATCTGCACTCTGAATCTGCACTCTGCACTCTCAATCTGCACTCTGCACTCGCACTCTGCACCCTGAATCTGCACTCTGAATCTGCACTCTCCACTCTGCACTCTGCATCTGCACTCACAATCTGCACTCTGCACTCACAATCTGCACTCTGAATCTGCACTCTGCACTCTGCACTCTGCACTCTGAATCTGCACTCTCCACTCTGCACTCTGAAACTGCACTCACAATCTGCACTCTGCACTCACAAACTGCACTCTGAATCTGCACTCTGAATCTGCACTCTGCATTCTCAATCTGCACTCTGCACTCTCAATCTGCACTCTGCACTCGCACTCTGCACTCTGATACTGCACTCTGAATCTGCACTCTCCACTCAGGTGTGCCCTTAAACGCTTGGGAATACACCAAAACTTTGCGGGTCTCTCAAAACGTTTCTCTGGTCCATTTCCACTCTGGAATGTTGTGTTTGGATGAGAACATTCCCAGATTGGTGCAGGTAAGGGTGAAGAGGTTTCTCAATGGCACATGTCTTTAAGGAACAAAAAAATACCATTTAACAATTGTGGTGCATTGGCTTTGAATAGAGCTTCTTTGTTTAGGGAGTGCTACTTTGGAGCTGTTTCTTAATTGCTGGTTGGTGGCTGTTGGAGTCTTGCACATGGTCTGAAAGCATCATTGTTGCTGTAAGGGGGTTTATTCCTTACCATAAGATTGTTATATTCTAATAACTTTACATGATTTGCATTTCGCTGTTTGTTGAGGCGAGTAATGAAAACAATGTTAAAATGCTGCTACTGTCACTGAGAGTGAGTAATACATCTAAAGAAAAGTTATTAGTAATAAAACAATACTGAAAAGATTGCCACTGTCACTGAAAATGAAGAAGAAATTTAAAAAATTGAGAAAATCCATGAGTCTTTCTTGACGCTTGAGTGTTCAATTCTATGAGAAAAGCAGTAATTTCCTCTTTAAAAATGTAGGAACGATACTGGAAACTCAGTGGCCAAAGCAATAAAAAACTCCTTGAGACCGTTAGAGTGCAATTAATTAATGACAAATAAGGACGTGGGTGTGTGGAATGAGGACTTGGCACATGATACGTTTGGTGGCAGTTCGAGTACACATATGTATTTATATACCACTTGGTGAGAATTGGATTCGAACATGACTGGTTATCATAAGAGAAATTTCAGTGACATTTGTGATATATATTTGGATGATTTATACAATGATGATAATTGATATGATCAGAATGATAGTCCTAATACAGTAGAAAAATTGAAAGCAGAGAAATCGCAAACTATTATTTTGGATGCAGAGGGCAATCCTATGTTCAACCCCCGGTTTCTACAGCACCCCAATTCAGCAGAGTGGGTTCAACCTCCATTCCTAGATGACTATGTGAAACCCATGGATATAGCAATCAGGGCTAGGATAAAGGCTGAGTGCTCTATGCCCTCTATTTCAGATAAGGAGCCCGTTACCCCTGCTATTGATCTTAAAATGGTAATCATTTTGGGGAAATGATGCAAGTATCCCAATTCCAGGAAGGGAGCTGAATGGGCCTAGGCATTCTTTCAAGAGAAGATTTTGAACTCTGAAGGTCCAAAACTGAGATATTGTGCTTGGTTGAACAAGCTATGAATTCTGGTGAAACTTTGAATCTGGAGGTGGCTTCCAAGTAGGCCCAGAGGGCAATTTCCTTTCTGGGCAATAGAAATTCAGCGTTGTATTACGAGAGGAAAAAAGGATTGCTCTTGAGAATAGACTCTAAAAAAGAGGAACCCAATGTAAAAGTTATTTCCCTTCCCTCTATAAAGGAAGTGGGCGGGTTAGTCTTGTGTTTTCAAAATTTGGAGTTGATATCAAAAGATCTATTGGTCTTGCCAATAGTGAGGGGGCTCAGGATAATTTCAATGCCATTCTGGTGAAATGCAAGTTCTCTACCCAGATATAACTCTTACAGGAAAATATGGATCGGATTTCTGTAGAGGCCAGGATTTGTTGGCAAAAGGAGCAATAGAAAAGTTTCACAGACGTTCCGGGGGATTTGTCTGCTTTACTTTTTAGTTCAGAACTTAAACAAAAAGTGCAGGCCAATGATACATTTAAAATACCTCAATTACTTCATTTGGCACAGGCAATTCAAATTGGAAACAAAGATCAGTATTCAGGGCACCATACTTCCAGGAGTTTGGATGATGCATTTATGAAAGACACCTATCCCAGTATATCTGGATCACAGGGAGATGCATATCCTTACGATTTGGTCTTCCGTCTTTCCTAAGTATTTCACCAAACTCCTAAATTCAGTGGCAGCCATCCTCTGATCACATGGGATAAAAATGGTAAAATATCTAGATGATTTGATACGTCTGGGCCAACAGAAGGATGTGTTGGTGACCCAGGTATAGGGAGTGGTGGGCTTGATTCAATATCTGGGAATTTATCATAAATATGGAGAATTCAGGCGTAATACTCTTGGGGAGAATGGATTTCTTGGAGTTCCCTGTGGACCCAGAGAAAAGTACTTTTCTACCTCCTGATTCAAACCTAAAAATGATCGGAACAAGCTAAGAGGGGTGTTAGTTTAGACTCCGAAAACCCTCTAGCAACTGGCGAGACTGGTGGGTTTCCTGTCTGCATCTATTCAGGAGGTCTTTCCAGGCCCCCTTACTTCAGAGCATTACAGCAGTTAAAAATCAAGCATGTTCAGAAGAATCTCAGTTATTCACAAATAGTCATTTAGACAAGGATGCAAGAGTAGAGGTGGTATAGTGGATAGACCATTAAGATGCCTAGAATGGAAAAGCTGTCTTTCCCACCTTCTTGTATCTTGCTTAAGAGTCAGATGCATGCGTCCGGGAATGGGGGCAATGTGTGGCACCTTCTAGACTGGAGTAGGATGTTCTGAGAGGGAGCGATCAATGCACACAAATAGTTAGAGCTTCTTGTAGACTTCTTTGCAATCCATAGTTTTGTAAAAAGCGGTGCAAAGTGTGTGGTGCTTCTTTGAATGGACAACTGAACCATGATAAGATACATAAACAAGTTAAGAGCATCAAGGTCACAATCTTTAAAGGAGTTGTCCCAAGCATTGTGGGAGTTTTGCCTCCAGCAAGGTGTCTCGTTGGTAGCAGATTGATTTCTTGGGTCAGGCATGCGGGTGTTAAACT
This sequence comes from Lissotriton helveticus, assembly GCF_964261635.1. Lineage (NCBI taxonomy): Eukaryota > Metazoa > Chordata > Amphibia > Caudata > Salamandridae > Lissotriton > Lissotriton helveticus. Next base: position 460,779,462 of record NC_136073.1, read on the forward strand.
GGTATTAAAGAAATCTGGACAACAGCAGGGAGTGGAGCTTGGGTGGGCAGATGAAAAAGGCTCTTAACAAAGTATGGCGACCATTCAATAGATATTTGTTCACTTCCAGACTATTCTTCAGCTGGGCATGTTTTATCAGCTGGAGATCGGATCCAAGCTCCCAGACAACAAATGCCTTCTTCCAGGATTTGTCTTGGGGAATCATTATGCTTTTTCTCTATTTGCCACGATCTCCAGATGCTTGGCCCAGATTCACTAGCAGTTGGCATCAGCAGGGGGAGTAACCCCTTGTGCAAGAGTCAGCCTGGGTACCTGATTTTGTTGGAACTGTCCAAAGATTGCCCAATTCATCTTCCAGTATTTCCTCGGTTGTTGAGAAGCCCTTTCGATCTGAGTTACAACCTTCTAGCTTAGGGCAAACTGGTGTTGGTGGCATGGCACCTTTCATAGTGTCCCTAGACATGCCAAGACGTTCGCAGTCAGCTTTTGGGTATATTCAAGCTTCCTGGGCTAGGGCCGGAGTCAACGCTTATAAATCAGTCTGGGAGGCTTGGAATGGCTGGTATCTGGAGCGGGGTCTAGATCACATTTCAGCAGGTATTATAGAGGTTTTGAACTTCTTGCCATCCATGGCAATAGCGGAAAAGTCACACAAGACAATTAATGGGTATAGATTGGTGGCACTGGAAGGTCATAGCATGATTGATGGGAAGCCAGTGGGGCAACACCCATATGGGGGTGTAAGATGTATTATGACCCCTCGTAAGCCTAAATATTCCACCATGTGTGATATTTTTTTGTATGCAGTCAAAATGTAATTGATTTTTTAATTAATAAACAATAACATGCAGTGCAGGTAGAATGTGTAATCCTCATTTAACAATGATCCTCTTTGTGCATTACTTACAACATCATGTGGGACATTAATCTAGTTTTGCAACTCTTTTAGTCATGAGATGATAATGACAAGTTGTCTTTGAAATTCTTGTCGGTATATTATATTTGGTCTAATTTAAGAGGGTTTCAGATGTCGGGCATTGGAAATTTCTGCAATGTGTTTTATGTGGGGGTTGGGGGTGTTTACAATTTAACAACAGGAGGCACGACATCTCAGCTCCTACTAGATCCTTGGGGACTATCACCCTGCAATAATTAATAACCTTGCGCATGCCGCTCATGCCAGTATCTTCAATCACTTTGAGTACGTGGGTTATGGGTGTGATGGCTTTGATAGGAGTGGATACAGATCACTTTGGCCATGCTCAGCTAGGGTGCTATGGCATCTAAAGCTTCTGGGGCTAGTGCTAGATTGGAGGACATCTTGAAGGCAGCTGTCTGGTCTAGGAAATTAACTATTAAAACATTGTACTGTAAACCAGTTGAACATGTTTCAGAAAGAGTTGTGAAAATGCTTTAAACATGAATAAAATGAGCCTCCCATCTTGTAAACAAATTTCGGATTCTCATAGCCAGTGGTGAAGTAGAGTCCTGATTTTATTAAAGACAAGGGTGGTGAATATCACCGCTTACCCACACATGAGTTTGCTGGTAATGAGTGTTTTCACTGATTGTTGTGCAAGCCACAACCAACCAAGGGACCAGTTGAGATGGCAGGATCTCTTTGGGCGAAAGACACTTGTTCCCTGATGAGGAAGACTGAAATTTATTTGGCGGAATGACAGAAGCAGGAGGAACAAATGTTGTTGCTGTTGGGCTTTTATTGGTATTTGTGTTATTTAGGTTTACACATCAAAGGGTCGATTCCGATCCCGTAAAAAGCGCTCCGAATCATCGTACGGAGCATTTTTTTCCGTCTGAATCGTACCCGTAACCGTCCCCGTACGAACGACGTAGTACGATCCACACCCGATGCAGCTATCCGTCCGAATCGTACCAGGGACCGTACGAATAAAATTCCCGTACGAATCACCCTCGGAAGCCGCTGTACACGACGTTCATACGTTTCGCGGCTGCTTTTTATGACCCGGCAAGTACGATCTGTGTTGTATACGCTCCGTACGACCCTTTTTCTACGGGAGCTGGAAACTGTCATACAGTCAGAGTTCGCCCCGAAACAGGTACGGAACAGCCCCCCCGGGTACGGCACGTACCCCCCATGATCTCAGGGGTACGCGCCGTACCCCTGCGATCATGGGGTACGTGCCGTACCCCATGTACGCTGGGTGTACGACACGTACCCCCATGATCGCAGGGGTACGGCGCGTACCCCTGCGATCATGGGGGGTACGCGCCGTACGGTGTGTAGGTGATTGTGCACTTTTCCGTACGAATCGACGTGGACCGTACGAATCGCGTCCGGGTCGCCCGATCAGGATCAGAATCGTCCGGTCGTACGGCGTCCGTACAAGTCGTACGGAAACGGCTCCGGATGCGAGTCATACGGACGGTGATTTTTAACGGATCGGAATCGACCCCCAAATGTAAAAATATAAAAAGGGGTTGGGGTCATCAAGAAAAGAAAAAGTGACTCATGCAACTCCCTAATAATAGTGTGATGATGTATTTCTTTTCTGTTTACACTTCCTATGTTGGCTGTGGGAATTGTAGTTGCATTTAGGTGCTGTGTGAATACACCGTATGAATAGAGACTGCATAATACTCGCCTCCTTTATCTTTAATGCAATCAGGACTCCCAGTTTGTGACTTCTCACTCCTATTCGAAAAAGTATTATTGATCACGTTACAATCAACAATTACAGACACATCTCTGACCTCTGCACTGCAATCAAGTTCCTTGAGAAAACCTTTGTATTCGAGGTTCAGACACATAATTCCAATGAGGACCTTCTTGACCCACTGCAGTCCTCTCTTCCCCAATCCCTGGCTCAGGGAAATCCCTACTTATGACCTTGGATGATGCCATCAAAGCCGCTGAAGGAGATGAGGCATGACATCCCTCATCAAAGGGCATTACCCCACCCCATACACACACAATAGGATCCTACGCCCTTGTTCACTGATCTCTTTATACTAACCTATGTGTGCTCTATGCAAGTACCACCACCACCATACCTATCAAGATTGCTAGTAAATCTACGCCTTTCAAGCCATCCAACCCAATGGTCTGGAAATTTTTTCAAAGGAGGGTACTGCTCTCAGTCTTAAATCACTGAAGTTACAGGGATTGTGAAAATCCAAGCATCACACAAAGAACAAGTGTAGCACAAGGGAAACATCCTTTACAACGCAAATTTTACCACACAGTGCCTTTACAACGCAACTTTTACAACGAAAACCATTACAACGCATTGCGCTGGGGGGCGCTCTAGGATAGGGAATAGGTTTAATTTACTATCCAACACCTTCCCTACTATCCACGGGGACTAGAGTTGGAATAGTAAATTAAACTATTCACTATCCAGCGCCCCAAAGCACTATGCGTTGTAAAGGCATGCGTTGTAAAAACAGCGTTGTAAAGGCATGCGTGGTAAAAGCATGCGTTGTAATGTCATACATCTGTAGCACAACCATGCAGCAGGCAAGAGGTAAATGTGTGGTATGAAGCCAGTAGTGAATATTGAAGCAAATATATAACAAAAGCATGGTGTGGCATGTGTACTGTCATTGACAGAAAGTTCATGGGCACTAAATTTGCACAGTTTTCTGATAACACTAAACCGCAAACAAATGATAATTAGTATAAATCTGGTTTCAGTGAATATTTATCATTTGTGCATCACTAAGTAAAGTTTCTTCATTTTGTTTGATCCTATTAAAGTATTTGTTTCCATCACGAAAGAAAGTACTTTCCTACCTACTGATATATTTTGAAATATTTGCACTGTAGAAGTTGTGTTTTGAAAAAAATAACATCTTACAGCCTTTCATACTCAGCAAACACAAATCTCCTTGTTGAAAGAACAAGCTGCAGTTTGTCAGAAGACAGAGCCTGACATTTACCCCTCTGATAGTATAAAATTTAACGGCATTTTATTGGTCATTCACCACAGCTCCGTGGGCTTCCCTTTGGGGATCGAGGTTAAAGATCCCGACATATCTGTGATCATGGGTGCCAAAGGATCACAACTCTAAATGAATTGTGATTGAAGGACCACACCCCTCACTGCCACAGATACCACCGCCCAGGGCCCCTGCACACCCGCTCCCAAGAAAAAATGTAAACTACAGGGACATGGACACGGTCCTACGGCTGGCACAGGAGGTCAGGGAGGTCTGATATTAATCTTTCCATATCATGGTCTTCTCGGACTGCACTCGAACGTCCAAAGCCAATGGAAATCGTTCAAAGAAGTTAAACAGAAGCTCCAAGCTGTGAACCTGTGCTATATGCTTATATTTCCAGTCTGCCTCAAGGTACTCTTCCAGAGTCACTCTTACTTCTTCAAAAGCCTTGAAACTGAAAGAGACTGGATCACTTGGAAAAAAGGTCTCTGTGACACGCAGGCCCACAGACCGGCAAGCCCCAGGTCCCCGGTGCTCTGGGTCCCGTAAACCTCAGATGCCATTACAGGTCCTGCTGGGGGACGAGGCTGCGTTCAATCTCCCAGGACTCCTCATCACCAGACTACCCTAGCCCGATCGAGAGAGCCCAGAGGAAGGACCCCGAGTCAAGGGGTCAGACTTCTCTGAGCCCCCGTTCCCTGGGGGACACCACTAATCCCAACTGAGAGGGCTGACCACAGACTGGCTCATAAACACTTCCCTTATCTCAAGTCGACTGTTGTTAAAAGATATGTTTGGGGCAACATATGCTTCTGGGGTGGAAGCGTGGGGGGGTGGAAGTTGGGGAGGAGCAGCTTTGGCCGATGAGTTTTCTTCGGTGTTCTGTTATATTCCTCTTTTCAGTTTTTAGGCCATCCTTAGATACAACCTCAGCACTCCTCATACAGCTATGGGAGTCCGACATGGAACTCTCCCACACTGGGTGCCTTGGACCCCCTTACCATAAACCACCAACCAAAATGTCTTTCTACCTGATGTCTCAGAATGTTAACAGGCTCTTGGATTTTATCAAACAGGCTGCTATGCTGACCTACGCAAAACGCACCAAACCCTCTATCCTCATGCTTCTGGAAACTTATCAGCTTGGCACTGCCCGCCTCTTCCTCCGCAGAAATGGCTATGACAGGGTTTTCCACTTTGGGTACACCAGGAGTTCCAGGCAGGTGGCCATACTCTTTTACTGATCCCTTGCACTGAAGGCGACCAACTGCACAATGGATGCCCAAGGTAGATATGTGAGCATAGAAGGATTACTGGAAGGGCAGCAGTGCAACTTCTCAAGTGTTTACATTGCACCGCAACTGGTCCCCGCCACCGTTAGGGAAATAGAAACCACAATACTAGCCCTCCCCCTGGGCATAACCATAATCGGGCTGACGTTAAATGCACCCCTAATTCAGATAGGGACACCTTGGCCCCCACATGGGGTCCCACCAGCACCACACCAACAACTTTGGAGAGGGATGGACACAATGGAGCTGTGTGATAGCTAAAGACTATGGCATCTAGGGGTCACAGAGTACACAGACACACCTCCGCAGCTCACAAAATCTGGCCCCATTGACCTGATCTGCTTTCCCGGCTGACGTTCATCAAATGCGGGCATTTGACTTATACCCTCAAGGCATACTGGACCATTCCCCAGTCTCTCTCTGGTACGGCCTGTTGCGCCCTACCCCAACCCAAGTAATTGTAAATGATCATGCCACACCAGCCTCGGCCCGTGGAGGGAGTTGTGGTGGGGCAGGCAGGCGGGGTGGGGGAGGGGCAGGGTGGGGGTGATAAACACCGGAATCTGGATGATTGCAGGTAAGTAAACAATTAAATTAATAAAACGAATTTCGTAGCGCGCCCTGCATCGCATTTTGAGATGCAGGGTACAGTACGAAATTAGTTTTATTCATTTAATTGTTTACTTACCTGCAATCATCCAGATTCCGGTGTTTATCACCCCCCACCCTGCCCCTCCCCCGCCCCGCCTGCCTGCCCCACCGCAACTCCCTCCACGGGCCGCGGCTGTGCCACTCACTGAGCTTGGTATTACATGTCTTTATTCCTCGGCATGTAACCATTAACTGAACAGTCTACATCATGAATTCTATAACCCACACCCACACATTAATAACATTGTTTTACGGAGTCCGTTAGGAACCAAAAGAGTCCAGTCTTCTCTAACACAGAAGACACTACATCTCATCTTTGTTAAATACAAAGTACAAAAACTACATATATACATTACAACTCTTCCATAAGTCGTTATGGTGCTCAAATCAATTGCCCAGATCTGGTCATTTGAGGCTGAGGAGATACTGGAGAAGGGTCCAGAGACATTGGTACAGTCATTGGGCTGTCAGGATTCTCAGTGGGATAAGATCCACTCCTGACATCTGGAGTTGCCGATGGTCGAGGCAGGTGTTTGAAATGCAAATGATCTCACGTAATGGACTGTCCAGGACAGTGAGCAGTCACCATGTGTCGTTTACTGGTCACAACCCTCAGTGGGTCAGCATCAAAAGGAGCATCAGACTTGCGTTTCCATTTTTGCCTGAAGGTCACTTGGTCTCCTCTGTTCAGTGTAAGGAGCACAGTGACGTTGGTCTGTATAGGTCTTCATTTTGCGTTCGCGAGAAAAATCAATGGTTCAAAGTTTATCAATGTCAATAGATCTCTCACTGGTCCATTGTGTCACTTCGGTACCCATGGCTCTCCCAAATATTAAGGTGGCAGAACTTTCACCTGTGGTAGAAAGTGGAGTTGACCTGTAGGTATGAAACATAGACTGAGGAAATGATTTGAATTCAAGGTTTTACAAAGAAGAACACTGAGCAGTCTTCTTGAGGGGAAACAGTGTTTACAACGCAGACAGGACTACGCAGTGCCATTACAACGCAGGCACTACAACGAACACTCCATTACCACGCGTTCCATTACCACGCAAGTCAATACAGCGACTTGCTTTAAGGAACATGTTGTTGGATTTTAAATCCAAGGCATTCCCTAATGTTAACAGACTGGAGTTGGAATATTAAAAGTGTCATTTTGCGACTTGCGCTGTAATGGAACGCATGGTAATGATGCATTCGTTGTATGAGCCGCGCTGTAAAGGCATGCATTGTAAAACCATACATGATTACGTCATACATACCTTCTTGAGGGTAGTCATAAATCTCTCGACCACACCATCACGAGAAGTTGATGACAGATCTTCCACCAGAGAAAAATGGGAATATTTGTAAACAGTTACTAGCAGATTATGTCCATTGTCAAGGATTCCAAAGAAATCACATGCAAACATCTCCCATGCAAGTGTTGGGAGATCAGAAATGTTTAATGGATGTGGGGTTGTCTTAGATGACTAACAGTTGCATAAATGACATGCCTTCAACTCTTTTTCAACTCTCATCAAAATGGGAGAACCACACTTGGTCCCGTGAAGCTCATTTCATAGCAACATTTACACGGACTCCCTCAGGGACCAGCTCAATTAGTTGTTGTCTAAGACTCTCAGGTATGACAATTCTTGACACTCGTAAGATGATGCCTTCTGGAGTAACTGAAAATTCTTCTTGCACATTTTTGAATTTCTTGTATTTAAGGTCATCACGAAGAGGTTGACTGGTGTGTAATAATGTCTTTGAGTATTAGCAAATCCCTGTCAGTACTCGTAGCAGCAATGATTTGTTCCACCGACATGGCAGCAAGGGTACTGTGAGTAGTCAGCAGGGTTTTGATCTTTTCTTTAATGATGTACAATCCTATAATGATACTCTCGCAATTGCAACCCCCACCTCTCAAAGTGAGTGGGCATCTTGGATTTAGGGTTGCCTAATATGATGAGCAAGGTTTGGTGGTCAGTGAAAACTGTGAAATATTTTCCATACAGGAAAGCATGAAAATATTCACAAACCCACAATACAACTAGTCTTTTTTCTCAGGTTGTGAATTAGCACGTTCTGTCATTGACAAACTTGAGCCAGCATTAGCTACAATGTGTCTTGTGGCATTGTGATATCCAGTGTGGTGGGCAAGGATGGCACCCAACCCCACTGGTCTCACACCAACAACAACCTCAGTCTGCAATTTTGGATCAAAGGATGCCATTTCAGTTGCATTCTCAATTGCATGCTTGATTTTCTTGAAGCTTTATTCAAACTCACTTGACCATTGGAATGGGACATTTCGTTTTGTTGAGCCTCTCAATGGGGCACTTACAATAAGCAAAGGCATGGATCTCAGCATACTTACAGCTTGTGGGGGAGAAATGGATGATAAGGCATGTACTTTGTTCGGGTCTGGAGTAATTTCCCCATCTGAAAAGACATGACCAAAGAACTTGAGTTTGGCTTGATGAAACTCACACTTTGTTGTATTTAAAGTCAAACCTGCATCGCCAAATATACGACACACATTTTTAAGAGCTTTATCGTGTACCTTTAGTATGGCCCCAAAAACTAGTAGGTCATCACTGTAAACGAAAGCATTTGTGACTGGCTATATTATGTGACCTGCGTATCACTGACATAATATCCAGTAACAGAATATCGACTAGCAAAAATATCGAGGAAAAAATATCTACAGACAAAATATCGAGTTTGAATCTACAAACAGGTAAGTACAAAAATATTGAGTACAAAATATCGTTTACAAAAATATAGTTTTAAAAAATATCGACTTTATTAGAAACAGTGTTAAATTAAATTTAAAAATTAATTACTAAAATATACTTAAAAATACTTAAATTAACTTATAATAATTAAATAATTAATGAAAGTTATAAAACAAATTTACAATCATATTTGTTAAAACATATATATATATAAACATAATACAATTAAATAATATCCAATATTATAACCGTACGATAGCAGAAGTGTAAAAAATACTATTCCCACTCCACAGAGTGCAACAGTAGGGAAAGTGTTAGATAGCGTAGGGGTAAAAATTACTATTCCCACTCCAGTGGGTGCAACAGTAGGGAAAGTGTGGGATAGCGTAGGGGTAAAAATTACTATTCCCACTCCAGTGGGTGCAAAAGTAGGGAAAGCGTTGGATAGCGTAGGGATAAAAATTACTATTCCCACTCCGAAGAGTGCAACAGTAGGAAAATCGTTGGATAGCGTAGGAGTAAAAATTACTATTCCCACTCCAAAGAGTGCAACAGTAGGGAAAGCGTTGGATAGCGTAGGGGTTTAAATTACTATTCCCACTCCAAAGAGTGCAACAGTAGGGAAAGCGTTGGATAGCGTAGAGGTAAAAATTACTATTCCCACTCCAGTGGGTGCAACAGTAGGGAAAGCGTTGGATAGCGTAGGGGTTACAATTACTATTCCCACTCCAAAGAGTGCAACAGTAGGGAAAGTGTTGGATAGCGTAGGGGTAAAAATTACTATTCCCACTCCAGTGAGTGCAACAGTAGGGAAAGTGTTGGATAGCGTAGGGGTAAAAATTACTATTCCCACTCCAGTGGGTGCAACAGTAGGGAAAGCATTGGATAGCGTAGGGGTAAAAATTACTATTCAAACTCCAAAGAGTGCAACAGTAGGGTAATCGTTGGATAGCGTAGGGGTAAAAATTACTATTCCCACTCCAAAGAGTGCAACAGTAGGGAAAGCGTTGGATAGCGTAGGGGTTTAAATTACTATTCCCACTCCAAAGAGTGCAACAGTAGGGAAAGCGTTGGATAGCGTAGAGGTAAAAATTACTATTCCCACTCCAGTGGGTGCAACAGTAGGGAAAGCATTGGATAGCGTAGAGGTAAAAATTACTATTCACACTCCAGTGGGTGCAACAGTGAGGAAAGCGTTGGATAGCGTAGGGGTCAAAATTACTATTCCCACTCCAAAGGGTGCAACAGTAAAGAAAGCGTTGGATAGCGTAGGGGTTAAAATTACTATTCCCACTCCAGTGAGTGCAACAGTAGGGAAAGTGTTAGATAACGTAGGGGTAAAAATTACTATTCCCACTCCAGTGGGTGCAACAGTAGGGAAAGTGTGGGATAGCGTAGGGGTAAAAATTACTATTCCCACTCCAGTGGGTGCAACAGTAGGGAAAGCGTTGGATAGCGTAGGGGTAAAAATTACTATTCCCACTCCAAAGAGTGCAACAGTAGGAAAATCGTTGGATAGCGTAGGGGTAAAAATTACTATTCCCACTCCAAAGAGTGCAACAGTAGGGAAAGCGTTGGATAGCGTAGGGGTTTACATTACTATTCCCACTCCAAAGAGTGCAACAGTAGGGAAAGCGTTGGATAGCGTAGAGGTAAAAATTACTATTCCCACTCCAGTGGGTGCAACAGTAGGGAAAGCATTGGATAGCGTAGAGGTAAAAATTACTATTACCACTCCAGTGGGTGCAACAGTAGGGAAAGCGTTGGATAGCGTAGGGGTAAAAATTACTATTCCCACTCCAAATAGTGCAACAGTAGGGAAAGCGTTGGATAGGGTAGGGGTTAAAATTACTATTCCCACTCCAAAGAGTGCAACAGTAGGGAAATCGTTGGATAGGGTAGGGGTAAAAATTACTATTCCCACTCCAAAGAGTGCAACAGTAGGGAAAGCGTTGGATAGCGTAGGGGTTTAAATTACTATTCCCACTCCAAAGAGTGCAACAGTAGGGAAAGCGTTGGATGGCGTAGAGGTAAAAATTACTATTCCCACTCCAGTGGGTGCAACAGTAGGGAAAGCGTTGGATAGCGTAGGGGTTAAAATTACTATTCCCACTCCAAAGAGTGCAACAGTAGGGAAAGTGTTGGATAGCGTAGGGGTAAAAATTACTATTCCCACTCCAGTGAGTGCACAGTAGGGAAAGTGTTGGATAGCGTAGGGGTAAAAATTACTATTCCCACTCCAGTGGGTGCAACAGTAGGGAAAGCGTTGGATAGCGTAGGGGTAAAAATTACTATTCAAACTCCAAAGAGTGCAACAGTAGGGAAATCGTTGGATAGCGTAGGGGTAAAAATTACTATTCCCACTCCAAAGAGTGCAACAGTAGGGAAAGCGTTGGATAGCGTAGGGGTTTAAATTACTATTCCCACTCCAGTGGGTGCAACAGTAGGGAAAGCGTTGGATAGGTAGGGGTTAAAATTACTATTCCCACTCCAAAGAGTGCAACAGTAGGGAAAGTGTTGGATAGCGTAGGGGTAAAATTTACTATTCCCACTCCAGTGAGTGCAACAGTAGGGAAAGTGTTGGATAGCGTAGGGGTAAAAATTACTATTCCCACTCCAGTGGGTGCAACAGTAGGGAAAGCGTTGGATGGCGTAAGGGTAAAAATTACTATTCAAACTCCAAAGAGTGCAACAGTAGGGAAAGCGTTGGATAGTGTAGCAATAAAAATTACTATTCCCACTCCAGTGGGTGCAACAGTGAGGAAAGCGTTGGATAGCGTAGGGGTAAAAATTACTATTTCCACTCCAGTGAGTGCAACAGTAGGGAAAGCGTTGGATAGCGTAGAGGTGAAAATTACTATTCCCACTCCAGTGAGTGCAACAGTAGGGAAAGCGTTGGATAGCGTAGGGGTAAAAATTACTATTCCAACTCCAGTGAGTGCAACAGTAGGGAAAACGTTGGATAGCATAGAGGTAAAAATTACTATTCCCACTCCAGAGAGTGCAACAGTAGGGAAATTAAATACTTCATATATTATTTCAATAAATATAAATTAATATCTATCAAAAATTAATTAAAAGTAATTACTAATTTAATATAATATAATAATTAATCAATTAAAATTACAAATTAAATTTAATTATTACAATTATTTAACTAATATTACAAATTAATTACAAATTAACAATTAATAATTTAACATTTAAAAATTAATTTACAATAATTTCAAATTAAATACAATTAAATAAATTGATTTATTTAATTAATTATAAATAAATAACTTCCCATCCTATTCCCCTATAAACCCACAACCCACTACAGAAAATATTAAATTAACATAATTAGCAATTAATCAATTAAATAAAATTAATTAGCAATTCTAATTTAATTAATTACCCATAAAAAAATTAATTAACAATTAATTCTAAAACAATACCAATAAATATGTAAGCATATTTAATTAATTATAAAGAAATTACCTCCCACCCAATTCCCCTATAAACCCACAACCCGCTACAGAAAATAAATTAGTAAAATTAATATAATTAGCAATTAATCAATTAATTTTAATTAATTGCCAATTAAAAGTTAATTAATTACCAAATATAAATTAATTAACAAATCATTAAAAATGAATAACAATAAATAAATTTACATATTTAATTAATTATAATTAAATTACTTCCCACCCTATTCCCCTATAAACCCACAACCCGCTACAGATTTAAATGACGCAAAAATTAAAAAATAAATATTTCATTAATTAAAATTATTTATAACATAAATACACACTTTTAACACATATAATAACATAAAATACACTATAAATAATTCAATATTATTAAAAATTCGATAATTTTAATAACCTATATTATACACTTTGATATTTTAACTGTCTATATTTTTAACATTCGATATTACATTACTTACCTTAAAAACGATATTTTTGATGTCTATATTCTGTCCAGTCGATATTTTGTCCATTCGATATTTAAAACTCGATATTATGTCCAGTTGATATTTTGTAGTCGATATTTTGACTGTTCACCGCGACAAATGACATCCTGAAAAAAGTTCGGCAGCTGATGACACTCAGAAACTCAGCCTTTTATATTGAAGCAAACCAACATGAGTCGAAAAGGTAGTAATGCACATGCAATCCTCTTCCAGTTCAAGTTGGTGATATCCTTTGTTCAAATCAGGGCAGGAAAAGACTTTAACTCCATTCAGCTGCGTAATTATGCCAGCAATGTGCAGACTTGAATGTCGTTCTCTTTCAATTGCCTTGTTTGCTTGGCGCATATCAACGCAGATGGCCACATCTCCTCCAATATCCTTTTTCAACACTACCACTATGGATGAAACCCACGGCGTTGGAACAGTGGATCGCTCAATCATGTCCTGCCTTAATAAGGTTTCAAGTTCTTTCTTAACAGCCTCTTCTAAATGGAATGCAATTCGATGACGTCATTGAGCAACAGGACGATGGCCACATGTATGTGAAGTTGCAACTTTCATGGTCTTAAACCTTTCTAATCCATGAAACAAAGATGGAAACTGTTTCATTATCTCATGATAGGCATTGACACTGTAGATTATTGGAATCAGCCCCATTTCAGCAGCAGCACTGTAACTGAGTAAAAATGTGCTCGATGGAATGCCTGGCAAGACATGAATTGGTGCTTTTACTTTAGTATTTTTATGCTTCACAGTGGCTATGAATGAGTCTTGACTTTGCAGTAGTGTCAAAGCAGCCCATGTATACACTTTGGTTTTTGATAGAGTTAAACAGGGTACTGGAGACATTACTTCCCCACTGGCATAATGTTTATTGACTTTCAATGTGATCTTGGGACAGTGTCCAAATGAATTTGGCACTTTCACTTGCCAGCATAGGTTTGACCAGCATTCTTCCTTGTAAGAAGCTAACCCTTGATGAGCACGTCATCCAGCAGTCAACATTGACATCGAACATCCATCTTCCTCACTGTCACTCGATAATGATGGTGATGAACTTTTAGGCAAATAATTTGACGACAATTGACATTGTAAAGTTTCTACTTGCCTTAACTGGTGTTGCCCCTTGGCCTTGTGGGCGTGTGTAGAATGTCGCATGTGGAACTTTCTGGCATCCATTTTATTTTCTCCACATAACACACTTGATCTGGCATCCATTTGTTTTTCTGAATGTGACATACTTGATCTTTCACTAGCTTTGTAGACTGTTACAAAATGGTTCTCTTTCCCACAGCCTTTGAATACCTGTCCAAAAGCGGGACATCTACCCTCATGGGGAAAGGCAGATGCACATAAGAAATACAACTTATTTTTCTTCAAAAACATTACCTTATGGCCTTCTGCCTTGTGTTTCAACATACTTTTCATACTCAGCTCTGATTCGTTGTAGGCCATTTCGGCCTACATGTTATCTTCATGTCTGTCAGCTGTCTCCACCACTCCGGCAGCCATGAGTACTCTCTCCAAACTGAGTGTTTTTTTCAGTATTCGTCTTATGAAGGAATAGGACAGGCAACCATATATTACTCTGAGATGCATAGCCTATTCATCGTTAAAGTCGTTGAACTTGCAATGCTATATGGGTGAATCAAGTCTTTCCACAAACTCATCCATCGTTTCACAAGCTCTCTGCAATTCCTGACAGAAAATGTACCTTTCATAGTTGACATTCGGTATTGGATTGAACTTGGTTTTTAACATTGCTTTAATTTGACGGTACATCCCTTCATTATTTTGTGGTAGTTTCTTTATCACTTCTTTTAGTCCCTCACCTGCCAACTTCTTTAGATATTTAATGATCTTTTGTTATTTGCTTCTTGCAGTGCATCAATTAAATAATCAAAAGTTTTGATCCTTTGATCCAGGCAGTCCATCTGTCGCCAATATTCTGCTTTTTGGTGGTTTCGAAGGGAGGCAATGGTTTTAAGAAAATAGTGGCATTATAACCAGTTATGGCCATTACTGACGTAAGTATGTACTGTCCACCTTAACTTCCACCATTAATATCATTTGTAAATCCTTTGGACGTCATGGGTTCAGGATCCTGATGGCTAGTCTGAACTTGTGTGGCTTCCTTTCGCGTTGCCATTGAGCCGTTCAATTTCTGAATGACTTTCGAGTTGCACGGAGCGCATTCGTCACCTTCTGTGGTGTTCGCTTCGGGGATCACTATTGGGTATTCGCAATCCCTGGGCCAAAGGCTGTTCTATGACGACTCTTTACTCAAGTTCTGATAAGCGTGTATGTATTCTCTTTATGTTTGGTTGTCACCGATTCTAATGTTTCTCCGCCTTTATCATTTCTTTGCATTCACCTGCTTCTGCTCACAGCATTCTCTTGCACCTGGCTGGTGCCGCTCGCTGCACTTTCTATACCTGGTCGTCACTGCTTTAAATGTTTCTTGATGTTAGAAATGTCCCTGCTTTTAGTGCTTTCTCACACTTTGGGGCCGATTAGGATTGCGGTTTTTCCGCATCCTCCGGGCCGGCGGAAGTGTCCGCCGGCCCGGAGGATGCGGAAATACCGCAGCGGAGCCTTCAAAGACCCCCCACCAGATTAGGATGGCTGGGGGGTCAGGAAGACCGTCCGCAGCTTTTCTGCCCCGGTCACCTTCCGACCGCGGCGGAAAAGCTCTAACATGGCTGGCCATGTCTATCAGACACCGCCAGGCATATTAGGATGTTGGTGGTCCTATGCCTTTCCACGGCGGCATTTCCGCCGTGGAAAGGCATACGGTCTTTTATTTGGGGGCCCGTTGTGGGCCCCCAGGGGTGAAGGGTTTGTGGGGGGTGCACATGGGGGGTACCTATGGTACCCCCCTGCCTTTGCGTGCACGAAGAGGCAGGCACCGCGCGGTGCCTGCCGCTTTGTGCATGCAAATGCACTGCTTTCATTTTTAACATTGCGGAGGGTGCTGCTTCAAGCAGCACCCGCCGCAATGTTAAAAATACAGGATGTGACCGCCAGGGTGGCGCTCACATCCTAATTTGCACCGAGGGACCGCCGCTGCCCCTGCGGACGGTCCCTCCTACTCTGGGGTAGCGGACAGACGCAGGTCCGTCCGCCATCCTAATCGGCCCCTAAGCTAGGACAGCCTCTAGCACTTCTCTGTACCTCTTTCCCATTGCCTTTAGCGTTGTCGTACTGTGTGAATGGCTACTATGTGTTAAGTTGTGGTGCAGTACTTCTTGTCTCGACTTTATCAAAAAATTTCTAGCCGATGACAAACAAACTTTCTGCAAGGCCTTTGCTTTCTTCACAGGCCTGGCACTGGCTGGAGTGTCACTTTGACTCCACATACACCAACCGTCGATTTTCACTTTGACTGGGGCACACATGGCCTGCATGAGGAGTTTGCTGGACCACTGCAACCTCTCCAGGAGAGCACTCTCAGTTCTTCGGGTCATGGAGTTTACATGATCCTTCATCTCCTCGCCGGATGTAGGATCTTACCCCAGCCTGGGTACTTGTAAATGATCACACTACACATAGAACTTGGTACACGTCTATTTTCTCCAGCGTGTAACTGTTAACTGAGCATTCTACATAATGAGCTCTATAAGCCACACCCACGCAGTTATGTCACTGTTCCACGGAGTCCATCAGGTCCCCAAAGAGCCCAGTCATCTCTAACTCATAAGACACTACACGGCCCAGCAACCGATAACCCCTAACCCATTTGGCATGTTAACGCCTGCCACCTCAAAGAGCCCCAATGCGAGAACTATATACCACCTAGATTGAAACCGATTTCCAAAACAATCATGGTTCTGTTGTATCGCCCATCACCATCAGAGGCATGATGAAGTTGCATGTTCGAAGACAGGAGAGAGGTAAAAACCAACTCATTACATCCCTTGAAACCCAAATCACTGGACTGGAAAGGCAGTCGCTGGGGGAAGATTCTGAAGCCTCCTGATGCAGACTAATCCTTTCCTGTGCCTTCCTGAAGCTCTTGATGAGGCCCGTCAATGTGTGCTGGTGACAAAAACAGGCAGTTGCACCAGTGCCTAATAACCAACAACCTGGCATCCAGGGTGGTTCCAGGGGTGCGGAACTGTTTGGGTGGGGTTGTTTGCATTCTAACGCTAACACTCCTCACAACGTGTGTGGCATCCTTTTTATATGTTTGTAATGTTGCATGCACAAATGACTAGCTATTTATTAAAAGAATACTGTTTTGCGCATTAGAGTGGACGAGGTGGTCTGCAGTAATATTCGCTTGCTAGAAATACAGACTTACAAAGCTAATTCCTTTTGATTCCACATATTTTTCTATTTGTCCTATTGCCATGCTGGAAAAGGGATTTTTTTCATTCTCTACAGCACTTAGGATTGCTAAGGTATGCTACAGACATACTCAACCTTGTATTATTCCTCTCTTATGAAACCAAACATATCACAACATGCAGCAGCTTCTGTACGCTTCTAGAAACTGTAATGGAGACATTATTTATCTGTCTTGCAGAATGAGTACCGGGTCTAAATCTAGAGCCCCCTCCTCTCTTCACACACCATTATGTAGTGAAAGGTATAAAAGATAATGGTGTTGACGGTGGGGAAGGGCAGATGGACCGACTGCTAGGGAGCTGCTGACTGAGGATCCTAATGGCATAAGTCATGCCGGGTTGTACATGACCTGGTATATAAATACATAAATACAATATATGCAATCAGCTGTTAATACCTTAGTAGGTTTTTAGACTAAAGGGCTCATTTAAAGTTTGGTTGCAACAGAGTACCCTCCACGCCAAACTTTTGGGCCACCCACCCATTTAGAGGTGGGCAGACAGCCAGGTTTATGCAAACTGAGTCAAGTTTACTCCATCAGTATAAACCTTCCTCTGTCTGCCCAAGGGAGTGGGGGCCTTTTTAGGTAAGCTGTCTGACCTATTCAGATTGGTAATTCCGATGTCTTTATTTACTGTACGTCACCGCCAGCATGGCATAATACTCCCATGGTGTGGGGGTCATTATTATTTAATTATTTTTTTTTGCAAAAAAAACTCCTGCTATGAGAGTTTGTTTTCGAAAATAGAAAACTCTAGAAAAGTTTGCCAGCTGTTGCCATGTTTGTAGGAGCCATTTGTCAAACCTTTCCTATATTGGCAGCAGCTGCCATAATGGCAGTTCCTCCCAATATATTACAGATGTCCTTGGGACCAGCGAACATCTCTCAATCAATTAATCAGGGTTGGTAAAGCACAACTACTCACCCGTGAGGGTCTCAAGGTGCTTGGGGTGGGGGCAAGTGGCAGTTCTTTTGAGTGCTAGGGTCATCCGAAGAGCCAGGTCTTGAGGTCCTTCCTGAAGTCGGGCAATGTGGGAGATTGCCGGAGGTGGATGGAGAGGGTATTCCCGGCTTTGGCTGCCAGGTAGGAGAAGGACTTTCCTCCCGTTCTGGTCTTGTTGATACGAGGGACAGTGGTCAGAGAGAGCTGGGCAGATCGGAGGTGTCTTTTGGGTATGTGGAGGGAGATGGAATCTAAATTTGGTGGGTGGAGTGAAGGCTGGGTAGTGGAAGTAAAGTCCTCTGCCACCCTTTTTGCCTTTACTTAAACTGCCACCCTAAATCAAGCCCTAAGTGTGTAGGGATGTGTGATAAGTTATGAACGGACTATCTCTCATTTTCAATCTAATGATAGTTTTACACTGAGCTGTTTATAATCAATGTGGCAGTTCATACATGATGTTTAGAAGGATAATACAAAACAATGAGTTTGTGTACAATACCAATACGTGTGTGTGTTTAATTTATTGGGATGCAGGGTACACCTTCTAATGGGGCTTAGGAAATCTTCTGAATGACCCCAATAATTTCAGGAACATGACATGACATCCAATGTGGAGCTCGATCACTGAGCTCCCAGTAGCCCTACAATTTAAAACACAAATGAATCCCGAGACATTTGGGGCTATTTTAAGATTCTCCAAAGATCTAGGAAAGGTGTCCCCTTATTCAGTTGAGGTTAATACATGCTGAACATTTACAAAGCATGTACCCAAAGTATTAGAAACAGTATTTGAGCCTTTGTAAGCATGGGCTTAAGAGGCAGAAGAAGATGAAATAGAAACCATGGATATGAGAATGTACACCCGACCATAGCACACGCTCTTGACAGCAAAGAGGTTACTGATGGGTGGGTGAATTTGCTGTGGTGGTTGGAGCCACCCCATGATATACCATGGAAGTGTTTTATTGATTAAATGAAACAGAAGCTTCAGGTGCAGTACAGCAATTTACTAAATACACAATAATAGATCCTCGCACTCATTGCAATTCTTTTTGGTTAATTGATATATAATTCAATGACAGTTAAAAAAAAGTACATATTGCAGTAGCAAGACACTGATGTGTCAGGCAAAATGCAGGCACACACAGACAAGCACTTGCCATTAATCTACAATCTTGTAATGCAATAATGGGGCATTGCCCAGCTAAGTGTAATAAATGTATGTATTTGGATTGCTAGAAGCAGTGCACCTTTATTCTACTCTGTGGGGCAAACAGAATAATGGGAATGGTGCCCAGTCTTCAATATAGTCAGTCATGGGGAAACAGTTGCAACTCTGTATATTCCTACACATGGCACTCCACCCATAGCAGTCTTACCAGAGGATCCCAAACAAATACAGAAGGCTGGAGTTTCACCTGCTGAAGACTTTAGTATAAAGCTGATAGGGAGCATAGACACTTTTGCAGCAAACTGTTTTGCCAGTAGAAAAAGTAAGGTGGCCAATTTGTATACAGCTATTCCACAGGATCAGAAATTATGTTGGCAATGATTATCCTTGAGGTTTATCTCTCCGTGGAGTATCTTATTCATTATGCAACGTGCATACAAAAAATACAAAAAATACAAAAGACACATAGATGTAGCAAATGGTTTCCACTCAAATCACAGCTGTTGATTCAGACTATTTAGCTGCATTCATATTCAGTGGCATATAATGCAGTTTTACATGATAACTGTATTAGCAGAAGAATAGCCCCAAGGTCTTTTCAGCGTGTGTTATTGTGTTGATACAGAAAGACCTAAGCACAGTGTTATGTGCAGACGGCATTTATAACGCAGATGTACTAGGGGAGCGCATTCATAATGAGGACAGGATAAACACAATGCCAGTAGACTCATGCGACAAAATAGATTCTGGGAAATCTAAAATGTGTTCATTAAATGTGAGTTTTCCCGGATATGAACCATCAAGTGAAGGAAAAGGGTCTACATTAGAGTTCTTAGAAGTGTGGGGAACATGAGGATCACCAAATACACTTGACGCAAATCCTTCAGTAAATGAATCCCTTCGGTTTCATTATTCTGCATACAGTGTTACAATGTATGTTTGACACACTTGGAACTGAGTGGGTACAAAGACTCAAGGAGGAGGGCAAAGAGTGCTGAGGAGTTCTGGGCATAGATGCTGCCTTTAAAAGCTTCTCTTGGTGGATACACAGCACACGCTGGCCCACCAGATTGAAGGAATCCATTCCAAAGGCAACTCTTCTATTGACCAAGCCTCAAAATCTGCAATACAGATGTGAATAGTACCAGCAGTAACCCAGATGCAAATTCAAATTTAACCGGAAAATAGATTGGTGATACAATCATCATACAGCAGAATCACCCTGCCTCCTGGTTTTGCAGTGACGTACTATTGCTTTCCAGCGAAAGATGGGCATGCTAAAGCTACAATACCAGGGGCAGGAGATAGGGATAATCCAAATTAATCAGCTAGATTTGAGCTAATAGGAGCAGCCAATGAAGGGACATGCTCATCCCACACAGCAATATAAGCATCTTTAATAGGTTTTGGGAATGTTGATTGTGACTGATGATGTCAAAGGGTAATCATACATATGCACTACAGTGCAAAATTTGCCAAATAATGAAGTTGTCTACAACTACCATGAATGCCCTTGACCAAAGGAGCTGAACACTACTCAACAGTTTATGTCAATCACATCAGTCCTCTTAAGCCAGTAAATAAATATAAATGCAGAAAGGTAGTGTAGGTGTGGCCTCAGCTCAAAACCATGACTTGCACTTTTGTTAAGTAGCGCTAGATGGACTGCGCATCTTACTTTTGGACCAGGGACCAGCATCTTTATCCAAAATGCTGCTAGTGGTGCTTGCCGATGAGAGCGCTTCAAATTATTTGCTGATGCATAAATAATATCCTGATACATATATTGCTGACCAGCTCACCATTTGAAATTTTACTTGGCATAAATATGTACGTGGCAGACCATCCGGGAGATGAAATCCTTATGATCAATCGTGTTACAGGATTTGCAGAGAACACAACAAAGTTTGAGTGAAGCACAATCTGCAGTTCCCGCAATGTCTGCTGCAGTTGGCTGGTTACAAAGGGCTGGTGAGTTGTGTGTGAAAATATGGGAGAAAAGAGAGATGGTGTGGGCACTCCTACAGAGAGACCTTGTCAATCATAGCAATGTTAGGTACCAGAACTGTATTGCCACCGGTGCCTAGAAAAAAAAAGAAAAAAGAAGTTATTCAACTCAGTCAATACCTACCATGTGGCCGATCCTGGACCATCATCCTGTGCTGAGGACAGATACACCCCAAATTTTGTTACAGTCAGAGAATAGAAAGCAACCAGGTTGTGGGAGTACACATTACAGCTTATCACTACCTGCCCATCAGATGCTTGCTTGGAATTGTGATGGCATGTCGGCACTGGTTACATTTAACCAGATTACTATGGCACTGCATATACACCTTGGGAATGCACCACAAACATAGTTACTCATAGCTTTACCCCATCACAAGAGGCCCATAACTAAATTTAAAGAATGTGTGTGTAGATTGTGTGCCACATTATATAGTTCACCACATTATAACAGATATAACATGTCGTTGTTGGTGGTGAAGCTGGGTATGCCCTCGCTACCCATCTCCTCACCCCCCTTCCAATGTCTAATCACCCGGCCTCAACAGACGTACAGTAGGGCACACATACATACATGAACCATCGATGAGCAGAGTTATGGTATCATCACGTCACACTTTAGATAATGTCACCACAAGAGTAGTGCTCCAAAACTCCCCAGAATTTGCCTGCAAAAATACTGTAGATAGTTGCATGCTGCATAACATCATCATGCAACAAGACTTTCAAGCAGACCTTGAAAGTTGGCTCTATTAATGTTCCAGGGGTGGGAAATAGAGCAGAGATTATGATCTAAATGTACATGACCAGCTAGTTGCCTCATTTATCACCTTAGCTACTAGTTTAGTTGCTACATCACACTGATTCTAAAGCGTTGAGTCAATGATGAATGGTGGAGTATGGCACTATCCATAAATACCATCCTGAGACACCAGTATTGCAATACCACACAGAGAATAAGGCAGCATCCACCTACACAAAGGTTTCACCCAAACTCAAAGTCACTCTGTCGAAAGTCGAATGACTCTGACCAGGTGTTCTGAAGTGGATGCCAGGAGATGCCACATTTATGCCTGGCATGGCCTATTGGGTGGAGATGATTCCTGGGCATGCCCTAGCTATTGGGATAAATGTTCCCAGGGACCTACTCTACCTACATTTTCAAGATGGCAGAAGTCTTTGAGCACATTAAACTTGATCTCTAAAATCTGGGTGTGTACATGTCAAGTGTACTATAGTCATCCTAGGGTCTTTCGATGTCTAACATTAAAATCCAGTTTGGAGCAGTCACAGTACCACCAGCCCCTTCAGAGCAAAAGTCTAGTGGAACAAAGCAGGGTTTCCCAGCAGCCAGACAGTGAATACCCAAGAATTGTTTTTGCATCCTGTTCTCGCTCCTAGAAGTGCACACCATGTGTTATATGTAAAACCCTAGTTGACTTGTCAAGCAGGGTTAATACTCCAGAATGATTTGACACTGTAATGTCAAAAAGAGGCCCACTGTGGCTGAAATGCCAGAAACCGGTCCCCGGTAGCTTGTCTCCTTTCTGGTGAAGAATTGGCTTGGTAGTTTGGTCTGCCCTGTTCCCATGATGCACTGGGCCAGGGACAGACTAATTTGCATATAGCCAGGTTCTGAGCTGGGATGGGGCAGTGAGATAAATAACGGTGATGGATCAAGCCCTGATCTTTGGACTGGGTAAGAGTGGTCTGCTTAATTCAGACACTCTGTTCATCACCACCCCCTTTTCTGTATCGTTTTTGGCCACTATAGGTGTGGCAGGGTATACTCAGACATGAGTCCCTTTCTCACTGCTCCATCAGGATTCAAGCAAGCTGGGCCGAAGAGGCTGAAATGCCAGAAACCGGTCCCCGGTAGCTTGTCTCCTTTCTGGTGAAGAATTGGCTTGGTAGTTTGGTCTGCCCTGTTCCCATGATGCACTGGGCATGGGACAGACTAATTTGCATATAGCCAGGTTCTGAGCTGGGATGGGGCAGTGAGATAAATAACGGTGATGGATCAAGCCCTGATCTTTGGACTGGGTAAGAGTGGTCTGCTTAATTCAGACACTCTGTTCATCACCACCCCCTTTTCTGTATCGTTTTTGGCCACTATAGGTGTGGCAGGGTATACTCAGACATGAGTCCCTTTCTCACTGCTCCATCAGGATTCAAGCAAGCCGGGCCGAAGAGGCTGAAATGCCAGACACCGGTCCCCGGTAGCTTGTCTCCTTTCTGGTGAAGAATTGGCTTGGTAGTTTGGTCTGCCCTGTTCCCATGATGCACTGGGCCAGGGACAGACTAATTTGCATATAGCCAGGTTCTGAGCTGGGATGGGGCAGTGAGATAAATAACGGTGATGGATCAAGCCCTGATCTTTGGACTGGGTAAGAGTGGTCTGCTTAATTCAGACACTCTGTTCATCACCACCCCCTTTTCTGTATCGTTTTTGGCCACTATAGGTGTGGCAGGGTATACTCAGACATGAGTCCCTTTCTCACTGCTCCATCAGGATTCAAGCAAGCCGGGCCGAAGAGGCTGAAATGCCAGAAACCGGTCCCCGGTAGCTTGTCTCCTTTCTGGTGAAGAATTGGCTTGGTAGTTTGGTCTGCCCTGTTCCCATGATGCACTGGGCCAGGGACAGACTAATTTGCATATAGCCAGGTTCTGAGCTGGGATGGGGCAGTGAGATAAATAACGGTGATGGATCAAGCCCTGATCTTTGGACTGGGTAAGAGTGGTCTGCTTAATTCAGACACTCTGTTCATCACCACCCCCTTTTCTGTATCACTGTGGTTGGAGCCAGCCTTCCTGACTGTGGGACAAAGGAAGCCCCCTTCTGAGGAGTCAGCTAACATTTGCCTGAGGCAGGGAGGCTTCTTTGAAGTGGGCCCCAAGTGCAATATATAAAACCATAGCAGACCTGTCAAGAAGGATATGACATTCAAACAGGATTTGACACTGTAATGTCAAAAAAGATGCTCACAGGAACACCCTGCAGATTTGTCAGGTACTTGGCAGGTTCAGAGGGTGCATCTGTGCCTATTCAGGTGAGCCTATTGTTTGTCTCTGGGAGGCATTTTACATTCATTCAAATACAAATTACTGGCTGGCAGAAGGGTTTTCTACCAGTGTCTTTCCTGCCCTCCCACAAGGGTGTCGTAAAACAAAGATGTGTCCAAAGGAATGCCATCAACATCCACCTCTAAATTAGTTCCTAAGTTCTTAAGATACAGGAAAAAGCAGCCAAGCAGGAGCAAGCAATGAACCAGCGGGACCAGTGTAATATCAGATCAAGCTATCACCAATCTTTTTTCCATAATAATGACAGTACTACGTTAATGGTTCTGCTATTCTATGGTGCCATCATACATTTGCAAGAGGTTTTTGTGTTGGGTAACATGACCTGTTCAAGATTAACTTAATGTATTTCACTATCCATTTCCTCCATTGGGATCTGTCATTTCCTTCTAAGAGCAATTGTACGTTCTCTATCATATCGTTTTTTTTTTATATTTACATAAAAAAAGTAAAATTAATGGCCTTTTTTGGAAAAATTGAATCAAAGACTTTCAAAATTAGTATAATCGAAATTGCAAAGCAACCAGTAGAAAACAGAGAGCTGGTACATTTTAGACACGAGTTGTCTCTACAAATGCAAGATAGAATTTACTGAAGGTCTTTTTTGCCATGTTAACCTTAAAGAATGTAGATAAAGCTGCTATGCTCATGAGTTATTTAACAATATTACATTTATATTTATATCAATAGCAACAAAGCATGTGCCTGAAATCCAAGCCCAGCGTTCATTGGTACAGCACATTCTTTCAGAAACAATGTTGGGAGAGACCACAAAGGGAAGTTAACCTTGCCCCATTCCCAGACACCCTTAAACACTGACAGATTTGTCTACATGAAAGTTCCTAAATGGATCAAAAGCAGCTGCAATTTCATCATGTAAGTAGCTCACTCCCTTTCCCAGTTCGTCAGTTTTAAGAAACACATATTTAACAGTGTTGTTCTGCATCCTTACAGCTGTATAATTTAGTTGCTTAATTTTGCCAGCAAACACATTTTCTGGAGTTCAAATATATTTGGGAAGCCCAGCTTATCTATTCCATATTTTCTAAGTAGATCTTGCAAAGAGTCATGGGTGCTATAGTATACTAAGTTTGTTAACCAAATTTAGATTGCATTTTCTGCTTTATTTACATAGCATTATTGTTGTTTGCAATATTTCAATTTCTATTTATGTCTGCAGTGAAACCCACTTCCCTTTATGAATGCTACAATCATCACTGAGCTTATAATTTTTCCCATTCATCAAGAACCAAAATACACATTTTGCAGTATTTTTCTAAAGCTAATCCATATCTTCATTCACTTTGGTGATAACCACCTATTTTCAATTACATTAGTAAAACCAGGTCAAGCTGTTCCATATTTTTTTTTGTAAACCTTACTGAGCATCATGGTTGATGTAGTTACCTATTTACTTGCAGTCCCATTATTTTTGTTGTAGAGTATCCAATTTAATTCTGATTTAACAATTCATAAAACTGAATATTTAACTGAAATTTTTCATTTTCATAAGAAATCAGAAAGATTGTTCCATTGATTCATATTATTCAGGTAAATAGAGTTTGAATGATCTATCTACCATATTTCTCTTTGAGAAAAAGTTGTTTTCAGGTCCTCTTTTTGAGCTTTTAGTAATGCCTAGAATTTTAAATCCTTTGATTCTCTTACTATACTCATTTGTATTAAAACTTTAAGCTACTAGTGGTTTTCAATTATATATTCTGACATCACTTTTATGTTTGTTTAGACATTATTTACCATTCAGCATGTCTGTCACACATAGTATAGCATGTGCCATTTCATATTGCAGATATCAAATGAAGAGTTGCAGGATGACTGACTACACATTTCTATTAGTTTTCGTTGTTTGGAATATAAATCATGTTATTTTTTCTGATGTGGGTATATTTTCCACAAATTAAACATGGACATTATCCCACTGTCTATGACATTACAGACAACTCTTAGGGGTCGATTAGGATGGCGGACGGATTGCCCCTGCCGGGCCGGCGGGGGCAATCCGTCCGCCATCCTCACAGAAAAGACCCCCCGCCACATTAGGATGGCTGGGGGGTCCGCGGTGGATGGCAAGACCGTCTACCGTCTGAGCTTACATATGGTGGCGGTGTCTGCGAGACACCGCCAACCATATTACGATGCCGGCGGTCCTATGCCTTTCCACTGAGGCATTGCCGCCGTGGAAAGGCATACGGTCTTTGGTTTGGGGGTCCATTGCGGGCCCCCAGGGTGAAGGGGGGGAGGGTGGGGGTGCACACGGGGGGTACCTATGGTACCCCCCTGCATTTCAAAGTACAACATGGCAGGCACCGCGCGGTGCCTGTCATGTTGTGCCTTGAAACGCACAACATGCATTTTTAGCATTGCGACGGGCGGTGCTTTCAGCACCGCCCGCCGCAATGTTAAAAATACAGGATGCACCCGCCACTGTGGCGGGTGCATCCTAATTCCACGCACGGGACCTCCGCCCCTGTGGCTGACAGTCCCTTCCTACAACAGGATGGCGAACGGACATCCTAATCAACCCCTAAGTTTGCTTTCTTATGTCTTTCACCTTTTAAAGTTAGGTGTTTTGTATATCATCTTCTTCTTCGTACAGAGTTTTATATAGCGCGAACTTGACCCGAATCGGGTATCAGAGCGCTTTACATAGCACCAGTTGCATTACATGAGGACACATTCATTTTCTGTTAGGCACGGGGAGATTAAGTGATTTGCCCAAAATCACAGGATGTTCAGCGTCTTTGCCGAGACTCAAACCCAGTTCCCCAAATTCGAGGTCGACCTACCTAGCCATTAGGCTTTCTGAGGCAAAAATAAATACATCTTGTGGCATCTGTTGTCAAAAGATATTAATGTTTGAATGCAACACCCTTAATTAGATATTTGAAACATATTTTCCCATTCCAGCCTTTCATCTAAATTGTAGTAAGAAGTCTCAAGACACTTGAAAAACTATAATGCAAGTATAACCTCTTTTATTGATGTTGAATATAAAATAGCACTTTTTTTAATGCTTTGGATAAAGCCTAGCTATAAATAGATCTTATAATCTTATGGTATTTTGTGTAATGGTTAAATTAAAAATCTACCATAGGCTGATATAGTACATATTTTCACCACGTGCCCACATCTACAACCAACCCGGGATGCTATAGAAGCATTTTTTAAAAGGTCATTGAGAATAGAAATTACATTAACTTCACCAACAATTTTGCTTGGGGTAAACAATGATGCCAGGCAGGTTCAATTCGGCCATTTAATATTTGTAGCTATGGCAGTTTTGCCGATGTGCATTGCCTCGGCATGGCTTGATCGACTTCCACCTACTTTTCATCAATGGCTGGCCAAACTCTTGTCGGCTTACAGTCTTGAGAAGGCAATCTATGCAAGGAGGGGCAAAAGGGGAAGGAAACTAGGACTACAAATATGGGAACCCATAAAAAGTTGGAAGGAGAGGCAACCCTAGTTTGTTTATTTATCATTTGAGAGCAATTTCTCGAGTAGATAAATGTGGTTAACATGTAAAACCATATGTGTGCTTCAGCTTATGTGTGTTTATGTATATATAGATGTACTTTGGTCTAAATATTGATTTTGTCTTCGGTTTATGATTTGATGTGCCCTGTACAAAAAAGGGGGAAAATACCTTAATAAAAAATGTTTTTAAAAAAAACTACCATATGTAATATTGACATATAAATAATTAGTAATTGGATTACTTATTACTATAAACCCTATTCTAGGCGGCTCTATTTTAGTTCATTAATACATTTTACTAATTCTAGTGATAATCTGTTCCAAACTCCAAAAATCTTAATAATGTAGTCATATTGTAATATTCTTTTCTGACTATCTCATTTGATAATGTTAAATATATTAAATGTATGCATAAAAGTAATGACTCATGATGAAGCCACATTTGATCATGGGGTATAATGAGAGATCCCAGCTTCACTTCAAATGGTTTTCGTGGTCGGTTTGGATTTCCATTATTTCTTGGAATTTGCCATCAAAGACACCCAAGTTAGGGATGCAAAACTAACCCATCCAATCTACATGGTTCCAACTTCGTGGGTTTCACTGTACTCAACGAGCAAGGGTTTTTTACAGGGTCTCTTAATTTATAAGATGATTTACACTGGTCAAGTATAGATTCTATCCAATGCTGACAGGGGTACTTTATCATTTTTCCTAGGGTCTTGGGATTGAGGCTTTGGGCATCACAGACATCAATTGTTGAAGTACAAGATTTTTACGCACTGGCTCTTTCTCCGGCTACCACACTGTCATAGTAGTCTTCAAAATAAAATGTTTCCAATGAAATATTTGTTCCACATTTCTACATTTCTAAAGTGAGCTGTAGGTAGACCAGCTGTGCACAGATTCTAATCAGTGAATGCTTTGGGATGAGCTTCAGTTCTTAGCAAATTCAAAACCTCTATTTATAACAGCAAACTACAAGAGGTACAAGAGTATGGGCTCCTATTTACGATTCTTAATGGAATTCTAAACATTGTTTTGTGGAATTTAAATACCTATATGTGCCCATTCAATATAATAAAAACTATGTCCACCCATGTGTAATGTTGCAGGAATGTTACAGCTCACATGCATAGGCATTTGGAGAAAGGTATTACCCACAGAAATTCTTATAGCCTTGCACAAAGGAATCCTGGCAACATGTTTGATAGCTTGAAACCTACCTGCTAATTTGACACTGTAATATAGCTCTATCAGATACAAAGAAGTATTTTTTAGAAAAGGCCACACCCATACATTTGTATGTAGCAGAGAGGTTTTCTCTGCTTAGTGACACACAACGACCTAGAATTGTCTAGAAGAGTATCCATGAATAGATGCAAATTTCTTCCAATCTGAGTAAGCACACATCAAGTTCACGGAACTGCATGTATTCATTTATCTGCTTTTGTTGAGCCAGGTAATTTGGAATTATAAACACCCTTACCCAGAATTGATGACATAATGGTGATGTTAGGAGGGGCTCGGTATTTTTCTAATTTGGATATCACCAGGTACTTCTTCATCACTCCGGAAAGAATTCTCTAAACCAGGAGGTTGATGTCAGCTGTCACTGGGTTTCAACATCTTATGTGCCACTTGTTCAAGAGACAGAAAGGGGTCGGGGTTTTCCAAGATAATGTCAAAGCTTTTGGTTATAGTAAGAAAGAGCATACTGACATTTTGGAGGTGGTTCTCCTCATTATTGAAGAAAGTGGTCAGCGAATAAAATTGGTTCAGTGAGAGCTGAGGAAGAATGAGGTAGAGTACCTGGGATGCCATTTGTGCAGGACTAAAAAAATCCCCAATCTTTGGTGTTGCAGGCCATAATGGGATTCACCAAAGCCAGGTGTTTTCATTTTTGTGACTCAATATTATTTGCATAAATATGTATGCAAGTGCATATGGTTTAGGGGGGGCAATTCTAAGTCAGTGTGATACAGAGGTCAAGAGAACAAAATCATATTAGTCTGGAGTTGGGCAGTACAAATGTTTAAATTGTCTATATATGGGCGGCGTCAAGTTCAAATTAAGGATGGATCATACAACTCTTTTGCAAATTTTAAGTGAGGCAAATGTGAATGCCAGTAAGACAACTTCCCATTTTGCAAGGCCAAGTACCAGGTTATTGCAGTATGATTTCAATGTGGAATATATCTTGATTGTAAGGACAAAAAGGCAAATGCTTGTCCATGTCAAAAAATTGATGAGACCTGAGAGGAGAATAGTTTTAGAGATGTAGAATGGTTTGTGGCTATTGTTGAAGCCAATGTGGAGACTAGTGTGGAGAAGGAAGAATGAAGGAAGGTAATCTAAAGTGGATATCATTTTGTGTCAAGTAAACAGCTGGCCTCAGAGGCTAAGTAGTAAAGGTAAATTGCAGTCTTTTGTGAAGATTTCATTGGAACTGATGGTGTTAAATGGTATCCTTATGAAAGGGGCCAAGTTGGTGATGTTGTCAATATTCAGACCTAAGTTGGTTAAACAGGCTTACATAGTACACCTGGGCACAACTCTTAATATGATGAGACTCGGAGAAACATAATGGTGGCCAGAAATATGCAATGATAGGAGCTGTTGACAAATGGTATTGTTATGAATAAAGCAGCAGATAAGACCTTGATCTAGAGCAGGTCACCCAGGTTGGCAGTAGATTTTCCGAGCAACCTGTGGCAAATGGTGGGTTAATTTTTTTTTGCTTGTTCAGTGTTATTCCACAAGACTTACATTATGCGATTATTCTGATAGAACGCAAATCTGAATGGACTGAGGTGAAGTTTGGTAGGACTCCTGATACCAGAATGGTGATTAATTTTCTCATTGACCATTTTTCCACTGGATGTTTTTCTTAAATTAGTGGTTGCAGATAATGGTGTGCAATTTTTTATCTGGGAGATACATACCTTTTTCAAGGAAACTAGTATTGAGCACAGAGCATATTGTTATAATAATCCCAAAATCAATGGCTCAGTAAAAAGAGCAAATAGGCTACTACAGGATGTTAGACCTGTCAGCCCTTTGGGTGGTCCCTCCTTAGGTTTCTCCTTTTTGCCTTCTAAATTATTTTTGGTGTGTCCACTACATTCTTTTTTAGTATTGACCCTAGGTCTCTGGGCGCTCCATTGCTACTAATTGGCAATGAGGTGCAGGTGCTCCTCTAAAATGGAGGAGCAGCAGAAGGTCATCTACAAAATGGTGGCCTACCAACTGGCAAGTTTTACCTCATGTCCTGGAGCCATAGGGTGACATGAGGGGTTCCAGAACTTTCTGGACCTTTCTGGGCACTCTGGGCTTAGGCTATATATAGGTGGAATACGGGGCTGCCATTTTGGTGTGTGGCAGGAAGGTTGAGGAGAGCCTGGTCAGGAGTTGAGGCAATAACGTGGGGAGGAAGGTGCACTGAGTAGGGGTTGATCGTCCCTCGGGCCGGCTACTCTTCTCCGCTGACGCGACCCCCTGCCTGTTGACCAAACCCTGCTGCCATCGTCTTTCTGTTAGCTCCCTCACCCCCCCCCCCCTTCTAGAGCTCCTTATAAAAGAATCCTGCGGTACCTCTGATGAGCTGAGGGTAATTGAACTGGGAGCCAGGAAGTGTGGGTAACTGTCTCCAAAAAGGGGCTAAAACTGTGGTAACATCTGCCTTCTCCCTGTCGCCGCCTAGAGCGCTATCACAATCGGCGCTGTGAGGCCCTAACTCAACTGCGTTGAGCCCGTACTGTCGTCGGGTATTGAGGGCTAACCGCCACAGTCTAAGGGGGCTTTGGCGCTTCAAGCATTCGTCCAAGCTTACCGTGATCGCCCTGGTGTGCCAAGGGGTAGGTGCCTTCTGCTGTCGGCTTTTTACCCCTTCCCGCAAGTGACTCTGACACTGGTTCCCCCGCTGCAGTGGTGAAGCGCGAGCTGCTAAGCGAAGCTGCCGGACGGAGGAGATTGAGTGAAACTCCGCCCGGCAATTTCATCGTGAGGTCAGAAGGGGAGGGGAGGAGTTGAAGGAGGCCGGGCTCGGGCAAAATCCTTCCCGTGTGAAGCCAGAAAGGGGAAAGAATACGGAAGAGCCGAGGAGCATCTGCTTCAACCCCTGTCAGGAGGTCAGTCAGAGTCCAGCCTCGGGGTGGGGCCTACCCACGCTGAAGCAAACATCGGCCGGAGATCGGGCCCAAATGAGAAAACCTAATTCTGGGCTGGAATGCCTGACAGGACTGCTCAACAAGAAGTAAGCTGGGAACTTAGGCTGGCGGGGAGGGAAGACCGTCGATAGTTCATAACTTTTGACAGTGATTCCGGCCCTGACTAAGGAAGTGCATAGCGGCCTTTGGTAATTTGAACCAGCAGAACTGCCCCACGGACAGAAGTCCCTGACTAATAGACGTGCTTGTTAAGGTACTACTACTGCCAGGGTAGAGTCATCTTGAGAATAAGGATCTTCAGGCTACAGCTTGAGGAAGGGCCCAACTGATGGAAGTCGGGGTAATAATGCTGGCCTAGGAACAAGGCCTGACTGATTGAGGGGAATATTTTACGCAAACTGTTCAGGGCCTAGAAGATTCCCTGTAATAACCTGCCAGTCAAATGTGGTTGTAGAACAAATTCAATGGTTATATGAGGTGTTGAATTAACCTACCTGTTTCCCCTTAGACATTCAGCTGCTTGAACTCATATAAAAGTGTACATACTGTGGATCTGTCTGCTAAATCCTTGTTTCCTCATGAATGTATTGAGAATGAGTCCTCAATGGTAATGTATCACTATAACTATTCTGCTAATATTGAGAGGACTAAGTAGAGTTGATAAGATATCAAAGAATTGCTATGTCATGTATTTATAAAAGTAGGTAATTTAATGGTGAGAAAACTGTGTTTGATGGTTCTATCTGAGATGCAAATTGGAAACTAAAGTGGAAGGAAAGATAAAGCTTTTCTACCTTTTCTAAAAACGGTGTGGTGTCATTTTTGAGTGGACGTGCGCTGGGTTGCTGTATTGAGTGTGACGCAAGTACAACACAGATGCCTTGGAGCTGGGCCTTTCCACTTTGTGCTAGGCTACCCTAGTCAGACCGGTGACCCCGGGTCCAACACAGGATTTTCTATCTTTGGCTGTGATGAGTGGTTTGTTAGTAGCAGAAATTCATATGGAGTACAGGTATAAGTATACCACTACTGGGGCGCCACCATGTTAAGCACTGAGAGGTCTCGAAGGGGTGAGTTGTTTGAAACTGAACTGGTTGACTAGCAACAGGTTTTGCTCTCATAGCGAAAATGTAATGAGAATATGGCTTTAATGGGTATAAGTACTGGACCTTTGACACCATGTACTCAGTTCGATTTTGGGACCTGAGGAGACTCTGCCAGGAAGAGGACCTTTGCTGTTGGAGAAACTGCCGCTATGCTGACTGCTGTGATGTATTGGACTGCTGCTTTACAATTACTAGGCTGTAGGGGGGAGTGCCACTTTGCTACTTGCTTTGCTGTGTTGGCCTGATGCCTCTTGCCTGAGCAGTGAGAGGGATTGAACCTTATCTCTACAACTTTTAGCAGAAGCATATGCAAGTCCAAGGGCTTTGTCTGCTTGCTCTCTGTTCACAAAGTCTCAGGGCCATCCAAGACTTCATTATCAACTACACAGCTACCAGACTGTGCCATCTGTGAGTCCGGCAGCATAGCCCTGCAAAAAGCGGCGGTGACACTTTAAAAGAATTGACTCCTTACTGGACTGCTAGCAGAGCATGGCACTCCATTCACCAAGACCAGCACTTGCCCTAATCTGCAGGTGAGCTCTGTGCTCAGGGCTCCGTTGATCCCAGAAGCGGTGCTTCATTCCGAGTGGCGGCAGAGCCCAGACGAAGAAGCACCGTGTCACTCACAATCGCCGCATTCCTTTACCTAAGCGTTGCCAGAGCAACGCCTACACCAGCGGAGTCCGGATCAAGAGAAGCGTGCCACACCCAAGCCTCACCTTCCTTTTCCCACCCGTCACCAGGGCAACGTCACCGTCAAACGGAAACCAACATGGGTCCCTGAACCCAAGGCACATTATCTTGCCAGCAAAAGGTACTGTGTGCACCGAGGACCCATGAGGTTCCTGTAGCCGACCTGTGCGATATCATGGGCAGCTGAAATCCCTTAATTGCACCGGTCCCAAGAGACCTGCTGAGTTCCTCAGGTCTGGTGCCTGTTTGATCTGTGGCACACGGGAACTTTGAGGAGACATATTGATCTTCTCCTGGGATCTGTGCCAGTGTAACCTACTAATTATATTGAATTTAAACAATGTGGTTATCGTTATACATTGGCAAAATGCATATCTTAAAATTCCTAAATGGGATTTTTGTTTCATTTTGGTCTTGTTTTAAAGACTAAAGAAAATAAAATGTTTCTAACCCTATGGATTCTTTTAGTGGCGTTTTCACTGTATTACTGTGTGTTGTGTTTCACATACACTTTACATGTTGCCTCTTTAGTTTAGCCTGACTGCTCTGTGGCAAGCTACCAGAGGGTGAGCACAGGTAAACCTTTAGTGTGTACCTAACTTAGACTGACTAGTGTGGTGGTTCCTGCCTGTCCTGGGTGTATACTTCAGCTAACCAGGAATGCTGTTTCTGCCATTGGTGCTCAGCAGTAAGGATTAAGACTTGTATTTGAGTGTTGTATACAGTGATTAATGTACCCTACTTCCATATCTCAGACCATTACATAACAATATACTTTTTTCTCTTTAGCATCTTTTGAGTTTTGTAAAAGTCATGTCTCAATTTGGAGAGTCAATGCTGCATTTGCAGTAGTGGTGTTTGAAAAGGAGAAATTGGAAACCTACAAGGTGGCCCATCTCAAAAGGTTTCTGCTGGGATTTCAAGTGTTCTTTTAAAAGTCTTACTAAAAGAAGAGGCTTCAAAAGGTGCTGAGGACTTAGCTGGCAGCTAGGGATGCAGCTGTTACCCAGAGGAAGGGTATGATGTTGTGGAGAATAAAGAGCCGGATCTGAACCTGGATTTGCTGGAGAATCCAGGACTGCCTGTGGGGCTAGCCTGAATGGGGAAAGGGCTCCCTCCAGAGCAGGCAGAAGCATGTCCTCTAAAGGCATGTCCTCAGAGGAGCTGGAGGATAGGCGGGAAGCCAAGAAGCTAAGGTTGGCGATTGCAAAGCTCAAAATGGATCATGAAAGAGGAAAGTTCTGGAGGAAAGGAAACTAGCCATTGAGGAGAAGAAAGCTCTTTTGGATTATGAGCTGAGCGTGAGGGAGCTGGACTTGAAAGACATAAGGGCTGAGCCCAGCACAGATGGTGACAGCATTTCATCCACGTCCTCTGAGAAGAAAGTACACATACCAAAGGGTCTGGTGCCTAATTATGGAGAGGGATATGACATATCCCATAGATTGGTGGGTTGAAGTGAATGAGATTTATTTACAGATGCACAAGATCCCAGAGGAGCATTGTGGGGCAAGTTTGGGGAAGCATATCCCAACTGCAGGGAGAGATACTTTACTGGCTGTAGAAGGGACTGACAGGATGAGGTATCTCACCATGAAGGAGGTGAAGGTGGCCATTAGAAGGAAATAGGGTCAGAAGTTAGGGACAGTGTTAAACTTTCCCCACAGACCTGGGTGGATTGTGTGGATTATTTTTGCAAGGCACTGAACGGTTGGGTGAAGAGAAGTGATGTTTTACAGAGCTGTGTGATCACTTTATTGACAGTAAGCTCTCTGACCGCAGGGAGCTTGCTAAGGAGGCAGACTGCTGGTATAGCATCAGGGTTCATAAGAAGGTATCTGGGGCAGATATCGCCAAGGGTGGGAAAGGCCCCCTTCATAAGAAGGAGGGGAGGCACAAAAACAAGAGTAAAGAGTTCTCTAAAGGGACTCAAACTAGTTCCCAGGGTAAAGATTCCCAAACCCTGCTGAAAAGAAGAAATGGCTCCCTACCTGTAAGACTGCAAGGAAGGCACCCCTGAAGTGTTTTGAGTATAATCAGGAAGGGCACTTAAACGGAGATGCTAAGTATCCTAAGTGGACACAGCCCCCCACTGGTGGGCAATCACTGGGGTTGGCTAGTGTAGCACTTAGGGAGGAGTTGGTCCCAACTAGTGGTGGAAATACAGCTGAGGTTACCCTAGTGTCCCTGGGTGACAGTGAAATAGTACAAAGAACCTGCAAGCCTGACAATACTAGAAGGTATAGACAGTGGGTTACCATTATTGGGGAAAGGGTGTAGGCTCTGAAAGACACAGAAGCCAGTATGATGACCATCTGGTGTCATGTGGTCTCTTCAGAGCAGGTAGTCCCTAAAGTGGTCCACCAAGTTGTTGCTACTGACAACCATGAGAGTTACTATTTAGTGGCTCTGGTTCCCTTTGAATTGTGGTGGTGGGAGGATCTCGTGTTCCTTTAGGGTAGCTGTGAGTCCAGCCATGCCTGTGGATTGTCTGATGGGCAATGACCTGAAGCATACCACCCAGAAGGAGGTGATGATCAAGTCACACTTGTTGGGGTTCCCTGCCACATGGTCCATGGCAGAACATGAGGGTGGTCAGAAGACCCTGGATCCTGAAACAGTGGCCTCTGGATCTGCCAAAAAGAGGAATGGAAAGGTGCGCAGGAAACCTGCTCCTGAAATTTCCATGGTCCGGGAGGAGGCTAACCATGAAGGGGATGCCCCCCAACCTACAGGCGGTAGGGAGGACGGTGGCAGAGTCTCCCCGACCCGCTTGTACATCATTTGCTGACCGTGAGTGCATGAGTGCGCACTGCTCCTAAAAACTGCCTGATACCTCTGAGCTGTGTTATTTTTAAAATTCGCTCTTTGTAATTTTATCGTTTTATTTTAATTCACCTCTGTTGCTGATACTAATTCAGGGGGCACTAGGGGTCCATTGGAGCTTTTCCAGTAGTGAGAGGGGCTGTGCTTGACCTTCCACCTGCCCACCCGGTCCGACTCGGCAACCAGTGCCGTTGAGCGGAGGGCGGGACAGGAAGAGCCAGTCACCCCACCCCAGCCTCACGCGCGGTTAGCGCTCTAGTTGTGCAGCAGGCAGGGCTATTAAGGCGGCGAGGAGCTCCGGGCAAATCGCGGTAGGGAGGACGGTAGCAGAGTCTCCCAGACCCGCTTGTACATCATTTGCTGACCGTGAGTGCATGAGTGCGCACTGCTCCTAAAAACTGCCTGATACCTCTGAGCTGTGTTATTTTTAAAATTCGCTCTTTGTAATTTTATCTTTTTATTTTAATTCACCTCTGTTGCTGATACTAATTCAGGGGGCACTAGGGGTCCATTGGAGCTTTTCCAGTAGTGAGAGGGGCTGTGCTCGACCTTCCACCTGCCTGCCCCGGTCCGACTCGGCAACCGGTGCCGTTGAGCGGAGGGCGGGACAGGAAGAGCCAGTCACCCCACCCCAGCCTCACGCGCGGTTAGCGCTCTAGTTGTGCAGCAGGCAGGGCTATTAAGGCGGCGAGGAGCTCCGGGCAAATCGCGGTAGGGAGGACGGTGGCAGAGTCTCCCCGACCCGCTTGTACATCATTTGCTGACCGTGAGTGCATGAGTGCGCACTGCTCCTAAAAACTGCCTGATACCTCTTAGCTGTGTTATTTTTAAAATTCGCTCTTTGTAATTTTATCGTTTTATTTTAATTCACCTCTGTTGCTGATACTAATTCAGGGGGCACTAGGCGTCCATTGGAACTTTTCCAGTAGTGAGAGGGGCTGTGCTCGACCTTCCACCTGCCCGCCCCGGTACGACTCGGCAACCAGTGCCGTTGAGCGGAGGGCGGGACAGGAAGAGCCAGTCACCCCACCCCAGCCTCACGCGCGGTTAGCGCTCTAGTTGTGCAGCAGGCAGGGCTATTAAGCCCTCTCGTCGCCACGAGCGTGCAGCGGTCGCGCAGGGGAGCGCCTTAGGACGTGCCTGAGACGAGCCAGAGAGGAGCCTGTCTGCGCCCATCCGCGACCGGACGGGGCCAGGGGCCATGATCCCTACACCTCCTGCGCAATGCCCAAGCTCTCTTAGGAGGATAAGCTATTCAGCCCAAGAACTACGTAATTTACAATTTATCTCCCTTTCGAGTTGTGTGGAGGACCCATGGCCTCTTCCGGATGGCCCGTTCTCGTGCAAGATTTCTAAATATCAGTCCATCCCCAGTAAAGAGCGCTTGGATAAGAGACTGCCGGAGAACCTTAAGATTTCTTCTCCCATAGGCAACAGCATTCTTTGTAATGTTAGGTCATTATCCAAGCACTACTCTGAGGTTTGGGACCTGATTCATTCTGCTCTTCCAGATTTTTGTTTCTGTACTGAGACATGGTTAAAACCGCATTTGGTCCCAGCTATTACGCTTGGGATTCCATTGGGATATAAAATAATTAGGCTAGATCGCCCCGTGAAAACTGGTGGGGGGGTGGCCATTGTATATAAGGACATTTTCACGATTACCATCTTGGACCAAAGCTGTACCAGCGACATTGAAATTTTGGTTTTTAAAATAAGCAACCA
Source organism: Lissotriton helveticus (assembly GCF_964261635.1). Taxonomy (NCBI): domain Eukaryota; kingdom Metazoa; phylum Chordata; class Amphibia; order Caudata; family Salamandridae; genus Lissotriton; species Lissotriton helveticus. The sequence continues at coordinate 460,817,580 of NC_136073.1, forward strand.
CATGGGGACCAGCTGGAAGGAGGCATTGGTGTATCGTCCCCCTGGCCCCTGTATGGCTGCCTCTACGATTTTAATGGAGACTTTGGCACCCCACATCTGTATGGGGACCAACTTCTTACTCCTCGGAGATTTTAACATTCATAGCGAACTCTTGGACGATGTAGAAGCTCAAACTATGTTAACAGATTTAGCCACTTTGGGCCTAAAACAATGTAATAATGGCCCCACCCATCAGGCCGGACACACCCTAGACTTAATTCTGTCGAACTCCCACATGCTGACCTGTTTTCCTCCCAAACAGGTAGAATGGACGGATCACTCTGTGATAGAATTCATTTTACCCACCCTGATAGAGGAACGCCCTCAACCTGCCCTTCTACCACTCTGGCGCAGACAGTGGTACAAAGTGTCTTCAGAGGTTTTTAAAGACACTTTTGAATCCCCGAGCATTCTTACCTCTGATACCTCTGACATTGCTCTCTCCAAATTCAACATAGTTCTAGACACTGCAGTGAATTCTATCGCTCCTTTAAGAGCGTGTAATCAGCGGTCTAATCACCGCCAGGAATTGTGGTACTCGGACCTGCTGCGATCTGAAAAGAAAGTATGTAGGAAGTTGGAGAAGACCTGGAGAAACTCCCATACTATAGTAGATAAAACCTATTATCACTCTGCCTTGAGAATCTATCATAAAAATATTAGAGCAGCACGGAAAAATCACATTATCTCTCAATTGGCTGAGGCAGGTAAGGACCCGAAAGTATTATATCAGGTTCTTCAAACGTTTACCAAACCCATAGCTTGTGAAAGTCCTGAGACTGTGTCTCAACAACTCTGTGACGATACTGCCAGATACTTCCTGAATAAAATTGAGTCTATCTACGAAAACATCGCTCAATCAAGACTTGTACCCGACACCAGTGATCCTCCCCAGGGCTCATTACAGGGGACTGTAGACATTAGTTCCATAAAAATGTCCTCTATACCTGAGATCACATTGGATAATGTCAATAATGTGATTGGCACAGTTAAATCAGGATGTCCGGCGGATCTTGTCCTGCCCGAGTGATGCATCTAATAGGAGACACACTCAGCCCGACTATTCAGACACTGATCAATCTTTCTCTATCTGAAGGTTCAGTTCCATCGGAGTGGAAGAACGCCCTAGTAAAACCCATTAGGAAAAACACATCAGTCCCTTGGTCTGACATGTCTAATTTGAGGCCTATCTCTCTCCTGCCTTATCTTAGTAAATTAATGGAGAAACATGTCAATTACCATCTCTCGAGTTTCATTGAGCGGGTCGGGTGCCTGGACCACTCTCAATCTGGGTTCAGGCCGAAATATAGTACCGAAACCGCCCAACTATCTGTCACGGATAACATACGTATGTCCTTAGACAGAGGTCTGTCTGTGGTGTTGGTGCTGCTGGATTTGTCAGCAGCATTCGACACCATATCCCATGTCATTCTTTTAAAAAGGCTGGAGGAGATTGGACTAGAAAAATCTGCTCTGGTGTGGTTTGCTAGCTTCCTAACAGATCGTACCCAGCGGGTGAACATGGGGGCATTTAGTTCCGCCTCATCCAAAATCACTAAAGGAGTTCCGCAGGGCTCCTGTCTCAGCCCTACGCTGTTTAATGTTTATGTTGCCCCTTTGGCTGGAATCATGAGATCCTATGGGTTTGTACCCATATCTTACGCTGATGATACCCAGCTGTTGTTCACCTTTAAAACCTTTACTCCTGCAGTAAGGCAAGCTTTCTCGAACGGCATGACGGCGGTCTCCAGCTGGATGGCCAATAACGTTCTCCAATGCAATGTGGGAAAGTCCGAAGTCATGCTGTTCGGGGAAGCTAAAATTCTGTGGACTTCAGACTGGTGGCCTGCTAGCCTAGGAGCGGCCCCCTCTCCTAAACAGGTGGTAAAAAATCTGGGGGTCCGTCTCGATCAGGACCTCACACTTCAATATCATACCAACATCATTGTGGGGTCCTGTTTTCACGTCATCAGTCTTCTTCGGAAGGTATTCCCCCTCCTACCTGATAGCTCTAGGAAGACTCTGGTTCAGGCTCTCGTGCTGAGTTGCCTGGACTATTGTAATGGTCTTTTATTGGCGGCTAATGAGGGCATTTTGAACAAACTTCAGGTAGTGCAGAACACCGCCGCACGACTGGTGGTAAACGCCCCTCCCAGAACTCCGTCCCGGCCCCTTCTTGACCAGCTACACTGGTTACCAATTCGAAAACGTATCGAATTTAAGACCTGCTGTGTGGTGCATCAAAGCTTGCATAATCTAGGACCGCTCTATCTGGCCGATAGAATTGTCCCTCATCGCCCCACACGCAACCTCCGCTCTAGTAACCAGTTGTTACTACAGGTTCCCCGAGTCAGAAAGGCCAGACAAGGAGGACGCACCCTCTCTGTTATGGGCCCTCTGCTGTGGAACAGCCTCCCTCTCTCCCTTAGGCAATGCACCAGCCACCTAATTTTCAGGAAAAGTTTAAAAACAGTGCTGTTTCAATACTAACACCTCATTTCATCGCACTCTCCTCTGACAGCATTGCGCGGAGATACACCTCCGGGTGTGATTCCGGCACATTACAAACCCATAAATAAATAAATAAATAAACAGGGGAAGATGTGACCAAACTGGGCACCCTGCCTGAGCTGTCCAACTGGCATCAGGACAGAGGTCCCTCCAGGGAGGAGTTCTGCCAAGCCCAGAAGGAGTGCCCTACTCTTGTGGATCTTTGGCAGGAGGCTGAGGCTCAGGCAGCTCGTGAAGCCTCTGGCAAACACCTGATTTATTGAGAGAATGGTCTCCTGTATAGTGAGTGTAAGGCTACTGAACCAGGTACAACATGCATGTTGTGGGTATTCTAGGGAGTCAGGACCTTCCTACTGGGTCTGGCTCATGATATGCCAGTTGCAGATCATTTGGGGTGAGGCAAGACCTTCGACAGGCTTGTCATTCACTTCTATTGGCCACAAATGAGGAAGGCCTCAGATGCGTTCTGCAGGTCTTGTCCTACCTGCCATGCGAGTGGAAAGACGAGGGAAATACAAAGAGCCCCTGCAAATGTTTCTTGTCGTGAGCAGCCCTTTCGAGTGGGTGGGCATTGACATTGTGGGGCCTTTGAATCTGAAGACAGCCACAGGCAACAGATTCATTCTGGTCTTAGTGGACCATGCCATCCGGAAGCTACGCCTCCGAGGACTGTGACTGCGCCCGCCATGGCAGGGTACAGAAGGGGATCTTTACCCTTCGTGGGTTTCCCCAAGGAGGTGGTATCTGACTGGGGTATTAACTTCATGTCCTTGTACATGCAGGCCATTGTGGAAGGAGTGTGGGGTAACCAACAAGTTCTCCACTCTTTACCACCCCCAAACCGATGGGTTGGTTGAACGATTCATCCATACCCTTAAAGGCATGATTATGGGTCTACAGGAAGCCATGAGGCATGAGTGGGGTTTCCTTCGGCTATGTCTTTTGATGGATAAAGGGAGGTACCACAGAAGGGAGTAGGCTTCAGCCAGTGGTGTAACACAGCCCCCTCAGCCTCCACAGTGTGGGTGTCCCCCAAGCTCCAGGGGGCCCCCTCAGCACTGTACTCTGGCCGGGGAGCTCCCGATTGAGTCCGGAGGGGGCCCATTCATGTACCTTGCAGGGGAGCCCCCTCAAGTCTCGTTATGCCAGTGGCTTCAGTCCTTTTAAACATCTGTATTGGCTCCCTGTGAGAGGGCCTCTCAGTTTGGTGAAGGAGGGCTGAGAGCAAGCACTCAAAAAGCCACGCTGGCCTACAGAAATCAGACAGCCCACTTCCAGAAGCTCACACAGGGGAATCTGGAAGCTAGCCAGGAGGACATGAAACACTGGTATGGCTGGAATGCAACTCTGGTTGAGTTTCATTCTGGGCAAAAAGTGTGGATAATTTAGCCAGTGCAGAGCAGGGCCCTTCAAGACTGTTGCTCTGGGCATTATGAGATGGTGGTGCAGAAGAGTGATGTCACACCCCTGGTGGATCTCAAACCTCCAAGGAACCCATTAAGGGTCCTACATGTGAACCGCCTCAAACCACATTTTGAGAGGTCTGAGTTGACCATGCTCTTGGTCACTGCTGATGGGGGTGGAGGTTGAGAGGGAACCTCTCCCCAACCTTCTATCTTCCAAAGAGCAGGATGGGTCAGTAGAAGATGTGAGCCTTTCCCCTACTTTGACTATAGATCAACAGAGAGACTGCTGCCAGTTGCTGGGACTGTTTGCTTCTCTGTCTCACTCATCCAAGGAGTCACCCATTGGTGCACTCATGATGTGGATACTGGGGATAACCTGACTGTTAAGCACAAAACTTACAGGTTGTCTGACTGAGTGAGGGCCAACTTCAAAGAGGAAGACTCTATGATGCTGGTGTTAGGGGTTATTGAGCCCTTCAACAGTCCTTGGTCGAGCCCAGTGTTTTGGTCCTCAAGGCTGCTTCGCTCGGTGCTACACCCAAAATGCAATTCTATGTGTACTATCAAGGGCTCCATTTGGTCACCAAGACTGATGCACACCCCATCCACAGAGTTGATGAGCTCATTGATCAGCTTTGAGCTGCCAAGTTGCGCAGCACATTTGATTTAACGTCTGGGTTTTGGCAGATTGCCTTGACCAAGGGGAAACAAAAGAGGCCAGCGCTCTCAATGCCAGAAGGGCGCTACCAGTTCCACATCATGCCTTTTGGGTTGAAGAATGCCCCTGCCACCTTCTAAAGGATCATCAACCAGGTCCTGTCCAGGTTGGAGAACTTCAGTGCTGCGTACCTTGATGACATTGCAGTCTTTAGCTCTAGTTGGGAGGATCATTTGCACCACCTCAAAGAAGTGCTGCAGGACCTGCAGAGTACAGGGCTAACTATCAAGGCCCGTAAGTGGCAGATAGGGCAGGGTTCTGTGGTTCACTTGGGACACCAGGAAGGGGGCAGCAAAGTGCACCACCTGCAACCAAAGATTGACATCATTCTGGCTTGGACACATCCCCCATCCCTCAAGAACCAGACAGAAGTGAAAGCCTTCTTAGGCCTCACTGGCTAGTACAGGTTATTTGTCGAGGAGTATGACACCATTGCTGCCCCCTTGACAAAGCTGACTTCCAAGAAGCAGACACGTCAGGTGATATGGAGAGAGGGGGCCCAGACTGCTTTTGACACCCGGAAGGAGGCCATTTGCTTGGTACCCATGCTCAAGGCCCCAGACTTCTCCCAAGAATTCATGGTGCAGACTGGTGTCTTAGAACATGGTATGGGGTACATGTTTTTACAGCTAAATGAAGAGGGCCTAGATCTAGATCAACCCTTAGTTTTCATTAGTAGGAGCTTACGTGCCAGGGAACAGAGGTGGAGTGCAATAAAAAGGGAAGGTTTTGCTGTGGTCTGGGTGCTGAAGAAGATAAAATCCTTCTTGTGGGGTTCAGACAGACCACAGGCCCCTCAGATGGTTAATACAGATGAGGGGTGAGAATCCTAAACTGTTCAAGTGGTCCATCACCCATCAGGGAATGGACTTTACGGTGAAACACCATCCTGGGACAGAACATACCAATTCTGATGGTCTTTCCAGGTTCTTCCACCTTAGTGAAAAGAACTCCCAAGGGGTTGGGCAGTTCTCCCCACTTTCGGCTGGGGGACACACGTGTTAGGCCTGGCATCTTTTGGCTAGGTTTCCCCTGACTTTTTGCTTTCTGACCTGCTTTTGCTGGCTTTAGGACTCTGACCACTTTACCACTGCTTTCTAGTGCTAAAGTGCACATGCTCTCTATCTAAAATGTGATGACAATTGTGTTATCCATGATTGGCATTTTAGCTTTACATAGAAGTCCCTGGCAAAGTGCACTACCTATGCCCAAGGCCTATAAATCAAATACTACAAGTGGGCCTGCAGCACTGGTTGTGCCAACCACCTAAGTAGCCTTTTAGCCACGTCGCTGGCCTGACATTGCAGAGCCTATATGTGCAGTTTTAAACTGCCATTTCAACCTGGTAAGTTCACTGTTATATTATTGTTTACTTTGTATTGCTCTCCTCGTGCTGCTGCGCTTGTGACATTATGACATCCATGTTATTAATGTCATCTGTTAAGGGATTCTATGAGGTGGCGGTTGGGATCTGAGCTTGCCTGGCCGGCTGGTCGGTGAACTACTCTGCCTCATTTAAATAAAACTATGTTAATCCTTTAAGTTGAAGATTCCTTGAATTCATTTACCACATTTATGGTGACGTTTGAAAAGCGAAGCCCGGCCAGACATTGTATTTACAGTGGAGACAGTGACGGAGTTCACCTTGACGAAGATATGCGTGGGCTAACGCAAACAATTCAAGAGTGTTTGTGTGTACAAGTGAGGCATGCCCGAGGACGACAGTGGTATCGTACATTTATGTTCTCTCAATACTCGCTATGCGCTAGTGGCACGCAGCGATTTCTCCCTTTAAACTGCTCACAGAGAAAGTAACATTGATTAGCCATTAGTAGCATGCAGCGAATTCCAGTGTCGAAACTGCGCACTCATGCATAACTTACCCCAGTAGTCTTGGCGAGTTTGGGTGCCTTCAGGGAGTCGACAGTTGGAAATTGTCTAGGGGAGATGGACTGCCCTGTCTCCTACCAATGATGCGTACACCCGCACGTCTCTTAAGGGTGTCGTTGAATATTTTCCGATTGCTTGCTGTCTCCCTTGACGTCTCTTGGAGGATGAGCTGTCTGTTACCACGGTGATACACACACCATCTTGGTTTCCTAAAGGGGCAGATTTGTTCCTCGGCTGGCGTGTGTGCTCAACCAGCTGTCAGCTGTGGAGTTTACTGAGAATGAGCTGCACTTCGGTGATGCACACACATCCATAATTTAGGAAAGGGCAGCTTTTGTGCAAATGTACACTGCATGTGTTTACCTTCACCTACACTGACACGCACAGTAGATTAAATTGTCATTGCTACAGTGAAGATAGCGTCGAGTGTTGATAGATGTCAGGATGCAAGAAATTATCCTTTGTTAATTACGAGTCACCACGAATATGTGTGGAAGTTAACGATGAATAAACAGGCTTTCTACAATTGCCGAAGAACATGTTATAGGTTGCTGTGGTAACGCTCGTCTTGGAAATTAAAAAAAAATGTCCGCCAGATACGTCATGAACGTGAAGACGTTGCACACATAGTTCCAGGAAGTGCAGACGCGTCAATGCGTGGTGAAACGTCAATACGCGATGACGCTACTGCCTTTCGTGCTGAAGAAGAATGTCGAAAGCGCCGAACACAGGGGATGTGTTCCAACAGATTCGGTAAGTTTTCCTTCTCTCTTTTCAAAAAATGCGTTGAAGTAATAGATGGAATAAACACACAAAGTAACGCGAAAAAGGAAGGAAACCTTAAAGTCTGTTAAATTAGATATATTCCAAAGTTCCAATGCATCGGAAACTTCTTTATATCTTCAAACAATTAAATAATGAAAATACGGAAAGAAAAGAAGGTAAAGTTTCGCTCCCGCTGGTGCAATCAAGGCACTAAAATATAAAAACAGCCGCTGGTGCTATCATAGTGTCACATGATAAAGATAAATACCTTCTTCTTTCTTTTTCTTGAAAGGTGAACGCTGTCTCCCCAAGTTCACTCCCCAAAAAAAAATTGGGGATTGATATCATTGGTCCTTTTGATTTGTCCACTCACAAGGAGGTTTTATTATTAGTTTTGATAGATTACTTTTCGAAATGGCCAGATCTCAAGTAGGTAGACAAAATTGGTTGTACTCAAGTAATTCAATTTTTAGATGAAGTTTTCTGTAGAGAAGGCATTCCAGCTGAAATTGTGTCAGACAATGGTCCGCAATTTATCAGTAAGGAGTTTGTGTCTTTTCTAGAAAGGTGTGGTATAGTGCACAAAAGGGTGTCAAATTACAACCCCCAGACCAATGGTCAGACAGAGCGTTTTAACAGAGTTGTTAAAGAATCCATCCAATTAGCTGTTAAAAGTAATTTAGATTGGAGGAAGTCTTTGCGTGCCACGTTGTTATCTTATAGAACTTCCCCTAATTCTGTTACAGGCTTGTCTCTTTTTGAAATGCTTAGAGGTAGGAAGCCTGGTTCAAAGCTTCTTCCCTGGTGGATGAAAGTTAAATTTTCTTCTGAGTCTTCATTTGATTCTTCCCTAGTTAGGGAAAGGGTTTTGAGATACCAAGAAAAGATGAAACACAACTATTTGTCATTGAACAACCGTTGTAGAAAGATCAAAGTTGGTGATTTTGTGCGAGTTAAGTTTGGTAGAGTTATTGGTAACAAATGGAATACATGGTCTGATCCTTGTAGGGTGATAGAGTTGTTTTTCAAAGCAGTTAGAGTTGAGGGAGGTAAAGTGTGGAATTTTAGAAGGATTTCTCTATGTAAAGACTTGAAAACGGATGCAAACCTACATGCGAATGCTTCTACAACTAACTTTGATTCCGTGAGGGATCATTCTGAAGACAAATTAAAAAGGTCTGACATGAAAGATGATACATCTTATTCAGTCATGGCTGATACCTTTAGGTGTGGAAGCCAAGATGTGAATGGTTCCATACCTGTGGTTAGTAATCGCACTCCGGTTGTTGACATAGGAATTTCTGACAATGAGAATGTTGATAATGTTGTTGTACAGAATTCTAATGTTTCTGATTTTGTTTTAAGAAAAAGTTCACGTGTAAAACATGTTCCTGTAAAGTTGCAAGATTATTTTCATTGATTACAAATTATTTTATCTTTTTCATTTTGTTTCATTTCCAGAATTATTATAATTCTTTTGTTTTTTTTTTAAAAAATTAAAAGGGGGAAGGTGTGTAGCATTCTCATGTTACTGTTCTAATAGAATTATTATTATATGTTCTTGTCCCAACATTCTGTATGTGCCTCAAGCTGCAGTTACATCCAGACATCACTTGAAGGTGGTTGTGTAAGCTGTCTCTAACCAATAAACTACCTACAGTCTGCTTCTCTGCTCGTCTGGTTTTCTACAATTGGTTTAAAAGAGCTTGTTCTTCTGTAACCATGGTGACAGGCACACCTTTTATTTTCAACCTTAACAGTCATACATATACTGTCATTGGAACTACAGCAGCGTGTAGCTTGGACTGCGCTGACATGCACAGCTGAATTGTGTGCCTTATTTTTCTGTCATTCTTCACCAAGTATTTGAACCTCCACCATGAATGTTGCAAATGCTATTGTAGCTCCACCCCCCTTTCTCATGTCAACTGGTAAACCAAGTATGGAATGGGAGGATAGGAGCAATTATTTTGAAAATTATTTAGTGGCTTTGGATGGGACAGGATTTCCTGCTGCCAGGAAAAAAGCTTTATTATTGGGTGCTTTGGGAAAGGATGTGCAACACATTTATAAATATCTATCGACCTCTGCTGAAGAATTAGACGATGTGTACAAAGATGCGCTAGGCAGATTACACACTAAGTTTTCAAAGCAACAACAACTATTGTTATGCGAAGGCATAAGTCCTATACTCAACCACAAAGGGCAAGTGAATCCACTGACAAATTTGTGTCCAGATAAAGAGAGTTGTCAACAAAGTGTCAATTTGGGCCAATGCAAGAAGAAATTATCAGAGATCAATTAATAGTCCAATGCTATAGTAAAAAGGCACAAGAAAGGTTGTGGTCTGCCAGTAATCCCAATCTTAAGGAGGCCATTGGTATTGCAAAAGTTGTACAAGAGTTGGAGAAATGTATGAGCAAAATGAAGTCTATTCAACAAGAGAAAACAATGGAAGTTGCATCTGAAGGAGTGAATGTGGTCCGCAGTAAGCTAAATAAGGGAAACAGCAACACAGACAAAGTTAAGTCCAGTAAGGGCACGTGGGTTCCGTCTCAAAAAGGCTACACTCGTTTTTGTCATAGGTGTGGGAGCACTTTGCATGGGGCTGATTCAAAGACTTGTTTTGCACTGGTAAAGAGTGTCACAAGTGTGGCTTGAAGGGCCACTATGCCAAGCGACGCGCTTCACGAGGCGCGCCCTTAGGGCACGTCCCCTCCGGCCCCCGCCCCCAGTGGTAGCAGGGGGGGCGGCCAATGACAGTCGGCCGCCTCCCCCTCTCGCATGGTTGGATCCCTTCCGGGTCGCGGGTGACGCACATCCGGTTTGGGCGGGGGGCGGAGACCCCGGGCCTATGTAAGGTCAAGATCCCTTGACCGGGGTCTCTTCTCCCTTTGCCCCTGCTGGACTGTGTGGACCCGCTGCTGACTCGTGGACTCCAGGCTTAGTCTTCTTTTTAACTTTTTAGCCCGCGTCTCCCGTTGGATTGTCGAGGGAGAGCGGCAACGAGAGAGGAGCTTGGTCGGAGGACTTCGGCTAGCGAGGGAGCGCGGCGGTCGTTGGATCCGGCGTCGGGCGCGGAGCAGAGAGAGAAGGGTGCCGTGCACGTGGCCAGGTAAGGAGTCGGGTGCCTCTGGGGACCTCGCGGGCAGCCGTGGTTCACGGGCGGAGGGGTGTGTGGAGGGTCGCTTACTTGGATTTACAGCTCCGCTCTCGGGGTTGCGGCTGCACGTGGGGTTCCACACGGGTGCGGGCTCCTGCCGGGCGGTGTGGACGGCAATCCGGGGGGCACAGGGAGCTCAGGCGTTGGGGCTCCAAGCGCGCAGGTCGCTCAGCGGCAGAAATTAGGAAGGGTGAGAGTCAGGGAGCGACTGCATAGACGACGCGGCCAGGTTAATAAAGCGAAATGGCCCCCAAGAAAGGAGGGCATAAAAGGAAGGGCACCGATCCGGAGCTGGCCCAGATTATGAAATTGTTGTTGCGCAAACTGAACAAAGACACCCCGGATAGCGGGTCAGGAAGCGATGACGAGCAGCCTGAGCCTGTGGTTGAGAGGCCACGCAGGGAAGGGGTAGCGCCGAGAGCGGCATTCCCCCCGCTGCGGAAAAAGGGGGGAGCACCTAAAAGTACCGGGGCAGAGAAGGCCAGGAAGCGGGGAAAGACCCGAGTGGTGGAGGAGCAGGACGAGGGATCAGCAGGTCCCGTCCTCTGTCCCACCCCTTTGAGCCCTGAAGTAGTCGTGGTCCCCACCTCAGTAACAGGGGCACCACAGTCCATTGTCCCCCCAGATCCGGTGGGGGCGCTGTTAACTGAAATCAGGTCAACGCTGCAGACACTAGCCCCGGGTGGGAGCGCGCCGGTTCCGCCCCCGCCGCAGCCTATGGCCGCAGGGGCAGGAATCCAAGACCCCGTTGAAAGTCTTCTAGCATCAGTGGCTTCCCTGGTAGGGCAATTGTCGTCCGCTAGTAAAGGGGTAGATCCAGCGAGTGCAGGGGCGACAGCGCCATGGGCCCCGCAACAGGCAATAGATCAGGGGGCGCTGCAGACCATTCAGAAGCAGCTGGCGCAGGTAGCAGAATTGCGCAAGGCGACTCCAAGTGGAGCGAGTGGCCCCTTACCACAGGCAGCCAATCAGACGGCTGGATCGGTAGGAGGTAAGCTAGTTAACGGGGTTGGGGGGGCCAGCGAGGTTGGGGGGTCCCTGGGAGGAATACAAGGGAACGTACTGTCCCAATCGGGAATGCTGGCCACTCATGTTTCCCCAGAAATGCGGGAAAAAATCTGGAAGGGCGCCTACATTGATATCTTCTCCCTGATCAGACCAAATAGGAGGGATATTGACCTCAGGGAGAGGGAAGGCAAGGAGGGGTCCTTTAAGGAGAGGAGGCCCCGGGTGGAAGAGACACTGACCAACTGGCTTTATGGGTTCCATGTTTTCGTTTCAGTTTTGTTGGAAAAAAGACAGGAGTTAGCTATCCCACTGGTATTCTATATGAATAAGATTGTTAAAGCGCACGCTACTCAAGGTAACTTGGTTTGGTTGAACTATGACAGGGATTTCCGCTGGGCCAAGGAGCAAAACCCAAGTATTGGATGGGACCAGGTAGAGGTGAATGCCTGGTTGGAAAGCACTAGCTGCAGGGAGCAGCCTGCCAGGCAGCCCTTTCGGACATCCCAGGGGGGCCCAGGGGAGAAAAGGGGAGTTTGTTGGACCTTTAATAGTAAAGCGTGCACCTACCCCCCCGGACAATGCAAGTTTAAACATGCCTGCTCCTTCTGCGGCCATCCCTCCCATCCTGAGTTCAAGTGCAACAAAAAAGCGAGAGAGCGGGGAGGCGGGGCAGCGACAAGGGATGTTAAACCCCCTCAGGCCTAAGCTGCCTTCCCCCGTAGACATTGTACGTTTGACTTATTGGCTCGACCGGTACCCCGATAGGGGGGCGGCCTTGGTTCTGTTTCAGGGGTTTTCAGTTGGTTTCCGGATTCCTGCGGGGGATGTCCCCCCCGTTAGTCGGTGCAACAATCTGTTGTCAGCCAGGATTCTCCCGTCAGTAGTGATCACTAAGGTAGAGAAAGAGTGTGCGCTGGGCCGGGTAGCTGGACCTTTCCCTTCCCCCCCCCTTGAAAATTATGTGTGTTCACCTCTGGGAGTAGTGCCAAAAAAGGAGCCTGGGCAGTTCAGGATGATTCACAACTTGTCAGCGCCTAGGGGCTCCTCAGTGAACGACTCTATTGACCCGGCACTGTGTACAGTGACATACTCCTCATTTGATTCCACCATTCAGAAGGTCAGGGAGTTAGGGCGAGGTGCCTTGTTGGCTAAAACAGACATAGAATCGGCCTTCCGCCTGCTGCCGGTGCACCCGGACGATTACCACTTGCTAGGCTTTCAGGTTCAACACCAGTTTTACTATGACAAATGCATGCCCATGGGATGCGCGGTATCTTGTAAATATTTCGAGACCTTCAGCTCCATGCTGCAGTGGGTTTTTTCTTACAGGTCAGGGTGCACTGATGTGGTGCACTACTTGGATGATTTCATGGTGATGGGCCCAGCTGGGTCTGGTAAGTGCGCGCGGGCGCTAGAGGAATTGGTGAGCATGTTCCAGGAATTCGGGGTCCCCTTGGCCCCCAGCAAGACGATGGGCCCGGAGACTTGTATGTCCTTCTTGGGAATAGAAATTGATACGGTAGCTGGGGAGTGCAGGCTACCCCGGGACAAGGTGGTGTCTTTTTCCCGGGCAATTGAAGCAGCTTTAGCGGGCCCAAAGGTGTCACTACACCAGCTCCAAGTCCTGGTAGGGCAGTTGAATTTTGCACTTCGTATCATCCCTATGGGACGCCCCTTCTCCAGGTCCATCGCCCGCGCCATGGTGGGTCTTACCCAGAAGCACCACAGGGTGCGGTTACGGGCTAGTGTAAGGGAGGACTTGAGGGTTTGGCGTGGTTTCCTGGAAGATTTCAATGGCCGGGTGGTTTGGCCCGCCCCTCCGGTGACCAGCGCGGAGCTGGGCCTTTGCACAGACTCGGCAGGTAGCATTGGCTTTGGCGCCATCTTGGGTGCCGCCTGGTGCGGGGCGGTCTGGCCTCCCGCCTGGCATAAAAGTGGCCTGACAAGGAACATAGCCTTCCTGGAGCTCTTCCCCATTTGGGTGGCGGTAACTATCTGGGCTGATCACTTCAGGGATAGGGTGGTGACCTTCTGGTCAGACAACATGGCTGTAGTAGAAGTCATCAATAGGCAGGGAGCTACCTGCCCCCATGTGCTACGCTTGTTGAAATTGTTGGTCCTGGCGTGTTTAAAATTAAACTTAACCTTCAAGGCGGCACATATACCAGGTATTGATAACCATGCAGCTGATGCTTTGTCTCGTTCCAAGTTGCAGGGTTTCCGGAGGTTCCACCCACAGGCAGAGGAGCGAATGACGGCATTCCCTACGTCACTGTGGACAATTGGAGCCCCGCTTTAGCGGGGCTGGTAGGTGCCTCCCTGAGTGATCACACAAAACAGTCGTACCAACAGCAATTTAATGTATACTTGGGTTTCGCCAAACAGGCAGGCTTTCCAAATGTGTTTTCTACAGAAGCAGTACATGGTTTCCTTCAAAGGCTAAGGGATCAGGGGAGGGCGGTGGCCTACGCAAGGGCACATTTGTCGGCCATCGCCTTCTTTGCCAAGGTAGCAGGGGTGCGGGACCCTGGGTCTTCCTTCCTCATCAGAAAAGCATTGACCGGGTGGGCCAGACTGGAGGGACCAAGGCGGGACTGTCGTAGGCCTCTGGATCTCCCTACCTTGTCGGAAATATTAAGGGTCCTACCTGCCGTGTGCGATTCTCCGTTCGAGGAGGTTTTACTGGGAGCAGCCTTCTGCTTAGCCTTCTATGGGGCGTTCCGCCTCAGCGAATTGGTAGGGTCCTCTAGATCTGACCATGGGGGGGGCTTGCAGTTCCGGGACCTGACCCTTTCCCCGGGGGGGTTAGTAGTGCTTCTCAGGCGTTCGAAGACGGACCAAGGGGGGAAGGGTGCCCCCATTCATCTCCGGCCCGCCCCAGGGGTGGCAGCATGCCCGGTAGCCCGGATGCTGGCTTACCTACCTCTGCGTCCCCAGGGTGGGGGCTCGGCCCTGTTCATGCATGAGAATGGCCACTGTTTGTCGCAGTTCCAATTTAAAGCGGTTTTCAGGCTTGCCCTGGAGGTACTGGGTCTGGGATCTGCGGGGTTCTCCTCTCATTCTTTCAGGATAGGCGCCGCTACCTTAGCGGCAGGGGCGGGCCTTCCCCCCAGCGCTGTCCAGGGGGTTGGGCGCTGGGCTTCGGGATGCTACAAAAGATACGTGAGGCCGGAATTGTTATGACCAGCTTTAGTCATTCCTTGTTCATTGATGTCTAACGGTGTCCTCTTTCTCCTTCTGATTAGTATGCCCGAGTCGGTGGTCTGGGTCTTGGGGCACTCGTTCGTGCGCCGGGCGGCAGTACGGGTGCAGCAACGACGGGTGGTGAAGCCGGCAAGCTTGGGCGAGGTCGAATTCATTTGGCATGGCATCGGGGGGATGCGGATCCGACACTTAAGGCGGACGGTGGATGAACTCAGAGCACAAAGGGGGAACAAGCCCCCAACTTGGATTGTGATACATGTAGGGGGCAACGACATGGTGGACAGGGGACGCTTGGCGGTCAAGGAGGCCCTCCTGGCCGAATTTGCCTGGCTTGGACACGTGTTCCCGGCAGCCACAATTGTGTGGTCGGGCATGCTCTCACGCAGGACATGGGGACCAGGAATCCGCGTCAGGTCTTTGAATGTTTCAGTAAGAAAGCTGAATGGCGAACTTGCGAGGTTGTGCTCAGCCAAGGGCCGCTTGCGCTACATTCAGCACCGGTTGATCTCAGGAGAAGCAATGTACCACCAGGATGGGGTACACCTGTCGGACTTAGGCACGGACACATTCATAAGCGAACTTTGGGCATTTATTGCGAACGCAGGTGGGGAGGGTGTCAGACCTGAGGGCCTTGGCCACCCTTGTGGCGGAGTACAGACCTGCGAGCAATAAACAGTGATTCAGGGGAGGCCGCCTGGCGGACTCCATAGGCCAGCTCTGAGGGGGGATATGGGGAGCTCTCCGCGGGGAGGAAGTCACCACCGGCTGGGGAGGCTAGGGCGACAGATTTCGAGCCTCCCGGGCGTCCCAGGGCAGCCGGGTGGTAGAGAGGTGGGCCCTGGTAAGGACGGACAAGGAACGGCGGGCCTACCACTCCAAGGGGCAGGTGCACGGCACCTGGCGTAGGATACCCCAGCGCGAGATGCGAACCAGATGGGGCTCCTCCCTTAGGGCTGGGGGGGAACAGAAAAAGTTCAGGTGTTGGAAAACGATTTATGAATATCAATATGCATTGTGTATGCTTGTCATGTTTATTCAAATGTGGAGAATTAAACATGGCCTTTTTTACCCCACTCCAATCTCTTGGTTATTAAAGTAAAGATGTGGGGTTCTGCATGTTGGTTCTGGTTGCGGGTGGCGGGGGCAGAGCTGGAGGGTACGGGTCCTATGCCAAGCGACGCGCTTCACGAGGCGCGCCCTTAGGGCACGTCCCCTCCGGCCCCCGCCCCCAGTGGTAGCAGGGGGGGCGGCCAATGACAGTCGGCCGCCTCCCCCTCTCGCATGGTTGGATCCCTTCCGGGTCGCGGGTGACGCACATCCGGTTTGGGCGGGGGGCGGAGACCCCGGGCCTATGTAAGGTCAAGATCCCTTGACCGGGGTCTCTTCTCCCTTTGCCCCTGCTGGACTGTGTGGACCCGCTGCTGACTCGTGGACTCCAGGCTTAGTCTTCTTTTTAACTCCCACCCACCCGTCCCTGTTTTTAGTGGTGTAGGGGAATGTTGTTGCGGAGTACAGACCTGCGAGCAATAAACAGTGATTCAGGGGAGGCCGCCTGGCGGACTCCATAGGCCAGCTCTGAGGGGGGATATGGGGAGCTCTCCGCGGGGAGGAAGTCACCACCGGCTGGGGAGGCTAGGGCGACAGATTTCGAGCCTCCCGGGCGTCCCAGGGCAGCCGGGTGGTAGAGAGGTGGGCCCTGGTAAGGACGGACAAGGAACGGCGGGCCTACCACTCCAAGGGGCAGGTGCACGGCACCTGGCGTAGGATACCCCAGCGCGAGATGCGAACCAGATGGGGCTCCTCCCTTAGGGCTGGGGGGGAACAGAAAAAGTTCAGGTGTTGGAAAACGATTTATGAATATCAATATGCATTGTGTATGCTTGTCATGTTTATTCAAATGTGGAGAATTAAACATGGCCTTTTTTACCCCACTCCAATCTCTTGGTTATTAAAGTAAAGATGTGGGGTTCTGCATGTTGGTTCTGGTTGCGGGTGGCGGGGGCAGAGCTGGAGGGTACGGGTCCTATGCTCCTATGTGAAAGGCTACTGGGAAGAAGGTAGCAGTGGTGGAAGATGATGACGTAGATGTAAAGAGTCTGAGCAAAGATTACAGGTTGGTTTGGCTAGACCTGGTCATATTGAGCATGTCATTGGACAGGAAGGGGTCTGGCAAAAACTTTGCATGGATTTTATTGATCCGTTTTGCGATCTGTAGGATAATGAAAGGTTTGCAGCTGTGTTGGTAGACGCCGGTTCAAGGTGGGTGGAAGTTGCCTTCATGAAAAACATTACCACAGAATCCATCATCAATGTGTTAAGTGAAGTTTTCAAGAGGGAGGGCATACCAAACATTCTGGTATGGACAATGGCACACAACTCACTTCTAGAGAAATAGATTTTTTTTTGTTGATAAGACAGGTTTGAGGCATGTATGTACTTCACTATACAATCCACATGGAAATGGTCTGTGAGAGAGTATCAATAAACGGATTGGTGTCACTACAACGCTGTTTATAACAACGCATTCCGTTACATCGGAATTTTTACAACGCAGGATCCATTACATCGGATGCCATTACAACGCATGGCATTACATAGCAGATGCTATTACAACGCATGGCATTACATCGTAAGTATAGGTAAGTATACCTTTTTAAAAAAAATGTAATTAAGTTAATTTAATTAATTTAATTTAATTAATTTAATTAAAATACATTTTAAAATAGTAATTATTTTTATTTAATAAATTTAAATCTATTTATTTAAATTAATTTTAATAAAAATTGTAATTAATTTTATTTAATTAATATAATTAAATTAATTTAATTTAAATATTTTTTTGATTGTAATTAAATTAAATTATTTAAAATAATGTATTTAATTTAATTATTTTAATTAAGAAATGTAATTAATATAATATAACTAATTTAATTTAACCTAAAAACACCCCTGTACCCCAAAACCCAAACCCTGCCCTGAAACCTAAAAACACCCCTGTACCCCAAAACCCAAACCCTACCCTGAAACCTAAAAACACCCATGTACCCCAAAACCCAAACCCTACCCTGAAACCTAAAAACACCACTGTACCCCAAAACCCAAACCCTACCCTGAAACCTAAAAACACCCTTGTACCCCAAAACCCAAACCCTACCCTGAAACCTAAAAACACCCCTGTACCCCAAAACCCAAACCCTACCCTGAAACCTAAAAACACCCCTGTACCCCAAAACCCAAACCCTACCCTGAAACCTAAAAACACCCCTGTACCCCAAAACCCAAACCCTACCTTGAAACCTAAAACACCCCTGTACCCCAAAACCCAAACCCTACCCTGAAACCTAAAAACACCCCTGTACCCCAAAACCCAAACCCTACCCTGAAACCTAAAAACACCCTACCCTGAAACCTAAAAACACCCCTGTACCCCAAAACCCAAACCCTACCCTGAAACCTAAAAACACCCCTGTACCCCAAAACCCAAACCCTACCCTGAAACCTAAAAACACCCCTGTACCCCAAAACCCTAAAACCTAAAAACACCCCTGTACCCCAAAACCCAAACCCTGTCCTAAAACCTAAAAATACCCAAACACCCCAAAACATATACCTCAGTACCCCAAAACATATACTCCTATACTCATACTTATTTAAAAAATTACTTAATTTATTAATTTTAATTTATAATATTTAAAAACATAAATAAATATTTTTATTTATTTTTATTTATAATTAATAATAATTAAATCAATTATATAATATTAAATAAAATAAATAAAAATTATATACTTACCAATACTTACGATGTAATGGTATGCATTGTAATACCATCTGCTATGTAATGCCATGCGTTGTAATGGCATCCGATGTAATGGATCCTGCGTTGTAATAGCTGCGTTGTAACAGCATTACGACGTAAAAGTTGCGTTGTAAGTGATACACACCCAATAAACTGCCACTAAAACGGTTCCCACTTGGATGCGCTGCGAGGTTAACAATTTTCTACCTCTTAAGTACCACAAAGTGGGGAGCATTGGCAACAGAAACATACAGCAAGGTGAATGGGAAAAAGTTAAACCAGGTGGTACTAGGAGGCTATTTAGCAAATTTCAGGGGCCCTTTCAGGTAAAGTGTGTAGGGGGAAGTTGGGTATAACTACAAAATGGTCAAACATGGAATCTAAGAAGAGTTGTGTTGTACCAAAATCAGGGAAGGGAGATACAGAGGGTTCATGAAGAATCCTTAAAATCTACACCCATAGGACAGGAAGCCCTTAAGAGTAGCAGAGGATGTGATCACCCCACTTCTTCTGAGACTTCTGTAAGGGATCACTCTACTTCTTCTGAGACTTCTCTATCTGAACCAACAGTTGGCATTCAGAGGTAAAGGGTTTCCCGGGAATGTAGGGTGCCACAGTATTTGAAACATTAGGTCTGTCACTAAATTTTGCAATTTTCAGCCTGGCAAGGGAAGGAGTGGGTATGAGTATTGTTCTCAAGTTATTGTGAAATGGTTCACTGTCTAGTTTTCATTTCATGTTTATATTGTTCTCACCGTTTAGTTACTATGTCAATGTATTTACTTATGACTTTATCCTTTATAGCTTATGTCCATTATTTGCTGTATTGTTCAAATCGTCTTGATTTCTATTTTGTGCAAGGTAAGGAGATGTGTTATATTATTGTTTACTTTGTATTGGTCGCCTCGTTCTCTCGTACTTGTGACATTATAACATCCATTTTATTGATGTCATCAGTTGCCAGATTCTATGAGGCGCCGTTTGTGATCTGAGTTTGCCTGGCTGGCTGGTCGGTGAACTACTCTGTCTCATTTAAATAAAACTATGTTAATCCTTTAAGTATAAGATTCCTTGAATTCATTTACCACACTCACCTACTTGGCGGGCCCAAACCTTCCCTTTTATTACATATAGGTCAGAATTAGAGTAGACCCTGGACAGCCCATGGGCAGGGCGCAGTGTACTTAAAAGATAGGACATGTACTTTTGAGTTGTACATGTCCTGGTAGTAAAATACTCTTAAATTCATATTTCACTACTGCCAGGCATATCTCTCCAATAGGGTAACATTGGAGCTGCATTGTAACTTTTTTACAAGTGTAATTTTCAATTGGGAAAAGATAGGAAAAGTGTTCGTTTATATGGTTAGCTTAATTCATTATGCATTATACTATGTTTTGAATGGTAAATACTATTAAGGGTATCTATTGGAATGTCAAGGGCTTATGTAACCCTATTAGGAAACAGAGGGTTGTCACTCACTTATCCCGTATTAAATGTAATATTGCCTTATTACAGTAAATGCACTTACTGGACAAAGTAAAGTAATCTCTGGTAAAAATTGGGATGGTCAGCTATTCTGTTTTCAAACCCTTGCTCACAAAAATGTGGGTTATTATATTAGTTCATAAATTCCTTCCTTTGGTAATAGAGACA
Organism: Lissotriton helveticus; assembly: GCF_964261635.1. Lineage (NCBI taxonomy): Eukaryota > Metazoa > Chordata > Amphibia > Caudata > Salamandridae > Lissotriton > Lissotriton helveticus. Next base: position 460,837,739 of record NC_136073.1, read on the forward strand.
GAGAAAACAGAGGCAACAGATACAGAAGGTCAAAGGGTCCTCAGCTTCTATTCATCATACACCTATTTCCATTTTAAATATTTATGGTCCTAATGGTATTGATGTGCAATTTTGGGAATGAATATCGGTTATGCTACGCTCCTGCCCAAATGCAAATCTCATAGTATGCGGTGATTTCAACCAGATTGTAGACCCTTTTTCAGATAGAAAATCCCAAGTTAAATATGTTCCTAATAAGGTGTAGAAAACATTTACGCGATCTATTCACTCCAGCGGTCTGGTGGATGCTTGGAGGCTGTATAATTCAGACACTCTGGAATACACTTATGACTCACCCACTCATGAATCTCAATACATAATTAATTATGTATTTATTGCTCTCCTTAAATTTCTGCCCTTACTCATAGTGACATTGGGTTGATATTAGTTTTAGATCATGCTCCTGTTTTGGTTGATCTTGACTTACTAAGTCTTCTAAATCGAATGGATAGCACTTTAAAAACAGTCTATTGAAGGATAAAGACTTTGTTCAGGGTTTTGAATGCTTTCTTTTTTTTTTAAATCTTTTTATTTTATTATAGTAATTATAATCAAGAAACAGGTTAATCCGACAGTACTTATAATCATTATATCCAGATGTCCACATTGTTATGACAATTTTCTTATTATTAGTCCACACATCATAACCAACGACAATATTCCATCCTTTAAATTTGCGTCTCCCCGCCATTTTCGCCATCCGATTCTTCCTCCGCCCGCACCCTAGTTGGCTCACAGATGTAACCCCTGAATTTATTCCAAGCCCCCCAAACTCTGCCCCACTTTTGAGGACAGCCTCGATTGACAAACACTGCCTTCTCAGCCACCATAGCTGCGTCCATATCTTTGCACCATGCTGCCAGTGTTGGTGACTCTTCCGCCCCCCATTTTTGTGCGATGTTACGCTTTGCGACTACTATCCCCAGTGTGGCCCAAACCTGTGCCGGGCGAGTAGGATCATTCGGTTCCCAAACATTTAGCAAGCATATCTTGGGTTCTTGCACTAGAGACACCTCCGCCGTTTGGAATATAGTCCTCATCACCTTTACCCTGTACTCCATGATCTTCAGACACTGCTACACCATATTGTAGAATGTACCCCCCTCCCCGCATTGCCTCAGGCAGAATGGGCGCGAAGTTGTCCCTATTTTGTAAAGTGTGAGCCTTGTATAGTAGGTTCTATGTAGAATTTTGAGCTGCACTAATTTGAATCTTGAGGGTATACCCACCTCCCACGGGGAAGGCATTGTCTCCTGTCATTCGGAATCTTCAAATTCCCCTACTTCCTGGGACCACTTTTCCCTGAGTGCCACATGTGGGTCAGGTAAATTGTTGACTCATTTTTGGTAGGTAAGGGAAGTGGCCCGCTTATGCATGTCCGTTGCAGTCTGTCCTCTAGGGGGGTGGCCTCTGGAACCTCAGTACCGTATGGTATGGCCACCTGCAGGGCATGTTTTATCTGCATATATCTAAATATTTCCGAGGGCGCTAGTTCGTACCTTGTTTGAAGACGTTCAAATGTAATTACCTCCCCTTTGTGCCACATGTCCCCCACCGTGGATATACCAATTGCGTCCCACTGAGCAAATCCTTTATAGTTCCTAAGACCACCCAATCGTTGTGTATCCCATAGAGAAGTGATTTGGGTTATAACTCCCCTCCATCCTAATTTAGTATGTGCCTCGTGCCATATGCTGACCGTCTGCTTTGTGAGTCCGAGAATAGCTGGGGTTCGCCTCTTATTGTAAAGTGCAAACATCATGCCCTCCACCCCCAGTCCATACCTGTCTGCCCTGAATGTGGGGTCTGTCTGGGGGGCGTGTATCCATTGATTGACAACCTTCAGCTGGCCCGCCCAGTAGTATAATTGTATGTTTGGGAGTGCTATTCCGCCGTCATACCACCCTTTTACCAATTTGCTCTGTGCTATGCGTGCTGGTTTATTCCCCCACAGCAGCCCGGAAACCTGAGCCGCTATCTTTTTCTAGTAGGTTGGTGGAACAGGGAATGGGGTATTTTCCAATGCGTACAGGAATCGAGGGAGCGCCATCATTTAAAAAAGTGCTGCCCTACCCAGCAGTGGCAGTGGCAGTGCACCCCAGTGTGTCGCATCCATTTTTAAACGTTCTAGGGGAGGTAAGAGATTTTTTTTCACAAATTTGTCCGAGTCAGCCGTACCATAAATGCGCAAATATTTAAATGCATCCTCCGTGATCTGTAGTGGACAGTCCTTTGAGAGTTGAGGTAGCGGGACATGATGTAAATATAAAATCGACTTGCACCAGTTTATGGTGTATCCAGACGCCCGACCAAAAAGTTCACATATATTTAGGAGCACCAGAATGGATCGTCTAGGGGAAGCCATGTATAGTAATACAACATCTGCATACAACGAGATGCGGTCCTCTCACCCTTCTGTCCACCTAATTCCCTGGATCAGGGGCTCCCATCGAATCCACACTGCTAACGGCTCCAGCACTAGGGCAAAGAGCAGCGGCGACAATGGGCAGCCTTGGCGCGTGCCCCGAGTCAATGGAAAGTCTTGGGATATATGTCCATTAGCCGTCACATGCGCCAGTGGTTTTGTATATAAGAGAGGTATCCAGGCACAGAACTTCGGACCAAAACCCAAGTGAGTTAGCACGGCGAACAAGAAGGGCCACTCAACCATATCGAACGCCATTCGGGTGTCTAAGGAAAGGAGAACGGCTGGTTCCTGAAGATATGGTTTACGGGCCATCACTCCATGCAGACGCCTCAAGTTCAGCACCTTATTCCTGCTGGGCATGAAACCGGACTGGTCCGGATATATCAGGGTTGTAAGGTGTGGGGTCAGTCTGATTGCAAGGAGTTTCGCAAGGATTTTAGCCTCTGCGTTGATTAAGGATATGGGGCGGTATGAGGTACATTCCTCCAGTGGCTTTCCTGGCTTTCCTGCCACTTTTAGAAAGATGAATGCAGATTAGAGCCTTGTCCGGTCTACAAAACCAGGATGCACTGCGAAAGTGAGAGTTCACCAACAAATCAATGTCAGAAAAAGTTAATCTATTTTTTAAAACATTATTTATTTTGATTCCAATTCATTGCATGATCAATTATTGCTCATTAGTATTCCAATAAGTATTTGAACATGAATTCCAACATCTGCCTGTCCCGACTTTTTCAGCAAACATATGGGGATTCACCATGCCTCGTAGCGTGACGTGATTAATAAAACCCAATGCACTTCGGGCATCAAATTGCCCTTCCTCAGGGCTAACTACAATAAAACAGATTGTATTTCAAATCTAAGCCAACAATATCCAACACATAAACATTTGTGATATAATTACTCAATGTAAAACTTTGCTAGTGTTTTTTTGCATCTGCCGTTTTGCATTCAATAAGTATAATGACAATAATCATCAATCATATCTATGTGAATTTAAAAGAAAAACAGCGTACTCAAAATGTAAACAGGAACAATACAACGACTGCTCAAAGAAAACTAAACCCGTAACCTCTTCTTAATACCATGTGGTTGATAAGAATGTGCTGTAAAAAAACCTCACCTCAAAGTAAAAGAAAATATGCCAAAAAAAAGCAACAATAACGAGACCAAACTTTTTTAAGATCAAAGTTTGAAATTACATGCTAAACTCAGTTTGATTTACCTCGTGACAGAAAACAAACGGTGCACTTGCGTAAGCCTGAAAATAACCATGAAAATAAACTAAATACTATGGTCTCACCATGCCCTCCAATTGACAAAACACCCAATAAATAATAGTATTGCAAACCCTGCCATAAAATATTATATTATGCAAAATTGTATCAACCACCTGATGCTTATTCCAATTACATGCTCAAAAAAATAAAAATACATAATCAGTGCACATAACATTAGAATAAAACAGATCTACAAATACGAGTGCATAAATTGTATTAACATTACTATAAATATCCACTTTTTGTAGGTCATAAGTTGGTAAAGTCATGAGTTGAAAGCCTGCTAGTATTATCAGTATGTCAACGTTAACCGGTAAGGTGAACCTCCAGTGTTGTATACATCATTCTTAATTAAACCCTTTTAGTCAGGGCAAAGACAATAGACAGTGATCATTTTTGCTAAAAATTCATCACGGGGCAGCCCTATCAAACGCAACCACAAGTGGGGCTCTTGCCACGCCTGCCCCAATGCCATTGTGGCTGGAATTAGGATAAACGATAGAACTGTGTTCCTCAAAGAGATGACCAACTGTCAGTCTTCCAACATTGTTTACATAATTTTGTGCCCGTGTGACTTGGCCTATGTTGGAAAAACAGGCCGCAAGTGTAGCAAGAGGATTGGCGAACCTAAATCCAACATCCCTATAGCTAAACAATCTGCACCATTAGTCAACCACTGGAAGGAATCTAACCACACAGAGGGCGATCTGAGGTTGTCTATCATGGAAATGGTTATACCTCAACAAGGCAGGGACACGACTGCCATCTGTAGGAAAAGGGATGTCTTTTGGATTGTCACTCTTCAAACCAGGGAAAAAGGGTTAAATTAAGTAATTCCATGGGAGAACGCGATTCTTGAGTAACCTATGGACCCTAAGGTCGCATCTTTTCATCAGTGTCTGGGGCATGGTCACTCCATCGGTTCACAGTATTGAGGTATCCCTTCCTGTGTAGCCCCAGGGCCTTCTCCTGTTTCGATGGGACTCCAAATCCTGGGGTCTCCTCATCTCCCCTTTCATACCATGTTAAGACTCTCTCTTGTCTTGGTATGGTCCCCCATCTCTGAGGCCCCCCTTGTCATTCTTCAGTGTTTTATCCCTCCCTTGTAGGGGTCTGTTGTATCCCTTTCCAGATTCAGCAGTAGGGCTCCCTGATTTGTTTTCATGCTTGGAGCTTTAGCTGTATACAATGCCAGCCACTCAGTCTCTATTAGAGGATGCCCATATTACCAGGGTACCTGTGACATATGCCGCTATATGCAGGGCTTCGTATACATCCTGCCCATTTCCCCTACCTAGCACCTGGCTCACTATTTGTTGTCCTACAGGGTTCCTCTCATGTATGCCGTAACCACTTTGGTGATGGATATTTTCTACATGAGTGCCACTGGGATTACTGCCCTGTTCCCTGACTAGCTCTACCCGAAATTGCAGGTGGACCTGTTGGCTCATGCTCGGTTGCTCAGTTTCTTTTTGGCCCCTTGTTTGTTTTCTTTACTCCATTCTAGTATAGCACTCACAGTGAGGCGCCGTTACGACCATTCCCTCTTGTTACCAGGACTACATGGCGCCCGATTACGTACCCCGCCATCTGACGGCGTCGTATGCGTACTCCCGGGCGGAGCACTATTTAGTGCCCGCGGCATCCACCCATTTCCATCTCCGAATGGGGGGTCTCTCTTTGACCCGTCAGTGACGTACTACCTGGATTGAAAGGACAGGCCATCTACACTGTGCCGCTATCTGGTAAGTTATGGGGAACCTTGCTGGTGTGGCATTTCAGCCGACCTGCACTTTATGCGGTCCGTTCACCTTCCTGGCCTGACTTTCTGGGGCGCCACTCATGGGGTATTTCTTTCACAGTCAGGCACGCCACCCATGTCATGCTTTTATATTTCCCCGGTTATTAAGCTCCCCGGCCAGTCACAGCAGATTAGCCCTGACTCTGGTTACTCAGCTCCCCTGCCTGCCACAGTTGATTAGCTCCGACTCAAGACCCATGTACTGTTTATTCTCCTGGGTTTCCGTGTTCTCATTTCTCTGATAAAATCCCCCTCGAGTCGAACCATCTTTGCTGCCCGGGTAGCTGTCCTTAGGAGGTCTTATTCCTCATTTTCTTTTCTGCCTAGCTTCTTTATTCCAAACTTAGTTAAGATTTACACCCAGTACAGGAGGGTCCACCCATCTGACAGACTAGGGCTGGGCTATTCAGACGTTTAGAACAGCGGTGGTCCAACGTATATATAGGCTTTCCTGTTTTTAGTTTCTATTTTTGGTAAATTCTGGGGGGGTTTTTTCAGTATTTTCAAGTGATTTCAATGCCTTAAAAACAGTGGTAATCAGTGGTTTCACATTTTACGCGCCATTAAAGCAACAGAAGCAGTGTTTTTCCAGGAACGTTTTGCTTTTATTATTGCGCTATTTCTGCACTAATGGCACATGGTGTATAGACAGTGTAAGTATATTGTATATGAGGTCAAAATTGATTTTTGCGAATTAAACTAATTGTAGTACACCATACAATAATTCTTCAGTGAGTCTTTGGTCATGTGTACTCACTCTTTCCTTCCCATGTAAACTTCTGTGAAAAGGCCCTCTAAACATTGGCAATTGTGATGGGCAATGCCAAAACAGCCAGTACACAATTTGGTAACTCTGGCCACTGACATAGCTTTCCGTGCCATACTGGCTCACTAGAAGATTGTGATTCTCAGGGCAGGTTCTGCAACATTTGTGCTGAGCTGGCCGCTTATGCCCTTAGAGTTATTGAAGCGGTCAAAAACGAAGCAGCACTTTAGAAACTACGGAGGAAATTCCCCTTTACGGAAGGGATCTAGAACGGAGTACTACAGTGAGGTTTTATTGACTTGAAATGCCATTGGTGCGGAAGGGACATTTCTATGCATCATTGCAAGTCATTTCTCATACATTGTAAAATAAAAGTTCCTGGATTGCTCTTCACCATTGCTTTGCTTACCAGGTGGCAAGCACTCTAACATGGAACATGTTGCAGTGCCAAAGTCACTAAAGGTGTCGCCCAGCCTACTCTCAAGGAGATGTTTCACATCTACACCAATTATGCTGTACACTTGGCAAACAAGGGTGTTTTTAGACTCTAGTTTTTTTATTAAGTCCACTACAGCAGTTATGTTTTCCTGTACAATCTAAGGATGCAGTAGAGTGTAGTTTCATTTCTTGCCTTTGGCATCATCACTCAGCAAATAATAAATTCTGTGAATGGTTGCTACATGGATAATATAGCATTCATAGCCCCTTGGACTGAGAACCAGCAGCTAAGAGACACAGATGTGAGGACTCTTTCTTTGATGCCACACAAAGCACAGAATTATAAATATTTGCATGTTAGTTCATGTGCATAAGAAAACAGTGCACCAGAATGGACTTTAAAGTCAATAGCATTCCTAATTAACTCTGAAGATTGTAAAGATGCTTTCTGCATACCATCTAATTAGTGGCAAGGATCTCTTACAGGGAAGCACTTCAGCTCAAGTATCAATTTTGACAGCTCATCACACAACATTTTCATATACGTAGTTAAATCACTGCAAATACAAAAATATCACTCCAATCTTCTGTGTTGAACTTGGAAAGAACCTCTTTTGCAGAGCATTCCAAGGGACACTGTGTTCCATGTTTTCCAAACGTCTAGTGTCCTGTTTTCACCACTATCCCAGATGCTTGCTGATAGTGGTCTTTTCACATATACTTGTCACTATACCTTGCATTGAATGTTTAAAGCCGGAGGTGTTGGAAATTCACCTACTATCAATACTGACTCACTAGAAACTGGGGGCTGATGAATTAAGGGTTTTAAACGTGATGACACTTATTAGGAAAGATTCTTATGAAACCAGTCATTTTACCTATCAGTGAAAGAATCAAACGCAGCCAAAATATCAAGTATGATTTTGATATTTCCTGATTCTCTACAGTTAAAATAATTAAACAAGACCTAAAACATGCTTCTAAAGCCTGCATCTTTAGACCAAAAACCACAAAACTGAAAAAAACAATAAGAAGAAGAAACAATATTTTTGTGGCATCCATAAACAACAAAACTCAAGCAGAATAATGTTAGCCCAGACTTTTACTGCTAGCTTGTGTAACAAAGTTACATTGTATTGGCCCATTTAGTTTGTGGTTGTGCATGTGTTTTTTCAGTGTTTATATGTTTTCACTGGTGAAGGCTATCTATCTTTCAGTGGAGTTTTATCAGTTATTATATGTTTAAACCTAAAACCAGACGGCCTACATATATAATTTGTGCTTCTTTTCATCTTACTGCACTCTATAGAATACCTGTCTATCTGGCCTCCATCCGGATCTTTACCTCAATTCTCCTGACGCGGATGTGATCTTTGTTGTTTAGTCCGGGTAGAGTGCAGTGCCCCATTTTCCTGGGACTAACTCATATACTGGTGGGGAGGTGAAAGGGTCTAATATTCTCTTAATATTTCACTTTCTTCTTTATATCACTGGTTGAAGGTTGTGAATGTATGGTATTTTCATCCATTTTTCCTAGGTTTTTTCTTTTGTATTCTAGTCATGACTCTCTAGTCTTTTTTCTGACACTGTGTTCTAGGCATGTTTCCTATTTTTATCTTCCCATGTTTATCCTTGTATCATGGCTTTACCACACCCCTTTGTTACCCTATATTAGTGCTTTCTATTAGTCTATCCATAGATTATCATGTAATCTATACATGAATTGTTGTTTTTATACTCCCCAGGCGCGTCCTCTTTTGTCTTCCTGGTTATTGCGCCCTGAAGAAGTTGAGACCCAACATTGAGGTCACACACCGAAATGCGCCTCTGTGCTGGAGTTCTTGTGTTCTTTTGTCTACCTCCGAGATTGTCTATTTATGATATCAAAATTCTGAGTAAATAAATGGTATTAATATGTTGTTTTATTGATGAAAAGATATTGTGTTGACGCCACCACTTTGTTAATCAGGACCTTGTGGCTTTCTAGTACTGTCAACCTTGTTGTGGAGGGTGGGCTATTACAAGATGTCATTTTGTAAGTTTGTTGGATTTCTTTGCATTTCAGGATATATGGGAATGAATGAGTATGCAATGGTACGACTGAAATGTTGTGTTGTAGTGGGCCTGTTGCACCTGGGTTATCTTTTTTTTGTTATCTATTTCACATTATCATGCTTCTTGCGATTTAATATAATAAACTTGATGTAATTTATTTCCAATTTATCTTTAGTTTTTTTCTTATTCTGTTCAGAAACCGCTATGACTTTTTTGTGTTCTGTCCCGGGGCATTAGGTACTTTCGCGTGCTCTTATACATCAGTGACGATTAGCACTACAATAATAGCTGGTAGGCAGTTGGGTTTTTGTTGTGAGTATTAATCTATGTGTTGATGGATCTGCCTGAGCACGAATGTGTGGGAGGGGCTGACACTTTACCTGGAAGGGCAAGATCCTGCCCCCACACAAAGGGCTGTGTACCTCCCTGTTGTGAGCCTGGAGGTGGGTGGGCAGAGTTCGCGGAGTTGCATTATGTGGAATTCTGCAGAGTTGCATAGAAACTCTGTGGAATTCCGCAGAATTCCGCTCCGCCTATGTCAGACATCCACAGATAGGGGGCATGCAGAAGACAGCAGTAAGAGGACAGACTTTTCACGACTATGGGATACGCAGGCCGTGTTGAGGTGTCAGGCATCCACGAAAAGAGGAATGCACTGCAGGCAAGCGAGATGGGAGAGGACGGTCCCATAGGGACATACAGAGAGTGGCAAGGGGGGCAGAGCTATAGGCAAGAGAAATTGGGTTTACACATAATGGCTAGTGAAGGGAAGGGTATGCAGGAAAGAGTGATAGGTTAAAGGGCATACGTACAGGAGTGTGGTTCTGAAATTCTGGACCCTACTGTTGTCCCGGTATCGAGGTCCGATACCCGTGTCCCGAAACATCAACGTACCATGACGAATTTGGTGTTGACGAACCGATAATGATTAGGACATCATTCCTATGCATTTGCGTCATGATCGAGGTATGCTAACACCCCTGAATCGTAGTTTCCGTCCCGACCCCTCAGACTCCATTTTGTAAACGGTATCCATCTTGTATCTTGCCCTCATGATAAGTCAATTAAAGGTCGAGCTTGATCTAAAAGGACACGTCCACCTTCCCTGACTTCCCCCTGACCTGTCCCAACTGACTCCCTTGCCTCCAGCCAAACCTGTTTGGGCAGCTCCTCGCCCAGTGGCCAAACACGATAGCATCAAGGCACAACATACCACAAACCATTCACCGCGTACAGATCATGTTTTCTACACACATACACACCTGTCCACGCTCCCTGTTTATGGCCAGTTTTATGACTAGGAGGTGCCTTCTTTTATTGGGGTTTCACCGATATCTGATGGGAGTTCCGGGCCTGGCTAGGTAATCTATCACGAATTGGACATCTAAAATACGGGCTTGCCTACATGACTTCGCTCTTTTGTATTATTGTAGAAATATGTGTATAGCCATATCATAAACTCAAGAATTCTTGCTTGCAGCTTTTTTTTCTGTATATAAGGAGAAGGCTGGTTCTGTAAAAACGAACAGTCTCCTGAGAACACATGACCCGTGCTTGTCGTGCTTCTAGGACACCTGTTACTTGGTAGCTGCCAATAAAACTTGATCTCTGACTCGCCTAGAAGACTCTGTGTTTCTGTGGTCCGGAACAGGGAGAACTCAGAGGTCTTCGGGTGTTATCCCCTGGCACCAAACGGGTTCCTAAAAACCCGTTACCTCAGTTGGCGCCCAACTCGGGGCGGTATCAAGCGGCGACGGTCCAAGCCAGATGTTCGTGAGGAGCTTCGTGTGAAAATTCCAGAGGACGGCCAGCCACTTCAGCGACCCCTGTATGTCGACGTGGTTCCGAAGGTCTTTGCTGCGAGGTTCCCCGCGTCCCGACGGCTACGAAGGACTGCTGCCCTGACTATCGCCTTGTTTTGGACCCAGTGATCCTTGGTAGAGCGAAACGATAGACGAGTCTTCTAGCGACGTCACCGATCTTCAAATACTTCAGTTAAGTATAAGTGGAGCGTCTCCCAGTCCTTAGTTTGTCCTTAGTTTTTGGTATCCTTGAGATACGCTTTGATTTGGTACTTGCAAGCCCCAAAGCCGAAGGACTTGTGTATTCACGAGAAATATCGTAACAGATAATCCTTTGAAGTTTGAAGCTAGACTAGTGAGCAAAGATGCCTGGTTTTAGCAGACTTGGAAACTTGTTTTGTCTTGGTTATAGTAAGGACTCCCGATTAGAGGATTCCTGTCCGGTTCCTCCGATTGGAACTCCAACATATGAGCTCTATGTAAAGCACGGCGTAGGTCCTATCACATATAATGAAGTGTGGATAAAATACACCCGCAAGGATGGTGTTTTAAAATGGCCCCAATATGGTAGTTTCGACTCAGAAATATTAGATAACCTAGAGGTCAAATTATTTAAGAGAAAAGCCCGGCCGGCGATGTTTGACTCTTTCCGCTTATGGCGCAAAGAAGCCAAACAGAAAGAAATAAAATTAGCAAAAAGGAATAAAAGAGGTATGTCAATGGTGCAAGCTGCCGTTGCATACAGGGATAACGAGGAAGAGCAGGAAAACGAACAAATACTTAGGAGCAAGAAACTAGCAGTAGATAAATGCTACCCGATGTTACCAAATAAGGGACAAGGTCAAGAGGAGAGATCCGAGAAAGATCCATTAATGTCCCACTTATTAAGCTCACCTCCACCGTATGCGTTAGACGCTACTACAACGCCAAAGCATTTTACTATACCGCGCCCCGGCGCACGTAACCCAGCTCTTGCACGAACGCCAGCTCCTCTTCAGCTGGTTTCTACTTCTCCGGCGCAGCCTTCTCAAGGGCCGCCATCTTTGCTACCTACTCCATCTACTTCTACGACTTTGCCTACAGCTCCAGCTATTGTCTATGATACTACGTCTGCTCCTACTTCAACTTCCTCTGCTATTGCCTCTACTTCTTCTCTGCCTCAGCCTGTTTTTTCCGATGCACTTGCTCCTCCGCAAGGTTCTCCTTCTATTAGACAAAGAGTGACAGGTACCGTCACTGGTCTGCTTTCACCTTTCTTCGGGTCGCCTAAAACGACCCCTAAAACAGAACATAGACAGTCCCGTAGTCAACTGCCTGATTACGAGGAAAGAAAAGTGCTGAATGAACTAGCCCGTAAATGGATTACGGATACTGTTAGATATGATGTTCAGTCGGTTATGGAAGTTTGCCGTCAATGGAATGCACCCACTCAGAGATACGTATTTGAAGAAATGTGTGTATATCTGGGCGAAGATGTGAAGACAAATGATCCCAAATACACAATGAACGAACTATGGCGTACACGCTTCAAGTTCTATGAAGGTATGATTATAGGTGCAGATGTTGAGAAAGCGATAGAGTTATTGCTCTCTTATAGGAGTAAGGGAAACGTCTCTAGATCATGTCACGAAGACGATGCACCAGACGGGAAAAGAGCGAGACAGTACCCCATGAGAGAAGTTCCTCCGGTTTGGAGGGAAGGTGATGCGAATGCGAATCCACCAATTCTGCCTCATTTCCAGCGTGTATGGGTACATGTCCCCTGGAAAAGATCCGATGTCTTAGCACTCAAGCAGACACTGCCTGATCCTCGTAAAAACCCGACTGGGTATTATAAGGAGTTATCACAAACTGCAAGCTCATGTATAATGAATTTAGCGGATATCGACATGTTGTTTGGGAACGTTGTTCCACATCCTCTATGGAGCAAAATACGTCATACGAACCATGACCAAGAACTAGGTGACTCATGGGCGAACATTGCCGCTATAGATGCTAGACAAATTGGTGGTTCTAAACCTGAGCCGTTAATAGCTGAACTTCCCGGTAGAATTATCGCGTACATGAAAACGATAATGCCTGAAGTACGCGTAAACTGGGACAAGCTATCTGCGTGCAAGCAGAAGAAAGATGAGAATGTGTCTGACTTTTTCACAAGATTTGAGGAGACTTTCACCGATCATAGTGGTCAGGATATGGCTACCGAGGGTGGTCAAAGATTGTTTGTAGACAAATTCGTACATAATTTAATCCCTGAACTGTGTAATAAACTGAAAGATTCAGAGAGTGCTTGGGCTGTCTCTACGTCAGCGCAAATTTTAGCTACAGCCCAGTACTACGAAAATAGGCGCAAAGACGAGCTAGATAAAGTCGACAAAAAGACAAAAGATTTAAAAACTAAAGTTCTTCTCCAGCAAGCCTATCCGCCTCGTACGACTAGTCAGCCCAATTACCAACAACAACAGCAGTATTCGAGAAACGCGCAAGGAAACGAGTTTTCCCATCAGCGTATTGCTTATGGCCCGAATCAATGTGCGTATTGCAAAGAAGAGGGTCACTTTAAAGGTAATTGTCCGGCTCTTGCGCGACATTTGAGCGGTGCTTCAGGTGTAAGGGGAAGAGGTGTTCAACATGCCCCTAGGGGTAGGGGCCGTGGAAATTTCACCCAGAATACAACTTCTTTTCCGCCTCAGAATTCGATGAACAGCTTTGACCAACAGAATAATGCGTCGTCCAGGTCAGCTCAGTACTATGCTGACGACTATTACACCGAACACGAAAATGAGGGAAACGATTGCTAGGACAGCCATGGACAAAGAGAGGGAGTTGTTTCAGTTCCAGTAGATCAGAATGGACCTTATGTCAAGGTAATTACCTCAGGAGTGTCAGAGCCATTTCTGCTGGATACTGGTGCTACAAAAAGTTCTATCATGCACTCGAAACTTCCTGGCGCACCTTTGTCTGGCGAAATGAATGTTTCAGTAGGTTTCTCTGGCGCCCCTGTTAGAAACCCGATCTCCAGTCCTATATCTCTTTCTATTGGCCCGTGCGAATTAGAAGCACCCCTCATTCTTACAACAGGTTGCGGTGAAAATTTGTTAGGTTTGGATTTGCTAAAAAGGTTATATGCGACTTTGTACTGTTCCCCCTTGGGAGTACAACTTACTTTAGGTAAGAAAGTCATTTCTCCAATGTATTTGTCAAAGGACAATATTCCGACTGAATTGTCATCACTTCCTGATATACTTTGGGCTAATGGCTCTAATGATGTAGGTCGTTTGGAGATAGCACCGTATGTCATAACATTGAAAGCCAACGTTAGGTTGCCACGTATTCCCCAATACAAAATATCTAGCGAATGTGAAAAGGCATTATTGACGATTGTTTATGACCTGATTGATAAAGACGTCATCGAAGAAACAACAGGAAATGTTTGTAACAGTCCAGTTCTGCCCGTCTTAAAGCGTACTGATCCTTTACAACCGCCTGTGTACAGGTTCGTGATCGACCTCAGAGAAGTGAACAAGATTGTTATCCCACAGTTTCCAGTTGTCCCCGACATTACTGCTTTATTGACGATGGTTCCAGCCTCAGCAAATTGGTTCTCGGTGATCGACCTGAAGAACGCTTTCTTCAGCATCCCGATTGCCGAGGAGAGTAGAGATATTTTTGGATTCCATTTAGGAGGACGGAGCTAGTCAGGCCCTGAAAACACAACTAGACACGATTATTCTACCGAATGGTTCAACTCTGATTCAGTACGTAGACGATCTGCTGATCGCTGCAGACACTGAAGAAATTTGCAAACGAGCTACGCTGTCATTATTGCATCACTTATGTAACATGAAGCACAAAGTCTCTCTTTCCAAACTACAATTTTGCCGACAAGAAGTAACCTACTTAGGTCACATCTTGTCGAAGGAGGGAAGGAGACTGACACCAGAAAGAATACAGGCAATTGCAGAACTGAGTGCCCCAAGGACACAGAGAGAGGTTCGAGCCTTCTTGGGCATTACATCGTACTGTAGACAATGGATACCGAATTTCTCACTACTAGCTAAACCCTTGCTGGCACTACTCTGCAAAGACACGCCAAATCCTATGCCTTGGTCTGAAGATTGCCAGACGAGTTTCCACGAGTTGCGTGATGCATTATGTTCGGCTCCTGTGTTGGGAAACCCCAACTACAGTAAGCCTTTTACATTATATGTCCATGAGAAGGAAGGTTGTGCATTATCAGTTTTAACACAACATTTTGGGGACAGACAGCGCCCATGCGCGTATTTTTCGGCAACTCTAGACCCTGTGGCTAAAGCCCTACCAAGTTGTCTGAGGGCTACCGCCGCAGCAGCCGTCTGCATCCGACAATTCGCTGGATTAGTCATGAACAATACTCTGATCGTTATGGTTCCGCATGCAGTAGACATTTTACTAAACAGGACGAAGACACAACATCTTACTAGCGCTCGACTATCCAGTTACGAACTTACACTGCTAGCAAGTCACATCCACATAAAGAGGTTTGATACACTGAATCCCGCAACGTTATTACCCATTCCGACAGAAACAGACAAGATTGATAACCATGACTGCTGTTTTAGGACAGAAGAAGAGACAAAAGGGAGAGTAGACTTACAGGACACTCCCCTTCCTGAATGCAACGATACTTTATGGGTTGATGGTTCATGTTTCAAGCTGCCGAATGGTGATACGACTGCAGCATATGCCGTAACGACATTACACACCATTATAGAGACCGCGCGCATTTCCCATAATTCTGCACAAGCTGCAGAGCTAATTGCGCTTACCAGAGCATGTGTGTTGGCGAAAGGAAAGCGAGTGAATGTGTACACTGACAGCCAATACGCCTTTGGTGTGGCTCACAGTTTTGGGAGATTGTGGCGTGAACGTGGGTTTCTTACGTCAGATGGAGCAAAGATACAACATGGTCAGTTAGTTAATGCACTCCTCAAATCACTGACCTTGCCACTACAAGTTGCCATTGTAAAATGCAGAGCACACAAAAAGATTCAGGATGATGTTGGCCACGGGAATGCATTTGCAGACGAGGTTGCGAAAGAGACTGCAAGGAACACAATGGGTCGGATGTATGTTGTAGGTCCCGCTAGATGGATTACTGATGTGGGAATGTGTGAGGACACCATCGAAAGCGTGAAATCTATACAAGCCGAGGCAACTGAGAAAGAGGTGAATGAATGGAGAGAAAGTAAGGGTAGGTTAGATGCGAATGGTTGTTGGGTCGAATTGTCAGAACACCAGCGATGGCTATTACCTAACGCCTATGTACTTGCAGTAGTAACAATGGCTCATGGATTTGCGCACATCAGTTCGAGAGGAATCTGTAAAGTATTGGCCCCAGTATGGCAAAATAGCAATATCCCGAAATATGCAGAGAATGTGGTCAGAAACTGTATGGTGTGTTTGAAGTACAATCCCGGTAGGGGAACCCCAACTCCAGCTGGTCATTTTGCGCCTCCAACGTATCCGTTCGAGGTTTTGCAGCTCGATTTCATTCACATGGAGAGATGCAACAATCTGAAGTATGTGCTCGTTGTTGTTTGCGCTTTCTCCAGGTGGGTGGAAGCATACCCCCTTAAGGACAATACTGCCTTGTCAACTGCCAAAGCCCTTGTCAAAGAGTTCTTCCCGAGATTCGGCATGCCTAGAATCGTCTGGAGTGATAATGGAAGTGAATTCGTAGGACGCGTGATGAAGAGAGTGTGTGAGTGTTTAGGCATACAACAAAAGTTCCACTCGGCGAATCACCCCCAATCAGCTGGATTAGTAGAGTGCTACAATGGCACTTTAAAGCTCAAATTAGCCAAGATCCAAGCCTGTACAGGTCTTAAATGGCCTGACGCCTTGCCCCTAGCACTCTTGTCAACCAGAATGACAGTCCATTCCAGGTTAGGACTTAGCCCCCATGAGATAGTGTTTGGCCGCCCAGCCAACGTCTGGGGCGTGCCAAGGCCAAAGAAACTCAGCGAAGTAGAGCACCCCGTACTGCTTGACTATTTGTGCGAATTAACAACTAAATTGCGTGTTTTACACCAACAGGTTCACAGTTCCTCTCCGCCAGCCTCTGGCGATCCAGGTCACTCCATCGCACCTGGCACATGGGTCTTGGTGCGGAATTTCCAGCGCACAAACAACGGACAGCCGAGGTGGACCGGACCATACCTGGTACTTCTTTCCACGAGATCAGCTGTTCGGGTGGAAGGCAAAAAGAACTGGGTGCACGGGACCCATTGTAAACGGGTCCCTCTGCCCCTTCCATACGACCGGTGGGTCAACGAAGGAATTGCCGACTCCGAGACAGAATCCATACCTCGCTTCATCCCTTTCAGCGATGCACGTTTAAAAGAAACTGGTACCGAAAAGGAGAGTGATCATATTTTACAAGGACTTGTGCCACCGTCTATGCAGTTGGACACTACCAAACCTGAGACATTGTTTGAAGACCACACCGTACCTGGGAAACAACAATATAATCTAAGGTCAAGACAAAGAGACAAATAAAAGGCAAACCAATGTGATTTCCCTTCCCCCAAGAACTATTTTTGATTTTTTCAGCTCTCTCACTCTCAGGAAACTTGCTCATTTTTGATTTTCGAACCGCCATCCGGTTCTGCTGCTAGGGTCGCGGTTGAAGTCTGGGGAGTGCAACTGGGGACGTTTAGGTCAACGGTTCTGGTTGGTCCAAGGGAGTTACCCCGGACTGAACAGAGCGCACTCCCTGGCAGAACCAACCTACCACCGCGGGCAGCAACTAGAGGATGGAGTTTCCTAGGGTAAAGAGACCTACCAGACTCACGAACTTTGAAAGACAATTATGCACTGTACTGGCCAAAAGAAGGTTTTTGATAACATGTATTTTAATGTTGTGTAGCATAACGATGTTTTTGACTGGTTATACTCTATTCGTATTCCAAGTTACTTTTTCAAATGACACCCGGCCACCAACTCCTCCTACTATCTCTCCACACTACTTTCACCCTCTACCTGAACACGAGTCTGCCAGAAGACTCGAATTTGTAAATAACTCATTCATTCAACTTCTACACCAACACCAGTCCATAATGAACACATCGAACTGTTGGGTATGCGGACTCATGCCGCACACTACGGATAAGGGTATCCCATACTTCATCCTGCCATTCAGTTATTAGGGTTCTCTGTGGGCTTTCCAGACCATGTTCCTATTCGCCCTAGAACCATACCCGACCCGTTCTACTGAGAGTGATTCCAGTAACAAGGCACTAGTAGCAGGGATAAGAAATATGAGTAGAGAGTTCGACACCTATCTTACGATTCCCAAAGATGAACTCACTCCGTACACTCGTTGGAACGTAACTAAATATGGGGTTTACCTGAGTAAGAGCCAGACAGCAAAGAAATCCCGCCCAGTTTGGATAGTACCCAACCGAGGTCACTTATGTTTACAAGGTATCGGCAGGGATCCCAAAGCACAATTAGGAAAGAGTATATGCACGGAAACATATGTGTTCGCTTCCCGAACTTCCCCTATACTATTAGCAGCCAAAGGAACGTATTTCGTCTGCCATGACCAAGCCTACACCTGGTTGCCCCCTGACTTCTCAGGTACATGTTTTATCTCATTTCTGCTGCCTCCCACCTACACAGCCAGAGCAGATTACCATCGGACAAGGACAGCTAGAGGTGTCGTGAGTAAAGACGACACCGCGGGTCAGGAATTCGCTGACTTCGCAAAGGGTTTTTTGCCATTTTGGGGGCCTATGGTGAACAGCAGGAATATTCTCCAGTTATCGAGGATAGTTGAATCCGCCGTGATTACAACGGCCGGAGCCCTTGGCAATTTGACGACCGAACTTCAGTCGGATCGACTTATGACCCTTCAGAACCGAGTTGCCCTAGATATCATACTCGCCGATCGTGGTGGTGTGTGTAGAGTGATCCAATCCAGTTGTTGCATTTTCATCCCTGATAACGCACCGACAGTGTACCAGGCCATCTCTAAGCTACACGAGATATCTGGTTCCCTTCACGTAGAAAAAGGGGACTGGTCCTTACTAGGGTGGTTCTGGGAACTGATCGCTACCTGGGGATGGAAAACACTGATCTTCATTGGGATGATCTTAGCACTTCTGTTTATGTTCTGTCTGTGTGTACAGTGCGCTCCTGCACTATGTGGCCTTTGTGCTACCTCATGTGTACGGAAGCCTGTGTCAAGGGACGAACTGAGCAACAGAATGATGTTACAGCAGCATCTCCACGAATTCCTTCATACAGACTTAGACTCGGATTAACATGAATTATTGCCTTATATGAGGGCAAAAGGAGGGTCTGTGGTTCTGAGATTCTGGACCCTACTGTTGTCCCGGTATCGAGGTCCGATACCCGTGTCCCGAAACATCAACGTACCATGACGAATTTGGTGTCGACGAACCGATAATGATTAGGACATCATTCCTATGCATTTGCGTCATGATCGAGGTATGCTAACACCCCTGAATCGTAGTTTCCGTCCCGACCCCTCAGACTCCATTTTGTAAACGGTATCCATCTTGTGTCTTGCCCTCATGATAAGTCAATTAAAGGTCGAGCTTGATCTAAAAGGACACGTCCACCTTCCCTGACTTCCCCCTGACCTGTCCCAACTGACTCCCTTGCCTCCAGCCAAACCTGTTTGGGCAGCTCCTCGCCCAGTGGCCAAACACAATAGCATCAATGCACAACATACCACAAACCATTCACCGCGTACAGATCATGTTTTCTACACACATACACACCTGTCCACGCTCCCTGTTTATGGCCAGTTTTATGACTAGGAGGTGCCTTCTTTTATTGGGGTTTCACCGATATCTGATGGGAGTTCCGGGCCTGGCTAGGTAATCTATCACGAATTGGACATCTAAAATACGGGCTTGCCTACATGACTTCGCTCTTTTGTATTATTGTAGAAATATGTGTATAGCCATATCATAAACTCAAGAATTCTTGCTTGCAGCTATTATTTCTGTATATAAGGAGAAGGCTGGTTCTGTAAAAACGAACAGTCTCCTGAGAACACATGACCCGTGCTTGTCATGCTTCTAGGACACCTGTTACTTGGTAGCTGCCAATAAAACTTGATCTCTGACTCGACTAGAAGACTCCGTGTTTCTGTGGTCCGGAACAGGGAGAACTCAGAGGTCTTCGGGTGTTATCCCCTGGCACCAAACGGGTTCCTAAAAACCTGTTACCTCAAGAGTGAGGGCAAGGAGGTAGACTCATTAAAAATGGCACATAGTGGTAGAAGGGGTGGAGCCTTGAGACAAAGAGGGCAATGCAGGAGGGATAGGGTGAGGGGGTTAGACCCCCTTTTCCTTGAACCCTGCTGCTCTTGCGGCTGCATATCAAGCCAAACCACTCTCCCTGCAGAGGGTGCCACTCTTCCTCCTAGAACCCAGGCGCGAGTCACTTCCTCCTTCGCCCGCCTCCTCGTGAGCTCCCGGAGGCCTGCTGCTCTTGCAGCTGCACCTTACGCCAAGCCACTCCTCCCATGAAGGCTGCCACTCTTCCTTCTGGAACCCAGGCGTAAGTCACTTCCTCCTTCGCCCGCCTCCTTGTGAGCTCCCGGTGCCCTGAGGCTGCGATCCCCAGCCCCAGACTCCTCCACTCCCATGCGATCTACTCCTTAGTGCCCGTGGATCGAGACTTCAGCCGACATCTACTCTGCCAGTGCCTGGATGCGCCTGGCCACCTTGCCTTCAGATCCCCCTGTTCCTCTGCCACGGATATGCTTGCGACTGCAGCATCCAAGCAATTACGTGGTTAACTGGTTACATATTTTTAGTCTGTTGTATGCAATTGTGGTAAATTTGCATTCGCTAGAGAACCGCATAACGTGATTGACTAAAGCACTCTTGATTATTTTTAATTTGCTGTCTGGCATCAGACATTTTTAGGGGTGGGGGGCGTGGACAAATTCTGCTATGCGGCGATGTCAGAGTTTTTTTATCGAACTTTGCACTCCCAGTAGAGCGCGGAGTTAGGAAAACTCAACGGGTGGAGTGGAGTTCACCACCCACCCTTAGTCTGGAGCCAGGGCAGGGAACAACAAGGAACTGCGATGGGGACAAATTTGCTCCACAACATGCCTGTATCTTTATGGGACAAATTGAAAAGCTTTGGCTGAGGAATGAGAAACTGACAAATAACATCATTCTCTGGGCACGATATATTGATGATACATTAATGATTTAGCAGGACCCATCTAATACTCCACAGGAATATATCTCTGAACTATCAGCCAATGATTGGGGTATTACCGTGATCTCCTCTATAGCCAAAAAAGAGATTGAATTCTTAGACCTAACATTATACATAGACCAAAATCAACTGCTACGTCGAATACACAGAAAAACAACAGCAGCAAACTCCATCATGCATGCCACAAGTTACCACTCAAAAACCACAATTGATAATATACCTAAGGATGAATACCAAAGGACCAAGAGAAACTGCAGGTAGAAAAAGTTCTACAAATATAAAGCAATGGAACTAATGAACTGCTTGAAAGAACAGGGATATGATGACAAATATTTACACAAAACCAAGTCTGAAACTGGCCAGCTAGATTGGACTACATTTTTACAGGATCCTCCGAAAACTGAAGCAGAAACATCACTGATCCGTTTCATCACAGATTACAATAATGGCCACAACTATATTAGAAAAACATTAAAGAAACATTGTTCGCTTCTAACACACCATACACAACTTCAAAAAAGGGGATTCAACACTTCCCCCAAATCGGTTTCAAAAGAGAACCTAATCTTAAACAGAAGCTATGTCATTCTTTCTACCAGGAAAAAGAAGGAAAAAAACACTTTCTTGGAGAAATCTGCAGGCTTCTATACCTGCAGTCGGTGTTCCTTCTGTAAACTTGGCCTCAACAGAATCAAAATTTGCTCAATAAATTATCATAAATTTCAAATTCGAGTTTGGATACTCTGTGAGAGCACATATGTGGTGTACATTATAATCTGCCCCTGTTGAAAAAACTATATTGGCAGCAGGATAAGACCCCCTCAAGCGACGGATCCAAGAGCACTACCATGATATCCAGATATCAGACTTGAAACTACCATTGGTTGATCATTTCATAAAAATTCTTCCACACCAGCAATTATTTTCCTTCTATGGAACTGAAAAGTTGAGCAGTAACCAGAGGGGAGGGAATTTGGAAACCTCGTTATGACAAACTGGAAAGCAACATGATTCTAAAGTGCAACACAGTCAAAAAGGGCCTTCATAAGGACCTAGAACTTCACAATTGGCTGATGCAATGCTGACTCATACAGATGAACACTCAGTGAACCCTCCTGTTTTCAGACAGGGATGGGTTAGAACATACTTGATATCGTGACATATAACTCTGTATTGTGGTGTTTCATGACCATTGTTTTTAATATTGTACTTGAGTTATAAATTGAACCAAATCTATGATTAGGTAAAACATACCATCACAATACGTATTGGTTCCATTATAAGAGTATACTAAATTCAACGGCAGTTCATACTGTACTCCTCTAATTCTCCCCACCAAGAGGACATGTATCAAAACGTTAATAACGCCTATCCTAATATAAAAATAAACTTGCATGCAACCTCTAAGTTCTAAAAAGCACTTATAGTATCATTTAAAACACTAATTCTTTCTCCTTTCGCTTAGCTTACAAAACATGTCTTCTTAACAGGAAGCGGAATATATCTAATTACTATCTAATCACAATATATTTTAGCATCTCTAAGATGAAGCAGCCATAGAGGTTAATAAACTCGCTTCAACTGCATTCCAGTTTGAAAGATGGCTATGGATACTTAAACATCATACCTAAAAACACAAATACAACTTGCACAGTGAACACCTTTAATTTAGCCTACTCCCTTAACTCCAAACTGTAAAAACGTAATGCTTGTATTTATCCCAAACTATAGGCGATTCGCTGTCTTTCTCCTTTTTTTGCACTTTCAAGATGGCGATGCCTCGGAGACAAATATATTAATGGGTAATGATTGAAACGAAAAAAAAGGGATTACTATATCTCAATTTCAAGGCTCTTTTAAAAATGGTAGCCATAGTCAACGTTATAGCCAGCACCAATGGAGTCACAGGTGCTAGAAGCGGATCACAGTGACTTTATTTCATCCAGTGGCGGCTCCTTGCTATGGCGTAGGAGCGTCGCTCTTCCCCGGCCTCAAAACGTGAAAAATGAAACGGGTTCATAATCGTTATATTGTTTAAGTTCTAGTCTTGGGGGCTTGACCATTGTGGTTGCAGGCAGGAGGAGTGGTGGGTACTGCTATCAGTGCTCATGTTGGTTTGTCCAGCCATCTGACATTCGCACTGAGCTGTCTCCAACACAGCTGCGTTGCTGGGTTGGAGATAGCAAAGCACAGGCTCCCAGTCTCTCTGGGAGAACAAATTCACAGCACCAAGTGAATCCTGATGCTGCTTTCAAACAAGAGAATAGCTCCAGGAAAGGCCATAGGGAAGTCTGTGCTGCAGCGAGGAGAAGTAGAGTGGCAGGCCTGCGTCAGATCAGTTTTTGTTTTCCTTTCTTTTTTCTGTTTTCATCCGTTATGCCATCCCCCCATTCCCTCTGTGCCTCACCACTTCGCCCGCACAGCAGCCGTTACTGATTTAATCTCTAGGTTGAAATACATAGTCACATCAGGTCAACAACAACCCCGCCCCACAACATACCCAACATCCCGCAAATAACACACAGACATGAGTGTTAGATTGGGAAAGATGCTGCAGGTTTATTACATACAACATATGTAATCACGGTGGGTTATCTTACAGGCGATCCAAGGGCAGGCCGCATTCTCGCCTCCTGCCCGCCTGCTGAGCCAATGGGCACGGTGGCGAACCACCCAGCTGCTGCGCCATTATGGTAATACTCTACTCACGCCCCTTGCGGGGCGTATCTAGGCAAACCCCCGGTTGCACAGGCACACAACCGCCCGAAGGACTACTGGGGCGCCGACACGGGTTTCCGGACCTCCCATGAGGTTCCAGGTTAGGCTCTGGCACCCCTATGTGCCCGCTGAAGTACAGTGCTGCACCTCTACGCTTCCGGATCGCCCTGTAATTCTGCCACAGCCCGAGTGGCGGCCCCCGCTGCCACCCGGGCCCCCCACCGCACGCTCCTAGATTACCTGCAACCTTTGCTCTGAAGTGCCTCTTTCAGGTCCAGGAGGAACAAGTCCAAGCCAACCGGTGAAAGGTGGACCCCATCCGCTTCGAAGTAACCCTTGACCTTGTCCTGAATCATTCCATGCCTGATGAAACCCAAACCACTCTGCAGGGTGAATCTTCTCATCGCGTTATTGATTCTTCTTCTAGACCTGTCAACTGCTTCGCCAGACCTAGCGCCCCGCCAAACCCTGCGCGGCACAATTTTTGACCACCAGACTTCGCCCTCTCCAACTAAACTGCAGATTACCCCAAGGTCAGTTTTCATTTTCTGCAATAGTGCAGACCTCCCTAGATTTGTGAGGTCATTGCCCCCTAAATGTATGACCAAGTGATGGGGCGGAGGCCCTACTGCCGCTAGTGCTTCCTGTACCCTATGCAACAGGCTGTTCCAGCGCATGCCCGGGAAACCCAACCAAACACACTCTGTGTCCGAGAATCCCTGTGTCCAGTTCCTGATTGCTGCCCACCGACCCAACCCGGAGACGGTAGAATGCCCCAAGACCCACACTCTTGACCCTGTCAAAAGAAAAGACACAAATCACTTCCATATATTTATTGGATCACAGGTCGCAAACACGATTTATTACTACAAGATTGCCTTATGTTAACACAACACAATGAACACAGCACACAATATTTACACTGAAATGACCGGGGTCGAGGCCCAGAGAGCCACTCAAGGGCGGACGTACCGCTTGTAGCACTGCGACTCCCAACGACCCACTTTCTGGACACTTGCCGGCAGCAGGCCTGCCTTGAATGCAGCAGTCGCTGCCCCTATTCTGAAGGAGTGGCTGGAAAACTTCTTCCCCTGACCCAACCTTCCAGCTCTGCCGAGGCATGCTAACATGATTTTGTCCATCTGGTACTTAGTGAGAGGGCTTAGATCAGCGTGTATCAGGAGGTAACCCTGTGCCACTGGACGCAGGGCGAGATAGACCTGGAGGACAGACACTGGACAATACCTATGGTCCCCGAGAGGGTCCAGCACAATGACAACACCCTTACCAGCTTGGTCAGTCTTAGACCGCCTGAGATTGATGGACAGGCCCTTGTCTATGCTAATATCTGCCACCCCCAGGGCGTCCCCAGAGCTATCGGTCCTCGAGCGTGCCACTAACTCACTGCTCCAGAAGGCGCCAAAGAAGGCTAGGCAGAAGGCCGCCGCAAACAGGGACGCCTCGAACTGCGAGTCCGCTACTGCCTGCAGAACGTCAGGCATAGATTGTAACGTGGGGAAGTCAATGGGTGACCTATTGTCGGGGACCCTCGGTTCATCCCTGGCCCAGCCCTTCAAAGCTGCCCTTATCACAAAAGACTTAGAAGGATCCCTAGCCCCTCTCAATCTAGCATCATGGCTGATCGCTGCCAGGTGGCCGCAAACCCAGGAATGACATTTCCCCTGTTTTTTAGCCCACACGACAAAAGCTTGCACTCTGTCCTCAAGAGTTAAGGCTGATATGCCCATCTCCTCAACAGCTTTATGGAAATGGGCCAGGTGATACCCATAGCGCTTTCTCGTACCTGGGGCCAAAGACCTCTCCCCCATAGCTCTTAACACTTGCTCCACTCCAAGATGCGCCAAAGTGCAGGTGGGAAGGGGGTCATCTCTGCTCTCGCACGCGGGCAAGCCGCCCGGAAACTGTCCCACTGGAAACGAGAAAGAGCGTCAGCTGCTACATTCTTGACCCCTGCGATGTGCCTAGCTCTAAACTCAATGTTGCCGCGCAAGCTCCTATTGGCTAGCTCCCTCAGCAGACAAAGGACCAACGGGCAGCTGGCTGTTTGCCCGTTGATAGCCTGGACGACTGCCATGTTATCTGACCAAAACAGGACCTTTCTGTTCGCCAGGGGGCCAGGCCAAAGGTGAAGAGCTATGACAATGGGGAAGAGTTCAAGGACTGTGATGTTGGCAGTGATGCCGCGCTTGTGCCAGGCATTGGGCCACTCCTGCGCGCACCAAAGTTCGCCCAGGATTGCACCAAAACCCTCCCTACCTGATGCGTCAGTAAACATGCTGATTTCCGGGCTGTCTACCCAAGGGGACCTCCAGATGACCGTCCCATTGAAATCAGAGAGGAATTCTGCCCACATAACCAAGTCCTTCTTCAACCCAGCGGACAACTTCACAAAATGATGACGCTTTGCTACCTTAGCAGTGGCTCTGGCTAATCTTCTAGCAAAAATTTGTCCCACTGGAATGACCCTAGCTGCAAAATTGAGCTTGCCCAGTAAACTCTGAATGGCTTTTAGAGGCGCTTTTTCCCTTCCTAGCAGAACCTCGATGTCCCGCTTCAAGTCATGCACCTTCCCATCAGGGAGTCTCGACACACCCTCAACTGTGTCTAACTCAATGCCCAGAAATGTGAGAACCTGTGCTGGGCCCTCGGTCTTGCCAGGTGCCAAAGGCACTCCCAGGTGTCCAGCCAGATCCGTAAAGCACTGCAATCCCTCACTGCATTCCTGCGTGCCCTCTCTACCAATGAAGAGGAAATCATCTAGATAGTGGGACACTGCTGTGATGCCATAGTTCTCCGAGAGCGCCCATTGCAGGAAGGAGCTAAATGCTTCGAAAAAGGTGCACGAGACCGCACAGCCCATGGGCATGCATTTGTTGAAGAAGAACTCCCCTCTCCACTTGAAGCCCAGGAGGTGCTGGCTCTCAGGGTGTACCGGCAAAAGTCTGAAAGCTGCCTCTATGTCTGCCTTCGCTAGCCATGCCCCTTTCCCTGCTCTCTTGACCAAGTCAATCGCCATGTCTAACGAACAGTAGGAAATAGAGCAAGCACCCTCGGCTAACCAAGCATTTACAGAACTGCCCTCGGGGAAGGAGAGGTTGTGAATCAATCTAAAGGACCCTGGCTCCTTTTTGGGCACCACACCCAGTGGAGATACCAGGAGAGGAGGGGAGTGAAACGGACCAGCTACCCTCCCTAAGGCCAGTTCCTTTCAAATCTTCTCACCTACCACATCCGGGAGGTCCCTAACTGACTTCAAGTTCTCCGCATCCCTGCTGACCATAGGGCCCAGGTAAGGAATTTTGAAACCTTCAAGAAAGCCTGCTGACAGAATGGCCTTGTCCTTCCCATTTGGATAGCGCCTCAGTAAGGGCAAGAGGTTGTGTAAGATGATGGGGGACGGCCCTTTGGAGTGGGAGGGAAATACAACCACTGGGGGTGCAGCATGCAAGGAGATGGCCAGTGCGGGCAGGGGCGCAGGGGGAGAGGAGGGCGAGGGAGGACGGGATGAAGGTGGCCCGGCGGTGGAAGGGTTGTTACTTGTCTTTACTGGCGGAGCCTGCTGCCGACTCGCGCTTGTCGCATACCGAAGCAGGGTGGGAGCCATTGCATTTGCTGCAGGAGTGTGCAAATCTGCAGGCCTTACCCCACATGCAGTTTCCTCCGTTGAATAACCTGCAGGTCGCTGAGAAGCCCTTCCTATTAGCCTGTCTGTGAAAGCTCCCTCGACCCCGGCCCCCCCGAAAGGGCTGCCTGAAGTAACCTTTTCTCTCTGTATTCTGGCCTTTGCTTGCCTCCACCTTCTTCTCCTGCGCATTGACCTTGCCCCCAGCATCTGTCCTACCTTTCCCCATATGTTGCATCCAAAGTCTCACTTCCATTTGATCCCAGTCTAACTCAGGACAGATCGACATTTTCTTCCTGAACTCACAGTCATATCTGTACCAGCCCATGCCTGTGGTCGATTCTGCCTCCTCTGTTATGACACTCACATATTGGAAAAGACCCTGTGCCTGCTCGGGAAAACGCTCGGTAATAACTGCCGCTAAAATGGAAAAGGCCTGTCTCCAGTTCTTGATCGCCTTTTCCGGCCAAGACTGAAAGCGGAACTTCTTGTCCTCCTCTTTGCCCCCCATTTTTCTGATGTCCACCCCCTCCGCCCCCAGCATAAGGAGCGAAAAAATGTCAATGAACTCCATGCGCCAGATGCCCTCCTTGGCTGCCAGTGGCACCTGCCATGCTAGGGAGCATTTACCTGACAGCAAGGGAGCCATAGTCATAAGAACCGCCGGGGCGGGGGCAACCAGGATGGGGGAGGAAGTGCTCGCAACTGGGGGCGCGGGCAACGCCGAGGCGGCAGGGGGTGTGGGGGACAAGGGAGAAGCAGGGGGCGTGGATAGCACCTGACCGGCCTGGGCGCAGAAGGACACCGAAGGAGCGGTGGCATGGGAGGTGGAGCACAATGCGCTGCTGGTGCTAGCCCCTCCCTGGTCCGAGAGCCCACCCCACACTTGTGTCACCAAAGCATCGATTGAGGCCACGGGGGCTGGCGCTAGGGCCACGGACCCAGCCCCAGGCGACCCCTCAGCTGCTCCCACCAGCATGGAGGAGGACAGCAAGCCCGCTCTGACCTCTGACATGAAGTCCGCGAGGGTGTCCGTGAGCTTACCCAGATCGTCCCGAGTGGCAAAATCCAGGGGAGGAACAACCGCCTGCGGGAGATGGAGTGCCCTGGCCGCTGCCGGAGGGGAAGCGGGCACGTGCACAATTACGTTCCTGATCGGTTCAGGTGCACGGTTTTTGGGGGCGGTCTCCACGGGGAAGTCCTTGACTGTGGCCTTTTTCAGTCTCTTTGGCCTGGTGGCCCCAGTCTCCTCTATTATCTCCTGATCCGGGGCCGAGGGTGATGGGCCAACCCCGGGGACTCTTGGTGGAGAAGTGTGGCTCAGTGGTTAGAGGCGGCAGACCCGGAATCTGAGATCGACCGTGGACCAGGGTTCGATTCCCCGCCTCGGCGGGTCTCGGGCTCATATATTCCACGGTCTCGACAATTCTCGCTCCGGTGCCTACTCGACTCACGGGGTCACACTCTGCGACTCTGGGCAATAGCTTGCTTAATCTCCACATCGGCCCCTCGCGGCGGGATGCCTGGCTTTCACCTTGTGGATACCCTGCCGGGGTTTCTCACAGGGGAATACCAGGACGGGTTCCCTAAGCAAGCGCGGAGATGCCCCAGGGTAAGTCCTGCGCTATATAAGTTTCATACATTTACATTTACATTCAAAAGTTCACTTGCCCAGGCAACCCCATTAGTCTTTATCAACTCTAAGACTGCTTTCAGCTGTGCATCCTGCAACGGTCCTAACCCGGAGTCATCGACTTGAGACGTCTGTGAGAAAAGCGGGGGGAAACCCTGGCTGTTCATTCTCGACTTGGGCTCCTTCCCTGCAAAAGAAAATGACTGTGAGCTACAAAGGACAGCTATGCGGCAGCAGATGCCCCACAATGCGACTTAGCCCCAGATCACTGGGAAGGACTAGAAATGTCCCGATACCTGAGAAAATTAGCGAGTACAAAACACAGGAAAAGTGCCGGGTTGCGGGGTGGATACTTTGGATGCCCAGGCCAATTCTACTCTCATTCACAACCTATTCGCAACGTCCTATTGGAGGCATGGCCGGACTGAAAAACCCATACCAGACCCTTCTAGCTGGCCTCCTTAAAGCCAGGGCACGCGTTACATACCTCCTAGGTCAAATCCAGGTGAATGGGGAGGAAGAGGAGGTTCGAGCGGTAAGCGTGACGCGCAAGGGAGCGGGCGCAGATCGGGCTGAAAGGCAAAAGAATGCATGAAATAAAATCCCCTAGAGGCAAGCCGTAAATTCCTGGTGTTACCCCGCCACATGGGCCCCCACCTCTGAGAAGCCCGGGCCCAACCTTTTCTGCCAATTGCAGAAAACCTGAGTTCACCATACATACCTCCAGAGGATTGATCCGTGAGCCGGGTGGGAGTAAGCAAAGGCGAGCGGAAGAAAAGGGGCAATGTTCTGAAAGGCAAATGATTGTATGAGAAGAAATGTTGGCACAGCCAGGGGCCCTGGTTGCCTACCCGACCCAAGGTGGCGCACTTAGCAACATGCAAGCTGCCTAGTGCCAGCTCGCACACATGACAGTACCTGAGAAACGACAAGGAGAACTTAGCAGATAAACCTTAACATTGATCTGGAAAAGATAAGCATATTGCGCTGCCCTTTTGCATCACAGACAAGTTCCCCCGATGGGCACTGTAAACATAAAAGATAGCGTCCAGGCAAATCTATATCCTTTATTTATATAATACACTGTATAAACAAAGCTTGTTCACATGCCGCCGTCAGCTACAGAAACAATCACACCCATGAGGCGCCCTGAAGCGGTACCGCATCGGAGCATAGCGCTCCCCCCCTTCACGATACAACTGCCTCGTGTTAAAATGCCGCCGCCAGCTGCAGCAACAATCATATCCGTGAGGCGCCCTGAAGCGTTACACTACACGATGCAACTGCCACGTGTTAAAATGCCGTTGTCAGCTACAGCACCAATCATATCCATGAGGCGCCCTGAAGCGTTACCGCGGTCGGAGCTTAGCGCTCCCCCCCTTCACGATACAACTGCCACGTGCCCCCAGGGCAAAGGAGCAGTACAAACTAATGACCCATCCTGACTTCCTAGGCTGCCTACACAGTGGCTCGTGGAAGGGCCCCCCACCCAAGGCAACAGCTAGTTTGCCCCGCAGCGGCCTCACGCTTGTATGTGAAGCCACGCCTAATGGACTAGGCGGCCACAAGGCCTGTTCCTGTACCCGATTCCGAGCAGAAGGGGAGGCAGGGAGACGAATTGCCGCGGAGGGGAGGAGCGGCCACTCGGAAGTGTTCTAAAGTCGGACCCCCCACATTAGGCCCCCATGGCCTCAGAATACTTGCGAGCTGGTGGCAAAATAGGCCCCCCCACAGATGGAGCACCAGTAACTGAGATATCATGCCACAGATGCCATCACAGTAACCCTCGTGGAAAGCCCCCCCCCCCCACAGTTGAGACCAAACAACCTGAAGTTTATGCCAAGACGCAATAAGTGGGACACGATCATGGGATGGGGGATGAGCATGTATTAAACGCCCATAACACTGAAGGGTAGAGCAACTCGCCAAACTCAAAACCAGTCCCCACCTAACCAGATCGCCACTCAGGCCGTTGACTGATGCGAATTGTACTGTTAGTTCCGCAATGCGGTAGCCACAGCGAGCCAACAGGCCCCTCGGCAATCCCCCTCGCACTGCTGGGCCTCGCAGGGGGGGAGCCCCACTACCTCCTACGGATCCCGAAAGATACAGGGGAGGTGGCGAAGCCAACACCACCACGCGGTGTGCCCCAAATCTGCATGAGGCCACGGCACCGCCGGGCTGGCACCCTTGGAGCACGGCCTAGCTCCATGAGGCCCTGAGCAAGGCCGCACGCGGAGGACAGACGGCGCCGCTACTACCCGGTGTGCGCCCCGCACCCAAACCCTACCTCCAAGTCCCCACGCAGGACTAGACAAAGAGGGGAGCCAGCGCGGACATACGGGGAACACTGCACCTGATAACGCATAAGCGCACAGCGAGCCCCGGAGTTAACGCAGGTGGGAGAGTGCTGGGCGCAAACATCCCACTGCACACGGCGCCATCACACCCGTAGGCCCTTGATGAAGCAGGCCAGGGTAAACCCCCGCTACCCCACCCCGAAGCCACTCGGGCGGCAGGGGGGGCAGGTGGGTCAGCTATTGCAGGGCAAAGGAGGCGCCGAGACCCCGGGGGGAGGCCGGACCCGGGGCCTCGGGCGTGAGCGATAGCCAAGTGCCACGCACAACGGGTGAGCCAGGCATGCTCCGCCTACTCCCAGACCACGAAACGACCCGAGGGTTCAAGGCCGACTCTGCACCCCCTCCTCCACAGCGTCCCGTCACTACGTAGGCCGCCTAGCCCCGCTCGACCTCCGAGAGGAGGGAGTAGGCGGAGGGGGGGAACAGTCCGGAGGCCACTCACCTCGAGGTCCTGAAAGAGTGTCCCGTGATCGATGCGCGGCGTCCGGAGCGGCAAAGAGGCCAGGGAAATGGCGAGGGGAGGATATATACCCCCCGCCAATGTTTGCCGCCCCGGACGCGCGTCACAGGCCCGCCCACCCTCCAGCTGGGCACCTCCTGCCCGGGGAGGAGTGGGTGACCATAGAAGAGGGAGGGGCGGGGGAGGCCCTCTGGGACTACCAGCCCGCCCTCCTAATGGCCACTGGGTGGCCTCGGCAGCCACAGAGTTTAACCTTAGGGCGACCCAAGCTCGCCTGCTAGTTCAGAGTGTTTGAATACAACTCATTAAAATCTAAGAACCTCACAAGAACAATATGAAGTGCTTGTCCCCCAGATGCCCGGCGACCTCCACCTGGCAAGCTGACATGCTTCAATGGAGAAGGGCGGAGGGTGCAACTCTTCGTAGAGGAGAAGAAAACAGGCTGAGGAAGCAGCCCATCTCATTGGAATGGGAGGCTATGATAATTGAGTTGGAAACGCTTGTCTTGGCTCCGCCACAGGAGATATACAAGGCTACCATGTGTCTCCAAACCTCTAGGCCCTGAGACTCAAACAAATAATGACCTTGTTACGGAAACTGCATTCCCTGGAATGATACATCTATAAGACCCTCTTCGATTAACGTGAAAGTTAACGTTGAACTGACCAGGAGACGGGATGGGATGGCTAGGGTGGGAGGGGAAAGGTGTTTGCAACAGTTCCTTTGGTTAATTGTAAATGTACACAACTTTGTATTGATTCTTTTTACATTGCATACCCATTGATGTCTTAACAGCAATGCCAAAGGAGAATGAGACCTTTGCTTCCTATGTTACACGGAATAATTGGCACAGACCCTATGTATGTTACATGTACTGTAACTTTTGTACAGAAAAAACAAATCGACTGTTTCTATAGAATCTTTTTCTGATGATGTGATGTAACATGGTCTTCAATAAAGTGTGTATAAAAAAACTAAAAAAAACAATATAAAATGCTTCATGCTTTTTTCATTATCATTGATGATGCACATGCTCATCTTGTACTATGTCCCCTTGTACTGCACAATGTAACCTTTGGCAGTACTGTTTCCCGCAAACATAGAAACGCTGGGAATGCTTTTTTTTTTGTTGTTAGGTATCGCTTCACCAGAAAGCGCCTACTTTGCTGTCCCTCCAACTTCATGGCATTTATTAACCTACAAAAGCTGTAAGACCTAATATATTTTTCTTTATTAAGAAATTCATGGCTTACCTACACATTGGGGTTTCCATTGGTCTAACATTTAATGCTGTGATTACTTACCAGTAATAGCATTACTCTGAGTCCTTCTCTTGCCGTGATGACTCACTCGTTGAGTCCCCTGTTCCTCCAATCACAACCCTTTCCCATAGATAGACATCCCTTCCCCCCTCTCATTACGTCCTGTTCCGTACCAAGCCCAAACACCACAGTTGAAGGGGCCCAAAAGGGCGGGAGGAAGGGCCTGAGTCATCACGGCAAGAGAAGGACTCAGATTAATGCTATTACGGGTAAATAATCACAGAATTACCCCTTCGCCCCTGTCACCGGGATGACTTACTCATTGAGATGTACCTAAGCTAAAAAGTGGCCAGGACAACCGCACAGAAAATGCAAACATAAGTTTGAGCCACAGGAAAGAAAATGTACAACATGGAAGCCAACATCACGGAGCCTAACAAATCCAGAACTGCTGGACCCTAGACCACCCAAAAAGAAGACTCAAAAGTACAAAGAACTGCCCAAAAGGCAGCCCAACAGAGTTCAAGCAAAGACGTAACATGAACCCCTACCATGGCAGCCGAGAAGCCACAAGGAGACCTCCCCAGCAAACCTAGAGGAGAAGACAGACAAAACTGTTAAAAAACAAGCAGAATCATGACCTAACCCTCCTGCACAGGGCCTGAATCGAAGGGTGATCGCCCCATAACCGGGCCAAACTCAAAAGCATGCGGAAGAAACCCAGAACATCTTCACAGGGACCAGGAAGAGTAGAACCGCCTTCCACACAGCAAGCAAAGGAAGTGCCACATGTCCAGGAGACAGAGGAGCTGAAAAAAAGTACTGGAAAAAACGCCACCAGTAGAAAATTAAACAAAAGAAGGCACTGTGTGCACAAAGCAAAGAATAAACATGTTCACAAACACCTGAAGCAAGGACAACGAGCCAAGTGCACCCAGCCGGCGAGCATACAGTGCCCCCACCAGAAACAGGACAGGCAAAGCCAAACGTATCCCACCGTTGCCAAGGGCACAAACTTGGGGGACCAGAGAGTCCGGAAAACCAGAGGCAAATTCCAAAATGGGCAGATCACCAGAGGGACAGGACAGAGATTTGAAAACCCCGAAAAGGCCCTGGGACTCCGAGTGACCACCAGACCCACTCAAAGAGACTGTAAGCCAGAAAAGCTGCTTCGGGAGGAAAAGCAGCACCTGAGAAACAGAAAGTAGAACCCCATGCATCCGAGCACACCAAGCCAGAAATGACTCACATATGGAGCATAAGAAGAGCATGCAGCAACCTTCTGGATGCCATCACAGAAGAGGAGACCCAGGTAGAGAATCAACAGGGGAGACAGAACCAAAGGAAATGCCACTTCAGATCCATTACCACCTCCAGCAGCACAGGAAACAGACACAACGGGGGCAATAGAACAACCAGAGCTCCCGCTCTCTGAACCGGAAACCAGAAACCACCAGAGCAAGAAAAAGGAGGGAAAGCATATCTCAGGCCCACAGGCCAAAAATCTGCCAGGTGCCCTACAGACAGAACCCATAAAAACAACTTCTTTGCAGCACTAAGAGGCTGTGAAATGTCAGAAAACCCAGCATTGTCAGCACATGTAACCAGGCAAGGAAAAAGAAGCCCCCTGGGCTAACAGCCAGTTAGAAATGGTAAGAAGGAACCCCCTAGCAGACGAAGAACAGTTAGCAAGGGAGTCAACACTCAACCAACAACCCGGGGACCAGTGCACAGGCCGTAAGTCAGGACTAGGAATAGGAAAAGCACAACTCCACAGTGAACCTCAGAACCGCTGAAGATATGGATAAATGTGCCTGAGCAGAAACACATCAACAGAATGAATACAGCCACGAATACCATAGAAGACAACAGGGTAAGGCGCTGCAGCAAGGATGAATCCAAAGGGAAAGCACCCATGCTGGAAGGGATACCGTGCTAGACTACCCACAGGCCACATGCCCACCTGACAGGCAAAGCCAGGAGTGCTTCCTTGAGGGACCTGCATTGGAGGATACATCCGGCCGCCTAGCCCACCAGGCACAGAATATCCCAACAGAAGTCAAAGGAACAGCCGACCTCATGAGATAAACCCTGGATACCCCGGCATCCGAGCGAAACCAAGGCTGAGAAAAAATGCTGGAAGAGGACCCGTAGGAGCAGGTGAGCAACCAATCCCTGAAGGACAGACAGAAAGAACCTCCAACAGTACACCTAGCTGCTTGGCAACCCAACAGCAACCAAAGAACTGAAGATTTACAGCCAGAACTGCCCACAAGTCCTGGAACCAGAGGAACTGCTGGCCAGGAAAGCAGATGAGGAAGCCACAGATGAGTGAAATTATAACACTCAACAAAACAGCCAGGAATACAATTCTTTGATCCCTCTGAACTCGGACATCCGACACACTTGCCCCTTCGTGCGGAACCACAGTCATAGCCTCAAAATCCTTTCCCAAGGACTGAGCCACCAACGCCCCATATGATGCTGCCCAGGGCACCAAAGAACAGACCCTGCAAGAATACGTTGGGCCACCAACTACCCCCGTGGATCATGTGAGCTGAGGGTAACAACCCCAGGCAACCAATGAAGACCTGCCAACAAGAGGGGCCAAGAAGGAACCAAGCAGTACAGAGCGAGACAACAGCATCACCCCAAGCGCAATGCACAGGAGAAGCGGGAGACGGTGACCAACGTCTCACCAATGGGGTATAATTACATCTAAAATAACCCAGCGCAAACACAATACTGAAACTAGAGGCAAGAGATTGCGTCACAGAGTAAACACTCCCAGCAGTCTCCCAGACCATCCACAAGAGCACTGGGCAACCAGCCACACTTGTCAGCGGCATACACAACAGTGGCCCTCGCAGGAACACAGCTGCCCTCGGGACACCCACCGCCCACCCCCCACCTGTACTGTCCCTGCCAAGCAGACAATATGGAAGTGTGGAATCGCAGGTGAAAGCCAGACACAAGCCCCTTCAATGGTATCCACCACAAGCGCACAGCAGCCGGGTAGACGCCGAAAGCCAGGCACCATACCCTGGCAGGAGATGCTCTGGCCCATGCACACCTCAATGCAAAAGATGAGTAAGCAAACCTGGAGACAACAGCAAGCTAAGAATCCAAATGCAAAAAACCTGCCCAGTCTCACAGACAGTCCATAAGCAACTCTCCTTTACCCATGGATATGACATCTTACGTGCCACACCCAGGCAGCATGCCAACAAACCAGGGCGACACAGGGGAGTGGATGAAACAGCTGTCAAAGTGCCCACAGCAGAGCTGGTCAAAATTGAATGAATTGACATGAAATGGCATTAAACCTGAAACCCGCGCCCCTGCAAACCAGCACAAATGACCCGGAAATTGGCTTCAGGAAACATGGGCCGGAATACATCATAGGCGCATGGCTGCGCTTGAACCTCAACCAAGAAGACAGAAATTTAAATGCTGACAACTTCAGCATTACAAAGAAGAGCACCTAGATCTCCAGGGTAGGACTCAAACCCCTGTCCTGAAATTGATGCTGAACCACAGACAAGCACCTGCATCATCCAGCCAAAGGTCTAGGCTGCGTGCATATTTAGAACAAGTATTTGCAATGCAAAAGGTCTCGCATTTGTAAGAGTTTTAGCTTTTGGCATTGCAAATGACAATGCCTTTTATTTATGTGTTTTGATAACCAGCAAGAGTAAGTAAGGAATTTAAGTACATATTGCATGTTTACACACCACTTGCAGGTTTTCAAAACACATAAATAAAAGCCATTATCATTTACAATGCGAATAAGTCAAACTATTGAAAATGCAAGCCAGAGCTATTGGCTTTGCCAATGTGTGTACGCTATGTTCTAGAGCAGGGTAAGCATTACAACTGACTAATTTGAGAGTTGAGGGGTGGTTACACTCTAATAATTTACAGTTGCAAAGAAAATAAATCACTGACGTAGTTAAAAGAATTTCTAGTGATTTAGCTTACTTCAAGCATTCCATCCTTTACTTTTCGTCTTGCCTAATCATGACTGACACCAAATAAAATACTTATGGTATTGACAACCACTGGAATTCACAGTCTAAAAAAAGACACTAAATCCACCCAAAACAGTGCTCAGTTCAATTGTCTCAGTGGCAAAAAAAATAATCGAAATTGTTAATTTCTCGTTATTTACAGTTTTGGTGTTCTAGTATGCTGCAGGTAATTACTCTTGACATGCTGTCCCCAAACTGTTAATGCAACACAATGAGAGAAGCATATCTACTCTCAAACTGGAATTTTATCATAATTTCACACAAGTTAAGCGTTGGGTGCTGTCATGCACAGGGAATGTACGTAAGGAAAGTAACCAGCACCAACCAAAGCAAATTAACCTTCTTTCTTCTGATTTTCTACCAAATTTGGGATGGGGGATATGCCTACAAGAAAAATTGAACATAAAGGAACCGGGTTTCCGGTTCCTATTCAAGCTGCACAGCCATGTAACTGGACGAATCCAATCAATTGAATCCTTTATGTTTTAACTTTCAACTTGTCTTAGTTTATACTCCATTTTCATTTTCAACTTTATCATATTTCTTCAATTTATTTTACTCATCCAAATCCAATGTCACGATGTTAACATAAACACAGGAGAGGAAAAGGTTTCCACATGTCACGTCTTTTATTAAAAACCCAATGCATTTCGGGCTTAGACCCTTCGTCAGGGGTATCTAGAAAAAAACATATAAAACAGTCCATACGTATGCCTTCAACATCATTATTCCATATTCATACAATGATGCATTACCTCATTTTTAAACGTTTGCTTAAGACAGAGGAACTTACTGCATTTTTTACGGTTTATTTGCACATAATCAAGGATCCCCTAATAACACGCCCACATTGTTTTTCGCAGCCACAGTATTGTAATTAAACCAACAAAGCAAGCTTGCGTCTTTCCCATAATTATTATTGATGTTACTCTCACCCCTTAGACTACTGAACCGTCGACAGCCTTACCGTGACATAATTATAGTCGCACTCATTATTGCTTAGCACAATAAGTTTCAGTCATGTTTGTAGATATACCTGCGGTGCCTCTGCACGCATATCCTTCTCTTTAATGGCTCCCTCAACTCCCATGATACCTTTTATCTCAATCTTTCCCCATTACTTTCAGGTGATTAGTCACGTGTGTATTTTTTCAGAACCAAACTCAACGACAAGCTTCCAGTGTTCAGAGCCCTCCCACCAACACGTAATTAGTTAATATGTACTACGTCTCCCAGAGTTCATCATACTAGGCTTCAAGTACTCTCATACAGTCCTCAACACCGCTGTTACCAGCGAGATCCTTATACAAACTCGATAAATATTGTTGGTAAACTCTCACTTCATCCACCCACCAGTAGTACACGTTATATTTTTACATCATTAAATCAAAATCGGTTCATATCCATAGATGTAACATTCATTCAACTGCCTTCTGAATGTTCGTTGCAATTCATAAAAATGATCCTAAGTGACTGAGAAACCCAACTCCAGTGTGAATAATCATTGTATCTATAATTCTTTCTTCAATGTTTACTGTACTTGTTTGATCATTTATCAATGGGTACAAGAAAAATTGGGCAGGGACAAAGAAGAGAGATAGAAAGAAAGTCAGTAGACCTTCAGGCAGTGATGACATCCCTCTGACCCAGAATCGACTGTTCACTACATTGTGCCAATGGTTCATGCTTGCCTAACCGATGTAAATAAGTATTTGTTAGGAAAGCCGGGCTCGGTCACCCAACCAAGCATAATCAAGCCAGGATTTCGTACTGTGTTTGCATAAGATACTTGAGGGATCGGTTTTATATGACACTTGAGGGTAAATCTCTAAACAGTTTAAATCTACAGAAACTTACTACTAGGTGATGCACAGATAAAAGCCTACATAAGTTGAGCAATTAACAAACTGCACACATTCGCTGTTTCAGAGTCCCTAGTCTAACTCATAATGACTGCAATAACAAGTAAAAGTACGGAAGAACGTCATTGTCACTGAAAGGTTTTTAGGTCGAGGACCGAAGGCTGCGCTTGCGCAGTCTCCGGGAGGAGATTTAATGATTTTGAGTATGGGGGCTTGAACCCGCCTCTCTCCTCCATTGGCTGGCTTCCTAAGCGGAGGCCAGCCATTGGAGGAGCGGGGCAACACTCCTTTCAAGCCCCGTCTCTTTCGGATTCGGGGGCGTGTTTTTTTGCGTTCTTTCGACTGTGACGTCATCCGTCACTCAGAACGCCAAAAACACACCCCCGAATCGGAAAACTTTCGGAGGTTTGCGGCAGCCATTTCTGCCCGACCGCGTCTGGCCCTTGCATCCCCGCCGCCGCCTGCCAGAAGACTGCAGTGTGCTCTGTCTGCCGGTTTTATTTATTTAATTCACCGGGAGCTTACCCCGGATTGCCGCCGCGAGTCGTTCTCGAGCCCCCCCAGGTCGCCGCGCTGCCTGCGACGACCCGGAAGTGCTTCTGTACAAAACCGGAAGTGGACAGGAGCCCACCCCGCGCTCCGGTGAGGGAAGGAGAAAAGAAGAAGCCCGCAGCCGGCGCCTCCCACGGGGCTCCCAGGAGTGAGGGAGAGCCCCGTGCTGCCCCGCAGTCTCACCGGTGAGTGCCTTCTGCCCCCTGATTGTGCCGCTTTTCGTGGCTTGTCTCCATCGCTCTCCGCGCAGCCATGCGGGATGTTCTGCCTGAGAGGTAAGTGCTTCTAACAATCTCTTTGAAGTGCGCCGAGAGGTGCCCTCTCCATGCCAGGGGGCGGCGGTGCCCGTCTGGCAGAGAAGGGTCGCCTCAGTGTAAAGTTGATGGGACTTGGGATTTTGGGAGACTTCGGCCCAGACTGCATAGCGCTGTTCCATGGCTGTATGCTCACAAGGCGCTTTGTGGCTTTAATTAGTTATTGCAATAAGGAGTCCGAAAAAGCGGTTTAGCGTTTCTTTTCCTTACTCAAACATGGGTGTTGTGGGCGCCGATGCCCTTGTGCAGCCAGGGTCTTGCAGAGTGTTTGTTCCTACTTTTATGTTTTTCTCATTTTGTGTTTGTTGTTAAGGAGTTGACTAGCCACCGCCGTCTTTCACACCACGGCGCTGCCCCCTGCACACCCGACATCGTGTTCCTAGGACAAGGGACTTTAGGAAAACGTGTACTTTAGGGGACGGGGGCATTCTCCCTAAGAAAGAGAACTGTTCTATGCTTTCGGAGGCTGCCAGGGGGGAACAGCTGCGGAGCACACCCTGTCAGGCGCCTATTTTCTGATTTAAGTAACAACACAGACGCAGCTGTACCTGCTCGAAATACACACCCAGGGAAGTGCTGGGGGAAAGAAATGGCACATTCCACATGGTGACCTCCCTGGGTTTGAGGAAGGTAGGGTATAATTTCAATTTTCTGTTTAATTCCTCATTATAACGGGGCATGTAGTTGGCAATGTCGGACTTAAAAATGGGAAAACTTTCTGAAACAAACAAGTAGGCATGCCACAAAGCGCTATGTAAATGTTGTAATACAATTGGAAGCACCAATGGGTGTGAGTTTAGTGTGGTAACGTATGTAAACACTGCCCCTCACAAACGCAGTTTACATGTGTTATATGCACAAAATTGGTTTACAGTTTTAAAGCTAGTCCCGTGGGCTCTGCCAATGCTGGGAAGAAAGGAGGGAAGGAAAAAAAACATTCTGTAGAGAATGTACACAGGGGATAGATAACTGAATGTGATAGTGATTGTGTTTTTCGTGCTTTCTGCCCCCTGATTGTGCCACTTTTCGTGCCTTCTGCCCCCTGATTGTGCCATTTTTCTTGCTGTGTGTGTGTGGCTCTGTGTGTGTGTGGCTCTGTCTGTGTGTGTGTGGCTCTGTCTGTGAGTGTGTGGCTATGTGTCTGTGTGTGTGGCTCTGTGTCTGAGTGTGTGGCTCTGTGTCTGTGTGTGTGGCTCTGTGTCTGTGTGTGTGGCTCTGTGTCTGTGTGTGTTTGGCTCTGTGTGTGTTTGGCTCTGTGTGTGTTTGGCTCTGTGTGTGTTGGGCTCTGTGTCTGTTGGGCTCTGTGTGTTGGGCTCTGTGTATGTTGGACTCTGTGTGTTGGGCTCTGTCTGTGTGTGTCTGTGGCTCTGTCTGTGTGTGTCTGTGACTGTCTGTGTGTAGTTTTTTTTGTAGGTGTCTCTATGTGTGGGTGGCTCTGTGTGTGTGTAGGTGGCTGTGTGTGTGGGTGGCTCTGTATGTATGTGTGTGTGTGTGTGTGTGTGCGTGTGACTCTGTCTGTGTGTGTGCGTGGCTGTGTCTGTGTGTGCGCGCAGCTCTGTCTGTGTGTGCGCGCGGCTCTGTCTGTGTGTGCGCGCGGCTCTGTCTGTGTGTGCGCGCGACTCTGTCTGTGTGTGCGCGCGGCTCTGTCTGTGTGTGTGCGCGGCTGTGTCTGTGTGTGTGTGTACGCGACTCCTTGTGTGTGTGTGCGCGGCTCTGTGTGTGTGTGTGCGTGGCTCTGTGTGTATGTGCGCGGCTGTGTGTGTGTGTGTGTGTGCGGCTCTGTCTGTGTGTGTGTGTGTGCACGGCTCTGTGTGTGTGTGCGTGTGTGTGTGTGTGTGACTCTGTGTCCGCGAATACTCTCTACTACTCTCTAATGCTCACCTATTGCCATTGTAAATGACAATACCATTTATTTATGGTTTTTTTTAAAAATGAAAAAAAATGTCATGAGCAATGCCAATATCTCTACCTTTAATAATGCCGAGACCATTGCATTGTAAATGCTTGTTTTTATTTGGCATGTGATCACTACCTCCAAAACTCTTCTTGCCGCGCCACTACATGGCAGAGATACTATAGTATACAGTCAGGCGATGTGTGTAAAGACGACAAAGAAGTGTGGTGCAAGCCTCGTTTTGAAGAATATTCGGGGTGTCGTTCTACATTTCCTTGTTCAAATGGAATATTTGCTTAATAACTGATGGCCATTTTTTAATGTGTGCTCTTTGATTGAAAATAGATGGACTATAGAAGTGAAAGAACCTAGTTTTTGTATTGTTCTAAATGTAATAGTTATGATAACTTTTTCCGTTTTGCACAGAAATGTTTGCTGTTGCAAATCTATACACATATAGTACTAAAGCATCCTTGCATTTTTAAACAGTTGGTTCGAAAATAAGACTCGAAGCAACTCTTTATTAATATATTTTTTATAGCTTTGTTGTTGCCTGTGCCGACCTTTCTTTTTGTGGTCCGTAAAATATCGCTATGGCAAGATGGCCACCGGCTTTGGCTCACCGGTCTTTCTTCAGTTCCTGTGGGCTCCAAAGTGATGCCTGTTTCAGGGTGTTTTAGCTAATGCTATAATGTAAATTTACAACGGAACAGAGAGGAGGCAAGGGTTCCGTGGTTATTGCAATTATAGTTTACAAGGGGAGAGGATGTGTCGTAACGCCCAAAGCTGCTGACTTTGGCCTTAGGTAACCAAATTCTAGTCTCGACATCAGCTTAATATCCTGTGTTTCTGGTCAAATCACTTGATGCAAGATAACGACGACTGGGAATCTTGGCTGATTGATTCTGATTTTTTGCCCACAGCAGCACAAACAGTATAAAAACAAGCATTAATGGCGTGAAGCGGGCGCCACAAGAGGTTCGGAGGTAGCGGCCTCCATTTTGCAAGAACACCAGCCTGCAATTTGAACAAAAAAATATTTGCAATGCAATAGGTATCGCAGTACAATGCGAGACCTATGGCGCTGGAATGCCGGCCGCCATTTTCCCGGCTGCTTACTGCGGGCACGAAGTGCTTTGCTTACATTTAAACACGTCGTGCATGCAGTAAGAGAAAGTCAATAATAGTGCTCCCAGACTAAGTGAAACCTGGTATTGTACTTAACTGAATTAGGGAGATGGCAGTTGTGTGCAGAACCCCATACTCTCTGCCGCATCCCCAAACTTACAGTGATTTCCCTGTGTGCAGTAAAACACACGGCAAAAGAATGCATTATGAAAGTGAAAGTGTGCATGGCGCGCTGTCAATACATACAAAAAAAGCTACCGAAACAAAGATGGCGTGGGCCAGTCGCCATGGGCCCTCCCAAAAGGCAAAAGGGGGGTAACAACAAAGCCCGATATCCAATCACACGCCACCGTTTGCCATAACGGATGACGCAAGACAATCGGAAAGAGAGGCGGGGATTCAAGTCCCTTTCTAAATCTTGTTTACCATAGCTCTCGCAGGCGAGGAGCTCATGTGAGCTCCAATGCTAGGCGAGACCGAAAAACAGCATGAGTACCACAATAGTGGCAAAAGGTCCAGACTACCTGTGAATGGCACATACAATCTGACCTCAGCAGGTGCAAAGCTACCCACTGGGACATCCACTACTAGCCTTCTCCACAGCTGCACAAGCCAGGCACAAAACATCGAAGCACTGCAATGACTCTGATTCCTACCATTGCGTCTCCCACATGTGCATAGCATACTGGGGGACGCTGAAATCACACTGCATATCCTGCCGCACTGCAAGCAGGCACATACCCAAACCCTGCTCCATGCAAAATTAGGACAACCAACTGCTGATGAGCTGAAGGGTAACATCCATCCAACCAGGGAGTGCTATTAGTGGCGCTATCTACAAAGATGACCATACAACATCTTCCCAGTACAGTTGGGACCGGAACCCTTGCTGCCGAGGGACTAGAAACACCAAAAGCAAAAGACCATGCCGCTGAGCCACAACTTCTGGTCCTACCTGAGAAAAGGCAGATTGGTGTGAGTTATGAAGATTGATAGGCCTGTCATGGGGATGAGCCTTGCATTTACACTGTGTTAAGTTAGCATGAGCTTTTTAGAAGTTTAAACGCCATTTTTCCTTTCTGCTGCCTTTGCACATGACACACAATATTAAAAATGTTTAGAGTCTAGCAGACTGTTTTGCTTCACACGAGAATAATGTGTTTTTCTATACTAGCAGCCTTGCTTGGTAAGCTTTGTCTGAACAGTGAGTGCCGAGGCCTTTCAACACAGGGGTTGTTGTTTGGTCTGATCAGCGCACGTTCTAGACATAACATATATGCAGCTGTGGCCACCTCTGATTTTTGGCGCGTTTAATAATGCACTGCGCAGTCATGCTCACACACTTGGAGAACATTCGCATGCAGAGAGCTGGTGTAAAAAATTATGTGATCCATTTCTACTAGGACCAGAGGTATGGGGCCGCCCTTGACAACCCAAGAGACCTTCTGTAGATATAAAATAACCTACT
Organism: Lissotriton helveticus; assembly: GCF_964261635.1. NCBI lineage: Eukaryota > Metazoa > Chordata > Amphibia > Caudata > Salamandridae > Lissotriton > Lissotriton helveticus. The sequence continues at coordinate 460,881,927 of NC_136073.1, forward strand.
ATCAAGGGAGGGTGATTTCTAGGTTTAATCTAGCTTTTTTTCATTTAGCATTTTAACATGCTTTCTCCCTTTGTATGTTATGGAATAGTAACTATGCTGATAATCTTGTTGTTTATAATATGTCTGCTTGTATTAACCAAGATACTGCGCCTGAGAACACGGCATTAGAAATAAATATTTCAAACTTGCACGTGTCTTCATTTACTCCCCGTTTTGGACTGGCATGAGAGTATAACGAAAGAGTGTTCATGTGTTCCCATTGCCTGAGGTATTCTAAGTTCCATGTTCTGGGTTGTCTAATCATTGGGGTTACGGAAGAACCAATGAGACACTGATTGCTAGTCTGGTAAGGGATTTTAGCTACTAAGGTGAGTTTTGGTACACCCTAATTCACTGAGGTTCCAAGTCTCTATGCACAGTTCTGTGTACGAGCAGAATCCCTGCTACAGGGCTAGCATTTTCACAGCCTAAGTGCCCAAAAAAACAACAACACAAGTGTGATATTAAGTGCGGCACTGCGAAAACAGGATCCCCAAAAACACAGAGGCAGTACCGTCCATAGAAACTTGGCGGGGAGAGGACTGAATACAGCTGGTGACCATTTTCCCTCCAGGCAAAGAATTCCATTGATTTTTGCCAAGCATACCCTGAGAAAGCTACTCCTAGCTCACATGCTAGGTCAGACTGTTAGAGGGGCGATCCCAGGGGAGGACAGACTCGGCCACTGACCACCCTGTGACCCACCTCTCCTAGGAACACAGCCGAGCAATGGTGGGAGATCCTCAGAGAGAGGACCTCGAATCTAGGATCGTACGCGCTGCGTTAGCACCACTCGACAAAGGGACACCACACCGTAGGATAAAGAGAACGTATTCTTTATATCTTCCTGTAAAATGGATCTTTATGATCCGCAGATTCTTATGTACAGGTGAGCAAGGGCTCAAAGAGTCTCGGTAGGGGCAGGGTAGCGGGACAGTCTCAAGGTTCAAAGTCACTTGCGGGTGCGTATCCGGCGCACAGCTCTCAATCCTCGAGCCGGGGGATACGGGGGGATCTTGGGTCCAGCCGGACCAGGATAGTCTCTGAGCTGCGATCGAATCAGCAGGGCTCGAGCAAGGAGGTAGCAGTTCTTATGGTTTTAGGGAGCCGCGATCGAATCAGCAGGGCTCAGGGGTCTCAAGGTTGCAGGGGAGCCGCGACAGCGTCAGCAGGGCTCAGGTGGTCTCGAGCAGAAGTCCTTCTCTGTCAGGTAGGAGCCGAGACAGCGTCAGCAGGGCTCGGGTGGTTCTTCAGGTTGCAGGGGAGCCGCGACAGCGTCAGCAGGGCTCAGGTGGTCGTCGAGTAGAAGTCCTTCTCTGCTCGGTAGGAGCCGCGACGAGGTCAGCAGGGCTCACGTAGTCCAGGATACAACTGACTTGATCATGCCAGAGCAACCCTTGATATAGGACTCCTCGCCTTTAATGTCCGGAGTCCTCGCAGGCAGGGGTCTTAGCACCTGGGAGCCGGTTGTTGGGGGTTCCGCCTCAGCGGCTCCTTTCATCCTTTCAAGTTGGGTCTGGAGGGATCCCAGACACTCAGCAGGCCTGGAGCCAGCCCTCAGGGAGGCCGGATGGGTGACGAAACTCATCTCTCGAGGGGTGGTGGGAGGTGTGATCAAGCTACTCCTCCCTCTCTCGTTCACGGGGAGCGCTCTACCCCCTGGCCGGGTATGGCACCGAAGGCCGGGGTCGGGCTGGGGTCGGGGCGGCCATCTTAGGTGCAGGGACATGGGCATCGGCCTCGGGTACCAGGGAAATGGAGGAGAGGAAGGGGAAGCCCAGTGTCGGGGATGTGGGTCATGGAGGGAAGGGTCGGGGGAATCCGGGCCATGGGGTGCTGCACAGGTCAGGAGGGGTTACTACGGGTCAAGGAGGACCACGCCACGAGGCCGGGTCCAACACAGACAAACATGGTCATATGTGACATATTCATTCCCCCCTTTGTGTCCACCACAGGTGCCCAGCAGCTCAGGAGATTATCGAAACCTTGCCTTCTCTGCCACCACACCGCAAACAGGAACAGAGGTGCCGAAGAGCAACAAGCGCTCACCAGCCCCACAAAAAAGCTGCTCCTGGCCCTCAAGCTCCACTATGCGGACACTGAGCCCTGTGCAGCTGGAGTGCCTGCACTGAAAAAGGGCTGATAAGCTGGTCACTGCGGCAACACTGCCCCACATAACCCAGCCAGAAGAAGGCAGAGCAAATCTCCGGCCGGTTGAACTCAGCCCAAGCAACAGGACTTGCCCACCGCGGCTAGAGAAAAGATCCACAGACCTCCGGTCGGGAGAAAAAGCATCCCCGTAAAATAGGAAAAGTCGGCCCCACCATGTGCAGATGTCCCACAGGACCCAGAAAACTTACTGCCTCAATAATTGCTGGCATCGTACCGGGACGAATTCCATCATGCCACCCCCAGGCTCACCAGCACCACTCAGCGATAGGGAAGCTGCTGAACAGCTGGAGCATCACCTGCCCTAAAGGAGTGAAAGCGCAAAAAAGCAACAGGAAGTGAGAAGGGATTTTTATCTGCTGGAAATGGTTGTGATTGAAGGCACATGGTCCTCAATGAGTTATGTTATGTTATGTTATGTTATGTTATGTTATGTTATGTTATGTTATGTTATGTTATGTTTATTTATAGCGCGCACGGCTACTCAATGAGTGTCCTGATGCGAGCAATGGAAAAGGAGGCAAAGACCTCGATGAGGCTAGAAGAGAAGGGTTTTTAGTTTTTTCTTGAAGATTGTAGGGTCTTGAAGGCTGCGTAGTGACAGCGGAAGTCGGTTCCAGGCTAGAGCAGCTGACCTGACAAAGGAGCACGCACCCAGCCTTTGGCAGTTAAATCTGGGGATCTGCATCAAAAACTGAAAGGAAGAACGCAGCTGTCTCGCTGGTTTGTAAATAGCAAATCTCTTTTGAAGGTAGACAGGACCTAGACCATATGAAGCCTTATGAGCAGTGTTCAGCATTTTGAATTTTATCCGAGACTCTACTGGGAGACAGTGCAGGGAGTACAGGTGAGCACGCACACTACTCCTCTTTGACAAACCCAGAAGGAGTCTGGCTGCCGAGTTTTGGACTACTTGCAATTTCTTAAGGAGGTAGCCAGGGATACCCACAAAAAGTGCGTTCGCATAGTCCAGACGGGAAGAGAATCAGAGCCCGGACCACCGTTTGTTTGGCAGGTCTAGGGAGAAGAGGAAGAAATTTCCTCAATGAGTGAGTTATCATGGCTAGAGGGACCGAGGAGTAATGACTAATAGGTTATCGTACCCTCGTGTATACTAAGTAACATTTTAGGAGGCAACATGAAAGTTCTGGATAATTTATAGACTTACACCAACTGCATTAATTGCTTTTCTATAGATCTTGCATCAGCGGCAGATTCTCCACAATGGCGGAGGAGCGTCGCCTCACAGAGAATGGAAAATAAAACAATTTTATTGTCATTATATTTTTCACTGGCAGCCAATGCTACAGAGTGTAGGCCGGGCCAGGCAATCCTCTTAACACTAGCGATGGACTGGGAGGATATGTGGAGGGCACTTGTAAGTGTGCATGTCTGTTTGGCCAGCCGCCTTACGCCGGCCAAACAGACATGCAAACTTAGAATTTCTCGTCCCAGCTATATTGTACAGCTGGGTGGAGAAATGGCACAGGCTCTCAGCCCCTTCGCGAGCGCTTAACCAGGCTGCTCAGACCAATCCATGTGCTGCTCTCACAGCATGAAAGCAGCATCTAGATTGGGTCGGGAGTCTGGGAGCCTATGCTGGTCCAGGACTTCCAGAAGAGGAGCACCGAGGCATCTGGCAGATGGGGCGTCAGCAAGAGAAGCAGGTAAGTGGTTTTATTTTATTATTATTTGCCCCCACGCAGCCTACCATTTTATTTGGCAGCAGCCGCTGCTGTCTCACATTAAGGAATAATAACAGATTGTCTGTTTGCGTCTCTATCTTTGAAAAAGGTGATATGATTGAACAAGCCGTATAGAGTTCCAGTGATCGTATCACCTTTTAAAAAACATTTAACTGGGATTCTTCTTCCCTTCCCTTGCTTTTCCTTTTATTTTTTTGAAGTTCACAAATACGCCTGTGCACCAAGCATGCTATTTGAATATGCCCACTATACCTTAAATCTTGTGTCACTAATTTTTCTTTTAAGGACGTCATAGCTTGACAAAAAAGTTTCTTCTATAAGAGCAAATACGGTTTCCTTTTTTCCATGATGGTTAAATTTCTTTTTGGGCACTATCACGAATTTTAAGGATGAAAGTACAATGCACACAGTTTTGTTTTTTTCGTGCACTGTACTTCACAAGAGGTGTCTTATCTTGTGAAGTTGGCCAAATCACTATATATATAACTTTATCCAATATATGTTGTTTTTTTGCCTTGGAAAAGCCCCTGCCTTGCAGGCACTAAATGGAGTGAAGCATGTGTTGGCTGCAAAAGAAGAAAATATAAATAAGGCTATAAACACGAAAAGAATAAAAATAAAAAGTCTAAAAATTCACCTGTGTGGACCCCTTTTTTTCATCAGGAACCTCATTTTCTGACAACAGTCTGAAAAAGCAAAGAATTATTGGACAATTAAACACTCAGCACCACAACAAATTACTTTTATGTTGCCCTCCATATTTGCATTTGTTAGATTATGTTGTTTCTGTAATTGTTTTCATACTGTGCGATTCTGTAGGCTGTTGTGTATGTGTGTCTAGCAGTGTAGACGTTGCTATTTCTGGGGCACTCAGACAGATCGCCTCTGCCACTCTGCGCTGAAGCTGAGATGGAAACCTGTTATTGTGGGCAAAGACAAGAGCCATGGGCTGACTCACGGTAATGAGCCATCACCTACGTTTGAGGCGGCTCCATGCCACTCTTACCAAGCAGCATTGAGATAGTGTGTTAGAGAAGTGAAAAGGAATTGCACTTGCCAAACTTTTCTGACCTAGATTTCTCAGCTGTACAGTGATATGATATAATACTGTATTTGTAGAGTGCAACTAATGCCCGGAGGCGTCTAAGTGCTGCACACACTGAGAAAGTAAAAAACCTGAAAAGGGGGAAAAATCTACAAAAAGAATTGGGAACCGAACTACCCTATGTTACTGAATTAAGAGCCAGGCTTTAGGTGCTTTCCTAATAGCTAGCAGACCAGAAGCTGAGTTTAGGTGAGGAGGCATGGAGTTACATAGTTGGACGTGGCGGAGACGAAGCTCCTACCACCCCAGCTCTCGAGCTGATAATTTGGGACTTCAACTAAGTTGGCAGCAGAGTATTGGAGCTCTCTTTGGGGAGAGTACTTGGAGAACCTGTGTTTAAAATACTCAGGACCAGCCCTGTGTAGGGCCCTGAAGGCAATACAGAGGGCTTTGAAATTGATCCCTGCCTACATAGGAAGCCAGTGAAGATTAGCAAGCGCAGGTCTAGCGGACTGCCACAAGAGAATTTTTAACAATAGTCGGGCAGCCACGTTTTGAAGTATCTGAAGTCTGGCCAACAGATTCTTTTGAAGACTGACAAAAAGGGGATTGCAGTAATCCAGACTATAGAGAATGAGGACAGAAACCACCGTTTTCTGAAGGGACTCTGGAATAAATGGGAAGATTTTTTTAACTATTTTTTAAAATGAGAAAGATGGAGGAGGAAATCGGTTTGATATCCTTCTCAGGCAACGCAGTGAGAATCTGGAACTCATTCCCGCCTCAGCTCCGGACCACCGCCTCCTCCCAGGCCTTTAAAAGGGACCTCAAAGTTCTCCTCCTCCAGAGACACCTCCAAAAGTAACTCACGTTCTCTCTTTTATCTGAAGGAAGACCTCCCACTACTGAAAATTTCTACTTTCCATGACCATGGAAGTGCCTTCCCAGTGTGTTCTTGTGGTTAGAGTGTTTGCCTTTTATTGCAGTATTATCCATGTACTTGTGTTTGGTACCCTCTTGCAACTTGTACTCACCACTTTGCCCCTGTAACACACGGTTTGCTTCCTCTCACATGTTTTTTACCTTTGATACTTGCACAAGTGCCGCCTTTGCCTACGTAACGTTTGTTCTTGTGCCTGAGTGTCTAGCATATATTGCAGTATTATACCTCAAATTATACTTTGTTTTCTCTTGTAGCCTGCACACCTGTCACTTTTTCCTCCTGTGCACTTTTTACTACCTCATGTATTTTTGGTTGCTCACAATTTTTACTACCTCATGTATTTTTGTTTGCTCACAGTTATCACTTTACCGTATGTAACGTAACGTTTGCTTTTGCAATCTGTTGTTCGTGTAATGTTCTTAGTTTGTATCATTTCTGTTTCTATTGTGAAGCGCTCTGACGCCTTCGGGTAAAGTCCGCGCTATATAAAATTGCATAAATAAAATAAAATAAAAATAAATGATATGATATCTGAAAGAGAGCTTAGTATCAAGCATTACCCCAAAGTTATTTGCTTTTACTCCTGGGTTGAGCAGGTTGCCCAATTCTTGGGGCCACCATTGAGGTGACTAGAAGGAAACATTGGATCCGAAAAGCAGGACTTCAGTCTTTACCGAGTTCAACCTCAGACAATTTTCCAGCAGCCATTTGCTGATCTGTTGCATGCACTGGTGAACCCTAGATGCAGTGCCCTGAATATTGCTTGATATTGAAACAATAATCTGGGTGTAATCAGCGTATGACACCATGACAAATACAGATTTTGATGAGTTGTGCCAATTGGGTTGCATAAAAGTTAAAAAGAGAAGGGCTAAGGGAGGAGCCCTCGGGCACCCCACTAGGAAAATGAAAAGGAATGGATACTGAACTGACAATTCCCACTACTTGCTCTCCAAATGTTTCAAAGGATTTGAGAAGGGATAGAGCAGAGCTACCAACCCCCAAATCCTGAAGACAGCTGATCAGAAGATGGTGGTCGACTGTGATGAATGCCACTGAGAGGTCCAACAGGATCAGTGCTGCCTTGCCGCCTATGTCCACTGTGCATCTGATTTCCTCTGTTGCATTAATAAAGGGCCAGCTCTGTGCCAAACAGATTGCGAAACTCCAAAGACCAGTAGCCCTTTCACACTTCTTAGTAATATTCACAATAGTCCAAACTCATTTTAATAATGTGATCGTGTTTAGGTCGAGCCTGGGCAGCGCATGCTCTGCTCTGCAAAGCATGCTGTATTAGAGTATGGACTTGAATCTCCGCCCGTTCTCCGGCCATATTTTTCTTTAGCTTCAGTTACTGTCCTTTGTGAATGCTGGCTTCTGATTCGTTGATAGGCTCATTAGTCCCTCATTAGTACTGCTTTGTCATCATTTGTAACCTCCCATGAGGACTGGCCCTTTTACTTTTGTTGTTAAATGGTATGTCTTATTTCGTCTGTAAGCACTATTTTCTTTAATGAGTTTCTCCTACTGCAGGCACGATATGCTTTCCTGCAACATTCAGCGCGCCATGCGTGCTTTCACTTTCCAAGCAGCTAGGGACAAGGGCTGCCGCTTCTTTGAAATTAAATAGGTCTCGCATTTACAAGTGTTTGAGCTATTGCCATTGTAAATGTCAATGACTTTAATTTATGTGTTAATTTTCAAAAACGATAAATAAAAGGCATTGTCATTTACAATGCCAATAACTTAAACTCTTGAAATACGAGACCTATTGCATTGTAAATGCTAATTTGTGATCCTTGTAGGCATGATAATCAAAAACTCACAGAGAAACACTCTAATCCTAGTTACTGCTTTGATTTTCTTGCTAGAAACTGTCACTGTTGGAAGTAGAATGTCACTCAAACGCATACTAAAATCAACAAAATGTCACACATAAGCAGACTAAAAACTTGGCAGCTAATGTTGTGAGTTCACGTATAAACAATTTTTGCGTATTTAAGGTGCGAATGAGAATTACGGTTCGTGTAGCGGATATTAACTAGCGAATTTAAGCAATTGTTACGTTTTGAAATCATGTCATATTTGATTGCGAATATACTGCTCCTAAAAAACACACTGCACAAATCCAGGACCGCGGGTATCAGTAAAACACAGCGAGAAGCTACCGCCACCAAAGATGGAGTCCCTTCACATCTGAGCAGGTGCCCTTTAAACCCCAGCACGTTCGCTTCACGTTGCCAGATGCGCGGCTGGCGCGAGCTGAGGGGGACCAATAGAAAGACGTGTTTCCATCCACGCCATTTCCTAGCTGGCAGAGCGGGGTTATCGAGCAACGGCTTCTGCGTGTCACCTGCACAATCTCCCGGAGGACGTCCCCTCGTGCCCCGTGGCAGCGCAATTGAATTTACTTGATTAAACATGGGTGCCATAAAAGGAATGCGAACGGCTGGATTTTTCCCGGTCAGAATTAATCTTCTAAAACCGACTTGTGCTTTTTTTCGTTGTTACGGAGCATGTTGCGGGCATTAATATACTAAATGGTTTGCATAAGCTGTCTTAGACAGAGATGATGCTGGCCGGCAGTATAAGCTTGCGTTTTTATATGCATACAATCTGTTGGAGGGTGTGTTTGTGAGCACCGCGGCAGATGCAGCAGAAGCCGGGCAAGCCCTAAGAAGGCAGAAGCAGCCAGCCCCCTGAGCCTGCCTCCGCCTTCTTATCCTCCCCTCCTCCTCTTCCTCTCCGAGCAGCCACATCTGTCCACCTATTCCTCCAATTTACAGGGCCCAGGGGGCGAGCACCGTTCAGGAAGAACCACGGCCCTCTGGGCAGGGGAGCAGCCGGCGCAGATCGATACAGGACACAGAAACAACTACTGTACTCCAGCGCTAATGGAAGAGCGTTCTTTTAGGAAGTCAATAATTATGGCTGTATAATAACCACGTCTGAATGCTGTGGCGTGGTCCACCTCAATACACAAGTACTCCTAAAGCGTGCAACGAAGTAGGTTTGCGCGAGCATCATATGCTTAGATGTTTGTACTATATTTATTTTTAATAATTTTGCTATTTTTAATTTTATTAGGTGCTAGCGTTAGACAAGACTCATTGGTTTTATTACAATTTTATTTAGGGGCGTTCAGCCAGCCCTCTTCATCCATTGGTCTGTAAGTGTGTCATTCGCATTTTGTTTCCGCCCATTACAGCATGCACCACAGGGCAGTGCATCAGCCCACTTCAGCCATTGTCTAACTTCACTATGGATGATTGCCTTCTGCCCTTTCACAAGGAGCACATACACACACAAAGATGTCCCTTAAGTGCCAGGGACTACAATGGCAATGTGAGCTTTTTGATTGTTGAGACCAAAAAAGATTAATGGTTTTATCCAGTAATTTGTGTTTCAGATTGTTGAGAGCCCATCAACTTCCCTAACAATAATGTTTTGCATTAACCACGACAAAACGAAACAAGCACTGACAAAACCAATAGGCTGTTTGTTCCTAGGGAGAGTCAGAAGAGTTGGCTATGCAAATGAGAAGGGGCACACAGTTGTGACTTTGTAGCTCTTTCCCAAACTCATCTGCACTTTTTAATTTCTACTTAAATTAATGAGGAGGAAGTGGTTCAGGGAGTTTAGGAAAGTGCAGAGAAGACCCATTGGCATGCTATAGAAGAAATGTGTTCTCATAGCAGATATTTTCCCTCTGAAGCAAAAAATCTATATTTCTGAAATTCTATAAATGTCCTAAACCTACACCTCCAGTTTACCTCAATGCAGAGAATCCACTTTCGTGGAGGTTTAAGAGACTGGCCCAAACAAGGGGGATTAAGGAATTCATAAAACTTACCTCATTTAGACCTATCCCTTTGATGATTTACATAAAGTAATATAAATCGACACTGTGTCTGTGTGTAGGCACATGCTCACACATATGCGGAATCTGATAGTTTTTATGTTTTTTAATTAAGCACTTAAATTCTAATTTCTAGGTCCCTGGAGTTATGTTTGGTAGTTACTTTCTGAGAGTTCCTGATGCTGGGGGCATTAGCAACTCCAGGGACAGAGTTACCGGGCACTATGCACATTATGAATTTCCAGAGGAATCAAAACTTTTTGTCTCCATCCACGGGTTATTGTTAATTTTTCCACCCCTGTATTATTTTACAAGACTGCTTTACGTAGGTCAATTCTCAGGATGAAAGACCCCAGTTCCCCAGTGTTCCAGAAGGACTTGGAATTCTGATGGGCAATACCGCCTATTACCAGTACCATAGGAATTGAGTGACCCTCCAATATCTAGGATATTAACTGAAAAACAAATATGTGATCTTAGGTGTAAAGACTGAGGGGGAAGTGAGTATATAGTACGCTGGGATACATTTAGGACACTCCTACCCTTGGTGTTGAACAAGTAACAGCGGAAAGATCCATCACCTCCACAATGGGAGGAGAAATACAGGCAGGTGAAATTAGTGGCGTAGCAAAGGGAGGGTGGGGCAGTCCATTACGGTTGGCATCCGTTTTGGGGCCACCCACTGTTACCTGCGGCCATTGCGGGGCAGCAAACGCAGGGATCACCAGCACCCACCCCCGCTCTTACCTGTGGCCATTGAGGAACGGCAAACTCAGGGATCGCAAGCACCCCCCGCTCTTAACAGAGGCCATCGCAGGGCACAAATGCATCAACCATCACGGGTGGCAAAAGTTCTAGCTACGCCACTGGGTGAAACACTGAGTAACGGTCTGAAGGAAGTTTTGGTGGGTATGCTCCAAGGATCATTGTTCAGCAGAGAAGATGCATAACACACCTTCACAGGATGAAGGACCAAGCAAACTGATTTAAATATACCTATGACAGAACCCATTATGAACTGCTTCTGAAACCAACATAAACTTTGCAAGTTTACTGAATGGATTTAGGTAAAATTATGCAAGTATAAACACAAATACAATCAGCAAGACAGCACATTTTGAGGCCACATCCCACCAGAGGCTGCACAAAAGTATAAATCAGTATTCATGTGCCACTGCTGGACTGGAAGTTCACATTTAAATGACCTCTGTGATGGAGCTTGTGTTACAGTGCTGCAATTGAAGAAGGCTGAATACAAATCATCGGAGTCACCATCCTACAGAATGGAATACTCCACTCTTGAGAAGGAGGGTCGTGGTTTCAGAGCTTTCCTTTCATTGAGAAGTAAAGGAACCCTGAATGATACAGGAACATGTTACGGCTCAATGGATTGGAGCCATCACCATTGAATAGGAGCTCAGGTCAGCAGCACACAATCACCCTTATGGCTTATGATGGTAAAGTGCAAACCTTAAAGCAAAAATATCAGACACTAAGATTTATGGAGCATTTCATTGTAATTTTCAACAAGGAGCACCATTACTTAAGGATCGACTCCTCAAATCGAAGTCAAATAACTAGACGCTGAGAGCCTAAATGAAAGTAGGGTCATGTTTTTGTTCAACGTCCATCACCGTTTCTAATCTCATCACCTTCTCTAAGTATCAACACTAACTGTCGGTGTCTTATGGTTCACAATACTGATCTTGTGTAAAGCATTTCTTGCAGAAATTATGTGTTGGTTTGAAATACATTATAATGATAATCTGCACTTTATATAATTGAAGGGGATTTTAACGCAGAGTTGCCCTCTTGACCTCACTAGGCTTCTGTTCTTTCCCTACCAGAATGGTCGAGGTTCAGCAAGATGTAAAATGGTTTCAACAAGATTTCAATTTAAATACTACACAAAGCTTTAAACATACTACAGAAAAGGGCATTTTACTAGAATATCATTGTCAGTATATTGTCTGACAGATATCTTGTCTTAAATATTGTGTCTAATATTTTGGTAAACAAGATTTAAGACACAATATTTATGGCAGACAATATTTCTGTGCGTGATATTCTGAAGCACATTTCAGGACAAGCCTATGGGGCCTATTCACAAAGGCAAGTGTACATTAGGAAAACTGCACACATGGTAGTATGCCTACTTACTGCACGTATGTTTACAAATGTAAGCAAACACTGCACTTACTTTTACACAGCATAGTAGGCACACATTTCCTTCCCCTTGCAAATAGGCTAACAAAGACAAACATAGGTAGATGTAAGCCTCAATGTATGACTTTAATGTTACTACAAGTAGCACTGCAGTTGGAAATTGTGCACTTCTCCACCCACTGTGTGTAGGTGTATTATTACTCTTACACTGTGTAAAACTCTGCATAGAGAGAAATAAGCAATCAGAACCTGACCACAATCAAGCACACCAGGCACCAGTCACAAGTGAAGCACATAAATCTAGCCCTGGCCCAAGGCTCTGCCCTCTTGCTCTTGTGCTCCTTGGCCTCTTAGAACCAGATCCATGCAGCAACCTCCAGTATGCAGAACATTGCACTGATGAAGAAGAGAACTTCCCGCAGCAGAAGGCATATGTTGTTGTCAACCATAGTTGACCACCATGGTGAACTACACATACAATGAGTGGAGAAAGCAAGGCAAGGTAGCTGTATGGCTGGATGATACCAACCAAGTGAATGGATTGGGAATGTAGGCACGCATCCTAGGGGATATAAAAAACGGCAAGATGAGCTAAAGCGTGTGAAGAATAAATATAACACAGTACAGGTAATGCCTGGCATGAAACCTAGATCACGCATCCATCTCTCCTCATGGGCTAGCGAAACATCACTGTGCATGTCGATCTGCTGCATTGCCTGCCTGTTCTGGATAACCCTAGCATCAAGTGAGATAAGTGGGACACATCATTAGATTTCTCCATTCCAAACACACTGTGCTACTGTCACCATGACCACATAAGCTGACATAGTATCAAATCCCACCCTAGCTTGTGAATTATACCTTCAATCCGCCAGACACATGTACGCACAAGGCTCATGTTGACTTGTGTATCCTTGACTTCTCCCAGGCCCTGTGCATTAAGCGTCACAGGCAGCACCAACTCCACATGCGTCAGTGGTTTTAATAGGACAGGAATGACAGCACATCCCAATCATGCAGGCAGGTGTGTGGCAGAAAACAGTGCAAAATATATTGTCTAGGGTAACCATTGGCAAAAAATCGATGTAGTATGTTTCTGCACAGCCAACATTCTTCCCCCTGGAATAGATGGCTCACCATTTCCCAAACTGTGGTTCAGGACCCAAATGGTGGGTCGTGAAAAGATTTTTTTGTGGGTTGCGAAATTCCTGGTGTATCTAAGTAATAGTTGAAATGAATAATTCTGTTTATGCACAAGTGCAAAGGTCCTGAACGATGTCCCTAAGTCAAGTTTTCAAACAAACCTTTGGAAGTATTTCCAAGCAGGGCTCTAGGTGGACTTCCAGTATTTGTTGCTGCAGTTTTTTTTATTTCAGAGAGCCATTTTAACAGAGAATGTGCTTACTATCTGCCGTCATACACAAACATACCACTTGTGATTGATTTGCACACATAAATTGAGAAATATGGCTGTGGCTTAACGGCTAGAGCTGCTGACTTTGGATCTGGGGAACCCGGTTTGTATTCTGGCCTTGGCTCAACATACTTTAATTGTGTGCAAATCACATAATCTCCCGTGCTTATAATAAAACGAGTCTGACCTTGTGTAATGTAATATAATCTGGTGCTCATGATGTAAAGTGCGTCAATTCCCTTGGGCAGTGTTAGTGCTATACACAAATTATATATATAGATATATATATTTATTTCACAGTATAGTTAAAGCAACGAACCCTGTCGGATGAACCTCTCAAGACTTGAAATGTGTCACTCGCTTGCCTCAGTATGAGAGCAAGAAACTGGAGGCAGATTTACTCAGAATGGGAGCAAGTTTATCGAATCCACTGATAAGTATTTTTTGTCATAACAAATGGAGGTGGACCAAGTAGCCCTCTAGTGAGCATCGAAATGGAAACAAAAAACTAGAACAAACAGTATTATTTTGCTGATAGCAGTAGTCTACTTTGAGGCTGGGCCAGTCAGCAATCCATATCAGGGTTAACGGGATGCAGAAAGGGTCCATCCATCATATTGTTCTATAAACTCTACATAATACTAAGGCAGCTAAGAACATGTCTTACTTTTCATTCACAAATACAGGTCATGGAAGGTAGGAGTCTCATTAAAGGGCTGGTGGAATAAGCAAGAAACGTGGAAAATCCCCTCCTGCACGGATGAGGTAATCATGCAAGAATCCTCAGTCATTAAGAGAGTGTTTTAGGAAGTAACATACAGATTTGAGTTTTGAAATGTCTCTCTTGAGCCGCATTTCCTGGGCTGAAGAAGACAAAGAAACCCCAAGCCAAGGGACTGAGCCACAGCCACGTCTGAAAGGAAAAGGGCTACCGTGATTCGATCGAAAGATGTTTAAATCAATCACAAGATGTCCCATAATCATTGTTTTTTCTCCAACCTGAAGCCACAAATTGTAAATCAATTAGAGGAAGTTTTTTATTGCAGCAATTAGATGCTCGCTGCTGGATGTGGTATGTAATAGGATTACGCACACCCTTGGGGGATTAGGGCATTTAGATGTACCTTGAGCCCCAACGACACCTAGTAAAAGCATCACGAGAGCACACTTAGACTCTCTAGTATGGCTGCTCAATTTACATACAGTGAATTATATATTTATACGCAGCAGCGTCAGCAAGCACTATTACATATTTACCAATTCCTGTAGCACACCAGTGGAAATAGCTGTACGCATGTCAGTACTTGTGTAATAACATGCATATTGTTGTTCCTCCGTTAGGCCAGTTGGTTACACAACCATAAAGCTCCCTAGTGCCTTCCTAGATTTTACATCTTCTTGAGGGAGAAAGCATACCTTTTTCTATCACCTTGAGGTCACTGCAGAATGTCACTCTGCATTTTCAAGGTACCCATGGAATGTAGAGCAGCTATTCGCACTACTTTAAAAAGTAACAGCAGGTGGGTGTGGCTTGACTCAACATGGCGTAAGATATGTTTCCCTGGCGCTCCGGACCCCAAGGCCTTTCCCGTCGTAACCCATTGCAACTGGGCCGTCAACCTACTCATCTAGTGACACACTGGAGGCCTGTACACCCCTGTAGCCTCAGGCAACCGTATCACAGGTGGGGGACTAGTTCTGGTGCTGCGAACCGTGTCCCTGCGTAAGGGCGCGAGCAGGGACAGTGCCGCTGCTATCTTGCCTGGGCCTTGGGACCCTGTTAGTCCAGGCCTGTGGAGACCACCGAGCATTATGGCTTGGTGACCTGAGGGTGCATCGGCACCGGGGTATCAGAGGCGAAGAATGGTCTACATCTCCTGGCCCCCTGGTCGACGAGAGATGGAGGGGGCCAGGGATTAGCAGCATGCAGACTTGGGAGTGGGCTGGCCCCAGTGACTCACGGTGAGGGCCCAAAACCACCTGGAGACCCTGAGCTGTCCGTGCTACTCCCGGTGGCATACCAGCCGGGTACAGACTCCTGTGGACACTGGTACTCTCTCCCCATTGAGGCTGACAGGGGTGACGCAGTGGTGAGTGGGTCTGGCCATGGTGCGGCTGATGGCAGCACCTGGTTAGCCTGTCGTGGGGTTTGCTGCTTTGGGAGAGCCCCCACTGGGTCCCGGGGGAGATGGGACTGTGGGATCTGATGTGCGCGCTGTCACCCACTTTGCAGTACCTGTCACAGAGCTACACGCAGGGATCTGTGGATGGCCTGAGACTGCGACCCTGCCCTTAAAAGGAAAGAGTGCGAGGGTGAAGGGCAGAGGGGAAATGAGTGACTGCTAAAGATTCCACTCGCAGGGAGAGTGGGGATACGAACAAAGAGATCGAAGAGACTACACTAACCATGGCAGGAAGCCATATCAACGTCCTAATAGAGAACTCTGGACTGGAATTCCTACCTTCAATTATTACAGTTGCCTAGACATGGTGGATTGACCGCTACCACACTCCCCACCAGCTAGGTCTCTGTCTAAACCCAGTGTAGGTTTATCCTCCCCATCAAACAACTCTAAGCTCAAAATTCTCGAAAAGACTCAAAGTCTGTGTAATACTAGATTATACCAGAACCCCCGGAAAAGCTCAATCCAAAAGTCAAACAGCAAGCTTAAAGTCATTCCTCATAATTCTACTCCAGACACCACATGGCAGCTTCCTTTATCCCCTCCCTCAAACAAAAGGAACGCTGAGACTATACTGAATGCAAATCATTTAAATACAACAGCAGAGGTAGAACTCTCAGCCATAACGACTCAACCTGACAGCACTACCTCAGCCGCCGAGAGGCATATGTTATTCTGGAATGTGGCGGGCCTAGCATCCAAGTACACGGAGAAAACCTTCTTGGACCTAGCTAACACAAAAGACATGATTTGTCTCCAGGAGACAGGGCTGAACGATCCAATCCATCTGGTGGGATACAGAACGTACTTCTCCCATGCAACAAAGTCACATCAAGGAAGGAGTAAAGGTGGATTAATAATATATATTTCTAATCTATGGTTAACCCAAGAGATTAAGATCATTGCACTCCACCAGAATTATCAGGCCATCAACATTAAAGTAAACAACCAGGTTATTTATACAGTAATACATTTTTACAATAATATGTGTTTGACTGATTCAGTCAAAGTCCTTGGCGAAATTAGAGACATGATAAACGAGCAACAAACTAAATACGCCAAAATAACACATTCAACAATCTGGGGTGGAGATTTTAATTTACATATATGCAGCAAAAGTAACGCTCCCATCTGTGGGATTACGGATGATCAAGATAACCCCCAGGAGCATTTCTCTCACACGGAAGAAGGAAACATCATACAGGCCATGATGTTTGAGTTAGATCGAGGATTTGCAAATAGGATAACGACTCCGCCAATCCAGTTTACTCCAACTTTCCATGAAAGAGGAGCCCAAACCTTAATCGACTACATACTAGTTTCCATAAACAACGCTGCATGCATAAAGAACTTTGCAGTAAACCGTAATGCACTAAGTGATCACTATCCACTTACAATAACACACACAGAATTTGCTCACTGTAAAAACCAAGCTGTGGATCATCTGGGTTTATTGCATCAAGATGCACTTACTCTAAATAGACTGAACGGATTTACTCTAAAATGGGGCAACATAGACCAAGAAACATTCAGCGTAGGAATAATTAATAAATGCAGGACCCACATAGAAAACTGCTTAAATCCTGCCACAACGGCACTTGACATTTTGACCAGCTATGATATAATAGTGAAAACTATAGCCAACGAACTAACTAAACCTAGGACGCAAAACAACGGTCAAAGGAAAGGCTGGTTTAATTCCTCGTGCACAAAGGCCTACTCGGACTTAAAGAAAGCCCTAGCAAAAAAAGATCGAAATAGAGAGGAGATAGTGCAATTAAGGAAATCATACACGCAGGCACTTAAACAAAGGAAAAAAGAGATGCAACGTAACCTTTGGACCCAACTGACAAACAGCAGCACTCAAAAAAACAGTGCAGCATTCTGGAAAATAGTTAAATCTCCATTCCTAAATGGAAACAACGAGGGACCCTCCTTAGATGTTGCAATAAATGAGACGGAATGGGTGCAGCATTTCTCGGGGGTCTTCAGAGAGGAAAACTTTGTAGCTCCGGCTTCCTCGCTTATCCTCCCACCAGTGGTATACCCGATAAACATAGAATTCACTGTCAATGAAACAAGGAAAGCAATAGAGATCGCTAAACACGGCAAAGCGCCAGGACCGGACTCCGTCCCCATGGATTTATACAAATTTTTACCAGAACTATGGTCCCCTTTGTTAACAAAAGTCCTGAACGCAGCAAAAGAAACTCACTTACCTAATTCCTGGTCAACATCTATTCTGGTACCTATCTTCAAGAAAGGCAACAGGGATAGTCCTGCCTGTTATCGTCCCATCTCCCTCCTGGATTCGGCCGGAAAAATGGCAGGGAGGATACTTCTCGACCGTCTCCAGGAGTGGTCAAAAGAACATGGGAAAATTTCAGATCTTCAATACGGGTTCAGGGCTGGATTGAGCACCGTAGACCAAGTTTTGAACCTAACATTGCTGGCCGGAAAATATACAACAGCAACAAAAACTAGCTTACACATGGTCTACGTTGACCTTACGGCAGCGTTTGACTGTGTGCAACATTCAGAACTTTGGTCCTTAATGCTGCAAATGGGAATCGACTCAGCTATTGTAGACTTCCTCCGCGAGCTATATTCCGGGGCCACGGGAAAAGTACGCTATGGGACCGGTGGCCAACTCACAGACAGCTTCACAATACAGAAAGGAGTTAGGCAAAGGTGTGTGCTGGCCCCCTTCCTATTCACGCTCTATACCAACGGACTGGAAGCTGCCATGCTACACGGCGTAACAGATTACCCAGAAATCGCCCGGCGTCCATTACCAGCACTATTGTATGCCGACGATGCGGTGATTCTTGCGCGTACTCCAATTCAGCTGCAAAAGGCTCTAAATAATTATTGTTCCTTTATGTCAGGTTTAAATCTAAAAGTTAATATTAAAAAACTTACGTGATGCATGCCGGCAGTAAGGGGAAAAAACCGAAGACAATTTTCGTGGACAAACTTCCGCTTGAAAGAACGAAAACCTATTCATACCTTGGCATCACCATCGACGAAGAGTTTAAATGGAAAGTAGCTATAAACTCTCGCAAGCTGTCACTAATTAAAACAACCGGTGCATTAAAAGCATTTTCTCTCCGTCTAGGAAAAAGACCTCTGGCCGAGATGATAAAGATCTATAATGCAAAATGCATCAGTACGGCGATCTTCGGAGCAGGAGTATGGGGAATCGCAAATGCTGAACAAATACAAATAGTGGAAAATGCATTCTTAAAATTCTTATTAGCAGTCCCAAAGAGCACAACTAACTTTGGCTGCCATCTTGAACTCGGATTGGATCATATTACTGACATCATTAAGATCCAACCCATAATGTTGTGGCGAAGAATATGGGCCACCGACGAATGCCATCTTACAAGAGCAATTATTAAGGATTGTATGAATCTAGAGCACATGAAGAAGATAAAATGGTTATGTTACGTAAAATCGTTCCTCTCAGATATTGGCCTTTCGAGGTTTTTTGACGAACCGCAGTCAGTAACAGACATAACAAAAAAGGACCTAAAAAAGGTATGTCTGTCTCACTTAACCCAACTGAGAATAATGACTGAAATAAGAAAGACATCAGTCCAACACTGTCTAATGATTCAACTGGTTCCATCAATTCAACCGTATCTGCAACATGACCTAACACAATTTGAAAGACTTCTTCTCACTCGTTTCAGGTTCAACCTCTTCCATATCATGGTCTTATTCCCCACTCAAAATGTATGGACACATAACTCGATACCATGCCCCTGCGATCTTATTTCCCCTCAGTCCACAATTCACGTTGTTTTCTTTTGTAAATTTTATACCCCGTTTCGGAAAAAGTGGATTTTACCAATTTTAAAAGTAATGAAGATTAGAACATGTCGCCCCGCATTCTTGGCGTTGCAGTTTCTCGAAAACAGTTTGGTCTCAAAACCAGTGGCACACTATCTAAAGTTGTGCCTCAGACATCGCACAAACTTATAAAAATCACAGAGACGTATAAAATCATGGACCTTTGACAAAATACTGATCTTCTTTTTTAATTGTGATCAATTTTAACATGTTATGAAATTAATGTTTTGTACTTTTATGGCTTTCTGATTGAAAACCGAGTGACTGCTATCCCCTGAAATAAGATTTTGCTGCTCACTTGTCCGCCCAACGTCTGAGATCTACCCTGGTGCCCCACGTGCCGAGACTGGGCTGGAGGGTCTCCGCAGTTGTGCCTGAATCTCTGTATTAGAAGAGACTACCATCCCGATCCTCCTGCTATAACTGTCCCAGGGCCACACAACAGGTGAAGGATTGCATGGGATAAAGTACTTTGGCCCACCAGATGTGCTCCTGCTGCCGACCACATTCTCGCCAGGCCCACAATGCAACATGATGACCTATGCTTGAGAGACAGTTTCATAGGGCCCTTAGACAACAATTAATTTTTGCCCTCCAGCAGGAGGGGAGTACTGCTTGACCTCTCTGATGCATCCTTATACCTCACTGGGATGTCGGGAGACCCTAGCTGCCATTCTCTTTGCCATCACCTGAGACAATAGATGGACCGATGACACCCTAGGAACTATAGCGACAATAGTGCCCAACTTCTATGAGTGCAACCATCTCAGAGCAATGGTCTGGTGAAGTATCTACCGGCGTATCCCCTTCTTGGCGCTACCTGCTCGGGCCTGCATTCCCTGGCACCGTGGGTGGTGAGGCTGGAACCGCACCCTGTGAGCCTCTGTGCAGCGATACTAGAGGAGCTATCGCCCCATTTATTTGGCACATGACCACTGGCCCATAGATGCAAGACCCACATTTTACCTTACCCTAGAGCTATATAAACACACTCCGATACATGCTCACAGTCTCTTTCTCCTACCTCTTTGTCTGTGGTGATCCGTCATCTGGTGGGGCATGGCTGGGGCACTTGATCAGATGTGTAGGAGCCCCCTATCTAGCTACTCGCACCCTGCCATCAGCTGCGGTCGGTAGGGGAGTACCTGCCGGGGCGGTGACGTGGGGAAGGGGAGGGGTAGGGTGGGGGTTAGTAATGTATGGATAATGGAGGTTTGCAGGTAAGTAAACATTTAAATAAATCAAACGAATTTCGTTGCGCGCACTGCATTACATTTGGGGATGCAGTGCGCGCAACGGAATTCGTTTGATTTATTTAAATGTTTACTTACCTGCAAACCTCCATTATCCATACATTACTAACCCCCACCCTGCCCCTCCCCCTCCCCACATCACAGCCCCGGCAGGTAATCCCCTACCGACCGCGGCTGCCTGCATTGCCCCACGGCAGGTCCACCTGAGCTGCATCTTGAGCCATGACTAAGGACGTCTCTGTCACCTTCCTGTGGCAAAAAGCAAATCTGCAGACTATGGATACCTCCTTCACTAGTGTGGAGCCTCAAGGCATATTCAGACTCGGTGCCTAGCCGCGCGGAGAGAAACCCGAGCCGGTGGTGAGAGGTGGCATGCTACGCGATTCGTGATTGACAACCAGGTTCAAGTGAGCCAAGGTTGAACTAGTACTAAGCAGCCTAGGGCTCGTACATGAAACAGACTACCTTACCCAGAGTTAGGCGTAGGGTAGCGTGAAGGCGGGTGATTCGAAATTAACCTGAGATGGGTTTGGCCTCTGATATCAAGGACTTGGAATGCCTGGATCAAGCCACCCCATCCCAATGCAATAAACAACGCCTGGCTCTCTTGAGGAGTCAGCTGATGGCACAGCATACTAACAGGCCATAATGAGGTTTTCTTGCTCTCAAACAAAAGTACTACGAGGGTGGTAACAAGATGGAGACCCGCTTGGTGCAAAAACTCTGGCAGCAACAAGCTTGCACACACATCCTTGGGAACCAGACGGCACTGAGTGTCTGGCCTACCTCTGAAATGGCCAAACAGCAGGCGTTTCAGGACGTTTACAAGGCCCTCTACGCTAGTGACGAGGCTCCTCTTGACACCATTTCTAACTACTTTGCGGCCCTCAAACAGAGTTGCTTGAAGTCATATTTCTTAGGAAGAGCTCCAGCATGCCCTGAAGAGCCTTCTCCTCTGTAAAACCCTGTGGCCTGATGGCCTGCTAGTAGTCTTTTATCGTAAATTCCTCCCGCAATTACAAGAGCATCTGCATGCCCTATTCAATACCTTCACAGCTGCTTTGGGGCTTACCCCCACCATGTCCGAGGTGGAGTTCTCACTGATCCCGAAGCTGGGCAAAGATCCCTCGCTCTGTGCCTGTTACCGTCCCATAGCCCTTCTAAATACTGATCCAAAACTATACTAAAATCTTAGCTAATAGGCTGTAGCTCTACCTTCCAGGTCTCATAGACCCAGACCAAGTTGGCACAACCAACAGGGGGTCGACAATCTAAGCTATTTGGCCCACCTAGTGGAGAATTCTCACTGCCACACTACCCCGGCATGATTCCTCTTGCTTGATGCAGAGAATGCTTTTGACAGAGTTAGCTGGCCCTTCTCAAAGGCTATGCTGTGGAAGATAGGACTAGGTCCTGCAATGATCAACAGGATTATGGCCCTCTACACCTCCCAAACTGCGAGAATTCGGGTCAAGGGAGGCCTATCCAAAACTATCCACTTACTGGCCCCCTTTCTCCCCTTCTCTTTGCCCTCATGGTGGAGCCCTTGCGGCCATCATTCGGCAAACGAGGATATAGTAAGGATACCTTTTGGGGAACACACTCATAAGATTGCCTTATTTGCTGAAAATCTTTTCCTGACTCTCGCCCAGCCAGAGAAATCTTTCCCGGTGTTCCTCACTCTCCATGCCTTGGAGGAAGATTCAGGCTTCAAGATCAATGTGTCCAAGTCTCAGACACTAAACTTAACTATACCTCCTGCAGACCTTCCGGCGCTTCAATCCCTTACAGCCTTCGAATGGGCCCCTCGATCCATTCAATACCTGGGCCACCGGCGTACCCCAACCATGACTACCTGGACAATGGCAAACTGGCCAGAATATCGGAAATCTCTCTTAGAGGACCTCTGCTGTCGGAACCTCCCACCAGGTTTCGTGGCTGGGCTATTTAAATACTATAAATATGTCTCTCCAGCCAAAAATACTCTACCTCTTTCTAAGTTTACCTACACCAATCCCCCAGGAGGAGATCCTGCCCCTCCAACAGGATATTTGTTCCTTTATTTGGGTGAGAAACACCCTTGCTTTTCAAACACAGTGGGGTGCTCCCTGTGGATAGGGAAGGGCTGGGATGCCCTAAGCTCCTTGAATATTACTGGGCTGCACACCTCCACTTCATTTCAGAGTGAGTTGTATGCGACAGAAATAAGCATTGGTTTCATATGGACCGAGTCATGGCTTGTCAACGCCTCTGAGACTTAGCGTGGCTTAACAAGCAATACCAATAGAGTAGCCCTCCTAACCTCACGGTACTGGGGACAATGAGAGGAAGTGCTTGCCACACCTAGACTCCACCTCACTAGGAGAGGGAAATAAAAAAAATCATTTTTTTAAATGTAATCTTCACACACTCTATTCGTGTCATGTTTCATCATCGGGTTCACCCTGACTCCTAAAGGTCAGGGTGGGCTCAACCATATTCCAGGGAACACTTCTAGGAAAAAAGA
This sequence comes from Lissotriton helveticus, assembly GCF_964261635.1. NCBI lineage: Eukaryota > Metazoa > Chordata > Amphibia > Caudata > Salamandridae > Lissotriton > Lissotriton helveticus. Next base: position 460,905,068 of record NC_136073.1, read on the forward strand.
CAAATGACTAGAACGCGTAACTACAAGATAAAAATTCCTCATCTTCTCCAAGGTAACCCTTTATTCGCAGAATGGATGGGGACAGTAAAAACTAAATTATGAAGGACACCATAGGATTTAATGGTCCTATTAACCTTGCTCAACCAATATGTTTAAACCCTACTCTGACAGGCCTAAAAAGGTCCGGGGCTTTCGTCCAGGTGGATTCAACTGTGGAACTCCCCAGTGATGCAGCTAATTGTGCGATTGATATATTATTTGTAGCATGCAATTGACAACTGCATGTCCTGGTAGGTTTATACTTGCCACTTTTGGTACGACCCAAAGTATGGGAACGAACCACGGGGGTAGGAGGTCAAAGGTGTTTGCCTTGTAGTCAAATCTTTGTGAAGGGTCCCTACCAACACAATTAGCTGCTTAACACAGAGAGTGTTCCACAGTTGAATCCGCCCTGATGCAAACCCATGACCTTTTTCGATCTGTCATAGTAGGGCTGAAACATCTTGATTGAGCAAGGGTCATAGGACCATTAAATCATATAGTCCCCTTCCATAATGTAGATTTTACTGTCCCCATCCGCTCCGCAAATGATACCTTGGAATGGAGTTTTATCCTCAAGTTGCATCCCCTAGTCTTTTGTCTTTTTTGTTTTTTTCTTTTAAGAGCTGTCTTGAATACAGTCAAGCCCACACTGACCTTTAGGAGTCAGGATGAGCCCGATGATGAAGCATGACACTAATAGAGCGTATGAGGATTACATATATATAAAAGGAATTATTTCTTTCCCACTCCTATTGAGGTGGAGTCTAGGTGTGGCAAGCACTTCCTCTCCTTGCGCCCAGTATCGTCAGGTTAGGAGTAATAATCTATAGGTAATGTTAGTTCAGCTTCGGGAGGACGGATCCCCCTTTTTCCTTTTTTAGGTTAGAAAGGATCTCTCCACCCTTCAAGACTAGTGAGTGTTTTTCACACTCTCATCTCCTTTTTCCCAAACCTAGTGTGACTCCCCAGTCATGGGAGGCCACGAAGTTGCCTGTATTGCCATCCCTACTAAAACGGACCTGGAAATATGGGACTAAGTTGCGTTAAACGAGGCCTTGCCACTTTTCCCTTGTCCAACACCCCCTGGTTTGTAATTCAGACTTTTCTCCCGTTGTGCAGCCGCACCCTTTTAGTCACTGGAGTGAGGGTGACTGTTGCACTCTTAGGGACCTCTTTGATGTTGATTCCCTCAAGACATTTGACCAATGTCGACAGGAGTTCCGTCTCCCCAAGTCCACCAGACTACAGTATTATCCACTGTGCCACTGGGCTCTCCCCCCACCCAGTGCACAGGGGGCAACTCTCCAACTGACAGCTTTTGTGACCCTGGTTCGGTCATTTAACGGGACCCTCAGGCTCATCTCGCGCACCTATCATGCCCTCAAGCACCCCATCCCTGGCCGCCTAAATCTTTACCAATCACAATGGCAAATAGACATTGGGAAAGACCTGTTTGTGAAACAATGGGATCAACTCTGGTGTGACATCCCGCAAATTTCTAAAAGCATAGCCCAAAGCAAGACAGCGTGGTATCTCACGCCTACCCGACCTCACACTATGTTACCCTCAACTTCTCCACTTTGCTGCTGCTGTACTTCAGCACCAGGAGACGTTTTACACATATGGTGGTTCTGCCCAAGTATTACCACCTTCTGGAAAGAAATTCTTAGCCACATTAAGGGGACTATAGGCTTTCTGCTCCTGGATTCCTACTCAACAGCCATCCTTGGTATCTGACCTCAACACATACAGGTTATGACGCATGCTGAATGGCACTTAATCTCCCACATGTTGGGAGCCGCCAAACAACTGATAGTCCTACATTGGAAAAAAACTACTCCCCTCCCCCCCCCATAGCTCAATGGTCCATCTGCCCGTGGCATGTCCTAGCTATGGATTGCTTTCTCAAACTAACTCACACGGAGAGGAAGTTCACCCACATCTGGCAACCACTCATACAATACTTTTCCCATTTGGCCTTATACCTCCTAGACTTAAAGCACTGTAGCTCTTCGACTTAACTCTCATTCCCAGTCTAAATCCCTGGCCACCTTTTCCTCCCATCACTTGCCCCACTCCGTGGGCCCTCTAGGGATATTTGATTGTCATAGATGGCCCTTTTCAGCCTAGAATGACACGCTTCTCTTTCTAGCACGTTTTTGTTGCTTCCATCTCTGTTAAGTTGTGTTTTTTCTTTTCTAAATACGCTGCACTGGTAATCCCCCACTTTTCCGATACTCCCTGACTGCCTTACTACTATATGTGAAGTATGCAACTGATTTCACTGTCTTTGGTGGCTTTTGTCAGCGTAATGGAATGGAATACTGTTGCCTTGCTGCACTCAAGGTATAATGGCTTTTTTGTTGCCTTGGTACCTCAAAATCATCAATAAAGAGATGTTTAGCGAAAAAAAGCATCCATTCTGCTCCTGCTTCCTAGAATCTGCCTCCCCAACCCTGCTACTTGCCTCCAAATCAAAGCAGGCCACTTTCTTCTCTTCTTGCTAGCGTGAGTTTGTATGATCTGAACTGTGGATCCTCTGAGTCAGTGAGGGATGTGAGGGGTAAGCATAATTACAGGATGGCTCTGGCATTGGCATCAATTCACCAAAATCACAGCGGTAGCGGACATCACTACACACACACACACACTGTGGACTGCAACTTTCATCCCATGTCTGATCCCTTGTCCCACCCATATTCCATCTGAAGGTCGTGCTAAGGGTGGGACAGGATGGCTTTCTAAGTGGTTCAGTTGAGAAGAGGACTGAAGAATTTACAGCAGGTTCAAACCTTGCTTGCTCTGTCAAGGCATCACCAGCCCTGAACAGATTGAGGTATATCTGTCAGGAAAGGGGCTACTGCCTGCAGCTCTTGTGGACTGCTTTGCAAACAATGGGGGTTAACATTAGGACTCTGGACCAATGTTACTGAAAATGTGCACTGGCGCAAAAAGAAAACAAGGCCCCTAAGTTTGTTAATTCGGTAATACTGAATGAGACAAATCATTAACGCAGCAATGTTGGTGCAAATGGTTTTTAGTATTGTTGTGTAACCAGTGCAGTGTCTGTAATATTTCGACGGATTGATGCACCTTTTGCAATTCACAATCCAGTCACAAAGTGGTTTATGAATCACAAAACAGCATGTTGCAATGTACAAAGTCCCTTAAATGGATCAGTTACAAAAAATTTGCATAGCAAACTGTATAGTTTTGGTAATCACAGAATGCAAGTTTAAATTGTGATTATCAAATTGCTACTGACCAGTGTACTATGCAGTCGCAAATAATGTCACTTAAATAAGAAATCGTGCTCTCAAATTACCATGGAGGTAATGCAGGTCTTAATCATGCAAACATTTTACATTCATGTAAAATCTATTGAAACATTCACAGGGCAACACCACTGAAACTGTTACAAGATGACTTTTTGTGCCCTTCATGTACAAACAATGAAAAGGGGGTTTCAATAATAAAGTAACTTCTTACGCATTACTTAAGGAGAAGTTGTGAAAGCCAAATAGAATATACAATGCATAAGAATGTCAGGCAAGTATTTGAAGACTGTGCTACGTAATCATGATCCATTATCTTAAATGTGACCACACCTTAATGTTGTCTGATGCACCACGGTAAATGCCTTGATGTAAATCATGAAGTGCTATAAAGAATACGCAATACACAACAACCACATTATTATTAAATAATGTTATGAATGAAGTGCATTGACTTTTCCGTACACTTCCATCTGAACTGATAATGTGATTTTCACTGTTATGAGTAGGGTCATTTTCCACAGCGTAGTTTCCCTACACCTACCACTATCCTAAGGCTGAGAATGCTGACAAGGTATACAGGATTCATTTAGTACACATTAATGATTGGATATTTTGCCTGCACATCAACTGTAATTATGCAGTTAAAAAGTGGGCAATCAGGGACTCACTCGTACTATATTTCCTATACGGTGGACACAACCGATCCCACCACGCCATCACCGTTACAGGGATCTAGGTGTTGCTTGAAAACCTGAAGACTAGTAACTGGCAGAATTGACCCACTGAAGAATCTACTTAATGGGTGGGCACAGACTTGAAACATGTCCATGCCAGCTGGGATTCCAGGGCTGAGGCACCATCAGTAGTTTTAGCCTGGAAGATGTTGTGATCCACGGCATCATTCCCGCATTGGCAGACCTTCAGTTGAAGTTTGCCCGCCATAAGCTCAATTCTTCAGATACTATCTCCATAGTGCTTTTTCCCTATACCTACTTAAACTAGAAGGCCTACTAGACTCCAGTTTACTTGAGGCTAAGCTCCCAATGGGCAAATTAGACAATCACAAAATGTTGCATATTACAGAGAATTTGAAATGCAGCATATATAGACTTGCATAATAACAATCAACTGATGATACTTAGGGCTTAGATAAGGATCTGCATGCATAACGTAGAATATTCAATAAATACAGGCATTTAAAAATGGAACTGAAAAGCTATAGCATTCATGCATTGCTCACTCAAGTCACTTGCACATTGTTTTCCTTCCCTCCTGCTTTTATTGAACATTTCACGATTGCTGCGTTTTGGAGACCTTTTCACTGTGGACATTAACGGAACATTGACTGTGAGATACTTCTACAATATATATATTCATATATTTCTAACATTGTTATTGTATATCTTGAAAAAGCCCCAGGCCAGCTTCACACTAGAGACCGAACGTGTTTGCTGCATACTCTTGAAAAAATTATCGTAGAAAATCATTAGGAATAAAAGAAATTGAACTATCGCTACGTTGTGCCTGCCGACCCTTATCTTACCCTTATGTACTGTTTTGGTTGTTATTATGCAACTCTATATGTGCTAGCGTTTAAATTCTCTCTATTATTCTACAAAACTGTGTGGGCTAGGGGTGCTTACCCAAAGCACAGGAATGGACATGCATACTAACTGACAAGTATTAACATATGAATAAGGCATTACATTAGAATCCTTGGCTACAGGGGCCTCATTTGTGACTGAGATACACAACATTTTGCTACTGTACAGTTTTTTAGTGGTTAACACCCCAGCATCCTTCCTGGCTTAATGCAGTATGGGAAACAGCTGGGCCACCGATTGTTGGAAAAGGGGTGTGATGCTTTGATGGCTGTAAGAGGAACTGCTGAGGCAACCTTGCTGTCGACTGATCCAATTTAAATTCCTACACTGTGCATACCTAACTTGTAAGAAGCACTGACCTTTCCGCCATGATACCTCCCCATTGTGTTTGATATGTGGAGACTCAGGAGAAGACCCATGCGCACAATATGGCACTGTTGCGCAATAAATTCTTTTTGGAAGGAAGCCACTGGTTCCTTCTGCAGGCCTGAGAACGGCAAGAGAGCCAGGTTCCCTGCAAAACAGCACTGAATATTTCAGCCATAAAAACGACCAAGCTCATTATGCCCCCAGCGTATTGCCGCCAGATCTGTAAGCACAACATTGGTACTCCAAATGACAAAAAAATCTTTCAAGCGTACCTATTGATTACAATCTGCAGCACCATATCATTTCAGGCATTCCAAAACTGATCAGCAATCAGCCATCAACACTGTTCTCGTGCTACTGATTACCTGTATTCGCCTGTATCTGAGTGCTCTACCCAATTGTAAATCTACAAGATGCCTGCTCATATTCTTTCGCGAAATCAACAAACAGATCCTTGCCCTACCCACCATTTTATGCAGAAAGAAATGTTGATTCCACCAATTGTAAATGTACAGATTTAAGGCAACCAATCCATACACAATAATATAGTGTTGATCAATAAACAATGAACAGTCAGAAGGAACCAAGGACAAGAGATTATTTATCAAAAGTACAAAAAGATAATTTTATTCAATATTAAGTAATTTAGAAAAATGTAACGATCATTCATTCACTTGCATGTCCATCATGCATACTCACAGACATACTTGAAACAGATTAAAAACATAGTTGATATATAAAGCAATTGCTAAATAATTGACAATTTATAGTAAGAACACTTTCAAGTTGAGACAATGTGGCACAAATTTGGTAGACAGCTGGTATTCTACGCGCGTTTCGACACAGCAAGGTGCCTTGGTCAGGAAGAAGGGAAGGCCACAGTAGAAAGCAGTGATGAGTTGAAATAAAAGTTGTCTTATCAGTACCAACGGTTCTATCATGACTGTATTGAACACAAGATATATAATAGTTTGCTTTGAAACTTTGAGAGAGAAACTGCACATAGGCAGAAAAGAAGGTATGACTGAGTATATATATAATAGAATAATACAATAGTGATGTATGGTGATGGAAAGTAGTGAAAAGAACCCATGTATTCATCTTTCTAATTCACCGTTTACTTCCCAAAACAGAGGGTCTCTCCAGCCTTTCCAGTCATTTGCTGCTGCCTCTCTACCCCTCTGTGTCGAATGCACTGTGTGTACCTTCTTAATACACATTTCAGAGTATCTGAATAATGCACCCAGACTCAGCTCTAAACAGGTTTTTTGTATTGACCTGAACACAGGAAGCTTCTGTCTCTTTGTGCCTATGGAGCACCTGGTCTGTTTGCAGCTAAACATGTTGTTTTGGTACTGACCATTTTGACACTGGTAGTGCTCTTCTACAGTCCATAGCCATGACTGAGACCTGGAGTGATTAAAAGACTTTGCCACACCAGCAGCCGTCGATACAAACTATGCCAACATTGCTCACAAACCATGTACCAACCGAAAAGTCGGTGGAGCTGGTAGCTGGTGTTATACTGAACAAGACACTCGCTCGCCACTGGTTCCAACACCAACTGCACCCACCACCTCTTTTGGTGTAATTTGACTTTAATCATGGCCCCTCTTAAAACTACAGTTGTAGCAATCTCTCACCCACTAGCTGCGCTTGTTTCTTTCTTTGAAGACACTGACAACTATTTCATTTATCATCAACCCAGACATCAACACGTTCGTCCTTTGTTAAAATCCCTTCACTGGCTCCCCGTGTCCGAGCGTTGCAAATTCAAGCTGGGTTGTACTATCTTTAAGTCCCTTGCCGGAACGGGCCCGTCCTTTATTTCCTCACTAATACACCCCTACGTTCCCTCACGTAACCTCCGTTCTTCTCATCTTGCCTTGCTTAAAGTCCCAGTTTATAAACGCAAGAAGCATGGAGGTTTGACATTTTCTTTTCTTGCCCCTTCCCTTTGGAACTCACTCCCCCTAGGTATTAGACTTGCTTCCTCCTATAATCATTTTAGGTCTCTTCTCAAAACTTATTTGTTTTGTAATGTGTATCACTAACATCTTTGTTCTGTGGACTGTTCTCCCCCCTGTGCTCGAGCGCCAAGAAACCGTCTGGTGTTAGTTGCGCTATAGAAATATTTTTTTACATTACATTACATGTCTTATCCCTTCACTGCCCTCTCAACCTCGTTTGGGATTTCAATCTCAACTTTAGCACCCAATACACAATACCCACTTTGCTCCATTAATATACAATCATCTGCTACTTAACACTGACTCCTTACTTAAATACAAACCAGGCAATGTCCTCCTACCTTCAATAAATCTTCATCTTGGGAAGACCCAGCCCCAACTTCTGGCATGTGAGATCATGAACCTCATATCCCCGCCACATACGTTCATTTCTCATCCTTCACTCTCAGCAATGGACTTCATATCATGCTTCTCCGAGATCACATCCAGCTATTCGTAATGCCTTCGCTTCTCTATTTACTGTTCCTCCTGATTCCTTCACTAATTCTACTTAACTTAATGAATTAAATTACTATAGCAGCCTGCCTATGTGGTTTTGCCACTAGAAAATTATTCAGCCTACCGAGGCTTATGCCCACTACTCTCTTCCGTCACGCAGCTAGGTGGCACTCAGCTAAAAACAAGGCTCACTATGAATGACAACCAAATATAAAGTGATCCAAGGGACCTCCCTAAGCTACCTTGCCAACACACTGACCTGCCCGCCCTTCAGGAATCTTTGATCCATCAACCATAGCTGAGTCTCATACCCAGATCACTTTGGGCAGCATCTAGATTCCAATCTTGTTGCCTTCTAAACTCCCCAGTACTGGCATCCGCTGCCCCCATGACCTCAGAAGTACCCTGATACGTAATCTTGTGAGTGGAACACACAATAAACTAGTGACACAGAATGCACCAAAGTTGTTAATAGGTTTTCCACGTGCATTTGTCATATTGTTGCATTTTCTCTGTCAATGCTTTCAAAACGCAGTCACCACTTTGATGTATGTATTCCATTGCCTAACTGTGTACTGTTGTTTGAACTGATGTAAACCCTCTATGGTAAAGATGAAATGCAGCTTGCTGCTTATCTGTGATATTCACCTCTACAAAGTGGCAGTAAAATGCCTACTAAATGCCGCAGAAAGAAACCTAGTGTTTGTAAATAAAACTCGCAACTGAAAGTGAAATCACGGGGAAAACCGCGAGAAGAGAAAAAACTGTGAACTCCCTTTCCCATCTGGAAAGCTCAATCTATAAATAGTATCAGACGCAGTAACATGGACAGGTGTTAATGAGAACGTGAGACATATTACAACCATCAGTCAACGAGTTCATTGTTTTGTTCAGCTCACACACAGCCATAGTTATACAGGTAGAGAGTAGAGTTTGAAGTTTATTTGCAGAATCAGAGAGTCAGTGTCTTCTAAAGACAACTTACATTTAAAAACAGACTGCATATACTGAAGAAGTATTGGCAAGGCCAATAGGTCTGGCTTTCGTAACCTGGTGCAATTATGATTATTTTAATTGCAAGCACGTGGCACACAACCAAAAAGAAAAGAAGACAACATGGCATCTCTCAAGTGCGGCGTCCATATGGTTGCACTGAGCATTTTAAGTTAAAAACAAAATGTCACTGACACATCTGTTTTATCACGGATGCTTGTTAAATAGCAAGCCTTTCAGTTGTACTATGCATTTTATTATTGTTATTATTATTAATATTATTATTTTTATGTGGGGTGGAGACAAAAATAAATCACCACCTAGGATTCAAAGCTCAGGCAGCTACCATGCCACAATGTCACAAAAAGAGACGGAAAATAAATCACCACCTAAATAGGCACCCGCTCTGCAGACAAAAGAAATAGCTGGTGTTTAAAGTTTATATAAAAATAAAATAACCTTTGTCACTGAAGTGAAAGGAACTGTTTTAGGTGTATGTGATCAAGCTACAAACACTTTCTGTAATCAATCAAAGTGAAGGAAGCAAAAGGGAAAGATGGCTTACCCTGAATGCTGTGCAAGGAAAATGTGAATGAGAGTTTAACAGACCAATGGATGAAGATCACTGGCCAAAACTAGTTTTCCACTCACTTCAACTGCTGTCTGGAAAGATTTGGGGCGGTTCGTCAAGCGGGAGCTGAGAAAAAGGGTTTTCCCCATGCAATTTCCCATATGAAGTTCAGACATGACTACAGTCTGAACCGCTGAACGGAATTACACTAAATTTGGCAGAAAGCTAGATCTTGGTCCAGAAAGAGTGCTTTTTGTAATTTGGTGTAAATCCGTTCAACAGTTTTGGACTTAGTAGAGAAAAAAGATGTATGTATATCTAGAGATGTGGATCGGCCCACCAACAGCTGTAACGTAATTGGCTGGCCACAACCTGCGAGAACAATAGCAGCTGCCATTTTGGGTATCGGGACATGGATCGCGGGCGGGGGGTAAAGTAAAAATAGGATATAAGGGGGATGAGGATAGAGTTATTCTGACCCAATGGGACTAATGGAGGGGCGTCCCCCCCAAAATTTTTGGGGCGCACATGCGAATCGTGAGGATCCACCGTAGTGCTCAGTGCGGGCCCCCTTGTGAATTAGAAGCAGATCTGTTGAGCCAGTGCTCATTAAAGGAAATACACCCATTCACAGACCCACTCACATACCCTTACATAACCACTCACACACCTACTCACACATTCATACACCCACTCACACCCAATCACATACCCATGCAGTCACTCGCACGTCTACTCACAGACCCTGAGAACCACTCACAGAACCGTGCAGGCATTCACATGCCCACATACACACCTATATAGCCACTTACACACCCACTCACAGACCCACATAGCCACTTACATACCGACTCATTTCCATACTATGTGTTGTAATGGTATGCGTTGTAATGACATGCGATGTAATGCCTGTGTTGTAGTGACAAGTGATGTAGTGTAATGCTTTGTAGTGACATGCAATGTAATGGATGTGTTGTAGTGACATGCATTGTAAAAGATGTTGCAATGTAGTGACTGCGTTGTAAATGTAGTGCGATGTAATGGTTGCGTTGTAAAGGTTGTTTCCCGTCGCACGCCTACTCCTAAGCCCACAAAGCCAATTACACACCTAGCACACACTCAAAAACCAACTCTTACACACTCACACAACCACTCAGAACCCCACTCCCACACCCATACAGCCACTCACATACCCAGAGACCCAGAAACCACTCACACATCCATTTACACACTCATGCAACTGCTCACACACTAACTCACAGACCCAGAGAACCACTCAAACATCCACTCACAAATCCACACAGGCACTCACACACCAACTGAGACACACACACCCATGTGCGCACTCATACAGCTAGTGACAACCACTTACAGATCCTCACAGCCATTTACACACACAGGGGCCTGCGGGTTGGCTGCCTTTGGGGGGTTTGGCCTCAGGGCCCGGCCCAGTGCTGAATTTGAGCCAGTGGTTTCTGGTGTTCGGCACCAGCACCTGATTGTCAACACCTGCGCTTATGACAGGCTGCCACATGATAGTGCTGTATGTCTAATTTAGAGCCAAACACAACAACAGTTGTTTATTAATTCAGTATACATAGAAAATGACATACCTGCTGCCAAAGCCATTCTTATAGCTTTGGGGGTCTGGAATAGTCAGCATTGTCACACGTGTAGAAGTGGGACGGTTAGTAGTTGTGTTGAAACTGTATTTGGCAGGGCTGACAGCGGCAATGGGCACTGCAAGAGGAAGAGGACTCCTGACAGGGCCCTGGCACTTTACCTTTTACAAATTAAGTACACCAAAGGGCATGCACAGTGTGGGGTTGGCAGCATGTGGTGGGGGTTGACTGCAGCCAATCTCTTCTAGACGTAGCCAAAGGCCATGTGCAGTGGCAGTTGGAGGAACATATGGTAATTAAATATTAGTTTATGTTTAAAAAACGCTAGAAATTCACTGAAAAAACACAAAGGTTACAGGTACGTTATGGTTAGGCTCGGATTTTACACACATAAAACCATAGAAATGAGCAATTATAGTTCATTCAAAAAACTATAACTCGTGCCTTAAGCGCTCACCATGCACTGCTAATTACCCCACATATTACATCAGTAATGACATCTTCTATGACATCATTGCTAATATCACTGCAACATTTGCAATAAAATTATTGATGAGAAAACTGTGCATGGTGGGGGCGTGAGTGCATGGTGGGGCGTGAGTTATACATACCTTAGGGCACGAGTTATACTTTTTTGATATAACTATAACTGCTGAATTTTGTATGGTTTTATATGAGTAAAATCTGAACCTAACTATAGCGTCCCTGTAACCTTTGGTTTTTATGGGCGAGCCTAGGCAGCGCACATGCGCTGTCTGCAAGACATGTAGTATCTACAATATGGGTTTTAACCACGCCCATCGATTGCCATTGGTTCTTTCTTGTGCCAATCGGAAATGCTGCCTTTTTATTGGTACATTGCCCTCCTTTGGGCTCTTGATTCCTGTGAGGCATTTTCACTCATTGTTCAATTTGGTTGTTCATCTCAATGCGTTCAAGCTCCTGGCACAGGTCTCTATGGCCTCTCATCCCGTGCCCCTCCTGGTCGGCCATCGCACACAAAAAGTAATAGTATTTTACTCATTCACTGTGTCATCTCTGTTATTTAATATGTGCAAAATGGGACAAATGTGCCCCTCATGCCATGAGGAACAGCAGAAGATTATATGCTGTGACATATTCAAATATTGCACATATAATATGAGTCAGCGGCTTCCATAAATCTGCGGAGGCAACAGGGAGCCAGGAACGCTGCTTCCAGTCACTTTTGCTCACCATGAAAATTCACTTATGAACAGCGAGAGCATTAAGTAAACCCAACACGAAATTTCGAGTGGCGATCTGTCTTGGAAGAGTTACAGCGCGTTTAGGAGTCTGTAAAGATCCCCAAAGCAGTAAAGATTATAAAGTGCAGAAGTTGGCGTTGTCGAGTGACTTCTTGTACTGGAGTATACGCTTAGCCCAGTGCAATGCAGGAAACTGTGATCTCGGCACTGCCGGCCCATTAATGTCTTTGGTGGGGGTCTTGGTGCCATTGCTACATGGTATCACTTTTGCAACACTTACGCTGGCCAGACGCTGGACAGTATTTGCTCCAACCTAAAAACCCTCACAGTCAAGGCCCAATTTAACCTAACCTGGTCTGATCATAAACTAATTCCCTTAGAAATCAGATTCCAGCGCATGTCAAACACCAAGGGGCGCGCCCTGACCTTCCAACAAGCCAAACCCAGGTGAAAGGAGATGACAGCCCACCCGGACTTACATGGAGCTGCATTAGTCTGCAGACCAAACTTGTCAGGAGACCCAAAAGCTGACACAAACTTTTCATGCAGTGAATGTACACCTTGAGGGACCGTTTTGCAGCTCCAGGTCCACAAAACAGCCGCCCGCAAAAGAAACCTTCTGCCCCAAACTATACTCAAACTCTGAAAGAATTACAAACCCACTGTAGGACGCTAGAACGCAGATGGTATCAGAACTACGAACAGACTGAATTAACTTAATTTAAAACGGCTCTTAAAAATTACCACTCCCAAATTAAAACAGCCAAAAAAGCCTACAATAGGGAAGTGCTTAAAAGTGCAAACTCACATAAAAAAGTTATCTTTAAGATAGGCAACGCTTTCACTAAACCAAAAACACTGTAACAAGAGATTCCCCCATCGCAGTCTCTTTGAGACAGCATAGCAGACTACTTCGAACAGAGAGTTCAAGCATTACAGCTAGATTTTACTGTACCCCCTGGGCCCTCCACCAACAACAACATTGTCTCAGGGAAAGATAGACTGAATCTACAAATGTTTGAGCCTATTAACCTGGACCTATCTCGCCAGGCGACTCTTGCTATTAAATCTGGCTCCCCCTTCGACCCAAGTCCTCCCTCAATTTTACATGCTATAATTGATACTATAAATCCAATCTTAAACGAAAAAATAATGCCTCCGTCATCATCAAAAATCCCTATAGAATGGAAGCTTGAAGCAGTCAAGCCATTGCAAAAGAAAGAACTTGCTGACCCCACCACCCTCACCAATCTTCTACCGATCTCCTTACTCCCATGTCTTAGCAAAATTGCAGATAAACTTATCAACCTCCAACTCGCTACCTACCTGGAAGAAGCAAACATCCTACACCCTAACCAATCTGGTTTCAGACCCCAGCATTCGAGAGAATAGGGCCTACTGTACACGGCTGAATCTCTCAAAGTAGCCCTTGATGAAGGAAAGAATGCGGTTCTAGTGATATTAGACCTATCGGCCGCATTAGACACGGTCTTACATGTCATTCTTCTAGACCGTCTCGAATCTTACGGCATCTCCCACATAGCCCTGGCTTGGCTTAAAGGGTTGTTGCGGAACCACAGACAAGTCATCACCCTTGGCCAATACAAGTCAACAGAAAAACTCGTGCTCTCGTGTCCCTCAGCGGTCCATTCTCAGCCTGGTGCTCTTTAATGCCTACATGGCCCCATAGATCAGTTTGATATTGTCCTTTAACATCGAGACTATCTCATATGTGGACGATATGCAGTTAATCCTGGTCCTAGATAAAAACACCACACAGGCGGAGGAAAATTTCCGCTTATGTCTCACTGCAACTTTCCAAAGGATGAAAACCAACCATCTAAAGTTCAACTTAGAAAAGATGGAAATCCTACCATTGGGACAAGGGAACGCCATCTCTCCCAATATATGGTGGCCAACTGACCCCCCCCCCCCCAAATACAGTAAAAGTAGCTAGAAACCTGGGAATTAAATTTGATGCTGGACAATCCTTCAGCCAACAATCATTAGCAGTAGCTGGGACCTTCTTTCACATTATAAAATCACTCAAGAAATGTTTCCATTTGCTCCCTATTACAGCTAGACAGGCAGTCACGGTGGCCCTAATCACGTTTAGATTGGACTACTGCAACAGCCTCTATGCTGGGGCCAACAAGTCCGTCTTACACAAGCTCCAAATGGTTCAACACATAGCAACCCGGTTGGTGCTAAAATGACCCAGGAGATCATCTGCATCAATGACCCTAGAAACACTACACTGGCTGCCTATCCATAAAATAGTTTTGTTTAAGATTTTGATCATCATCTTCAGAATTTTTCACTCCTCAGGACCACAATATTTCCGATCCAGATTTGCGCATTATTTCCTCCGCGGTACCTTAGATCATCTAACTAACGCCAATCTATTAAAACCACCGGCGTGTAGATATGTCTCAAAAGGAGGAAAATTACTTGCAGTGATAGGCTCCAAAGCATGGAACCAACTCCCCAACCACCAGTCATATCCAATCTGAAACTCTCTTCAGGAAGGCCCTAAAAACATGGATCTTTTCAGCCTCCAATGCCCTATGCAGAGCACTTATCTAACTACCCTTTTCTCCCTCAGTTACCCAGTTTATATTCCAACTCAGCGATCCACCTAGCGCCATGATGCTCCCCTGAGTGACAGTTGCACTTTACAAATGTCCGATTACATTACATTACATAATTGAAATCTGTTTTATTGCACAACCTAGACAGCTATAAAACTAATGCTGCCAAATTAGAGGGTGGCCTTTCAAGTGCTGGGAGGGTTTCCCACGGTGAAGGCATGTTGGCTTAGATAAAACAAACGATAGGCCTGTGGTGAGAAAGGACAAGGATTTGCACGCCGCTGCTTGAGAGTAGCACTATATTTACATATGAATCAATTTTTTTTTTTTACTACAACATGTTTCTGTTACATAATTATATATTTGCCCACACAGAGGCTGGTCTCTCTTGATAAATTCATGCTTCCACCCAACCATATCCGTCTGTCCAAGTATTCATCCATCCAAGCATTCATTCACCCAGCCAAGCTGTAGCTAAGGCAGCTCAGTTGGTTGGGTGTCAGCTAATCAGATTGGTTTTTGGCTTCAAAGTTACAGGCCTGACTCCAGTGGCAGCTGGCTCGTCTTTTCAACCCTTTTAGGAGATAAAATGAGGAGAAAGGGTCACATAATGACAGCAAACATCCTCAGGCAGGAGGACATAATTTAATCTGTTGTGAGAGTTGCATAAATGGTCAGTGTTTACATTGCAATTCATCCATATGGAATCCAGATAGACATTGAAAGTGGGGACGCTGGGATGTGTAGATTACTGTACGGGTGTACTGCACAAGAAAATTGCAAAAACTCTGTTCTAATCCGCGTGTTCATGGATATGCCTTGAATTGGGATGGTTTCCCCAATGATAACTGTGTGGCACTGACACCCCGTTTGCATTACACGTCATTTACTGATCCGGGTTCCCGAATTGACTGTTGCACCAATGCCTGCAGTAATATCAGATGGCAATAGCTGCTGTGAATGTAATGCTTGTCCTACCTACAATGCTAGGGGATCTTTGATGTGTTGGTTGAAAGGATCACCAACGCCTCAGGGGCAAAACTTCATAGTATCTAAATATGTCTTGCAACTACAGGTGTCCGAGAGTCGCATGAGTTTTATATATTACAAACTAAAAGGATCTCTTTGGGGGGAAACAAGACAATGGGAAAGCCAAGCAAACACAACCGTCGATCACTCCATGTAAAAAAAATGCATACCAGTAGCAATTCAAGTTTGCGTATTCTCACACGTAAATGATATTGGCATTGAAGCGAACTTGGTACCGTGGCTTCAACTCAGTACTTTAAAACTGTCGCTGTGTGCACTGGGACACAGCTGTGTCATAACAGGTGAATCAAGCAGCAGTATTTCCTGACAGGAAACAAACACTTTTTTGAATTGTATTGCATTTTTTCCACATATCCTGCACTCTTCAAAGGTAAAAGCATTTAGACATTGCTTATTTGTAAGAAACATGCCTGGCCATAACAGATGCAGCACGTTTTGGTGCAAGCTGGGGTGCACATAGATACTTCACAAATTATAGCAGCTATGCTAGGGGCACAGCCATTCTCATCCACAAAAGGGTCCCCTTTAGTCTCGGCACTGTTGTGCGTGATGCCGAGGGTAGATACATAATTGTCACGGGATCTCTGGTGGGATACAGTGCTGCCCTGGTGTGCGTGTATGCCCCAAACACTGACTCCCTCGATTTCTTTCACACTTTGAACGCCCAACTGGCGAAGTTGGGGCCTCAGTTACTATTAGTGGGAGGGGACTTTAACTTGCTACTTAACTACAGGTTGGAGAGCACCTCCGTACCTCCTGACACCAAACCACTGGCACGTCGCGCCCTCTTAGAACTCTGTGAACAGTTTTCACTTTTAGATATTTGGCGCAAGCGCAATCCCACCCTTACAGACTACACACATTACTCAGGCCAGCACAACACCTGGACTAGACTTGATTTTTGGCTACTTTCCCCTGACATTGCAGGCTGGCTCTGCACGCTTAGGACTCTCCCTCAGACATATTCTGATCACTCCCCGATATTGCTACAATTGAGTGTCCCTCGCCCCGAGGGATTTGAGCGGCAATGGCGCTTCCTGAGCCACGCTCTACATGACGACCTCTTTAAGGTAGTAATACACAACGCCTTTAAGGAATACTTTCCAATTAACACTGGCTCAGTGGACTCTTGGGCTGTCCTATGGGAAGGTTATAAGGCAGTCATTAGGGGTGTTTGTATTGCAAAGCATGCTTGGGTTCTCAAGGTTCTCCGTAACACTAGATGATACCCCTATGCATTCCGCAAACTCTGCTGCGCAGGGACAGCTCTTGGCCCTCCTGACTGAATACAGGGATACTGCAGACCGGGAGATACTGTAATTGGGCAAATACCAGACAGCCCAGCAATACGGAGAGGGTGAAAGGCCTGGCAGGGTGCTGGCGCAGATGCTGCGGCCACCGTACAGCAAGGCATACATCACTGAAATACGCTCGGCTACTAACCAAATCCTCAACTCCACATAGGAAATTCAAGACAAATTTCTGGACTATTATACTGCACTATACACCACTAAAACAGGGAGTGACCACACAGCACAGGAAGACAACCTGTCGGAGATCGCGCTAGTGTATCTTGAAAAACACATGCAAGTTTTTTTTAGCTGAACCTATTTCTGTTGCGGACGTACTTGGAGCCATCAATACCCTACACGGCTCTACAGCCCCTGGGTTGTATAGCTTCACGGCTGACTTTTATAAGGAATACAAAGACCTGCTTGCACCGCACCTGTTCGAGGTATACGTGGAGGCCTGAGAGAAAGACGTGCTTCCCCCCACACTTTGCGAGGCAGTTATTATCGTACTCCCCAAACCCGGCAAAGATACATCATTGCGCGGATCCTGCAGGCCTTTGTCCCTTCTAAATTTAGACTATAAAATCTTAGCCAAGGTCATCGCTAAATCGCCTGTCTCAATTAATGGAGTTTATAATATCTCCAGTCTAATCTGAACAAAAAAAAGAAAGAAAAAGAAAGGTATAAGCGTTCCCTAATTTTGTGGCAAGATCAGTTAGTTCTGTTTTTCATCACTCTAGTAGAAACAACAGTGCAGAATCAGTTCATGAATTTTTTTTACTCAATAATTGTCGACTAAGAGTTTTTTTAAATTCTCAATTACACAAGTGAAGTGATTTATATTTAATAACGTTTTTCATATGCACCGCAATCCTGGTACAAAAACCTTTCTGTGCTACAGACTTCAGAAAATGCGTTTGTCCTGATTTGCATCACGCAAGTAGCAACATTGTGTTAAATAGTTTTGCTCTACTTTTTTGCACTAGTATAAAGTTTTTGTGATATAGTACTTGTGAATTAAGGGCCACATTGAACTAGTGCTTGTAGAATTTAAAAACCGGCGTTTCTGGCTTACACCCATTACAGGTGCAACCTGCTCCTCCTCACAGGATATCCATAGGCATGCAGAGTATCAAATCCATCCATCCACCCTACCATCCATCAATCATACATTCATCCACTCTGCCATTCACCCATCCATCCATTTGTCCATCCACTTTACCATCCGTTCACTCATCATTTTACCCATTCATCCATCAGCTCTATCATCCTTTCACCTGTCCATCCACCTATCCAGGGGTTGTCCGTCTGTAACAGCATAAGACCTAAACGTGCCAGCAGGGGTCTGCACGCGATCCAACAACTTATGCTTATCTAATGATCAGAACCAACCTTTATTACTTTAATACACCATAAAAAACTGACATGACTGCATAGAATGGTTTGCTTTGAGCGCACAAGACTAATCTCAATAACTAACAGTAACTAATTACACTAAATTAACCATTAACCTTGGGCTCCGGAACAGCGAGCTGCCTGGCATAAAGGGCTTCAATGCCTCATCAGGGGTAGTAAGCGCTATATAAATGTAATTACAATCTGCACAGCACACACTGTATTAGGTTTGTGACGCATTAGGTAGTCTGATAATGTGCTGCATGACTAAACACTTTTAAGGTCCCAAAGGCGACACCTATTGACTGTGCCAATGCTTACTTAGTGAATATAGGGACCCTACACTAGAAAATTTTTGAATCATCAGAATTTCAATCAAGAACTTTGATGAAGAGCACTGTTGCAGTATAAGCATGGGAACCAATCTATCCTAAACATGTCAAATAATTATTTGTAAAGTAGATGGTCAAGTAGAGATTGTCTTTGACCAATCCTGGTGAGTCTCCTGCTGGAAGGGTCACACAGATTTGTGACCCTTTTCCTGAAGTTCCTAGTAATTCATAAGTGTTTGCAAACCAAAGGTTTGCAGCAAAACAGAGATCCCTATAATGTTCATAGGGCAGTTTGAGAATTGAGCCATAGAATCACAAACAATTAATTGCTCAAAAATTACTATGGGGTGGGTGTGCCAGAAAGAAAAGGTGTGAAACTGAAGCAGCAGTACTGGTACAAAAGGTGAGTGCTATTAATTTGTTGTGTGGCATAAGTTATATTATGTTACTTCATATTTGAATAGTGCATTGTTTGCCAAATAATATGGTCCTGTTTACAAGAAACCTGTTAAATTGCAACTCCGGTGTGGGCAAGATTTGCAGTAACAAGTGGCTAGATGTTTATGGCACCCAGTAATTACCATGTGCGAAAAAGATTGCACCCGTCAATAAACTTCGGCAGGTCAACCTTTACGGAATTTAAAAAGGAGACCATGTCCAGTACTGGGGCTTTCAGATGTTGGAGTGGTATCTGTCAACGTCTGCATGTTATTCCACAAAAACACAGATTATGCTATAGTTATGTCAACTGATAAATTCCAAACACATAATGTTATCATATGGAACAATGAACGCATCCTACAAGGCTTATTTGTATCTAGCCCTTTAGCCTCCCCGAAATTTGTACACACATTGGCTCATGGTTGTGATTTATCAGGTTCTTCCTGGGAAGATTGTGTTCTCTACAAGCATTGGTGTGGGTGGATGGATGGATGGATGGATGGATGGGTTGGAAGGTGTTGGTTATCCTCATAAAGGTGTTCTGTGGTAGGGGAAGTCTTGCAACTTTTCAACACAATCCATGTGCATATCGATTTTGGATTAATTTACGGGTGACCTACTAATCCCAATGCAATTGGTAAAGGAGGTTGCCCTCCAAATCAGAATTGCATGTAATGTGGTAAAAGCGCTGTAATACTATGACTCACAGGTTTTGACCAGTACATTTCACCTGCTCTAAGCAAGCCCAGTATCTTGGTGAAAATTAACATGAGGGAATCGTCACCAAAATCCCAATGACCTCCTTTTGTTCCCCAATACAACAACAAAAATTGTAGTAGCTCTGTGAAAGTGTGGTAATATTGTGTGGGCTAGACAATACCAGCTCCATTTTTACAATCCCCTAATACCAGGCCTCTCATGATGAAGCCCTATGTAGTGGATTGTCTCTGTGTGACTGTGTCAGTTACTTCAGTGTCATTGTTTAGGGTTGTTAGGTCTTGTTCTCTTTTAAAGCACAAAGGTGGTTGTTTTTTCAAAGTCTTTCTAGTCAAGAATTGGTGGATGGTCCATTATTGCTTCCCTGTCTCGCTGAAGTTGAACCAGGTCTGTCCCTGTCGTCCACTGTTTCGGTTGTTCCTGAGTGCAAAGTCCCTGTTTTGGTTTACCCGCTGCTTCTCAGCCCACTAATAGGAATTTATTTGTCTTCCTTGCACTTGTCTCCTCCTTCTTTGGTCTTCCCTGCCACACCAGAGCCGTCTCTGCTTTTATCTTGCCTCAATGTTTGCTATGCCCTGGTTCGCAAGAGTCCTTTTCCTTAAGGCTCTATAGCCATGGTTCTTAACCTTTTGATTGCTGCGGACCCCCACATATGTCAAATGTCAAATGTAAATGTCCATTATGATCCATTATTTGATTCCAGGGAACCCCAGTAAGTCATTATTGGAGGCCAGGGACCCCCATCCTAATCGATTTCTGTGATTTAAATCTCAATACAACACACAAACATACAAAAAACATGTATACACCAAGCAAATACCCAAATATTGGAATATTTAATATAATTCACAATCAAATGTTGAAAAGTTTTAGCATTTTTCAATTTGCTTCTTTAGTTATATATACCTTATTAATTTTCTTTTATTATTGAAATATTGTTTAATTTTGTAAAACAGTTGCGGACCCCCTGAAGAGGCCTCGGAAACGCACAGGTTAAGAACCACTGCTCTGTGGGACAGCCTCCAAAGGGTAGATGTATGGATCTGAACAGACACACAGAAAAGACATGTAGAAAATAATCAAACAGGTAAGTACCTTATATAGGGACAGCTCAGCAGGCCAAGGTATATGTCTGCTGTCAGCAAAGGTGAGAAACAGCTCAGCTGCATGAGGCAGCTGTGGGATGGCTTTGCTGTTGGCAAACGTATATTAGCCGGATGAGCAAGGAACAGATCTGCCAAAGGTGAGGGAAAGTTCAGCTGATTCTTTCATGCTAGGGTAATTCTATCTGGAAAAGATCTGAAAGATGAGAGATTGTCCAAGTTGCTTCTCAGAGAAAGGCTCCTGACAGCTGAGCAAGGGATTAGGCTGCTAAAAGTGAGGGATGGCTGCCTGTGGTAAGTGAAGGATAGCTGTGGTGGCACTGGCAACTGAATTATGGTTCTGCTATTAATGACAAATAAGAGATAGTTCTGCATCTGCACTGAGCAGGGAATGCATCCGCTGAACATAATGTGGAAGAAATGTGTGCTCATGCCAACTGAAGTCTGAAATTGTTTATTAACAAAAATAAAATAGTATGTAAATCACAGAGCCAGGTGTCAAGGGATCTGGCAACCCCTGAGCTTAAAGCTCAAGTACACAAGTACAGGTCTCAAATCTATTCATTTTCAAACACAGGGCTCTAATGGGGATCATGTGGCGAAACTGAAACAAAAAATCAATGCAAGTGCAGGAGCTGAAATCGTGGGGTAGTAAATATTCAAATTGACACAAAAACATAACCTTTCAAAGCTACCATATTCAAGAATTTCACATCTGTTATGCCAGACATGATAGAGAGGCTTTACACATCAAAGGCTGCCACATTTTGGTAAGATTTGTTAACACTGAACACAAATATGGCTGCTGCTATTACAGTTACTCTAAAGCAATATTTTTAATTCCTCAATAGGAGTCTCTGCTGTGAGCTTTAGCAGGTGTTCCAAGGTAGGGAACAGTCTCGTCAATGCCCTGGTATAGGACTCAGGTCATGAGAACTGCAGGAGCAGATGGGCCTTGCTTCTACAATCTTACTAATCAATAAAGTGACCTGAATACAGAGGCAAACTTCCCTGCTCCTTTTTAGGTCTTGGCTAGACAGCGCATGCTCTGTCTCGAAGAGACATGTTGTGTTTAATCTGTGGGTTTCAGCCCACCCACAGGTTTCCCATTTGCTTGCTCCATCATCTGTCTCGTATACTTTGTCACCATCTGTCCCTGGCATGCATGGTCATGCCTCTTCTTGTGCTTAGGCCTCCCCCCAGAGCATTGTCCAAGTACTTCTAGTTTCAAGTTTATTTATTTATTTGATTTAGTTCTCAACTGAGAACAAAAAATTTCAGATAAAACATTTGTTATAATGATATAGATAAAAACGATCACTACAAATTAAAAAAAGATTTTAAGAATTGGAACAGATTATGACACACAAATTCTTCTGGGGGAGATTTAAAAAGGGAATTCAGACTTTGCACAGATGCGCTATTGTATCTAAATTGGATTGTTTTTAAGTAGCTCCTTCTAGCCTCGACCAGTTTTGAACTCAGGCATCCGACAGTACGTGCTTCAGATCTTGCACTCCACCAAAGTACTTCTAAACATCAACTGATCCTGTTTTTAAGATCATTTTAGCACCTACTTTTTTCTTTTTTTCTTTCTTTTTCAGCACTCTACACAGAGCTCATGCTTTTACTCCTCCCATCTGCCTCATGCCCCGTCCATAGTCACTACTTTTCCTAACTTTGCTGCTTTTTGTTTTCTCCACCTCCTCCCTTCAGTTGCTGCTTGCTCCCTCACACCTCCTGGTGCTTGCCCCATCCACAAATCAGTCACTCCTCATCACTACTTTTCCCTTCCTTGCTGCTTTCCTCTTCCACCACCTCCTTCCTCCAGTCTCTGCTTGCTTCCTCACACCTCCTGGTGCTTGCCCCATCCACAAATCAGTCACTCCTCATCACTACTTTTCCCTTCCTTGCTGCTTTCCTCTTCCACCACCTCCTTCCTCCAGTCTCTGCTTGCTCCCTCACACCTCCTGGTGCTTGCCCCATCCACAAATCAGTCCCTCCTCATCTCATCACTACTTTTCCCTTCCTTGCTGCTTTCCTCTTCCACCACCTCCTTCCTCCAGTCTCTGCTTGGTCCCTCACACCTCCTGGTGCTTGCCCCATCCACAAATGAGTCCCTCCTCATCACTACTTTTCCCTTCCTTGCTGCTTTCCTCTTCCACCACCTCCTTCCTCCAGTCTCTGCTTGCTTCCTCACACCTCCTGGTGCTTGCTCCATCCACAAATCACCCCCTCCCCCAACCCAGTCACTGCTTTAATCCCCCATTGTAGTCTGTTTTGTTCTAGTGAGCGTTGTTGTTCTGCCTCTTAATGTCCTGCTTGTGTATAGCTGACGTTCTGAATGAAGGATGTATGCACGGCTATTACTTGCCACACATGTAGTCTCTGGTTATTTCCCACACGTGTGGGTACTAGCTTTTAGCATGTTTACACCATATGTGGTTGTTTGGAAATGGTGTTTATAGCTGAAAAATCAGACTTCAAGTGAATCAGATATGCGTTATCACCGGGCATGTCCGAGCTTCTAAAGTACCTATGTCTTCTGCTGTAGTTGCACAATAGCGTTTCTCCTGTACGAAATGATTGAACTGTTGGTGTCTCACTTTGTTGCTTCTAATTTCATAAGGTGGGACTCTATTTCTTAAAATTTCTCTAGTCGGGATAATGTCTTACTTTTTCCACAATCATTGGTGATGTGTTTCCGTGCATCATTGTTGCTTAACTTGAATTCTCTTCGAAGGAGCCAGGCTGAATAGCACAATTGATGTTTTAAAACCCCCACTCCAGAAATATGCAAAGTGTGTTTTCCAACCCTGTCTCTAGCCTTACAAAATGGGCGTCTTTCAACTCTCATTCTGGAAATATGCAATGGTTCCTACCAAACAACCCTCACTTGAGCAGTGCGTAATGGGTGTCTTTCAACCACACTCATCACTAATCATGAATAGCACATATGGTATCTTTCAAATCTCACTCATTCCATAACAGGGCATGTAGTGAATTTTGCAATTGGTAATTTCCAAATTTCACTCAGTCCTCTTCTGAGTTGTAAGCACTGCTACATACTTGCAGTCTTCCTGATACTCACACATCTGTGCACCCTTCCATCCAGCTCAACTACACAAACACAGTAACACTTCCTTGCAAGTCATAGAACAATTTGGATAATTATTGTATTACAACTCACACCTCACTGCTGCAACATACTTCAGGATAGACAAAAATAACGAAACAGTTGCTGAAAGTAGTCCGCTAATCTGACAGATTCAAATTGAAAAATACCCCTCTAAAGTGCATTTATTTTTCACAAATTGTCTATATAACTGTACCAGATTAACTGTTGTAAATCTAAGTTAAAACGGTTACATGTGTTTCTGACGAAATACATCTCTCCAAGTATGCTTTGCCTGACAGACGGGATAAGCCTAAAGTGTCCAAAAAAATCTAAATGTTGCCATCAGATTTGCTTCACACTGTAAATGGCTTTGGTTGAGCTTGCAAAAAACCAAAGGCTTTTTATAAATGAGATGCTCCTCCAGTGCTTAATTTTTGCCGGTGCTTTCCGGTGCTTAGCACCAGCACTTAATTATCAGGGCCGGGTCTACGCATCTGCTGCGCACACCCACATTGATGTTTTTTAAAATTGACCTTTTTGTACTCGGTGCAGCCACGCAGCGTGTTTTACATGTATCTCGCCGAGTGTGAGTCACGGCGGCGTTTAGTGTTTTTACGACTTACTCACAGTTCTTAATCACTTAGCCTGCAGCAGGCAGCCCTTCCCAAGTCCAAGAAGAGAAGATTCAAATTAATAAGAAAATATAATATATGTCATCATCAAGGCGGCCGCGGGCCCGCGCGGCACTTCTAGTACAGCATACGCAATGTTGACTGTTTGCCACTTGCCAGTGGGCGGGCCGTGGAAGTCCGGAATTGGAACACACTAACTATTTGCGCGCCTTCGGCTGCCGTGCTGGAGCTTCTGATGGGGTTGGGGCGTGCACAGATTTTTTTCACTTTGCGTCCACCAGTTGCCACACCGCTGCTCCCGACGAGTCATCGTCGGCTTTAAGTCAGCCCGGCAGCCCTGGCCCGACCCGACCGACGACGACGACGTTAAGGGCGGAGCTGGGCAGCCTGTGTGCAGGGATTGATTAACTGGCTGTCTAGCAGCCAGTAGTACTACAGACAGTACTGACGGTCTGGCACTGCTGGCCGACTGCGGTTAGGTAGCAAGCAGGCAGCACCACCAGGCCCCCGCCGCGGTCTAATCAATCGTAGCACTGTACGTACGTGCTAAGCAAAGGCACAAGGCAGAGTGCAGTGCATCCAGCAGTGTGTGTGTCCCTGCCGACTGGCCCACCACGAGTACCGGTAAGATTAGAAGTTAAGCAATAATTCTGTAAACTAACTCGTAGTAGCTAAGCGAAGCCAGGAGCCAGCTAACTAGAGATGCCATTGCCAATTGTACTATGCCATCACCGACTGTGCCAAAACCAACGCTGTTTTTTTGGGTAGTGTGATGATGGTCCAGGAGGTGACGAGGAGAGCAGAGGAGTGAATCCCCTGACCCCCTCCCCCCCGTGCATCTCGCGGATTCACAGATTCATAAATACTGTTGGTAATAAAGGGGCCATCTCAACAGATAATCAAGGGCGGCCAGGCGCGGGGGTCGGTGCACAGTGCGCTCCACTTGCCTCGGGGCGGGCAACAGCTGGCGTCGAGGCGAGGCTGGGCATGAGGGCCAGGGTGCGGTGTGTGCGCATGCTGCTGAGCGGGTCTGAGCACGCCGGGCTCCTGACCCCTTTATATAGGGCACAGGGGGCATCAGCTGTGGAACCGGGAGTTGTCACTGGAGGGAAAGGGGAGCTACAAAAGGGAGGGGAGGCTCATAGAGGAGGGAGATGTGAGCTGGCAGCGAGGAGGGGTATGGAAATGGTGAGGACAGGTGGAGGGATGAGAGAGTTCAGAAAAGAGTTGTGGACAGAGCGTTGAGGGGAAAATGTGAATGAATGGTTCTTAGGTGTTTTGACACCAATTTTTACATGCAGTTTTTAACTGGAGTTTAAACATGTGTGTTTACAATTCCAAGTACATAGTGAACCCTTTTGGATTTTGGGGGAGGTGTTGTGTTAGAAACGGGATCCCTGGCTGGCCAGGGCTTGCGCCAAAGTCAATCAGAGACCCCCACTTCCACGTCAGGGCAAGGGAGTCACACACCAAGATAACCCCTGCTCACCCTCTAGGTAATGTGACGCGAGCAGCCAGGCTAAACTTGGAGGCTATGTAGGTTAAGTGTTTGCACACACACAACAGCAACAACATCCTAGGCACACCACAAAAGGAACTCCACACAAGGTTATGTAAAAATAACTTTTGTATTGTCAAAACACATCAGATAGTAATCACACATATACATTGTGCCAACTGGCACGGGCAATTTTCACAAGGGATTATGTACAAGACAGGGCCACCTGGACCACTGTCAGGAATCAGCACTTAGCAGAAATACGGTTAGAAATAGCACTTTGTAGGTCATAGAATAATAATCACTTTAGCACACAACCAGTATTCAATGGTAACAGGTAAGCACCACCTACGCAACCCTAACCAACTTAGGAGAATATTGCGCAGGGAACCAGGACCTCACTAGCAACACCTGTAGTAGGAGAAAAACAACCACATAAGTATCACAATACCTTTAGGGGAATAAGCAAGAACATATTACACATGATGCATCAAAACATTCAGAGGTGTAGGAAAGGAAAACACATGATTCATAAATATACATTCAGCGGTGTAAGAACAAGGCACATGGTGCATCAAAACACAATTGCGCAAAACTCACATAAGTCACCACCTGTGACTGTCCCTAGGCCCTCTGGCCTTGTTGGGGCTAGGACGCCCTGTGTCCCAATGTCAGGGGGCCTAAACGTAGCAGCTGCCCACTAAGTGCTGGGCAGCTGTAGCAACGAGGGGCCGACGTGGGAGCCTCGCTGGGCTTGTAGAAAAGAATGTGGCCCTCAAGAGCCTCTCTGGGCCCTAAACAACCATGTGGGCGGGGAGCCTCTCTGTGCTCTAAAACAACAATGTGCCCCCTAGAGCCTCCGTGGCTCTAAACACAAAATGGCCCGCCGTTGGAGCCTTGCAGGGCTCAAAACAAACAATGCCCCTGAGCCTCTCTGGCTCTTAAACAATAATGCCCAATCGTTGGAGCGGCCCACTGAGCACACGGGCCGCTCTGACTCTGTGCCTGCACTGGCACAGCCACCACTTGGCCTCACGGAGTCCCCCACAGCCCTTCCTCACTCACCGGGCTTCTCGGGGGACTCCTCGTCATCCGGTGCGGCTGCTGGTCGGGACGCGCCATGCTGGCGGGGCACTCTCTCACCGGAAGAGCGCCCTGTCCTCCTCTTCACCCGGGTCTTGACTTGCGACGGGGGCTGGCACCGGCAATGTGCCCCGCGCCCCCTCCGCCACTGCTCAGCTCCTTCTCTTCTTCTCCGGGGCTCCCTCAGCACAGGGGAGCCCCGCTACAGGCCGCAACACCCCGGGCACATCTCCGGTCTCCCTCCATCGCATGGGAGACCGGCAATGTCGCCAAGGCTTCCTTCTCAGGCCGGCCGGCAGGACTTCCGGTCCTTCTCCCGGGCCGTGATTGGCCGGCCAGCAAGCCGCTTCTGGGTCGTCGCGGGCAGCGCGGCGGCCCATCCAGGCACTGTAGGCGGGGGCTGAATTAACCGAGGTGTGGGCTCCCTCGAGTTAAATAATAAACGGGTTGAGCTCCCGTCCAGGGCGCGGCAATCTCTGGGTCAATGCCGGATGGGCACCGGCTGAGACAATTAAATAATAAAACCGCACAACACGCAGGGTGGGCACCTGCTATTCCTCACGCAAAATGCGGGGCGGAGAAACGCTCACAGTAAAGCAAAAAGCGCTCCCAAGCGCTATGAAAAGATAAAGCGCTTCCAGGTGCTTCAGGGGTGAATACAGCGCTCCAAAGCGCTGCAAGGTCCAGTAATAAGGTCCTTCCTGCAATAAAGCACTTCCCAGGGGCTAAGGGGGGCAGAGTCCATCAAGCCCCCAAGGCAAAGACTCCCATAGCAAAGGGGTCCCAGCCTCATGCAGTGCATCAGGTATCCAGGGGCTGGGCAGGGCCCAGGGAGGCAAGCCTTCCCCTGGGCCCAAGCAGCGGCACGCCCCTGGCAGGATTCAAGTCAGAAACAAGAACAAGAACATTTTCATGGGGTCACAGCCCCTATTTTATACACCTTTTCCCTTTGTCTTCAGGTGTAGGGTGGGGGAGAAACCAGTCGCAGCTGGTTTTGGAGCACCCTTGATGTGCTCAGCCACCCCTCCCATTCACTAGTCAGGACAGGGTCATCAGTCGCACCACAGGGGGCGGAGCCAGCATTGTGTGGGGAAAGCCCAGCCCTATTCAGGACCCAGGTGCACCCCTCCCCTCACATCAGCATGCTAATCTCAACACTCACCACTGGGCAGACCCATCCAGACTTCCTGGAGCCAGGCTCCAGCCAATCACGTGTCAGCACACTCACTACACACGCTCACCCATGTCTAGCAGTGGCACTTCCACACTAGACACATTCATGCCACTTACATCATTACGCAGCATTCAATCTCACGAGTTCGCACATACCAAACTCGACCCTGCACTCCCCACACATCAGGAACTACCATGGTCACACAGATTCCCCATGCATTCCTATGGGAGGGCAGGTCACTCACCACACACACACAGAGAGCTCACGCACTTTACACTGTACCACAGTGAAAAAGTGCGCAGAGGCCTAAAATCACCAACTCCAGGTTACAGAAATAGGCTAGGCAAAAGCAAAAAGTTGCGGGGTGAACCTGCCAAAAGGGCCAGGTCCAACACAACCCCCTTCCAGCCAAAACGCAGGGTAGATCAATCACTCCCTTGATGGTCTTCCCTGCTTTGGGCGACAAAACACGGACACGGGCCCTCACGGCAGGGACACCCTCCGGTTTTGCGCCACTCTGAACCCACATGGATTTCTCTCAACAAGAGCTCTCTGGCACAACTAGGATACCCCACTGGTACTCTCTAGTCAACCACGGCCAGGACCAGGCCCTAGGCCATCTAAATGTCACAGGTCCTGACCAATCCACAGAGTGGGGGGCAGTAACCCCTGGCACCCAATAGCCACTCTCCACCTCAGTGCAGCTGCAACTACCACTGATCCTTCAACCTAGGGTCCGCACCCTCAGGCTGACCAGAGGTCACGGGCAAGTATGCCCCACCCTACCTCTACTTCTGGGGTTCCGCACCCTCCCAGGGAGGCACCCCCCAGAACACAACTCTCCCACCAGATCAGGACCTCACTCCCTCAACTGGCCTACCACCTGGGATCTACCTTCCGGCTACATCGGGGTCAGAGGCGAGGACTCCCTCCCTCTGCACCCTCTTCCAGTTCCATGATCACAGGGTGAGTCCCAGTATGTCCCAGGCTAGACAGAGCACATGCCAGCGGCGTATCAGCGACACACTTTCCTCCAGTACTCCCTATCACAGGGTGATTCTCAGTATGTCCCAGGCTAGACAGAGCACACGCCAGCAGCGTATCAGCAACACACTTTCCTCCAGTACTCCCTATCACAGTGGGATTCTCAGTATGTCCCAGGCTAGACAGAGCACACGCCAGCGGCGTATCAGCAACACACTTTCCTCCCAA
Organism: Lissotriton helveticus; assembly: GCF_964261635.1. NCBI lineage: Eukaryota > Metazoa > Chordata > Amphibia > Caudata > Salamandridae > Lissotriton > Lissotriton helveticus. The sequence goes on from NC_136073.1 coordinate 460,934,879, forward strand.
CTGTTCAGGACCCTTATCACAGACGCTCTTCCCTCCAGGTCAGGCTACCTGAACCTGGCCTCCCCCCTCCTCGGGGAATGACCTCCAGAGGCCCCACAAATGGTCAAGCACTCTAGACGGTCAAATGCCCAGCAAACCAGGACTTCACGGGGAGCACACATGCCCCCCCCCCTGGGGGTGACACATAACTACTGTGTCTTGTGACAGTCTGCTTGGCTCTAACCTCGCGACCTCCTGTCCACCTGACAGGGTGCAGAGATCCCCCAGGACAGAAGTGGCATCACCATGGTCACTCACTGTTGGCCCCGCCCTTCTGGCTGGCCCCTGACCCACTGGTTCTTCCACTGGGGACTCTTTCCCTCTCTCACTCCTCAACTAGGACTTCTGCACCCTCCACTTAGGAGCGGTACTACCCAATACTAGGACCGCCGGTGTTCTGGTTACAGAGACTCCCCATCCTCTAGACACAGGAAGATCCTCCTCAAATGACCTGTAAGTACAGCTTAGGCCCCTGACCTGGCGCTCCTATAGGCAGACCCTCCAGCTTTTCGCGATTTCGCGATTTGCTAAATAATCGCGAAATCAGCTGAAGGGCGCGATGACCGCGAAATTGACCTTTTTGGTCACGAAAAAGGTCTTCGGCAGGCAGCAAAAAAGATGGTGACATCTTATTGGCTGAACGTACCTACGTCACCACATGAGCGCGTACAGCCGTAATAGCCACACAACCAGCCGAGTTTCATTTATCTGTGCTGTCGAGGCACCAGCACATGAACGGATGTATACACACAGCAGGGAGGGAGACGTGTCAAATGAAGAGTTTTTGTGTTTCCCATCCTACGAAATAAATATCTTCCGACCTTTTCGCTGTGAACAAGGTAAGAAATTCATAGCCTGGAGAAAATATTTCAGACGTGACAGGCGGAGGCCTCAAAGAAAGGCAGAGTGTCTGACGCAGGGGACTTACTCGCGAAGAGATAGAAAGATATTTTTAAACCAAGGGTGAGATTGCTTGGTTTGTTTGTCTTTAGGTTTCACTACTGCTTCTCCCCCCGATCGCCTCGTCTTCAGCCACATCGAGGCGTTGTATATTTAAAAAACAGTTACTTAACAAACGCAAACGCAGTCACGCATGTAAACAAATGCAAATGCACAAAACAATCAAATACAGAAAGACAAACACACAAAGGTACACACGTAGGAACACAAACCCTCATTCATGCACACACATGAAAACATTCAGATGCAGGACAGGCACATGTGCAAACACACTATAATTCAAACCACGTAAAACCATTACGGTCTTCAGTGTGCACATATGTGCTCCAACCTTCACACTACCAATTAAGAAAGAAGTACACTTGACAAGTTTGGCGTATTCAACAGTAGACCGTAGCTCAGATTGACTTCCAAATTTATAAAAATGATCTCGTTTTACACAATTAATGCCGCAGGGTGAGTAGGTCACGGGCAACTGCTCCTCCCCCCCACACAACACACTCCAGCCAAACGGTCTACTAATTGATCCTGTAATTCAGGGAATTGTACCCAACTCTGAAGAATTCTACCTAGGCAGCTATAAAAGTCAGTGTCTGATAGAAAAAGAAAGTGCCCTGCCTCCGGTTATAAGGAGAGTCACCCTTGTGCACACAGAACATAGACAAGTCACTTGATAACATCAAGTAGAGTCATAAGTGGAGACCGGCGTGTCCTCTACCTTTTGTTTTTTTTCTGATCCAGAGTTGAAGAGGACAAAAGAGGATTACCTGGGAGACAGCATAGGTTTTTAAATCCCTTGCCAATCCCCCAGATGCGACACCACCCAGACAGAAATTACACTTTCCATAAGGTGATAGGGCTAATTAGGAATGGTTTGATGACCTATGAGGCTTGGGGGAATGCAGACTCCCTGCGCTCTGGATCCACTTCAGCTCATTAACAGCACCCCTCTGCTCTTGCCATACATTCAGGAATGCAGACAATGGCTTTCTACCCACACCCGGAGCACAATGGTCAGTTTTTGTGTCAGAGCGGCAAAAAAACTGCCCTATCCTACAGAAAAAGTTACATAGTGTTCCCCTTAATGGGTTGCCAGGGTGCACTGTCTCCCAAAACCTTACGCAAGGGAGTTCATAGTATTGTAATTGCATTTATATAGCACTTACTACCCCTGACGAGGCCTCAAATCGCTTTTTTGGCGCGTAGCACGCTACTCTGGAACCCAAGAAGGATTAGTGTTGAATTAGTATAGTGAAATATGAAAATAAATTGAGTGGTGGGTAGGTTAGTCAGTTATTTGGATTCAGAAGGATAGCGGAGGGATAGAAGAGGAAAAAAGGTTTGAAATTATATAGCGCTTGTTACCCCTGCAGGGGTGCACACGTGGGCAGTAGAACATCCCAGGGAGAAATGCAGCTCCCTGCCACAAGGTTAGGACTGGAGCTGTGCTTCCGTAGAGCTGCAGACACTTTAAACAGGCCTATTTCAAAGTGGAATACTCTGCTAAAACAGTTACCATTGATTTCAGGCTGGAAATTAATGATTATTTGTAAAATAAAGTGCCGCAAAAATGCCGCTAAATTTCAATATTTGTGCCACTAAATTTCCATTTTTGTGCCGCTAAATTTGCTAATCCATGCCGATATATCCTGGGGGGTCTGCTTAGGGAACCCTCCAGGCCCTGAGACAGGGTTTCGGGCCACCGTGGGACACACCGTCCCACACTCACTCCGTCTCCACTGAGACAGGACGTGAGCCCCTACACCCCGCCCATTCTACTGGGACCTAGCTGGCCTACACATGAACCTCTTCACCTACACAGGATCATCAGATACACAAGCCACTCCTTTTGGAATCACTCCCCACTGCCTCTTCAGGACATCTAGCACACCGCCAGACATCCACCTTCTCGTCCAGTACCTCTGCAGGACCTCCTGCACATTACCAGAGGTACACCTCCCGTGCAAGCTCCTTTAAACAACTCACACCAACTCCTCCAGTTCAACACACCACTCATCCACACACTCCCCCTCCAGACTGGTGAGACAGTTCCTCACTGCCCCTGACTCTCAACCTGTACCCCTCTTACTGAGCACCAGGCAAAAAAACCATACTCTGGGAACTGGGAATGGGGAACACATGCACTGGACGTAATTTTTTTTAGCTGCCACCACTGGATCCCACCCTTACTGGTGAATCCAGACACATATACTACACTCAGGGATCACCATCCTCCTGAGCTAGCCATTTCTCCTCCCCCTCTCTCTCCTCTATCCACACCTCTGGGGACAGGAAGGGGGATTGGACACTGGACCCAGGAAGGAACTCCCTATCTACTGGCGTCCCGCCCTGTCATTTTCTCTCTTCTGCCACTAACCATAAAGCGCAGGAACACCATATGAAAATGACACCCTTGAGGAAAAACAAAATCCTAACAATATTCCCCAACATGTGACTATCAAGAATGCAGAGTTTTGTAATATAGCCAGTTGTCACTGCGGTACAACGCAAACCCAAATCCGGATCCTCACCGCCTGCCACCAATGTTAGAAACGGGATCCCTGGCTGGCCAGGGCTTGCGCCAAAGTCAGTCAGAGACCCCCACTTCCACGTCAGGGCAAGGGAGTCACACACCAAGATAACCCCTGCTCACCCTCTAGGTAACGTGACACGAGCAGCCAGGCTAAACTTGGAGGCTATGTAGGTTAAGTGTTTGCGCACGCACACAACAGCAACAACATACTAGGCACACCACAAAAGGAACTCCACACAAGGTTATGTAAAAATAACTTTTGTATTGTAAAAGCACATCAGAAAGTAATCACACATATACATTGTGCCAACTGGCACGGGCAATATTCACAAGGGATTATGTACAAGACAGGGTCACCTGGACCACTGTCAGGAATCAGCACTTAGCAGAAATACGGTTAGAAATAGCACTTTGTAGGTCATAGAATAATAATCACTTTAGCACACAACCAGTATTCAATGGTAACAGGTAAGTACCACCTACGCAACCCTAACCACCTTAGGAGAATATTGCGCAGGGAACCAGGACCTCACTAGTAACACCTGTACTAGGAGAAAAACAACCACCTAAGTATCACAATACCTGTAGGGGTATAAGCAAGAACATATTACACAGGATACATCAAAACATTCAGAGGTGTAGGAAAGGAAAACACATGATGCATAAATATACATTCAGCGGTGTAAGAACAAGGCACATGGTGCATCAAAACACAATTGCGCAAACCTCACATAAGTCACCACCTGTGACTGTCCCTAGGCCCTCTGGCCTTGTTGGGGCTAGGACGCCCTGTGTCCCAATGTCAGGGGGCCTAAACGTAGCAGCTGCCCACTAAGTGCTGGGCAGCTGTAGCAATGAGGGGCCGACGTGGGAGCCTCGCTGGGCTTGTAGAAAAGAATGTGGCCGTCAAGAGCCTCTCTGGGCCCTAAACGACCATGTGGGCGGGGAGCCTCTCTGTGCTCTAAAACAACAATGTGCCCCCTAGAGCCTCCGTGGCTCTAAACACAAAATGGCCCGCCGTTGGAGCCTTGCAGGGCTCAAAACAAACAATGCCCTGAGCCTCTCTGGCTCTTAAACAATAATGCCCAATTGTTGGAGCGGCCCACTGAGCACACGGGCCGCTCTGACTCTGTGCCTGCACTGGCACAGCCACCACTTGGCCTCACGGAGTCCCCCCAGCCCTTCCTCACTCACCGGGCTTCTCGGGGGACTCCTTGTCATCCGGTGCGGCTGCTGGTCGGGACGCGCCATGCTGGAGGGGCACTCTCTCACCGGAAGAGCGCCCCGTCCTCCTCTTCACCCGGGTCTTGACTTGCGGCGGGGGCGGGCATCGGCAATGTGCCTCGCGCCCCCTCCGCCACTGCTCAGCTCCTTCTCTTCTTTTCCGGGGCTCCCTCAGCACAGGGGAGCCCCGCTACAGGCCGCAACACCCCGGGCACATCTCCGGTCTCCCTCCATCGCATGGGAGACCGGCAACGTCGCCAAGGCTTCCTTCTCAGGCCGGCCGGCGGAACTTCCGGTCCTTCTCCCGGGCCGTGATTGGCCGGCCAGCAAGCTGCTTCCGGGTCGTCGCGGGCAGCGCGGCAGCCCGTCCAGGCACTGTAGGCGGGGGCTGAATTAACCGAGGGGTGGGCTCCCTCGAGTTAAATAATAAACGGGGTGAGCTCCCGTCCAGGGCGCGGCAATCTCTGGGGCAATGCCGGGTGGGCACCGGCTGAGACAATTAAATAATAAAACCGCACAACACGCAGGGTGGGCACCTGCTATTCCTCACGCAAAATGGGGGGCGGAGAAACGCTCACAATAAAGCAAAAAGTGCTCCCAACCGCTATGAAAAGATAAAGCGCTTCCAGGCGCTTCAGGGGTGAATACAGCGCTCCAAAGCGCTGCAAGGTCCAGTAACAAGGTCCTTCCTGAAATAAAGCACTTTCCAGGGGCTAAGGGGGGCAGAGTCCATCAAGCCCCCAAGGCAAAGACTCCCATAGCAAAGGGGTCCCAGCCTCATGCAGTCCATCAGGTATCCCGGGCCTGGGCAGGGCCCAGGAAGGCAAGCCTTCCCCTGGGCCCAAGCAGCAGCACGCCCCTGACAGGATTCAAGTCAGAAACAAGAACAAGAACATTTTCATGGGGTCACAGCCCCTCTTTTATACACCTTTTCCCTTTGTCTTCAGGTGTAGGGTGGGGGAGAAACCAGTCGCAGCTGGTTTTGGAGTACCCTTGATGTGCTCAGCCACCCCTCCCATTCACTAGTCAGGACAGGGTCATCAGTCGCACCACAGGGGGCGGAGCCAGCATTGTGTGGGGAAAGCCCAGCCCTATTCAGGACTCAGGTGCACCCCTCCCCTCACATCCGCATGCTAATCTCAACACTCACCACTGGGCAGACCCATCCAGACTTCCTGGAGCCAGGCTCCAGCCAATCACGTGTCAGCACACTCACTACACACGCTCACCCATGTCTAGCAGTGGCACTTCCACACTAGACACATTCATGCCACATACATCATTACACAGCATTCAAAAGGGCCAGGTCCAACATGTTGCATTATAAAACAGAACCCGTTTTACATCACCCCAAATCAAGAAAATCGTGAATATGGTCCAGGAGAACACCAGACCACTGGTTTCAACAGTGCCTGCCTGGCAGGACCCCGCAAGGACACAGGACAGTTCTTTGTGTTACAAATGTGGGTTGACCGACGTCCCAGAAGGGGACCCTCATAAGAGGGCGGCCCCTTTAGTGCCACAGGATGGCACACTGGACAGCCTAGTGTCTGGAGACCCCTTCGGGGTCCCGCTCGTCCCTTCCGGCCGAGGTGGGGGAAGGGAAGAGGTATAAGTTCCTCCCCCGCCCACCTTGCGGCCTCTTTGTCCCTCACCACTTAACTGTCCCAAATAATCGCGATAACAATGACCGAGCATGACAAACAATGATAAACACTAGGCAGCCGTTGCTTTGCTGGGTAAAAGAGATTGCCGGGCCTTCTAGCGGTCATTATTATTAATTTAATTGCCTTTGGATATTTTTATATAGTGCTTGCACTGCCCTGCACCTGCTCCAGAGCTCCTAGCAGGGAAAGGGGAGGGTGTGAATAACATCACTGCATTATGAATTAAGAGATCACAGGTCAGTGCTTTATGGAGAGTGCAAGCTGTATACTTAGAGAAGAAAGAAAGACTTCAGGCCTTTCGGCATTCCAATATGTTACTGTTTGGGAGATGAAGTCCCCTAGGATGCTCAGGGTCGTTGGTACTGGAATATTTCATGTGTATCCTTACGTGCATTAGTCATTTTATCCAATTTATTCCAAAATTGTGCTTTAAATACACTTTTGGATTTCCTTTTTTGCAAAATTTTCTTGGGGGAGTGCATAACCGCCTATCAAAACCTTACTTGAGGAAGGCTCCCTTGCTGAAATTCAGGTTGGGTATTACATCTGGGTTCAGTAGTACCAGTTGAGGATGGGTGTGGAGCCAATACAGTAAGTGGGTGGAGCCAGTGTAAGAAGTGTGGAGCTTGGTAAGTGGCTGTGGCCTCCTACAAAAAGTTTAGCACCAGCACTTAATATTTTACAAATTAAGCACAGGGCTCCTCATAAAGAACAGTTTAAACTAATACTCTGTTCTCAACATACAGTTCCTCGACTGGGTAAACAAAAAGAAACCACTATGAACTTCACATTTCGACCTTCTTTTATTTCTCTGCCAAGAGCCAAAACGAGGCTTGAATACAAATACAGAATCCCACGTCATCTTCTCTTTTGCGAGCTGCAAGGATGAAGAGGCAATTCCCTGTTAGTATAGACACTGTGACTGTATGGACTGTGCTCACTGGCTTCCTGTCGTCGACATGGAACATGCTGAACTTTGAGGTGTGTCTTTTGAGCAGATACATTGTTAGAATCAAAGATGCTCCCAAAAAATTAGCTTGTGTGTTCCGTGAGAGATTACAGAATATGCGGCCTCCTTCCAGACACTGGTCACGCGCTCCGCTTTCAATAATTCATAAGATAACCTTGCTTCACAAAGTGCTTTCTCATATGAAATAAATTCCTTGATGCCTGTACACACTACCTCTTCATACTGGTGTGCTTGAATCACACTGCTGCAAATACAGCACTCTGTGCTTGAGAAGACTGCATGAGACACCTTGTCTGGTCAACAAAGAATCCATTTTAACTTCATGAGGAGCACACCTTTTTGAAGCATTGGCAGCAGACAACTCCTTATCACCATTCCTGCTCCTCTCACTGGCTACAGACAGCAGTAGAATAGCTGACAGCCATGTATTCCTGGGCAGATTTAGAGATGGGCTGCTTACCTTCACCTCCTAAAGTCTACTTTCCCACCAAGACAAGCGTCTCTTCCTTACTTGGTCCTCTGCAACAGCTATTCCACCCCTTGCCTTTTATAAATGTTTCTTCTTTTCTCCCCATTTCTGCCACTGCCTCACCACGAGGAGATGTTATGGACATTAGTGGGAAAACACAGCTGAAGGCTTTTTTTGACAACTGACAGCTGATTTACCAGGAGGCTGTCTGATGTTGAAGACCCAGCTGCGGCATCAGGTAACCAGTTCGTGTAGGTTAACAGATTGTAGGTTTTTTGAAGAGATAACACGTCACTTAGAAGAACACCCCCCCAGGAGCATCATCGTCTCTGCTCGGCTCACACTCTCTAACTGCTGTTCATCCTTCCAGTCACTCACCAACATTCCATGACATTGTACGCTTTGCAGAGCAGAGAAGACAAACAGTACAGCAGAGCAGGGAATACGTTACAAATACAGCAGATTTTTAGTGAACTTGCAAATTAAAGATTGGTCTGACTAGGATAACTGCTGGGAGCCAATAAGGAGGAAGACAGTAACTAAGGAAAATAGGTTTTGGCAAACTCCATGTGAGGTAGTTGGGGGTATTGATGAGTTGGGAGAAGTCAAATGTGTCCATTTCTTCAGTGATGTTTTGACTGTGATTGTTGGAAGGATCATCAACCAACTATTCAGTAATAGGCAGATTATGCCAGCCTAAAGTTGAAATGGCATACTCCCGGGTAGTGAAATGAAAAGTGGTATTGAACCCTGTAGAGGAAGAAAAGGGACAGCTAAGAGACAAAAGCTGAAAACATAGTTCAAGTTCAAGTTCAGGAATTTGTATAGCGCACTACTCACCCAGAGGGTCTCAAGGCGCTTGGGGACGGGTTCATTATTTATCAAAAAGCCAGGTTTTAAGTTCTTTTCTGAATGAGATGTGATTCTGTGTAAGGCGGAGGTGAGTGGGTAGTGAGTTCCAGGTCTTGGCCGCCAAGTAGGAGAAGGATCTACCTCCCATGGTGGTTCTTTGGATACGCGGAACTGCGACGAGGCCTTGATTGGAGGATCTTAGTTGACGGGTGGGTGTGTAGAAGGAAAGTCGAGTGTTGAGGCATTCGGGCCCTAGTTTGTAGAGGGCCTTGTGAGCATGGGTGAGGAGACGGAAAGTTATTCTCTTGTTGACGGGAAGCCAGTGGAGGTCTTTTAGGTGGCCGGTGATGTGGTCTTGGCGAGGGATGTTCAGAATGAGTCGCGCAGATGCGTTTTGGATGCGTTGGAGTATTTTCAGTAATTTGGCTGTAATTCCGGCGTAGAAGGTGTTTCCGTAGTCTAGTCGGCTCGTAACCAGTGCGTGGGTGCCAGTCTTTCTTGTTTCGGTGGGGATCCAATAGAAGATCTTTTTGAGCATACGAAGTACGTTGAAGCAGGAGGATGAGACGGCGTTGACTTGTTTGGACATCGAGAGTGAGGAGTCAAGGATGAAGCCAAGGTTGCTTGCATGTTCTGTGGGAGTGGGTGCTGAGCCCAGGTCCGCAGGCCACCAAGAGTCGTCCCAGGCAGAGGGGCATGATCCCAGGATGAGCACTTCCGTTTTGTCTGAGTTAAGTTTAAGGCGGCTGTTTTTCATCCATACGGCTACTTCTTTCATGCCTTCATGAAGATTGGTTTTGGCGGTGTTGGGGTGTTTGGTGAGGGAAAGGATCAGCTGGGTGTCGTCAGCGTAGGAGATGATGTTAAGGTTGTGATGACGTGCGATGGAAGCGAGTGGGCTCATGTAAACGTTGAAGAGGGTGGGACTGAGTGATGATCCTTGTGGTACACCGCAGATTACTTCAGTGTCCTCAGATTTGAATGGGGGGAAGATGGACTCTCTGAGTTCTTCCAGCTAGGAATGAGATGATCCAGTCCAAGGCTTTTCCTTTAATGCCGATGTTGCTGAGGCGTTGTATGAGGGTGTTGTGACAGACAGTGTCGAAGGCGGCGGAGAGGTCGAGTAGAATGAGGGCCACTGTTTCCCCGTTGTCCAGTAGTGTACGGATGTTGTCTGTTGCTGCGATGAGGGCTGTTTCGGTGCTGTGTTTGGCTCGGAAGCCGGACTGCGAGGGATCGAGGGAGTTGTTGGATTCTAGGAAGGCGGCGAGTTGGTTATTGACGGCTTTCTCAATGACTTTGGCCGGGAATGGGAGGAGGGATATGGGGCGGTAGTTTTTAAGTTCAGAGGGGTCTGCTGTGGGTTTCTTCAGGAGGGCGCTGACTTCGGCATGTTTCCAATTTTCTGGGAAGGTAGCAGAGACGAAGGAGCAGTTGATGACATCACGGAGAAGGGGTGCGATGATGGAGTCTGCTTTGTTGAAGATGTGGTGGGGGCACGGGTCGGTTGGTGAGCCAGAGTGGATGGAGTTCATAAGGCGGGTGGTGTCTTCAGTGGTGATTGGGTTCCAGGCGCTGAGGTTGGTAGAGGGCCATTTATGTTCTGAGGGGGGTGGAGAGGATTGTTTGTTGGAGCTGTTTTCGAAGCTGTTATGTATGTCGGCAATTTTGTTGTAGAAGAAGGAAGATAACGAGTCGCAAAGGTCTTGGGATGGAGTGATGTCGTTTGAGGCTGCCGTGGGGTTGGTGAATTCTTTGACGATGTTGAAAAGTTCCTTGCTGTTGTGGGCGTTGTTGTCGAGTCGAGTCTTGAATGCTGATTTCTTGGTGGATCGGATCAGCTGGTGGTGTTTGCGGGTGGCTGTCTTGAGAGTGGTCATGTTGTCGGTGGTTGGGTTTTTTCTCCATGATTTCTCGAGAGTGCGGCATAACTTCTTGGATTTCTTAAGGTCATCGTTGAACCAGGGGGCCTTTTTGCTGCCTTGTTTGGTGTGATGGTTTTTCAATGGTGCTAATTCGTTGGCGCTGTGTGTGATCCATTGTTTGAATTCGATGGCGGCTTGGTTTGGGTCCGATGAGAGGGCGGGTGGGTTTCGGTTGAGCGATGTGAGGAGTTGATCGGTGGTGACTTTGTTCCATTTTCTTCGGGGAATAGGTTGTGGGGGGTTGTGGTTCGAGGTGGTTTTGTAGCTGAAGTGAACACAACTGTGGTCCGTCCAATGGAGAGCTGTGGTGCGGTCGAAGGAGATGTGTTTGCTGGAGGTGAAGATTGGGTCGAGCGTGTGTCCGGCAATATGAGTGGGGGTGTCAACAAGTTGTTTAAGACCGAGATTGGCCAGGTTGTCCAGAAGGGTGGTGGTGTTGCAGTCGTTTTTCTTTTCCAGGTGGAAGTTGAGGTCTCCTAGTAGGATGTAGTTTTCGGAGGCGAGGGCCTGTGGGTTGATGAAGTCAGAGATGTCTTCACTGAATTGTTTACGCGTTCCTGGGGCCTGTAGATGAAGGTGCCTCTGAGTGTGGTCCTGGGGTCGGTGTGGATCTGGAAGTGTAGGTGTTCGGCGGTTGGAAGGATATCGTCGGAGCTGGTCGTGATTTTGATGGTGTTCTTATGGACGATGGCGATGCCTCCACCTGTTTGGATGGTGCGATCTTTTCGGATGATCAACATCACAGATAAGAAAAGCACTGAAAATGGAAGAAACCCTAACACCCCCGGTCCCCAAAGGAAACTTCACCCCATCCAGAACAGGATCCCAAAGGAAAATATTTCAATCTTCCACCCCTTACAATGAAGAACAGCAACCGTAAATTTTATCTTAGCAAAAGGGTTGTATGACGGAACCACGCATGCCATTACCACCCATGCCGGTTCAACGCGGTCTTAACCAGGCAAGTCATAACTACGCATATGCCTTTACAACACATGCCTTTACAATGAAAATGCTCTAAGGCATGTATGGCAAAGACATATGCATGGTAAAAACTTACCAGGTAAGTGTAACCCCCCCAAAAAAACATATACATATATATAGATGTTGTGATCAAGGGCTTTTTGGAGCCCGAAACGCGTCATCTGCCGATTGCTGTGAATATGGTTGAATAAAAACATCTTGCCTACAAGTGGTTCGCTTCTCCTTCTTCGCCGCCGAGGCTTTGGTGGAAGTGGTTGGAGTATTCATTTTCGATATATATATATATATATACATATATATATATATATATATCAGTTCAAAGAGATGAGCCCCTGTGAGAGAGCCCCAGGTACGTGATAATTTTCGAATCTTTATTGGAAACACCTTGTGGCAGACAGTTTTGCACTGACATTCATCCAAATAATGAGCCCTCCAGACGCGTTTCTGAAACAAAAGTTCCCTTCATCAGTGGCTTGGCTCCTCTGTAACATCGAGCTCAGTCCTGCACCAATTATTTATGTAGGAACCTGCCTTACAGTATGTTTTTGATGTTTATCAACTTACTGCATGAGCATGTGATCAGTACAACCAATCATGGCTAAATCAGTCTTGCACTTGCACTTTAAATTTTGCCTTCCCTCCCCTATGCGTCATGTGACCAAGGCCTCTGTGTAGGCTGAAACGTTATGCTGAGGTGGGCCTTCCACGTAATTGAATGAAATCACTGCTCACCTGCACCTTGGGTCTTCCTCTCTTCTTCTGCGCCTCTGGTATCCGTTACAAGGGCTACTGGCGAGAGAATGCTGAGATCGTTTTCACATATATATATATATATATATATTACCTACTGGCGGTCGCCAGTAGGTATATATAGTTAGGATTTTTTCTCTATGGGATTTTTGAAAATTCTATGTCTAATAACTTTGGCGTTTGTGGACGGAATTGGCTGAAATTTTCAGGAACATGGAACATTTTGTTTTTGAGCAGCCCCTGAAAATTTGGGGGGGGTTCGTCAAGGGGGGGCTGAGAAAAAAGGGGGGTCCCAAAACGCGTTTTTCCCATGTTAATTGCCATAGGGCGGTTGGCCTCACTTTTAGCCCGAACGGCTGACTGGATTTGCACGAAACTTGGCAAAATTGTAGGGACTGTTAGCCCGATGTGCCTTTGCTAGGTCTCAATATATGTGCTCCAGTGGATTTTGAGAAATTAACGTTCAAAAAAAGATATATATCTGTAAGCGCGCTCTGGGCAGCGCCCCGGTTCGCGTACTTGACGCGTAACGGAACTTCGCGAAGCGAAGCTGATTGGCTCTTCGGTGTCTGTCAACATTCTAAACAGTCCGGAGCGGCCGCCATCTTGTCTCTCGGTAGGATCGAGAGACAAGAGGAGGCCAAAACAAAGGCGAAAATGACCATAAGGGGGCATAGTAGATCCTCCCTGACCCCCTAGGTTTGATGTGGAGGCTTTAAAAGGGCCCCGCGGGGCAAAAAAAAAAAAAAATTGTTTTTTTTGCGTGGATAGCGCCCGGTTCGCGAACCGGAAAGCGGCCCGGGGAGCGTACTATAAGGAAAAAAGAATGATAGACTTTTCAAATACTGTATGTTAATTGATTGTTGGTTTTGTTGATTATTTTTTTATTTCTTTATTTTTTAAGCAATTATTTATTGTGTTTCAAAATTTAATAAAATGTCTAACATTTCACTGTCTGAAATGTCGTTATTTTCATTGAACATAGCTTGTAATGTTTGAGTGTGTAAAATGTCCTCATTTTCAAGGAGGACATCTACTGCTTGCACACATTGCAGTAGTTCTTGGTCCCAAGTTTCATCCATAAATTCTATATAATTTGGATCAATTATTTCTTGGTTGGTCTCTTGCAGGACAATTTCAAATGAAACTTTGTGTTCGCCTTCCATTTTGTCTGAAATTTGGATAAAAAATATATTAGTAGAGATAGGGCACTGTTGGGATTAATTTTAGATATACTTCAGTTTTTAAAATAACAAATTACCTTTTCAAAGAAGTTGAAGTGATTAGTGAAAATCCTATTGAAATGTACACCAGGAAGTAGTAGTCAAAATGGCTGTGTTTCCTTCTCTTCCTTTATATATATTCAGCTACATAACCAATCAAATGTCAGGTAAAAAAAAAATAGAAAATGAAAGTAACATTTTAATTGGTTGTCAATTCCAACACTTCAGATGTGTTTTGTGAAGTAATTTACCTCAGGGTATTTAGAGAGGTCTACAGGCAAAATGGCTAAATGGAATTTCAACCAAATTTGTGAAAATGGTAGGGATTGGTATGTAGTATGAGCAAATCTATATTTGGTGAAAGTGTCTCAAGGGTTTCTTCTGTAAATTACTTTCCCACCTTTTTTAATGGAGCGCTTCCCGGGGAGCGCCCCGGTACGCGAACTGGCGAGCGCCCCGGTACGCGAACCTTAAGCGTTACGGGAGTCCACCATTTTGTGTTTCGGTCGAATTAAGATACAAGATGGAGGGCACATAATGTTCAGAATGGGTAGAAGGGGACACGGTAGACGTATTTTGACCCCCTAGGTTTTCTGAGGATGGCTGAGGAGGCCCATATGTGCGAAAAAAAAACATTTTTTTTCAAAATTTCGCGCGGTTAGCTTCCGGTTCGCGTACCGGGTAGCGCTCCGGGGAGCGTACTTTGTTGAAAATTAGTGAAAAAAGTTAGAGTAAAATAATAATTGTGAGTGATCAGATGTAGGGTAGCTCTGAGAAGAGCTTTTGGGTTTATGGTACATTTAGGTACTTATAAGTAGGTACCAATGCATAGTCTTAAATTCAAAATGAAAATTCTGTTGCCCTCATCTGAGAAGTGAACTCCATCTCCTCTGTAGATATCTTGCATGCAGTAACGCAAGTTATTGTTGTACACGGAGCCCATTCCATGGTCTCTCATGTAAGCTGAAACAGATTTGTTTACATGCTTCCTCGACTTCTCAATTTGTGGACAAAATTGGTTCGACCACCTCCATTTCTGTCTTTGGCATATATTTGAATATACCAAGGCAGTTTGAGGAAAAAGTGCCATTAATTGCTCAAAGGTGTCCTTTAAAAGCATTTCCAGACCTACTCCAGTCAAAGTGCCCAAATCATTACCTCCACAGTGCACAATTAACAGGTCAGGTTTTGGCAAATGCATAAAGGTTTTCACCAATGGTATCAATTGGTGACATTTTAATCCTCTGTGGCCAAACCACTTAATTTCCACATCTTGTAAATTGAGGTTAGGTAAATTTCTGTTATCAGCATACCTCTGAGCCCAGTAGATGTAACTATGTCCAACAATCCAGACAGAAAGCATGGTGAGAGAAGGTTCTGCTGCAGTCAGATGAAGTGTGGTAATGAAATGGCAGTTGAAAAAATAAGAGTTTAAAATGAAAAAAACTGTGGAGTTTCTGTGTTAATGAAGCAGTAACAGTGATTGGTGGATTTTGATTGCTGAGTTCTTTGAAAGATGTAATTTGAATGGTCAAGAAAAAATCATTTAATGAAAGATTGCACTGGATACGCAGGTGCACTGAGAGTTCAGAGTTCAATTGAAACATTGTTGTGTGAACTTGCAAACACCAGAGGTCTTCCAGGAGGTGGTTGCTATGCAAAAAAGGCAGAGAGGGCAGAGGGGGGAAGGGTTTTGATTTGAAAAAAGTGAGGGAAGAGTTTTGATTGGGTGACATGAGAGATATGTGTGATGAATTACAGCATTTCTGTGCTTTCTATAGCTGCAGCCTCTGGAGTGCATACCCTTTGTTCTGCTGAAGACAAATTGGTGTATTTCTGAGACTGTTTTGAAACTCATAAAGTATTTGCTAAGGTGAGAAAAGATTTATTTAATTTAGATAGAGAATAGTATGCTTTAAGGAGAAAATTATGAAGAAAGTTGTGTTTTTAAAATGTTGCTTTGTCTCAAGTGTTTTACAAATAGATTTTGTTTCTTTGAGAAATTGTAATTGGAGATAATGTGAAGTATTAGTACTGACAGGGTGTTTTTGTACATAGGAGCTGTGCAGTGTTTTCAAATTATGACTTGAAAATCGTTTTTGAGGAAAAGGAATGCTTTTAAAATTTATGACAAGGAAATAATGGTGTCTGCTTCTTTATAAGGCATTTGAGTGTCTCTGATGTAATTTTTCCCATTTTAATTTAAGACCTTTCTCCGTGGGGCAAGTTCCTTGTAAATATGCTCCCACCTGTGCTTGGCAAATTTAGATTTTGATTCTTTGAGTTACATAGCCATGTTAAAAGTGACCCAAAAATGGTGCAAGGGCAATCAAAAAACGCTTTCATGTGTCTTAAGGACATTTTAAGTCATTTTCCCATGAATGTAGGTATACAATTGATTTATATGTTGTGTTTAAAAACGTTTTTTGAAATCAATTACATTTCTGGATATGTACTGCTAGAGCTTCATAGGTTGTTTGGGGCATATTTATAAGGCATTTGAGTGTCTCTGATGTTATTTTTCCCATTTTAAATTAAAAGACCTTTCTCCGTGGGGAAAGTCCCTTGTAAATATGCTCCCACCTGTGCTTGGCAAATTTAGATTTTGATTCTTTGAGTTACATAGCCATGTTAAAAGTGACCCAAAAATGGTGCAAGGGCAATCAAAAAACGCTTTCATGTGTCTTAAGGACATTTTAAGTCATTTCCCCATGAATGTAGGTATACAATTGATTTATATGTTGTGTTTAAAAACGTTTTTTGAAATCAATTACATTTCTGGATATGTACTGCTAGAGCTTCATAGGTTGTTTGGGGCATATTTATAAGGCATTTGAGTGTCTCTGATGTTATTTTTCCCATTTTAATTTAAGACCTTTCCCCGTGGTGCAAATTCCTTGTAAATATGCTCGCACCTGTGCTTGGCAAATTTAGATTTTGATTCTTTGAGTTACATAGCCATGTTAAAAGTGACCCAAAAATGGTGCAAAGGCTTTAAAAAAACACTTTCATCACCTGTGTTTCCTAAGTTTACGAATGACATTGTGCAGATGAAGTTTAGCTCTGTCCACGGACACAAAAGAGGTCTGGCCTTTGTTCAAGAGTGAAGTGGACATGACTTACTTCATTGGTAGGCTTTCACATGTATTATCTCCTCTGTATTCTACAACAAGCGTAAATTTGATCTGCAACCCTGAGTAGGCCTCACCTTAAACAAACCTCTGGAGAGGCCACACCTTATCGTCATCCTGAATTAATCATTTAAAATGTTAGGGACAGATTTATGATAGGTGTATGCCTCTTTTGCGCCACTGTGCGTCACTATTGTGACGCAGTGGCGGTGGAAAAGATTTGCTATGAGGCGACAAAATTACAAATTGATGCATCTAGGCAGATGTGTCATGCTGTAAAAAATCCGTGCCACATGAAACCGATGCAGCAGTGATGCGAAAGATGCACCATGTTGCAAGACAGGCCTCACTTCATCTCCAACAAGATAAGAAGCTGAGTCTTCTGTAAATGTCAAAATTGTTGTATACACTGCTCAACTTATGTGTACTCTTTGATATGCTAGACTCCATCTGCACTATGAGGTACCTAAGCAAAGGAAACACAGGTGATGTGATTGTGAAATGAGGAAAAGAAACTCCACATTTTTCAATTACATCACCTGTGTTTCCTAAGTTTACGAATGACATTGTGCAGATGAAGTTTAGGTCTGTCCACGGACACAGAAGAGGTCTGGCGTTTGTTCAAGAGTGAAGTGGACATGACTTACTTCATTGGTAGACCTTCACATGTATTATGTCCTCTGTTCTCTTCAACAACTCGAAATTTCATTTGGAACCCTGAGTAGGCCTCACCTCAAACAAACCTCTGGATAGGACACATCTTATTGGCATCCTGAAACAATCATTTAAAATGTTAGTGTCTTGCGACACTTTTGTGAGACAACAGCAGTGCAAAAGATGCACCATGTTTTAGATAGGCCTCACTTCATCTGCATCAAGATACTGTTAGTTTAAAATGTATATCTTTAGGACTGTGTAGGGGGCCTGGAGAAGCAGAAGCTTCTGTAAGTGTCAAAGTTGTTGAAAAACTGTTTGTCCTTCAATCTTTTCCGTTGTCTTTTCTAATTTTTAAATACATGTTTTAATATTTTTCAAATGTTTGTTCTCTCTTTCACAGATTGAAAGTATAAAAATAAAAAGTGAGTAAGTTAACGACAATTATAAGGTAAATGTTTTGTACTCTTTTCGTTACATTTCTATCACATTCACCTACTATTAGTTCCACAGCTTCATTTCTTTAACCCTCAGTTTCCTGCCTTTGCTACTTCCCTCATTCCTTTCTCTATTACCTACTTACTCTACTCCTTCCACTCCTTTTCTCAGTCCCTCTCTTCTCATAGTTCCTCACTCTTGTTCACTCACTCCGTCTCTATTACTCTTAGTGTCTTTGACTGATCACTCTTTCACTACTTGTTCATTATGCTTTCTCTGTGTAGTTGAAGCACACTAAGGGGCATATTATGAACACAGCCAATAAAATTATTGCTGTTTTTATTGGCAGAAAACTGCTGCTAAAGTGGTTTTAGCTGCAGTTTTCTGCCGCAAAAGCGGCTTTAGCGACACATTTCTGCCGATAAAAGCTGCAAAACTTTTATTGCCTATGTTGATGATATGGCCCTATGTTATTTACATTTCTTTGCTGTTTCAATTATTCTTTTTGTGTTAATTCTTCTTTTCTGTTTTCTGTTTTTTCTCTCTGTTATTCCACATGTTTTAATCTTATTTTGAACATTCACTCACATTCTCCAAGAAAATCTTCTTTGTTATTCTTCTACTCTCCTTTTTTTCTTTCACTTCCTTATCTATTTTGTTTTTCACAATTATATCCTCTTCCCTCTTTTCTTCGGTAAATAAATCTATTAAACAGTATCTCTGGTTTAGACCCTATAGCTGTCTTTGTTTTAACATTACTCTCTGTTTACTTCCCTTATACTTACTCTCCTTTATTTTTTTGGTTCGCTCCCGGTTCGCGTACCGGCGAGCGAACCAGGAAGCGAACCAAAAGAAATACAGCTTGCCAGAGTGCTAAACATTCTAGCAATTTTTTTTGAAAGGGGAGGTAGTTCTGAAAAGAACTTTTTTTTAATGTTTTTGTTGTTTTATATTTTTTTTTTATTTTTCTGAACATTTTTTGTTTTTTTTGTATTTTTTGAACAGTTTTATGTTTTTTTGTTTTTTTTGGAGGGGAAACAACAAAAAACAGGCATTGGAAAGGGCTTAACAGGAGCAAAAAAAAAATTTACTTTCTGGGGCGTTTAGAGCACTTGTGGTTTTCAAATACTCTGTTGATTAAGTTAATGCTCATATTGGCACATGAGAGTAATGCACCGCAATATAAACAGGTAAACTTCATATGGACAAAGTTGTCCTGAATGTTTGGCACGGTTTCCCGTGCCTCTGGCCCTGACAAAGATATCTGTGTTGATGTCCTGGCCACAGGAGTTGGAGGATTGTCCTGAAGGTCACGAATCTCTGCCCGGCTGTAGTTTAGTGGATGCCACCTCTGCATGTGACGGTGCATGGTGTAGTTGCCGAAGCTATACTTCTTTAAGGTGCCTCTAGATAAGTCCTCTTTACATATCAGGCACGTCACATATCGAGCATTAACTTTTTTCTGCCCTTCAGGGATTGAAAAAACTGCCAAATGAAACTAGTTTTCCGATGAGAAACCCGGGGCTCCTCTTGTAAAAACTGTGGTGCCTGTATCTCTTCTTCCTCTTGTTCATCCTCTTCCTCCTCTGTGTTGCTAATGAACTGTGGAGGTGGTCCTCTCTTCCCATGAGGAGGTGGTGGTGGTGGTGGGGGTGCACCAGCTGAAGCTACCAATGAAGCCATTGCTCAGTGATCACAAAGGGTCTTCCTCTCACAAAGATGAAAGTCAGAGTGAGGAAAGAAGGAGGGGTTTTCATCATTTTGGGAAAAAAAATAGGTCTAAACCAATGAAAAGTGTTATTTTTAGATCACATGACCTAGCCTTACATCATTAGGAAACCAAAAGTGAAATGAACCAATGAAAAGTTTTATTAACAAGTCACATGACCTGTTACGCTTATGTTACGCGCTGCGGAACGCGCCCCGGATCGCTTCCGGGGAGCTGCGATTCGCGCCTCGGTTCGCGCTCCGGAGCACTTCGGGGTGCGCTAACGCGGCGCGTCATAAGACGCATTACGCAACAACGTGATACGTCGCGCTTCCGCGACGCGTCACGATGTTGATTTCTAACGCGGCAGTTGCGCAAACGGAACGTTTACTGGTTCGCGGACCGGGTCGCGGCACCAAATTAAGCTAACGGGAAGCTTCCCGGTTCGCGAACCGGGAGCGAACCAAAGCATAATAATAAAAAAATATTAATAAACATATAAAATAAATTTTTTGATTTAAAGAAAAATACATTTTACAGCTATAGATATTAGCTTTTAAAAAACCAATGAAATTCACTGAAAAAACCATAGGTTATAGACCATATATAGTTAGGAATTAGCATTTACAAAACCTTGAAAATTCACTGAAAAAACCATAGGTTATAGACCATATATAGTTAGGAATTAGCATTTAAAAAACCTTTTTTTACTCACACAAAACCATTGAAATTCCATATATCGCGCACCCGCAATCCACTGCTGATCATGTCACATATTACATCATTCATGACATGGTCAGTGACATCACTGATGACATCACTGATGACATCTCAAATGACATCACTGATGACATCACTGATGACATCTCAAATGACATCACTGATGACATCACTGATGACATCTCAAATGACATCACTGATGACATCACTGATGACATCTCATTTGACATTACTGATCACATCACTGATGACATCATTCATGTGATAATACGATGAACCTCTTCAGACTCTAATATAACCTTAGATACACTCAGTGTAAACAGACACTCACAGACTGTCACTCATCCATGGAGTTACTCAGACACTTAGTCAGTCATGCAAAGAATCAATCACACCTCCATTTCCTCAACTATACAGTTATACACACCTTACTTATTCAAACATATACTAACACATATTTACTCTCTTTTACAATGCCTGATACAAGTACACAATGATCCATACAGCCACTCACACATTCACTGGCTCTTATGCACAGTTATTTATATATGTCAACTGTCACATGTACTGTGTTTTACATATGTACTTACTTTGACATGTAGCACTGAGATATCCATTCACTCACCAATGCACTCAGTCAACCGCCCATACAGGTGTTTCCACATGCACTTTTGAACCCATACATCTATTGAATTAACTGCTAACACATCTATGCACAGAGTCATACACCTCCCAGCCACCCACACACACACACTCAGTCTCCCATACAAATACTTGGGCAACCAATCAATAACCCATATACTTACTCATATAGCTACTGATCAACACATGCAGCAGTTTACAGAACAACAGACATAATGATGCACAAATTAAGACAGTTTAGTCACTAACTCATGCACTCAGTGACACACATGTATTCACTCACTCATACAGTCAATCATGCACCAAATAAAACCTTCATCCAGACACTTATACATCCACTCATTCTTCAATATGTAAGACATATTTTAACTTTACAGAAACATACAGTCACTGGATGTTGTCATCAGTGATGTCATCAGTGATGTCATTTGAGATGTCATCAGTGATGTCATCAGTGATGTCACTGACCATGTCATGAATGATGTAATATGTGACATGATCAGCAGTGGATTGCGGGTGCGCGATATATAGTTAGTACAACTAACTATATATGGAATTTCAATGGTTTTGTGTGAGTAAAAAAAGGTTTTTTAAATGCTAATTCCTAACTATATATGGTCTATAACCTATGGTTTTTTCAGTGAATATATATATATATATATATATATATATATATATATATATATATATATATATATATATTACCTACTGGTAGTCGCTAGTTTATAGTTATAGTTAGGACCTTGTTTTTATTCAAAAGGTATTTTTTCTTTTGCCAATATCCTTGGCGATGTTTGATGAATCTTCAAGAAATTTTCAAAAGTAATGGCCCACTCAGGTCAGCTCCTGTTTTGAAAGTTTCATGGTGATTTGACGGGAAAAAATGGGTTCCAAAATGCATTTTCTTCATGTAAATTTCTATAGGAAACGTTTGTCGCAGCTACAACCCGAACTGCTGAATGGAATTACACCAAATATGGCAGAGATGTAGCTCTTGGTCCAGAGTGCACTCTTTGCTTTAAATGGTGTAAATCCGTTCAGTAGTTCCTGAGAAATTCCTATATAAAAAAATATTGATATCCGGTGACCCCGGTGGATCCGTTAACCCCTCCCGAGCACGAGATGGACTCTGACTAGCTGCCAACACTTCAAACCAGGAAGTGTTGGCAGCCATCTTTTGACTCGGGAACTGAGTCACAAGAAAAAAGTTGAAAAAAGAAGAAAAGGGGGCAGGGTAGAAACACCCTGATCCCCTAGGTCTGCTCCAAAGGGTCTCACAGGGACCCCCAGGGCCTAAAAAAACGTTAAAACAAAAAAGAAATTAGCGGGATTCACATAGGGTCTGCGAATCCTGCCGAAATGTTTTTTAAAAGCAAAGTGCGGTCTCCCGTGCTTCGTTTCTTTGAAGCCTCTGGGTGGACCAGGTCCCTGGGGCAAAAGTTAAATATTATGCAGGGGCCCGCAGGGGCCCCCACAGCCCCGTGGACCGCCACCTTCCCGGGGCAATCCTTTATTATGTTAATTATTATGCAGGACCTGTAGAGGTCCCACAGCCCCGGGGACTGCCACCTCCCCAGGGCTTTGTTAATAATGTGCAGGGGTACACGCCTCACCCCGCAGCCCCTGTCACCGCCACCTGCCCAGCTCTTTTTATAAAAAAATGCATGGGGGCTTCTGCCCCCCCCCCATGCTGCCCCTGGGCATTGCTTTATTATGTGTGGGGGGCTTCGCGGGCACCCCCAAGACCCGGGGACTAGCACCTGCCCGGGGCTTCAAACTTGATGGGAGTTGACCCACGCGCCCCCCCCCCTCCAGCAATGTCCTGGGGTGCCCACCCCCCGGGACATTGCAGTTTGCTACGGCAGGGTGGGAGCACTTGTCCCATAGCAAACATCTTCTTCGCTTCATAGAAGCGAGAGCAGAAAAACTGCTCTCGCTTCCATGAAGCGAAGCAAAATTGCTTTTGGGCAAACCCCTTGTCCAAAAGCAATGCTGGCTCCCGCAGAAGGCAGGGAGCTGGCAGGAACTGCAGGGGCATTGGGTCTCCCGCCGTGGTCCTCAATGTGAGGCCAGGCCCCGGGGATGGGGTCCCCAGGGCCAAAACTGGCCACCCTTCCTTAAAACAATATTTACTTTTTTTATAGTGCCAGGCCTTGGGGGATTGGGTCCCGAGGCCGAAATTGGCCTAGGGAGGGGGGCTACACGGCCCCCTCCCCTCTAGAGATATTAAAATAAAGAAAGGCCTAGCCCTGAGGGGATGGGGTCCCCAGGGTCGTAATCGGCCTCGGGAGAGGGCATCGCACCCCCTCCCTTTTCAATAATAATTAAAAAAAAAATGATTATCGCCCGGGTTTGGGGTCCTTGGGGCCCATTAGGGTTAAGGAAAGAGGGGCCACAGAGCCCCCTTCCTAAATTTGTTTATAAAAAAAGAAACCGGTAACTTGCCAGAGGCCCCACCCCCTCACTGCACCACTCTGCAAACGCGCCTACTGGTGCGTTCTGGGTTTGGGGATTAAGTACCCTTGAATCCTAAGGGTCCGTAGGGGCCAACTAGACCACCTGGTACCTCCCGTAAGCCCCACACACTGGGATTGCTGAGAGGTGGTGCATTTTAGACCACTCTGCAAACGTGCCTTTTGGCGCACTGCTGGTGGGGCGATGAGGTCCTCTTGTGTCCCGAGGACCGTTAATGTTGTCAGACTTAGGTTGAGTTTCATAACCTTGATGAAGCCAGGTTCTGCATTCTTGACTTCATGGTTAACAAGTTGATTCACAAATGGCATTTTGAGTAATGATTTTTTCTCGAGTCTTCTTACTTATTCTAAATTTGAAATCAACTTTGCGGCATAAGCCCTTTTGAATGATGCAACTGATCTGTATATGCTGGAACCCAGGTATACATCTATACATGCCTTAAATGGAATGACTGACCTTCTTGAAGTGACCGTACTTAGAACCTTTACCTTTATCTCCATGATCTCCTCGTGGAGGGTTGAAAATGTGCCAGTCACTGAAGACATTTCAGAAGGCGGATTAAAAGATCGGAACACACAAATAAGGTGAGTTTCGTCAAAGCTGATGAAAAAGCGTACCTTCTCCTCATGAGCATCTGCTGCCATGCCCCTAGATACACCAGGCTGCCTGCTGCAGTGTGGGTAGAGCAGGAAAGTAGTTATTTCGTGGGATCTCTGCGCATCGGTGGCCATCTCAGACCTCTGCTAGCTCCATCCCTAACCAGTGCGATATGGAGACCTAAGGGCCCCTCATCTTATTCCGCAGGAGGACCCAATCATTTTGGCATAGGCCATGTTACAATGCATGCGATACTTCGCATGCCATTACAACGCGATCGTTACAACGAACACATGGTTACATCGCATACCATTACATCGCAAGTCGTTACAAATACTTGCTGTAGGGGGCGCTGGATGTTGGAATAGTATAATTTACTATTCCAACTCCAGTCTGTGCAACAGTAGGGAAGGTGTTGGATTTTAAATCCAACACCTTCTGCACCCTACAGCAAGTTGTTCTAACGACTTGCATTGTAATGATTTGCGATGTAACAACGCGTTACATGCGGTGTAAACAATGTTTCCCATCATTTGTGTTACGCCTCTGACCAGTAGCTAAAAATGTCTGAAGTACAAAGTCACAAAACTTTGAAAAGGTACAGCCTTGTAGGGGGTAGGGGGGGGCATAGACAGGTGACGTGAGATCTACCCATCTTGTGTTAAAACACAGTGCTTTGGCAAAAATCTTATTTCCGACACAAATTCTTGAGCAAGAAATGTTTTCTTATTCATAAGAAGGTCGCTCAGAGCACAGAGCTTTGTATGGCCTGCGAGCAGCCTCGGGCACTGCTCGGCGAAGGATTCACTAATACTTTGCTGTGTAAAGGGACTGTGTGCAATGAGATGAAAATTGTCCACCTCATTAATATTAATGAGGCTGAAATTGGCTGTGCAACTTATTGTGCATAATAGGAAATTCTGGAACCGAGTCCTGCATCGGTTAGCAGAGCTCCATCTCAGCATTTTAATTTCGAATGCACCACAATTGTTACCTATTTTGCTGAAACATACAGGGCTCACAGAAAAACAAAAATGTACACATCCTGAATGGGGCATTTAGGAGAGAAATCGGTGGGCAGTGAGGGTGATGTCTTCTTCCAACCTGCAGTATAAGCAGTCAGAAATGTTCAAGCTTATATTTTGCAAATGATGGTGATCCGCATTCCTTATTTTGAAACTACGGAAAGGGGCACACAGGATTTACCCCCAGATGCATCAAGAACCCATTTTGCTGTTCCTTAACAGCGAAAAATAATGATTCG